>NC_140591.1:337560785-339048285 GCF_964204655.1 Triturus cristatus | reverse complement strand
CAAGGACCACCGACTCGGCGGGCGTCCTGGTTTTCCAGGGTGAGCGGCATGAAACTGTTCCATCAATTCTGGACAATGGAGGTTATTTACAGGTTCCCATGTTCTGTCCTCCACCCCGAACCCCTTCCAATCTACCAAGTATTGTACCCGCACTCTGACCAATCTGGAGTCCAGGAGCTCTCTAACTTCGTATTCCTCCTGCCCATCTATCTCTACGTGGAGTGGATTATCAGGGAGTCTCATTGTTAGAGGGCATGGTCGAAGCAGGGACACATGGAATACAGGGTGAATGTGCCATGAAGTAGGTAAAGACAGTCTCATTGCAACGGGATTGATGATTTCTTCAATGGAATACTACCCCACGTACTTGGGTTTCAACCTGGTTATTCCTTTCAGATGCAAGTTTTTTGTGGATAACCACACTTTATCCCCCACTTGATACTTGGGTTCAGGCGTTCGTCTTTTGTCTGCATTACGTTTTTGTGCGCCTTGAGCCGCCTTAAGTTGTACTTTGGCCTCAATCAACACTGCCCGCAGATGGGCATGATGTTCTTGGATACTGGGCAGTCTCGAGGTGGTGGGCCATTCAAAAGGGAGCATGTTAGGATGCTAGCCATAACTACAGAAGAAAGGAGAACACCCCAGTGTTGTATGCGTAGCGTTGTTGTAGGCAAATTCGGCCATCCATAACAAGGTGGACCAGTTCAGGGTGTTCTGTAAGGTAAAACAGCGCAGATACTGTTCCAGGGTCTGATTTAGGCGCTCCGTTTTACCATCCATCTGAGGATGGCAACTGGAGGAAAGCCGGGCCTCGATGGTCAACGTTTTGCATAGGGCTTTCCAAAAACGGGACGTGAATTGCGTTCCTCTGTCTGTGATTAATGCGTTGGGAATTCCGTGAGCCCTCACTACATGTTGGAGAAATACTCTGGCTAATTCGGCTGATGTAGGCAGGTGAGCCAGTGCTATAAAATGCCCCATCTTCGTCAGGTGGTCTACGATGACTAGCACTACGGTGTTCCCATCACAGGGGGGCATGTCCACAATGAAATCCATCGAGATGGTATGCCAGGGTCGTGGAGGGATAGGGAGGTTTTATAGCAGACCTGGAGGTTTGGTGTGACTTGCCTTTCCCTGTGCACACGTTGCACATGTACCTACATAGGTTTTAACGTCTTTTCTCAGTGATGGCCACCAAAAGGATCGTTCCACACAGGCTATGGTCTTATAGATTCCTGCATGTCCACCCAGTGTAGAGTCATGCCCCCAGGCTAGTACTCGTTGTTGTAACTGCGTATCCGGGATGTACAAGGCATGGTAATGGTACGCCAAATCTCTGACGAGCGATCAGTGTTCAGGTTCCTCGTTCACCCAGGCCTGGACGTCACCCTCGGCTACTGACACGCGTAAGTCTTCAAGAAAATCCTGAGAGGTTATGAGTGCGATGGTCTGTTCCGGGAATACTGCTTCCGACAAGATGAAGGGCGGCTCAGCCTCTTCTTCTGTTTTTTGGTTCTCTGGTTCTTCTCTGCGGGACAAGGCATCAGCCTTTCCGTTTTGTGGTCCTGGTCTGTATTTTATAACAAAATCATAATCTGAGAAGAACAATGTCCAACATAACTGCCGGGGTGTCAGGGCCTTGGCCGTCTTTAGAAACAACAAATTCCGATGGTCGGTGTAAATTTCCACTGTATGAAGCGCACCCAATAGATAATGTCGCCACTCTTCGCAGGCTCTCTTTATGGCTAACAATTCCTTATCGGTAATTGTGTAGTTGACTTCACAGGGAGTAAGTTTCTTTGAATAGTAGGCGATCGGGTGTACTTGTCCTGTCTCAGGGTGTCGTTGAGACAACACTCCTCCCACTGCATAAGATGACGCGTCTGCTTCCAAGATATAAGGGAGCTGTGGGTCTGGATGACGCAGTATTGGAGCCTGAGTGAATTTGTTCTTCAAGAGCTGGAAGGCGCGGGATGCTTCTGGACCCCATAAAAAAGGGGTATTTTTTCGGAGTAGGCTGGAAATGGGATGAATGATCTTCGAGAAGGAGGGAATGAACCGCCGGTAGTAATTTGCGAAGCCAAGAAAGCTCTGTACTGATTTCACATTTTGCGGGGTTTCCCAATTGGTAATCGCTTCGACTTTACTGGTGTCCATTTGAAACCCCTGGGCATTGATGACATATCCCAGAAAGGTCACTTCTGGAGCATGAAAGAGACATTTCTCCAACTTGGCGTACAACGAATGGTGCTTCAGTCGGTCTAAGACTGCCTTCACATGATCCACATGTTCCTGGAACGTTGGTGAATAAATAAAAATATCGTCAATGTAGACAATACAAAAGCGGTCCAGGTAGCCCCGCAAAACCTCATCCATAAAATATTGGAAGGCAGCAGGGGCGTTGCATAGTCCAAAGGGCTTCACCCTGTACTCAAAAAGACCGAACTTTGTCCGGAACGCGGTCTTCCACTCGTCTCCCTTTTTTACTCGCACCAGGTGGTAAGCTCCTCTGAGATCGAGTTTGGTGAAGTACCGAGCCCCTTTCAACTGGTCCAGAAGCACCGGAATGAGTGGCAACGGATATCGATTTTTCACGGTGATTCTGTTTAGAGCACGGTAGTCGATGCATGTACGTAAATCGCACAGTCTTTCTTCGGAATGAAGAAAAGAGAGACGAGGCAGGGGACGATGAGTGTGTAATGAACCCTGCAGCAAGGTTCTCCTCAAGGTAGTTCTTTAGATAACGTGTTTCTGGCTCCGTCAATGCATATACCCTACTACAGGGTACGTTGGCTCCTGGTACTAGTTCAATGCAGCAATCATACATCCGATGGGGTGGTAGCTGGGTTGCTTTCTGCTTATTAAACAAAGAGCGATATTCATGATAAAGCTCCGGTAAGGCGGTGGCACAGCCTTGCAGAGGTCGGATGCAAGCTGACGCCAGGTGTACAGCAGCCGTTTGTTCTTTGTTCTTTCGCGGAATCTCTTTCTGAGTGCAATACAACCTGCAGTAAGGCGAACTCAAGGTGACTGTGCGTGCTGCCCAACAAACCACCGGATCGTGTAATGTCAGCCACGGCATGCCTAAAATGAGCCGGAGTTGGGGTGCGTCAATGATATCGAATTGAATATACTCATGGTGATCCTGACCGCACGTCATCAAGAGAGGTATGGTGCGGTACTGCATAGGGCCTGAAGACAGGGCGGTGCCATCAACCGCCATCACGTGTTCGGGTGCAGCTTTCTTTTCCCTGTCCACTCCTATCTGGAAAGCAAATTTCTGGTCGATGTAGTTGCCTGTCGCCCCGGAGTCTAGTAAAGCGTCTACTTCCACTGTTTCTCTGGTGGAAACCATGAGGGACACCCTTACATTCATGTGAGCCACAGCAGTTTGGAGGGTGTCAGCCAGTACTGTTGAGATCGCTGTTTTCTGTTTGCCCAAACCACGGACCTCTTTCTGATTCGGGCAAGTTAGTTTTCCGTCGTTTCTTCCTGCTGCAGGAGGGTATGTACCTGCGGGACGGTGGTTCGTCCTGAGAGCGGCGTCCGGGCTCTGCATTCCCGAATGAAATGCCCTCCCTTACCACTGTATAAACAGAGTTTCATTCTCCTTCTTTTCTCCTTTTCTTCTATGGTAAGGGGCCCCCGTAGTCCCCCTATCTGCATAGGTTCAGGTTCGTTGGTAGTCTTGGGACGTTCCTCGGGAGTGCTCCGTGGACGAGTGGTGACGAAACGGGAGTCCCCTTTGCTCCTATCCCCTTTTCGTTCTTGGAGGCGATGGTCAAGCTGGACCGTTAAATCGATCAGTTCCTCACAAGTTTGGGGAACCTGAACTACTTGGGCTAGGACATCCTTTAACTCCCCACGAAGTCCTTGGTAGAATAACGTGGTTCTCTTTTCTGGTGGCCAGTCCGTCTCTACTACCAGCCGGTTGAAGGCCGTGATGTAGGACAACAGATCAAGGGATCCTTGCCGCAGCGTGAGCAGCTCCTGGTCCAAAGACATCATGTGTGACTTTCGGTCGAAGAGCTTCCTCATCTCTGTGCAGAAGTCCACGAACCGATGTAAAACGGGATCATTTCGTTCCATGAGTGGGATGGTCCAGCTGGCTGCGTTGCCACCCATGTAGGACATCATGAAGGCCGTTTTGGCCGTGTCCTCTTGAAACACAGCTGGCTTACAGAGAAAATGGAGCCTGCACTGGTTCAGGAAGGTTTCGAATTTCTTTGGTTCCCCATAAAATCGTTCTGGGGGTGCCAGGGGAATGCTGGTGTTCTGTATTACATGGACTGTAGGGATGGCGTCCGTTGGTTGTGAAGGGGGTGTAGTAGTGGCAAAGAACCCTCCCCCTTGAGTGCCAGGAGACGGGAAAGGAATGGTACGAACCGGAGGAGGCAGGGTCGCTTCTCTGATATACCCCCCCGGTCCCCTACGGGTGAGGCCTGCAACCTCTCTGGGCAATGTGCCCATTTCCTTTTGCAGATTCTGGTTCTCTAAGCAAGATGTTTGAACCTCCTGCTGCAGAGCAGTAATGCTCTCCAACAGTGAGGTCAACACCACATTAGTGTCCATCGTCCGGGCTGAGCGGCCAACTTGGGCTTTGTGGAAGTATGGATTTTTCTGATCAGTTATGTCCCCTATCTTGGACCCCAACGGTTTCATGTATGAATCATAAGTACATGTATGTTCCCTCCAGTTCCAGTTATGAAGACGCAAACACATGTGCGTCCACCGTCAACATGTCCTCTTTCAGATCCGCCATGAATAGGCCGGATATTCCATTCCTAAGTATGAAAGGCCACCGGCTTTATATGGTTCACTTATGCCATTTTACAGTCCAGGCAAGTAGGCCCTGATTCTGTCATCAAACTCTTCTTGCCTTCTGCCTCTGAAAGCTCCAGTCTGAGCCTGCCTCTGTGACCATGAACTTTGTCTCATTCCCTGCGCGGCTCACGAAGCCTGACATCAGCCTGTTGCCTGCCAAAAACTGTATTTCACCTTCGAAATTATCTGCTCCGTTCCCTGCCCAATGCATTCCTGTCTAGTAGTTTAAGTAAACATTCTTCCAGCTACCGAGCAAAGGCCCGGCTTCTCTGTCTTTATGCAAGTAATTCATAGCTCTATCACTATGGAAGATTTCCGCCCTCGCATTTAGTGTAGACACTTAGACGCTCGTACACGCACTAGCAGTCAGTATAGTCAGTATAGAATAAGATTCTACTCTAAGAGACCTCTCTTTTGGATAACATAGTTCTTTAAACATAGGATGTTAGATATGATTTGGGATTAGGTTGACTTGACCCTCCAGACTTCTGTCGCCACATGTAGAGCTAAATGTCAAGTCCCCTTCACCCCCTAGTTGCACGTCAATCACACGTCATGCTGCTGCGCGCGCATTTCTGCCAAGTATTTCTGCTGACATTGCGAAATTCTTTCATGGAACCACCCTATTATGACGTCACACCTGATGACGTTCCCTAGTCACTCCCAGTTACGCCTATTTTTGCTACGCATGAATATATTATCCACACTATCAATTGTTACGCCTCTTGTATTTGCTTCACTGTAATGCCTATTGTATAAAAGTGATTAATTATCAATAATGTATGTACTTCACTTCCTGAACCTTCGTGGTGATGGAACTTGGAGCAACCGATTCGAATCGACCATTGGAATAAAGCCCATTCCGAACCTCTAATACCACGGATTCTGCCTCTTATTTACTGAGCTATTTTATTATGTTTCTGTATCAAATTAAGTCCCGGTAATTAAATTATTTACCACATGAATGGCGCCCGAACAGGGACACTTTCTCATCTCACGCGCCGGCGGTGAGTTGCAGGCCCGGTCTCCTGCCACAGCTGGACGGACAACAACGCGTACCAGCAGGATTTCCTGTATCTCCCTCCGGTCAAGCGGGGGCGACTGAGGCTGCGATCAACACCCAGACGAGGCGGTGAGAAGTGCGAAGTATCCCGACCAGAGCCTAGCTGAGAGAGCAAGATCCGAGGTATACAGAGGCCCACCAGTTTCCGAAGTCCCGAGTCGAGTCCAGTTTCCGAAGTGTTCAAGTCGAGTCCAGTCCGGTTCAAGTTCAGTTCAGTTTCCGAGGCCTTCCGTTTCCGAGCTACCCGGTGAGTACCATTACTGGGGAGGCGTTCTGACGTGCACATAGGTTGTGCCGGTCAAGACGGGTTTGGGTACACAAATCCGGTCTGCACTGTTTCAGCAGTGTATCTGTACTGTTTAGCAGTATATCTAGTATATCAAGTATATAAATTCAGATTAATTCAGTTAATGTCGAGTATTATGTTTAGTGATTAAGTTTTCCTTAGATCGTCATCATCATTGTTGCTCGGTTAAATGTTAAATGTTTTAAATACGTTCTGCACATTGTGGTATGAATGACTGTTCATTATTGTGTTTACTGTATTAAGTTTGTTCAAGATCAAGTATCAGATCAGTTCTCAATATGCCGCTCTTCTCGAAATTAAGACAGATCACAACTAGAAAAGGGGTACTCGAAGAAGCCGTTCCTATTCCTCCTAGGGACACTCCAGGGTACTTCATGTATCATAAACATGGCTTAGACGCTATATTATTTCTTGATTTATGGGTAGACTACACCAAGGAATTACCAGAAAGTCAGAGGTGGCCCGCAGCTGGGACCTGGGATGCAGAGTGCATCATGAAAGTAGAGGAAGAGTTATGGAAAAGGAAAGTCAGACAGTCACAGAAAGACGCCATTGAGTTATGGCGTAAAGAATCTCATAGACGTACAGAAAAAGCACTCCGACAGGAAGAGAAAAATAGAGAGAATTCAAATAAAGTCCGAGAAAATCTATTAATTGAAGAAGGTACACGAGTGAAATCAGAACAAGTAGACAGACAAAGAAATGCCCTTATGAATGGTATGTATCCCCTCCTGGCCGAGGGATTACCTAAGGCTACTCCGGAGATACCAAAAGACTTGCCACCCCCATTGTTTCCAATAAAAATACATCCTAAGGGGCATCCTAGAACCGCAGAAGATGTTTTTCTTTCCTCATATTTAGATGACGCAGCTCCCGAGTATGCTAATTCCGCCCCACATAGACCGCCTGCCAGGGAGGTTCAACGCCAAGATCCAGTATCCGTATCTCTACAGCAACAAATCCTGACACAAGTTCCGGCAAGCACATCTGTTTCTACATCTGTTCCTACAGCTACTTCTCTAGCTGTGTCCACACCTATAGTTGCTGTATCGCGTTCAACGAATCCTTTCACGCCCGATACCCCAGACGGGGCTACGGGAGGTGCTACCAACATTTTTTCTACGCCACCCAGAATAAATAAACTTACCTTTCAAGAGTCAGCACACTCACGTACCCCCAAACTCATAAATGCCCGTACGCTTAAGGAACTTCTTGTAGATTGTAGATATGACCCTGTGCCCGGCAAAGAGGACGAAATGATCATGGCATCATTACGTATCAGACGAGCCGCGGTGTATCTAGGGAAGTTACCAGGAATGACTGCGCATCTAGATAATATATACCATTTTGTCCAAACAGGGCGAGATTCAGAATGTATTAACAGAGCTATGGAATACCAGAAAGTGGAGATACAGGGGGAACTGTTACGTTTCCTCATAAATTGTGTGATCAGAAATCAAGACCGACCGGGGGTAGACCCGGAAGCAATGCAAATTCTTACCAGATGGAGCCAGAATATATCAGAAGGGAGACATGATAAGCAAAATTGTATAATAGCCATGTGCCGAAAGATCCGTAAAGAAATAGAACGCCTACACGAAGAAAGGTTAGCGGTAGACCAGTTCGAACAAAGCGAGGAGGAAGGATCAGGACTGCCCACAGGACAGTCAGACACCATAGCCTATGTAGGTAGAGGAAGATCTTGTAATAGTACCAGATGTCTTATTGACCCGATGCGTCCGATATGTCCAGATAATAACAGGAATTTCCAAACACCTATAATAAATATAAGGTCCCCCGAGCATTCGTTCCAAGCCGCTGACAAATTACTCCGAGAACGAAGGGGTTATCATTTTCTCGATTCTATGGATGAACAAGAATTAGCCAGGTCAGCCGTTCAATGGGTTGACAGTCCCGGAAAGTATGGTGATGATACAGTAGCACACACATTTCTGAATCTCACCCCAGATGAACAGCGTTTAGCTGGGATTTATATGATTCAACAACTCCTTATACTATATCAGAGTCAGCATTCAGATCCTGGTCCCTTACCTGATATATTGACTGAATTACTTACAAATAGATGGAGAGGTTCAGGTACTAAATTAATTAAAGAAATACTAGAATCAAGAAAGCAGTACATTCTTTTTGTATGCCCAGAACATGTCTCATTGCCCATCAAGGAAAGAACCACGTATTACATGGACAGACAGAATCCCTTACGGGAAGTACACCCAATAAAAGGCGAGGACAATGAGTTTAAACGCGTATTTGTATATACGCCCATATCGAAAATAGAATTGTTACAAATGAAGAAAGTGGTACCCAGTCATGACAAAGACCCAGCGGGTTTCCACCGAGAAATTAAAGACATGTTACTCATGGGAGAGTATACCTAT
The DNA here is from genome assembly GCF_964204655.1 of Triturus cristatus. Lineage (NCBI taxonomy): Eukaryota > Metazoa > Chordata > Amphibia > Caudata > Salamandridae > Triturus > Triturus cristatus. The sequence continues at coordinate 339,039,692 of NC_140591.1, read as the reverse complement.
CCCGACATTATGACAATATTAAAGGTATTGATGCCTGCTGGCCTTTATGAAAAACTCAAGGAAAAAGAGTGGGAGGTGGGAGACCAAAAGATAGAATGGCCAGTACTAGAAGCAGAAGAAAAGGCCCGAACTGCAGGAGCAGGACTTGGGGATAAAACTAAAGCACTACCAGGTTTACTAGTACAGGTACTGCCACGTTTATTAACTACGAAAAAGGAAGATTGGGGTACAATTTCAGCCTGTAAACAAAAGCAAGATGAAGACACTAGTGATTTCTATGCCCGATTTGAAAAATGTTTTGGTATAAATAGTGGCATAAAAGCAAGTAGCGAATCATACCCACATCTGTTTGTGACAAAATTAGTAGAAAATTCCTTGCCTCAAGTGAAGAATAGAGTATTAAAATTCGAGAGTACCTGGCAAGGTAACACCCCATCACAAATGTTGCAAATGTTACAGTACCATCACAATAGAATTAGAGAGGAACAAGAACATGAACAAAGACGCATGAAAGACACAAAAATGAAAATGCTAGTCTCCCAGACAGTTCCAGTTGAAGGACATAAAAAGGGTACAACACATTCCGGTGATTCAGCAGGTCCTGTAAAAGGGACATGCAACTATTGTAAACAGCCAGGTCATTACATACACGATTGCCCAGTCCTGAAGCGTAATATCGCCACAGGTAAAACACAAGAAAGACCACGGCCACTTAGACAGGATCAGAATGAACAAGGAGCCCCGCAGCATGCACAATCCATGCCAGCTCCACCACAGTCTATACAGTTTGTGCCAGCTGCACCAGCGCTGCCGGTTGCCGCCACACAAACTACGACACGACAACTGTACCAGACCGCACAGTACGACTATCCTGATTATCAACGATACGCATGAACCAGCCTAGAGAGGGAAGTTGACTTACCCCTTATCGAGGTCCCTGTAGACCAAGAAGGACCCTATGTACACAGTGAATTATTAGGCCAAGACAGAAAATTTTTACTCGATACAGGGGCAAGTCGAACAACCATAAAACGTAGTGAAGTTCCAGGGGCACCCCTCTCAGGCTCACAGAATATTTCCCTTGGTTTTTCAGGAAAACCTATTGTTAATGAAGTGTCACAGCCTCTTCCACTTACGATAGGACCTTTGACCCGAACTACAGATTTATTGCTTACTAAATCATGTCCAGAAAACTTGTTAGGTATAAAAACACTGAAAGCTCTAGGAGCTATAATATGTTGTTCTCCGGAAGGAGTAAGATTGTTTTTACGTGATTTTAAAGGTCACTATGTGTCTAGAGACATGGATCCCCGACTGCAGACTTTACCTACACATCTATGGGCACAAGGCCCTACTGATGTTGGTTGCATGAATATTACACCATATCGAGTTACACTAAAGGCAGGAGTGGTGCTACCACGAATGCGACAATACAAGTTACCACCAGATGCTGTAATGGCTTTACTACAAATCATTGACGAGCTCATTGCCCAAGGAGTGGTTGTGGAAACAGACTCCAATGTATGTAACTCACCGATAATTCCGATTCTTAAACGAACAGATCCGAAGGCCCCGCCAGTATATCGATTGGTTATTGATCTGCGCGAATTAAACAAATGTATTGTGCCACAATTCCCTGTGGTCCCAGATATCTCGTCATTACTGACAGCTATTGATTCCGAAGCAACATTCTTTACTGTAATTGATCTCAAGAATGCCTTTTTCAGCGTCCCAATAGATCCGGAAAGCCAATACTTGTTCGGATTTAGTTTAAATGGACGTAGCTTTAAATTCTCACGCGCACCTCAAGGATTTACAGAGAGCCCCAGCATCTATAGCCAAGCACTGAAACGAGAACTCGACAGTATCCACATGCCAGCTAACACTGCCTTGCTTCAATATGTCGATGATCTGCTGATCACCGCGAGAAGCGAACCCGAATGTGAGAAAGCATCACTGACAGTTTTACAATTTCTAGCCGAAAAGGGGCACAAGGTGTCCCCTTCTAAGCTGCAATTCTGTGTCCAGCGAGTTGTTTATCTTGGACACTCGCTGTCCAAGGAGGGAAGGCAGCTTACACCCGACCGCATTCAGTTAATAGCTAACATGCCAATACCCAAGACACAAAAGGAGGTGCGGGCTTTCATAGGCCTCACTTCATATTGTAGGCAGTGGATCCCTCAGTATGCATTCCTAGCAAAACCACTCATTCAATTGACAACACAGGAGGCAGCCACATCGACTGTTCTCCCTTGGACTCAGGAACATACACAAGCTTTTGAAAGCCTAAAGAAAGCTTTATGTCAAGCACCTGTTTTAGCAACACCATGTTACAATAAACAGTTTACACTCTTTGTTACAGAGCGCGAAGGTACTGCCTTGTCAGTACTCACACAGGAACAAGCAGGATCACACAAACCATGTGCTTATTTTTCTAGTACATTAGATCCAGTAGCTCAGGCTTTGCCTGCGTGCCTAAAATCAGTGGCAGCAACAGCTTTAGCAATCAGACAAAGCGATGCCATAGTGTTAGGACATCCATTGACAGTTCAAGTACCACATGCAGTAGAGGTTCTCGTGAATCGAACGCAAACACAACACTTGACTATAGCGCGACTTACAGGGTATGAATTAACATTGTTTCAGCCACATATAGAAATCAGACGTTGTAACACATTGAATCCTGCCACGCTTTTACCTGTAAACGGAACAGACCCACTAGCCCATGACTGTATTGAAGTTATTACAATCACGACGAAACCCAGACAAGACTTGACGGATGTCCCATTGTCAAACCCAGACCTGACGTTGTATGTAGATGGTTCATGTATGAGAACAAGTACAGGAGAGTTAGTGGCCGCTTACGCAGTCACAACAGATACTGAAATCATTGAAACAAATTGCATAAATACCTTGTCAGCTCAAGCCGCAGAGCTCATCGCTCTGACACAAGCCTGTATTCAAGCCACAAATAAAAAAGTCAACATATACACTGATTCACGTTATGCATTCGGAGTTGTACATGACTTCGGCGTGCTGTGGCGAGAGAGAGGTTATTTAACTTCTCACGGTGCCCACATTCAGCACGGACCCCTCATCCATGCCTTATTAGAGGCAATACATCTACCAACTGCAATATCAATTATGAAATGTAAAGCTCATACGAAAGTTACTGATATCATTTCTCAAGGCAATGATCTAGCTGACAGAACAGCTAAACAGACTGCTCAAACTCAAACATCCGACATGACAAAGACAATAGTCCCGACGCCAACACATTGTATGACGATTAAAGATCCTACTCTTGACGTAATTGATATACAGACACATGCTACACCAGACGAAATAAAGAAATGGACTGAATTAGGAGGGATCCAAACGGATCAAGGATGGATGATGAAGGAAAAGTCTGTGTGGTTCCTTCCTGATTCAATGGTCCAGGTTATAATTAACACTGTACATAGTCCAGCACATCTAGGAGAAAAAGCTATGCTAGATAGCATTCAACACATTTGGTTCAATAAACATTTACGAGCAGCAGCTAAACAAAAAGTTCGTACCTGTATGATCTGTTGTCAGTTCAACCCAGGAAAAAGCGTTCCCGTAGAACAGGGTGGATTTCAGCCTCCTGATCACCCTTTTGAAGTCCTCCAGATGGATTATATCCAGATGGAACGATGTCGAGGATTCAAATATGTTCTCGTAGTTGTCTGTGCTCTTTCCCGTTGGACGGAGGCATACCCGGTTTCAGATTACACTGCCCCGACTACTGCCAAACAGTTGGTCCGAGAATTCTTCCCACGGTACGGTTTACCACGTGTTGTCTACTCAGATAACGGCCAGCCGTTCTCATCCGAATTAATGAAACACGTTTCACTTTTGTTAGGCTATCAGTGGAAATTCCACTGTGTCCGACACCCCGAGGCAGCAGGTCTCGTAGAAAGACATAATCAGACCCTGAAAATTAGATTGTCCAAAATATGCAGAGAGAAAGGTGTCGACTGGGTAGTAGCGTTACCAGTTGCACTCTTTTACACAAGAATGGTAGCACACTCTCGAACAGGGCTATCCCCGTATGAGGTGATCTTCGGCAGACCACCAAATATGTGGGGGACGCCTATACCACGCAAAATAACTGATATTGACTGTAATATGCTGACAGATTACTTGGCTTCCTTGATGTCTGCACTACAATCTTGTCGTTCACAGGTAGCTGCAGCTTTTCCTGACAACACTGAGGTGAAACCCCATGACGTAGTTCCGGGAGACCTGGTCCTGGTGAGGAACTTTGATCGAAAGATTCAGCTGGAACCTAGGTGGAAGTCGCCGCAGCTGGTCTTGCTCACCACGAGGACAGCCGTGAAGATCGAGGGCAGGAAAGGCTGGATTCATTCAAGTCATATCAAGAAATTTCATGGACTACCATCGGATGTGAATACCACACCTCGTGTGTCTTCCCCCATTGACTCAAAACTTCCTTTTGTTGAAAAGAGTAATTCCGAACTTTATAAACTAAAACTCAGGTCTAATCAGTCAAGCAATTTGATTGTTTAAGTCCTCTCCAAGGTGAAGCGGTTGAATTGTCTCTGACATGTATCCCTTAGACCTGAATAGAGAACACACCCGAAAAATGTTGAAACGACATGCGTACTGTAAATCACTGCGTAGTCATTGCACAGTGACATTATTAATTTTGTTTTTCTTAAGTCTTTTAATAATTACTGCAAGTATATTGTTGCACATATATTATCCTATTTCTAGACATGTTTATAATATTACTGCTGAACATTCTTTTAGTGAATTACCTCCGCTTGAGTTGTCTTATAGATTTGCGCTGCGCAATAACACGTTTATTAGTATGTTACATCATTCCCATCAGGTTAGCAATGCTACAAATTGTTGGATATGTGGCCGACTCCCTCCCTATCAGAATTATAAAGGAATTCTACCTCTCTTTCCATACCCGTTCACACACAACGGCTCCTGTGGAGCATGGTTTAGTTTAATTAATTCCCTAGATTCGAATTCTGCAGTTTATCAAGATAACTGGGTATGGGGAAATTTGAACTTAGTTTTACTTAAAGTCTGCTACCCTAACAAGGAGGGACTTCCCCAGAGAACAGGAACTGATCTAGAAAATGAAGTGTATGGATAAGGTAATTTTACGCTTAATCTTATGATCCTAAATGTCGAATCCGAAGCTACTCCAATTTTGCCCGCTATGTCAATATTTCCAGTAAAAGGTGAATTATGTGTAAGAAAGAATGGTTCCATACATATGGGCCATAGTAGATGCACCACTGTAGTAGAATTTAGTGATCAAGGCAAGTCCACATTTAGAGCTTCCCGCCATTCCTATTTCATATGTGGTCAGACGGCCTATGTACGTTTGCCTCTAGATTGGGATGGTACTTGCTACATTGGATTCCTTTTGCCACCTGTTTTTCTAGCTCCTCCTGATTATCACAGAAATACTCATTTAGTATATAATAGAGTAAGGAGAGATCTCCCAATAGTCGATTACACTGAAACAGCATGGGAAAAATACACAGATTTCAATAAAGGTCTCTTTCCCTATATAGGTACAGTTACTAATAGTAAGCTGATACGTAGATTAACTAGAACCCTTGAAGCAGTAGTGAACGAAACTATTTCCGCCTTAGGCAATTTAACAGAAGAGCAGTCTGCTATGCGGATTGTTGTGCTTCAAAATCGTCTTGTCCTTGACGTCATCCTGGCCGATAGGGGCGGAGCTTGTAGGGTCATCGGATCAAGCTGTTGCATTTTCATACCAGAAAATTCGCCATCTGTATATAAAGCCATAACTCGCCTTCATAAGATTGTAAGCCAGATACACCAGAATCCAGGCACCTGGACTTGGTCCGGTTGGTTTTGGAGTGTATTATCTACCTTTGGATGGAAGGTCCTATCCTTCCTAGGTATTGGCCTTCTCATACTATTCAGTTGCTGTCTATGTCTACAATGTGGACCAGCGATCTGTGGTCTGTGTGCCACATCGTGTATTCCACCACCAAGATTTCATTCATCACGGAAGAAGAAAGAAGAACAAATGATGTTATATGAACAGATCAATGGATTGATGAAGATTGATATCTCTTAACGGGCAAGTAGGGGACAAGGAGGGAATGTGGAAGTATGGATTTTTCTGATCAGTTATGTCCCCTATCTTGGACCCCAACGGTTTCATGTATGAATCATAAGTACATGTATGTTCCCTCCAGTTCCAGTTATGAAGACGCAAACACATGTGCGTCCACCGTCAACATGTCCTCTTTCAGATCCGCCATGAATAGGCCGGATATTCCATTCCTAAGTATGAAAGGCCACCGGCTTTATATGGTTCACTTATGCCATTTTACAGTCCAGGCAAGTAGGCCCTGATTCTGTCATCAAACTCTTCTTGCCTTCTGCCTCTGAAAGCTCCAGTCTGAGCCTGCCTCTGTGACCATGAACTTTGTCTCATTCCCTGCGCGGCTCACGAAGCCTGACATCAGCCTGTTGCCTGCCAAAAACTGTATTTCACCTTCGAAATTATCTGCTCCGTTCCCTGCCCAATGCATTCCTGTCTAGTAGTTTAAGTAAACATTCTTCCAGCTACCGAGCAAAGGCCCGGCTTCTCTGTCTTTATGCAAGTAATTCATAGCTCTATCACTATGGAAGATTTCCGCCCTCGCATTTAGTGTAGACACTTAGACGCTCGTACACGCACTAGCAGTCAGTATAGTCAGTATAGAATAAGATTCTACTCTAAGAGACCTCTCTTTTGGATAACATAGTTCTTTAAACATAGGATGTTAGATATGATTTGGGATTAGGTTGACTTGACCCTCCAGACTTCTGTCGCCACATGTAGAGCTAAATGTCAAGTCCCCTTCACCCCCTAGTTGCACGTCAATCACACGTCATGCTGCTGCGCGCGCATTTCTGCTGACATTGCGAAATTCTTTCATGGAACCACCCTATTATGACGTCACACCTGATGACGTTCCCTAGTCACTCCCAGTTACGCCTATTTTTGCTACGCATGAATATATTATCCACACTATCAATTGTTACGCCTCTTGTATTTGCTTCACTGTAATGCCTATTGTATAAAAGTGATTAATTATCAATAATGTATGTACTTCACTTCCTGAACCTTCGTGGTGATGGAACTTGGAGCAACCGATTCGAATCGACCATTGGAATAAAGCCCATTCCGAACCTCTAATACCACGGATTCTGCCTCTTATTTACTGAGCTATTTTATTATGTTTCTGTATCAAATTAAGTCCCGGTAATTACATTATTTACCACAGCTTGACAATCTGTCAGGAACTGGATCAGTGACCTGAATGATATTACAGCTACTAACCTTCGTCGCGGGACTCAGCAGGAACGATGGTAGTTGTGTGAACCCCACCTCCCAAAAGCGCCCCCTCTCACAGAGAGAAAACACTCTACTGCGTGAGGAGGCCCCCAGGGGAAACGGGGAAAAGGGGATAAAACAACAAGGGTAGTTGTGGCAGGTGAGGTGTTTCCCCAGGGCTGTTCGTGAGGACTGGACTTCCTGTGAGTGGGTTGCTCTGGAGTGGGGAACAAAACAACAAGGATTAATAGTTCTCCTAACTGCTCGCTCGATAATAGCCCCTGTACTTCTTTACCTAGACTGCCCGTCCCACTCACCAGGGATCCCCTGCAACCAGGACGTTATTTCCTCGCTTCTCGTGTAGAGCGCCTAGGAGGCAGAGGGTCTGATATCACCTGCAAGAGTCACGTAATTGAATTAATGATGTCTGCAGTGACACTGGTCGAGATTGAACCAAGGGTCTGTAGTCGCCTGCAGAACGTCTCGTGAATTAACAAAAAGAAGGCTTCCTGAAAAACGGATAATGTTCCCTTTAAGTATTTCGGAGTATAGGATGAACCACGTTCCGGGGATATACGAAGTGGTTACTTTCACCGCTTCTTCTTCTCCCTGAAAATGGCCCCGTTACAGCAAGTCTACCGGAAGGCTTATTTCGGCAGAAAGCGGGTCGAAAGTACAGAGACTCGCTGCCGAGAACTGGACTCGGCGTGAGAACGCTGCTCGTTGCGTTCCGGTTCACGGTTTCTTCCGAAACCCCTGGGATGCTTGAGAAGGCAGGCACGGATCCTCCCGTAACCCCTTGGCTATAGTGGAATTACCTTCGAGATGAAAGGAGACAGATGAAAGCAGCGCGCTTTCAGCCCTTCCCACGAATACCTAATTCTTCCGCTCCGATAGGGCTGCTCCGCTGTTCCTCCGACTCGGCTGGGCTTCGACAACTGGAGAGACGCTGTAATTGCTTCTCACTGGTATCCGGCGGGGAGCACAATCCGCCATATCCTCTCAGTCTTGGATTGTCAAGCACCTTCCTCTTGAGGAGGAGGTGCTTATATACAAGGGTGTTCCTAACTTCCTTTGGAGGCGGCCCATGGCATGCTGGGACATGTAGTATCCCGGGCCTTTCTTCCACCAGCTTCCTGGATGAGGGTTTTGTTGGTGTCTACCTAGTGCCTTCCTAGCGGTTGCCACTCGGGTGATCGCTACACGTACCAAGCTCCATCACCACACAAAAACTATCCGCCATATTGCTGAACTCGTAAATGATGCGCATTTCGTATCCAACGAGTTTGTGGTACCGCGTCCCACGTAACATCATATACACATGAAGTCTCCCCAGGTACTACTTTGGTATCCGATGGGTACGCAGTACCAAGCCACGCGTTACGTCATGTATGTATGGGGTCGCGCCTGCTGCGCATTGCGTATTCGACGGGTACACGCTGCCAGGCCGTGTGTTACGTCACAGACGTATAGTATCGCGCCGGGTACGCCATTTTAAAAAAAAAATTTTGTCTCAAAAGTATCTAAATAACTTAAAACAGTATATGAGAGCACATGAAAATGTACATTATTTTAAACATTTATATATTTCTAACTGTAATAAACTTATATTATGATAAATATATTTTGTCAAAATCGCGTCGGGTGCGGACTCCCTGCGCTCTCGGTGCCCGATTGCCATGTGACGTTAAAAAAAAGCATTTGATTGGTTCAGAACATTTCCCATTGTAACAGTTGTACGACCCCACCCATTTTACTCATTCTCTCTACAGCGTTTGATGAGAGACACCTCTTCTGCTTACAAAGCTTTTTTGAAAAGTGTTTTCCTGTATACACATATCTTATACTACACACAACATGCAACGATCATCTTAATCAATATTCATGCTCTGTACATTAGCTTTCCACGTGTGATTGCCATGCATCTCCAACGTTCCATCAAAAACAAATATGTGTTACACAATGCCCCTGGTGTGTGTGTCTGCACATTATTATGCTGCCTTTCGGCCTGAGTATTGCTGGCTCTAAGGAGCATCATCAGCCACGGGCAGACTGCACATCCTAGATCACATGCCATCTCATTAACGACAGTTTCCGCCCTCCCGACACATGCTACACTAATCTAAATTGCACACTCTGCGAGATCAAAACTACAAAAGAAACACACATAAGTGCACTTTCTGGCCAGGCAGGAACTGAACAACGCTCAAGTCCCCGGAATAATTATTCACACCCCTACACTGGCCTGGCGTACGCAAGCCCAGCCCTCTTTGTGTACGTATAATTAGGATAACCACGACGCCACACGTCCCTCTTCTTCATCATCTCCTTCATTCACAACAGTCTGGATTTCGACCAAAGCACTCTACAGAATCGGCTCTTTTGGAAATATCAGATATTTTTAAAATGATTGCCGATAAAGGCAGGAAAGCGGTTTCGATTCTTTTGGATTTGTCTGCTGCATTCGACACCATTTCCCACAATATTCTTTTGAAGTGTCTCGAATGCAGCGGCATCTCCGGTACCGTACTGGAATGGATTAAGTCGTTCCTTTCTAACCGTAGACAAGTACTTACACTGGGTACATTCCTTTCTACAGAACGTAACTTAACGACAGGGGTCCCTCAAGGGTCTTCTTTAAGCCCCTTATTGTTCAATGTATATATGACCCCACTCATCTCTTTGATTGGATCATTTGGGATAGAGGTCACCTCATACGCAGACGATACCCAGATGATCCTTTCAATAGATAATACTACCACTGATGCTGAGACTAATTTTAAAAGTTGTCTAACTGCTGTTCTCCGGTGGATGAGGAATAACCAGCTAAAATGCAACACGGACAAAACAGAAATCCTCCTGATAGGGAAAGATGTCCTTTTCCAGCCATCTAAATGGTGGCCTGAGGGTGCGACTCTTCCGCCAGATGTGGTAGAGGTTGCTAAGAACTTGGGGGTACAATTTGATGCCTCACTCTCTTTTTTACCTCATGCTAAAGCGGTAGCAGGGAAATGCTTTAGCCTTATCAAATCACTAAAAAAGTTCTTCAAATTTCTTCCATTGGCAGCAAGGAAATCTGTGGGAGTGGCTTGGATACTCTCACGCCTAGATTATTGCAATAGTCTCCTTGCAGGAGCTAATAAAGCCATTTTTTTTTTTTTTTTTTTTTTTGAAACTTTTATTGAACAATAAATCAATTACAAACATGGGCCTACAACCACCAGGGCCGGCCGCTAGATTCAGAAAGGATCATACAGATGTTAAGGCAGTAGTCGACTCCCGGGGTCCAGCCCCGTACATGGCTCCGGATAGTCCTAGGGAAGCAAGATACATAGGTTTAACATAAATAACAAATAAAAACAAAAGGCGAGGCATAAGGGCAAAAAATGTGGGTCAGGCTACATCCGGGGGATTCTACTTCAGACCTTCAAATAGCTATCAAGAGGAAGGAGTACTGATAGGTCGGGGGGGGGGTCACGGGAGAGGAACGTCTATATTCGGTTATTCCAAAGTCGCAAGGAACCATCAAGGGTCAGGGGGACAAAGCAATATCGGTGTCCACTAGGGGGGGAATACAGATACCCCCACGATACGCGTTCCATTGCCCCCAGATTCTACTCCATGCCCCCGGTTTACCACGAGCCACATACACAGTCTTCTCCCTGAACATGCACCAGTCCATGTTCTCCTTCCATACGGACACGGTGGGAGGCCGCTGGGAACCCCAAAGCTGCGCTATGTCTCTCTTGGCAATCATGTTCCCCAGGGCCGCCCACCGAGTCTGAGCCGCGTTATAATCATTGGGCTCCCACACATTCAGGACACAGCGACGCACCTCCGGCAGCAGCGCAACCCCGGTGACTTGTCCCATGACCACATGAACCAGGCGCCAGTATTCCGCCACCTCGCGACACTCCCAAAGGATATGGAGAAAGGTGGCACTGAGTCCACATCCCCGCTTACAGAGCCCGTCTTCAGAAAATCCCATCGAGACCAAACGGGGACCCGTCACATACACCCGGTGGAGAATCTTAAGCTGGACCAGGCGTAGACGGGCTGGAATGGCCACTTCCTTGGGGGACGACAGTGCGGACTGCCAGTCCTCGTCGTCCAGTTCCACCCCATCCCCCGTCCACGCCTCCCGGAGGCGCACCAAGAGGTCAGCCCGACTATTGATAAGTTTTTTATAAATTAAAGAGATAGTACTGTCGGGGACATGGCCATCGAGTATGCGGTCCTCGAGGGGCGAAGAAGCCGGGATCTTGGTCCCCTCCCCAAAAACAGAGAGCAGGGCATGCCGAATCTGGGCGTAGCGGAAGAACTCCCTTTCCGTAAGTTCGTATTCGCTCTGGAGCGCCGCGAATGTTTTAACCGCACCCTTAATCCATAAGTCTCCCACTCTACTAATACCAATCGTGTCCCAACGTTCAAACCCCTTCGTTGTCCAGAGGCTTCCCAGGCGGTCGGAGGCAAACAGAGGAGTAGCACATGTTAATCGCTCACTCCAGCCCATGGCTACATTGGCCGCCTTCCAGATCCGTACCGCAATCTTAGTAGGGCCCGTGAGGGTCCGTCCAGCCGAGCTGGAGTAAAGTGCCCTGTTATAGTTTCCGCCGGGAAGCAGGAATTTATCCATCTCATACGCCGGATTCAAGCCAGGCGCATACGTGGCATGGTTAATGGCCGATAGCTGTGAGGCCCAATAATACCTGCGAATGTCGGGAAGCGCGATGCCCCCGTCGTACCAGGGGAGAGTAAGCTTTGCCAGAGCGATACGCGCCCGCCCGTCCCACACCAGTCTCCTCTGCAGGCTCTCCACCTCCCGGAAGTAGGACACAGGAATGACATCGAAGGAGTTCTGAAGTGCATAGAGGAATCTGGGAAGGGACATCATTTTAAACAGCGCTGCCCGACCCAGCGGGGACAAGGGCAGCCTACACCACCGAGCCGTGTCCTCCCTCAAACGCCGAAGTGGAAGCAGGAGATTCTGCTCATAGCGAACCACCGGGTCCATCGAGACGTATATTCCCAAGTATTTAAAGCCGGACAGAGATAAGTGGATCGGAAGCCGAGGCGGCAAGAGAGGAGGGTCACCGGAGATAGGATAGACACAGGATTTAGACCAGTTGATCGTCAGACCCGAATTTCTCCCAAAGGAAGTCAGAACATCAAAGAGAACATCAAGCGACTGCCGCGGCGAGGTGAGATACAGGAGAATATCGTCCGCATACAACGAGACCCGATCCTCGAAGCCCGGGGCCCACCGGATCCCTCTGATCGAGGGCTCCCAGCGGAGCCAAGCAGCGAGCGGCTCCAAGGCAAGAGCAAAGAGCAGAGGGGACAACGGGCACCCCTGCCTCGTACCCCTACCGAGAGCGAAGGGCCGAGAGACCCGCCCATTAACCACCACCTGAGCCATGGGTCCCGTGTAAAGAAGCTTCACCCAGCCAAGAAATCCCTCCCCAAAGCCGAATTTGGTCAAGACAGCCCAGAGGAATGGCCACTCGATGGTGTCAAAGGCCATCGTGGCGTCTAAAGAAACCAGCACGGCTGGTTCGGAGAGGTACTCCGCCCTGGCGAGGGCGCCGTGAAGACGCCGCAAGTTAAGAGCGGTGTTACGGTGAGGGATGAAGCCGCATTGATCAGGATGAATCAAATCGCAGATGACGCTCAACAAACGATTGGCAAGGACTTTAGCCAGGATTTTAGGCTCTGCATTTAGCAGTGAAATAGGCCTGTAGGAGGCACAGCGGTCTCGTGGCTTACCGTCCTTGGGGATCACGACTATCGTAGCCAGACGCTGGTCGTCAGGAAGGGAGCCTGCCTCAAGGGACTCCTGAAACATACGACGGAGGAAGGGCGCGAGTTTATCTGGGCGCAACTTATATAATTCAATAGGCAGCCCGTTGGGACCCATCGCCTTGCCCGAACGAAGGGACCGAATCGCAGTTGCAATTTCATCTACAGACAAGGAGGCGTCCAGCTGCTCACGGTCTTCGACGGACAGGCCGGGCAAAGCAATATCCCTCAGCAGAAGGCAAGAGTCTTCTTCATCCCTATCAGTCACCGGGGAGTACACGGCCCGGAGGTGGTCAGCGAAACATTCCACAATCTCACCAGGCTCAGTCACACACACTCCATCCGAGACACGCAGCTCCGGGACCACACGATTCACTCTCTCCTTCTTATCCAGCCACGCAATCAACTTTCCCGCCTTGTCCCCGGCATCATACAATCGACCCTGCTGCTCCCTATACATCGTTTTGGCAGCGTCAGTGACAAGAGACCTGTATTCAAACTGTTTCAGGCTGAGGGCATGGAGCCCGTCCGGAGTGACACCCGTCTCCAAGGCCGACTCCAGCCCCGAGATGTCAGTCTCCAGCTTCACCACTGCCTCACTCTTGAGCTTCTTAGCCACCACTATCTGGGAGAGGGCGTGTCCGCGGATTACGGTTTTAAAGGCTTCCCACAGGGACATTGCGGACGACACCGACCCCTCATTTTCAAGGAAGTATTGGTCCATAGCCTTAACCAGGCTGTCGCGAGTCGTAGGGTCTCGCAGGTACCACGGGTTAATGGGAGCGATCCGCCCTGCAGACCGCGACTCGGTGTCAAAGAGCAGCCACAGCGGGGAATGATCGGAAATACCCCGCGCCAGGTGCCTAACCTCTCGAATCCGACCAGTCTGTGCCGCGGGCATAAGGAAATAGTCTAACCTAGAAAGACTCCCATGCGCCCCAGAGTGAAAGGTGTACTGACATTGGGTCGGATGCATTAATCTCCAACTATCCACCAGGCCGAAGGTCTCCTGCAGTCCACCAAGCCATGCCTGGGCAGCGGGGAGGGCCCTGGGTGGGTGACGATCCAGGTCACCCGAAACCACCGAATTAAAGTCCCCGCCCATAAGCAAAAGACCATCCGGAAGTTCAAGCAGCATTCGACCCAAGTCCGCGAAGGTGGAGTTCTGGAGGCCCGGGGGGACGTAAACTGAGACCAGGGAAAGGGGCTGCCCCTCCCACCTCCCAGTCAGACACACATAGCGCCCTCTGTCATCCGAGATTACCCTAGTGATATCCAACGGAAGTGAGGATCGCAGGAGAATGCCCGCCCCCCTGGAACCAGTTGTGAAACCAGAATGGGCCACGAGGCGGTATCCCCCCCTGTTCATTGCATGACAAACATTGCCAACCAGATGCGTCTCCTGGATAAACACCACATCAGGAGTCAGACGACGCAAATACTGCAGTACTACACCCCGTTTGATACGATCCCCCAACCCATTGACGTTCCATGACATCAGTCTCAACCCGTCCCCCCCCATCCCCTCCAATAGATCAAAGGCCCCCCAGTCAGTAGCACAGTTCCCGAATCTAGACAAAAATCAATACCTCGCCCTGCGAACAAAAAACACACAGCAAAACAACCCCTCCCTCCCCCCAACCCCCCCCCAAATCCAACTCCCCCCACCCTGCACCCCTGCGGGCCAGAAAATCCCCCCAACTTGCAGTGTGCCTGTCGCCCTACTAACCCCATTCTACGAAAAGACCCCGGAGGAGGAAAGGGACCCGTCCCCGCCCGCCCCCCACACAGGTCCTAGTGAGACTAAATGAACAAAAGAAGTAAAACCCAGCTGAACAATGCAAAATGGCAAAATCAAGGACCAAAAGTCACTCCAGAGGGGACCCGTCACCTTCGGCGCCTGCAGAGGGCCCGGGACGGCCACCTCTGTCCGGCAGCGAGTCCAGCCAGTCACTCACGGCCACAGGAGAGTCAAAAAAGGCAGTCCGATCCTCATGTTCCACTCGGAGTTTTGCAGGGTAGAGCATAGAGTACTTTAGGCCCAGTTCACGGAGACGACGCTTCACCCCCTGGAATCCCATCCGCTGTTTCTGGACAAGTTGGGTAAAGTCCGGATAAAAGTTAATGGATGAGTTCTCATGACGAACCGGGCCGTGGACCCGTGAGGCCTGCAGAATCGCATCCCGGTCTCTATAGTGGAACAGTTTGGCCACGATAGGCCTCGGGGGGGCCCCCGGCCGTGGCCGACCGCCCGGAACTCGATGGGCCCGCTCCACGGCAAAGAACTTACTTAGGCCTGCAGGGGCCAACTGTTGGAGGATGAGTTCCTCGACCAGGAGGTCAACCGGGCGGTTGTCGGAGGACTCCGGTACGCCTATGACACGGATGTTGTTGCGTCGGGCCCGTCCCTCGAAGTCCTCCAGCCGCCGGGCCATCTGATCGTTGACCGCCTTAATGTCACCAAGCGCGGCCTGCAGGTCCGACACATCCGCACCAAGGGTGGAGGTCCGCACATCGAGAGCCTGAACCCTCTCGTTAGTTTTGGAGAGATCTGCCCGAATTAAGGTGACATCGATTGCCACCGTGTCGATTTTACGGGCCAGGGCCTCGTATTGCGTGGCGATGGTTTCCCTGATGCCATCGATGGCGCCCATGATGTCCTGCAGGGAAAGCTCCGGAGAGACGGTCGTGCCACCACCGGCGGCATCCGGGGGGGGGGGCCGGTCGCTCCAGGGGACCCTCTGCCCTGAGTGTAGCGGTCCATGTTGTTGGCCTGGACCGGTCCCCCGCGGAGGGAGGCCTTAGTCTTACGCCCCTCGGGGCCCCCCTTGCCCCCCATGTGGTCACGGACACCGAAGGGGACCGCCGATCAAGAGTCGTAGGGGCACCGGCACCGCAGACCAGCGCCTCACCAGGGACCACAATATAGCAGCGCGGGGGGACCCAAGGCGATGGGCACACTAGTGGCAGGTGGAGACAAGGCCTCGCGCAGAGGCCAAGGAAACACCCCGCCACATCAAATGCGTGCGCAGGCCAGCCCCCTGAAGTCCGAAAGTGAAACCGAAAGTGGTAGAGCGGCCACTGGCACCGCACTGCAGCCGCTGTTGTTCAATTACGACACGGCTCCACGGTTCACCTTCGCCCCGGGCACCTCCATCGGGTGGGTCCCAAAAGTTCGAACAACGACAACTCAGGATTCCCAGGTCCGATTCGGGTTCTGAAAAGAGATACGTGCTCAGCCGGTCTTCATCTGCCAGATTCCATAAACCACATCAGGATATTCTCAGGATAAATTCCGAGGAGCAGCAAGGGTCCGGGGAGCCCTGTGCTCACGCGACCATCTTGGATGCGCGCTAGGCTCCTCCCCCCTAATAAAGCCATTTTAAAGACGTTACAGGTGGTGCAGTATGCAGCAGCGCGGCTAGTGCTTAAACTTCCACGAAGATCTTCAGCCTCAGCAGCTCTAAATAGTCTGCATTGGCTCCCAGTGCACAAGAGAATTCTTTTCAAGATTCTCCTGATCACTTACAGAGCCGAGCTCAACGTGGGACCCAAATATCTGGCAGCACGCTTTTCTCCATAAACCACAATAAGACTTCTTAGGTCTTCCTCAGCAAACTTGCTTAAACCCCCCACCTTTAGATACAAATCAAAAGGAGGTAAGACCGTGGCTTATCTGGGTGCCAAAGCCTGGAATCTGCTTCCATCTCATCTTAGGCTATGCAACTCAGAAACCTTATTCAGGAAGGCCTTAAAAACCTGGGTCTTTAGTGTTTCTGATGAATCTTGTCTTGCTCTTATCTAGTCCCTTTATGGCTCTTTCTCACCTCCGATCCAGCGCCAGGATACTCCTTGCGGAGTGACAGTTGCGCTTTATAAATACCAAATCAAATCAAATCAAATCATATCTTCCACACTACCTCAAATGATTTGCCGCATCCACCTCGCATATCACAATGCGCAATAAAAAAAAGAAATGGATCCATGAGGTGTACTCCATCCTGGCAATTAACACGGGCTCTAAATTATGAGTCCTACTGCCCATTGTCTACGAAAGGGATCCATGAGGTGTACACTCTCCTGCAATCAACACTCCATCTGAATTGTGAGCACTGCTGCCCGTAGTGTTTGCTCACACAACAATGACAGCAGGTAAGCAGAGCGGCCTGGGTGCACAGGGCCTCCAATTGAGCGCGCTGCGGTGAGAGGGGTGGGGTGCTTCAGTCTAGCTGCGCAGGTCCGAACAAACGATATTGCCATGTGTTATGATGTGATCTTTGACCTCATTCAGTCACATCTCTGTCTCATTTTAAAGACCTGCTGGACTGTACTGTAAGCCTGAGCCAGCGGCCAGCGCTGCCCTACAGACACCTCTTCAGCGTGGTGCTGCGGGAGGGATGGGATGCATCAGCCAGACTGCGCATGTGCGAATAAGCGATATTGCCATGTGTTATGATGTGATCTTTGACCTCATTCAGTCACATCTCTGTCTCATTTTAAAGACCTGCTATACCATAAGGTAGGCCTGAACCTACGGGCAGCGCTTCTCTACAGACACCTGTTGAGGGCGGTTCTGCGAGAGGGGTGGGGTGCATCACCCTGAGTGCGCACGTGCGAAAAAGCGATGTTGCTGTGCGGAATGATGTGATCTCTCACCTCATTCAGTCATATCGGTCTAATCTTAAGGACCTGCTGGACCGTACTGTAAGCCTGAGCCAGCGGGCAGCGCTGCCCTACAGACACGTGGCGTTGGCTTTTAGGACACTGTAGTGAGCTCCTTACTAAGTGTACATGCACACAGACTCCCGCAACTGCATTACACGCGCACATTATGCTTCTAGCATGCGCTCTGTTCCTTTGTATGTGAACGTTGGCATAACATATTATTATTTAACCTTGTGTATTCTCGTGCACTCCAACTCCTCTTTGAACCACGATTACCACTAACAGTTGGTAGATCGTACTTCAAAAATGAAGGATGCACTCAACTCCTATTTTCTATCAAGCTTGAAATAAACCTTCATTTACCTCCAGACGTTTCCACCATTAAATTATTTCTCCCTTTTCAGACATTCTATTGATTGCCACAAGAAGGGCAGAGCGGGAGATGACCCCGCAATGATGCCCTGGCATTCTGACACCCTCCATCGTGGTATCAAGACACCGTCCCTGACCGGAGACCTAGTCTATCGTACAAACATGCCCCGGACTAGGAGCTTGCACCAACACGTCATGGGACACACTAGTGGTGGCAGGTGAGCAGTGAAGCCTCGGTGTGCAAGACCTACAATTGAGCACAGTGCCAGGGAAGGGGTTGGGGTGCAGCACCCTGGGTGCACAGGTGCATGCAAGCGATTTTCCCGTAGCTAATAATGTAGGACTATATTATCAAACAACGGCGATAACATTATCACCACTTTAGCGACAGGAAACTGCCGCTAAAGCGACGATAAGGGGTTGATAATATGCCCTTGTAAATTCCCATAGAAGCCCAGGTTCACACCAGAACCTGGGCTTCTAAGGGAATTCACAAGGGCATATTATCAACCCCTTATCGCCACTTTAGCGGCAGTTTCCTGCCGCTAAAGCGGCGATAATGTTATCACCCTTCCTTCATAATATGGCCCATAATCTCTGACCTCATGTATTTAATTTTAAGGACTTGCTGAACCACACTCTTTCTCGCAGACCCCAGCGTCCTGGACAAACGGGTGACGGAGGATAAACACTAAGGGCTGGGTGCAATAGGCTGACGCTCTATCTCCTCCTCCCTCTCTTCTTTTGACTCTCCCTTCCCTTCTCCCTTCCATTCACTCCCCCTCCCTTCCATTCTCACTATAGTCCTTTCATTCGGACTACCTTTCTTTACCTCTTCCACATAGCACACATACTTATGTTTCATTTTTGTCTTGCAGGTTTCCTACGCAGCTTCCACTGGAGTCCAACCCACGTTTTTTTTTATTATACTGTTCTATTAAAGTTACATATCTATTTATTTCTGTTTTAATAAAGGTTACTTATTTTTTCAAATATATAACTGAGTGTATAGGTCTACTTTTTCTGACGTCTATTGTTTATTGTGAAAATCATCTGTTTATAGGAGATTTAAGGACAACATTATTTAATATTAGAGTGCACTTACCAAACATAATCTAACTGACTATTAGACAAATGAAGCCTGGGTAATTGTACAACTGCAAGAGTTCTATGAGTGTATCACTTTATAACATCATAAGTACTAACCGTGTGATTACAGAACAAATAAGGCATTGCCTAGGACCACCAAGGCTTCAGGGACTGCCGAGGCCCACCCTGCATATTTAAATAAAGACCCGGAGTGTGGCAATCCCCGGACTTTAGTTGACCTCGAACCCCCCAAACAATTAGTAAACAATACCCTGGAAGGTGGCGCTCCCCTAGGCTGCAAAACGTCTCTGTGCCCTTCCGGGCCTAATTTACATGTGACATTGAGATCCCCAGTCCTACAGAGACCCCGCAATCTAATAATTGTCTTGGCCACAGAACATTACCGACCCAGCAGGGGCCTCATTTAAAAGAACGGGTGAGACTCCGCTTTTTTTTTTCTCTTTTCTTTCCATTTTTACCATCCGCATCCCCTCTATTACAGCGATACGAGGTTTTCATCCTCTCGCTTCAAGTAGTCGAACAAGTATTTGCTATCACAGGGTGGAAGCCATGCACCACCCTCTAATATCAGACACAAATGTCCAGCGAATGCACACCCCGGAACATTGTACGAGCTTCGCCTGAGAAGTCGCCCTCCCTACTACCATGATGCATTTGTTAGTATAAACACATACTAACACTACTTACACAAGTGTAGTACAGCGACCAGAATGTAGTGAAGAAGCAGAGGAAGCACAAAATCTAAAAATATAAATCCTACCTGAAGATAACAGCTCAATGAGCCGACGGCCCTGGCATGAGTAGGAACAGCTACACAAACAAAACGGGTCTTTAGCACAATGCAAGCAATTTTGAAATATTGCTGAGTGGTGCCTTCTTTTTGCCTTCTCCCACTCGTCGCCAAATTTATGTAGTGAAGAGGCAGACAGCAGTGAATCCAATAAGTAGATTTATTACAAGAAAACAAGACACCTGAAACAACCACCAACAGGAGCAGACAGCAAAGCAACCGTCTAATCCAGCACCGTGTACAAACTCCGCAAGGTTCCCCTCATGACAGCCCTACATTCTAACATTACATAGTGAGGGCCATATTATCAAGGAACGGCGTTAAAATTATCGCCGCTTTAGCGGCAGGAAACTTCCGCTAAAACGGCGATAATGGGCTTGATAATATGCCGTAGAGAATTCCAATAGAAGCCCATGTTCTTGGGTTAACATGGGCTTCTATTGGAATTCTCTACAGCATATTATCAAGCCCATTATCGCCGTTTAAAGCGGCGATAATTTTAACGCCGTTCCTTGATAATATGCCCCTTAGATTCTAGTAGAATTACATACTAACATTCTACTATGACTTACAATGGAATACTACACAGAGCACATAACTTTACAGCAATGAGCTCATAGTTTTATCCACGAGTCTTGACACCGGTAGGGGGAAGACTTTCGCTTCCCACTCCCTATATTGTATAAACGTAAACTAACACTTCTTCTACAAGTATGCTACAGCGCCCAGAGCACATCACTTTACAGCAATGAGCTCACAATTTAGGCTCACGGTTTAATCCCCGATTCTTCACACCAGTAGGGATGAGTAGTTCGCTTCCCACTCCCTATATACTATAAACGCATACTAACACTACTTACACACTTATACTACAGCGGCTAGTATCCTACACCGCCCAGAGCCCATCACTTTACAGCAATCAGCTTGGTTTCATACCCAAGTCTTCACACCGTTAGGCGTAACTACTTCGCTTCCCGCTTCCGGTATACTATCGACACACAGTAGCGGTCAGTAGTTCGCTTCCCACTCCCTATATGGTATAAACGCCTACTAACACTACTTGCACACGTATGCTACAAACACCAGACCACATCACTTTACAGCAATGACCTCACGGTTTAGACTCTCGGTTTCATACCCGAGTGTAGCACCATATCATATCACCACCATGCCACTCTGAGCAACACCACACTTTCAGACCGTTAACAGTGATAACTACCTACTGGCGACCGTCAGTAGGTAATCTAGAACAAATTACAACAGTTCCTAGATTCTTTTAGCTTTAAAAAATTCTCTCTATTACTGTCTTTATACTTTTCCATATAAATAGTTTTTATAATATTCAAGTACACATCGAAGTCAGAAATGCAACATATTCTATCAACACACTTTCTAGAACATTCTACAACACGTGGAGGTTAAAAGTTCATCAATTTTTTTAAACCTAACGATATTTTTTTGCAACATTTTCTCGAACATTTAACGCCACGTGCAGGTTAAAAGTTCACAATTGTTTTAAGTTCGAACAGTGCCTTCCAAATGCAAGTAGCAGGTGTGGTTGAGTTGAGCAAATTTTATCCTATAAGGTGTACGAGCAAAATGCTTTTTCTTAACCAATCACAAACATACTTTTCCACAAAACGAATGTGCACCCTACTTTTAAAAAACAATGCTTTTCATCTCCCAATCAGGTACAGTTTTGTATGCGAAAAGAAACTAGTTCCCCATTTTTAAACATATCTCTTATTCTACGAAGGAACTGCATGAGCTACAAGACATCTTTCCATACCCTCCAGCCATACCTTCAAAATGCTAGTGTGGATCGTAGGACATAGCTATGTTTTCAGGTGCAAGAGGTATGCAGAACAGAGACGTATTGACTTAGACCTAGGTTTACAAAATGTGGACATTAAATGGTTTGGACAGAGAGGATTGAAGTGGCACCAATTGTTGCCTTTGGTTAAAACCTGTTTGCATCTCCAACACCCTGACCTTATGATTGTGCACTGTGGTGGAAACAACCTAGGCACATTGACTGGGGTAGATTTGGAAATGCTTATGAAGAACACCTTTGGAAAATTGATGTTACTTTTGCTTCAAACTGTCTTTGTATATTCCAATATATGCCAAAGACAGAAGTGGAAATGGTCCAAACTATTTTGTCCTCAGATTGAAAAATCTCGGAAAAAAGTCAACAAAGCTGTCTCTGCATACCTCAGAGACCACAAAATGGGGTCCATATACAACAACAACAACATACGTTTTGATATGGCGGATATATACAGAAGTGATGGAGTACACTTCACAGATCAGGGAAACCAAGTTCTCCTGAATAACTGGAAGCTGTGCATCCGCACTTATATGTAGCTCCAACTAATGAACACAAGGGCTCTTTTTAGAGCCACCCTATAACTTACAACTTAGGCCCCCTATTTTAGAGCCATATAACGCCAACTCCCGCACCCTCACCAAAATGTATTCTCCACACAGCTCTTGCGCAGCGGCCAGACCATCTCACTTTGCAGCACAGACCTCTCGCTTCGATCCCCAGCTCTACTCACCCATAGGGGTGAGTAGTTTGCGCTCTACAAATACCATATTGATTTACCTTTGCACTCCCTATACAACACCACCTAAGGACCATACACAAGCTACAATGTTCTAAACAAAAGTTCATCCAAGTACCTATAACTACATGCTGACACTACTTGCACAGATGTGGCACAGCGGCCAGAGCACATGACTTCACAGCATATGACACACAGTTTGGGCTCACGCTTTAATCCCCAACTCTGGCAGCAGCTCAGCTTAGCAACATGAGACTCTAGTCTAGACAATACCTCACATATATTCTGTACCCCAGGGCTTTCATACCAGTACGGGTGAGTAGTTCATCCTAGTAGTTATAAACACATCCGGACACTACTTCCACAACTGTAGTGCAGCGGCCACGGGACATGACTTCACAGCATAATGTAACAACAAGATGAGGGACAATTGGGCTTTTTTCAGGTCCAGCATACGTGCCCAGGGCAATGTGTATAAAGATGGGTATGCAGTTCCTAAGGGTGAGGAGACATATAAGGTCAGCGAGTACGAGGTTCGATATGTAGGTTCAATAAGTGAATCCTATTATTCAAAGTGAGAGGGGGAGGCTCCTCTACGGAACTGGAGCCCTCACACACCCAGCAAGCTAGGTGTCATGCTTCATCATCTGGGCTTGCTCCTCATCGGGCCGGCGCTGCAATGCTTGACGGGCTCCCATAAATGGGGCTCTTTGTCGGAGATCTTTTGTCCCTGCCATTTGGTGCAGTGGAGGTGAGGGGCCCAGTAGTGTAGATGTAGTGTAAGTGAGTTCCTTGAATTGTATTTATTCTGGTAGATAAATTGCCTGATTAAAAGTCAATAGAGTGGCGTAAAGCTAGGGGTTAAGTGCCTAGATGCCTACGTCCTACTCTCATTCGATTGTATTGATTTACCTTCGCACTCCCTATACAACACCACCTAAGCACCAAACACAAGCTACAATGTTCTAAACAAAAGTTCATCCAAGTACCTATAACTACATCCTGACACTACTTGCACAGATGTGGCACAGCGGCCAGAGCACATGACTTCACAGCATATGACACACAGTTTGGGCTCACGCTTTAATCCCCGACTCCGGCAGCAGCTCAGCTTAGCAACATGAGACTCTAGACATTACCTCACATATATTCCGTACCCGAGGACTTTCATACCAGTACGGGTCAGTAGTTCATCCTAGTAGTTATAAACACATCCGGACACTACTTCCACAACTGTAGTGCAGCAGCCACGGCACATGACTTCACAGAAAAAGACACACAATTTGGGCTCACGCTTTAATACCCGAGTTCCGCACCAGCTCACCTTACCCGCATCAGACTCTACCCAATACCTCACTTAATTTCCATAGCCCACCACTTACACACTGGTAGGGGTAAATACTTCGCTTCGCACCCCCTCTATAGCACACCCTAAATACCCCACAGAGGTTACAGTGCTCCTACCGTCCTATTTACCCCTTCCCCCCCTTTTTTCCCCCTTTTTTCACCTTACTCGCTTCAACGGAATCACAAAATGGCAGCCAGCCCTTCCTTGTTGCAACCGCTCGCACCGCTCGCAGCCAATCAGCAACAAGCTCGTGCTCGTAACGCCTCAGCCAATCAGTAAATTTCGATACTTCTCAAAAAGTTCTGAACGAATTTACACCAAATAAACAAGAGCGTGCTTTCTAGACCAAGACCCTTCTCCCTGCCAAATGTGGGGTAATTCCGTTCACCCGTCTGACCTGTAGCCTTGTCTAAAGTTTCCTATGGTAATTAACATGGAGAAAACATGTTTTGGGACCCCCCCTTTTTTCTTGGCCCCCCCTTGACGAAT
Organism: Triturus cristatus; assembly: GCF_964204655.1. Taxonomy (NCBI): domain Eukaryota; kingdom Metazoa; phylum Chordata; class Amphibia; order Caudata; family Salamandridae; genus Triturus; species Triturus cristatus. The sequence continues at coordinate 339,015,183 of NC_140591.1, read as the reverse complement.
CCCCCCCAAACTTTCAACAAAGGAGCAGATCTCAACAAAGAATTAGTTTTGAAAATTTCGCAAAGATTCGTCAATCGGCGCCAAAGTTATTGGGACTAGAATGTTGCCATTTTCATATGGTAACTAGGTCCTAACTATAACTACCTACTGGAGACCGCCAGTAGGTAATATATATATATTATATATATATATATATATATATATATATATATATATATATATATATATATATATATATATATATATAATCTACTGGCGGTCGCCAGTAGATAGTTATAGTTACAACCTAGTTTCCATAGGAAATCTCAAAATTCTATTTTGAATAACTTTGGTGCCGGTTGACGAATCCTCGCGAAATTTTCAAAACTAATGGGGCGCTCCGTTCAGCTCCTACCCTGAAAGTCTCGGGGTGATTCGTCAAGCGGGGGCCGAGAAAAAGGGGGGGTCCCAAAACACGTTTTCCCCATGCATTTTTCCATAGGACCTTTAGTCGCAGCTACAGCCCGAACGGCTGAACAGAATTACGTGAAATTTGGCAGAGAGGTAGCCATAAGGTAAAGGAAGTGCCTTTTGCAGGTCTGGTGTAAATCTGTTCAGTATTTCCTGAGAAAATAGCATTTAAAAGCATATCAATATCTATACGTGCGCACCGTGCGCGCACTGTGCGCGCACCCTGCCGTGCGCGAGCGCAATTCTGATTGGTTGTTAGATGTCGGTAAACATTCGAATCGGTCGAAACCAGGAAGTGTCGGCCGCCATTTTGTCTCTCGCAGTCTGAGGGGGTGAAAAAAAAGGTGGAGAACTTGAAAAGGGGGCAGAGTGGACAGTTCCTGACCCCCTAGCCTTGGTCAGGGGGTCACAGAAGGACCCCCAAGGGCGAAAAAATTATTATTATTTTTTTTTTTTAAATCGCGAGTTGCGCGCGGTGAAAAACCTGAAAAAAAAATTTTTATAAATACATAACTTAGCATTTAAAAAACCGTACAAATTCACTGAAAAAACCATAGGTTTCACACACGTTATAGTTACGAATTAGCATTTAAAAAACCTTGCAAATTCACTTAAAAAACCATAGGTTTCACACATGTTATAGTTAGCTGGACATTTCACTCGTAAAAAACCAATGAAATTCCCCCGTTATAGTTAGTGCAGGCAACTATAACTCATGCGACCGCAATCCTCTGCTGATGACGTCAGATATTACATCACTGATGACATATGTGTCTTTATGAAAAATAAATATTTGTAATATACGTATAGCTAAAGATTAATGGAAGAAGACATGGGTAAATAAGTGTCTAAATACAGTGATGTAATATCTGAGGTGAGATTCTTCTCCGGGTCGCGGACATATAGTAGCGTATCGTCTGCGTATGTAGAAATACAGATCCTATAGGAGGGGAAGTTAATACCCTCAAATTTGTGATGCTCTCATTGCGCACGCCAGCGGTTCCGCCACCAGGGCATATAAGAAGGGGGAGAGGAGGCATCCCTGCCGGGTCCCCCTAGAGACTTCAAAGACTTCCGTGACTCTGTCTCCCATACGCAACCTGGCAGTAGGTCGGAAATATAGTGCACCCACCATCTGCAGAAAGGGCTCTCCCAGCCCGAGTTTCCTCAAGACTTTCACCATGAAGGGCCATTCCACGGAGTCGAACGCCTTCTCCATGTCCAGGAACATAGCTAAAGCCTTACATCCCGGATGCACATGCTGCATGGCCCCGAGGACTGTGCGAATATTGTATGTAAGGTTCCTGGATGGGATAAAGCCCGCCTGCTCCGGGGCCACGAGCTCCGGCACCAGCAACGCCAGTCGCGTAGCAAGGACCTTTGCATACAACTTGGCATCCACATTTAGCAGGGAAAGCGGCCTGTAGGAGCCGCACAGGTTCGTGGGTCTCCCGGGCTTCAAAATGGTAACTAACAGAGCCTCTCGCATCGTATCAGGCATGCAACCCTCCTGGCATATATCATCAAATAGGGTCATGAGGTGTGGGAGAAGTTTATCTTGGAATGCCTTGTAAAAGGCCACCGTCAGCCCATCCGTTCCCGGAGCAGTGCCCGCCCTCATGCCCCCTAGAGCCTCTAGGATCTCGTCCTTCTGAAAAGGCAATGCCAGAAATTCCCTCTGTGAATTAGACAAAAAGGGCATTTTTATATAACTGAGGTAGTCATCTATTTCCTCTTCCATATGAGAGGACTTAGATTTATAAAGTCCAGCGTAATAGTCCCTGAATTCTTCTACAATCCCGGTCTCATCGGTAATCACCTCCCCGGAATCAGTCACAAGTTTGTCAATAACCAGGGGCCGCCTAGCGTTACGGAGTATCCCCGCTAGTAGGGAGCCCGGACGATCGCTCTCCCCGTACGTACGAGCCGTGGCGTACTTGCCCATATGCTGCACTTCCCGGTCCGCCTCGCCATTGTATTCCGTGACCAGTTTCTGGATCTGCGCCGCTACCCCGGGGTCCGCTGACATCCCGTGGCGCTCCTCCAATTGTACAAGCTGCGTCTCAAGTGCCCCCATGTGTTTCCTTATGAATTTAAGAACACCGGAGTGCTTGGCCATAGCCACGCCGCGAATATAGGCTTTAAACGAGTCCCACACCGTATAAAAGCTCTGAACAGATCCTAAGTTAGTCGCAAAGAAAGAGTCTATGTCATCCGCTAATTCCCCCCGAAACACCTCGTCTAACAGAGAGTAGGGCGGCAGCCTCCACGTGAACGGCGGAATTCGTTTGACCGGTGAAGCCAGCACCATAAGAAGGGGGGAGTGGTCCGACAGAGTACGCGGTAAGACCTCGCACCCCCTGATCACCGCCAGCAGCGTCCGCGATGCCAGCCAATGGTCGATTCTGGTATGCACATCGTGATATGCAGAGTAATGCATATATCCCCCCTTTCTCGGGCACCTGTGCCTCCAGACATCAATCATGTCAAGCCTAGTTAGTTCCGCCTGCATGCACAAGGCAGCCGCCGCCGGGCGGCGAACCCACCCCGAGGAGCGATCTAAGTTCGAGTTGAATGTGAAATTAAAGTCCCCGCCCCATATCATGTCGGCGTGTACGTATTGCCCGCACTGTGCAGCAAGCGCGGTGTAGAACTCTGGGGTATCGTGATTGGGGCCATAAACGTTTACTACAATTAGGTCATGACCTTTCCCGGCACACCGAGCGATTAAGTAGCGCCCGTCCGGGTCTGCAGCCAGCGTCTTTAGTGTCAATTTTGATCGTGGGTTTACCCATGTGATCACCCCTCTGGAGTGCGAGGTAAAGCCCGCCGCCACACTATTACCCAACAGCCCTTTAGCTGATAACAGTTTACTAGAAAGTGGGAGGTGGGACTCTTGTATTAGCGCCAGGTCAATGTGATGTCTATGAAAATAATTCAACACTTTTCGCAGTTTGCGGAAATCATTCAATCCTCTGACGTTCCATGTCAGCGCTCTAAGGGTCACATCACCGCAGTCTCCCTTCAACACTCCGAGGTCAGGCATCCCTACAGACACACATCATAACTTCTGCAGCAAAAGGCCCAGCGAGGCGCTCCGCCCACCAGTCACCACCGGAAAGCATAGTTCGGAAATGAAATAATAGGACAAAAGAGGTGTCTTTCAACATATTGTGCGCGTCCCAGTCCCCTGCCCCAAAACAACCCCCTAACTGCCCATCCCCCCTCCCACAGCTGACCGCCCCCAACCTGGCCAGACAGGACCCATCCCAACCCCCCTCCCCTCATCGCAAAAAACACTTAATACCTTCCCCAAGTCTGCCCCCATGGGGGGCCACACAAGCAAACAGCGCTGGGGCAGAGGCCGCCGGTCTTCGGAAACCCCCAATCGTTCAAACGGCCAACATGAAGACGTGTCCCCGCACCAGTACCCTCACTTATCAGTACAGCTGGAGCTAGCGCAATCCCACTCCCAAGAGGTCTAGGGGTAATCCACCACTCTCCCATTGGGATCAAAGTGCCCCGTCGAGCAAGACCGGCCTGTCTGCCTAAGGGAGCCCCTGTATAAGCATCTAGTTCGGGATACAGATAGTTCAGAAACTGGCTATCACAGCTAATGTCAGGGATCAACCTATTGGGGCCTCCTCAGTGATACAGTCTATGAGGGCAATACTGACAGCGGCCAACTAATGCAAATTAACCCCCCGCCCCCTGAGTCCTGGGTCATAGTGTTAGGGCACCCTCCACACTCCAGAAAGGTCTCACCCAGCGTCGTCCGCGGGGTCCTCGGGCGCTGTCGCCGTCTCCTTCGCCACAGCTCAGTTCCAGGAGTCAAGCCACTGCCAGGGTAGCGGCTGGCCCCGCGACCAGTCCGCAGGCCCAGACCGAGATCCGCCACCTGTCGTCTAATCCTGATCCTCCAGCACGGAGGCTTCCGTGCACGCGTCAGTGCGGCCCCGCGGGCCACCTCGCAGACCCTTGGTCCATTCCTTCAGGGATCGTTGCAGTTCTCTCGGGTCCGTGAAGAAGTGCGAGTGACCCTGCCTGTTGATCCGAAGTCTCGCCGGGTATAGCATTGCATAGTCCAGACCCAGGTCACGTAGTTGCTTCTTGTAGGGTGCGAATTGCCTCCGTTCCTCCTGGACCTTCGCCGTGAAATCTGGGTAAATAGCGATATCCATTCCTTCAAATTGGAGCTTCCCTTTTTCTCTTGCCACCCGCAGGGCTGTGTCCCGGTCCCTATAGTTCAGCAGCTTTGCTATAATGGGTCTCGCAGGCGCTCCAGGCTTGGGGCGAGGGCCCAGCGAACGATGGGCTCTCTCGACTACGAACATAGGGGAGAACACGTCCTCTCCCAGCAGGGTGTGCAACAGTTTTTCCACGAAGGGTTCCATCCGTCCAGTGTGCGTCGACTCAGCCACCCCAGTTATGCGGATATTCGACCTCCTCGAACGGGCCGCTAAGTCCTCCGACTTATCCTGAATGACCTGCAGAAGCTTGCTGAAGTGTTTGCGGTCTGAGTCCCATACCGTCTGCGCCTCCTCCACCTGCGTTATTCTCTTCTCGGACATATCTAGCTGTTCCGCATTCTTGTCCACCCTCTCCGACATGCGGTCCATGCAATAGGAGAGCGCATCAATCTTGGTGCCTATCGCTGCCAGGCTTCCCTGCAGTCCCTTTTCCATCGTTGCCAACATTTCTTTGATGTCAGCACACATAGTGCTCTCCGGAGCAGCTCCGCCGGGTGGCGGCTCCGGAACCGCAGCATCAGGCCCCTTTGTCTTGCGAGGGTCAAAAGTTAACCCCGGCTCCGGTCCGGGAGCTCGCTCGACGGGCAACTCCAGCAAGGCCGGCCTGGGGGCACCTCGTCCCTCCCCACCGAAGTGCGAACAGCTGGGCTCTCCGAAGTGGCTGGGCCGCAGGACCACAAGACCCCCCGGCTCCGAATCACGGGTACTTTCCCAGTTCTCCGCCCGGGCCCTACCTCGAGTCAGTCCGCAGGATTTCCACCAATTCTCCACTCCTGGAGAGCCACAATCACCGCCACAGCAGGACGCTCCACGTTCCTCCACGTCGTTCGCCGCGGTCCGGCACTGGGAGGGCGCCCCGGGGGAGTCAATAGGGCACAGGCAACATCAAGGCTTCCACACGTGGGGCTGGCGGCAGAAGCGGATCCCAGGCCAGACAAACCATCCGCAAATCCCCCTGAGACTCGCAGCAAGACCGCTACTAGGATCGTTGTGGCCTGTCCTCCAGGTGCCCACCGCAGGTCACAGCTCTGCACGGCCGCCTCCCGCACAATCGCGATGAGGGAGACGGGCCCACGCCAAAGCTGAAGTAGCGGGGAAAAGCGCTCCTGTCAAGGTGACTCCCTCGATGATCAAGAGGAGCACACGGCGGAGTCCAAGGAAGAAGGACGCGGCCCGCGTCTAGTCTCGGCTGCGGCAGGGGGGGGGGAGGGGCGCCTCCGGCCAACATCCTCCAGCGGCCGCTCCGCCGCCCGATATCAACCTTCCACCAGTCCCCCCGATTCTGGATGTGGCTGTCGGGAGGCGTCCCCCTCCTACACAGTACTCCGCTGGTCTCTGATCACTGATGTGTCCAACAGCTCGGGGGCTCCGCTCGCGCTGGTCCGTCACCGTCAGGCAGTGCGAGGCCCAGCCCAGCCAGTGAGGGGGGAGTCTCCGCGTTGCCCGGTCCTCACCCCCTTTACCGTCCGCCGCTCCGCTACGCTGGCCCTCCGCTTCGGGGCCAATTGTCGCAGCCGACCGGGCTCGTCTCCACAAGGCTAGCCGCACGTCGAGTGACGCATGCCAGGGAGGACCTCAGGATAGGACGGGGACGGCGGCCTAGCCAGCCAGTCAAAGCGCCGCTCGCAGTTTCAATATCCCCCGGGTCCGCTGATCGCCGCTGAAGTTCCCAGACGGGGCGGGTGGATTGGGAAGGTGAACCCCTAGTCGATTCGCCCGTCTGCTCTGCTGTTAAGGATCATATGTAGGATCATTTGAGGGATAGTGCGGGGAGCTCCTCGCTTAAGCGTCCACCATGATCTCCGGCTAGCTCCGCCCCCCTCTTGCCACAGACTTCTGTGATGTTGCAGCCCAGCTTCGGAGTTGAGTATGGATTAAGCGTACCACCCAAAGCTGGAATTTGATCCTTTTTCTTTTGTGATCTAGGTTCTTGAATCCACTACTCTATTAACGGAACCATATCATTTAGATGATTAAGTGTAGTAGGTCGATGGGAGCTTATCAATTCATCTTTAATGTCCTCTTTTAAACCACTTTACATAAAGGTCATCAGGTTCTCTCCACCCAGGTGGTTTCTGCAGATAATTGGTGAAACCAGGTAACATACAAGAAGACATCAGTGTTCCCTTGTTCTATATTATAAAATGACTCCTCATTGGAGAGTTCAATATCAGGTCATTGGAACATACATTTAAAACCTACCAGAAAGTTAGAATGATTGTATAAACAAGGATCTGGGGACCTTGGGAGTGGGGTTGCACAGGCTGGTGCTTTGTCAGACAAAGAACTAAGAAGACATCGTACCTTGGAGCGGTCATGGGTAAATAAGGCTGGGCAGAATGCAAATTGCACTGTCAAGAAGTTAACAAACTCCTTTAATTTAATAGGGTCCACTGAGAAATTAAGGCATCAGCCGTGGATAGAGAGAGGCACAGTCCTTCCTGTATCCACGGTTGATGCCCTAATTTCTCAGTGGACCCTATTAAATTAAATGAGGTGCCTTATCTGATGAAAGGCTTTATTTTCATTGCATAATTGTTTCATTTTTTGGGGCTGTTGCTGAATAGTATGAGACACATTTTCTGATGGATCCATAATAATAGCCTGATTAGGTTCCATTGTCTCTCTGTAGTCTGCGATTCAAAGGCGTCACAACCTGTTCAACATTGGACGTAATAGTTATTACTATGCCTTCTCTTTTTGTTCGACTGCCAGAAATGGGAGCAACTCCTGCCTGTAACCATGGTGCTGCCAACGCCTTAAATGTAAATGTTTGACAACAAGTGTCTTTCAAAAAAGAATAACTAAGAAGGAAATATCCCCTAGGGATAAAAAAAACAAACCCTTCCAGAGCTGAGAGTTCCAGGATGGAGTAGGTAGATTCAGGCAAATACAACCAGACACTGAAATGTACTAAAAATAGGGCATAGCAGGATCTGGAATCACTGAACTAAAATTAAGACAATGAATGCGATGAAAAATCACGGTTTTAAAAGCATTGCAATGGACTCGTCTTTAGTTCAATGTTTTTAATTAGGAACTTCACAGGAAACGATATCACTGAATTCAATAATGCACCGTCCTGATTTAGGAAATTATCCGGACCTAGGCAAACATAAGGCAAATGTGCTAGCCACCCTATCAAGCACTGTTTCCAGTAAATGCATGCAGGATGCCATCACACTATCAAGGTGAGTGAAGTAAAATAAAAAATAAATCACCTTGAAGGCTTTTCATCTAACCACTAACTTTCTAAATGTCGTTCCCCAGGTGAGTTGCCATAACTTCTCAAACAGCACTGCAGAAAACACAAGTGCAGGTAGTGACACCCAAACACCAGAAGAGAAGTTGTTGGCTCTAAACCTGACCACAGACCACTAGAGTACAAACCCAATCCTTGACAGCAGGAGCTGAGAAATGCTGGTCTCCAAAGAGGGAGCGCCTCATGACTCAGGAATCCCACTGTGCCTGAGCATGGAACCAAAACACTTTTGGACTGTGGTCAAAGTTTTGAATCTTATCAAGTGGCTACCCAACCGGAAGGAAGGAGCTTTGGAATGTGCTACTGTGCCATACAATAGTTATAATGGCAGCAGTGGAACATCACCCCAGAGGCTGTATCACCAGTGTGGCCCCTAGAGCACTCACCAGATAAAGACCATATCTATTTTTATGTCTGAGCAAGGTCACCACCAACCGAAGCCCAAAACGTCAGTGGCAGGATTCAATGCATATTCAGAGTACTTACCTGCTGAATGTAATCTACAGATTTCTGGAAACTCTCATTTCACAGTCACGCCTCAGCAAAATGTCTCACATAAATCTGACAGTGCTATCTGTAGTGTCTTGTGAGATAGAAGTTACGGAACCCTTTTGGCTCTGGGTGGACTCCGTAGACTGATTACGTGAACGTTCAAGTGTTGGGAAGGGAAGACAGGTTTAGAATATTGATTTTGAGTTTACACACTGATTAATAAAGATGTGTAAAGCTACCCTCTGTGTGTGGCACAGTCATTTACAAATGCCCAGGCAGAGGGGAACCCTACAACTGGCAATAAGTAGCGAATAAGTAACCCGATGACTGACAGTGCTCTCCCAGAGAGTTTGCTGTGGTCCAGCAAAATGCTCATGCGTGCCACATGTGCTGCAGTCGAAGTGGAGAATCAACACTGGGATATATGGAGTTACAGCCCAACCTCAGCCTGCATAAAGCATTTGAAGATAACAGAGGCTTCGGTGAAAAGTCTATATGTTGATGGCTGAGAACTGAATGAGAAGGCCACAACTCAAGGTACTGCGCTGCTACACAACATAATACAATACAGTATAACAAGGGGTAACGCTAAAAGCAGATGTGACTAAGCTTGAAGATACAAAAGCAAAGAAAGAGCCAAGAATAAGCTAAAATGATGATAGGAGGTGCTACCAGGCACAGATCAAACAGGTGTTTCCAATGTAATAGAGTTTGGTTGCTCAGCAAGTCGGCCCCGGAGGAAGTGCCAGGGTTGTGCTTACGAAGGCACTTATATTCGCAGTGGCACACCAACAAGACTACGAAGTGGGGTGCAGAACAACTCTGTTGCTCTTCAGAAAAATAAAAGTTAATTTTTCAATGGAGGATAAGACGAAAGTCACGTTTCCTGAGTTTCCTGTGAGTAGTAAAGATGCCTTAGAGGCCAGCACAGTGCAAGACCTTGGAAATGGGTTGCCTGATCAAGATTATCAAGCCCTGTCCGAGAGGAACTGTTGTCCACCAACGCCGCCTTCTCAAAACTGCCATCGACATTTGATACTGCCAAAAAGAAAAATGTTGGCTATCGGTTAGAGGCATTTGAAGATTTTATTGATACAATCGAAGAAAGTGATGAAAAAAAGATTACAAAGTACCGCAAAAATCTTGCTGGCGATGGTTTAAAAGAAATCATAGATAAAATAATACCACCAGTTGATGAAATGACATATGATCAAATCAAAGCAGCCTTTTTTTCTGAAGTTTTATATAGCGCGAACTTGACCTGAAGGTTTTAGATATCAGAGCGCTTGACAATGATAGTTTTTTTTTGTGGAGTTTTATATAGCACGAACTAAACCCAGAGGTATCAGAGCGCTTTACATGAGCACTAGTTACGTTACAGAAAGACACATTCATTTTTGTTAGGCACGGGGAGATTAAGTGATTTAAGTGATTTTCCCAGAATGACAGACTGTTGAGGGTCCCTGCAGAGACTCGAACCCGGTTCCCCAGCTCTGAGGTCAACCGCCCTAGCAGTTAGGCCACATTCTCTTCCCAGTTGTGCGATGACAATGTTTATGTCAGAAAGACATGCCCATGTAGGATTGGTCGCATGTGAGGAAAAACACCAGATAAAGAGGAGTCGACATGAAAATGTACCAAAGACATTCAAACATTGTCCGAAGATCACATTAAAAATAAAGGGATGTTCGATACCTTTCATCTTTGATAGTGAGACTTCAATAAACATAATGTCTGAGGAAAAATATGAGCTTTTTCTGATGCCACATCGTCTACCAGCGACAACTAACGTCTATACTAGGCTGCATCTACGCCACTAAAAAGTCAAGGTTCATTTGTGGCAGAAATGAAGCGTAAGAAAACAAAAGTACAAGCACCAATTCATGTACTCCAAGGTACACCTTCAAGCACTCTGCAGATAAAGAGAAAAATTGTTTATGTTGTGGCTGGGTGGTAGGAGTTGGCCCCTATGCCAGCGGGGCTCAGAATGGTTTTGAGTAGGAATATAATGTAACCTTATTAATATTTACAATTCCTAAAGTTAAAAAGTATTATGAGAAAACCTATCACAGAGTTCAATCCAATGAAAAGTCCATACACTGATTTTCTAAACACCTCACTTAAGTATAAACTCCCACAGTGTAGGCAGATATCCGCAAAGGGAGGCGAGAAGGACAATGCACACGTTTCTAGGGGGAAACAGTATATAAAAACCCTAGCTGTTATTAGCCAGTTCAGGGAGGAATGCTTCAATTTCAGGGACTTTTCTAGCTAAGTGCCTTTCACATGAACTCTGAACATCAACTCTATTAAGCATGCCCTCACCATTGTGGTGACGCTAGTTATAGCAAGCGCGGGGCCAGCACTGCAGAAAGTGAAATGACTGAGGCAAACACCTAATTACATGGTATGAGCGGTCTTCACCCCTTTATTTATATCCTCGGGCCATGCCTGGCCAGAGGGTGATATATAGTTTGCAAGCCCTTCTTGGTCTTGGGTTCAGCCTCAGGTTGTAGTGTTGTTGGTTTGATCTGTGGCTAGGGTTGACCCCTGCAAGGGCGGAATAGTCAGCTCCCTGTGTTCTTCGGCTGCGGCTGTTGATGATCCAGGAGGCTTTGTCAGGCTCAGTTCTCCTGTGCGCAGAGGGGACGCTTCTCCAGCCCGGGTATCTTCGAGCTCTGTGTCGTTATGACTAGACCTTTCCAGTCCTGCCTGTTTAACTTTTCAGAAGCAGGAGATATCCCTGGTGACTACTTCGGTTCCAAGCTTGGTGGTGATTGCTGTGCCATTTGTGCGGACCCTGGTTCATAGGCCGTCTTGAACTTTCCCCCAGCCCAGCGATTTCGGATCAGGACCAGACTTCTTGGTACAATGACTCGAATCTTAGCTCCTCTTCGTGGGCTGGTTCGCTCGTTGTTTTGGGTCTGCCTGGCATATGTGTGGGCTGGTTCATATGGCGACGGGACCCAGCTTTCCGCCACAGGGATGGTGTCTCGTCTGTGTCCAGCGAGCATTAGTGACCAAGGTGACCTTTGGGTTGTGCAATGAAGAGTGCTACAGTATTCACGTACGAATTGTTGTAGGCCTGTCTCCGGGTTAGCTTGTTCTGCCACAGCAATACGCAAAATCGTATTCAGTGTACGCATGAAATGCTCAGCTTCACCATTGGCCTGCGGCCATTGAGGGGTGATCTGATGGTGGCGTATGCCCAGCGACGTGAGCAAACCTTTGAACTCTCCCCCTGGAATGGGGGCTCGTTGTCTGTCTTGAGTTCATGTGGCAGACCAAATAGCGCAAATGTCTTTTTCAGCACAGGTGACAAATGTGCGAAAGACGGGGAGTCTAGCACTTCATCCAGTGGGTATTTAGACCAGCTGTCGATGAGCACTGCAGTCACTCTCCCATTCGGGAAACTTCTGAAGTTGAGGCTGACTCACGATCACGGTGCAGGGGCAGGTTTTTCCATCATGACAGGTGCCGGTGGTTCTTGACTGCTTGTGAGTTGGCAGGAGCGACAGTTTTGTACTAGAGTGCCTACTGCTGTCTCTAGCCCAGGGAACCACGCTTTTCCCCTCATCCGTGACTTCATTCGCACCTTCCCTTGGTGACTCTCATGGGAGAGAGTTGTTACCCTCTCTTGGGGACTCAGAGGGATTACGATTTGGGATCCCCTTAGCACTAGACCTTCCGCTGCAGAGCTTTATTTGTCCGGCACCCTCCATAGTTTCCCTAGACATTCCTTGTCTGATCCGTCCCAATTGTTGGTGTCGGCCAGGAAGTTCTCCCATAATCCTTTTTGTGGGGAGTCCATCACTTTGGCTGAGACAGGATCATCTTTGGTTGCCAGCTTGATCTCCTCGTGGCGAGTGCAAGGGGACACGACCACTGGGAGAACATGTCCACATATTCTTCAGTCTTCGCTTCATTGCTGGCATCATCTTCTTTGGGGTCTGGTGGGTGCCGGGAGAGGAAGTCGGCTGGATTCTTCGACCCAGGTCGGTACACTAGCTCCATTTGGTAGCGTTGCAGCTGTATTGCCTATCGTTCAATCCTTGGTGGCGGGTGTGGGGCTGTGCCTCGGAACAGCAGAATTAGCGGTTGATGATCTGTTACGACTCAGAACGGGTGTCCGCTGATATACAGATAAAAATGGTGCACTCACATTTAATCGCCAGTGCTTCCCACTCGATCTGGGAGCAACCTGCTTCTGTGGGTGCGAGAACTTTGCTCTTGAATGCGAAGGGCGCCCATTTGCCGGGTTCTACTTCTTGCATGATTACTGCTCCGAGGCCTACAGGGCTGGGGTCCACCAACAGTTCTGTGGTTCGGGCGGCGTCGAAATACGCCATGGTGGTCTTCCCGAGTAATGGTCCCTTGATTTTCTGAAACACGTCCCTCTTTTCATGGCCCCATTTCCATGCTGCATCTTTTTTAGTGAGGGCTCGGCTATTGTAGCGAGGTTGGGTATGAATCGCCCGCAATATGTGGCCATCCCGAGGAAGCTTCGTCATTCCGACACTGTAGTTGGCACTGGTGCTTGGTGTATTGCGTGGGACTTTCGTGGCTCTATCTGGACTCTATCCTGACTGAAGACATACCCGAAGAATTCTATTGAGCTTTGAAAGAATGAACACTTGTCTTTATGGAAGGTTACGCCGTGGTCTGACAGCCAACATAGAGTCGCTCGAAGGTGTCAGTGGTGTTCATCGATGGTCAATGAGAGTAATAAAATGTCATTGCTGACATTTAGCACTCCTTGTAGGCCAGACAGGACTTCTCAGACGGTGTTGGGGAATATAACAGTTGCCACTGAAATCCCAAAATTTAGCAGTTTGCATCGGCGCAGTCCTATGTGAGTCAAGAAGGTTGTTATGTACCGGCTCTCCTCTGCTAGCCTCAACTGGTGATATCCCACATTGAGGTCTAACTTAGAAAACCACTGGGTTCCGTTTTGGTTGGCTATGATGTCATCTACGGTTGGTGTTATGTGCCGTTCCCTCTTGAGCGCCTGGTTGGGCAGACGCATGTCTATACACAGCCTTATTTTTCCAGGCTGTTTGGGCTTCTCCGCTATCACCATAGGCGGGACCCAGGGCATCGGGCCGGTGACCTTTTCGTTGACTCCTTATTGCTCCAGGTTGTGGAGCTCTTGCTCAACAAGTGGCCGCAAGTGAAATGGGATGCGTCAATATCGTAGTGCTAATGGTTTTACTGCTTTGTCGATGTGTAACTTGACTGGTGGTATTTTCATACATCCTAGTCCTGTGAAGAGGTGTGGGAACAGTTCGAGTACCTCGTCCGTTTGTAGGGTCTTGACAGCGTGGGCGAAGGTGACTAGTACGAGGTCTTCCGCTGAGTGGCGTCCTACGAAGATGTCAGCCTCACGATCTAATATGTGAAATGTTGTCATGATTTCTTGGTCCCCCGACTTTACTTGCAAAGTCATCTTGCCTTTCAGAGTGAGCAGTGTCTGGCTTCCATATGTGAGTATTTTGATGTAAGATGGAATTTGATGGGGTCATGGCTGTAGCTGCTTGTACTGTTGGCTCCCCATTACATTTACGGAGGCACTTGTGTCAATCAGCGCTATGATGCGGGATCCTGTCATTTCTATGGTGCATGTGGGCTGCGGCCGTTTCCTACGTTTCAAGTCACTGGCAAATGAGATGAGGTAACCTTCATTTTTGTCTTCCGTGGACGAGTCTTCTACGTGATGTCGCTGTTGCAGATGCATGTTGGCGGTTTTCAAGCTTTCTGGGACTTCGAGGGATAGTTGCCTTACTGACTTCGATGGTGGTCTCCTTCCTTAGGCTCCTGTTTTTCGGCCCACCCCTGCATGCAATGGCAAAGTGGTTTAGGGTGCCGCACTTTGAGCAAGTCCGCCCTTGTGCAGGGCATTCTTCTGGGGGGTGTTCTTCTCGCCCACAGTAGCCACACTACGATCTGGGTGTGGTCTTTGAGGGTATTCTTCCTCTGCTTCCTCTGCCTTGCGCACAAAGGGGTAGTCGGCTCGTTCTGTCTTTATGATGGCGACTTTTTCCGGTTGTTGGGTGATGGCGATATCCATCTGTGTTGCTGTAGCGTCCGACAGGTCATGTGATTGTGCCATGACAAGGATGTCTTCCAGCGGGATCTCAGGTAGGCGACGGATGAGGGATCTAAGGGTCTTATTATGGCATCCTTGTATGACTTGTGCCCTTACCTTGTTCTGATCATCAGCCGTGCACATGCTAGCTAGTTCTCTCAAGCGTGCGTGGAATGCGTCCATTGATTTTACTTCCCTCTGACGTGGTTGTAGGAGTTTGAATCACTTGAAGTCCGGATTCAACTGTGGGACGAAATGCGCGTTCAGGGCCCTGACCGTGGCATCATAGTCGTTTGCAACTCCAGTGTTTGGTAGGTGGGCAAAGAGTTTGTATATCTCGTCTCCTGCAAAGTGTAGCAATAGTGACCTTTTGATGGTGTTGTTCGTCTCTCGTGTCACAGTGAAATAGTTGTCTAGGCGGGCAATCCATATCTCCCACCTAGGGGAGGCGGTGGCGGGGTCTACAAGTTCGCTGAATGGCAGTAGTGCGTTGATTTGGGTGTGCTACGTGGCTGGTTGTATGTGTTGGTGACTAGCTTTCTGCTCCAGCTGTGGGGGTTGTTGCTGTGAGCCTGTATGCGTGGCTGCGTCCGTCATGGTTGTAGCTGTCTTCCTTTCCTTAGTTCTGTGCTCTCTGTGCGGTGCTTATATCTGCTTTGTCCTTTACTAAAACTTTTTTTTCTTATCCCCCTACTTATTCTGGCTCTGTCAGTCTATTGCAGCGGTGCCCTGTCATGTGGGGCTCAAATTGAGGCTTATCGCGATGTTGGGAAGCCTGCAGCACTCACGCCTGGCCGAGTGGTCATGTGGGCGGAGCCACTGTGCCTTGCGGCGTCTTCAGCTGCCGCCTGCGTTGTCCTGGAGCTTCCCCACTGCTGCGGTCGAGATGGGTGTGGTGGCAGGTTCTTCCAGCAGGATGGGGTGCGGCCGCCAAACTCTGGGGTGCAGGCAAGTGCTCACGGGTGTCTCCGATCCAGAGGGCAGGAGTCGCTGGTCGACCGCCGAGTTCCTGGCGGGCCGCAGATTGACTGACTGGTGGACGTTGCGCTAGTGTCCACACCGCGCTTGCTGTTTCAGAGGTGGGAGTGGGTGTTGAGGAACGACCACCCTCGTTGCCAGTTTTTTATGACGCTGGTTATAGCCAGCGTGGGGCCTGCACTACAGCAAGTGAAATGACTGAGGCACATACCTAGTTACATGGTATGGGGGGGAAAGACCCCGAGCGGTATTCGCCCCTTTATTTATATCCTCTGGCCACGCCTGGCCAGAGGGTGATACATAGTTTGCAAGCCCTTCCAGGCCAGGCCCTGGTTTACGCTCTTGCGGGACTCGGTTCATTACAGCCATCACTAACCTAGGGGAATCAGTAGGTGTGCATGTCTAGCAAATCGACAGGAAAACAAATAAAGGGTTTTGTTAGCTTTTAATAAAAAGTGCGATAGTTATTATTTTTTCACATTTCTGATACTGGCTTCTGCTGATGTATTACTTATTTTTCCCAATAAAGACCACACAAAAAATCTTTTATCTCATGCAGTGGAGGCTCGCACAGGTAAGCGCAGTGGGGCAGTGAGACGGGCGGGGGAGTGGTGGGGGGTGGTGGAAGCCTACATTTGATGGGATAATGACAAGTAAATAAATAAAGCCACTTACCTTGCGCTTGCCGCATTGCCGAGTTGGCGATGCGGTGAGCGCAAGGTAAGTGGTTTTATTTATTTACTTTTCATTATCCCGTCATATGTCGACTTCCAGCCCCACCTCTCCCTACCGCCCTTACCTGTGCAAGCCGCGCTGGTCTCATGTCACTAGATGGTTGTGCACCAAATGCCAGCCGATTCGCTTATAGTTCAATTTTAGCATGGACAAGGAAACAGTGAATAGCACTAATCGATAGACATCTAGATTTGGGAAGGTGCTTGGTTATTTAGGGTTTTGTCTTTCCTGTATACTTGTAAGCATCATACCTCTCGCCCCCTCTCTTCCTGTTTTCTTCATATGCGGGTGGTGTGGTACACTTTTTTTGGTAGAGTTTATACGTCTGTATCCCATTTTGGTCATTTTTTTTAAGGGATAGGTATGTGTCGAGAAAATCTGGATATAAACACAGTTTACCCCTGGGAAGGATGGGTCAGCCAGTATTGTCGCCTAGCAGAGGTCAAAAGATTCTTTGCAAGTTTGAGTTCTTCAGTTTGAAATGGTGCAGGAGAGCCGCTGGGGTCCAGGTTGATGTCGGCTGGGAAAGGGTAATTTACAATAAAGGAGACAATATACATTATGGGTGCCTGTAGATTAGGTGGAACCAATGCTTAATTTGAGCCGGTGGTTGCAGGTGGGGCCCACCTGCACTCCTTTTTGGGGTCTGGCGCTTTTATCTCCTCATCATATTTTGACCCAGAGCAAAAATTGAAAAACACAAAAGGGGGGACAGAAGGAGGAATACAAAATTTGAAAAATAGGGACAAAGGAAGAAAGCAGAGATGAAAAAGCCGGTGAAAGATTGAAAAGGGCCACAAATGAATGGGGGTGGAATGAAAAGGCATGTGATGGAATCAAGGCTGTGCAGCCTTAGTATTTGGAACCCTCGATATTCATAGCACTGGGCGTGAGCTCCTGAGCAAACCTTGGTTCTCAGTCACTTATTCTGTTACCAATAAAGCACTAGGTGAAACAGAAAGTATATAAGGTTATTGAGGAGAATAGTATGTCCTGGGCGGGGTAAAGTGAGCACACATGGCTATGATCTGAGAGGAGCAATAGTTTTACAAAGGCGTTGGGAGCGTCTGTAGACAAAATTAGTATATCCTCAGTGCGTGGGTGGCGTTTGGATAATTAATATATATGCTGCATTTCAGGATTTACCAGTAAGGAGATATGCCAGGTGTGCAGGGATTGTAAGGGTGGACCTGTTATATTAAAGCAGTCGTTTATAAACAAGCGTCTTTTGCACACTTTGTCGTAAATGTGCTGTCATGCCCTCAAAGTTATGAGTGCGCACAAAAAACAAAATCATGAAAAGGCTGATGGCCTAAATAGACTGTTGTATAGGTGGACATGTATGGGACAGGGTCTCTCTGAAGGATGTCGAAAATATAAAAGAATTGTAAATAAAAAAAAGCACCCTGATAGCAACACTAATAAAGGGCTCTCAGGTTTAAAAACAAATATTAGTAGCAGGAACCAATAGAATATTTAATGACATCAGAGAAAGTGTTACAAGTTTATTAAATCAGTGTCGGGAGTTGGCCTCAGTGAACGATAAAAAAACAAATATAAAATAAATAAAATAACACCAACGCCTCGCTAAAGTAGTCTTATAGCTTACAAACTTATTAGAGCATCACTCTGACGGACCCAAAGAGGCTCTTCTCGTGAACTGAAGAAGTCTGAAGAAGGGCTCTCCCTGCTATTGGATGTCTTTCTGATGTATCTACAGCTCCCAAAAGCTGCTTGGCACACAGCATTCCTCTGAGCAGAGCTGCATTTAGAGTTGTTCAGATGCTAGCCTTTCTGACAACATGTGACATTTAATCTGATGTCAAAATGTGAGAGACTCTGCCATCACTGAGTAATGACCTGAAGCTGGCCATGTTGCACGCAGGGTGACAATAGATGGGACAGCTACTTAGTATTGCTACCCATGCCACAATATGTAGCTCCACCCCCTCCAACTCTGTTTACAGCAAGCGATATCTGGGAGGGGCTTGGAGATTTGGCATACCACTAGAAGTGTCACTTATTAGGTTATGCTGGAGAGGGGGTTGTGTTTGCTGTGGGTTTTAGGTGGCAGCACCCAAGTGGACATTTTCTTTGTGCTTTTCTGACAAAATGCACCCTACAGTGAACCATTACTGAATAATGTTTTGTTGTATTGATTGTTGTGATTGCCGGTTTTCTTGTTCTCTTATTTATCCAGTCATCAATCCCCACTCTATATACCACTCATGCCAAGAAATAATGTACAGTATGCCATTGCCACACATTTGCCAGGGGTGCCCCATATAGCATGGGTACACCATATGTCAAAAGTGACCTCAGGCACGCAAGGGCCTGCATTTTGCCATTCATGCTCACTAGCCTCTCATGTACCAAGAATTACCTCGAGTTCGTCAGCACCAGCATTTCGCCACGAGTTACCTTATATGCCAAGAATTGTCACCAGTACATCAGGGCTTTTATTTTGCAATGGGCAACAACCCCCACTGGTTTGCAATGGTGGCCTCACCAATAAACCAAGAATGACCAGTATGCCATGCCAAACAGCACGCTTGCAAGCATAACGCAATCACACATATACTCACTTTCACATACACGTTCTTACACACACATTCGGATGCACAATCTCACCCACATACTCTCACATAAGTCAAATCCACGGAATCCCATTGCACCACCTGCAACCCCAAGTCTTCTAGGGACACCCTAAAAAGTAACAGCAACCATACACCTCTGAAATTAAAAGATGAGCCGAAAGCCCCAGTACTGGCGCCCTGGTCCCAAGCAGGGCTCGGACTTGGGTAACTTTCACCAGCCTTTTAATTAATTGAAATACTGCCGAGGCTCGAGCCAGAGTGCCCCACAGAAGTTGGTACCCAGGCGTCACGTGGGCAGTCAGCTAATGTCATCTCGTCTCCGACTGCCACAGCTCAACTGCAAATTAACTTTATCCTGTAAAACAATTCCCCAGTCCAACAAAACATGCGTGGTATCAATTGTTTCAGCTAACCATGCCATATACTATACAGTTAGGGTTAAGATGGAGCAATGCGGGTCTTATTTGTCGAAATTTGTAGGCTAGGCGAGCTGTCAATCATTTGTTAACATTCCAAAGGTTAAGCCTCATAGGTGTTCTATGACCTATAGGGTCTCTTCGGGCACTATCCACGAACCCGCCACCTTTACTCCAAGCACGTGCATCATCCCGGAGAATGCGTGGCAGCCGGGGCAGCTGATGTAACTCCTGCGTAATGTTGCCACCGCGAGCGGCGTTCCTCTGAAAAGAAGGAAGGACATAAACTCTGTCCTGTCAGAGCGTCCTTGACACGCTGACCGTGGGATGCGCTGGGCACGGATATCGCGTTGCAGATAGGGTAGCGTGCTCGCCTGGTCTCTCTCTCTCTCTCTGCTGCAGCTGGACCCATGGTGCAGATATATTCTACACTGGCTGACAGATTCGACCTGACAGCGCTGGTTTTGGATACGGAGGCTCGAGCTTCATCACTCCACATTCTGCTTAAATTATTATTTTTAGTTGCAGTTTTGTTTTCTTGGTGGATATGACACACTGCCCACGCCCCCTTCCTTTTTGTTGCTCCTTTTCACAGGAGCTTCCTGGCCACTGGCAAGTTGCCCACGCCCCCCTTGAATTACCCAGCCTCTGAAAGCAGCCGAGCCCGCCCACCACAAGCAGCCTTCTCCAGGCTCGTACAAGTGTGTGTGGTAGACAGTACTTCACTCCGCGCTTACAGTAGTCGGCACTAGTGCGCTTCTTGCGTCTGACCTGCCTCCTTCCCGCCTTCCGCGTATGGGCAAGAACAAGGCATCGTCTGCAGTGACTGACAAGTCGCCCAAATAGCTGGCTTCCTTGTCAACAGACGCCACGTTCAGGCCCCAGTTCCTGGTTGGCATGAGTCTCTGTGCCCAGGGCGGGTTCCAGGCAGCGTGCTGCATGATGCAATATTTATAGTATGTGAACGCGCAGCGAACGTGTTCCCTGGCTGCATCCGGTAGCAGGGCGTCCTTGTTAGCAATGACTGCCTCCCTCACGCCGTACTGGGCGCAGCTGTTCTGTATGCAAACAAAGAAAGGGCACGTTTTGCCCTGTCCTTACAGAAATGGCATTGGAGGTCTCCATTGATAACGTGAAAATAACCATTTCAGAGAGTACGGGTTAGCAATGCAAGGGTTTCCTTTTGGACATTGTCTTAATCGTCATACATTACATCTAATATGCACACTGGATTTTATTTTGTGCGCATTAGGAATCCGCAGTGCCTTTTTTTGTTACCATTGCTATAAATGCGCGTGAGACATTATTCCAAATAACGTGCATCTGTGTTGACATGCTGCTCGCGCTCTCCCAGCTTCCGGAAAACATTCCATCTTTTTCTGAACCTTAAGAACTGATGTGTAATCCCCCCTCACTCGCTCCCACCCACACTCGCACAAGGAAAGGGTAGTCCAAAGTGTGTTCCGCCCGGGAAGCTTTGTTTCTATACCGAAAAAAAGATTATTGTAATCCTTGTGCGCGCGGACGGGCCTGCAGGGCCTGCATGGACCACGAGAACTGGTTCATGCCGCATTCCACACAAGCTTGGTCATTTTACAACCAGAACCTATGCTTTCATTTTAAGAGAAAAAGTTTATTATATTTTCACTGGGAGAGAAAAAACGAGATAAATGCACCGGAAATTTATTTTTATATTGTGACTAAGAGGGTGCCTCATTTAAAGGCTTTCAAGGATTTGTGGAATTAGTATTTTCCACGAAAAGTGGTTAAAAAGCGTAAAGCCTGATTAAAAAATATAAAATATGAGTGCATGCAAGAGACTTCGGGTAGGAGGAAGAACAAGGTTAGTTGTGAAGTGCAAGCACTGTTGTCTAAGACATCGCTTTCCCGCCGCACAGAGCTTTCAGTGTGTATTCCCTTGCTGAATCATGCATACTTTGATGCTGGGTAGCTCTCAGTTTAGAGACATGGGGCCATATGTAGGTAGCCTAACATTTACCACTTCATAAATACCGAATTTTACCGATTCGGTATTTATGAAGTGGTAAATGCTATGTAGGTAATCCATCGGTAATATTTACCGATTCAGAATGGGTCGGTAATTTAGAATCGGTATTTACCGATTCGGTAATGGTAACTGGCTTCCCATTGATTCCTATGGGCCAGGAGGCCCATAGGAATCAATGGGAAGCCAGTTACCATTACCGAATCGGTAAATACCGATTCGGTAATGGGGGGAGCACAATCAAGGGTGGCAGGGTGTCACAGTGACACCCTCTTGCACCCCTGATTCCTGCATGTGTGCACATGTGGCACACATACATGCCCTAAGGGCATGTATGTCTGCCACATTGCACACTTCAAAGTGCAAAGAAATGCTTTTTTACAGCTAATCGTCATTTACCACCAACTTTTTGTTGGTGGTAAATAACGAATCCCCACAACAACCACACACTCCCCCTACATATCATTTCAGGATTCGGTATTTACCGAATCGGTAAAATTACCGATTCGGTAATTTTACCGATTCGGTAAATTACCGAATCCTGAAATGTGCCCCCTACATACCAAAAGCCTGAATACCGGTCGGTAACGGGATATTTACCGAAAATCGGCCGTTACCGACCGGTATTGGGCTTCCTACATATGGCCCATGGTGTGCTGCACACTGAGAATTTAAATTGACGCAGTGTTTTGCCAGCAGATTCCCCTATTATTTACTGGCAATCTTCATTATTTTTCACCTTGTTCAACAGGCAGGATGTACCATAAAAAGTAAAATGTTTACTCCAGTGTGGTTCTTCCCTTTTCGTCCACCATAACAAGAGACAAGGACCTGCACAATTAACCTACCTAGGCAAAACCCACTGCCCCCAACCCTGTGGGCGAACCCAAAAAAAGCATCGCAAAGGCAATCAGTCTAGCCTTTGGAACCTATTGGCTTTGCTAAACCCTTTTAGCCAAGCTGACCCGTATCCGCAAGATCCAGTGCAGCATGCTGACACACTTTAAAACAAGCATTGGCATAGCCAATAGGTCTCGCCTTTGGGACCTTATAAGGGTTTAGCCATGCAACAGTTGCATAACTAAATACTTATAAGGTCCCAAAAGCGAGACCTATTGGCTATGCCAAGCGGCTGTGCGGCCGCGAAAGCTAAAGTGATCGCGATCAAACATCAAAGCGGCCGTGTGGCCGCGAAAGTAATCGCGGAAAAGCGCGGCGCGCGTGCCCGCGCACAAGCACTGTAGCTCTAGGCTGGCCTGGTAGCACTTTTTGGAGCCCTCTCAATAAGTCTCGCCAGACCAGCGCATGCGCTGGGTCAGGCGAGACCTAAAAAAGCACAAGGGAAAATGCAAAACATGGGCAGAAGTACACGAGGCACAACAACAAGGAGGTGGGGGGGAATATCATGGGCAACAGAGAGCAAAGCAAGGCGCAGGGGGGAGGAGAAGTACAAGAGGGAGGAAGCTGAAAAACACATGCACTCTCATGGAGAGCTTAACCAAAAAGTAGTGACTGAAAAGAAAGCATTGGAAGTGCACAAGTAATGAGGCCATGCTCTAGGGGTGAAACAAACACAAGAAGAGGAAGGAACGCCTGCACAAGCTAACTTATGGGGTTCCCCCATGTGAGAGGCACGAGCGGCAGAGAAAGCTCAAGGGAAAGGCTCATGGCCCACACAAGAAGCCAGTCCAATGCTGTCTATGCAAGAGCAATGGTAATAGAAATAAGGCACTTAGTGGAGCCAAAAAGCATTCATTCTTCTTGCAGCGAGCCCTAACAAAACACAAAGAGGGGGGTGGACACTAAAATGAAGCGCAACTGGCAAGGGAAAAGGAAAGAGACTCTGGATGGACAGCTCTGATAACACTGAATTCACTGTGTAAATGCCCTAACTTTGGCATAGTCAAAATACCATTGTTCTCCTTGTTGCGCCGTTTCACCGCTGTATATACCACTTTATGTGTCACTTGCGCCGTCACCAACTCCACGAGCACTTGTGCACAGTATTTTTTCGGTTACACTTTCACTAAGTGTCACGCAGTGCTTTTTAAACCTATATGATATGTACATATGACGCAATATGTTCATCATTTGTTGAAAATACAACTCTTTCCTACTAACTTGGTCTCCTGTTGTCCTCTGTGTATGGATTCATTCCTCTGATACTGTAACATACAGCTCACCTTTGAATTACTTGTCCTTCCACTGAATTCCACGTTGAGACATTGTTGTCTGATATCATGTACTGCCCCAGTCTCACTGTGGTTTATGGGCTACCTCCTGTGGTCTGATACTGCCTGATAACACTGAAAGCAGAAGGAAATCTAGGGATGAACACCAGAGCAAACCGCAACACTGTTGTCGGTAAATGTGAGGAGGCGCACTACGCAACACACCCAGCCCTTCCGACCTGTAGCAAGAAGAAATAGCCACCAAAATTACCACAACAACACTGAAAAGAACTACCTCCGAAGGTAAAAATAGGACAGTAGGAAAACTTTTCTAGAGGGCCAAAAGTAAAAACCAAGAAGGCGGAGGAGATCAATGACTAAGTAAATGTTGAAGAAACAGCAGAGCTCAGAGACTGCTCACACTAGGAGTGACACCATCAGAAAACCACAGAGCTTGAAGCCTCAACCCTATAAGCCACATCCCTCAGGCCGTGATGCAGCTGAGTTGATGCAGGTGCCCGAGAAACGTGACAACTGGGAGAAGGCAAAGAAAAAAAAACTACTTTCAAGGAAGATCAAGCAACATGACTCCCAAGCCTCCAGGGAGGGGAGAAGCAAACAGAACTGAGGTAGATAGACAACATGCTCCGAGGAGAACCTTTCTAACTCTTGACTGTTGGACCGAGTCAGGAAACAAGCATTTGCAATGCAATAGGTCTCGCATTTATAGGAGTTTGAGCTATTGACATTGCAAATAACAATGCCTATTGGCATTGTCATTTACAATGCCAATAGCTTTAACTCGTGTAACTGCGAGACCTATTGCATTGCAAATGCTTGTTGTTAACGGCTTCCCTCACAATGCTTTGTAGGTGACTCGTGCTTCCCGCACTCGGTAGATAATTACTGTGCAAGTTCCGGGCTCTGCAGGACGCACAGAGATTAGAGCTGCCTCAAAAGTTTCCAGAGGCGTCAGTAGCAGACATGCTGGCTGAGACCCTCTTGGTTACTTAGCGAGTCTGTTTCATTTTTGCAACATTTTGTCTTTCAGCCTGTTAATTCGTAAATGCATGAAGACAAGGGGGGAGGTAAGATTCTTCTTGTTTCTAATACCGTGGCCGGTTCTAACCCTCCCCCTCCTCCAATGTCCGGCCCATGGCTTACTAGAGAAACAGAAAGAATCTTACCTTCCCCCTGTCTTCATGCATTTACAAATTAACCGGCTGGCGGAAGAAATGTTTAAAAAATGAAACAGACTCGCTGAGTAACCAAGAGGGTCTCAGCCAGCAGGTCTGCTACTGACACCTAGAAAAAATGTACAGGACGGGGCTGCTTTCAGCTGCATGAAATCTCACAGAACAAGAGCCGCAAAGAACATTAAATACTATCCTCACTCCTGTTTTCCAGTGCACACGAGAATGAGAGGCAGCAAAACAGTAATAACAAGAGTAATATGCTGCCTGACAAAAAATGAGCACACATTGTATGCTTTTGAAATAAACACTCCTGTAGGGGAACTGCTTTCAGCCATGCACTCGGAGACCTTGCAGGGGTACGCAAAAATACATAATGCAATCCCCTAAAACACTCCCACTGAAGGAGCCTGAAAGGTACATGAATACTTAACACTTGGTAGACACACACCTTGAATTACTTTTGCTGTGAAATACACAAACTTAGATGCAAGCACACCAACTACATTTCCTGAAAACACACACATAATAGCACATCAATCAACGTGTGTTGTCAATGAAGCATTTACACTGTGTGATCGTCCTTTGTATCAGGAACACAGACAAAGGATATTGTTGCTCAGAAATGTACACCAACTGTGTTAAAAGAGAATGCATCCCTGGTCCGCCATGTGATACGAACAGAAGAGCATTCATTTTGAAATGCAAGTCCTACTTTTGTCCTCTCGTTGTGACAAGAAACACCTTGATGCGCTCTGGCAATAAATAATAGCGCTATCTGTTTGAAAAGTGATGGAAAAAAGTCCGCACAAATTTCCAGAACTGTAAATGAGCCACCATGGGAAAGTACGGAAGTGATGTACTCTGTATTATGGCAAAGCAATGATATGTGAGGTATTCTGCTAATTTCAGGAGCCCTCTTCTAGAAATGCTACTTTTAAACGTTTCTCCCAAGAAGTTGAAAAATCACCCATTAAAAATATAAAAAGGCATTTATTACACAATCACAACAGGAAAACTGAGCTACAGCATGTTTCCAGACAGTCTTATTCCGTGGAAAATAATTACACTCACAATAATCAGTTGAAAATAATATAACAGAGAGGGAATACACACGTCTTCAGTCTAACCAGCACTTTCCAGTTCCATGTACTAAATGGCTGTGCTAACAAAGGCTGGGTAAGAACATACAACAACTATCAGAGCAAGAAATCTAAATCCCCAGGCTTAAAGTTTCTGAACAAATCTCATCCACCGAGAAGACGTGGTTCTTGTACCCTCCAAAACATCAGTGCTAAAATGAGTAATTATAACCTACTGGAATCCGGTTTAAAGTAAACAAATGCATTAATAAATGCATATAGAGCGCACGGTTCCTTGGCACTGTGAACTGATAAGCAGGAGAAATATTGAAAAAAATCCAGGAGTTGCTGATAAAACTTTACAAACACACGCAGCGCCCGACAGTGACATTTGTACCTTAAATTATACTGTAATTTGGTTATGCAGGCTACAGGATGTTGGTACGATTGGGCTGCAGCATATTCCGACTCCCTGTTCGTGCACTTAGTTAAAAGTAGGCAAAATCGTTGAACAAAACTGAAAATACTGTGAGCTGATGCAAACGTAATGAAATGGAAAGCTTGGAACTGCATCACCTCGCTAAACCATGCATCTGCATTCCTGGCCGCTGTGAAAAAGAACGTATGGGGGGGACGGGGGTGGCAGGACAGGAAGCCACACTAGGAACGAGTGTTTGAGGGCTGCTGGGACCAACATTTGCATTGCCATATTTTATACATAAACATGAAATAAACCGAGGGACACTCAGATCGATAATGGCAAAATTATGAATAATGTAATTCATTTAATAATACAAGAACGTAAAATAAATCTGTATGTTCCAGCCATACTCGTCCGATGGAGCAGAAGTGCAGTCAAAGATACATACCTCATAGCAGTATTTCTCAAAAAAGAGAAATTAACTACTCTGATCGCTTGTACAATAAACAGCCGGAAGACATCCATCACCCCAGTGGATTGGAAAGGTTTGCTTCCTTCTGAAATGTGATTATCAGCCACACAAATATGTTCCCACGGTATTTTTTTATTTCATATAGCAAAAAGGATTCTGTATATTCAGAATTTAAACTGCTGTTCTGCAACACATAAAGAACGTATGGATTTTGTATTTTTAAGAAGGTGAATTTTATTATTTCGATCACAAACACACAAAGAATGACACATTCTGAAAAAATAGCCTTTTTTATTTGAGTTCTACGACAGAGGACCTGTGACTGTGCTTGAACCATGCAACAAACCTAATTAAATAATTTAACACGAAGCCAAGCCTAGCATGCGTTTTGAAAGTAACAAAGACAAACATAGTCGGAGGGGAGCGCAACACAGAGCAGGCAGAGTAACAAGCAGAGGGAAGGGTAAAGCAGCACGAAGGAGCCAGAGGGCATGGAGAGTGTAAGCCCAAACAAGAGTGCACTGAAGCTGACGAGGAGGGAGTGGGAGGGGGGAGTGGGGGCGGGCACAGTGGTGCGGGCCGCAGTTGTAAAAGGCAGGGAGAGGGTGAGATTGAGAAAGGGAAAGATAGGATCAAAGGAAAAGAAGGGGGTGGCAAATGGTGTGCACTTTGATGTCCTCAGTGGCCGCGCGGCTCACTGAGGACATCAAAGCAAGTGCTTTTCAGGCTGCCAAATGGTGCGCGCGCCCGGCCGACGCACATGGACTGTATTTGGAGGCCTGAAAAGCCACTGTTTGCACTTCCAAAACTCGCTTACTATAAGTCTCGCCAGAGCAGCGCTAAAGCGCTGTCTCAGGCGAGACCTAAAAAGCTGGACTCAGAAAAAGGGAGAATGAGACGGGAAAGACAATGCACAACTGACCTGCACACACAGTCTCCAGTCCCTGTGAATGGCTGCCAGAGACAGCGCAGACTCCCATACTCTAAGACGGGGTGGCCAGCTTGGGGATCCTGGAATCGCCCTCCAAATTCTGACATAGGATAAGCGCCAAAGTAATGGAAAATTCCATCCCATGTCACGAAGCAGGGGCCAGAAGGTGCAAATACCACAGGGACGTTCAAAATACTGCTAAGGGGAGCTCAAAGTGAAACAGATAGCCTATGCTACATAGAAAACGACAACCATGAAGCACAAAGTACTGAGCAAATGCAAAAACCCTATACTAGAAGCATTTCCAGTGGGAGTGAGCCCATAAGGACAGAGGCAAGTACGAAGAACCTGCATAGTTAACTCAAAAGCTTGAGAGGCAAGACATATCGCATGGCGCAGTAAGGCACATGGGGTACCAATTAAACCACACAGCTCCCAAAAGCAGCTAAAGAGAACCACTTGCACTTGTAATACCAGGTAGGGGGTCTATGGTGCCATTCAAAGCTGCCACACCTGTGTTTCTGGGCTATAGTGCCCAACCTGCTCGGGAGGAAGCATACAATACAAACCCTGCACATGCTCCAGTGAGACCTAGCAATCACAGCCAAACAATGTGAATCCCGGAGCCCTCTTACATGCAGCCGCTGACAAAGCCCCAGTGGCTACAGCTACCAGGGACACCAGGGGAGGTGGAGAGCTGTGTAGTGGGCTCAACTCTATGCAAAACTTCGTAGAGGTCGTTCAGACTGTACTACAGATATCAAAGTCAGTGTGCACCTTACAAGAACTGCACATTGTCTTTGACAGTTATCTTGAACTACCTGTCGAAGAATGTGAGAGAATGTCTAGAAGTGTAACAATTTAACTTGTCTGCTTCAAAAATTCGACACCTGTACCCTGTGCAACTTGATAAATTCTGGTCATCAACATCGAACAAGATGAACTTGGAGAGGTTAATTCGCCAAAACACTGCTGATGCTTCAGTGAACATGAACACGGAATTTCCAATTACTGCAAGTGGAATGATTGTCAATGAGGAGTTGGTGCCTGCAGAGATATATTCAAAAGGTACGGGTCATATTGTTTAAGAACTTAACAGCAAATTGGAGAAAGCTGATCTTCGTGTTGAGCCACATGTTAAGTGGGCTGTTCGAAATGGTTCCAATCGAGTCATTGTACTGTCACATGACACAGATGTTATTATTGTGCTACTTAGATTTGTAGCAATGTTCAAGAATTCAAGTCAAGGATTGTCAGATTTATGTATATGTTATGGAACAGGCGAGAAAAGACACTTGATCCCGCTTCATATTCTGTACAAGAAACTTGACCCAGAGATGCTCAGTGTTCTTATCACGGCACATATTCTTACGGGTGATGACACTATGAGCAGAATTGGAACAAAGCTTGGAGCTTTAATTGCTGAACTTGTGAAGTTTCTAAAATGATTTGCTGAGACAGAAGAAGAATGTTACTTTAGAGACATAGAAAAATACCTTGAGCGTGTGTGGAAAATGAGTTCTGACTGTCACACATTTGACGATCTTCGGTACAGTGAGTTCAAGAGATAAGTCCCACCAAGTTACTTTCCACTGACGACATTCTCTGTGTGGACACATTAAAGAATAAGTTACTTACCTTCGGTAACAATATATCTGTAAGTGGTCGCCGTGGTGGGCGATTTGGTCCACCAAGACCAGTCCGGCTTCATTCCCCATCGCAATACGGCCCTTAATCTGCGGCGCCTGCACGGGGTGCTCGCGCGTGTTCCGTTCGTGCGGGAGCCGGCCAACTTGGCGTCCCTGGACGCCACCATGGCGTTCGACACGCTTGAATGGCCCTACATCTGGGCGATGTTGGCGAAATTTGGATTTGGCCCGGGATTCATCAGTTGGGTCAAATTGTTGTACTCGGACCCATTGGCACGAATGGTCGAGTCTCGGCCCCATTCGTGCTGGGACGGGGCACGCGACAGGGTTGTCCCCTGTCGCCGCTCCTTTTTGCATTGGCCCTGGAACCCCTGGCGGAGTGGCTGAGGTGGCACTCATCCATCCGAGGTCTCCGTTGGACCCCCGAGTATGAGGACCGCGTGTCCCTCTACGCTGACGATATCCTTTTGTACTTAGCCTCCCCGCGCAAATCACTGATTGTCCTGGTCGATGTTCTGCGCTCCTTTGGCCGTAATTCAGGCCTTGTCATTAACTGGGCTAAATCCTGTGTCTATGTGCTTTCCGGGGAGGCTCCTGTCCTCCCTCGGGGCTGTCCGATCCAGATTGCCTCGCAGGGATTTCGATACCTGGGGGTCTATATTACGCTGGACCCGGTGGCCCGCTACGAGCGAAACTTGCTTCCCCCCCCTCCAGCGCTTGAAGGAGGACGTCGCGCGCTGGCGGCGCTTGCCGCTTTCGCCGCTCGGCCGGGCGGCATTGTTCAAGATGATGTCATTGCCGCGCTTTTTGTACGCTCTCCAGAACACTATGGACTTGGTCCCGGCGCGCTACTTCCGTGAGGTGGAAAGCTTACAGCGCCGTCTGTTTTGGGACGGGAGGACGCGTATAGCCCTGGCAAAATTGACGCTCCCGTGGTACGACGGAGGGATTGCCCTCCCGGATATTAAGCGGTATTACTGGGCCTCCCAGTTAGCTGCAATTAATCACGGCTTCTATGGGCCCGCCCTAAACCCGGCATTTGAAATGGACAAAATGCTCCTGCCCGGTGGCGACTACAATCGAGCGCTCTACACTAGCGTGCCCGATTCCCGCTTGACGGGACCCACGCGTGTCATGGTGCGAGTATGGCACGCGGCTAATGCAGCTATGGGATGGAAGGACCGTTTGACCCGGGCGTCACCGTTGTATGCGTCGGAGAGGCTTGGCTCTTTGTGGACCTCGAAGGGCTTCGAGAGGTGGGACATGATAGGCATCAGTACAGTGGGAGATCTCTGGACGAGGGGAGGATTCAAGACATTCGAGATGCTGCAGGCGGAGTTTCAGCTGCAGGGCAGTGAATACTTTCGCTACCTGCAGGTCCGTCACGCACTGGGTTCCGTCTTCCCAGACGTGGCCTCCATCCCGGAGTCCTCCCCCCTGGAGGATAGAGTGCTAGATGGCCACGTTCCGGACAGCACGATCTCCCTCATTTATAAGAAATTGATAAATGACCGCTCGGGCTTACTGACTGGCCTCCGCGAGGCTTGGGTTGCCGATGGGCTGGAGTTGGACGACGAGGACTGGATTTCCGCGGTGGCCTCTCCGAAGGAGGTGGCCATCCCGGCTCGCCTTCGCTTCGTCCAGCTCAAGATACTCCACCGGGTGTATATGACGGGGCCAAGGCTTCAGCGTATGGGCTATGCCGAGGATGGATTGTGTAAGCGTGGGTGTGGTGCTTTGGCGACTTTTTTACACATTCTGTGGGAATGTCCGAGGGTGGAGCGATTCTGGCGTGGTGTGCATGAGGTCCTGCGAGCGGTTACACATGTCGCGCTGTTGCCTGAAGCGAGGAGATGCCTGCTGAATGTGTGGGAACCGACTGATTACTCGGTTCCGCAGACGCGATGGGTGACTCTGGGATATATGATAGCTAAACGTGACATTGCTCAGCTGTGGGGATCTCAGAGACCCCCGGCGGTGTCGGCTTGGAAAGAACATATGGATTGGTGCATGTTCCGAGAAAAGGTGGTATATGTGGCGCGGGGTAAGCCTGGGGCATGGGTGAAGATATGGGGCCCCTGGAACGCTTACCGCGGGGGTATTTGTGAGCCGCCGTTGTTGCCTCCCGCTTCACCAGCTCCATCCCCATAGTTGACCCCCTCCCTCAGCCCTGGGCACATTGTTCTCCCAGTCCCGGATCAGTTTCCCTCCCCCTCTCTGGATTTCTTTGGATGGTTGGGGTTCCCCACTTGAGGAGCACGTGTCGTCATTTTCGATTGTGGGTTGCCTTGCGGGTGTGGTTTTATGTTGTTGTGTTGTATAAAACGAAACCGTATTGTGGGTTCAGAGTTATGTGGCCCACGTTGTTGATACCTCCTGCTTTATCGTCTATGCAACGCCAAATGCCTTATTGTATGTATGTCATTTGCTTCTGTCACTTTAGCGGCCGGCCGGAAGGTTGTAGGCCCATACTTGTATATATTTGAGATTGCAATAAACGGTTTAAAAAAAAAAAAAAAAAAAAAAAACAATATATCTGTAAGAAACATTATTAGTGATAGATTCCTTACCTTAGAATTACCCCCAGGCGTCAGACTGGATCCGGAAAGTTTACATCAGCAGTATCCCTGCGCATCGGAAGGTGGCGGCGTGCGGCTCCGCGTCCGTCGTTGGTGTTGTGGGCGCTGAGATGACATTGCGGCAGCTACTTAGATGCCGCCCTCGCGCACTGGCATCCGTTCTGTACATGACTTTCCGCGCCAGGAACGCAGAGCCATGCAAGAGACTGACCACTGGTGCCTTGAAACTAGGGCCCTGAAAGAGATATGTTCAACACAATAAATTTCTTGGGTCTGGTACATTTTTTTCTAAAAAAAAAAAAAAAATGGCACTCAAGGAAAAGAAAAGGTGCAAGAAGGAAGAAGAAGAGCAAAAGAAGTGTCTCTTCGATAAAGGTCTAATAGGGGAAGAAATCCCTTTTAGGACGAATGCCCTCACTCACCAAAAGGTGACATGCTTCATCATCTGGGCTTTCTCCTCCCAGTGGGAAATCCTAGTCCCACTGAGGGCTACAACCTCCTCTCTAAGAGGAAGGAGCTCTGGGGTGTTTTGATTTTTAAGCCTCACAGAGGATGCTAAAATCCCAAATGTAAAGAATGGTGATGTGGGGGCGCAGCGCGAAAAATCAAAAATAGAGAAAAAGTGAGTCTAAAACTGCCTAGTGCAGATGAAAAGAAAACTTTATTGACTCATCTGTACTGACAGGTCTATACCCTTGGACCCCCTTCCTTTTAAGAATTTGGTGTGTTCTAAGCCCTGAAAGAGATAACCTTAACCCTAGAAATCAGTTTGCAGAACGGGGAGGATGGGTGGGGCGGTAAGGAATCTATTACTACTAATGTTTCTTACAGATATATCGTTACCGAAGGTAAGTAACTTGTTCATCTGAAAGAAACACATAGTGATATATTCCTTACCTTAGAATAGATACCCCAGCAATACCAACCCCGGTGGTGGGTCTGCGAACCAAGATCACACCAGGATGACTTGGAGAACAGAACGGCCAAAGAAGCCGTCTCTCCGGACTTGGCTGTCCAGGCAGTAATGCTTAGTGAAAGTGTGCAGCAAGGCCCACGTAGCTACCTGACAGATGTCTTGTAAGGGGACACCATGTCCCAACGCCGTAGTGGCGGCCGTAGCCCTGGTGGAATGAGCGCGCAACCCCAACGGAGGCTCCTTTTTAGCCAAAGAGTAACAGGCTTTAATACACAAGACGACCCACCGGGAGATAGTCCGCTTGTGTACGGGTCGACCTTTCTTGGCGCCAACGTAACCAACAAAGAGCTAGTCATCCACCCAGAACTTTTGTGTGCGATCTAGGTAAAATGAGAGCACACGTTTTGGGTCCAGACGGTGGAGCCTCTCTTCCTCCCTGGAAGGATGCGGAGACGGAAAGAAGGTGGGCAAAGTGATGGTCTGCTCTATGTGAAAGGCAGTGACAACTTTTGGCAGAAAGGATAGACGGGTTCTGAGCAGAACCTTGTCTGGATGGACAGACAGAAAAGGAGGTTTACAAGAAAGAGCCTGGAGCTCATTCACTCGCCTAGCGGATGTGATGGCAACCAGGAAATCAGTCTTTAGAGTTAAGAGACGTAGAGGGCAGTTGTAAAGAGGCTCAAAGGGAGTGCACATCAAGGATGTAAGAACCAGATTCAAGTCCCACTGTGGCATCACAAAAGGAATAGGAGGGAAAATGTGGGTAATGCCTTTAAGGAACCTATTTACAACAGGGGACTTGAAAAGAGAGGGCTGATCAGGGAGCCTGAGAAAGGCCGAAATAGAAGAAAAGTAGCCCTTGATAGTGCCCAGAGCAGAGCCCTGCTGGGCTAAAGAAAGAAGGAACAAAAGGACTTCTGCAAGAGGGGCAGAAAGGGGATCCACAGCCTTTGCTGTGCACCATGCCACAAATTTGTTCCACCTGCAGGCGTATACCAACTTAGTGGAGGGATACCTGGCTGCCAGAATGACATCACAAACTTCAGGAGGCAAGTCGAAAGGAATCAACTGCCGCCGCTCAATCTCCACTCAAGGTGGTGGAGACTGGACAGGTTCGGGTGGAGGACCGTTCCCTGCTGCTGCGACAGAGGATCCCCCCGAAGAGGCAGTCGGATCGGAGGACCGATGGTTATACTGAGTAGCTCAGGATACCATACTCTTCGAGCCCAGTCCGGAGCCACAAGAATGACTTGGGCCCGGTCGCGCCTGATCTTCTTCAGTACTCTGGGCAGAAGTGGTATAGGCGGAAAGGCGTACAACAGACTGCAACTCCACTCGCGATGAAAAGCGTCACAGAGCGAGTGCCGCCTTGGAAATTCCAACGCGCATAACCGCTGTCATTGCGTGCTCTCTTCGGTGGCGAATAGATCTAACCAAGGCTCTCCCCACTGCTGAAAGAGACCTTGCGCCACGTTCGAGTGAAGACACCATTCGTGATCCATCATGCACCTGCAGCTGAGTTTGTCCGCCCTGGTGTTCAGTGAACCTGCCAGGTGTTGAACCACCAGGGAAATGCCCTGATGTTCCAGCCATGTCCAGAGACGCAGAGCCTCCTGACATAGGGTCCACGACCCCACCCCACCCTGTTTGTTGCAGTACCACATGGCGGTGGTGTTGTCCGTGAACACCTGCTCTACTCTTCCCTTGACAGAGGAAAGAAATGGCTTCAGTGCAAGTCGGATCGCCCGAAGTTCCAGAAGGTTGATATGGAGCCAGCACTCCGCCGGAGACCACAGGCCTCTGATCTCCCCCTCTCCCATGTGGCTGCGCCATCCCAGGAGGGACGCATCAGTCACCACTGTGTGCTCCGGGTGGGGAAGGGAGAGGGATCTGCCATTGACCCATTGCCAGTTTGTGAGCCACCACTGCAACTGTCCTGCAGTGCCCTCCAAAATCTGAACGGACTCGGACAGGTTCCCCTGATGCTGCGCCCACTGGAACTTCAGGTCCCACTGCAGAGCCCGCATATGCTATCTGGCATGATCGACCAGCAGGATGCAGGAGGCCATGAGGCCCAGCAGCCTCAGGGTCAGCCTGACCGAAACCCAGGATAGAGGCCGGAAGATCGGAATCACAGCCTGAATATCCTGGACTCGTCATTTGGTAGGATAGACCCGAATGAGCGTCGTATCCAGAACCGCTCCGATGAAGAGGAGCTTCTGAGAGGGAATCCGGTGCAACTTCGGCACATTGATGGAGAACCCCAGCAAATGCAGGAGGTCAGCCGTAGTCTGGAGGTGAGAGACGACTGCCTGGGGCGAGCCCACCTTCAAAAGCCAGTCGTCGAGATAGGGGAAGACTGGAACCCCTGATCTGCGCACATGAGCTGCGACCACCACCATAACTTTCATGAACATCCGAGGGGCGCTGGTAAGGCCAAAGATGAGGACAGTAAACTGAAAGTGCTCGGGGCCTACTGTAAACCGCAGGTAATGCCGGTGGGTCGGCAGGACGGGAATATGGAAATATGCGTCCTGCAGATCCAACGCTACCATCCAGGGTCGAGGGTGGACAAGATCTGAGCCAGAGTTAACATCTTGAACTTCTCCTTCCGGAGGAAGCGATTGACATTCGAAGGTCTAAGATAGGACGCAGACCCTTGTCCTTCTTGGGCACCAGAAAGTAGTGGGAATAACAACCACAACCTACTTCTGGTGCAGGAACACGCTTGAGGGCCCCCTTGGCCAAGAGGGCCACAACTTCCTGTTCAAGAAGTGCCACGTGATCCTCCGACATGCAGTGGTACTGGGGTGGCATGGCTGGAGGGGTAGTCTCGAAGGGGAGGGAGTAGCCCCTTCGGACTATTTGTAAAACCCACCTGTCCGTAGTGATGGTGCGCCAGTGGGGGAGGTGATGGCAAATCCTGCAGCCCACTGGCGTTTGATGGGCCTGAAAAACCAGACTAGGAAGGTTTGGAGGCATTGGTGGCCAAGGGTGGAGGTGGACTAACCCGCCCGCTGGCCCCCTGACCCACCTCAGCAGGTTCCATGCCCGCGACCGCGCTGGGACTGTTGCTGCGCAGGCCAGTGGCTCTGAAGCAAACGTGATGGGGCGCCCCTTCCGTGGCCGCGAAAGGGAGAAGGCGGAGGAGGGCGAGTGGCCGAAAGGCCCAAGGACTTGGCCGTAGCCCGTGAGTCCTTAAAACGCTCCAACGCACTAGCCGCCTTGTTGCCAAAAAGGCGAATGCCATCAAAGGGCATGTCCATGAGAGTGTTCTGGACATCCCCCGAGAAGCCAGTAGTCCTCAGCCAGGCGTGGTGACGGAGTGCCACTGTCGTGGAAATCGCTCTGCCTAGCGAGTTGGCGGTGTCAAGGCCACATCGAAATGTGAACTTGGCTGCATCTCTCCCTTCAGCAATAGCCTGAGAGAGCTCTGTCCGGGCCTCCTCCGGACACTGAGGCAGCACTTTCGCCACCGTATCCAACACAGAGTGGGAATAACAGCCCAAGAGCCATGTGGTGTTCACAGACCCCAGCCCTGAACTAGCGGAAGAAAACATCTTCTTCCCAAACTGTTCCAGTCTCTTGGATTCCCTATCCAGGGGTGCGGTAGGGAAGGCGCTTTGGGATGTGGAGCCTTGGATAACCAATCTCTCAGGGGTGGGGTGTTGGGAGAGGAAAAGGGAGTCGCCTGGGGCCGGGTGATGGCGTCGGGCCACGTTCCTATCCACGTGAGCCCCTGTGTTGGGCCTAGACCAGGTGCCAATAAAGAACGTCAGAAAGTGCCTCATTAAAAGACAGCAGTGGCTCCCCGAAGGTAGCCGCCGGCTGAAGCACTTCTGTTAGGAGGTTAGTCCTGACGGCCACTGTAGGGAGTTGGAGGTGTAGAGCCTCGGCCGCCCTACGCAACACCACTGCGTAACTAGCACCCTCCTCCGTTTTCACAGTAGGAGGAGTTAGCATGCCACAGTCAGGAGAGGTGTCAAGACCACCGGCATCCCCCAGCTACTCTGCCCAGTCCGGGTCATACTCGCACTGAGCACTGGGACACTGCCAGGCATAGAATAGGGGAGGCGGCGAATCGGGAAATAAAGAATACACTGGAGGAATGCATCTTGGGGCTCCATAAACAAGTCTCAAAACAAAAAGTACAATGCTGCTTTATAGATTTAGCGCTCATCCTAGCTATCCGCAACATAACTATGCGTTGGAAGTCGCGGAGACCCCCAGATGTGCAGACATGGCACACGGAAATGATTCGATGGGGCGCCGCGGAGATTGCGGCACTACGTAAAGAAGAACTCAAAGGACTGTGATAAACACCATTAGCGTTGGAATGGGATGTAATGCTGGAAGCCATAAAATCGGTAGACCAAGTCTAAGACCCTAAGTAGAGTGTAAAATTGTTAGTGCGGAAAGGTGCCTAATTTTTGACAGATGTACATGGACTCGGAGATGTATAATATGCACACACAGGCTTGCCAGGAGTATATATAAGGAGATGCACAAGGCGCAGAACGCAGACACACACATGAGACAGGGGAGGGGAGGGTGGAGGGAGTTGGGGATTGTTTATTGTATCAATGTGACAAAGGTATTCTTAATAATGGGGGTTGCTGTCCCAAACGAAATATGACTTGTTCAAGTTATTCTATAGAATAGTTCAGCATAAGTATATTGCAGCGAAACTGGATTGTGTATATGTAAATGCGATATAAGAAAGGAATAAGGTTGCTGCAAATGTGTAACATGTGGAATATGCTATAAAAGACTACAAAAAACAATAAACTATGTTATAAAAAAAAATATACTCGCACTGAGCTGCGAGAGGGTCTTCAGACCCCTCTCAGTCCTCCCCTTCCTCCAAAGGCTGATGAACAGGCCTAAAATAAGGAGGCTGGACATAGGGATAGAAATCCCCCATCGGCGTTGGAAACGGCGTTGAGCGATGCCGTACCGGCTCCGTGTCCACATTGGGGCTGAGACCGGGGATGTCGCCGTCCGTTGCCACGGGTGACGTCAGAGGTGGTGCTGGTGAAGTCGACGTCAGTAGAGGTGTCACGAGGTCAACCGGCATCGACCGGGATTCACTATGTTTAGTGGATCCTTGGGGGCCTTGCGGTGCCGGGGCCGGGGCCGAAGCCAACAGCGATGCCGGAGCCGCCGACAGTAAAGATCGAGGACCCCCAGTCGGGCCGGCGAGGCCTGAAGGCACGCAGGCGGGGCCCGACAGCCCAAAGAGGCGGGCCATGGCTGCCAGAAATTCCTGCAGCTGGGCCGGAGTCGCCGACGGACCCAGGAAAGGCGGGTAGGCCGACGGCAACACCATAGGCTCCGCTGGAGCCATGGGGGAGGCACCACCCGCGCGAGGGGAAGTCGGTGAGCGATGACGCTTCTTCGACTTCTTGTGATGCTTCGTCTTACCTGACTCTCAGTGCGAAGACTTCAATCCCGACGAACGATGGTGATGGCTCCGCGACCGGTCCCTCAACCTCCCACGGGACTGGGACCTTGAGCGGCGCGGAGCCGACTGCCGGACTTCAAGCAACTTTCGGGATCGCTCCCGCAAAGTCTTCGGCGCCATGGCACGGCAGTCGGGGCACGACTTGGGGTCGTGGTCGCGACCCAGGTAGTAGAGACACACGCAGTGCGGGTCTGTCAACGACATCATACAATGACAGTCCCCGCAAGACGTGGAACTGGGCATCCCTACGGCACCAGGAGTCGATCGACTCGAAAAGAAGAGACAAAAAGGCCTCGATAAAAACTCAGTTAAAAAATGACTGGGGGTACCGCTCTCTCTGGATCTGCACTTGCTGGCGCGGAAAAAGAAAGAACTGACGTCAGTGTGCGAGAGTCTAAGTAGCTGCCGCAATGTCATCTCGGCGACCACGACGCCAACGACGAATGCGAAGCCGCACGACGCCACTTTCCGATGCGCAGGGGTACTGCTGACCAAAACTTTCCGGATCCAGTCTGATGCCTGAGGGTAATTCTAAGGTAAGGAATCTATCACTATGTGTTTCTTTCAGATAGAGCGTTCTGCTTGATCAGAAGATGTGCAATTGTTTTGGATCATACATATGAAGAGAGAGATCCATGTGAATTTGGCTGGGAAGAAATTGATGACGTGCTAAAAACTACAAAATTTGTAAAGTCTCTACCCACAGAACTTACATGTACATGTATCTGTAAAACCTGTTCTACAAAAAGATGTCCCGGTCAATATGCCTTCCCAAATGTTCCACATTCTGCAAATGTACCGCAAGTGATTGCCGAAACAAATAAAGTGAACTATGAAAATGTGTCTAAAGCAAGAGCGATAAACTTTTCTTTTCATTTTCAGATCATAAACATTGTGTGGTGTATACAGAAAAGGATTAAAAACAATTACTATTTGTTTCATTTCTATATATGTCTCTTCTTCCTCTATTATAGCCGCCATTTTGGAAGGGTTGCTTTGATTTTTTTTCTGTCTCTATAAGACTACTTGACCCCCAAAACATATGTTTTGACACCAAAATGAAGTATATAGGTCACATGGTTCCTGAAATATTACATCAACACTGTAACACATCCTCCGTTTTTAAAAATGTAGTCCCAAAAAATTCGACCTGGATCAGCAATGTCTACCTAAGCTAAATCACGTCTCTAATGATCCAAAAACAAATCAAAAATTAAAATCTATCGCCAACAATATTTTTACAGAGGCATATCAGGGATCTGGCGTTAGTGCAGGGGGAGGCATTATGTTCCACACATGCAGGACCACCGACCAAGAAAGCAATACTGAGGCAGAAAGTTCCATGCGGTGGCTGGAGTTTAGCCGCAAAGAATTCTTGAAGCAACCGACACTAATACGAATATCGGGGAATGGGGAATATTGGAAATGAGAAAAAAACTGGAAAATGTCTTCCCAAGTTAGGTAGGCACAATCAACACAGAGAGAAAAACAAGCATTGGGAAAGCCCATAGGTCGGGGTTTCATGTGTTAACACATGTAAAGACAGGCATGCACAAATGAGCATTTATATATGGCTGTTTATGCATGCATTAGCAAAGTGAGCCATGTAACATAGTCCCTCATGTATTGTAATGCATGTACTCCACTGGAGGCAGAAAGATTCACCCAAAAGTCTTAGGTGAAAGAGAAATATTCCGGTGCTGAGGAAATGTTTGATGGAAAGTCTAGTACCACTCACTGAAAGAGGCTGATAAAAAGCCAATAGTTGAAAGAGACAGGCTGATAGCCAATTATGTATATTGTAAACAATGTGTCTGTTTAGACAGCTGCACTGTCAAACCAAAAGTTAATAAGTATTGGCAAAGCAATAGGTCTCAGAAATCTGAAAGCTTTTGGCATTGTCAATGTCTTTTAGCCATGTGGAATTATGTGGTGTGGAGTTGAAATATGTGCAGTGTAAATATGCGGCATGGTGCGGAGTGGATTTATGTTATGTGTAATTATGTTGCATGGTGTGGATTTACGT
Organism: Triturus cristatus; assembly: GCF_964204655.1. Classification (NCBI taxonomy): domain Eukaryota; kingdom Metazoa; phylum Chordata; class Amphibia; order Caudata; family Salamandridae; genus Triturus; species Triturus cristatus. The sequence goes on along the minus strand of NC_140591.1, from coordinate 338,975,009 downwards.
GAGTGACATGTAGTGGAGTTGAATTATGTTGCATGAATTTGAATCATATTTTGTGGGTTGAAACTATATGGATTGTAGTGGAAATGTGTGGCGTTATGTGCGGTTATGTTTAGTGGAATTCAGAAGCATGGTATGCAGTGCATTATGTTGATAGTAATTATATGGTATCGAGTGTAGTGGAATTATGTGGAGTGGGATTGTGTGTCATCGAGTCTGATTAAATGGATTTGTATCGTGTGTCGTGGAATGATATGTAGTGGAGTGGAATTATGTAGTGTGGTGGTGAATTCTGTGGTGTGGATTGGATGTATGTTGCCTGTATTAGAATTATGTTTTGTGGAGTGAAATTGTGTGGTTTGGTGTGGAATGGAATTGTACGGAGTTGAATTGTGTTGCGGTGAGTGAAATTATGTTGAGTGGAATAAAGTGGCATGGTGTGGAGTGTATGTGGAGTGTTGCTATGTGGAATGGAGTGAATTTATGTGGAGTGTAATTATGTGGTCTGTTGTGGCATGTAATTATGTGGTGTTGGGTAGTATGTGGAGTGTAATTACGTTGCATGATGAGAAATTGTGTGGAATGGTGTGGAGTGGAATTATGTGGCATGGTGCTGAGTTTAATTTTGTACCATGTACTTATGTGTTTTGGAGCCGATTTATATTTGTGGAGTGATGTATAATTATGGAGGTTGCAGTGAAATTATGTGGAGTTGAATTGTGTTGTGTGGAGTGGAGTTATACGGTTTGGAGTAGAGTGGGATTTTGTTGCGTGGAGTGGAATTATGTGGCATGGAGCAGAATGGAATTATGTGAAGTTCAGTTTGTTGGATGGTAATTATGTGGCATGGAGTGGAATGTTGTGGTGTGGAATTATACAGTGAGGAGTTGTGTGTTGTGTAATTGCTTGGCACTTAATTATGTGGCGTTGTGTTAAATTATGTGAAGTTGAATGCTTGGCTTTATGGACCAGATGTCTACATCGGCTGGCTGTATTGTCCAGTGATCTCTGTGGGGCTTAGACTGCTGCAGGTAGCATATCTATTTCAGTGCTGAGGGAGCCATTTTCATGGGAGGTGAGACTATGTTGTTTCTCTTTTCCGTCCTCTCACCTTGTGAAATTGCATAAAACAGTGTGAATGCCGTCCAGCAGCTGTTGATGGCTTCCCTGCCAGCGCTCAAGTCGTGAGATGACTCCTGTTTTTGGCAGTGAATTTATCATAGCTTTAAAGTTTCAATGCAGGCTCTGCTGGGGTAAGGGGGATATAGTAATTAAAGGCAGTTCGCCGAGTCCTCTGTTTTTGCCCAGAGAGCCGGTGGCATTTCTGCAACTATTCTCTTTATCAGCATATTTATTTTAAACTTACTTCGGCGTGAGGGGTAGAAATAAAGTTATTGTATTGCTCCTGATACACCATGCCATCGGCAGCTTTTCTGCAATGATGTCTTTTAAATTATGAGCATCTGCAGCCATTAAAACAAGAACCTAACTTTTTGTTAAGTTTCCTGTCCAGAAAGACGCAATGGCTGGTGGGGGAATAAAGAAACACAAGCAAGGGCAGCAGGGGAGGAGGAGGATAAAGAAAGACACACATTACAGCATGATCTGCGGAAGGAAAGAACCAACAGGGGTGGGGCGGGTGAGAGGAGATGGAGTGAGTGAAAACACAAGCACTCGCGTGGAGTGCTCAAAGACAAAGAAAAAAGTAGCTCCAAAAACAGGAGCAGTGGACGGACACAAGTAGCTGGTCCATGCGCAGGGGGAGGGCCAAACACAAGAAGAGGCACAACACTTACATGCCATGGACAAATGGGAACGAAGGATACAACAGCGACATTGGAACAAACAAATGGTAAATGTTTGGGCGGGCTGAAGCCCACTGGTTGAAAACAACATTTCTCGAAGAGACAGCGCATGCATTGTCTAGCTGGGACCTAAAAAGGAAATGTGCTACTTCTGGTCCCTTTTTACTACACAAGAGGAGAAGCCTTTGTTACAGACAAGGGTAGATGTTTCATGTTTTTGTAACAGTTTTAAGGTTAGCTTAGGTAAATACTGTACGTTGGATGAGGTAAACCTCAATTCCTTAGGATTGGGAGGAGGAAAAGGGTTGAGGTGGTTGCAGCTGCTCCAAGACAGGAACACATAGCCATCAGCGCTACTGCCTTACCATGACATGCAGAAGCATGTAGTTCAGTTTCTTTGCTCAGTGTACAAGTAGGTTTCAAGTGCATAAGGGACTGTACTGTGCAGGTGACACAATGGTCTAAGATTGAGTGAGACATTGTATTTTTGTTGCCACACCAAGCGTAGAGAAAATGTGAATGAGACACAAACATCACTGCAGAACAGCGTTATTGAATACTTACAGGTAAATAGCTGGGATAACTGTAGGGGTTTTTTTATAGCAAAGAGCAAGAACTGTTTTGACCTTAAATACACAGCACTGCCTTTACACCCCACTACTTCAACATGATTAGTGCTTCTAAATGGCAGAGTTTCTATGCCTACTTAAGTCCTATATAGTTTACAAACAATAGCAGGGACAAATTAATGATCAAAGTAGAAGTAAGGACAGATGTTCTACAATAGGAGTTATTAAACAATATTGGGGTCATGTGATACTGTTGATCTGAGACACTGAGTGTAAGCAGAATCTCCACTTCGCTGGCTTAAATCTGTTTACACCACCATAAATTTACAGAGGAGCCTGTATGTAAATTTGAATACCCTTAAAAAAAAAGCATAAAATTCATCAAATGTGGGAAAAGGTTACAAGAATTATAGAAAAAAGATGGTTTGAGATTTTACAGCTAATCAAAGAGAAGCAACCCACCTTACTCAGCAATCTGTGGGACAGTAGGCGGAGTATTTGCATGAAGCAATGGCTTTGATTTAGAAGATTTATTCCAATAAATGAAAGGATAGAGGCCCAAATGCACACAGCAAATTAGCAAGCAATATCAGTGTTTGACAGCTGCAGGGCTTTTTAAAATGTACTTTACCTATTTTGAGATTTTGTAACAGAGTTTAGAATGGCAAACAAGTAATTTATTGATGTATAACCTGTGCTCACCTTTGGATAGCTTGGCACTGAGCAGTCAGGCTTATCTCAGAGGCAATGTGTAAAGCAAAGGCACAGAAGTCACTAAATAATAATACGCTGAATGTCACAAAAGTGACTTCACACAGGAAGTAGGTAAACCATTTTTTTGTTCAACACTCCTATTCAATCATTCTAACATGAACATAAGGTACTTTCGGGCATAAAACACATTTGGAAGTATTACTAGCAGTACTAGGCCCATAAAGTATTGTGGAGAAGTGTGGCTCAATGGTTAGAGCGGCAGACCCTGATGCAGAGATATGGCCCGGGACCAGGGTTCAATTCCCGCCTCGGCGGGTCTTGGGCTCAATTTCCTCGGACCTGATAATTCTCACCTCGGTGCCTACTCTAATCATGGGTCCCACTCTGAAACTCTGGGCAATAGCTTGCTTAATCTCCACAACGGCCCCAACAGCGCTGGGGATGCCTGGCTTCACCTTGGGGTGCCCAGGAGTGGACATTTCACAGGGAAAGCCAGGAAGGGTTCCACAGCGGTATGAGTACAAGCGCCAGGACGCCCCGTTGCTGGGGCAGCAGTGCGCTATACAAGTACAAAATTTCATTTTATGATATCAATAGTATGCTCACTGTGGGCAACACCTCATCTACCCCTCCACCCCCTAAAAGAAAGATACCACCCTTATGTGGTGTGAAACTCTGTCTACTCCAAGCCCACCCTAGTAATCCTGATAATACAATCCCACATAGTTATAGGGTACACCCCGGGCCACAACAATATCACAGATATGTACATACACAAAACTAGAACACTTTTTAGCAGCACCATGGGCCGGAGTCACACGGGTAAACCCAATGTCAAATGTATTGTGCTTTTGCTATGAAATTAAACTATAAAGCGGCACCACAGCCAGTGTCGTGAATTACAGGCGGTCGGCAAGCTATCCCTTAAATTAACACACACTCACTTTGCACTGTTACACGGTGTGACAGGTATCAGCCCAGTCCGTACAGAACACTCTCACACACACACACACACGCACTCAGCACCCTAATGTGGTGCCACTGGTAGACAGCAGGTCACTGGATGACACCCTGCAGACTCCGTGGCCAGCGGATCGGCGGGTGAAAAGAAAACAAAATGACTTACTGCTTGCAAACTTTTATTAGAGTTTTCAATTGCTCTATGAAGCAGCATTAATAATGGTCATTTAAAAAGTGACAAGGCTTTGGATAAACTGTTCATATGATTTGTATTATTATATTTGTTAAAATCCATAATGAAGAGTTGAGGAATAAACTATAGATTGTTGTTCTAAAATATTTAAATACTTTTGCTTTGAAAGGAAGAAAGTGTTGGTTGAGTGAACAACGCAAACCTGAAACCACAAGATATTAAGTGTGAAAAAGGGCACTTAAACAAACCCTAGCACTTGCCTTATAGACTATAATCATTGCCTCAGTATACAAAACATCATACCTAAGAAATCCTTCTCCCACCTGTAAGAACCCACCCTTAATACGTTTTCCAGAACTGTAGCTCACCCAGCGTCTCTGATTACTCGGACGGATAGCCAACATCATTTCAAACAACATTCAACAACTTCTGCCTTCACTGCCAATAAACACCTGTAAAGCTTTCCAGCACACCTCCCTGGCTGGAGCTTATTCGCTGGACCAGCAATGTAACCAACTTTTATTGCGCCCTAAACAGAACTTGAAACCTGCTATCTACAAAACCCTCCACTGAGGAGCTTTTCTGGACCATTAAATTAATATAAAAAACTCTCTGCTAGTAACTTAGCCAACGTGTCTCTCACTTCTATCAAACATAATTTCATGCCCATGAAAGACAATAGTACTCCATCGACTCTAGTGTAGTGTAACTCCTCAAACCAAAGCTCTGCATGTATATTTCTTCCTATTTTGTCATTACTACAAAACCTTGTTAGCCTTCCGCCTTACTTTGTTAATCGCTGCCAGTTTAAATGTCACTTTCCACATTTTCCACTGTATCAAGTCCATCCAAAGCATATACGTTCCTGTCCAAAGACTCTTCAACTCTCTTAAGTCCCTTTCACATCCTTTGCCAGTTCTAAGCCCTTCAATTGAACGAGATCATTTTCAAGACCACTTCTGCTCTTAAACAGGTTCACCCACATTGGCAGTACCTCTCCCCCCCCCAAACATATACCACTCTTTCGGACCAACGTATCTGTATTAAAGTGTTATAAAAACCCGAGCTGTTTTCTGAATTGTCTTTGTTCTGTCTAACGTGCGGCACATTTCGCAAACAAATATTTGCAAATCCACACCTTCAAAACATAACTTGCACGGCCAGGAACACAACTTAAAAAACAAACAGCAACAAAATAATTTGATATATAAATGTACATTGTCCAACAACCATTTTTTATCTTCTCTCACATATCATCTGTTTTACTTCTATCTCTCTAATCTTTCCTTCTGAACAATGCTTAACTCCTGCTTCCATTGCTGTCCCTATCCTAAATGATGTTGCCCCAAACTCATCTGCTGATAATCCAGAAACTTCAACACCTGCACCATAATCCCAAATAGCTACTTACTTGACACCTTTGACCAATCCTTATCTTTAAAAAAAACTAGACCCCACTCCCAAACGTGCTGCCAAGTACACACACCACCATTATTTTACCCCCCCCCCAATACCAGAGAACTGTGCATCTGCTCAAACGTCTAGTGTTTCCTCTTATCTAGCTTCGAATTACGTAAATAGACTACTTATCTTCATTTTACCGCAGCACAACCTCACTCACTGTCTGGCTGTATGAAAGAAGCATGCGTGGCTAAACCATGCGTGCCTCAACAACGCGGTCGCAACTACAAATGCGTTGTAACCACGCATTTCCATTACCATGCTTGCCTTTACAATGAATTTTCGCGTAAAGGCATGATTGGTACCGGTATACGTGTAGTAAGCATCACACCCCAGCTTTAAAAACGACCCCAATCCCCCATCCTAAGCCCTAAAACATGGCCCCTGCCCACAAACTACACCGACCTCAGCATTCCCCACCCTGAATGACAATTACCACAGTCAGTGATATATTTGGAATAGTGAAACACTGCTTTTCCAATGGAGGCAAAGACTGGGGCCGTCTCTCCAAAAGTCATCAAGGATGTTCCAGTGGCCAACACATCCCAAGGCCTCAGAGATGGCTCACATGAACAGGTTCAAGATGAACAGCCGAGGGAGCCGGATAGAGCTCCATCCTCAATGTCACCCACTTCCATAAATGGCTACAATGCTGCCGCTTTCCTGAAATCACTACCAACATTGGATACCACCAAAAAGCTGAATATTGGGGACAAATGGACTGCTTGGATAGATATTTTATGATTTCATCAATTCACTTGAAGAGACTGATAAAAAGATTATCAAGAATCTCACAAATCTGGCTGGTGATGGTGTAAATGAAAAACACACAATGTATAAGGTAGCAACAATTCGAAACCAAACTCGTTACAGATGGGGCACAAAATAGTTTTGGACGAAAACCCTCACTCACCAGAGGGTGACATGCTTCATCATTGGGTTCCTCCAACACATGGGGACCGCAAGGTACCCCATGTGGGCTACAACTTAACCCCTAATGGGAAGGAGCTGGAGTGCAAAGCACGTATCAAATCTCTCACCTCTAAGGTAAGGAGGGGCAGAGTGCAGAAAATAATAATAAGTGGTGATTAAAAACGACCTACTCAGGGGCACCAATTTTTTATTCTTCCTCCCAAAAAGTGGTAGTATTTAAAAAGCAAGTGAAGAGGGTTTAAGTATATATACCCTCGTTCTAATTAGGTCGACATGTTTCAGCCATGATGACAACTAAGTTCAGGGCTTTCTTAAGGACCTATGGACCTAAGTCACTCTGCTATCAAAAAAGTGCAAAAAAATGAATGATTATTTATAAAGTTTCCATTGCTAAAGCCACAATACTTGACCAATCATGTTAGTCCTCTGTAGTCGATAGTCAAAGGGCTCTGCAAAATGAAACAATGAAAATAAATATCATTCATGATATTAATGTTGTGCCATAGAGAATCATAAAATCTGTATGATTGATTATAAGCACATCGCTCTTACCTATATATAGTTTAATGTCATCCCACTCAACCGTCATCAGAGTCACTCGCCTCTGTCGGTTTCTATTGTCGGGATAAAAACAAATAGGCAAGAGCCGAGTGAGACAAATAAAAAGGTCCAGCCAAAAGAACAAAGCACCCTTGAGCGTATTCATAAAGGACAATAGAATGTAATAAAAAAACCACAAAATCTGTACAGTGTATCATACTTATCCCAACGAATGAAGGTGAACCTGATACACTACAGCACTAATCAATTTTACGATAACACTATGATCTGTGGGTCAGCATGTCCTTAACCCAATATAATGCTATCTCGAGTCAAACATATGGCACCCGACACCTATTAGGGGGACAAGATCAGGCTCCTAACATTATCATACGAATGATCTAACTGGGTGACACCAGTGCAAATGTCGTCACAAAAGTATCCAACTATGTCCACAGTGTATAGAGGGGAAGCGCCATATACTCGTGCACCGAGATGCACATAAGGCATAGACGCAGGGCGCATTTACGTATTCAAAGAATAGCTGTGTCTGTAAAGCTACGGTCAGTAATCAATTATACTCGTGAAGCGAGATATAACCTCTGGCCAGCATATGTAACGCAAAGAAGTCATAAAGAAAATGCCGCCAGCTGACGAAGAAGTCACATATTGTCAGATTAAAGAAGTATTAAATCTTAAATTTAATCCAATGCCCAATGTTGATTACGTCTGAGAGTTATTGATGGATGCTTATCAGATTAATTCAGAAGATGAATGCGGAGAGAAACTCTTAGTCTGGAGTGAGTGTTAATTGCTGCCAGAGCTGAGGAGCGCGCTGAGAGACAAGCTGCTGATATGGAGGCCGGAGGTGCCTAGAAAGAATCCGTCATGAGCGTGAAAAGTAAGCCAAAACGAAGGACACAAAGTGATGTCTACACATAACAAGCATTGGCATAGCCAATAGGTCTCGCCTTTGGGACCTTATAAGAGTTTAGCCATGGAACACTTGATGTTGTTGCACCAAGGATATTATGCTGGATAACTAAACACTTATAAGGTCCCAAAGGCAAGACCTATTGGCTATGCCAAAGCTTGTTTATAGCGCTACGCATAGTTCACTAAAAATCAGTTCTGTGATATGCATGATACACGTTCTTTGCAGCAGACACATAAACCCTCCGCGCTACTTTACAATGAGCTAAAACTGCCACTAGACAAAATTCCTCTCACTAGTAGTAACATTAATCAGAGTTATCTTGACATTTTTATAGTTGCCTGAAAACTGCTTGATGCACAAGTAAGTTCAGGAGCTTTTAAACCAAAAGTTATTTGTAAACACAGTACCCCCACCAAAGTCAGTGCCAGGTGCGGCTGCACTGGTCGCACCGCCTGGTAAACCCATGCAGAGAGAGGACATCTCAGCAACTCCACTGGTAGCATCTTTTAGAGTAGAATTACTTAAAACTATTGGAAACAAAGCACAAGCATACATACACGTTTACACAAACCGGAAACCCACTGTGCATTTTCGAGTGGTCGCAGAACTTCTACGCCATCCATACAACATGTGTTAATCTTACCAGCCGTTACACCGCTCACTACTCAACAGCCTGCACATATGGACCGCCTAACCCTAAAATTACATCTTTCACCTGAAAATTAAATCCACTCTTTGGTTCACTTAGATTGCAGAAATGTGATATTATACATATGTCCACACACATTTGTGCTTTGTTTTCACCCCGAAACAGAGATTTACGGCCTCCAAGGTCCTTCAAATATTAACCCCCCCATAATGTACACAACGCACAGTGCACACCCCTGCGTGTACAGGGACACGATATGTGGTACATGGCCACAGCAGTTTACACAGAGCCGGCAGCATCTGCAAGCTGTATCTAAAAACCGCCATGTGTGGTAATTTACTGTGCGCATGGGGTCAGGAGAGGGGCAGCGCAGGCCAATGAAACACACTGGCTAAAATCTTTAGAAAAAAAAGTGCGCGAGTGGTGCGCGTGCCACAGAGAGCCATGTGTTTTGAATTATCGCGCCTGTGTCTGGGCATGATAATTCAAAACATATGGCGCCCGAAGGGGCTTTCAGAAGCTCACCACACGCGGGTAACTGCAAGCAATAGGCCACGCTCGTGCAGGTGTGGCCTATTGGTTGCGGTTATCCGCGTGTGGTGAGCTTCAGAAAGCCCCTTACAATAAGTCTCACAGAGCAGCGCATGCGCGCTGCTATGCGAGACCTAAAAAGGAGGTGTATTTTAGATGTGGATTTTCGTTTCCACACGAAGGTAAATGTCTCGCTCTTGGACAGATATATGAAGGCTGTGGGCAGGAGAACCATTTTGTGATGGTTTACATGGGAAGGAAAATGTAAGTGTGTCACAGCGCAAAGACAAAATTCCCCCAGAATGTTCTAGACGCCTCGTTCGACAAGGCGACATCAGTTAAGACAAATCGACACAGAACAAAGTCTATCATCATCTAAATCATTGTCAATTAGTTCTTATGTATCAGTATCAAGTGAACGTGATGAAAACGATTGTGGTATGTTGATGTTTACCTCAAAAAAGCATGCGCATGTTGGTTTGGCCACTGGTGAAGAAAGACGTCAGTCAAAGAAAGATCGACATGCCAAAGCCCAACGTCATTCAAATATTGTCCAAAGATTACACTGAAAGTAAATGGTTGTTCCATACCTTACATTATCGACAGTGGGGCATCGATAAACATTATGCCTGAGGAGAAATTAATGTATTATCTCCATTGCCACAACGTACGCAATCGAAAACCAAAGTGTATACATGGACTGCATCGACTCCCTTAAAAAGTCAAGGTTCATTTGTAGAGGCAATAAAACACAAGCAAACGAAGGTGCAAGCACTCATCCATGTGCTTCAAGGCACAGCGTCTAGTGCCGGTCTACTCAGTTTCCCGCACAGCTGCAGATATGGGACTAATTTCTGTGAATTACAACATGAATGCTCACCACAAAATAGTCAGTTGCCTTCGTTATTTCATGGTTTGGGAAAGCTTAAGACTATAAAAGTAAAGTTGCATATTAATGAGGACGTCCACCCTGTTGCTCATAGACAAATTGCTTTTCACCTGCAAGAAGCTGTTGAAAAAGAACTTGAATCGTTACTTAAGCAGGATATTATTAAGCATTCTACTGGTCTAACACATAGGTTTCTCCCTTAGTAGTAGTAGTGCCTAAAAAAGGACAGTCAAGGAGCTGTACGCATATGCGTTGATATGTGTCAGGCAATTGAACGAGAACGACATTGAGGTCCACACATTGCTGACACGATAACCTAACTAAATGGTGAATAGGACTTCTCTCGCCTGGATTTTCATAAAAGTTATCAGCAGGAACTCGAAGAGGATTGCAGGTACATTACGACCTTTTCTACACATGTTGCTCTTTTTCGATACAAAAGACTATGTTTTGGTGTGTCATCCGCTGCAGAACTGTTTCAAGACATCATTCGACGTATCATACAGCCTGTCATGAAAGGGTTCAATTACAGCGATGACATATTGGTTTTTGGAGCTACACAATAAAGCACTTACACAAGTATGTCTTTTACTTGCTGAAGCAGGTTTGACTTTGAATGCAAACAAGTTTGAGTTCTATAAGATAAAGCTAAAATTCTTTGTCCAGATCTTTTCTGATGTGGGTATGACACCAGATCCTGCTAAAGTAAAAGCACTGCCAAATGCTGACCCCCAAAAAGCTGTTTCTACGGTGTGTTCATTTTATGGCATGGCCAGTTACTGTTCCAGATATATACAAGACTTAGCCACTGTAAGTGCTCCGTTGAGAGACTTGACGAAAAATAATGTTTCCCACATGATAGTGAGTAAAGTTTTAAGAAAATCAAACAAGTCAAGCCAATGAGAGTGCTACTAAAATTGCATACTTCAATACGAATCATCATACAGAGGCGTAGACGTTTGTCCCAAACAGTATGTGCTTAATCACAACCAGAAAAAGAAAGTTCAGCCACGGTATGGGCTTGTGAAGATATCCATGTAATCCGGTACATAAAACCTTTTACATTGGTAACTGATCATCAAGCTTTACTGGATATATTTGGCAAGCCAAAGGCCAAAATGCATCCTTGCATTGAACAATTGGGACTGTGGTTGCAAGAGTATAATTATACCATTGTGCATCATCCAGGGAAGGATCGGAACACTGCTGACTATATTTCCAGAGTGCCTATACCAGGTCAAGGTACTCCATCCAAGACGGCTGAGCAGTGATGGGGAATATCAAAAATACAGAAATGTCAAGGATGACCTGTCCATAACTCAGGAAGGAGTTATACTACGAGGGTCGAGAATTCTGATTCCGGAGAGTCTGCAACAGACAAATAAATTAAGTGGCACATGAAGGGCATTGTGGTATCGTTTCTACATAACCAGCTCTCCAAGACCAAGTCTGGTTTCCTTATCTTGATGACAGGGTTGAAAGGGAATTAAAGGCCTGTCATCTATGGAACTGCCTTTCTACAAAAACTATTTACCACACCTTGAACATGTCAGAACTCCCAAAGCATGCATGGGTTAGAAAAGCAATGGACTTTTCGGTTCACTCGACAGACATCACCTGCTGGTGATTATGGCTGAATGCTCATGATTTCCATTAATTGAAGCTCTTTCATCCACTACTCAAGAGCAAGTCATTGAAAAACTAGATGGCCTCTTTGCGACATGGCGTGTTGCGGCCATAGTAAAGTCTGATAGTGGCCCGACTTTCAACAGTCAAGCGTTTGAAGGTTTCTTGGAGCATTTTAATATAAAGCATCAGAAGAGCACACCTTTGTGGCCACCTGACTTGTAGAGCGTTTTATGTGTACGCTAAAGAAAGCAGTGCAAAGTGCTACTCTTAAGAAGTTCGATTTGAAAACGTCCTTGAATTCTACCTTGAGAGCTTATCGTTCAACACCCCACTCGACCACAGGTGAAAGTCCTGAAGGAAGGCTGGTTTAGAATGTTGAGTTCGCAGTTACACACAGACGAATAAAGATGTGCAATACTAAGCACCATGTGTGGCGTAGTCATTGGTGGGTACCCAGAATGAGGCGGTGTTAGGTTTGAAATTCCCATCCCTGCAACGTATTCATCCCAAGCTATATTAGGTTAGCAGTACGTGGCCAAATAGAAGCCATTTGTATTCATGTTATGCAACCCACTGAGTTATCCCCGTAATGTGCAGGCCTCAGTTAGCGAGTGTGACTCCATTTTTGCATTTCGTAATCCCTATTAGGCTGCTTAGACTGTGCTCGAGTTAGGCCTTACTGCTCACATTACTTGCCTCAGCAGAACACTGTATTTTGTTATTATTTTTTCCTTTTACTCAAGGCTGTTTTCTGACTTACTAATGAATAGGCCTTCTTGCCCTGGCACACTTATCTGAATGTGTAGTTTCTGCTCCCATGTTAGGAGACGCCGAGACCCAGCGCCGTGGCCTTGAGGCCCTGATAACGTGTACCCAACTGGCAGGTATTAGCTCATCCCACTGTGCCTCTTTGTTCATGTTCGGCTGAGGCCAGTAGTTTTCCATTATGGGCGTGGTTGAGGGCTTTACGAGAGGAATGATTATCCACCGTAGACCATTAGAGGGTCAGTCCCTCGGCGGACATCTTAGGGTGCAGGTCTGATTGGACTCCTCTGCAGAGTTTTGGCAATAAACATGTAAGTTTGTATTCTCTACTGTCTGACCGACTCTTCATTCTTGGGAAGGCATAGCAGGTGGTTGTAAGTAGCCCACGTTGCCCCTAAGGGCCACGTCCTTCAGTTGGCGCCCGAATAATGACCCCACAAGGTGATTTGCAGGGTCGGGGTGCGTTTGGTCAGTCGGGCGGATCGGGGTACCCCACACAAGACCAAGCTTGGTTCTCGAAGCTGCCCTCGCCCGGCTGATCGGGCAGCTCCTCGTCTGGTGGTCACCGGCTGGGGTCCTGAGAAGGCGAAACCTTGGAGTTGACCATTTGGTCCGAAGAGTCGGCAGTGGAGAATAATTTGACTCGACCTGTGTGCACCAGGTGAGTGGTTTAATTCTTGGTAAAATGGTGCCGTTCTTGGACGACATGAGACTACAGGCTGTGTCTTGAAACAGTTTTCGGACTGTCTTGTCTGCAGTTTTCGTACTGACTTGCTTGAACAACAAGAGTCGACAGGCTGTCTCTTGGTATGGTCTCCAGATTGTCTTGTCTTGAACTTGTGGGTTTGTGGACCCTTGAACAGGCACAGAGTGTTTGTGAGCAGTTTACCGGACCGCCTGGAAATTTGGCCCGCGCTTGAATAGGTCCAGACTGTTCGCGAACAATCTGCCAGACCAACTGGTAATTTGGCTAATGCTTGAAAAGGTCTGGGGCTGAAGCCTGTCTTCTTGAACTTGGTACAGACTCCGAACTGCAGTGGGCGGTTTGCTGACCATTCTGTTTTGGTTCTTGGACAATTGTTCTCTTGTTATTTTCCTTATTTACCATCGTTGGTGTTATACTTGTCCGTTGGGGACGGCGTATGTATCTTACATTAAGATGCCTTGTTTAAGTAAGTTAGGCTGTTTGAGATGTCGATGTTGTTCTACTGAAGCCCGACTGTAAGAGAGTCAGCCTGCGCCTCTGGAGGGTTCTCCAAATTTTGACATATACATTAAACATGGTATTGGCCCTATTATGTTTAGCACATTGTGGCATAAATATACGAGGGACAATGCTGAGTTACAGTGGCCACTAACAGGTTTGTTTGATGAACAAAAATTTAATTTTTTGCAGGATAAATTGTTTGCTAAAAAGAGCAGGCAGTCGATGTTTGATTCTCTGAGAGTATGGCAGAAGGAAGCCAAGCAGCGGCGCATGAGGGCGGAGAAAGAGGCTCGGAAGGGACAGACGCAAACTATAACGCAGAAAGCAGTAGCCTATGAAAGAGGGAAGATGGAGAAGGGCATAGAGTGCGCAGATAGAAAGTTCCGGTTACAGACAGATAAATGTTATATAACTAGGGAGGAAGGTGATGATTTTGTTGAAGAGCTATTGGATTCTCGTCCTCCTCCTCCTTATTCCCCTGAATGGATATACCCGACAGTTCCGACATCCCAGTCCTCGGCCTCGAGTGCCGCCCCTTGTAGTGTTTCTGGTTCCAGCGCTACCGCCTCAGCCCCGGCCCCACTTACTTCTCCTCTACATCCACCAGTCACCGGGACGGGAACAGTTAGCTCCCTCGCCCAATTTATTAGTTCCGTATCAACTGCTGCTCCCCCTTTCACCCCTACAACCCTATCTCCCTACATGATGGTACCTGTCTCTGCGTCTGCTCTTCCCCCATGAGTGTGACACCCCAAACACTGTTAAATGCTGAAACTCCTGTGCGTGGGGTATATGATGTGACTGGGCAGCAGCGCAAGACCGAATGGATAAAGTGTTGGTGCGATCTGCAGTGGTTGATGAGGATAAACAAATGGTGGCGAATCAAGCAGCTCAGCGGGCTCGGAACCCGATCTATGGTGTGGAGGACGTGTGGAGTGTGATGAAAAATTATGAGCCGTTCATACAGCAGCATGCACTTAAGAACGTCAGCCAAGCTGATAGGGTTATGGGAACAGTGTTTTCGAGGTGTGGCACCACAAATATTCTATGACATACGGGGCAGGGTATATGCTGAAGGTATGGCTCCCAATGAAGTTTTAAGCAATGTATCGACACTAGTGGGCTACCGAGGCAGATTGCTCCAAAAGCTTCCAACGATAGAGACACAGCATTCCATGAGGGAGGTCCATCCCATTTACCACCCTGAGATACCAGAATTGCGTGACTCCACAGATACTGTGATTAGGCCGCGAGTCGACGCTCAGTTTCAGGAGCAGTGGATCTATACTCTTTGGAAGAGGAGTGAGGTCTCATCCCTGAAGAGTCAACTGCCATTCCCCCAGAAAAATCCCACTGCATATTATAAGGAATTGACGGAGGCGGCATCCTCCACAGTGATGACGCTAGCTGATATAGAGTTGTTTTTCGGCCAACTGGTACTGGTGGATTTATAGAGGCAGGTTCATAAGCAGGATCATGCACTGGAGTTGGGAGGCACGTGGGATGAGATCAGGGCTTGGGATAAGGAGCGTAAGCCCAGTGACAAGCCGAAAGCGGAGCTCCTAGCTCTACCAGGGCGTATTATCACTTACATGCACTCCCTTATCCCGCCAAAAAGAGTGGATTGGGATAAGTTGACTGCGTGTCGTCAGAAGAAGGATGAGAGTGTGTCATATTTCTTTACCAGATTTGAAGGGGTGTTTTTAGATTTTAGTGGTCAGGACCTGTCACAGGAGGGTGGTGTCCATTTGTTTGTTAATAGATTCGTCACCAACTTGCTTCCCGAGATTGCAACATGATTGCAGGCTTTGGAAAGTACTTGGATGACCTCCTCCCCGTCAGTGATATTGAGTATGGCGCAGTACTACGAACTCAGAGAGAATGAGGACAAGGAAAAGGTGGAGAAAAAGTAAAAGGATTTGAAGACGAGGGTATTGATGCAGCAAGTTGTGAGGGGAAGTGGACAAAGACATGGTTCGGGTCTGGCCCAACGGCTGCCCCGATTTGGAAGGGGTGGTGCTTCAACTGCGCCCCTCGGACCCAATCAATGTGCGTACTGTAAGCAGGAGGGACATTGGTGGAACGAGTGTCCGGAGTTGTTGCAGAAAGGTGAGACGCGAGAGGTCGAGGTTTTCGAGGGCACGGTCGAGGAGGAGGTGGTAGAGGGGGGATGCAGTCTGAGGATACACCACACAATAGGTAGAGCAGGAATTATTTTGATGACCCATGAGTAAGACAGTACTACCACGAAGATTATGACATGGACGAAGTGACAGGGTTGTTTCACAGCTAGGTCAGTCAAGGACAGGGCGAGGGACCAGTTGCGGTGCCTATAGATCAGCGCGGTCACTGCTGATTTACAGGGTACGACAGAAAAATTCTTAGTTGATACAGGGGCTATGAATAGCTCTGTTTCCCGTTCACTGGTCCCGGGGGCAGCTCTGTCTGGCCAAAACAATGTTTCTGTTGGTTTCTCAGGCGTGCCGGTCGTTAGCCCCATTTCCAAGCCTCTTGCATTGACTCTTGGCCCCTTTACGGTTGACTCACCATTTTTACTGACGTCCAATTCTGGGGAGAATCTGTTAGGACTGGATTTGTTAAAAATGTTGCATGCGTCACTTTATTGTTCTCCAGACGGTATTTACATGACTGTCGGACAGTAGGTAGCCCTGGCCAAACAGTGTTTCGCACAAGATGCCCCTCTTCCCGCTGGGTTCAAAGATGTACCACGTACATTATGGGCTACAGGAGACACTGATGTGGGGTTACTCCAGATCCCGACAGCATCTATACAGATCAAAGACAATGCTAAATTGCCACGTATTCCCCAGTACAAGATATCCCAGGCAGGTGAAAAGGCCCTATTGCAAATAATACATGATTTGATTAAGTCCGGTGTGGTTGAAGAGACAGTGGCGAATGTGTGCAATAGCCCTATTCTTCCTATTCTTAAAAAGGCACCCTTGGACTCTTCTGATGCCCATCCTGATGTTTACAGTTTTGTGATCGATCTTAGAGAGGTAACGAAGATCGTGGTTCCCCAGTACCCTGTGGTCCCAGACATAACCGTGATCCTGACAATGATCGGCCCCCATCAGCAAAATCTTTTCGGTAATAGACTTAAGGAATGCTTTCTTTAGCATACCAATCCATACAGAAAGCAGATATCAGTTTGGATTTGCAATAGCTGGTCGGAGCTTTAGATTCTGTTGTGCTCTACAAGGCTATACTGAAAGCCCAAGTATCTATAGCGAAGCCTTGAAAGCTCAATTGGATTCTTTGGAGCTTCCCCCGGTAATGCGCTACTGCAGTACGTTGACAACCTCCTTGGAGCTTCAGATGATGAGGATGGTTGCAAGGAAGCCACAGTTAAATTATTGTTGCATTTGGCACATCATGAACACAAGGTGTCACTTTCGAAATTCCAATATTGTCGACAAGAGGTCACCTATTTAGGTTACCTACTGTTGAAGGAGGGTTGCAGACTAACACCTGAGCGCATAGCTGCTATTACTAATATGCCTATTCCTAAGACCCAATGCGAGGTACGCACGTTTATTGGGATAACATTGTATTGTCGGCATTGGGTCCCTAACTATTCCCTATTAACAAAACCCCTTCTTCACCTGACCACCAAAGGTGTGCATGAACCCTTGCCTTGGACACCAGCATGCCAGCAAGCTTTTCAACAATTAAAGGTTGTGCTTTGCTCTGTTCCGGTGCTTGGTACTCCTGATTACGAGAAGCCTTTTGTGCTCTACGTGCATGAGGCGGACGGTTGCGCGCTTTCTGTTGTAACACAGGGGACGCCTTGCTGCTTTTGTTTCTGGCCGTTTGGAATCGCCTGCTGCCAGCCTACTTCTTGCGGAACCCGCTCCGCGGGTCCCGCTGCGTGAGGAGTGTCGACCGCAGCGCCTTGAAGGGGACACCGAGGGAAGTACTTGCACGGGGCTGCGAGCGAGTGCGTGAGCTCCTTGGGACTGCATTTCCCAGGAGCACCCGCCAGCCCTGATCAGCTACACCTGAGCCGCTCTCCCCGACCCCTCCTACCCTTCCACCGAGCCCTTATCATCTGCTCTCGCTGAGACGGCGAGTGGGACGCCTTGCTGCTTTTGTTTCTGCCCGTTTGGAATCGCCTGCTGCCAGCCTACTTCTTGCGGAACCCGCTCCGCGGGTCCCGCTGCGTGAGGAGTGTCGACCGCAGCGCCTTGAAGGGGACACCGAGGGAAGTACTTGCACGGGGCTGCGAGCGAGTGCGTGAGCTCCTTGGGACTGCATTTCCCAGGAGCACCCGCCAGCCCTGATCAGCTACACCAGGGCCGCTCTCCCCGACCCCTCCTACCCCTTCCACCTATTGTGTTCATACTCCTTATTAAGCCACAAGTACTCCCGCAGCGCGGGAGAAGCCCGGGACAAGGGCGGGACCGTCTGTGGCCGTCCGAGGCCGAAGGAGGCCTGGCTGGGCCACCCCCCTTACCAGTGACATATAGTATCACCTCCAGTAAGTGGCTTAGAAAAGTTGGATTTTTTTAGTGTTTAACATGGCAACGTCTACACCAACAAACTCTGTAAATAGCCATCAAATAACTCCTCCTGTAGAGTCTGGTCCACTGGCAATTGGCCCCTTAGATAAATATTTCTTTAATCGTTCACTGGTAATAGACAAAGAGTTGACCTTGGCAGAGAAGCGCGCAGAGCGTAGGCTGTCAATCGAAATACTTAAGAATTCAACGGATAAGTTTTTAAATCTAGCTTACCCCACCCTGGTAACTCCTCTGTCATCAGTGAACCTGCCAGTTGTAAACGACCATTTTGAGGTCCAGGCCCAAAAACCAAACAAGGATGTTGTGATAGAACTAAATAATCCTTGTGGCGGCAAAATTCTACCAGCACCGCTCACTGATTCTGGCGCCCAGGTTACATTGGCCCAACCCAAAATCGGGTCCAAACGGAAACGACCAGCATCTGTAAGAAAATGTAAAAGGGTGGTCAAACCCCCTCAAAAACTCAGGAAGTTACATAAACTCGTGAACACAGGAGAGGTAGCTACTAACGAAACTCAAAGCACAGAAAGTGTTACACCTACTAATCTTGTCTCCTTGAACAGCCAGGACGGAGATGACAATCCTTGTACCGACTCCACTGTACCATGTAAAGATAAGGAGCAATCACTTGTAATTGTTCTCCCTGAACTGGAAAAATTGTTTAGATCACTACTCACCCCCATTGAGGATAGAATTGCAAAGCTTGTAGATAGGCTAAACCATTTTGAACAGACTACCTTAGACAATTTTTATTCCACAAAATCACTGATTAAAGCGAATAGGGTGGAAGTAAGCACAAACTCTCAGGTCCTAAACAACCCTGTTATTCAGGATAAGGGAAGAAATCCCCGAAATAGCTCTCCTTTACCTCCCAAACTGAGCAAACCTACAGTTAAAGCCATTACAAAATCCTCAGACAGAACAGAGAGAGCAAACGTTGGCCCTGATTTACCTCAGTCGACCATAATACACCCTACACAGCCCACAATCCCCCCGACACAAAATCCACCAATCGCAACGAGTGCTGAGGCTACAGTGCGTCACCAAGCGGGAATAGTACCAACAAACGCAAACGTAACTAATAGCACGCAGAAAGCTCAGAATATTCCGGTGGGAGGGAATAGGGCTAACACAGGTTTGTTGGTAGGTAAAACTTCAGTACCGTCCCAAATAAATAACAAACAACAGGCGCTGAAGCCTGTCCCCCAATATGTCCCCCAAGTTCCCAAATCTATCCCACCGCCCGTGGCAAAACAACCCTACAGAAAACCACCAATTAATCTCACCCCAGACTCCTTTCCCTATGTAGCAGTTCTTATAAACGTCCCACCATTACCCCCAGGACAGAGAGAAACTTTCCAGATGCTCAAAAACAAGATCATGCACTGGCTAAAGGAAAACCGTCCTCTGCCTGGTGACATCGACGGGCTAATCATAGGGGTAAGGAGAATAGATTGGATGGGATATACATCGAAAACCTTGGGTGGGGATTGCATAGTGGTCAATTTCCAAGACCCAAGGGTGGCGGGATGGATAACAAGGCAGGGATGGGGAACAAATAAGGGAGGTATCGGAATTGTAGACCTTACCTTTTTTTACCCCCGTCCGACTAGTGTAACGACTAGTTTACTCAATGAACCCCTTATTCCCCCTACTGTACCATGGCCAGTCAATCCCTTACCACCTCCTCCTGTAGGTCATAATCATACCACTTACACATATTACAACCCTCATGTAGGATGGCAGGAGCCGGGATGGGGATATTGACAAACCAGTACTGACAGTTTAGGAGGGAACACTAACGAGCCAGAAGGGCAATGTGACGTTCATGGTAATACAACTGTTACAAACTCATTGATCAATTACATCGAGACGGGGGGTTTGGTCGAAGAAGGTGGTTTTAGACTGGGAACCCTAAATACAAATGCCAAGATAACATACCCAGCCAATACGACAGTGGATCCGACAGATGACCAAGAAAGGCAGACTAATTCTACTGAAAGCCCTATGTTAGCACAAGTATTTTCATTGACTAACACCCGAGATGGGCTAGATGCTAGCATTGGTACGCTTTTATCTTGGAATGTCGCTGGGCTGGCAAGTAAATTGGATTCCCAATCCTGGGTGGATTTTATAAGTGGGTATGACATCTGTTGCTTCCAAGAAACCTGGGCTTGTGATCCCCTTTTCTGTCTTGGTTATTTGAACTATTGTATACCAGCGTCAAAAGGGGGAAGAGGGCGGCCCAAGGGAGGCTTAACTGTTTGGGTTAGACAGGACCTGCAGGTCAACATCAAAATGTTGGACCTGGGAAATTGTGATTTGCAATTATTAAGAATCTCCGTAGTAAAGGGTCAACTAATAGATTTGTACAATGTCTACGTGAGAGGTAGCAACGTAACCAATTTACCTACCATTGAGCTGTTGTCTACTGCCATTGAGACCAAGTCCCAGGAAAGTGTAACGATAATTGTAGGGGACCTCAACAGGACTTTTGAACCTCTGGACTGTACAAATGACCTCTTGGAGAGCGAAGAGGACAATCTCTGGGGAGTACCACCTCTATGCCTAAAACCTGTAAGGAGATGGACAAAAGAGATCTTATCACTGAATGGAATTTGTATGGAACATGGCTTAAGAGCACTGAACGGGAGGACACCTGGGGAAAAGGAGGGCAGCAACACTTTTGACAATGGCATCAACAGGAGCCGAATCGATTACATTTTGTGCAGTCTCCAACTGTTGACATGACAGTTAGGCCCCGGGTTGAAAGTGACCACAACCCCCTCTGTGTGACTCATAGGTGGTGGAATACTGGTGCGGGTAACCCTCTAGTGATATACGATGAAACCCCTGTTATGAGTAATGATGAACGCAGGTTAAAATGGCCCAAGGTACTGGCAAACGAGGCCACTATGACTTACATCAATAATGCTGTTGATTGTGCAATTTCCGCGATGGAAACAGCGGTTCCAGTGGTTCCAGGGGATAGTGGAATCACCGAAATCCACAATAAGTTATTCTCCCTCCTGAGACCATGCTTCTTCATTAAAAAAAGGAAAGGGAAGAAATCTAAAGAAGTGGGAAGGTGGTTTGATAGTCATTGTAGATCTGCACGATTAGCCCTGGGACAAGCCATAAGGAATAGGGACCGCGCCGCTGTGACAAAGAATAGGGAACTGTACAAGATGGCCATCTATCGTGCAAAAAAGAATTGGGATGAAGGCCACTGGGCCGAACTAAAAGAGGCCTCTGATAGCAAAGACTCCAGGGCATTCTGGAAAATCATCAAGTGGGGTAGTGGAGCCGGTCCTGCGAAGCCAGACAACAATGTAGCAGAGGAAGCTTGGGTTGATTACTTCAGACCTCAGTACGCGGAAGTTAACCATCCTGTGGCAGCTGATAGTATAACACCGGTTTATGCAACCGACGATTTGTTCTCCCTTAGAGAAGTGGAAATTGCCATTGGTTCCGCGAAATGTGGGAGGGCGCCAGGTCCAGATGGCATTCCACCTGATATTTTTAAACACGATATGACCAGATGGGCGAGATATACCCTCCTTGTAGCGAATGCCCTAGCCAAGGGGGAAGTGGTCCCAGACCTCTGGAAAGGCGCAACCATTATCCCCATCCACAAGAAGGGAGATCGTTCACTGCCTGCAAACTATAGGCCCATAAGCTTAATAGCCACCATACAGAAAGTAGTTGGGAGAATGGTAACAAACCAGCTTATGGACTGGGTTGAAGACAACAACGCCCTTTCTCCTTACCAAGCGGGATTCAGGCGAGCAACCAGTACCATCGATCAGGTCTTCCGCTTTACCATATTAAGGTGGAAGACCGTTGTACTGGGAAGGGGCTGCCTGTACGTCGCGTTCGTCGACCTGCGGACGGCGTTCGACCTAGTCCCCCGGTTTAAGTTATGGTTGGTTTTGCAAAAGTTGGGGATCCCTGCTGATTTGCTAACATTAATTATGCGACTGCACGAATCCAACTTCGCTAGAGTCCAGTGGGGTGGAAGTGGAGAGACAACAGAGGATTTCCCAGTGGAAAGGGGTGTTCGACAGGGCTGTTCCATGGCCCCTTTACTTTTCTCGTTATTTATTAACGGAATCGTTGAGAGGATGCTGAAGGCTAGTGTTGATGCCCCATCGTTAGCGGACACCAGGGTTCCGATCCTGATGTTCGCTGACGACACTCTTATCTTGTCTAAGACCCCCATGGGGCTGCAACGTGCATTAAACATTTTTGATGCTTTTTGCACTGAGCATGGGCTAGAGGTAAATGTGGGAAAAACAAAACTAATGGCTTTTTCCCCCGGACGCAGGAACTACCCCAAGGTAACCTTAAACAGCAGTAGGTTAGACATTGTCAAAGAATTTACGTACCTGGGTGTACAGATCGCAGAGGGCATTGGCTGGACGCATCATGTAGATAAAGTGGTCTTAAAGCACCAGCAGCTTTCTGGTGCTTTAAGGGGGGAACACCGCAAATCCAAAACAAAACCCATAAAACCCGCATTAATAGTGTACGACGCGAAGGTTTTGGGTGCCACATTATATGGCGCGGAGCTATGGGCCTGGGATGGTTTAGCGGCTCTTCAGACTTCAGAGAACAAGTTTATGCGAGGGATTACAAGACTCCCACAGAGTACCCCCTTAACCCCACTGTTTTTGGAGTTAGGTAGACGCACCATTGTAGATAGAGCCCGATTGCGCCCAGTCCTTTACTGGAGACGTCTCTGGACGACTCCAGAAATAAGACAATATGCGGAGGGTTTTCAATGGATTATCAAGGAAGATACCTTCCATAAGATAAATGTAACACAGGGTTTTAGTGGTAAGCTGCTGATAAGTTAGCAATAGTGAAATATAGCACTCATAAAGCCATCACAGATGATGTTGGGAGAGGAAATGTGTTTGCAGACCACACAGCTAAGGAGACAGCTCGATCAAAGATGAAAAAGATGTTTGTGGCAGGTCCCACTAGGTGGGTCCCAGACAATGGAATGTTCGAGGAAACGTTGGAGTATGTCAGGGAAAATCAGGGTGAGGCAACTTTAGATGAATTGGCCATGTGGGAGAAGAGAACAGGTCGTTTGGACGATGGGTGTTGGACTGGTTTGTCTGGTCAACAGCGATGGTTGCTCCCCAATGCATATGTACTCCCTGCTGTCACCATGGCCCAGCGCATATCAGTGCCAAAGGGATATGCAAGCTACTGGACCCAGTATGGCAGAATGATGATATCGCTAAGGTAGCCACACACCTAGTGAAGCATTGTATCATTTGTTTGAAGCATAACCCAGGGAAAGGTACTCCTACACCTGCTGGTAACTTTGCACCGCCTTCCATTTCAAGGTTCTCCAGATGGATTTTGTCGAAATGGAACGAGTGAATAACTTGAAGTATGTGCTGGTAGTGATTTGCACATTCAGTAAATGGATTGAGACTTACCCCACTCAAGAGAATACCGCCATGGCAATGGCGAAGGCACTTTTAAAAGAGTTCTTCCCTTGCTATGGATTGCCATGCGTGATTTGGAGTGACAACGGAAGTCACTTCAATTCAAACGTCATTGAATTGGTGTGCAACAGCTTGCATATTAAGCAGAAGTTTCATGCAGCGAACCACCCCCAGTCAGCAGGCCTAGTTGAGAAGTACAATGGTACTCTCAAGCTGAAACTAGAAAAGATCCAAGAAAGCACAGGATTGCGATGGCCAGATGTGTTACCCTTGGCCTTGTTATCTACCAGAGCGACAGCGCACTCTAGAACAGGGTTGTCCCCGTACGAAGTGGTCTTCGGGCGCCCTGCTAATGTCTGGGGCGTCCCAAGACCCAAGCGCTTTTCCGAGACAGAGTACCCCCTGCTTGTAGACTATTTGTCCGAATTGTCTAAAGATCTTTGTTCTCTTCAACAACAGATACACGTCACATTGCAGCCAGGGGCCTGGGCATTGAATACAACTTGGTGATTATGTCCTGATTAGGAAATTCCAGCGGAAGAACTGTTTGGAGCCGAGGTAGAAGGGGCCTGTCATCATTCTTCTCGTCACTCGCATGGCTGTAAAGGTAGACGGCAGAAAGCACTGGATCCATGCGTCACATGTGAAGCAGGTGCCTCTCGCGCTCCCGTATAAC
The DNA here is from genome assembly GCF_964204655.1 of Triturus cristatus. NCBI lineage: Eukaryota > Metazoa > Chordata > Amphibia > Caudata > Salamandridae > Triturus > Triturus cristatus. The sequence continues at coordinate 338,950,545 of NC_140591.1, read as the reverse complement.
CGCTGGGTCAATGAAGGCATCGCTGATCGGGAATGTGAGAGGATGCCATGCTTCGTTTCCTTCTCTGACGCCCGGTTGAGGTGGGCGCAGACGGATAAAGAGAGTGACGCAGCTCTGTTTGAGGCGATCCCCCTGGAGATAAGGGCTGCCTGATGACACGGTTTCCAATCCCTATACACCCAACTCTGAGTCTCAATGCCCGCCTGATTCTGAGTTTCTGCCCCTTTTTGTTGATGAATTTTGTTGATGAAACAGTGCCTGCTGTGATAAAATATAATCTGAGGCCCCGGAAAAAGGACAGTGCACCAGCCGAACAGTCCAGGAGTTAGGGAAAGGCTTGAGCATAGGGCGCAGGCGTCGTGCCTAAGCTGTTAGTATTAAGATTGGAGTAAGCTACACTGGTGCACTGCCCTGGACACTGGACAGGATAGTTGAGGGCACTTGCCAAGGAGGGAGGGTGCCCTATCCTGAAAGAAGAGGATTTGTTTTCTGCAAGGCCAGCTCCTTCGTAGGAGTGCTTCATAGCACCGTCGTTGATGAACAATAGGAGCCTACCACTGAGGCTCTAAACGGACGCTGAGCGATTTGTGCTCAATGGTACTGTTGTTGCAATAGTGGCTCTAGCCCGTGACTTTTTCTTTCCCTTGTGACACCTATAAGTTGCCCTTAAAGTATTCTAAATGTATCCCTTTGGTCATTCTATCCCCGATTGCAGCTCAGCGTCCCATTTCAAATGGTCCTGTTTGGTCTTCTTGGTCCATCCAGACTAAAATGGGGTTTGTGGTTATAATCTTGCTTTCTTTGATATTTGTATTTGGGGTGCTGTTCTTCCTGGAAGAAAAATATCCTGTGCATGCTTGGATAAGTACTACGCCAACACCACCTGAGCATATTTTTGGTACCTTAGCGCCTCACAAAGAAGAGCACTGGAAGTCCTATAAGGATAATGTTTTTATTCAAATGTTGCACCAAACGCATACTGTTTATAATACAACAAAATCTTGGGTGTGTGGCCGGTTACCTTCTGTCACGCATCAAAGTGAGAACTTGTTGCCTATGCCCTTATCCTATGTTCATAGTTGTGAGGGATGGTTCATCTTACTTAGTTTGATTCGCTCATTCTCTCATGTTGACTCCTTGGACAAAAGAAGTACCAGTTCTCATTCTTTGACCGTGAATGTATATCCACAACATAGGTCTCCACCTGGTGTTTCCCCTGGAGATGAGCAGTTTGATCGAGTATTCTTGAGTTCTTGCCTCAGAGCAGCAGACCGAGGTAGGAAGGCCAACTGAACTGGGATGGATAGAGATAGGTTTTCGCTGTTCAATGTATCCGAATATTACCATTCCTTCCAAGCCCGCAATGTCACTGAAGATAAGCCCATACCCCTGGCAGTGGTAGACGTATTGGCTCCTTTTTGTGTTCAAGGGTCGGGAGACATAGAGGTGGGGCACAGTAGATGCAACACCACTTCCATATTGAGAATGCCCAAAAGTCTGCCCTTGATCCCACCACCTAATGTCTATTTCGTTTGTGGTGCTCGTGGTTATGTGTTGCTCCCTGAGGGATGGTCCGGGCGATGCTACCTTTCTTACCTCTTTCCCCCAGTTTATATAGCCCCTTCTAACTACTACAAAACTCATTGCTTACACTGAAGGGGTGTCCTAGCCTCCCGAGTTAAGAGAAGTCAACACAGACGTTATTGATCAGACAGATACTTCACTACAGCAATATACTGACATAATGAAGGGTATTCTGCCGTTCTGGGTCCCATGTTCAATGGCCGTAATATTTGGCGCTTGGCCAGAGTAGTTGAGGGAGTCATTAATACAAATGCAGGCATACTGACCAATATTACAGTCGAGCTTCAGGCTACGAGGCTCGTTGCTCTTCAAAATCGGATGGTTTTAGACATCATCCTAGCAGATAGGGGTGGAGCCTGTCGCGTCATCGATAGCGCCCCTACTGTCTACTCTGCAATACAGAAGTTACAGAGACTTGCTTCAAAGATCCACCAGGATAATGGTTCATGGTCCCTCTCAGGGTGGCGCTGGGGTCTATTGACATCATGGGGTTGGAAGATACAGATGGTTCTAATAGCTATCGCAGGTGTCATCTTTACATGTTGCCTATGCATTAATTGCCTTCCAGCAAGTTGCACTTATTGTGTGAGCAAGCTCACCCCTACTCCTAGGCTCTCCGGACGTGATAATAAAGTCTCTACTATGATGATGCAGGGTATCCAGGATTTAATGCTCATAGATGAGGGGATATTTGAGTATTAGTTGTATTTTCATATTAAAAGTGTTGCTTTCCTTCTAGTGCTTCATGATTGTCACATGCTTACCTATGCATTCGCTCTCCACCTTAGAATTGTAAAGACCCTACCGGATAGCCAAATAAAGGATTTAGCCACTTCTGCTAAAAGGAGGGTCTGTTAGGTTTGAAATTCCCATCCCTGCAACGTATTCGTCCCATGCTATATTAGGTTAGCAGTGCGTGGCTAAATAGATGCCATTTGTATTCATGTTATACAACCCGCTGAGTTATCCCTGTGATGTTCAGGCCTCAGTTAGCAAGTGTGGCTCCATTTTGCATTTCGTAATCCCTATTAGGCTGCTTAGACTATGCTTGAGTTAGGCCTTACTGCTCACATTGCTTGCCTCAGCAGAACACTGTATTTCGTTATTATTTTTTCCTTCTACTCAAGGCTGTTTTCTGACTTACTAATGAATAGGCCATTTTGCCCTGGCACACTTATCTGAATGTGTAGTTTCTGCTCCCACGTTAGGAGACACTGGGACCCAGCGACGTGGCTTTGAGGCCCTGATAACGTGTACCCAACTGGCAGGTATTAGCTCATCCTACTGTGCCTCTATGATCATGTTCGGCTCAGGCCGGTAGTTTTCCATTATGGGCGTGGTTGAGGGCTTCACGAGAGGAATGATTATCCACCGTAGACGGTTTTGGGGTCAGTCCCTTGGAAGACATCTTAGGGTGCAGGTCTGATTGGACTCCTCTGCAGAATATTGGCAATAAACATGTAAGTTTGTATTCTCTATTGTCTGACCGACTCTTCATTCTTGGGAAGGCATAGCAGGTGGTTGTAAGTAGCCCGCATGGCCCCTAAGGGCTACGTCCTTCAGAAGACGCTACAACCTTGTCATTTACATACAGCAGAATTAGTATAAGATGACCACCTAGTTTGCGTGGGAACGATCTTGGATTGTATGATACTTTGTCCAAAATCTAGAGGTTGCATAAGATGGGTGCTAAAACAAATTATTGTTTTAAGCATCAATGGTGATTTTCTTTGGAGGGGCGAGGGAGCTATTATCAGCCAGTTTTGCCTGGAAACAGGTGTCCAATACAGTGTGTGAATGGCTTGTATTAATATACTTGCAATTCCCTAAAAGTTTAGTTTGTGCCAGAAACTATTTCTGTATGACCTGTCAAGCACAGTCCTAAAGTCGAGGAAGCAAGTATTTAATTCTCACAGCAAGGGTGTAGCTTGCTTATTTATTAGCATTGAGAGTGTTATGACATTATCAATAGTGAGATGTGTATCTTTAAAGCCTGTTTGAAACCATGGTTTGAGGTTTTTATCACCTTCCCACTTGAAGTGGTAATTTAAAAGTAGAGAGGCGTATAGTTTGGCATGGTCAAGTAGATCAACCATCCTATAGTTTGAAGGTACGGCTCTAGTATGGTGGACTGAGTGGAACTCCTTTCCATGACGTTGACAGCAAACCTGTAAAGTAACTGTATATGGGATGACGACAGGAGGTCCAGTAGTCTTTATAAGACTTATATAATGAGCACCCCAAGGAGTCAGGCAGCAGGCTTAAGCCTATCGGCAGATCCTTTTTACCCTTTCACCAAGCATGCATGGGTGGGTCTCACAACAGAAGACAGAACCACCTCATGCCTTCTATATACTGCACATGCATTAGCACCAGATGCAAAGAGACCCTGTGCTGCCATTTTAGTGGGAGCCATCCCCACCTGCTACACAGAGGCCGTGGAACTTCAGGACCAAAAGGTAAGTGCGCAGCACACTGCTCCTTCTCAAAGGCTGTCTTTATTGCCTTTGTTGACCTGTCTGTCCATACGGTGTACTCAGAAACACTCTGCTCTACGTCATGCACCTCACCTGCTTTCACCGCCCACCTCCTTTTCCTTAACAGAGGTGGAGCAGGCCAGCACTGCTGCTGCACTACATACGCACCTGGGTGGCTTTATCTTTTTAGGAACACAGGCCTGCTTTCGAAAACATGACCACTAAATCTTCCTGTCTCCTCATTCCACACGATCTACAAAGCATTCAACACAGCATTCACTCTATCATCTTGCATTTTACCATAGCAAAATACTCTCCTCTTGTAACACTCTAGCCAACCCGGACACTGTCTAGCCTCTTAACTAACACTACCCAGGCCTGCCAGCATGCTTTAAATTAACCTATCCCTTTCGTCCAGTAGCAGACGTAGCACCAACTTACTTAGAAAAAGACACTTCTGCACAGTCCGTACACTGATCCCTTCAAATCCTGCCCTCTATGCCCGTGCCCCATACATGCCAATATACCCGAATTAGGTGGGTGACTCCCTATCTTTGAAGCAAAAAATGGCTTTGTTTTGGCAGTCTTGCCCCGCTTCAATAAAAGTCAATGGGGGAAATACATATTCCCGATTTGTTTTTTAACCCCCCACATTCTAAAATGTTGCTATGCATCTTGCCCGCTGCTGGGTGTTTCGATTCCACCACCCACCTGAGAAGCCTACGGCGTTAGGGACACAACTCCTGCCTGCCAAAGCCCCCCCAATAGCTAACATTTTTACCAGAAAGAATATATGTTCAATTTGAACGGAGCAATGAATTAACTGAAATGTTAACTACTCAATAAAAAACAACGAGGACGAGTCCTCTTTGAAGGCACCATGATAATAAAACAAGGAACCCTGTGTTTCCAGACATACAGGATATGCAAACCTACGCAGCAACAGAGCGACGCGTACACGTGGAGCGCTCCAGTTTTGCAAAGCGCACTGTAACATGTCCTGTGCAATGCAACCATCACATGTGGGTACACTGCAAACAGAAATGCCCCAGAAGCATATAACAACGTGGCAGCACTGAATTAAACGGCATAACCTCGTGATCTCTTAAAAATACGCTCTCGCCCGATTCACGCCATCCCCTCAATGCTTTTGCATGTGTTTCATCTGTTAAGCGCCACCTGTGCCCTGCTGTGCTGCAAACGGCAGCTGCACTCGTAGCTCTCCCGCTGGAGGGAATTTCTGTGAGGGAGGCAGAGACCACCAAAGAGTCAATCTGTCACAGCGAACCCTTCAGCTGTCAGAACGTACTATTCACCGGCGACCTCATGCGGAAACGTGCACGGACTCGGTATAACCCTATCGCCGGTCCAAGTGCTGCTGCATCATCTCTTCCAGGGCGGCAAGCGATTTTTTCTGATGCAACAGCGGGGGCGGCACCATAAGGGCGGTGAAGGAGGGGGCAGTCTTTATTTTATCCAATCGGAGGCTTTTTTTTTTGGAAGGCACGTGAAGAGAATTTCCTCCTCATTTCGCTCCTGTCCTTGTCCTTGAGTATGAAGCAGCTTTCTAGTTGCTACCAATGACCGTCAGTAAAAAAAAACTCTTGTCTCTCTATGTCTTTGCACTCCACCCATCATTCAATATTTGGAAGAGCCCATTTAAATTCCATACACAAAGGCAATCAATGAGACGACAGGTCTGCATTGATTGACAGGCTGTGGGCGGCACCAAAAGGGCTCTGACCAATAACGTCTGCGATCGGGTATTAAACAAAAAAAATCCGCCCAACCGTAAATAGCCCCTCCTCTCCTTCGGAAGGAACTGCCCACCATGTCGAAACACCGCCCGCCCAACCGCATGTGGGCTGGCGCTCCAAGCGGTGTGCGCCTTGTCTTCGCGCTGCTGCTGGAGAAGGGGATCCCATAGAAGGCCACCGGCTGCTGGCTACGTCTCTGGCACGGCACAGAGAGCTTCCTCTCCATTGAGGAGGCGGGAGAGCACACGCAGGAAGGACCCGTCAGTGGCCGGTGAGTAGCTAGAAAAGGGGACAGGCATGGTCAGGTCAGTGACGGGGAACGTGCTGGGTTCTCATTGTCAGGCAGAGGCAGGGCGGGGGCATGCCAGGTGCTGGCAGGGGCCCGCGAGCTGCCATGAGGCGGCAGTGACAGAACGATGGATCGTGTTCACCTTAGGCCAAGGGCAGGTAGACAGGTGACGCGCAGCAGTGTGAGTTGCCAAAGGGTACCATAGTGATGATGTCTATGTTATTAGTTGCATACCAAGCAGGGGCCGGCAACAGCTTGAGAGTTTTGAAAAGCCGACAAAGTGACTCCCTGGCCACCTGCTTCTGAATTTCAACCTATCTAGGCTCCTGACAACTGATCTCATGTGGTAATGTGATTTGGTACATCCTTGGATTATATAGAGATGGCTCTTAACCATCAGTATTTAACTGATAATACTCACTTATATTTATTAAAAATACACACACTCGCCATATCCAGGCTGAGTATATGTGGGATCACGTTTGTCCTGCTCTTCTCGTGCTGCCCTGGCTGCCACACTACGAACAAATACAGTTCAAGTCCCTGTATCTTGCCACGTATAATCGATTACCCAGTTTTATCGCTAATTGGTTTAGGAAGCTCAGCATCCTAACACTTTTATTTCGCACAGGCAACAAAAACTTTTTCCCAAATTCAGAAAGAATCGTTCTGACAGCTGTTTTTTCAGCAGCTGAGCTGAAGTACTTTTCCACGTATTTTAAATTTTTTCAAAGCTACTGGGCTTTTTGGAAACTAGTATAAATGTACCTGCTTAATGCACTTGTCAGTGGTCTGTAGATGCATTCTAGAATTAGAGCTACAAGCTAAGTGTTTGCTCAGGCTTGTAACCTATGATAAACGAGAGGTAATACCCCCAACATCTGTGCCCAGCTGGCTGTGCCTGAAGGAACGTGTTTGGTACTATTAATTGGATATGGTGTCATGTAAGGTTCGATGGTCTTAGAGCACAGGGTGCAATATGATTGGCAGGTATCTAAGTGCAGGCAGTGCTGTGTTCGGCACAATGTGGACAACAGGCAGGAAACATGAGAACCTAAGTGTTTCATTAGAGAACCGATAGTAACATGATTTTATACATGCATAAGGTGCATTGATAGGAGTTAACGCCATGTGTTGAATTTATTTCTTCATTTGTTTTGGGCATGCACTGGCAAAAGTGTCTCACTTGAGATCTTTGCCTCTTGACTGCAGTGTATTTCTAGTTTCCCTGTCAGTGTTTATGCTGCGGCTGGTGATGTTTGTTCTTTAGCGCTGTCTGCTTCCCATATACTCTACCAAACACTGTCAGTTAGAATAGTTGAAAAACTTTAAAAGCGTAGTCCAGACTTGATTAATTTATAGCACAATTACTGCTATTTATTTTAAGGAGGGTTTGCCTTTTATTGTAGTGATGAATATATATCCCAGACCACAGCAGGAACGCTGGGTATTAGTATAAGAACTAGTGTATGTGAACAAGACTTCTAAAGTTTTTCCTTCCACAAGAGCCACCAAGCTCAGTTCAGTTACAAAAAATGTGCGGAACGGTTGCTATGCATTCGGACATTTGATTTTAGCTATGGACACATGCAGAATTTTCAGGGAAACAAGTTAGCATTTTATTGGATTCATCAAAAAAGACCAGCTCATGATGGAAATTAATCCCCTAAAACAACTATTCTCAATGTTTGAGCAAACGTGTTATAATTTGAATTATCACTGATCAATAGAGACATATCTAATCTTGGAACTTGTATTGCAATCATTGGGTACCCTGATTTGTAATGGAAACCTTCCGTATGCACAAAGATGTCTCTATATCATTTCTTTTACAACCTCACGGAATTCTTGTTGGCATGTCACATGGTATGTACAGTAGGTGTTGTAACTAAGCTCTCCATTCTCTGTGGTCCTCGAATTCTGTTTAGTCATGTTGTGTCCAATGTAAATATCTGGGGCCCCTATCTAACTTCCATATTGTGGCCAGGGTTACCGGATGTCTCTTTTCTACATGACACAACCCTTTTTGACTGGGGGCGGGGGGAGGGGGGAGGGGGGGAACATTCTGGTTAGTCCAGTTTATTTAAATTAAACTGAATCAAGATCAAAGTTGCACCAATTCGTTTAGTGAGAGCCCCTGACTGGAACTTTGGTTTCCCTATGATGTGGAGTAATCCGGTAACCCAAGTTATACCTGCACTCACCATAGTGTGGAGGCGAGACAGGCTCACACAATTAGTCTATCTTTTAGATTCTGGAAGAATCTCAGCAACTAAAGTATAGCTTTAGCTGAAAGTTTTGTTACTCCCTTCACTATGGTGATTGCTTTGCCCCAGAAGCCTTGCACTTGTGTGCAGTTCCCGCCATATGCAGGAGAGCTGATACCTGGGACGTTAGCTTTGACAGTGGATGAAGGGGAAATAGATCATTTGTTCAGGAATGCAGTTCCCCTTCAAACATCGCTGGTGGCAAACCAGAGGTCGGAGTGGGTAGGATCTGTGGAGCACAACGTGCCTAAACTTTTAACAAGCATTTACAATGCAATGGTCTCGGCATTGGTAAAGTTAGAGCTATTGGCATTGCTCATGACATTATTTTTGTTTTATGTTTTTGTTTTTAAAACATTTAAAGAAACGGCATTGTCATGAGCAATGCCAATAGCTCTAACTTTAACAATGCCGAGACCGTTGCATTGTAAATGCTTGTTCCTTTTGTAACGTATCGTTTGCTACTTCTTGTATTCTGTTTGCTCTTGATACTTGCACAATTGTCACTATTGCCTCATGTAATGTAACGTTTGCTTTTGTAACATGCTCACTTGTAATTTTTCTCCTTCTGTATCATTACTGTTCCTATTGTGAAGCGCTCTGACACCTTCGGGTAAAGTCTGCGCTATATAAAAGCGCATTAAATAAAATAAATAAATTAAAGTAAAATGCAAATACCCCAGGGATATAGAAGCAGTCATACACCCTAGGGGCATAGAGTCATCCGAAAACCATAAAATTAGGGAGACTTTAAATACCCCAGGGATATGCAGTCATACACCCTAGGGGCATAGAGACATCCGAACACCCTAAGGTTAGAGAGACATGCAAATACCCCAGGGATATAGAAGCAGTCATACACCCTAGGGGCCTAGAGACATCCGAACACCCTAAGATTAGGGAGAATATCCCAGGAATATAGAAGCAGTCATACAACTTAGAGCTTTACACACAACTGAACACCCTAAGGTTAGAGAGACATTTAAATCTCCCAGGGATTCCGAAACGTAAATCCCACATGGATGCGGACACAGTTCCACCCCCAGGGGTGTGCATACAGGCATGGTGACGAGCCAGGCGTGTTCCAGCAGGATCAGTGGTAGAAAGTACCTTAGTTTCTGGAGTTCAAGTCCTCAGACACACGTGCCTCTGAGAGCAGAAAGGGAGCGCTGAAGTGCGCAGGGTCTCTGAGCTCGCTACAGCCGTCGGGCCGGGCCTGGCCCCCCCCCTGCTCATCAGATGCAGTTTCTACGAGAAACTTACGGTCCAGTCCCTGGCGCATACACACGTCTTAGGCTGGTGCTCTCGGTGCCCCCTGGCAGCAGCTGGTGCAGAGGTACCTCCCCGCCCGGGAATCCCCGCTCCTCCTTACCTCCAGCCCCCGAGGCAGTGCCATGTGGCCCCCGAGCAGCTCCCTGCAGGGCCCCTGGCTCCTGTCGTTCTCGGTACTGTCCAGGGGCAGGGTCCAGTCCCGGGGCCCCCGGAAGATGTCTAGCAGCGCCATGAAGAGTGCGTGCAGCCGACTGTGTCCTCTCTGACTGCCCTCCCAGCCCTCACCCTCCCCCGGAACCGAAACCGAAAGTGAATGTTCACCAGTTCAACAAGGAGGAGGAAGGCAGGGAGGAGACGAGCAGTCTCATTCCGATGGGGCCTGAGAACTTTACTGCGATGTGTACGTAGTGCACACACTGCACTAATACCGAAGAAAGACACTTTTACAAACAACCTGTGCGCCGCCCTCTGAGAGATTTGTACTCCTCACGATGGTGCGGGGACACTTCTCAGAGAGGGGGTGCTGCCATTCGGGGGGCACACAAACAAGTGAAGCAAATGGGCCACGCCCTTTCAGCTGGAGAGTGGTAAGGGTGTGGTAGGTAAGGAGGGGCACTTTGGAGCACACTGTGACAGATGTATGACTAAAGTATGGTGTGGTAGCCACTGACATTTAGCACATCTTCATACACGCCAACAGACCCCATTTGTAAGCCAACCAGTAAAGAGGGCACCGGAAGACGCCACCGCCTTTCTCCGAGGCAGAGCAGAAATGCCTCGGAGAAAGGCAGCGGCATTTTCGGATTCGGGGGCGTGTTTGTCTTTTCTCTCCTCCAGCCATTGGCTGGAGGAGAGAATGAGACTTCTTGCAAAAAACACGCCCCCTGATCCGAAAAGGACGGGGCCTAATCGGAATGACTGACCTCTTCTCCAATGGCTGGCCAGCATTCAAGAGGCCAGCCAATGGAGAACAGGGAGAAGAGGGGCGGGTTCAAGCCCCTCTTCTCCAAGTCATTAAATCTCGGAGCTAGACTGCGCAAGCGCAGCCTTCGCAGCCAAGACCTAAAAATGTTACCAGAATAGTTCCCCTTCTTTTTGTTAAAGAAAACTGTAATTGGACGGTTAATCCGACGGATCAGGCCTCAACTGAAGTTCAAGGGAGGGAGTATTCTGTGTTGTGAAGACGTGGTCAACACAGCTAAACAAGAAACACGTTTTCCTGCCAGGGTGCCTTCTCTCTAAAAGAAAATACATGTTTGCAATAGTAAAGGTTGCTTGGAAGTGACATTGACTTTAATTGATGGAGTCACTTGAAGCCTCCTGAAGACAACGGTGCATTCTTTTTCAGAGGTAGTTTAAAGGTGTTACCATCTGAATTGTAGAGTTTGTGATTTTATGCATATGTATGCAGATACTTGCTCTGAATCCGGCTTCTCCAACGGGTAGTTCACAAGCTACTGTTAGATCCACACCTACCTGTACGTAGCTCTTCTGTGTCCAACCCAGCCTTCTAAATTAGCAGATTTTGCTTGGCAAAATTAATACATGTATACCAAAATTGAAAGATGTGCATTCAAGACGTAAATGTGCGTATTTTCAGAATTCATGAGCTGATGTTTGGAGAAAGAATGGTGGGATTCCAAAATATATTTCAAGCTTAGTACTAGTTTTACCTTGTGGCCAGGGCCATTTAAGCAATAGCCATTATGTATTTCCTATGTAAAGGCATTCATAACTAACAAAGCCTTTTTTGCATTACTTCTGACTACCCTGCCAGAGGCACTGAGGTGATCATGGCTAGTATGTGTGAATGTTGTGGCTACTAATGTAACCTTGCTTGGTGTGGTCACTAGTAGTATTAGTAGATTAGGATGGTTTTCATTGATCACAAGTAGCTGTTAATACAGAAAAGGTTGGAGACCCCTGCTCTAGATACAGTCTGCATTACTAAAATCAATATTTTGGAAGCACAATTTTTAAATCTTGAGCCTAAATCTTTTTCCACATTTTGTGGCTTCCTATATTTTATTGTGTGTGTGTGTGGAATAGTGCATTTCCCACCAAACGGTTTAACTTGCATTGCTCTTACTTTTAAGGTGTGCGTTAATTTACATGCAGTTAGTTACCTGAAGGTGAAAGACAAACAGAAAAGCGATAGTATATTTTGCTCTTTTTAGCCATGCTTTAAACCACGCTCACTGATAAAAAAATCTTTTTTGCCTCGAACAATGCCAGTTTGTTTTTTCACTCCCACCCCCAAACCCACTATGACTTTTGCCACCTTCCACATGAACGCTGCATTTCTGCATCTACCAGGCTTGCATCCTTACATTAGTTCATAGATCTAATCCGTTTTCACAACTATCATACCAATCTGCAATCTGTACACACAGGAGGGCGACTTGGACCCAGCTTAATACGCACATGTGAATAACCACTGATGAAGTATAACACCAAGGCCGGGTGGGGTTGAAGATAAATGTTTGTGTATACCCACCTCAGTGCCGTAAATAAAGGTGTCTCACTGGATAACAGCGTTTCCTGATACAGGTCAGTGATAACTTTACCTTCCATTCTTTCAAGATACGGAAAATTGGTACATTTGAGTTGGGTCACATGAGCTTTTGCTAACAGTGCGAGAAAGCCACAGCAACGTACAGTTTGCTGTTAAATAGGAAGTTACCATGATATTCCCCCCTGAAGCGCCTACCGTTCAGTGTAATTCACTTCACGACTACTTACCCCTTTTAAACCTTTTGTGTTGGCAGGAATGGGTACATACGTGTGCAGCTTTTTCCGGATTTACAGCTTTTATTATAGAAAGGACTTACCGCCCAGAACTCAACCGGTCAAGTATGTTAGGCGGCTCTCAGACATTGAAGCACGGGGTCACATTTAACTTTATTTTGTTGCAAACCAGTTTAGGGGGCTCATGGCAGCAAACCTGTCATTTTGTTTTTGCTAAGATTAATGGTTGCTTTCGTTCATACATATGAACAGCGCAAAAGGAATATATTTAAAATTTATATCATTCTGAGTCAGTGTTCTTCCTCTGATTGGCTCAATTACATGTCATGTGGGGAGCCCTTTCAACCTGTGATTCAAAGTGGCCGTCGCCTATTTTTTTTTTTTTTTTTCCTTTTTCAGACCTCCCAGATTAATTTATGTGCGGGCTTTGCACCCCTCCAAGAAATAAATATGGGGGAAATGTTCTCTTTGTTTGTGATGTCAGTACCGAGTTCCATTTGTCTCACAAACTACTGTTTCGTTATTCAAAGGCTTAAGAAGGAGCTGCTCTTAGGCTTACCGCCTTCTGACTCCTCACTACTTGCCCTTCTGTATAAAATGTGTTTCTTCCAGTACACTGTCAATCTGAAAAGAAATACTAGTGAATTTAACTTTTACTATTGTAGACTGTTTATATGGAGCAAGAAAACAACGAAGGAGATTACAGCCTGAAAAGTGAAACAAATGTGCCCCTGTTACAGTTGCAGGTCAGTGTGAAACAAATGTGCAACTGTTACATTTGCGGGCCAGTGTAAGGTGGGCAGATGTAGTCTATAAGGAAGACGCTGTGTGGAAAGGGTGCCAAAAGGCTTTCCCAACTCTTTGTTATATATTTCTAAAACACTATTTTGGTTTAGTGGTCTGGTGAAGATCATAGATGGCTGCTCTGCCTCTTTATGCCTTGCCACCGAGGACCATTTTTGAAAGTTTTAGTCTCAAACTCTGCTACAGGCGAATAGTTTTGCTGTAGCTGGTGATATTAGCAATTGGGGGGTGGGGGCAGAGGACACCTGCTTGATCGAAGACTTAACTTTTATGCTGATTCCTAGTTTGACGGGGAAACGGCCTAACTAGGGATTGCGGTTCTCTGCTCATGACACAGGCAACTGTCCCCTTGGATGGCTTGGGGGTGCTGGGTAATACTTGGAATGTATCCCCTCCTCTCCACCACACTCAATGATATCTGTGCAATATTGTGAAGGAAACACTAGGAATGTCCTCTTACCCCATCCCTGTCTGTTTTTAGATCAAGCCTGGGCAGCGCATGCGCTGCTCTGCGAGGCATGCTGTATTCGGGTTGGACCTGCAGCTCTGCCCACTCTCCGCCCATATTTTTAATTGGCTTGTGTCATTGTCCTTGGTACTTGCTGGCTTCTGATTCGTTAATAGGCTTGTTGGTCCCTCCTTAGTATTGGCTTGTCTCATTTTGTAACCTTACATGGCGACACCTCCTATTACGCGTTTTGTTACTCGATAAGTTTTAATTACAGCCTCCGAGCACTAATTTCTCGAATAGCGTTGTCCTGCCTGCTGTTGCAGGCAGGACACACACTCTCCCAATGCTGCATTTGCAGTGCAATAGGTCTTGCGTTTGCGAGAGTTTAAGCTATTGGCATTGTAAATGACAATGCCTTTTATTTATCTTTTTTTAAAAACAACACATAAATAAAAGGCATTGTCATTTACAATGCCAATCGCTCAAACTCTCTTAAATGCGAGACCTATTGCATTGCAAATGCTTGTTGATCATGGTTCCCTGTAAACCTGTGCTGACATCCCCCTGACTAGCTTGCTCGTGGTAGCTCCTTGCATCATGAAATTGAGTGGATCCTATGTTTGGCCGACTGGTGGTTGGGTCAAGGCAATTTGCTGTGCTGGATTCATGTCACAACTCTAAACTGGTATCTGCATTAGTTGGGTTGTAGAAGACTTCCGCCTCCGCCATCCAAACCCTAAATCTTGGCTCATATGTTGTCATCCACCATTAAGTTACGATTCTCATAAACTGCATACTGAGAGCATACCTGTTATGACCTTCAAAAAACCTTTTCAGGGTGGATGGGCATTGTACGTTTTTTTCTTTGTAAGAAGATGAAACTAGTTTGATTTGGTAGATACCTACTAACAATTTGAATTTTTTCAGTTTTGTGGTCTGTTAATTTGCCAGTTTTCTTACTCTGATTTGCTTCCCGTCTTTGGCCCATGCAGGCAGTCCACAGTACTATCCCAGCAATTTGTAACACTCTGATTAATGTGCTCAGCATCAAAGCTCTTCAAACTACTGTGCTAGCTGCTGTTTATTTACCCAGTAACATGCCAATGGTTAAATACCCTAATAAGCCAGTGGCCAAAGATTAGGAACCCACGAAGCATCTGTTGGAATTGGCCCATAGCATCTCTAAATCAAGGTCAAAAGCATCAATAGCAATACGTCCCTTTGCCCTGTAACGGACAGAGGTACTGTTGCTGTGCTTGCTGATTCTTTACACAACTGCTTATAGCCATCAGTGCACCTGTGCAGTGGCTATAGGGTCTGCATGAGACTTGTGTGCAGCAGCTTCATATCAAAACCCAGATGATGGCATTATTTTCAAAGTGTCCTACATTTATATTTCTAGGTAAGCCTGGGCCACCGCTGGCAAAAAGTTTGAGTCACTACTGAAGGAGTCATGCAAGTGAAGGAGATCTGAGCAAACTGATTAATATAACAAGTGTTGTTGGTAGGCTAAAAAATACTTTACATACCTTGCTAACCAACCCCTCTTCAGTATTTGTATTTTACGGTATTTGTAAAGCGCATCAATCATCCTGGGGGACATCACGGCGCTAGGACGGATTAGAGTGAGGTGTGATTGATCATTGGTAGGGTCAGTCTCTAGGGAACAGGAATATTTTCAATTTTTTCCTAAACAGTAGATAATCGTCTGCCAGGTGAAGGTCAAGGGG
Source organism: Triturus cristatus (assembly GCF_964204655.1). Lineage (NCBI taxonomy): Eukaryota > Metazoa > Chordata > Amphibia > Caudata > Salamandridae > Triturus > Triturus cristatus. The sequence continues at coordinate 338,935,166 of NC_140591.1, read as the reverse complement.
TAGGTTGTTCCAGAGGACCGCAGCTGATTTGGAAAAGGACCGGTCGCCCATTCTGGCCTTGGAGGTGTGCTTGATAGAGGCGAGAGCTAGATGGCGTGATCTCAGGTTACGCGAAGGGATGTGGAATTGTAATTTATCATGTAGAATTTGTGGCCACTTTTTATGAAGGGTTTTATGCGCAATACAGAGGAGCTTGAAGCTGGCTCTCTGGTGGACTGGGAGCCAATGTAGGTCCTTCAGGCAGCTATACTTTTTAGGTCTCGCCTGACCCAGCGCATGCGCTGGGCTGGAGAGACTTATTGAGAGGGCTCCAAAAAGTGCTACCAGGCCATCCTGGAGCTACAGTGCATGTGTGCGGGCGCGCGCGCCGCGCTTTACCGTGATCACTTTCGCGGCCGCACGGCCGCTTTGCATAGCCAATAGGTCTCGCTTTTGGGACCTTATAAGTATTTAGTTATGCAACTGTTGCATGGCTAAACACTTATAAGGTCCCAAAGGCAAGACCTATTGGCTATGCCAATGCTTGTTTTTATTTCATATTAGTTTGGCGGCAGCATTCTGAACTACCTGGAGTCTGGTGAAAAGATAGTCAGCCATGCCTACATAAAGGGCGTTGCCATAATCCGTCAGCTGTCTGCAATTTTGTGGAATCCAGGGAAAGAGTTGCCTGAAAAGTTTCAGTGTAGCGTGGGTTTTACCGCACATTGTGCGTACTTGATCCAACATAGATAGGGTATAATTGAAGATGATGCCCAGATTTGTTGCCGCTCGCTTGAGCTCTGGGGCGGTGCCCAATGCCTGGGGCCACCAGCTACTGTCCCAGCAATCCTGGGCACCACTGAAGAGCAGGATTTTCAACTTTCCGGCGTTTAGTTTCAGACTGTTCTGGGACATCCAATCTGCGAGTTCAGTGAGACAGTTAATTAGATTGTTTGTTTCAGTGTTGGTCAGCCTGTCTGTCAGGGGAATCACCAATTGTGTATCATCGGCTTAGGAGCAAATATCAAATCCCCATTCCTGCTGATATCCACCAGAGACGAGACGTAGGCATTAACCAGCATTTACAATGCAATGGTCTCGGCAATATTATAGGTAGAGCTATTGGTATTGCTCATTATTTTTGTATCCCTAAATAAATGGCATTGTCATTTCTATTGGCATTAGCTTTTTTTTGCAGATGTGATACCAGTCCTGGGGCTCCTTTCCAAATCATTATGTTCAGGTGTGTACATTAGACTGCATCGACTGAAGTGAACCAGGACTACAACTCCCAGCAGACATCGGGTTGGTAAAAGAAAGTCATGGCATGCAGCACTGCGCCCGTAGCGGTATTCTCAAGGTGGGTGCTACAGAAAGTGTCCACGACAGCTTGTATTTTTAAAATACAAGTGGGATTATTTACAAGCCCCTTGCGCGTCACTTTTAAAGTGGGAAACAGTGACGTACCGGCGGCAGAAGGGGCTTGTGCATAAGCCCCAAGAATTGGAAGTGCACGGACCATTGTGCATGTTTTGGACGGCGCACGCTGATGCGCACGTGTGAAGGCTTTGTGACTCATCCCACGTGCTGGGTTAACCTTACACACATACAATTGGAAGGCAAGTACTAAAAAGAACCTTGCAGCTGCTACCAAGACGCCCATTCACGTGCTTGTTCTAAAATGCGTTTATTCTGTGCTGGGGGTGCACTATTGCTTTTGAACACCCCTGCTAGGAGCCTGCCATGACAGCGAGTGCAAATATGGAAAAACGCAACTTACATTCAGCTCGAACGTCTTGAGGGCCACCCTGAACGCCCCTGGGACAGGGGGTCTGAGCCGCAGGGTTTCCTTGAAGACGCAGCCCGTGTACTTGAGTTGCTCCAGGGCATCCAATGTGAGGGGTCTGCTCTCCTGGCCGCCACTGCACAGTAAATCCTGCGAAAAAACTGCGAGGGGTGACTGTCGGCCCGTCAAACAGGCTATACGTGCTGCGAGGGGTGGCTTGGCGGAAACAAGGCCTATGGTATACAAAGCTAGTAAGGGTCTGCTTGAGACATATTTATTTCGCAGGCGCCGATGCATTATTCTGTACGGTTTCTGTAAAAGTGTGCTTAACACCGACTGCAGTGAGGCATAAATGTGTGCCCCTACCCCACCCGCACCATAAGAGTGAACAAACACAATATTTTGACGTAGCCTCGTAACACAAAATGTCCCTGCAAACCTTGATCTGCAGTTCCTTGCAAACTTTGTGTAGAACCTCCGAATGAAGCGCCAGGAAGGTCATGAGGGAGGTGGCGGCGCTAGCCGTGGTCTTGTGGCCTCCAAATAGGAGCTCAGTGGCGGATTCCTTTAGTTCCTATTTGTGGAAACCAGAAGGGAATTGGTAAGCGCCCAAGGGCCACTGAACCGAAGCACACTCAGAAGGTGTCTGACTTTAGCGACATGTTCCCACTACAGAGGGTCGTGCTGTGTACCGGGGGACTAGAGAAGCAATGACAGCAGGAAAACCATGCAGGCGCCCAGGGACAACTACGCGCACTTAGCAATAAAGTGAACATATGTAAATCACGGCAAATGCTGCTTCTCAGTAGCTACGCCTGGATGCGGCTACATGGACTTTGCTCCCGAATAATGCATGCACTGGTCACCCCGGTGCGTCCTGCTGCAGAGCGCCCTGTGCGCGTGCCCTCGCCTCTCGGCACCTTACCTGCATGTTCAGCTGCTCGCCGTTCCTCTGCGTGTGCTCGATCAGCAGCTGTAGGGCGTCCTTGTACTGGCAGTTCGAGTTTTTGGCCATCTTCGCCTTTATGTTCTCTTCGATTTTGGCATGGATCACATTCCGAGCCTTTAGACCCTGAAGAGAAGACAAGTTTTACTTAAATATATATGGGATTTTAATAACACAGCGAGTTCTCAACCGTCCCCACGCACCACCCATGGCCGGCTCAGGAGAGTACTGTGAGGGAAGCCAGAGGCAACCCGCGCTTCACTCTTGAGGCGCAGGTCGCATTCCACCACTTCCAGCAGTGGGATCGCTCAGTTGATACAGAGCCTGCTGCGGCGCCATGGCAGCCGGGACCACCCCCTACGTACACGAGCTACAAGCGGGTCACAGTGAGCGCCTTATATATACACTAGGTCCCTGACTTTGAATGCCACACAAGTGCCTCTCCAATTTAGGTAGGGCCCATTAGAAAAGACGGGCTGTCTAGGAAAATATTTTACGATAAGGTGTAAACTCAAAGTACATTAGGGCTGGGGAAAGGTCACTCACGAGTTTGGCAAGAGCCGTCCGAAATGAACTTTTAACGTGTGATTGACTTCGACCCAACACCACCGGCCAGCCCACTCTGGTGCACCCGTTTCACACCGCCAGTCAGCACTGCCAGGAGTCCTCCATACCCGGTAGAGGCAGCTGAAGGGCACGTCGATGGGCAGCGAGAAGAGGTTGCGGATCATCTCCTCGAAGGCGTGCACCAGCTGCTGCTCGGTCTGGTGCGGCTCGAAGCCCAGCAGGATCCTCATGGCGATGGGGAACATGAGGTGCTTCACCTCGGGGTAGACAAGCACGCAGGCCCCGCCGGACAGCCACTGCGCCAGGGAGCCGCGCACCTCCTCCTCGATCACCGGGATGTAGTGCTGGAGCGCCTCCCGAGAGAGGACGCCACGAACACCGCCGCCTTTCTCCAAGGCGAAGCAGAAATGCCTCGGAGAAACGCAGCGGCGGTTTCAGATTCGGGGGCGTGTTTCTTTTTCTCTCCTCTTGCCATTGGCTGGAGGAGAGAAAAACACGCCTAAAAAAGGGCGTGGCTAAAAAGTGGAAAGAGCACGGAACACGCCCCCGAATCTGAAAAAGACGGAGCCTATTTGGAGGGACGGCTCTCTCCTCCAATGGCTGACCTCCGTTTAGGAAGCCAGCCAATGGAGGAGAGGCAAAAAGAGAGGCGGGCTAAATAGCCACTCTAAGAAACCTAAGATCTCCGGACTTCCGGTTCTGCCTTCGGCAGACTGGACGGTCCCTCGACCTAAAAAGAGTGGGACTTAAGGTATCTCCCTGCGGGACTCCGTACTTCATGCTCTTTGCGGTGGAGGTGCAGGATCCCATTTCAATTGTTTGGGTTCTGTCTTTCAGAAAAGAGGCGAACCAAGATAGGGCTTTGGAACAGATCCCTTTTTTGTGCAAGATTTGGAGTAGTTTAGTATGGGAAAGAGTATCGAAGGCCGCAGCGAGATCTAATAAGATCAATGCTACGGCTCTACCCTGGTCTACTAGTGTTCCGATATTATCGGAAACAGCTAGTAGAGTTGCTTCTGTGCGGTTATTGGTTCCAAAGCCCGTCTGTGAGGGGTCGAATAGATTGTTAGATTCGAGGAAGGTGGTGAGTTGCTTATTAACTAAGCTCTCCAGAACTTTGGATAAAGAAGGTAGTTGAGAGATGGGGCGATAGTTAGCTGGGCCATATATTCCAAGTCCTGCTTTTTTTAAAAGTGGAAATACTACTGTTTTCTTCCAAATGTCTTGGAAAGACGCTTGTTCCAGAGATTGGTTGAATATTTTAGTGACATGTGGGGATAGAATAGGCGCTAGTTTGGAGAAAATAAAATGCGGGCAAGGGTCGAGTGGGGATCCTGCCTTGACCTCAATCATGGCTTTAGTCACTTCCTCCTCTTCAGTCTTCCTAATTATCGTCTGTGCACTCTACAACTGAACACACAAATGCTGCAACTCCATTAACCTCATTGGCATCATCCCACAGAACCTCCAGCTCTCCCCTTCAGCATGTGCAACACGGTTTCTAATGCCTATCAGTACTTGTTCTGCATTTGGCCACACAGACATGGCAGATCTCGTGTCCTACAACAACATGGATGCCCTGATCATCAGAGAAACATGCTTTCAAATTTATTTTCCTAGTTTAATCTTAACTGAAACATTAAAGGATAAGCCCAAGCCACTTGATCTTCCTAGCCACCTTACCACAAAATCTGTGAAGGAAGCAATCTCCAGACTTCGATTTCTCATCATTATCCCCCAAGACTTCACATCTAGTTCCCAACTCAGTACTTCAGATTTCATTTTCCTTCTCTCACTCACTAGTCTGACATATTTTTCTACCCAATTGACCCTGCCGCTACCACTGATTTCTCCCACTCTATTCACTTTTTGCACCACTCCTTTTCTTAACTAGTAACCCAAGCTACCTAAAATAGGATTCCTTAAAAATGCCTTTTTAGACCAACTTCAGTCAAACATCTAGGGCTCATTTGAGGGTCTCTTTTCAGGACACATTGAACCACAGTGCATCACTAATCAACTGCACTTCCTGCAGTTGTGAATAAAGCCAAACTTTTGGCCTCAACATATTTTCTGACACTAAGCAGTGGCAAAAGCAGGTTTAATAAAAATGCTGCAGCAAATCCCATTTTTTTGCTCTGCCCTTCATGTCTAAAATGTGAGGTGAATACATATAGGAACTTTATGAAGCCAAGACAAACATCTATGTAGAGCCTACTACTCTAGGTAATAATATGATGTGATTTAATGCACTGCAAAATTGATTGGAGCAACAGCTCCATTGCCCTCCCCCACATCCATGCATTCTTACACTGAACACCTTCAATCCTTCTCTGACCTAATCCCGTTTCTCAAAACAACCACATAAAAGGTCATCGGCTATCGTTGGATGTTTCTCAGATCCCAGTCCTTCATAGTAAAAGCACTCTCAGAATTGGCACATTATCCTGCTTTCTATGCGGGCCAAAGTAAGTCCAACTAGAGCCAATAACTAGCCTCTTCTTGTACAAAGTGCTAGAAAGAAATAGCACATCAACCAGCAGCAGTAAATTTAAACCTATCATTCTGTATATAGCCCTAGTACTGAGAGAGACCGCATCATGGTAGTCATTGAGCCTTACCCACAACAGACATTTGAGTTCTCTAGCTGGTAGTACTACTCGATCTCTAGTAGCTTTCAACACCAGTCGCTCTCCTCTTCATGCTCTCTGCCTGTTTGAGATTTGACTGCTTGTGTCCTAATATGGTTTGGCACTTTCCAGTGGTCAATAGTTCTTTATACATGAAGATAGCCACGTCTGAGCCTCTCTCCCTTCCTCGTAGAGGGTACCTATCTTTCCACCATTGTAAAATGCCTTTAACCTCAATATGAAGACTCTCAAGCCTGTATCACAGGCCCACAGACTGCAATACTTTAATATGCAGATAATAACTAACTGTCTCAGAATGTCATTGGACATAGTGATCCAGCAACTGCAGTCATTAGTGTCTGCTAAAAACGCAGTCCTACAAAAGAAAGTTAATTTGCCTCAAAGCATACTTCATAAAATCGAAGGCTGAGGAACAGTACTTGGCATAAACTGCCGTGGTCCCACCCTCAAATATTCCATATCCCATTGTCTGATAAGGAGAAATAGCTGTCAGCTGATGAACTTGACAATTAAAAATATCCCAAACTACTTGATATATGCTTGACCTACTCCCCTTGCTTCTGCCGATCAGCTGACCTCACTTGCTGCCCTGATTCCTCATTGCCCCTCTCTGGGTCTTGCCTCTGCCTTCCTCTCTTGAGCCTTTCTTTGCCTGCCTGTTGTTTTGTCTATATTATTTGCATTTGTTTGCCTCTCTTTGCTGTTTTTGACCTACTTGGTTGTTCATTCTTTGCCTCATTGTCCTCACCTTCCCGTGTCTCCCCCGCTTTTGTCACGTTTTTGTCCGCCTCCCGCCAGCCCAACCCCTGCCACCTAGTGCCCTTCCCCGGACCAACGTGATGGAGCACCGAAACCGCCTTGATCGCAGCCACCGACTACAATAGGAAACTCCTTGACTGAGGATAAACAGCAGCTCCCTGATCAAGAGGTTACATCACATCGGAATTCAAGGAAACACCCCTAAGTTGCTTTCCTCCTTCCTTACGGGAAGAACCCAGAAACTAAGTCTGTCTCCCACGGTTCACCTCCGAGCCCAAAGATGACATCAATGGCGTTCCTCAGTGCTGGTCTCCCAGCCCCACTCTCTTCAACACCTATATGACCGCTGCCGTCCAGACACCTGCGATCCGCATCTCTGTCCCCTGCACACTCCCCTCCCATTGATGGAGCAACAGTAGAGGACGTTCCTTCTCCTACCTTGAGGCGAATTCCTGAAAAACCTTCCTCTGCACCTCGAAGCTCCTCCTCTCTTCTGGAATTCAGGCAAGCACGCTGTTCAACTGATCTTTCAGTAACTCCCTCCTCCCCAGCACCTGGGTACCCTCCTGTCTGATTAGCCACGCCTTACAAATCTACAGTTTTGAAAAGATGGCATAAATGTTGTGAAAGTAATCCTTTTGTGCCTGTGGGCTCTAGGAAATTGTACTTCTTCGTTTTCCTGCATCAGTCTTTGACTCCCTGTTTAAACAACATCATCCTGACACCCCCGCACCCATTTTTAAATGTTGATATATTTGGACTGTTTTCTTTTATCGTCTGCAATTGTGTACCCTCCAACCATGCCTCCCCACCCTTCTGTCTACATTGTTTAGTATTTCTGTTACAAGAATTAATCTTTGTCAAAGTAATTGTCACGTATTGGGATTGAGTTTAATGGTAAATCACTCCTAAAATATCCACTTTTCCAGTGCAAGTTACTGGAAAAATTAAATGTTTATCTCCTTTCGCTGCAAATCTTCCTCTGTAATGCTCCCGAACCTTGTTGACATCCTAGCTGTTGACAAGAAAGCAATTTTGTAGCATTCATTTGGCATACGTTTGGAACCTTGACGTGTAGTGCTTAATTTAATATTTTACAAGGCACGACTGACCTCTGTTACTTAACCGTGCTTTCTCTTTTACATGTTAGAACAATGTGTCTACTAACAACTCCTCCTCGGAGGGGGCTTCACAATGACACTGAAAACGCTGCACACGGTGACTTACATACTCAAACCTGTTACAATGCATTCACACTAGGATTAGTTAAGCATTTATCATTTTGCAATGTAAACTCATTATATAGATTCTCTACCTGACTCGCTGCATTTGGCTGTTCGGTGTCACCATTGTGTTTTCAAAACTCGCTGCTAATAAGATTTGTTCTAGTATGTAGTGATAAGTTTAGTTGCACCCCAGATACTCAGTGCATGGCTGCAGTCTATTCTCAGTGGTAAGGAGTTGAGTTATCCACATCCATACCTCTCATGGACCAGTGACCCACGGCTCGTCATCTCTGAATTTGTTTGAGTATGAATATTGTCACATATTAAATTCTTTTTTTACAAATCAAAAGGCAGTGTGATGCCTGGGCATCAATTCATGTACATGCTGGTATTGTGCTATAAACTCTATATGCAGCTCCCTAATACCTTACTGAAAGGGCTTCAGCTATCGTAGAATGGCGAGGCTGCCAACAAAAAACAAACTTCTGGGAACATACAAGAACAGTTTGGCTCAGCTCCACCAGATACTGGTCCACCAGCATAATAAATCCAAGACATTGTGCATAGTGTACAGGTTGTGCTTTAGGACTGGATCATATTTCTGTTTGATTACTACATGTATACCTGAACCTCCACTTAGCAACTTAGCAAACAGTCTTGTGCTTTGTGCTTACCCTTGTAGGAAAACCCACTCTGCTGGCACAACTTGCTAAGCTTATCCAGCACTCCTTTGGAATGCCCTCCCATTATTCTTCATGACCAGAATGATCACTTCATGTTTAGGAAATGTTAATCACATGGTTGATGCACACAAACGGCCTGGTTTGCTCTTGTGGATCTCAGTTTGGCACTAGGAGGTATACAAGTATGATTGCATGTTGAACATTCACAAAATAACAAATCTTAGAGAGACAAGGGTGAGCTGCAAATTAATTTTTTGAGACTTTGCAGGACTATCTTGACTTTTCAAGGCTGGCAACGGAAACGCGCTTGGATGTGGAATTAGCATATACATTTTGAATTGAGAGGAATATTTTGGGTATTTAATATAGACCCTTCACCACATGCTTAACACCCCACCCCCAAAGAAAAATAAATACAAGGAGTGCTGCTTTGTTGCGTTCTCTGTTTTGTTGCCAAAAACACAAGAGTTGTTGAATGCATAGAAAGCTGCTGATACTCCGTTTGCTCTCCCCTACCCTGTAGGAATGGATATTTTGACATTTTGTGGAAAGCTCCATCTAGCTGACCCCAAAAGCTAACTTGTAGCTTCTCCTTGCAAAACAGAAAGCAAGAGAGATTGGTTTTAGTACCAGAAATGACACATTTTGGAGCACCTTACAGAATAAGGGCCTGATTCACTAAAGATTCATTTTCTGATAAAATCACTCTTCATATGACAATTACCTTATTCACAAAAGAAATTTGCTACCATAAGAATGCCCTCCCCAGAACAAGGTCATTGTCGTCAATAGAAGTTAGTTTCATTAAGAATACACCTGCACTTGGTGCAAATTTCCACCTTTTTAGGAATGGAGAAACATTTCTACAAAACCACCACTGTTGTGCAGTAGTACTAGTATGGGTAAAACATTACCGATATGAAGTTTACTCAAGTTGGAAATGTCATCATGTAGAAATTTGATACAAATGAGCACTAGCAGATAACTCGCCCATTCCCACAGGGAACTTTTTTTATAATTAAAGAGCAACACTCCACCCTTCACCCGCAATAAATGTAGATGTGTTCACATACTATATTCATAGATTCACCGTTACACCTTTGACAGAAGTAAAATTGTGTGTAATGCCATGATCACAACAGTACTTCCTAATTGTTTGTAATTACCCCAAAAGTTATGAATTCATGGTTGTTTACCAACTTTAATAGATGGAAACACTGAACCACCACTTGAATGCTTACAAACCAGCCCCTTTACTAAATCTGCATTTCACATTCTCTCATGTTTGTTGAATTTCCGCATTTGAAACGGTTGTAGCTAGGGCCCGAAGGACTTATTTATCAGACGTGCAGTGCTCGCTCAACGTATTGTTATTAGTATAGCGTAAGCACCGCCAGGCCAGATGTTTGTTGTGTGCACAACTCATGCACTGGCTTGCAACGTTGTAGGTGGGGATTGAGTGCAGCAACGTCTGAGGCGCTCTCTCCAGGGTCATTTACAGCTTTCATTAAAGTTGTCACTTCATATTACCAATCTCTGAGGAATCTTTCAACTCAGCAATTAGGTGACAATCAAGCTGACCCTAGTGTTCTGGACCTACATTTCTCTTATTGTCACAGTGGCTCCGTCTTCTTCAACGAAATTGGCTTGTGATTGCTGCTCTTCCTAGTGGTTTTGGAAAGGACCTTGAAAAAACATAACCTTAATAGCTCTGTGTGTGTGGCTATACATGTAATGTAAATGATACTTGTAGAGCGCAGCTAATGCCCAAAGGCGTCTTGGCACTATAGAAGGCTGAGAACCGGTGCAACATAGGTGGGGAACTTCTGCTGTGGGCGAGAGCTAAAAAGAAGCTAGAATTATCCGGCTTCCACAAATAGCCAGGTTTTTAGGCCCTTTCTGAACCTTATCAGTGAGGGTGCTGTTTTTAGGGCAATAGGTAGTTGGTTCCAGAGCATAGCTGTGGTCCTAAAGAAAATTCTATCTCCCCATGTGGCCTTCTTTGCTGGAGGGACCATCATGTTTTTTGCCAGGTCTGAACGTAGTGTTCGTGTTGGCGTATACCATCTCAATTTGTTTTTGAACTGGTCTGGTCCCAGTCCGTGCAAGGATTTAAATGCCAAGCAGAGGGCCTTGAATTTGCATCTTTGTCTGACAGGCAGCCAATGCAGTTTTCTTCTGGCGTCCCTTGCTGATTCGTTTTTTGGGATCTTAAAGATGAGGCGGGCTGCCGCATTCTGAAGTCTGTTAACAAGACCCGTAGCAAGTGAAAGGTAAACACCGTTACAGTAGTCAATTTGTGTGAGGACCATTGCTAAGGTTATTACTTTTAGCAGTTCAGTCGGGATATATTTTTTTATTTTTTTAAATTTATTTTGTTAATCACCCTTATAGAACAGAAGGATGCCACTGTAATTTTAACTTGTTCTTCAAATTTAAGTTCCCTATCCATTATAATACCTGGGTTCTTTACCTTGGTTGAGGGTGTGGGTAGGGTATCTAGCTCCGACGGCCACCAGTCTGGTGCCCAGAGGGAGGGTTTGTTGCCAAAGATGGTAACCTTGGTCTTTGAGGCATTCAGTTTCAAGCAATGTCTGTCCTTCCAGTCTCTCAGCTCTCTCATGCAAGTGCTGAATGCGCATCCAGGACTGTTTTCCCTATTAGTCAGAGACGCCACTATTTGGGTGTCATCAGCATAGGAGGCGAGGGAAAATCCAGCGTTTTTTATAAGCGATGCCAATGGCGTAACATAAAGATTAAAAAGTGTAGGGCTGAGTGCCGATCCCTGTGGCACTCCACATGGTAAGGAGAACTGCTTGGAGACAAACTTCCCCATTGCCATATTTTGCTGTCGGTTTGATAGGGATGATTTTAATAGATTTAATGCAGTACTTTTAATCCCTAAGTCTTGGAGCCGGTCCACCAGAATCTCATGGCTAACATGTCATTCAAGCACTGTTTTTTGTTCTTCATTTGTGTATGGATTTAGGCTACACCGGTGATGCACACACCTTCTTAAATTCTTCTCAGTACTCTCCATTAGTTGTGAGCACTTCATCCCGACAAGGGTGATGTGCACACTTTTATCACATCTGACTGAAATTCCTCCTTGCTAATGATTCCTTTATTGTAATAGATATTGTAACATTATTTGCAGAGTTTTAATTGCATAGTTGATTTGTAAGTTTGAAATTTTTGCCTACATACTGAATTAGCTGAATTTCAAGAGTCGGTACAGAGACTTGAGAAACATTTTGACACAAAAGTATTATTCTTTCAAATGAACTTTCTCTTGTGAAAGCTGTTAATGCTGCCTCTATGGTTGAATCGTCTCAGGCTGAAGTGAAAATCATAAGGACTAATTCAAAGGATTTGGTTTTCAGTGTTAAAAGCAAAGCTAAATCCTCCAAGTTCGGGCATGTATCCTCTAAATCTGAAGAAGCAGTTGGTCCAAGTAACAAATTTCGTTCATATTTTAGATGTGGTTCTCCTCGACATGCTGCAAATTTCAAGTTTTGTCCAGCTCTGAAGGAGATGTGTAAACCGTGCGGTATGGTTGAACATGTTGCTAAAGAGTGCATGTAGAAGTTTTAAGTAGATGACTGAATATTCTGAATGGAATGATCTACATCTTGGCCTTAAAGATCTTGTTCTGATTATTGAATCGTCGGATTTAAGAAATATGTGAGAATCCCATCACTGACAATGGACTTGGAAATCAGGTGGTCAAATTGTTAATGGATTCAGGAGCTAGAGTTCCCATTATGACCAACGACATCTTTCAGGTTTGGAAAGATTTACTTCTCGAAGACCCTGGCATTGGGACAGAATCATTTCAAGGATCTAAAATTGATCTTGTTGACAATTCCATCACTTTTATTTCCTTTCAAAGCAATTGCATTTAAGGCAAAGTTTGTTACATGTAAAGAAAAACATTTTGTGATGCGTTCATCAAGCTTTGCTTGATATTGTTTTGTTACCTGTTTAACCCCTTCGACGCGCTTGACGGAACGGTTCCATCATGCACGTCGGTTGGGCTGTGCTTATGACGGAACCTTTCCGTCATGGCCCCGCCCGCGCACGGAATCTTCAGCGTGGCGCGGAAATCCGCGCCGCGCTGAAGGGGTTAAAAAAAAAAAAGTAATGTCTTTTGCTGACTTATCCCAAGACATTGTTAAACAACATAGTTTGAACAACATTTATTGCTACTATTATCACTGTAAATGATATATGCTCTGAAAGTGCTAAGCACCTCGTGTTACAGCAAATTCAGTCCTTAGTGTAAGATTACAGTGAATTGTTTAAGAATTAATTAGGACTATAGAATGATTTTGAAGTGAACATTAAATTGAAAGAAGGGGAAGTGAAGAAGTGTGTCACTTGGTGTAAGAAATGAATTTTCTATGACTTTGAATGACCCTCAGAAACCGGATGTTATTGAACCTTTTGATAGTTTTACTTGGCCTTCCCTATTGTTCTTGCTAAAAAGAAGAGCAAAGAGTTGCACATTTGCATAGATCTTAGGTATTTGAATAAGAATATTTGGATTGATGCCAATCCTTTTCCGAGAATCGAGGATTTATTGATCAAACTGGTTGGTGCAAAGAGTTTCTTTCCGTTCATTTAACAGCATTTGTTACACCTGCTGGTGTTTTTTTTCAGTTCAAGAGAATGCATTTTGGTTTTGCTTCTGCTTAAGAGTTATGGAGAAAATCTTAGGCGACATGGAGGGTGTACTTATTTTTCAGGATGACATATTGGAAAAACCGTTAGGAACATATTGATAGATGAAAGGAACTTTTAGAGAAACTAAAATTCAATGGATTTTGAATCCGACCGGAGAAATGTAGTTTTGGTCTAAATCAATTAGAATATCTGGGTCATGTTAGTGCAGAGGGTTTGGGCCTCAAAGCTGGTTTAGCTAAAGCTATAGAAGAAGCTCCTCAGCCAAACAACAAAAAACAGGTTGTCATTTATTGGATTGTGTCAAATTTATGCAGTATCTCTTCTGAATGTTGTATCTATGCCTGAACCTAACACAAGTATTTTAAGAAAAAGGGTAGATGTTTTGTTTTGGTTATTCAGCAACCTGAAGCATTTTCTTGCATTAAATCTGACTTGTTACAAACTACATTTACTTCAGCCTCCTGTTCCTTGTCTTCCTGTTAGTATTGAAAGAACTCTTACTCTTGCATCAAAAGTTCTTAAAGAATCTGAGCAGTCATATTCAGTAAACCACAAGGAACTGTTAGCTTGCACTTGAGCTATGCCGACATTTAGAAACTTTCTCCGTGGTGTTCATTTTTATCTCAATACTGATCACAAACCATTGGTGTATATTTTGAACCGGACAAATGACCATTCTGAAAAACGTACTGTTGATTAACCAGACTTTCCCCAAAATTGCTTTACTACAATTATACGGTTTTTCATGTTCAAGGCTACACAAATAAAAACTGATTTTCTTTCAAGCTTTCCTATAGTAGATCAGGATGTGCAGTCGGACACAGATTATTAGAAGTGTATTCTAGCTTCAATCCAATTCAATGTCAAAACTTCTGTTTCTTAAGAAAGTTGGTTAAAATCATTATCTGACGATAGTGACTTGAGTGCAGCTTGAAAGTATGTAATGCAAGGTTGGCTAAAAGAAAGACATTTACCTGGTGACCTACAAATGTTTATCAAATTTAGTCAGAAGTATCTATTGTGGACGGTATCCTTTTTAGAGTTGAGAAATTGGTTCCTACTTTAGTGAGAGATAAATTAGTGGATTTGGCTCATGTTAGTCCTGTAGGCATGACTTTGAATTAAAAACAAAAAGGCTACATAAAGCGTACTGGTGGCCAAAAAGGGATTTGGGTGTTGAATTAAAAGTAAAGAATTGTGTGATTGGTAACAAGGCGGATAAACATTTGGTAGTGGGGATGTCTCCCCTTGTTGCAGTTGATTTGCCTAAGAGTGTTGGGGAAAATTGGTATTTTTTTTCTGGTCCCTTTGTGTGCTTTAGCAACAAGTATGCTTTGGTACTAGATGATTATCGGTCCAAATGGACTGAAGTACAATTTGTCAAAGTTCCTGACTGAGAATGTTATGAATTTCCTTAAAGTTTTTTTTATCGTGAAGGTTTTCCTAAAAGTTTATTCACTGACAATGTACAGTTCACATCTGAAATGATGTTGATGTTTCTCAAAGAAACAGATATTGAACTTAAATGCACAGGTCTTAATCACCCGTAAGAAAATGGTTTAGCAGAAAGAGCTATCCGGCTAATTGGAGAAACTGGTAGGTTGGCATTGAATAACAGTCTTCATATTGATGGTGCCATTCCCAACTTGTGAGCGGTGTAGCATGATTTGCAGATAACTACTGCATTTCCCCCTTTTAAGATTTTAAGGGTTGCACTCCATGTACTCTTGTAGAACCTCATTGAATCACATGTACTGTTCCTGATCCAAATTGTTTAGCTTGTAAAAAGAGAATCAATAACATTTTGTAAACATGAAACCGGTTAAAGTGTGTTCTAAATACAATTTATTCGAGGGTACGTTTCAAGGATTTCAAAATAGATGACCTAAGAATGAAAATTCTCAGGTTTATGAAAAAAGAATGTTTGAAATTCAGAGATCCTAAAAGAATTGTTGCTGTTTCACATAGTGCAGTTTGTATGAAAGGGGGGAAATGGTCCGATAAGTCATTTGTAGCACCTATCAATTTGAATGTTTGTTTGAATTTAACCTTAGATAACACAAGACTAAACACTTCTGATTGCTCACCTCATTTTAACAACACAGAAAAGGGCATTTCTGCTTCTAATTCCAATGTGTTTTTTTCCATTGGGATTCATGTAGTCATGATGGCAACAGTGAGTCTTATAATCATTACAGGGCAAGTGATTACGAAAGAATGTCACCTTATTGGATGAAAAAGTATGTATGTTTAACTTTTTTTGGTGTATGAATTATTATGATGTACCATTTTCCATTTCAATGTTATAAATGGAATATGTCCTTATTTGTTTGGATTTAAATTAACATTTTTATAGGTTTTATTTTGTGCTGTTTATTGAAAAAGGTAGACCTGTTGAAGCTAGGGCCCGTGAGGCTGTATTTCTTGGATGTGCGGTGCTCGCACAGCTTATTGTTACTAGTACAACTCAAGCACCACCAAAACAGGTTTTTATTGTGCGTGTGACTGACACGCCGGCTTGCCTACGTGCAAGCACGTGAAGTGGCTGTTAAATGGCTGTAGGGGGAATTGAGCACAGCAGCGTTTGCCTCTCTCTTTCAAGAGTCATTTACAGCTTTCATTAAAGTTGTCACTTTGCATTACCAGTTTCTGAGGAATCTTTCAACTCCACAGAATCATTAGCTTGCACATTGAAGTTTCTACCACTCTTTATCCTGTAAATTACGATTAGGAATTTCAAAGCACAAAATGAAAATTTTGCACACTTGAGACGTTCTGCTTTGCACAAAATACTTTGTGACCCAGCCCTCAATGTATGTTACCCTCTCCCCCTTTATGTTCCCTGTCCTGCTGGAGCCAATTCATTGTGTCTTGACCCCTGAATCTGCCACAAGCTCACCTACCAACCAGAGGATGCATATGGGAGAATGCGGGCCACTCTACAACTCCTTTCCCGTACAGATTCTATATGTCTGTTTGTACCCGATCACAATAATGCTTTTGAATGGCAGTATGCTCCTGATTTTGTTCTAACGTGCCTGCAATCCTCTTTGCTTACAGAGGAATAGCAAATTCAGAAGTGCACAACTAATTTTTCCAGTAGCATGACATGGGCATGCAATTACTCATTTAAGAATCATCACATAGGCATTTCTTGCTGGCCTGTGCATGTGATTACTCATTCTAGAATCTTCTTATAGGCATTTTTTGCGGCCTGGTAACCCACTTAATGTATACATTTTGGACCAAAAATTCACCACTGTCTATTCATTGCACAGTCTTATATTTTTTAATTCTACTGAGTAGCCGGTTTAATAGATAGCAGTATGAAACTTAGGCCAACTTTCAGCCAGAGCCATTGATTATGTGATGGCAAATCTTGATGTCTTAATTTTTTGTAGAATATCATTTTTAGTTCTTTTATATAGTGAGAAACAAGTTGCTATTGGGTTTGTGTAAGAAAGACCATGTTGGCAACATAACAGTGTATCGGCTAGAAGCCAACCCTAACTGTAGCTAGCCGTGACTCTGCTTTCGCTAGAAAATCTGAAATGCCTGAAATGAAGGTAATAGATAGGCAACACGCCAAACAGTAGCCACTCTTTAAACCATTATTGATGGCTATATCAGTTTAAAATATCTCTCGCCCCACCATTTGGGTGGAGGTCCAGGTGTCTGAGTTTCGATCACTAGAGGGTGAATAAAGACCAGAAACTATAACTATAAAAGTGGGAGGTGGCAGATGAGACTCCTTCCTGGTATTGAAGTGTTGGCTTTAATCTGCTCCAGAACCCCGGACACTTCAGGTGTATGCTAACCACCCTGTAGGAACTTTGTGGTTGTTTATTTTTCCTTGGCTATTCTCTAGCTTTTTCCTGACATTCCATTAGTCCCCTATTGTCCTTCCTTAGTGTATAGTAGAAGTTTTTACTAGCGGGCCAGAGGCCAATTAGTATTGAAAGTGCAGTACCACAGCTCTGGAGAAGACGATGAGTTGTCAGAAGTCCAACGAAAGAAGCAGTGTTTGGTTGTTGAAAATGCAATGTTCCATTAAGAGATGAGTCCCAGCCATTGAACTGGGCGGTTTTAGTTCTCTGTTCAGTTTGTCTCCTGATTGGACAGGCCCAGGTACTTTAATGTGTCTACTTTTTGCTGGGCAAAAATGACTACCATTTTGTCAGACCCCTGGCGTGCTCTCAAAGGTTGAGTTGGATGGTATTTTGTGTAGTGTGATGGTAGTTTCTACTTTCAGCATGTTGAATCTTTTTTGGTGGTGGAAGGCTGGTGGTTCATGATTATAAACTATAATTATGTATATAAAAAAAACATGTATTCCTTCTCAAATTGGACGCCCCTTTCTTCACTGTTATAGTAGTGGATGTTTTTATAATATTCTGACATTACCCGTTTCCTGCTAGTTGATGCCTTCCATTTTCGAATGTTTTTGTTGTTTGCCTTCCATTTTCGTATTTCTAATGTTTGTGTTTATTATGATGTTGATCTTTTCATCATTGGTTTAGCTGCCCTCCTCTTCATATTTTGATGTTGTTCTCTGTGTATTCTTCTTGATGTTGATGTTTCTATGTTAATGTTTTTGAATACTATTCCATTACCTGTTTTTCCTTTACACTGTGTTGATAACCCCCATTTTGATTATTTCCCTAATCTAATCTCTCCCTTTACAGCGCCTTTCTAAAAATAGTTATTTTCGAAGTGTTGTCTCCAGTTCTCAATGCCTATGTTCCTACAGTGGATGTTTTTGATACTCTAACTCTAACTTTACCTTTCTCCCATTGCCCTGCGTGAATACTCCCTATATTGTGCTTTTCTTCTGCATCCATCCGTGTCCTTACCTCCATTCTCATTGTGCTTCTTACCATGTCTTCTCCCAAGCCCCCCTTCTTGCCCCTGGATCCTGCCCTCTCTAGACATGGCCCTAACTCGTGGAGCATTTTATATACGTCTAACCTTTCTAAAAACGCCAAGAACTATTTCGAACACAAATTATTGAAACTTCACCCTGAAATGTTAATAGCTGATACCTACCACAGCCTGTCTTGTCCAATGAAAACTGATTTTATTTTCCACTCCAAACGCCCCACTAAATGGAAAAGCACTTTCCTTCTCCACATTCCTATCAACAAATCTATCAAAATTCCATACGGAATCAAACTGTCGACTACCCCATCCCTCGCCTTCAACGGGGAAATCGATATTTCCATATTCAGAACTGGAGACATCCTCATTCAAGCATCCGATCTCCACCTCAACATTTTTGACTGACATTTCGGTACCTTGGCCTATCAAATCTCCCAAGTGATTCGCAACTCAACTGCCTTGCGCCCATGTGTCTTTACCCTCTACCTCCGTTCAGGCTCTCCTTCCCCTGCCCCTCCTGACCTCACTCATTGTCTCGAACGGGGCCCCTCTCCTCTTCGGTGGACCCCCGGCCCGCTCTCTCAAGTCTGTTTGATCTTTCTCCTACTCTTTCCATCGATCTCCATCCCTCCTGCCCCTACCATCTTCCCTGACTCTTCTCCCCCCCCCCCCTATCTCTTCTACTCACTTGCCTCCCCTTGGGACTCCTTCCACATTCGCCTCTGTCTAATACTCCGACTCCTACGCTTACCATCAACTGAACCCCACCTGTCCCCTCCATCATCCCAGATTCTCTCTTGTACTCCCTCGTACTCCTTTCCTACTCAATTGCCTGCTCTTGGGACTCCGACTAGTCTCTCCTCTAGGTCTTATTCTCTGATGCCTATTCTTATCAACAACCGATCCCCTCCTCTCCCTACCTTCTTCCCAGATGCTCCCTCCTACTCTTGTCCTACACACTCGCATCCCCTGGGGTCTCCCTCTGCACTCTCCTCTATGTACAATTCTCCACCTCCTAATGTCATAATTCCCAAGCAATTCAATGTGGTTTACCCCTGCAACCCTCCCTCCCCCTCTCCCTATGCATCCCCTGACTGACCCGAAGCGTGACCCTAAGATCTCCACGCAGAATCCGTGTAATACCTGTCCGAACACTGTTCTGACTCCCTCTCCTTTCTCGCCCTCCACTCGTTGGATTGCCTTCCCCTGGCATCATAGACCCCACTTCATCCCCTTCCTCCGTCTCTGCAGGTCTCCCCCCTGACTTTTTTGCACAGACACTAATCAGCATTGAATGCAAACTCACTGCTATGGCCACTGAATTAACACGGCTCAGAAGGGATTTCTCCATCCTTAACTCCAGGGCTTGCCCCACATTCTATGATACTTTTCACTCTGGTTCTCGTATCTTCTCCCTACATTACGGAAGGCTGACCACACCCCTCAGCAGACGAGCACACAAGCCTCACCTTGCTGCTTGCTACCTCTCCACTGCTGACCTAAGCCTCTGATGACGAATCACCTCCCTCCAGCATCCCAGTAATTGTGGGCGTAAATAGAGTCCCTTCTACCCCCATCTCACTTAGACCTCCAGCCCAACTCACCACCATCCACTCTCTTAAACCTGCTAAGGATTACCCCAATCCCCTTTCTTGCATGCTTGTTAACTGCAGATCGCCAGTTCTACATACTACTGAAATTGTAGAAACCATCCTTAGTGAGACTATGGACATTGCCTTTATCACCGGAACCTGGCTCAATGACCACTCGACGGCCATTCTTGGCTTACTCACCCCCCACCCCCCCACACAGGTTACTCCATCATTAGGCAGGGCAGACCCGACAGAAAAGGAGGTGGACTAGCCATAATCTATAAAAGGGAATTTCAACTCGCCCTTCTGAAGAACACTGATCACTTCTCATTTGAATTCCTTGGCGTTGAACTCACTTTCAAAGGCTCTCCTCCGATTAGACTACATACTATCTACCACCCTCTGGGTGAGCTTCTCCTCTTTGCTGAGGAATTATCCGACCTTCTCATCCACTTCTCCCTTTCTGCCTCCAAAAATCTGTGTTTAGGAGATTTCAACATCCACTGGAATAACTCCGTTGATCCCACGGTTAGACGCCTCACTAACCTTCTGGAGATGAATGACCTTAAGCAACTATGCCACAATCCTACTCATATCAAAGGGGCCACACTTGACGCTATCATCTCTAGCTCTGATTTGGTCTCCCTTACCAACATCGTCCCCATCGACTGGTCCGACCACCATCTCATTGTTTTCAAAATCGTAACCAGTGCCCCACTCCCCCCAGCAGTTAACAACAAACCCAATATATGGTCCAGAAACCTAAAGCAAGTCCCTCCAAGTGAACTAGAGTCTAAACTTCAAGTTCAACTTCAACTCATCCCTCTCTCCCAAAACGCTGATGAGCTCACTGAACATTTCAATAAGGCCATTGCGATGCCCTGGATCAAGTCGCTCCACTTGAAATAAATCAACAAAGAAAAATCCAATCCAAATCTTGGGTTCAACTTAATGAAAGAAGACCACTCCGACTATCTGAAAGAATATGGAGGCAACACCCCTCACCTTGCCCTCCTCAGATCTGCAAGAGCAACTTATAAGAAGCACATTTTCAATGAAAAGACTTATTTCTTTCCCGCCCAACTTGATTGTGCCAAAAACAGGCCCAGAGAACTCTTCAACATTGTCCGAAAACAAACGTCATCGGCCCCTCCAGAGCCGACAGCCTCAATTGAAAGATGAGAGGAAATTACCAATTTCTTCTCAGAAAAAATTATCAAAATTGATCAATCCTTCCTTCCAACTCTGGCCCTGCCCAGCACCCAAATGGACATAGACGTTCCTCCGTTCTCGACACCGTCCCTCCCGCCTCATCCTCCCACTATTTCTGGCGACATCCTTTCCAACTTACAACCAAAAAATAACACCTCCTGGTCTAATTTCCATTCTATGACTGAGCTTGAAGTCTTTTAATATCATTTTGAATTTAAAGCCGACTTCGCACACCCAAGATCCACTCCCATCTATCCTAGTTAACAACCATAACCACATAATTTCTCCATGTTGGACTAAAATCATTAACACCTCTTTTGCCACAGGATGCGTCCCCGACTCCCTCCAACTCTGGCAAATCACTCCCATTTTTAAAAATCTTACGGCTGACCCCAACTATGCTAACCACCTCCGCCCCATCTGCAACCTCGTACTTCTAGCTAAAACCCTAGAGAAATGTTTTTTTAATTCAATTGGATAACCATATAAGCAAATTCAACTTACTTGACTACTTTCAATCTGGTTTCAGGAAAGGCTGTAGCACAGAAACCGCCATGCTCAACATTGTTGATAATATTCACTGTTCCCTCTACAATGGAGAGGCTTTCCTCCTTGACCTCTCTGCAGCATTTGATACAGTCAATCATTCTTCCTTACTGGAATCACTTAAAGCTCGCTTTGGCCTAAATGGCTTGGTCCTTAAATGGTTCACTTCCTACCTCCAGCACAGAACACAACAAATAAAAGTCAACTCCTGCCTCTCCAATCCTACCCCTGCCTCTCCAATCCTACCCCTATCTCCCTGGGTGTCCCCCAGGGATCAATACTCTCCCCCTCTGTATGGAACCCCTTACACTAATTTTGAAACAAGCCTGAATCGACTATCACCTCTATGCTGATGACACCCAACTCTACTATAGGATCAAATCCCATACTGATTTACTTCATTTAAACACTCTGAGCAAGATTCAATCCTGTTTCTACTCCAACCATCTTAAACTGAACCCTAACAAAACGGAAATTATTATTATCTCTCCTAAAAGCAACCATCTCCCCATACAAGGCTGGATCTCTGACCTCAACGCCCTCAACTGTCCGCTCACCTTATCTAGCTAGGTGAAATCCCTAGGTTTCATTCTTTTTTTTTTTTTTTTTTTGTTTTTTTTTTATATTTTAAAAATGTTATTGAAACAATAAATCAGTTACAAGCATGGGCCTACAACCACCAGGGCCGGCCGCTAGATTCAGAAAGGATCGTACATTAGTTAAGCAGTAGGCGACACCTGGGGCCCAGCCCAGTAATTGGCTCAGGATAGCTCGAGAGAAGCAGGAGACATACATTTAACCTAAATAACAACAAAAAACAAAAGGCGAGGCATACAGGCAAAAAGCGTGGGTCAGGCTACATCCGGGGGACTTTTACTCCAAACCTTCAATTAGCTATCAACAGGAGGGAGTACTGAAAGATCGGGGGGGGGTAACGGGAAAGGAACATCTATATTCGATTATTACAGTCGGTTGCAAGGAACCATCAAGGGTCAGGGGGACAAGGCAATATCGGTGTCCACTAGGGGGGGCGTACAGATACCCCCCACGATACACGTTCCATTGCCCCCAAATTCTACCCCATGCCCCGGGTTTACCGCGGGCCACATATACAGTCTTCTCCCTGAACATACACCAGTCCATGTTTTCCTTCCATACTGACACGGTGGGCGGCCGCTGGGAGCCCCAAAGCTGCGCTATATCCCTCTTAGCAATCATGTAGCCCAGGGCCGCCCACCGAGTCTGCGCCGCGTTATAATCATTGGGCTCCCACACATTCAAGACACAGCGACGCACCTCCGGCAGCAGCGCCACCCCGGTGACTTGTCCCATGACCCCATGAACCCGACGCCAGTATTCCGCCACCTCCCGGCACTCCCAAAGGATATGGAGAAAGGTGGCACTGAGCCCACACCCCCGCTTGCAGAGCCCATCTGCCGAGAATCCCATCGAGACCAGACGGGGGCCCGTCACATACACCCGGTGGAGAATCTTTAACTGGACCAGGCGGAGACGGGCTGGAATGGCAACTTCCTTGGGGGACGATAGTGCGGACTGCCAGTCCTCGTCGTCTAATTCCACCCCGTCCCCCGTCCACGTCTCCCGAAGGCGCACCAATAGGTCAGCCCGATTATTAATGAGTTTTTTATAGATTAAGGAGATAGTACTGTCGGGAACATGACCATCAAGTATGCGGTCCTCGAGGGGCGAAGAGGCCGGGATCTTGGTCCCCTTCCCAAAGACAGAGAGCAGGGCGTGCCGAACCTGGGCGTATCGGAAGAACTCCTTTTCCGTGAGTTCGTATTCGCTCTGGAGTGCCGCGAAGGTCTTAACCGCGCCCTTCATCCATAAGTCTCCCACTCTACTGATGCCAATCGTATCCCAACGGTCAAACCCCTTCGTTGTCCAGAGGCTTCCCAGTCGGTCGGAGGCAAATAAAGGAGTAGCGCATGTTAGTCGCTCACTCCAGCCCATGGCTACATTGGCCGCCTTCCAAATCCGTACCGCGATCTTAGTGGGGCCCGTCAGGGTCCGTCCAGCCGAGCGGGAGTAAAGCGCCCTGTTATAGGTACCGCCGGGAAGCAGGAATTTATCCATCTCATACGCCGGGTTCAAGCCAGGCGCATACGTGGCATGGTTAATGGCTGATAGCTGTGAGGCCCAATAATACCTGCGAATGTCGGGAAGCGCGATGCCCCCGTCGTACCAGGGGAGAGTGAGTTTGGCCAGGGCGATACGCGCCCGTCCGTCCCACACCAGTCTCCTCTGCAGGCTCTCTACTTCCCGAAAGTAGGCCACTGGAATGATGTCGAAGGAGTTCTGAAGTGCATAGAGGAACCTGGGAAGGGACATCATTTTAAACAATGCGGCACGACCCAGTGGGGACAGGGGCAGCCTACACCACCGAGCCGTGTCGTCCCTCAAACGTCGAAGCGGAAGCAGGAGATTGTGCTCATAGCGAGCTACCGGGTCCAACGAGATGTGTATCCCCAGGTATTTAAAGCCGGACAGAGATATTTGGATCGGAAGCCGAGGCGGCAGGAGAGGGGGGCCACCGGAGATAGGATAGACACAGGATTTAGACCAGTTAATCGTGAGACCCGAATTTCTCCCGTAGGAAGTCAGAACATCGAAGAGAACGTTAAGCGACTGCCGCGGCGAGGTAAGATACAGGAGGATATCGTCAGCATATAACGAGACCCGATCCTCAAAGCCCGGGGCCCACCGGATCCCCCTGATCGAGGGCTCCCAGCGGAGCCAAGCGGCGAGTGGCTCCAGGGCGAGAGCAAAGAGCAGAGGGGACAACGGGCACCCCTGCCTCGTACCCCGACCAAGAGCGAAGGGCCGAGAGACCCGCCCATTAACCACCACCTGAGCCATGGGTCCCGTGTAGAGAAGCTTCACCCAGCCAAGAAACCCCTCCCCAAAGCCGAATTTGGTCAAAACAGCCCAGAGGAATGGCCACTCGATGGTGTCAAATGCCATCGTGGCATCTAAAGAAACCAGCACGGCCGGTTCGGAGAGGTACTCTGCCCTGGCGAGGGCGCCATGGAGACGCCGCAAGTTGAGGGCGGTGTTACGATGTGGGATGAAGCCGCATTGATCAGGATGAATCGGATCGCAGATGACGCTCAACAAACGATTGGCGAGGACTTTAGCCAGGATTTTAGGCTCTGCATTTAGCAGTGAGATAGGCCTGTAAGAGGCACAGCGGTCCCGTGGCTTACCGTCCTTGGGGATCACGACTATCGTGGCCAGTCGCTGGTCGACCGGAAGGGAACCGGCCTCGAGGGACTCCTGAAACATACGACGGAGGAAGGGCGATAGTTTATCCGGGCGCAACTTATATAATTCGATAGGTAGACCGTTGGGACCCATGGCCTTGCCCGAGCGAAGGGACCGAATCGCAGTCGCGATTTCATCTACCGACAAGGGAGCGTCCAGCTGCTCACGGTCCTCGGCAGAAAGGCCAGGCAAAGCAATGTCCCTAAGGAGAAGGCGAGAGTCTTCCTCATCCCTATCAGTCACCGGGGAATACACAGTCCGGAGGTGGTCGGCAAAACATTCCACAATCTCACCAGGCTCAGTCACACACACTCCATCCGAGACACGCAACTCCGGGACCACACGATTCACTCTCTCCTTCTTATCCAGCCACGCAATCGGCTTTCCCGCCTTGTCCCCGGCATCATACAACCGACCCTGCTGCTCCCTATACATAGTTTTGGCCGCGTCAGTGACTAGAGATCTGTATTCAAACTGTTTCAGGTTGAGGGCATGGAGCCCGTCCGGAGTGACACCCGCCTCCAAGGCCGACTCCAGCCCCGAGATGTCTGTCTCCAGCTTCACCACCGCCTCACTCCTGAGCTTCTTAGCCACCACTATCTGGGAGAGGGCGTGTCCTAGGTTTCATTCTTGACAAAAATTTTACTCTGAAGGACCATATAAATAACTTTGCCAAAGGAGTACTTTTCACTCTCTGGCACTTCAAGAAAATCGAACCCTTTATCCCTCAAGATGACTTCAAATGGGTTGTACAATCACTAGTCCTCTCCAAACTTGACTACGGCAAAGCTATCCTCACTGGAACCCCTAAAGTCCACCTAGCCCCCCCCCCCCCACCCCCCCCCCCCTTAGAGATGTGCTCAACTTGGCGGCCAGGCTCATTACCGACTGTAAACATTTCGACCACATCATGCCTGCCCTCAAATCCTTAAATTGGCCGCCCATCGAAGGGAGATGCTTTTATAAGACTGCCAGTATCACACACACAGCTCTCCACCAACAATCCCCTTCATACCTCAAAAAAGCGGGCTGCTCCAAACTGATGATAAGCTCTATTGCGCTCCTCCTCGTCCCAATCCACCTAATTTGACTGCTTTTCTGTGAATGCTCTGAACATCTGGAATGCCCGCCCTTGGGCACCTGCACTGCAACCCCTCCTACCTTAGCTTCAAAAAAGACCTAAAATATCACTTTCTCAACAAATATTGGAGTCTTACATTGCCCTGCTGTCCTGGCTTTGCGTTTCTCCCGCAGTGGTTCCTCTTTCCGCATATTGGTTATCTTTCTCTTTTCGCTCTACTGTTCACTCTTCCTTTTATGTATCCTGACCTTAGCTCGCCCTGGCTCGCAGCTATCCTAGCAGCTCCATTCTTCCACACTGTTTAGCAGTTTGTGGGCACTCTCCCCTGTCTTCACACACCCCCCCCCCCTACCCCTGCCCCCTACCTCTTTAATTTGTTCTTCCCAGTTGATACTCTTTTGTGCTCTGAGTCGTTTTCCTCCATTTCATTATTCAGATGTTTCTAACCTATGAATCGCCCAGAACTCTGCCGCCCCTGACTTATGGATTGTTGTGCTTCCCTTGATTTATTTTTTGCTCTGAACTACTTTTTTAGGTCCTGCCTACGCGACGCGCAAGCGCTGCTTTGGAGTGACCTTTTAGAATCGCTCTGTACTTTTTTGGAAACTCGTGCATATACTGCACTGTTTCCAATGAGTTCTCGTGCATAGACAGCGTTTACCTTGCGTGAGCGAGCAACGGCACCATCTGTTTGCAATTATCGCGCTTGCGCTTTCGAAACAGATGGCGCCCCTGCTCACTCGCGCATGGTAAACGCTGTGCGAGTCTCGCCCCCGTCTGAAACCTTGTTTTTCTGTCAGCACTTGTTTTTGTTGGACTGGTAGGTTTCTTTACAGTATCACAATCATGCCAAAAGGTCTTGTGATTTAAACATAAAAAACGACCATGTCTAGATTTTAAAGAGCAAGAGATTAGAGCCTTTTGTTTTTAAACTCCGATTTCCTCAAACAAACATGGGCTTCAAAACACCAAAAGCACACCAATCCCGCTCCTGAAGACATTAATGGTTCCACACTGTTAATTCATATAACATCGTTCATAACAGCGCCATCCTTCGCTTACCTTTTTTCAGGACACTGGACACAACTGCTTTTCTTCCTTAAATGCAACACGTGGAGAGTACAGCGGACATTTCCTATATTATTCGAACATGGTTTTTATAAACTGTTCGGTTTCAAATGAATGTTTTTTTTTTAACCATACAGGTAAAGTGAGCCACGGCCTGTAAGATCTACAAGCACTGAAAACGCGGGGGAGAGCGAGTTCCTGTCATTAAGGGCAGGGCCATGTGAATGGACACGAGGCAAGCTTCTGCCTCACTTTTTCATCACTACATGCATTATTACAGCCAAAAAACCTAAATGGATTTTTTAGGTCTGACTTGACGGAGCAGCTGTCCGCTGGCTTATGTGATCATCCTAAACGAGAACTGACGCAGAGGAAAACAAATGATAACCAGGATGCATTTACACTACAGACTGCGTAGATGGCGCTGTGCGTGAGGCGCTGGTGAGGAGGAGGGGTTATTGACGTCCGTCTGTATAAGTCACCTAAATAACTGCCTTCATTCTGTCCATTGCCATCTGGCGACTTTCAGCCTGGGTGTCTGCTGTCACAGTGGTCACATTTTTCTCACTATTAACCCAATTTAAAAGAGACATTGAATTAGAATTAGCATTAAAAGCGCCACTCTATGTCACATTGATACAAAGGAAGAAAGAACCTGGCTTTCAGGGAGGTAACTTAATAGTGCAGGAGGTGCAGCGGCACAGGGTGTAAAGGGGCCTCTGCAACACAATTATAGTGTCTTTTACTCCCCAACCACCAAATAATTTGACCCATTCCTGTCCTTGCATTGGGGTCCACAACACCCTTACAACACCAGAGGGATGAATTGCTCAGCATCCCAAGTGCTCATTTATATTTCATTTTCAAAAGCGGTTAGAAAATGCTACTGTCTTTGGCAAGAAACACACCACTCCCTGACCCCACTCAAATGAATAATCCACAGAAGCTTAAATATTTTCACATTTCAAGGTTTTTGGAGGAGCCCTGCTAGGGAAATATTACAATGAATCGTGTGTTGTATACGGTGCATACCTCTATTTTCTCAAAGTTCCTAATAGTCACCAGACTTGTACACAAAACAGCACCGTTGTGGTAAAATGTGTATTTAGTCACATTGCAGTACCACTTTCATTTAGCTAAACCGAGAAGAGTGAACTTTGGAAGTCATCCCGTCACAAAGCAATTCAAGTGATATTACACTGTTTACTGAGTGACGTAGTGTTTATGACAAACCACTATGAAAATACTGAAGTGAAAACTATCATACCAAACTTATCCCCTGCCGATCCTTTTCCTCCTCGTGCCTGTAGCAAAATTTTACCTCTTTTTGTGGATGCCCTTACATCAGTTTTTAATTTATCTTTGGATCAAGCCACTTTCCCTCGTAAATGGAAACATGCACTGGTTAAGCCTATACTTAAAAAACCTCGAGCTGATCCCAGTCTGCCTGTCAATTATCGTCCCATTTCTTTGCTCCCTTACTTTGGAAAAGTTTTGGAACTGTTGGTGAATAAACGTTTGACAGTCTTTCTTGAGACGAATAGGCTCATTGATCCCTCCCAATCTGGCTCCCGTGCGTCTCATAGCACTGAGACTGCTGTTATCGAAGTAGTGGATAATATCAGGCTAGCATTGGACCAGCAAGAATCTGCAATTCTAGTCCTTTTGGACCTGTCTGCAGCTTTCGATACCATCTTCCACAGCATTCTTACACGCCGGCTGTGGGAGGTGGGTATCAGATGGAAGGCCCTCAAGTGGTTTGAGAACTACCTGGCAGACCGTCTTACTACAGTATCTGTCAACGGTATTGCTTCCAAAACACACCCAGTTACAATCTGGGTTCCTCAGGGCTCCATTCTTAGCCCAGTGTTATTTAATGTCTATCTAACTCCTCTTGCTGACATTATTAGGACTTATGTATTTGAAACAATTTCTTACGCTGATGATACTCAGTTTCTTGTCACCTGTAAGTCGGATCTAACTGATGTGCAAGTCCGTTTTAAAAGCTGTTTGATCCGGATAAATGACTGGATGAACCTGAATAAGCTTCAACTAAATGGCGGTAAGACGGAGGTTATCCTATTTGGAAAAGCAGAACAGCTTTGGTCCAGTGACTGGTGGCCGGAAGAGCTGGGCATTTGTCCACAGCCTAAGCAAGCAGTGCGTAATCTCGGCATCATGATTGACAAGTCTTTGTCCCTGAAGACCCATATAAATCAGGTGCTTGTGACCTGCTTTGGGATTATGCGAATGCTGCGGAAGATCTTTAAGTGGCTGCCCCTGGAAACAAGGAAACCTCTGGTTCAGGGTCTTATAATAAGCCGTTTGGACTATGGCAATGCCCTGTTCACTGGGCTTAACCAAGACTTGCGTTGTAAGCTTCAGATTCTTCAAAACACGGCCGCCAGACTGGTTCTTAATCTTCCCCCTCGGTCCCCCTCTGCCCCTACTCTTAAAACTCTGCATTGGCTACCTGTTCGCCAAAGAGGGCGTTTTAAAATTCTTAGTCTTACCCACAAGGTAATGCACGGAGCTGGTCCATTGTATCTTGCTAAGAAGCTCCAATGGTATGTTCCTGGACGCTCTCTGCGGTCTAGCTCTAGATTTTTTTCTTGCCCAGCCACGTGTCCGGACGGAACGTAATGGTGGTCGATCTTTCTCCTACCTTGCCCCTCTTCTGTGGAATAAACTCCCTTTGGAATTAACGTCTATAACTAACCATCTACTCTTCTGTAGAAAGCTTAAGACCTGGCTCTTTGCCCTCTAAATTCAGGCCGAGCTTTATAGTTGCTGTACTCTCCATTTGCCTTTGGCTGCAAAGCGCCCTGAGACTGTTTGTTGATATGCGCGCTATATAAAAATATCTGACATTGACATAACCAGGGTATCAAATGGGAGCTTTAAAGATGTGCGGAAATGACAGTAAAGTGGTACAAAGTTAGTATTGCTTCACAATATAACATTATTATAATAATATTAGCATTATTTTTAGTTTTAAACGTAAATCCCGAGAGTTCCTCCAAGGGAAAAGCAACTTTGCTTTGGGAATTTGGGTGGGTAAAAGCATTTTGTGACTTGGAAAAATGCATTAACATGTCTAAATATTACTCCACACACTGTGGGCTGTACAGAGTCCAAATCATTGTGTAGCGCCTCTGGAATAAATGATGCACGGTCTTCCTTGCAGGAGATGCTGTCCCGTAGTGTATTACCTTCTGGCGAGGCCACAGCACGGCAGTTCAAAGCTCACTAAGATGGTATGTACTGTTCTCACCTTGCTCATAGTCCCCATCTGTCTTCATAACATGGCTGCCAGTGTAAGCAATAGCTGTAATGAAGTACCTGCAGTTGGAATACAAACTGCTGGCAGGCTTTGGGAAGGGCTCTAGTGTATTTGTATTCAGCATAGAACACGCTAAACCTCATTATTATCCAGTTAAGGTTTAAGAGAGGTTTACATATACCATAGGTATTTACCCCTTAGTATTTTCTACGCCACAAAGGGCTCCTGAACGGTTATCCATATCAAGTTGACTTATTCTGTGAATTTGCTGGTTACGAAGCCACTAGATGGTCTTCATTTTTAAATAAATATTTTTGTAGTTATGCTGTTTTGGCTGTGGCACTGGGGACACATCACACTGTGTTTTGTTTGTATGTACTTTGTGGACCGTTCTATATATAAGATATAAACATCTATTTGTATTCGTGATTTGATGGGTTTCATTTTTCATATGACATTTTTTGCATTAGGTTACTTAACCTCTTAATTGATCATTTTTTTTTTCCAAGTGATACCACAAGAACTATAGTTGCCCAAGTGTGATTTAATATTTATTAACCCAGGTTCTCAGCTGGAGTCCACTTTAGTACCAAAGTGGTCCATTTTGGAAACAAATGATAGGGGGGAGGGTAGCTTGACCCTTTACATCTAAGCAGTAAAGTACATATAAACAAACTATGCAACACGCGTTAGCAAATTCAATAGGTCTCGAATACAAGAACTATTGGCTTTCCAAATATATTTTAGCATGTTGTACAATAAAGTGGCCGCTGTGCACCATGGTTCAAAGTTAGAAAAACAAGCATTGGCATAGCCAATAGGTCTCGCCTTTGGGACCTTATAAGTGTTTAGCCATGCAACAGTTGATGTTGTTGCACCAAGGATATTGTGCTGAATAACTAAACACTTATAAGGTCCCAAAGGCGAGACCTATTGGCTATGCCAATGCTTGTTTGGTTTTGCTCCTGCACATGTAAAGCGCTGTGATGCCTCTGGGTCTAGCCAGCGCTGTATAAAACCTTACAAATAAATAAAAATAAATAATTTAGGTCTGCATAAATACATTCAGAAAGACATTGCTGAGCTTGAGTATTTATTTAACATGTAGTTGTTTATACTGCAACAATGAAATGTGAGGCCCTGAAAATAGTTTACCACATGTAACCAATAATGCAGTTATTCAATATTAAGCATATCACATTACTTCTGGAAGGGTTGCTTTATTAGGTACATTTTTAAAGTGCATGCACATGGAAGTTTCATGGTGATTCAACAAATCTAGAAGGGACATCTGACATAGCTACAAAAGTGAGAAAGGAAACTTGACAGAATCTCAAAGTGGGGCGTATATACGATGAAGGGTGGATCTTGACAACAGCCATTTCAGATGCGTTTTACCAGCTGTCTTTTCTGACTGGCTCTACCCCCACAGACCATTGCATTGAGTGTTTTGAAAACATTTTTATACATCTTGATAAATCTGTTAGGGGAGCCGGCAAACTAGTCTTTGTTCCTATAGACTATTTTATTTTCAAATTCCATGTTCATTCTTTCTTGCCATTTTATTGTACTGTGTATTGGGGTACTTTAGGTTGACCTAGTGCTTTGCTCTATCTGTTTTTGTCTTATTGCCTGGTCATTAAAAGCATTAGTGTGTCTATTGGCTGGTGTCTGTCCATATTCCTACGAGGTCCTCTTTAGGGCCCCTTTTGATTTCCAAACCCCTACAGGACCCGACTATTCTTTTAGAATCTCAATTCAGAATCTGTATGTGGAGCCCAAGTCGAGCAGCACAGAGCAAGCCACATATCTGTTAACTCTGGCCAGTTATGTATAATTCTTCAATGGGATGATTGTTCTGTTTTCTGTTCCGGTTAACCTCTGTCTGAGTTTTCAACATTAGGCTATTTTGAATGTATGCCTTGTATCCCATTTTGTTTCTTTGATCTCCTATGCTCTTCTTTCCCCCTTCTTTTAAGTTCCTGCGGGGATTGCGAATGAATTTACGGTCATAACTTGTGTGAAATACGTTTATTTGGGGAGCACAATAAATTGGCTTCTAATCGAGATTGTTCAGATTTCGTCCTCAACATTGAGAATCAAATCTGTCTAATTTGCATATGGAAGAAACATTAGTATTCCTCGTTATGTTAATTAACAGTCTAGTTCTTTCTCTGTTCCTCCTTCAAAACGCTTCTCCCTGCCCACCTCTACTTCCTGAGCTCAGAAATACTTCTGATCTTCTTTGCTGTTGGTTGTACTGTGACCTTGCTTTTCCTTTTTTATTTTATCAAAGCCTGTCCCACAGTTTGAAGCACCCAAATCTCCCCGTGTGGCACACACTATTTGTCTTTCAGGCTTGCCCTCTCGGAGGAGGTGTGGTCCAGCATTGTTGCCTAGGCAGCCTACTTCCAGTTGAATCATTGCATCATTCTTAGGAGACAATTTCTACCCATTCATAATTAACAATTCGGGTGACTACATTTTTTCTGAAGATCATTAACCATTCGATTGTATAACCAGTAAAATATTAGGAGTGTAAACATTCATTCAGATTGGCCATATAAAGTGCAGACTTTTTTTTAAAGTGGTGTGAGCAACTTTATCTGCTTTTTTTATTGAAAGCAAATGGAGCGCTGAAAAATTTCTCAGAAACTCACCTCAGTCACAGATCTCGGTTGTATCCATCATCGTTCGTTGGCTCACTTCGCCAACCCAGTTCAGACACAGTTATGTGTAAATCAGTCTTGACCTTTGTTCCTCATGGGAACAGTCCAGACCGTACTGCCAAGCCAGGTCTTCCCTGTACTGGAAAAAAGCATCCTGGGACCAGTTTCGGCATAACATCCCCCATTAGCCAGGCTAGCTTGAATCCAGTGGCAAAGTGAGCAAGGGGCCCACGTCTGGGCATACCCTGCCAACTTGGGGCTTACTAAGCAAACACAAGGAGATGATAGATGAAGCGCTGAAACTTTTCAGACACTCACCCTCAGTCACAGATCTGGAATTAATTTAACCTCGTTCTTTAGCTCACTTCGCCACCCCTTTTATTGAAAGGGTGGGTACAAAGAATAATGGTTGATGCAACCAATTACAGTAACATTATCCGGTGAATGTAACTATTGGTATTCTCTGCTGCCTTCTCGCATAAACAGAAATTACAGAGTATCAGACAGGCAAGGCAGGCAAGTTATACTCCTATCCTCCCCTTACTCCCAAGGGCTTATATCTTCATCATACAATTTCATTGGAAACCTTTTTATAATACTTTAAGTATCTTTGTTAGTAATTTTTCTCATACGAGAAAAGATGACAGGAGGTTGGCAGTGCACTCATGTATATATTACACAAAGACTCCTAAAACACTCAGTTGTGTATTTTTTAACTTGTTCTCTGGAGTTCTCCTGGGACCCTGGAGCTGTGAGTAATGCAAGTTAACATCGCAAGTTAACATGGCCTCTTAAGAAAGACAGTTCTATTACAGACCTAAGAGGATCAGATGTTGAACCAAAACCAAGCTTACTAAAATACTGCTGTACTGTAACCTGCAACACCAACCCATTATTTGACTTCTGAACATCACTGATTGAGAACATAAGTCATTCTTAAAGAGGCAGAGGTAGCCCTCCTAATAAGCCAGTTAAAAAACTCAACCTTGCAGGGGAAAACGGCAGTCTTTAGCTGCATTAACGTGAGAGAAGAACATATATTCATTTGTTTTTAATACAAACTGTGGTGCTCTGCCACACTACTACTGTATTGTTGCTGTGGTGTGTCTTGGCACTATTTTATTTTATTTATTTTTTCAGAACTTTATTTATGTAATTTTCACACCAAAGCTGAGCGATCATACACAGAATCCTTCGAAACAATATTCATCAACTTATTTGAGTCCCAAACACATTCCACAGTTTAATATGCTTGACATTTTCCATGGCACAGCGTCCAAACCAGCGCCATACACAGGCAGGGTTGTCACAAGCACAAACGTCTACGTGCTACTGCTGCAATCGGACTCACCACCCTGCTCGCTACCTGTCCCCATTGGGTTAAACAAGTTCCTGCATAGCTCTCTCCAGAGTGCTACATCCTTCTCCAGCTTTCCATCCCTACGACATGCTTTCATTTGCAGTTCCTCCACCAGGGACCACTCTTCCCACATCCCTCATCCAACTCTCAAACGATGGAGCCAGCTCACCTATCCAAAAAATGGCCACCCTCCATTTAGCCAAACCAGCGCTGGTTGCAATAACTTATTAGCTATTTTCAGTTTTTTTCGTAAAGGCAATGTTCAGGCGAAGCCTCTAAGGAAACTCCCACCCCTTCACCGAGCCTTGTCCCCGGAGCAAGCCAATACTGATGAACGGCTGGGCATTCCCACGCCAGATGCAGACACCCAGCATGGACTCTAGGGCATTCATGTGACTGGGTGGCATCTATACGGTGAAGCCTTACCGGGGTCACGTACACCCGCAGCAAAAAATTGTAATGCAGTGGCTTCAGTCGAGCATTACAAGACGCCTTACGTGTGAGCGTACATACCCTCACCCAATCTTTCTCAGGCAACGGCACCTGCAGATCCTTGTTCCATGCCCTAAGGGCCAAAGACCACAAATCCACCCTCAATGACCCTATACAACAAGGAAACCAATCTACGTCCACCACCACACGTTAGCAGTATGTCTAGAGTCTCTGTGGTCCGGGGCATGTCTGGGTAAGTAGGCCACGTGACTTTGGCCAGTTCCAACAGGCCTGCATATTGAAAGTATTGTCCCTGACCCAAGTCAAACTCTTCGCATGCCTACCCAAAAGTAAGGAAGGTGTCATTCATGTACAAATCGGGCAGGACCGTGCAGCCACCCGCCCTCCATGTCTGGAAGGACCTACTCTCCACCATCCTTCGCACTGCAGCTAACTGCCAAATGGACAACTCCGGATGGAAAGGAGCCCGCCCCAACACTCGTTACACAACTTTCTACCACAGGAAGGCCGTTTGCCTAATGACATATGGAAATTCTACACTCTCCCCAGCACCCTCCATCAAAATCGCAGGGTGGCCCCCCTGGCTGCACTCAGCCGCCAAGTAAGCGCTTTTCCCAATTATCACCAGCCATTGCGCTGCATGTTGAAGGTGCGCCGCATAATAGTAAAGATCAAACCTAGGCACCCCCCCCCCCCCCCCTCGTACCGCTTCAACAGCACCTGTAGCACCTCTCTGCAGTGCCTCCCCGCCCAAAACAGGGTCACCAGTAGGGAGTTCAGTTGTTGGAACACTTTCGCAGGAATCGGGCTCAATGCATTCTGCAGGACATACATGCATCTCTGCAGCATCACCATTTTTGCCACAGCTATCCTACCCATCAGGGACAATGGGAGCGTATTCAATAAAGTCCACGGAGCACCTGAGTGATTCTACTACCCTGGTTATGTTCAGCTGAAGTAACTTGGCGTCCCCATGCGCCACCTGCACCCCCAGGTATCTAAAATGGTCCATCTCCCATCGCAAACCCAGACTAGGCAGCTCTTCCGCCCTACTCTCTCTGTCCTGCCAGGGGGAACGCCAAGGACACCCCCCTGTTGATTCGTAGTCCAGAATAAAGCACAAAATGACCATTATCCGCTGCAATTTCGGTATAGCCTCACACGGGGACGTAACATAGAACAGCGCGTCATCTGCATATAACTAGGTGAGATAGGTACCATTTCCAATTTGTATTCCCCAACAACCCAGATTTCGCCTCGGCCATACAGCCATGGGCTCAATGGCTAGAGCTAACGGCGACAGCAGGCATTCCTGCCGCGTACTACGCCCCAGCAACCACTGCGCCAACCTGGTTGGGCCCAATCGCACGCGCACCACGGGGTTCGTATATAATAATTTAACCCACCCACAGAAACGGGCTCCAATCCCCAATCTTCAGAGAATTTCCAACAGGTACCCCCAGTCCACAGTGGCAAACGCTTTCTCAAGATCAATCGAGACTAGAGCCATCTCCTCAGGGGCCATTCGCGTCTCGTGCAGTACTTGCGCCAGCCGTCGTATGTTCATAGACGTACTACGGCCCGGGATAAAACCACACTGGTCCTTCTGGACTAGGTAGGCCATATGCGGCCCCAGTCGCTTAGCTAGCACTTTGCCGAGAATATTAACATCTGTGTTAATCATTGTTAACGGGCGATATGATGCCGGATCCAGAGCATCCCCACCCAGCTTTGGAATCATACAAATCTCACCCTTGCGCATTGTAGGAGGCAAGACACCATTATCAGAAGCCTCATTAAAGGTCTGTAACAATCGCAGATCCAACGTCACTGAAAATGCTTGGTAATACTCGATGGGCAGACTAGGGCAGGGAGGAATCACTGGCTGTGCTTCAATCAAGGCAGCAGTTACCCCTGGGGCCTTGGCCCCAGGGGTAACTGCTATTGCTTCCACCAACAACTCCTCTGTATTTATGTGCATCCATCTCCTCTCTAACATCGTCGATCAGCTGCTTCAGCTAGAGACCGTCCAATAAAGGGATGTAAAGGTCAGCTCTGACCAAGGGGCCCACCCTGTACACTTCCTGCAGGTGCTGCCGAAACCACTACAGTATGTCTGCCTAAGTGTAGACCAGCTCACCGGCCTGGCCGCGGAGGCTAGTAATCAGCGGGGGGCATGTTTCCTACACAGTATCCATTCCAGTAATTGACCAGATTTTTCTCCCTCCGCATGCAGCCGTTGGCGATACTTCATAAGTGTATACTTGTTCAGCCTATCCCATGTATCAGCCACCTGCTCACGTAGCGCGCGCTCACACTTCTGAGTGTCGTCCTGTCCCTGCTGCCTTGATTGAAGCACAGCCAGTGATTCCTCCCTGTTCTGCAACTCTGAATGCAATTGCTTTCGAACGCCATATGTTACTCCCATTGCCGCCCCCCCCCCCGAACCACTGCTTTAATCGCGTCCCACTCATTGGCTCTGCTACTGGCAGTGCCCCAATTAAGTGACTTGTACTATGTCAGCGCATTCGAGATGGCCTCTCGCCCAACCTGGTCCTCCAAGATATCGGTGGGCAACCGCCAGCTACGGGGGCCCTGACCCCTACTTTCCACTGAACCAAGCAGCTCACAGGCACATGATCAGACTGAAAACGTGCCAAATGAGTAATCTCCGCTGCCAGAAAGGTGGGCTACTCTGTCGCCAACACCCTGTCCAACCGACTGTGCGTATTATGGGTGGGTGTAAAACAGGTGAATATTTTCTGAGTCGGGTGATGTTCCATCCAAGGCCTTGCCACAATATTAACAGTACTTCATAACTGAAGATGTAAATCTGATTTTTGCAGCTTTGTGTAGGCAAGTCTTCTGAAACCCGCTTGGTGCACTACAGACCACACATTAAGTGGGCAAGCCACCACTTTTCTATGGTGTTGGAGCGATTCAGTGCTTGAAGCTAATTGTTTGGTCCTTGGCAGCCTGCCGCTTAAGTGTGAGCATGAATTTTAAGTTGAATTTCAGGCCCTTTTCTTTTGGGAGAACCAGCAGGGACACCAGAGCACTTGATGAGATAGGATTATTACAAAGGGTGAAGGGTACGGTTGAGCAGCAGCTGAGGAAAGAGTGGCCAGGGCATTTTAATAAGCAGTGTCGTCATTGTGCTTGGACTTCTCATTGCTGCCGCTCGCCCACCTACGGCGTAAGCCCTTGATACAGTGCTAGGATATTAAATGCATGTGACACTTCATGACAAAGCCAGCGTGGGAAGAATCTGAGCTCATGGCGCTTATTCTTTAGAAGTCACCGGCGGGTAGGCCTTGCTTTACAGATGCAAACCTGTGGGTGGAGGGAGCCCCTTCAGGTGCCCTGAATAGTACGTCTTGGACAGCATTCAGCACTTCTGACCACGTCATCTGTCAACACTTGCTTTACAATTCTTACAGTCCCTTCAGAGAGTGAGCACCAGAATTTTCAGTCTTTTTGCATCAGAGAAAAATTTGCATAAGCGAAAATCTGTGTCAAAACAACGCAGTAGGGCTAAGAGTCTGTTTATCTCAGATAAACTACGCTACCACAAGAACTGGTCCGAGGCTCATCCAATTTAATAATCTCACTTCTGTAATCGTATATTATGTATGTAATATATATTCGGTCCCAAAGCTGATGAGGTTCTGTTTCGACCTTTAATTCTATGTGAAGCATTTAAAGTAATTTGAGTGGAGGTTGTATCAAATAGTTGTCTGCGTGATATGCACATTTCTGTTATCTGGTCCAGTTATGTATGGAGGCCGCTTCTATAGACGCTGGCAGTGTTTTGTAAGGCATAAACAGCCACACTGATTTTTACAAAAAAATATTTATACTTGACAAATATAGCCACCTCTGTGATTGTGAATTATTCAGTTTCGAGCACCAGGAGCAAGGCCTCTTCTAATTTATAATTTGCTCCAGAAATGAGGGACGATGCGTATCCATCCACCTTGAGGGGAATGGATTTAAATTTAGGGTGTGTGAAAATGCTTATTTTTTCCTTGTTAAATTTCATAGAATTCCCAGAAAATTTAGCAAAATTGTGCTTTTGCAGTTTTTCTGATATCTTGGGCGACTTTTTTTTTTTTTCCTGCGCACGCACATCATATTTCATTATTCTTTTTATTAAAAAGTTTCTCATACCAGCAGTAGGAGGATGGTTCGAGCAGGCTATGTCACTTGGTAAGACATTTTCTGTGCGAACCAATCTC
The DNA here is from genome assembly GCF_964204655.1 of Triturus cristatus. Taxonomy (NCBI): domain Eukaryota; kingdom Metazoa; phylum Chordata; class Amphibia; order Caudata; family Salamandridae; genus Triturus; species Triturus cristatus. The sequence goes on along the minus strand of NC_140591.1, from coordinate 338,896,218 downwards.
TCATTGTTTCTCTCTGCAGGCTTTAACGGAAAGGCATACTTCAGAAAAGTTAGGCAAAATTGCAAAATGGGATAGTTCACGTAACCTGAAATTGAGGATATTTGCAAATGTCGCCAGCTTAATTAAAACTTAGTCCGGGCCAAATTTAAATGCACGAGTGCACAAGTATCTCAGGTATTTAAAACCTAGATGCATCGATAAGAAAGAAGGTAGGTTGCTGCTGAGTTAAGTAGCAGAGCAGTGTGTGTTGTTTTCATGTCCTAAAGAACAAATCGAAGGAAATATTTATCCTATTTTATGTGAATAATGTACCCATCCCAAAAATACTATATAGCCATCACAACAATTCGTTGAATTGAAAATATCTTAAAGAAGCTTATGGCAAAGAAACCATTTAAAATAAACCGTTTTGGAAAAACAATACGATAATTTGAATGAGTTGTGGTATTTTGTAAATTAAAGTACGAGATAGACTTTTCTTAATCTGCATCCTTTTTTGCCCCTTGACTTATCTGACTTGGAAACTGTCCCAATGTCAAATTAATAATTATGGCGCCTTCATTTACCCACTTAGAGTATGCTATGTGTATTTGTATAGCGTTAGACTCACCTGGGAGGGTAATTGTGGCGAATGAAGCAGGAACAGTTCGACCCAAGCCAGAGTATGGGCTAAATGAAAAGCCAGTTCCTCAGTTGTTTGTAGAATAAACATTTTCTTAGCATTCGTAAATGAAAGTTTTCATTCTGTTAAGGACACGGGAGCAAGGATTATGCTCTGCTTTCTCCCTTTATTTTATACTCCAACAGACTTCAACGTATACAGACAAACTACCTTTCCCAGCAAACCACGGAAAAAGAAATGCAATAAACTTTAGACCAATGAACAGTCTCTCTCGTCCCTCATAATAAGTGTCCCCATGTAACTTCCTCTTTTTTTAATGTGACAGAAGATATTCCAAATTTAGTTCTTTATTCTCCTTTAGTGAACTCAAAACCAGGACTATAAAAATACATACTGAGATTTGCGTCCACAACATTATTTCCAATCAAATAAAACTACAAAAATAATATCCAGACTATAGAGTCTCTGACTTAATCTTTATAAGAATAGGATTGGAACAATAACTACAATCCAAAATGTAAACAACAAACATCTGATACTTGAACTTTATGTCGAAGATGCCTATTAATAAATGACCCATTGAGTGATGTACTCCAAGAACGATGGGAAGTGTCCTAAGAAACCTTGGGTGGGAATAATCCTCGCCTCCGTGTCCTTAATAGAATTGAAACTTTCCTTTACGAATGCTAGGAAAGTTTTCATCCTATGTCTGTACCGGAGGCGAGGCTTATGCTCGTTCAAAGCTTGTCATCCCCCCCCCCCCCCCCCCCCCCTTCCTGCCCCCAGGACGTCATATCCAAGACGGGCCTCTTAAACATAGTCTGAAGCTCAATTAGCTCATTTAAGGATCTCCTACAATCTGGCACCCAAAGTGATAGCCTTCGAAGCCATGGCTCCTCTCACTGAGTGAGCGCCAAAATGTGACCCATTAATGCCACCTTCTTTTATGACCCAGCGAACCAATGGGGCAATTGTTGGAGAAGAGACAGCCTTGAAAGTTTTCTTAAAGGATATTAATAGTTGCCTCTCTCCAAAAGGCCGAAATTCCTATGTCCTATTCTCATAGACCTTCAAACATCTCACCGCATACAGCTTTAGTGATCAAACTCCGGGTAGAAGACCTCTGGAATTAGATTTTGTTCTACATGGAATGTCACTCTGTTCGAGGCAAAAACTCTGCCCGTAAGATCAAGAGCCCGAACATTTAAGATTCTGTGATAAGATATCAAGCATAGGAACATGGCTCGTTTTCCGAAGATTTCTTTGAGAGTAAAGAATTAATTTTGTTGCCAGGATTTGAAGAGATTTAGGACTTGATTGATGTCCCATAAAGCAGAGTATCTGGGTTCCGGTGGTAAAGCCAGACTGAAGCCCCTCATCAGCTTGCATACCAAGGGATGTTCACCTAAGTGGGAACCCTGTATTGGGATATGTCATGCCGAAGTAGACAACCTAAAGGTATTCACCATCTTATAGGCCATGCCCCGAGATGCCAGAGAAGCAGGGAAATGTATGACCTAGACAACATTGGACCCCGAGGTATCGCTACCTGTTTGTACACACCAACAAACATATCTTGACCATTCTGCTGTGTATCGTTTGGTGGTGCTATCAGCCCATGCTGTGGTCTCCATCCTCTTGGTATCCTCTGAAAGTCCATGGACTCCATGTAATCCACCATCCCATGAGAGGTAGCTGGATGAGGATTCCCAAGACTATTCCGGAGGAGATCTGGAGCGTGGGGTAGAAGGATTGGAGAATCCCAAGAAAGTTCCAGAAGAACTGGAAACCTCACTTGCAGACTCCAAAATGGCGTGATGAGGACTACCCTTGCCTGCTGCCTACACACTTAAGTTGACAAGCGCATTATCACAAAATGAGAGAAGGCGTATCCCAGTTCCCCATACCGGTCCTGCAAGAAGGCATCAGTCGCCAGAGGATCCGGCTACCAGCTGAAGTACCGTTCCACCTGGTGGTCCAGGCATCACCCGAATAGACCCACCATGAACAGGCCCCATTGGTTGTCGAACATCTTGAATAACTGTGGATCCAGTTGCCACAGGCTCATATCCATCCCTTCTCCTAAACACTGGTCAGTGACTTAATTGGCTACCCCCCGGGAGATACTCTTCCCCAACCCATATGTTGTGGAGAGACTAAAGATCCAGATCTCCTTGGCCAGGTCTGCCAATATCTTTGATTGGGGACCGCCCAGGTGATTGATGTGTGGGGCTGCTGAGATGTTGTCCATCTTCCGTAGGATGCAACAATTCACATTTTCTTTGGTCCAACAGTGGACTGCGAAAGATCCTGCCATTAATTACAGGCAGTTTGTGTAGATGCTGTTCTGCAAAGGACCTCTTTCCTCCTGTGAAGGGATCCCCACATCGTGCTCCCCCATCCGGATTTGCTGGCATTGGACTCTATTACGCTGCCCAGGTTGGAATCAAAAATGGCTCTGCCATTCCATTCTTCCATGTGGGCCAGCTACCTCCCCATCTCTTCCTGGACCTCCTCTATCAGAGGAACTTGCTTTGAATATTGGAGACTTCTGCAGAGGTGAAGTGTCCTGAGTCTCTGGAGGGCCCTGTAATACAGTGGGCCCAGCAAGATCGCTTGGATGGAGTAGGATAGAAGACCTACCACCCAGGCTGTCTAGTGCAGCGAAGTTGTCTGTTTGGTCAGGGTTTGAATCTTTGCAATCTTTCGAGAAGGTAATCTGAAGGTCTTTTCTGTTGAGTTGATGACCAAACACAGGAAGGTCGTCTCTTTGGACGGGGTCAAAAGGAATTTCTTCACATTTATGACCAAACCCAAGCTTTCCAGTAGGTGAATAGTCGTCTGCAATTGCTTCTGTAGTCTGCCAGGACATTGATTCAGTAGAAGAAGGTCATCCAAGTAGATAATCCGACAGAAACCTCTGGTGCGGCGGGATTCCATTGCCGACTTGAGCCCGTTAATGAAACGCCACACGGCCAAAGAGAGACCAAAGGTAGAATTGTGAACTCGTAGACCTGATCCTGCCATAGTAACTGCAGGAATTTGCGATGGGATGCAAAAATGGGGACTGTTTGTTACGCATCATGGAGGTTGAGACTTATCGTCCAATCTTCCGGTTGCGACAAATCTCACAGTAGATGGATACCTTCCGTCTTGGCGGTAAACCAACAACCCATTTAACTCCCTGAGGTTTATCTTGGGTCGTAGACCTCCATCCTGTTTTTCGAAATATTGCTGAGAACTCCTCAGGTGGAGGATAGACAGGGCGATAGCGTGTTTGTGCAAAACGTCCGTCACCTCCTGATCAATCAGGATACTTTGTGCCTCGAAGACCAACAAACGTGACCTGAATTTTTGCACTTGGGAGCTGTAAAATTCAATGTGAAACCCTTGGACTGTCTGAAGGACCCACGCATCCGACCATTCTCCCGTGTGCAAGAACATTGCTAGCTAACTCTCCACTTGTTAGAAAGAAGGGCAAACGCTCACCTGATTGGGTTCCGTCAAACTGTCCTATGGAGGAACCTTGTGCGCCACAACCTCTCTGGGAGGGGAATGATTTCCTGGGTCTGAATTGGTCCTGCCATTGGTCTTGCGGTAGCCTTGTCTTCGAGGCAGGAATGGGGCTTTGACTGTAAAAACGGCTGACCAAGCGCCACCTGCCACGATGGGCCAGACAAATTTGAGGGTGGACTATTTTCTTAATGGACACCTGTTCCTTGTCAAAAGACAAAGGTGGAAACAAACTTCCCTAACTCTTTGATGAAAGGTTCACCGACTTGTCCCCCTTGAGCCACAGCCCCTGCTTCTGTGGAAGCCATTTCCCCCAGCTTAGGGTCCACTTTGATTAGGAGTAGAGCGCCGCCTCTTTGTATAATCTGCAGATCGGATTAATGGCGCATTGCGCCGACCCAGAGGGGTCTCCGGAGGGACAGGGTTGCCTGACCATTTTGCCTCCTCTGCCATTTACAGAATCTTAGTCAGGCGGGGCCCTATGATGTCCCAGCAGTTGGTCTTGGTAGGACCTCCAGGACGTATCCATGCCCTTTTAGGGTCACAAATGTATTTCGCCAGGAGTGTGCCTATTCGGTTATCGATCAGTGTACACATCGGGACCCCCTGCTACTGCTACCAGTTCCCAGGGCAGGGAAAACACAATTGTACTAACAAATCCCTAGGCAACTAACTATTTACTTCACACTTTATGCTTTATTAATATGAAGGGCAAGCATACACATGAAGGAAAAAATAATAAAACATTCTTTATTTTTACAAAATATTTTTAAATACAATGATATTCTATGTCTGTAAGTTTACATGACTAGTTAAAAACCAGACAAATCACGACAAACGTTCTTCTCATACAAACATGCATTCAATAATCCGAGCAAATTCTTAAGGACCTGAATATAGAAATACTGAATGATATTACTTGATCACCTTAATTCAAGTCCTACAATTATTGAAACCTCCTTTTTTTTTTTTTACTGAGTCCCATCTGATATTTGATGGAAATCATTCTTTTCAAATGGTAATACAATACATAGTAGGCTATTACAATGGGTACATTCGATCTGATAGGAAATGTAGTGGCTTCGATTATTGATTAATCTTCTAATGAGTGCACCTTAATTGTTCAATTGGAGGGTTGGTTCTGAATTTTTGACATTCTGGATTTGAGGCCTTGTGAGTTTCTGGCTGAGGATTTCGTATCAATTTTTTTAAATTTTATTATACCATTGAACTTAATCATCGGGTATTTTTTTTTTCTTTTTGCTCAAAAGTTATGGATTCTGATGCTTTTCTATTGGGACACTTGCCAGTGAACAAATGTGTAATTTTTAGGGATTTGCGGGTTTTGTTGTGTTATGAGCTTGCTGATCTGTTGGTATTATTGCTTATCTATATGCAGCTATTTTAATAGCCATTTTTTGAAGTTCTGACTATGCAATTAAAATGTTAAAGATTTGGTTTCAGTTATTTGGATGCGGGTTGCACTATTTTGCTTGTTTTAACTTGCAGCTCTTCCTCTTTCTTTTGGTTATCAAGAACAACTGTCTACAATCATCTTTACTTATTTTGTTCCATTTGTGATGTATTATTGAATAGCAGTGTTTCCAACATCCAACTTTAAATTGTATCTCAATAAGAACACTACCCAAGAGCATTTTTTAAACAAAATATGGTATTGCATCATGGGCACAACACCAGCCGTGCACAGTGAGCAATCCGCCTGCTTCATAAGGTCATTTCAACCCCCAAGTTCAGCTGGGTTGTACAAATGGCATAATTTACAGGTTAAATAAATCACACCTAGAATTGTGTAATACTACATAAGAATATATCTGCTCCCAGAGATGGGCAGTTGATTTCAATTGGTGGGGATGACTTGCAAAGTAGGTGAACACCCAATATTTGGTGGTGAGTTTGTGGGAATTCACAGTTGTACGCGAGGTATATTCCAATCTTGGATACTAAATGAACTTTACTTCTATCCAAGGCCAGTATAAATTTCTATCCAGGATGCAAATGGAAAACAGACTTCCCCCAAAATTGGTGAGGATGTAAGATTGGGTTTCCCCCCTTAGGGGAAAAAATATTTTCTTGTGGTGGAAAAAAAAGGTATGCTTGTGGAAACTTTCTTTTGCTAATCACTTACGAATGTGTAAGTATGTGGTCTATGTTTACCCACATGTAAATGCTTATGCTGGTGTGTAGTCCTAAAAAGCTGCGTCAGGCAGTCTTGGCTACATAGGAGTACTCCTTTAATTTTCTGAGGCCTTCCAAACATTTGTGTATGTACATCGAATTTTTGGAGAATCTGGATAATTTGTACACCCTCATGTTGAATTGCTTGCTTGTTTCCTTTATAACGAGACTTGACATCAATGAATATAAACTGTTATTTAATTACTTGACACAATTACAAAAAAACCTAAAGAGTTCAGTCAGCTTAAAGTTCCTTCCGCTCGGTTCAACGTCATGCCACCCACGATTAACTGCATAATGTACACTATTGTTAGTTCATATTAACCCCTTGTTCCGTCTCATCCAAACATACACATGTTGGTAGATTTGAGAGACGGAATGTAGTGTTTGTGTTGGTTTATAATGTTGTTTCCATTCTTAGCTTATATTATTTTCAAAATTATATGGGAACATGACTTCATCTTCTACCTCGGAGTTATTACTGCTGCCCTGAACTAGGCTGTCTTATTGTAGTGTACCTCCTTCATGCACTTGGAACGTTAATTATGCAGGGGTAACATTACATTAATTGTAACATTTGTATACATCCCCTTAAAATCCTATATTTTGACATACCTCTAGCCAGATATTTTCCACTTTCTTAGGCTTACTAAATCTGGGGTGTGTAATTTAATAAAATATCTACTTGTCCATGGGACATATTGCTTCTTAAATCTCCTTGGCCTGTAACAAAATCCGCTTGTCCCTTTGGTGCCATTTAGTGTGGCAACAAATTATGGTAGCAATCTTATTATATAAGATCTCTGATAATAGCCTTTCTGATTATGCTAGAGCTCACACCATAGTGGGGTTTGAATACTATCCGCTCCCTTATTTTTCCACATTTCCGCAGATCTACATACTGGGGCTAGAAGTAGTGATAAGCAATAGTTCAACCACGTTTGGAATGCCTTTTTGAGTCTATGCAAACCTACTCGTGCATGATTTATGGGTTTCCATCAGGCCATCTCTAATATTTTCACATACAGAGAAAGGTTGGAAGTGTACTCCTGACAAGGGAAGAATATGCATTGGGCGCTGCACTGAGTGGGACATCCTGCGGTTGGGACGATCGTATTGCTACATCAGCAAGCACATAGAACTTATTTCTGAACTACTAGGACCCATAGGGAGATGCCACACCGCCAAATACCACAGGAGCTCATTTGAAAATCTTAATTAAGGAATAACTTTGAAAACGTGGGAAAAGGAGAGCCTGTGATTTATCGCAGTAGGCTGAGTGCTACCATCGGCATTTAGCCTGGATATACTTTCAATATGAACACCAGTGGCTGCTGCTCATAGATTACCCCCGGCCACTTCATTTGAGATTCTATTTTAACTTTATTTGGTCCTGAGGAAGGTGGCCCATCTGCGGATCCACCGAAACGTGCGTAGACCAGTAATATAGTTGTTGAGAGGTCCATCAGAGACAGACTGGTCAATGAGAGACAGACATATCAGAGACATTTAATGGATGCGACCCACCTGATTTCGAACATCAGTATCTGTCTCGCTTATGCGAACATTGGACCTCCTTACTGTTTGATTCTCCTTTTTTCTGCATGTGTGATGCTGTGTATGAGCAGGATTGAATGGTGAGAATGCTTTGTTGATGGCTTGTGTGGTTATGTACTTATTTATTCAATCTAATGTGTTTTGTGTTGTATATAATTTCTGATTAAAGTGAATGCACTGTTGTGTATAAAAAAAGAATTCAATTAAAAAAAAGTTGTGTAAAGAAATATTTTTTTAAAAACATCACATTGAAAACCAGCATTAAAAATGCAATAAGTCTCGCCTTTCATTAAGTTAAAGCCATTTGCTTTGCGATACAATACCATTAGCAAATGGCTTTAACTTATTCAAAGGCTAGACCTATTGCACTTTCAATGCTTGTTCTACTCTGACACTACTTTGTGAACTCATCAGATTATATAGCATACCTTGGGTTTAATACTAGCTGTAGGTATAATTTGAACAATTTGCAGTAGCATAATTACATAAAATTAGTGCCAAAGTAATTGAGATTACGCAAAAAGCGTAACCCAAGAGGCACTTTGTGCTAAAACAAATAGCATTAAATGCAACATAACATGAAGAGGAGCAGCAATCAGCCGCTTTCGCTCCCCAAGTTCACTGTTCCCGGACTCCTGCACTACAATCTTCCTACCAAATTACTTATAACTACGACAACTGAGTGGGTGTAATAAATTTCACTACCCTGCACCAGGAAGCGGTACAAAAGGATAGTGTGAACTTTAATAATACACTGCCAATCAAAACAATCTGGCCAAGAGCATTACTGGCTGGTTTGAACAACTATAGGACTTTACATTTAGGGAAAGTTTAATGACTAGTTGCCAAATAATTCAAACATTTTATCTTACTATGTATATTTATAATTTTAAAAAGCCTCTTGTGTACTGGTTTTTATTAACAATGCAATAAACTTTAACTGGATTCTCATTTTCGTGTGAAGAATAATGAAAAATTACTTCAGCATCATTTTACCTTCTCCCAGGCCTATATAAAACTTAATATTATGGGCAATCTGCAATACTGCACTGAAGTTCAGAAACTGATGTATTACCATAGGAGGCTGTGTCTACAATATTTGATATTTTGATCCCTGTCTATTTGTCCTTGTGAGGCCTACAAAGTAGAATAGAAGAACACATCAACACAAATAGAGTAAGATTTTAAATTATTTTGATGGCCAAATAGAAATATAGACAAAAGATGTTATACTTGTTGGTGGCAGTATGCTTACTTCATAATTAACACATGTAAATTAATCTGTTGTACACATTTTGAATAAAAGTAGGTACCCTATAGAAAGCATCACAACACCTATTGTTTTACTACAATATACAAATATTTTTTCACGATAAAGTTCATAATTAAAGATTAACCTAATTTTTAATGTCCGGACTCTTGTTTGACAGAAAGGAGGAAATATCAGAATGAAGTTTACTAAAGGAAACAATCACTTTTGCAACAGTAATACACAGCACATGTTTATGCACGAGCTGCGATTTGAAAAGCATATGCAAGTGTTTTCCAGACGGAAATCCTTACCTACAGTGATGCACCAAATATTGCCCCTTCGAATCTATGGAAAACTCCTCTTGTTCAGTGTCATGCTCTGACATCTTGATTGATCACTCCAGTCCCACGCAGATTAACTGTTCTTCTCAGAGACCTTCACAAGTCAAGTAGACTGCGCTGTCACATGAGGAGCAGAGCGCGGGGACAGTTGGCATTTCATATTAGCTCACTGCAGAATCGCCGATCGATACCTCAAAGACCGGAGAATCCAACAGAAATAGAAACGGTTGGCCATCCTATCCAAGGTTTCTCTCTGGGAGTTCAATAAACACCTGGCTAATTGCAGGGTATTTTACAGAACCTACACCTATGGGTGTGTAGTCGCACCTCACTTGTGCTCCCATCTTACCCAAAGGGGACAGCAGCCCTAACAGAGCTGATTCATCATGTGTCTCCTGCTGATTAGCCTTATGGATGATCTTGGTTTCTTTATACACTTGCCACTCTCTGCCTCTTCAAAAGCAGAGGACAAGAGTGTGGGAATCTGCTACCATAGCTCAAACAACTCATTTTCTGAGATGCTGATTTCAAGCTCCTCTTCATGGAAGAAAAGGCACTGCTCGTCCTAGTCCTTCACCCTGTGGAGTAGATCGGTTCAAAATTCTTCATTGCGTCCATATTACTGGAACATTATCTCGACAAACATGCAGACACTTCCATTCCAATGCTTGGCTTATCTGTTTGCAGCAGGTGCTGCCATTCAATGAAGTGCAGGATTACCAGATGACTCAATTTCAACAGGCCAGCTTTTTCCAGCTTTAAACTTGCACTTCACAAGTCAGCGCATTCGGGGAGTCATAGTCCTATTACAATCAAATTGGATTAACATACTGGCAAACAATGCTTTAACAAAGGATACAGGACTGGCAAAGTTGTGCACCGGTTACATGGAATCCTCTGCTAACACTACGCAACCAGCACCCCTGAAATACTGACGGGACACTACTCTTCTTCAGTCACATACCGGCACAGAACACAGTTCAGTAAAGTTAAAAGTGGTGCTCTGTCACTTCCAGTGATCATTTAATTATGATATTTAGTATTCCTACAAAATTGAAAGCCTGCAAAGTACATAGCACTCTTCCACATGAATTGTTAGTCTGTTTGTCAGGCTCACCATACCTGTGACCTCACTCAAAGGCACGGTCACTATGCAGTGGATCGCGGGTTTCGGAACCTCCACCCAGTTGGTTCCAAGGTTCAACTTGCGCTACGACGCATCCATTTTGCTTGCCACGCGTGGTGTCCTCGTGAGGGCGGGGTTTGTAGCTATAAGGCGGAGGCATGCAATGTGCCATGCTTATCCGTGTTTGGGTCCTACTCATAACTCCTTTTAGTCACATAGAAAGAGGTTATGGCTGTTTCTGAATTTGCCAGTATTGGACGTTCATTCAGCTTAATACTGAATAAGGTGTTCAGAATGGGACGAGGATTAATATTGGGGTTTGTGATTAAAAGGACTCTGTTTCTTTTTGCTCAGTGGACGCGATAAAACGCCTTTTGGCTGATGACATCGTCGTACAGCCGAGTTATACTCCGGTTCGATAAGACTTCGGAGACTCGAGTGAGTTAGCAGAGAATAAGTCGCTGTTGAGAGAGGACAGATTGAGTGTTTTCTGATTAATAGGGTGTAAATAGTTAGATCCAGGGCATGGACAAGCTGTGCAGCGAATATGTTTACGTTCATTATCAGTCAGTGAGCCCTAGCAATTAAAAACAAGCTGAAAGACGCCATGATCGTGCGAGCGTGCACATTGGCTGTCCAGACGCAAGCTGAAAGACACGCCGTGCGTGTGCCCATGTGCTGTGCGTGCCCAAACTGAAAGACGCGCCGTGCGCGTGCCCTTGTGCTGTCCGGGCCCAAGCTGATGCAGACGCTGTGAGCGTGCACATCGGCTGCCCGGGTGCGCACATGCTTTGTCTCCCTTTGCGCACCAAACCGACAACAATAGTCTCGCCAAGGCGAAGCAGCGCATGACCTAAAAAGGATACATTTAGTCTTGTATAACAGTGAAGTGGGGCTTCAGACAAACCTGAGCCAATTGTGGCCACACAGAAAGAGATAGAAGTCAGTTTAGAGGTTCCTTATATAGAAGTGAAACATCTTCCATGGTTGGGGGAAATAGTGGTTGGTGGGAAAGTGACCTACTTCTGTAAATTCTTTGTGAATTAATGAAAGCCATAAATCTGCACTAATGCAAGGACATATACCATGGGTGAACCTTTGTGACATTCCTTGAGAATTGGGCCCCTAATTAGTTCTGGTGTTAACCAAGACCTTTTTGTTTTTATTTAAAATTCTCTCTCTCTCTCCCCCTCTCCTCTCTCTTCTCTCCCCTTTTATCTAGCAGCTGGCTTCACCACCGTGAGTGACCGCATTCTGCTTTTTCACAATGAGCATATCTGCACGCAAAGTATTGGAATTTGAGACCAAAAATATTTTTGCGTTTGCTATAGTGATAAGGCCCCTACAGCTCCCACAACAATAAAGTTTTACAAATACCATGTCAAAGAAAAAGACACACATTGATAAAACCAAAAGGCTGACCACCAATGGCATACCTGTTGGCTTTGCCAATGCTTTTTTTATTGTCATGTTTCCTATAATTGTGTTGAAACTGGTTACACTGATTTTCATTATGAATATTTTTTAGAAATGCTAGCATGCACCAACGCATCTTACTAAATGATACTTCAAAGAAATTGCAACTAAAATTTCACAGTAGATTAGCAAAACGTTTTTTCCTAGTTGCATTTTTTTAGTGAACATTTTATTTTGAAAGCAAAGAATCATCAATCTTCCTTTCAAGCTTTTGCATGTATTTGCATTCAATCAGCGGACATCCTTGAAGCATTATAGGTAGTCTCATATTGTTAAACTTTGCAACAATGTATACACATTTTTATACTGGAACCACTGTCAGTAGTGCAGTCTGAATTTACAACATTTCCTTTGAGTGCTCACCCTAATAATGAAGGCTTTAGATTAATGGACCATAAATACAAGTCTGAACAGCATTAACATATGTGTTTTAGGATAAAATATGCACACCTAAAATTCCAGTAGTGAGGTTTAAACTGTTTTCCATTATTAGACCAAATATGGCTCTTCCCAAAAATATGTACTACGTTATCTTTGACTTACTGACTTATTTGTGAGGTTTCTCATCTTGTGTGCGAGGTTCTGTTGTATATTATCTACCTAGAATGTGGGAATGACATTCTTCCATTGGTTGACTATTTGCTTCATTGACCTACCCCTCAAATTACTTCCCTCTAAATTTCCTCCAATTCTCACTTCTTCACATCGTTCAGTTATTCTTCTAGATGTGGTCAGCATTTTCTAAGATGCTTAATATCTGTTTTTGCCTGGGGAATAAAAATTACCTCCTTTCCCTGACTTCCCATAACAAACCTTTTTTTTTTTTTATTATTTAGTTCACTGATTTGGACTAAGGAATTTCAGGTAAAGCGTAGGTACCCACTGTTAGAGAAATCTCTCTGGTATAGCTCTTAAAGCTGATCTTATTCTGCAAGATAATTTGGCCATTCCTAATGTTTTGGAACATTCCACGAAATGGGCACAGATAAGTAAGAGGGGGATAGAACTATGCACACTCCCTTGTTTCTGGAAAATGTAAGCCTATAAAAATGTTACTATTGGAATTCATTTTTCAATTTAAGGTTAATTATCTTTTTTGGGAAGGTGTAGTACTTTGATGTCCAGGCTTTCTCCCGATGTTCTGTATTATTTTGCTGTTGTTAATAAAGTTTAAGACCGAATCAGTTATGTAGTGCGCGCCCTGTATTCATGGGAAGTGACACATTTTCTATGGATGGGCTTGCCTCATTTGTCACCTAGAGAGTGGTAATTTTAAATTTGAACTTACAAATCGCATTGCTATTCTAGGCAGCTATACTGTTATGATTTTAAGTATAGTTATTTTCAGATAAGGAGTAGCTGGGTCTATTAGCTTGCCATATTCGGTAGTGAATGATGGGCCTTAATTAATCAGCTTGTGCTCTGTTGGGCTTTTGTAATCACAAAGCCGGATTTCCTGGAGTAACATGCTGGTGCACAATAAGTGTCAGATTTTCCATTATGGTCTCAAAATCAGACTTAGTCTCTTAACAAGAGCAAGTACATTAAGCAGCATACTGCATGGGGGATCTATAGCTGTGGCAAATAATGGGGTTGAGTGTTTGTGTATATACCTTGTTTGAACCTTAGTTGCTGAATTACTGTATAAATGTTTACCTTGTTGATTAAATACTTAATCTTCAGCTAAAGCAGTCTCCAAATAAGTGTATCAAATGGTTCTTTCTGTTTTCTATATAGACAAATCCATATGAATACACATGTTCTGTTTAACATGCATTATTTCAGAAAAGCGTATCAAGTCATTAGTATTTTAGTCCCTGACAAAATACTTTTTTCCCTCCTGTATGGGATGTGGCATTAATGGAGCAAAAATGTTTCACGAAAGCTTGTGGCACATATTGGTCACTCCGTTTTAGTAGGATGGATTTGAAGACGATTGTTACTTAAGGTTTTGTCTCTTTTTGTATGTAACGGGTCAAAGTACCAACGGATTGCATAAGGATTTCCTGAGATCACCCTTTCGCAATTCTGAAAATTGTGAAAATATTATGTGCCATTTATAGTCGTTTGCTGCATGCCATATTTTGTGCGTGTGTGTTTTTGTCATAGTTAATCGGATATTTTAGAGTATCTGAAGCTTTGAAATATTTAGCACCTATGTGATATACTTCTTTTGAGCATTTCTGTTTTTTAATTCAGCTTTCTATAATCTAGTTGGAAGGATGATTTTTGTTTTAAATGTTTCACATTAATTTCCAAGATTTATTTACTTTGTTTTGAACGACAGTGTGCTGCTATAGACCGGTTTCATTTAGCTCTGTCACAAAAAAAAACTATTAAACAGTAGTTGATTCCCCAGATAACAAAGTCACAGCATAAGAGAGTGAGCAAAATGAAGCTGTCACAGTATACTTTGAAACATTCCCAGATACCATAGATTCTTAGGACCGTGAGAGCAGAAAAGAGCTGTGAATTACTTCTTTCAGCCGTTTTCATTACCGCTTGATAATTTACCCTGGATATTTTGTGAATTGTACGCTTTATGAAATTGTTTCTTGTCTCTTTCTCTTTTCCCCCCTATTTCACTAATTTGTTAACTTGTTTAGCTTGATGGTGCCTTTGATCAAATTCTTGACAATCTCGACCTTGATGGATGGGGTTACTTTGTACGTCTGTTACTTGTATAGAATTGGTCAATGATGGTGCTGACATCACATTCTGTGCATTACATTTTCTGTTCTGTTGAACAGTGCGTGTTCAACCAGTCTTTCATTGTAGACTCACCAAAGACTAGTACACAATGTAGTGAATTACGTTTCATGCAATGTATGGGCAATGAGTCTTAGTATGTGTATCCTATCCAGTGATCTAAAAGTTACTCAAAGGTCTGTACTCTGTTGGAAATAGGGGTGCATGTGGTCACACATGCACTCCTGTCAGTTGCAGGCTTCTGATTAGTTTCCAACAAGGCCTCTGTTGTTCTTGGCTCTTTCTCTTGCCTTTCTCACTGTTTTCTTTGGAGGTGTCGTGCAAGTAGCTTTTTTTCTAGGGTGGTGGCCTGTGTTTCAAATGTTTTCAGGGAGGAGAAATTACTTCTCACTCTTAAACTGTCCCACTGGGAGCTTATCCCGTAGGGCCCTTGGGTGGAAGCTGTTCTACAAAAGCAAGCTGTTCTTATCCGTTACCTTGTTGTGTACCTTGGTCTCTGTGCCATTCTGCCCCATGGTTATTACCAAGTCCAGGAATACGGCTTCCTTCCTACAAATCTCAATGGTGAACTTTAGGTGTCTTTCCCTGGAGTTTAGCCAGTCCACTAAATCTGCCACAAGTTGCTCACTTCCATGCTGTATTATTAGCATATCGTCGATGTAATGATGCCTAAGATTTATGTTCTCTCTGTATGGGTTCTCCGCGATGAAAATGTGGCAAGCCTCGAACTGGGACACATAGAGGCAGGCCATACTAGGGGTGAAGCTACTGCCCACTGTAATGTATCAGCCCAGTGCCAGTGCATCGCATTCCATTGCAAAATTCTGTGGGGGTCATGAAGTCCCATTCTGTGTGCTGCAGCTTGCCCTTCGCAACTTCCAGGGTGCGTCTTTGTGGAATGTTTAGAGGGCTTCTATATCCATAGTGAAGATCATATCATCAGGTACCCTAATCACCAGCTCACTCAATAGGCAAAGGACGTCCTTGGTGTCAGAGATATGACGTTGATTTCTGAACAATAGGCTTCAAACCCAGTCACAAAATTGTGAAAGTGGTTCTAATAATGAGCCAATTCCCAAGACAGTTGGTTGATCAGGAGGGTGTTAACCTCTGCCTTTGTATTTTTGGAAGGTGTAGAATCTCAGGATTCTGGGTTTTCTGCCGCATGAAAATCTGTCTCCTGTTTTGTGATCCGATTTTATGGGTGTGTGCCTCCACAACCATTGTTTTTAGCCTGTGGGTGGGGTCCTCGTCTAGTAATTCATAGTTCTCTCTATCTGGGAGAAGGTGGGTTTGTCCATGACCTCTGTTGCCCCTCCCTTGTCAGCCTGTTTTTTAACCAATCCGTCGTTCTTCTTCAGTGACTCCAGGGCTCGAATTCGTTCTTGGTAGGATTGTGAAAGGTGTTTGCCTTGCAATCAATTACATCAATATCACTGAGGACAGCCAGTTCAAAGGCAAGCAGTTCACAAGGTAGAGACTGTTCTGTGGGTTGGAAAGGGAATTGTCTCCTTAGTCCAGTGTTACGATCTTCCTCTACAGTGTTGTTTTGGTCTCCAAAGAACACCTGTAGTTTGAGCCGTCTAAATATTTATGCTAGTTCAGTCCATAGAATAAACAGATCTCTCCTTTGTTTGGGAACAAATCCCAGTCCTTTCGACAGAACCTACTGTTCATCCGCTGTAAGGGTTGTTGCGCTGAGGTTCCCTACAACAGACTTTCCCTATTTATAGATGGAGTGGGATCTCTTACCTTGCTCCTCATGATCATCTGGGCCGGCTGTTGGTTCTCCCATTGTAATTTAGGTGCCTGTCTGTGAGGTTTTTGGTTGCATCCTATTGGGCTTCTGCCTCTCTAAAAATAAAAGGAGGGCGTCCTTGATGAAAAGGAAAACCCCGTTGCATTGGTGGGTAAGGTTGAGGCCAAAAACCGTAGGCTATCATATGTGGATTGTTGGTAGTTGCAGGGTAGAACGTTCTAGCGTGGCCCCTAATGCCTTCTTCATCGCTACTGCTCCTCTCTTCTCCTGAGCTGAAGGTCCAGTTAAGAGGAGTGGGTCTAAATTTAGGTTGACGTCTTTGGAATTGATTAGTGTGTGTTTTTCAATAGAATTCCTCAGTTGTGTATGGGGACACTTTCTCATAACTGAATTCTTGTTTGTACTTCCTTTCTCAGTTGAGTGAGTTTGGACTAGGTTAGTTAGTCCCTATATTTTTGGTCTGCATTGATCTCTTGCAATTTCTTCTTGAATACTGATGTGAACAGGGGATTTCAAGTAGTTTTCAGTGGTTTGAATCTTGATGAGCAGAAGGTCTGCTATCTTCTCTGCTGTGTTTGTAATTAGTACCAGCCAATCTCTTGTACACTTCCAGGCAATGAAGAACCATTTTCTTCTGAACTCCTTATTATTGAGGAAATCGCTGGGTTCATTGGAGACAGTCATACCCCTAGGGGCTGCATTCTTCCTCAAATATTCAGTCATGAATACCCCGTGTAATGCTGTTCTTAGAAGTTCTTTCTTTTAGTCACAAGTGACTCCCAATCCCCTATCTGGGCTTGTGATTGTGTTTCAGTCTCTGAAAAGAGTGACAGAGCTCTTAGGATTTCTGCTACTGTAGTATTATCAAAGGACAACTCATTACCTCCCTCCATCATGACTACAAGGGTGTTTATGTATTAGTTCCACACTCTAGGACTATAATGTGTAATGTATCCCTCCTTCGGATATACCCCAAATGTATACTTTTCTAAGTCTAGTACTTCTTACCCCAATATTGTTCCAGCAGTCCATCGGTTGTACTAGACATCAAAGCACATGAACAATGGAGACTATCCACAGTAGGGAACTCTATGGGGCCTCAAGGGTGAGCTGGCCTCCAGCCACAATTTGTTACTCACAAAAACGCCACCAGCATGATAAAAAAAGATAAAGATTCTACTTTTAGTGTAGTCTTATGTTTAACCCGCTCAGTTACATTTCAGTCTTTGTTTTTGTTGAATGATGTATCTCTTGCCCCAAATTCAAGAGAGTTAAATGGGGTGGCAGCTGTTTTTTTGCTCTGAAACCCCGGCACTTTGGAACACTCTGCCTTTACATATCAAAGGGGCACCCACTCTTTGGACTTTTAGGGAACTGTTAAAAACCTGGCTTTTTAATGCTCAGCCGCTCTGTTTCTCTTCCTGATTTCTGCCCCACTGCAATACCTTATATAGCGCCAAGACACCTACGGGTATTCGCACGCTCTACAAGTTTATTAACATAACATATCCTTCCATTGCTGATGTTAGACCTTGCTTTGCAGTGCCTCGAAATGACTATTTTCTCTCCCTCTCTGTCTACTTGCTCCACAATACACTCTTTAAGCACCTCTGTTTACCATCTCAGCTTCCTTTTACCTCTCTCCTTTTTCTTCATTTTTCATTATGTTCTTGGCAAGAAGCCATCTGGATTTTTTTTATGTTTTATTTTCGTTTTTTAAATATAAATTCCTTTCAAAGATGGCCATGGCTGATGTGCGAGCATCCCCAGATGCTATCTTTGAATGGGATTTGTTCAACTGAATCAAAATGCATAAATGCATTCACCGATGTCTGCCGTGGATGCACATGTTTCCACAATGGCCATCTTTTAATGCACTTTGTAATGTTTTAACAAACCAGTTCCAAGATACTTGCCGCAGATGCGAACACATTTGTGGCTGCTATCTTGGATTAAAGAAAAAAAGAAAGCAAAAGCATTGGCAAAACCTTTTTGTTTTTATAGGCGAACCCTATTTGCTTTACCATTGATTATTTTTTCGTTGCTCACTGAGCCGCTGCAGACAGGAATCAACTGTATGCAAGTCAGCCTTGACCCTGCCCCGAAAGGGGCTATCCAGTGCCAAGCAGGTTTCTGGTTTTCTTCTTTTTTTTTTTTTCTTCGCTCATGACACTTGGAGGTCCTTTGGCAAACACTGCTTTGCATACTACACGTTTAATGGAGAGCAGGCACAAATGGCAGGCTGGTTTTCAGGAGGATACTAAACCGCACATGATTGTATTCAGCCTGCCCTTCAGTGTAGGCCTGAGCCCAATTTAAAACCAACCTTCAGCTCCGGTTTCTGTTGAAGTGGAACACATTTGTGTGGAGCAAGGAAGATGTACTTTATATGTGTAACTGAAGGTAGTTTTCATGCAACATATATTTCTTTTAGAGGTCATGTGCAAATTTGGGTCTAAGTTTTTGAGAGGAGGGAAATATGTGCCCTAAAGACATGGAGGTGCAGGTGTGCCAAGCAGTTGAGAACTGAATGCTGTGTTTTTGGAGAGTGCTTGGACTGAGTTGAATATAGTTAACTTCATTCTGTACAAGCAAGCTAGAAATTAAAGGTGGCCGATGTATTCCTAGATACTTTCGCTCAAGTATTCCCATCGGATGCTTTTGTTGTATGTTCCTAAATGATGTCTGTTTACCTAGAAATATATAAATCTATCAAAAACTTTAAATGCTGTTTTGTCAGTCAACTATTCAGAACATGTGCACCAATAGCACAACTTGAGACCGGGCAAACTTTAAATCTAATTTGTGTTAAATAAAAGAAATCCTTTCAATCCGGAGAAGTTGTTGGTACCTTTTCGGTCTGTGGAGAAATAGAGTGAACATAGGACATCCTTTTGCGCACACGGGTGACGTGCATTGTGAGTGAAGCAGCAAAATATATTTCCTCGACCTAACCACGCCTGTCTGTGGAGCAAGAGCATTTGGTGTTTACAAGGTTCTGGCGCATGCTTTCTTTCAAAGGTAATGCATTACGACTCCATTCAGTTTAAAACGGCGGAAATGTGCGTTCTTTCTACAAGGTAGCACTTATCTTGAAGTTTGAAACAATGAAATATTAGTTGTACAGTGTGGGTTGAAGTTACGAGTTGTTGGTCCGAATGGAAACTCTACTATCCTGCTTTTTATCTCACTGAAAGGGTTTTAGTAGTTTTCCAATAAGTCTTTCCTTAATGGTCATATCAGATTGGTTGCTGTTTTTTATGGCGCTCCTCTACATGAGCTAAAGTGCACATTGTGTTGACGTTGAACTGGGTCACAAAGCCCTGGCTCAATCATAAATCTACTCTTGTAGGTTTAGTGCTACCTTTACCTCGACTTTCTGGACGTTCACAAAACTACTCAATAGTGAGTCTGGGAATTTGATGCAGTCGAAAGTTCCAGAAGTACTTCACATGGCGTATGTTTAATCCTACAGATCTTCGAAACAGTAGAACATCTGCCTGGGCAAGTTGAGCAGAATTAGTGTTTTTTCTGCATATTGGAACACTGATTAGTTTTACCGATCTTGCTACCCATTCTTGTCGCAGTATGTAAATCTACTTTTCCACCACAAGGACAAACCGGATTGGTGATAATGGGCAGCCTTGTTGAATGCCCTGCTCCAGTGTTCAGCTCTGAGACACTATTTTGCTGGTTTGTGTTCGACCTTGAGGCTTTTACTAAAAGAGGCATATCAATTGTTGGATGGAAAGCCCAAATTGTACCTTCCAGTTAACCTGAATGTAAAATCACGTCCCACAGTGTCTCAATATTTGAGGAAGCCATGGCATATTTCTCAGTAGTCTTTTCTAAAAAGATTTTCATGTGTGCCAGGCATCTCAATTTGTATATGGTATTATGATGTGGAATAAATCCTTTTAAAACGTTTATTCAGTAATATATATTCTTCCCCCTCTCCTTCCTTTCTGTTTAAACTATAATATAACCGTCCATCATGCTATATAGACGACCTCTCCCTCGAACTGTAGTTTCTGAGCAGCTAAATAACACTTTACGTTGGTAAAGAGGTTTAGAGAGGGGAGGTCGGGAGAGGGCGCAGAACGGGGGAAGAAGCAACATTAGTCAACAACCGTTTTGCATACCCTTCACATTTTCCCATGCTTTTCCAGGTCAGGAAGAGGTCAACAGGAAGTCAAAGGCATTTTATGAAAACCTTTTACATTCAGGAGAACAGTTTTGGGGATATTTTTAGTTCTTTTTATCTGTGTTGAAAACATTTGAGTTCCACTCAGGTGCTGCCAGCATGTGGTCTAATCGTGGCCTCTCGCATCCCCGCTCAGCTTCTGTCCTTCAGCGACACGCCATCTCTGTACACATGGGTTTGGTTCTTGTTCTGCTTATGGAAAATTTTAACAGAGTCGGACCCGTGTTGTTTTTTTCCAGTTTTCACCGTGCTGCTGTCAAGCTGCTGGAAAGCACAGTATTGTCCGAAGTTGGCTGACATTGCTCCTTCACTACAGGATAAAAATAGGGGTGCTCCATCGCTTCTTTGGCTGTTAACCTTAGTTGATGGTCATATCTCAGCAGCTTATCCAGCATATCCAGGGCTTCTGGGCTCACTAAATGTCTGTTCTCACTGTGAACAAAGTTCTCCCAGCGTTTCCGAGAGTGCTGTCCCAAGATGTCATTGAAGTGTGGATCCAGTTCTATATGGTATTTCTTTAGGTACCCGTACAACTCATCCGCACCAAGAACCTTGGCAATCCGAACTAGCTGGTCATAGTTGTCTTGACCATGGAAGAAAGGTTCCTTTCGGAATATCATACTGGCAAGCATACACCCCAGACTCCACATGTCCAAGCTGTAGTCGTACATCTGGTAGTCTACAAGAAGCTCCGGCCCTTTGAAGTACCTGGATGCCACACGAACATTGTACTCTTGTGCAGGGTGGTAAAATTCTGCCAAGCCCCAATCTATTAGCTGCAGCTTTTTCTGTTGGTGATCGATCATAACGTTATGAGGTTTGACATCTCGGTGCATTATTCCCTTACTGTGACAGTAATCCAGAGCTTTGAGCAGCTCAAACATGTAAAACCGGATATCAAAATCTGTCAGGATCTGGTACAGTTGCTTAAAATCTGTGTTGTTGATGAATTCAAACACCAGAGCTGGAGTCTTGGACACAGGGTCCTTGACCGTATCTACTAGCTTGATGTTGGTCCCCCCTCGTAGGTTTTCCAGAATCTTCACCTCCCTCTTTATCTTCTTTTTCTTCACTGGCTTCAGAATTTTCACGACCACCCTTTCATTGTTTGTGATATTAATTGCATCAAACACTTCACTGTACTTCCCCCGGCCGAGCTTCCTCACCAACTGGTAGTCATCCTGGTTTCCCCAGCTCGGAACGTGCGCCTCGTAATCCCAATAGTCGCGGCTCCTCAGGCTGTTCACCTCGGCGTAGACCCGGGCCCTGCTCCCGGCGGCGGGGCTGGGCATGGCGGGGGCTGCTCCCCACGGTGGCAAGAGGCAGCAGGAGCGCAGGGGCAGGCGGCCCAGTAACGGCGCGGGGAGCAGCAAAAGGCAGCGAAGGGCCAGGCCAGGCCGGGCAGGGAGGGAGAGGGGCGCCGGGCTGGAATATATCCTGATTGGTCAGGGTGTACTTCATTTGAAACCTCTGTAAGCTATGTCCTTGCCTTGGTTCGTCTAAGGTTTTTGGTTTCCACTGTCCTTCATTGACAGTGGTGCATACGGTCTCAATTCTTTTGGGGTTTTCTCCAACTTGAGAACCATCATAATAAGAGCCTTTCTCATGGTGTCCGGTAGCCATCCCCCTCTGTGGCCTTATTGCAAAACCCTAAAAACCTCCGGCCCCCTTTCCACCTGTTTCAAAACCCCGGGGGGTGGTGATCCCCGGGGCTGGGGAGGGTCTGTCACGGACCCCCCCCAATTTACATATTTAGAGCCCCGGGAGGTGGCGGTCCCCGGGGCTGGGGGGGCCTGAGAACCCCCCCAGCAAAGAACTTGAAGCCCCGGGGGGTGACGGTCCCCGGGGCTGGGGGGGCCTGAGAGCCCCCCGCACATCATTAACCTGGGGGGTGGCGGTGCCCAGGGCTGGGAGGGCCGCCCTTTACATAACTATTGCCCCTGGGATTTGGGCCAATTACCAACGAAGCGCAGGTGGGGGTCCTTGTGGGACTCCCTGAGCAGGCCTAGGGGGGGGGGGTGTCAGGGTGTGTGTGTGTATATATATATATATATATATATATATATATATATATATATATATAATCTGCCGTTCCACAGCGCTTGCTTGAATCAGGATGTGGTTTATTCCATCATACTAACACATTGGCAAAAGAGCGTTTACGCGTTTCGGTGGAAAGCCTTTGTCATGACGCTGACTCGCAGTTACCGGGCATCTTTTAAACAGACTTAACTAAACATAGAGAAAGGGATATGCGCACATTGCATTGATTGTTTTGCCTACAATGGTGGCCATATTGTAACATTTTGTATAATAAATATATATATAGTATTATTATAGTTCTCCAGTATTGGATCTTTCATAGATTCATGTGCTTGAATAATTTCATGTTGTCGATGTGGGAGTACCACTGTATAATTAGAAAGCAGTATTGTCGTGCATAGACCGAACAGGCTGTAAAATATCATATTCAGTAACCAATTCACATTGTTTGAAAAGAACCAAACTTAAGCCAATCAGGCTGTAGCACTTTCTTAACCTCTCCCCTTGGGGGGCTACCATATTTCAGATTTTCAACCGCATGTCATGTGACTGACGTTTCCTTGAGCTCTGCTAATTTGTCAACTGAAAAAAGACTAATTTTCAATTTATTCCACTTCAGTAGCAGTCATATTCTGTGAACTTGCACTCTCTAATTCTGATAGAACATTATGTCAGAGACGTCAAAAAAGAGCCTTTTAGGCTTTGGGGCACTAGGAAGAATAGACTATAGTCAGAAGATCCCCACAAAGAATGTAAATATTTGCTATATCCTTCTTATAAAGTGAGAGACTGCAAAATCTGTTGCACTTTTCCCCCCTTGACGCTAGGACACCCCAGTCTCTAGTGAGAAGAATGAAAATAACCCAGAATCCTCTAGAAAGTCTCACAAGAGACAGACCAGGGGATCATTCTTCATAATATCACAAGGCAGACCCTCCTAAAAAGGCTTAGAAAGAGTCCTTTCAGGCTGTCTGAGGAGCAAAGCCCATCTTCAAAACAGGACAAAAAGGAAGATTCTTCAAAGTCAAGATCTGAACTTATCACTCCATCAAACAAGGTTGTTTATTACTTTGAAAAACCATTGTCGATGGAATCGTTGCCTACTGTTAAACAGTCAAAGACTGCAAAGCCATCCACTGAAACACCATTGGCGCCAACGGCAGTGATGATCAGGACAAAACCTCATCAGCGACATTCATGGACTATGACCTCCACCTCACTGATGAGCAAACTGTTAACAAGACCACTGACCACACCGTCGACGAGAGGAAAAAATGCATCCTAATTTCAGAAAAAGGTATTCTTATGCCCTTAATACCTGAACACATATCTCCTTATAAAGTGTCACCTTAACCACCAAGTCACTTACTAGATGAGGATTCGAATGATAATGATGGACCATTTAGCCTAGCATTCAGCCCAACTGAACTTGGTGTTAAATATTAGGAAAATGACTACATGAAGGGTGCATACTTCTCCGCACAGGACTCCCAGGAGTTACTAAAAGTTACACCACCTCAATATTTTCAGGAATATGAAAGATTTCCAGGTCCTTCCAAGCCTTCTCTGGAGGTTCATCCATCAACCCCTCCAACTCCTTATGTTATCCCACCATCCACAAAGAAGACTTGTTTTCAGACGGTGACAGAAGAGGTGGGAAGTGTTTGACTACTAGGATATGGGATCAGAGTGGGATGATAATTTAGCTCTCATGTTTCCACCGGATGCTACTCAACTGGCTGATTTATCACTAGATGATATTGGTGGTTTTCACGCACTTTTGAAAGTGCCTCCAAAAATTTGTATATTCCCATTCCAGTTAAGCAAACCAACTGTCTACTTATATGATTGTCAAGAACCGTTACCAAAGTCGGTGAAAGCAAATCCCATTATAGATTTCATTTGGAATAATAAAATTAAAAGAAAGAAAAAGCCAGCGATGGTCAGCAGTCGTTCTTCATCTGGACAAGAAATATAAAACACTAGACAGCACTCCAGCTTGTCTTATCTGACCGCCCTAATCCATCTCTGTAGTAATGCAGGCAGCTCTATGCTGTTGAAGGAATCCATTTGAACCATGCACCACTCCTCCAGTTCGGGAAGGAAGGTGTCTGGATAATATAGGAAAAGGTTTTTCTACCATCATGTCCCCCACAGTAAGAGTGGCTAACTCTTTAGCCCGCCTTGGACTCTGATTGTCAGATGTGGTTGGACATCAACGCATATATGGAGATCTTGCCAGAAGATAAGCAATTAGAATCTAAGAAAAGTCTTCCGGAATCTGAAAAAGCATCAATGGAAATTGACTGTGCTTTAGATTTCAGATCTGCAGGTTTCCGACAACTAGTAGGAGCAACTGTCCTCCGAAGGCAGGGGTGGTTGACATCAACATCTTACAGAATTGAGATCCAAAACAAGATCTTGGACATGCTTTATGATGGGGGAAGTACTTTTTGGAAAACATGTAGACAACGCACTACAGTCTATTTAAAACCTATACTGCTAAATAGCTTGGTATTTTAACAACAAAGGTGCACATGCATCAAGCAAACCAAAAGCGATTCCTTCATAGCGAGAAATAAGGAATCGTTATTAAGGAATCGCTTTTGGGCATGCATCAACAGATTCGGTAATTATTAGCGATTCCTTAAAAATCGCTATTTTTACCGAATATACAATAGCGGAGCATGCAAACTCCGAATAGCTAATAGCGAGTTCGGTAATACCGAATTAGCAATTGGCGAATTCGGTATTAGCGAAATCGCAAATGACCGCGTCGCTCCGGGGACGTGCAGATGACATCACCAACCAGGAAATACAGCTGCCCCACCCTCATTGCATCGACAGAGGAGCAAACAGGAGCACTGACTGCAGACTGCCTGTGCAGACTGAAGCCACACAGACTGTTCCATCTGCTAAAATACACCATCCATGGAGAAGGACGCCCCATCTAGCGCTGAGGCTGCGCGCAAGCGCAAGTTCTCCTACAGGGAGCTGGAGCACCTAATTGAGGGAGTCTCGAGCAAGCACGATCGCCTCTTCGGGAAGCTGTCCCTCAAGGTGCCTGGGGCGGAGAAGCGCCGCATATGGCTGCGCATCCGCGAGAGGGTGAATGCAGTAGGTGTGACGCCCCGCAGCATCGACGACCTAAAAAAAAGGTGGGACGACCTGCGGAAGCGTGCGAAGGAGAGGATAGCCGAGAGGCTCCGGGACGCAAGCAGAACGGGAGGCGGCCCTTCCATGGTCCAGGCTAACACTGCCCTGGAGGAGCTGGTGGAAGGAACAATTCAGCGGGAAGCCGTCGTGGGAGTGACCCAGATGGACACGTCCGGCGCAGCCACAAGTGCCCAAGGTAAGATGCATGCCTGTTGCAATACCCAGCATAGCGTAAATCCCATGCCAGGCCCCCAGCAGGATCTGAGTGTGCATGCAGCTTTGCAACACACAGCTTGACTCCTAACAAATTTCTGGTATTTATAAAGCGCGACACTCATCCCATAGGATATCACGGCGCTGTAAGAAAAAGGGGGACTATTGAGATTTATGCAGAGGGAGTTAGTTTTTTGGAAATAGGTGGGTTTTTAGTTTTTGCCGGAACTGTAGCAGGTTTGTAGTGTGTCTAAGATCCATGGGTAGCTCGTTCCATCTTTTGGCCGCCAGATGTGAAAAGGCTCGTCCACCTGTCCTTGCCCTGAAAATGCGCTTAGGTTTTCCAGGGCTGAGTTATTGGACCTTGGGTTCCTGTTTGGAATATAGAATTCGATTTTACATTGCAGGATTGTAGGGCCTGTTTTGTGGAGGGCTTTATGCGCGTGACAAAGTATTTTGAAGGTGGCTCGTTGACGCATTGGTAGCCAGTGGAGTTTTCTTAGGCATGCGGATGCCGAATCTCGTTTGCCTTTGTTGCATACCAATTTGGCTGCCTGGTTTTGTAAGACCTGTAGGCGGGAGAACAGTTGCTCATTCATCCCTTCGAATAAGGCATTGCCATAATCCAGGCGGCTGACCAGAAGGGCCTTGGTGATTGTGCGCCGGCAGTCCAATGGGATCCAAGAGAAGATTTTGGCCAGGAGTTTCAAGATTGCAAAGCCTTTGCCCCAGAGTATGCGTACGTGGTCTTTCATGGACAGTGCGTCGTCCATCATGATGCCAAGGTTTCTGGCGTACTGTTTTGGGGTGGGGGCTGTTCCCAGTGACGATGGCCACCACGTATCGTTCCATGATAGTTTGGCTCCTCCGAACAGTAATATTTCAGATTTTCCGGCATTGAGTTTAAGGCAATGGTTGCTCATCCATTCTGCCATTTCGGAGAGACAACTATGTAGTTTTTTCTTAGTTGTTTCCAACCCTCGTCCATAGTCACTATCAGCTGTGTGTCGTCGGCATATGAACATATGCCGATGCCCCACTTTCTTCCAATGTCGGCTAGAGATGAGACATAGACATTAAAGAGAGTGGGGCTTAGTGAGGACCCTTGTGGGACCCCACAGCCAATGGGACGGGGTTGTGAATGGAATTGACCCATATGCACTGCTTGGGTGCGGTTACTTAAAAATGATTTGATCCATTTTAACGCTGTGGCTTGTATTCCTTTACTCTGGAGGGTTTTTAGTAGGCATTCGTGCGATACAGTGTCAAACGCCGCTGACAGGTCTAGCAGTATCAGAGCCACAGATCCTCCTTGGTCTGTGATGCATCTGACACTGTCCGACACTGCCAGCAACGTTGCTTCGGTGCTGTTGTTTGCTCTAAAGCCAGTTTGGGTGGGGTCCAGGAGTGAGTTG
The DNA here is from genome assembly GCF_964204655.1 of Triturus cristatus. Taxonomy (NCBI): domain Eukaryota; kingdom Metazoa; phylum Chordata; class Amphibia; order Caudata; family Salamandridae; genus Triturus; species Triturus cristatus. Next base: position 338,868,636 of record NC_140591.1, on the reverse strand, counting down.
TCCTCCAAGTATTTGGACAGTTGTGAGTTGACGATTTTCTCCAAAGCCTTGGAGAGGTAGGGGAGCTGGGAAATTGGCCTGTAGTTCTCTGGGTTAAGGATGTCGGATCCGGCTTTCTTCAAGAGGGGGGTTACAGATGCGTGTTTCCAGGATTCTGGAAAGGACGCAGAGGTGAGGGACTGATTAAAAAGTTTGGTGATGAGGGGGCAGAGTGTTGGTACGATTTCTGAAAATACAAAATGCGGGCAGGGGTCTGCAGGAGAACCGGATTTAATTGTTTTGAGAACCGCTAACACCTCCTCTTCGGAGAGTGGTTGGAAGTTGGTTAGGCAAGGGGAGTTGCCTGCGTCTAGATAGACGTTATCTTTGTCGGATGTAGGCGAGTTTTCGTCAGGGCTGTCGGATGGGGTAATGATATGGGAGGAGGTAAAGGTAGAATAAGGAGGTAAAGGTAGAATAAATGTTGTTGATCTTTTCACTAGTGCATCATGGGAGTTGTAGTCTACTCAGGCAAGTGTGCATGTAAAGGGGTAAATGCAATAACCATTCACCAGATAAGTAGAAGCTGGGTATAGACAGTAGATTTAGTGGATCACAGAGGGACATGTATGTGTACAACACTACGTAGGTCTAACTATCCCACTAACCATGCACTGTTTCACACACAGATGCATCACCTGGGGGATTCAGATGACAGCGGCCAGCTGGTAATCTCCGAAACACCGGTTGATTCAGACCTTGAGACAGCGCAGGATGCCCTCACATCACCTACACCTGCCACCCCACCAGCACCAGCACCAGCACCAGCCACACCAGCTGCTGCCACCAAAGCGCCGCGGCGCAGGTCCCAGGTTGCGCCCTTGCCGGTGATGGAAACACCCACCACACAAACGGGACACGGTCAGCACGCCATCACACCACCTGTCCGCGCCAGGCTAACACAGCTGCGCAGGTCTCGCCAACGTTCGGTCTCCTCGGGCAACCTGGATCTCCAACACACTCCTGGCATTGAGGAGAGGATGCTGTCTGTACAGCGCGTGCAGAGCCGCCACATGGCAACCATCAGCACCAACATCGTGCACCTTGTTCGTGAAATGCGAGCCATGACTGCCGCAGTAATGGCCATGGGCACGGCGGTCAGGGACATTAGCACTGTGGTGGCAGAGGGCAATGCTCACCTCAGGGAAGATGTACAGGAGCTCACCAGTGCCATGAGGGAGGGCCATGAGTGCCAGAAGAGGAGGCACCGACAGCAATTGTTGCGTTCCGCTGCCGCTACTAAGGCTATCACGCGCCACAGCAACAGTACCGCAGTGTTGGCACGCCGCACTGTGTCCTTGCAGGTCGACCTTGGGCACTTCTGCGGGGATGTGGCAAAGGCACTGGGGCAGTTGACCACTGCTGTGGAACACTTCCAGAGCAGCACATGCAGTGCTGCAGCTTTGGGGGGGGATGACGCTAGTGAGGCTGCCTCCAGTGTCAGCAGCGTGTCACTGGCAGAGGCCAGCACCAGGCGCCGCAGTTCGCGGGCATCCACGGGGACAGGCCGTGGTGAGGCAATGGAGACACCTGAGCGGAGGCTTGGGGTACGTGGCAAGCGCCACTAGACAGTTGAACATGCATACAGGACCATGGTGGGGCAACCATGGACATACACTTACTGAGTATGCACAGGCGTGAGTTTAAGGCACATTTGATTTTTATTTTGGCAATTGGAGCATGATTTACATAGCTAGTTTTGTTGCACAAACCTCAGTGCTACTGTGCATTAAACAGTTGCACCCCAAACAAAATTGTAATGTTTCATTCTCACATGTTTCAAAAATGATTTTGCATGATGTATGTCCGCCTCCTATGGCCCTCTGCTGTGTTAGGGACGTGGGCCTGTCATTGTTGGGCGGGTGGTTGGTCATCCCGGTGGTCGTCATTCCTGTCCACCTCTATGGGTATCCCCCTTCTGGTCGCTATGTTGTGCAGCATTGCGCATACAGCAATTATCCGGCAGCATGTTTCAGGTTTGTATAGCAAGGCGCCGCCAGTCTTGTGTAGGATTCTGAAGCGACTCTTCAGAATCCCAAATGTCAGCTCTATGACATTCCTAGTGCTGATGTGTGCAGCATTGTAGCGATGTTCCTGTGGGGTGGCTGGATTGATGTATGGGGTGAGTATGTATTCACGCAGGGCATAAGCACTGTCACCTAGAAGATAGAAGCATAGACTTAGCATTGGTGATGTACATACATGTGTGGTGTTGGTGTAGGGAAGCGTAATTTTTACGTACCTAGCAGGAGTCCCTCTCCAAATTCTCCGTTGATTAGTCGCCTGTGCATTCCACTGTGGCGGAAGATGCCGGAGTCGTGTGTGCTCCCCGGGAATTGTGCCACTAGGTCCGTTATGATGTTGTTTGCATCGCACACAACCTGCACGTTGATTGAGTGGTATGACTTGCGGTTCCGGAATATGTACTCATTTGCTGCGGGTGGACATATGGGGATATGCGTACAGTCGATGCATCCAATTACATGTGGGAATTGTGCCACCTGGTAGAATGCCTGTTTGGTGCGGTCCAACTGCTGTGGGGTTGTGGGGATGCTGATGTGGGTGTGCAGCATTGTCAGCATGGCATCTAGGAATTTCTTGAAGAAGCGTGACAGTGCGCTTTGCGATACGCCTCCGGCCACCGCAATTACCCCCTGGAAACTCCCTGAGGCCAGTAGGTGCAGGCTGCATAGGACCTGAACGTGCGCAGGGATTGCATTGGTCCGGTGTGTCTGGTGCTGCAGTAATGGTTCCAGGTCTGCAATCAGGCGCATGATCATTGCACGATTGAGGCGATACTTCTCGTACACCTCGTCCTCATTCTGCCCAAGCAAGGTTATGCGCAGTCTGAAAACTCGCTCCTGGACCCTTCTCCTGCGCTGTCCTGCTGCATTGATACGCATCCTCCTTGCAAGCACGTAGAGGGCAGCCATTTTGTGGGAGCCAACAGGGTCTCCTGGGCCACATTTAAGGGTTTTGTGATTGCCTCAATCATTTGCACATGGCATATTTTTTTTTTTTTGGATTCGTTTTTTTTTTTTTTTTACTTTACCTCCAGGATTTGATTCCCCTTATTTAGCTCTGGCAAAATAGCGATTTTTGGGATTTTCGTTATTAGCGACTGTTGTTGCATTGGGGTGCGATTCGTTATTTGCTATTGGCACTTTCCGGGAGCTAATAGTGATTTCGGTATCTGCTAATTCTGTATTTAGCGAATCGGTAATTTTGCATTTTGGTTATTAGCGAATCGGTATTTTTGCGGATTTATTTTTTGCGATTCGTTATTTGCTCACGTTTTGGGTTCATGCATTTGAAGTAGGTATTTTGTAATCGCTAACGGGTGATTTTTGCGATTCGGTATTTTACCGACTGGATTTTGGCTTGATGCATGAGGCTGAAAGACGTTTGCCCTGTCGGGGGACTAGAGGTAGAGAGCAATTTTCTTACAGAGGAGGCTTTCAGTCATACTCTTATCAACCAGATCAATATCCTAAACAATCCTCCAGTCAGCAATATCAACAATACTGACCTCCACCTTCAGCATTCTAACCAAAAGCAAGCCCCGTAAACTAAGGACTCTGCCAGACGTGTCCCAAGCTCCGGTCACAAAACTGTTGAAACAGAATGCAGTAGAAGAGCATATGACCAGTTTCTTTTCAAATCGGGATCGTATTACAATAGACTGTTGGGTCTTAGACCTACTACGATTCGAAATATTTTGGAGTTCATCCAAAAACCCTTCTCATTCTCCGCCTCAAAGAAGAACACCTGCTCATCTTCATTTACTACAGTTAGAAATCATCTCTGATAAACAAGGGAGCTATAGAAAGAGTACATCTTTCTCAGAAGAATTTAGTTTTCTATTCCCAGAAAATGGAGACCTATATTGGACCTCTGCAAATTAAACAAATGCCTCCAAAAACAGTCATTTCATATGGTCACTTTGCATGAGATTCTACTGCTCCAGGAAGCTTATTTTCATGTGCCCATATTCCCATACTACCAAAACACCAGACAATTTTGAGATTCGAAGTGGCCGGCAGCAATTACCAATTCAAACGTCTTCCTTTCGACCTGGAATCGCAAAATTTCTTACTCCAGTGCTAGCTTATTTGACACAAGAAGGCAATCCAGTATTTCCTTACCTTGAAGACTGGCTGATCCTTTTTGTTGGTCTGCAAGGAAGTCAACCAAGCCTTGTCTAAAAAAAATTTCAGTCAGTTGGGCCTTGCATTAAACGGACAGAAATCGTCCCTCCAAGCATCACAAAAAATTACGTTTCTGGGTGCTGTTCTAGACACCACAAAGGACAAAGTATACTAAACAGAAGTCAAGTGCTCTAAACCAATCCAAATAGCAAACACATTTCTAAAATGTCAGTTTCTGCGCACCCTTCCACATCTCTACTGGGAATGATACCTTTGTGCTTCCTTTTAATTCCTTTCTTCGGCCTGCAGATAAGGGGTAAAGAAGAATTTGGTAAACAGTGGATTCAAATTAAAGGCCCATTCTGCGTGTTGGTAAACATCACCTTGAGAGTGAGAAGTGTTCTCCCTTGGTGGTGGCAGGAATCAAACCTGTCAACAGGACTTGCGCTCTTAGCCCAGATACTTCAATTTGTGATAACTGATTCTTGCCTAGAAGGTTGGGAAGCTTATGTACAGGATCTAGAGATCAACGGAGAATGGACTGCTCAAGAAGAAGCTTACTGTATCGATGTTCTAGAACTAAAAGTGGTTGCAGTAAGTCTTCAAGCTTTTCTGCCAAGAATAGCTGGTTCTTCAGTCCTGATATGTATGGACAACACGAGATCTATGCACTGCATAAACCAGCAAGGGGTAACCAGAGCTTGCCCCTTATTTCTCATAGGGAAAATATCCGGGAAAGATCATTCATACACCAAGTTCATCTGAAAGCAGAACATTTCCCAGCAGTCTCAATCAGTGGGTAGATACAGTAAGTGAGGTCCCAAATTATTGCCACAAATGGGAGCACAATTAAAAAGTCCTCAACAAAATCTTTGCACAGTTGTGTATCCTAAAGGAGAGTGATCCAGTGTAGGACATGAGGTTGTAGGGAGGGGGCTAGAATCAATACATATTTTATCTCAAAAGGGTACCTCTCACACCATCAATCCAAATAATTTCTCATCTAGAAAAACCTATGCATTGTTTCTCTAGTTGTCAATTAAATGACACTTGATTAAAACATTCTCAAACCATGTACACTGAAAATATCATGTCCACAGCATTCACCATAAATCCAAGGAAATGAAAAGGAATTGTTTGTCGATCTGATTTTTTTTCAACACTTGAAATAAAACAAAGTGTACATATAATATTGTTACCCACACGTATCCATGTGTACAATATAAACAAATAGATTAATGACAAAACATGTACAAACCTAAATATTATATCACATTAATCGTTAGACGTGGTCAATACAATCAAGAGGACATATATAGTGTCTGATGCAACGGAGACGAAACATATGAAGTTGAAGCCAATCTTCTCACAATGAACAACAATCAAGTGCCTCATTATGGACCCGAACCCCTTTAAGTTATCGACCTGGCTCCTCAGAATTATCACACTTGGACGTTACACAGGATTGTACAAAAATCCTCGCTAAAGCCAGAGCTGACTCGGCTAGTACAATTTTCCACTTCAAGTCGAAACGTTTATGGTGCGTGGATGACAATATACATCCAATATCTCATCACAACCTCAACAGATACTACTGTTTGAAATTACATCGATCAAAAACTAATTTGTCTCACTCTTAGAGTCGGGTTCATTTGACAGCGATATCTGACTAAGGGAGATCTTTGAATAAGTTATCCTTGTAGTTGAATAGAATTATAAAATTATTTTTTTAAGGATCTGCAGAACTTATCCTCCAGTTCCTTTGCAGCTAAATGCGGCCCTGTTGCAGATAATGAAGAATCCCTTTGAACCCGTTCAGAAAGCAGACCTGTAGTATGCTTCCTGGAAACTGGCACTTATACTTGCACTCACTTCGGAAAGAAAAGTAAGTAAGATGTAAGCTTTCACCATCAAAGAGCCGTATATGCAGTTTAGAGATGTTATTCATTTTAAGGACATATCTCCATTTGAATCCTAAAGTACCATTGGAATTTCATTTAAATGAACTGCTGATATTAAAAACATCATTTTAGAACGTATGGGCATAGCAGAGAGACCCCTGCATGCACTAGTTGTTAAAAGATGCCTTAAATATTAATAGAACCTGTGCTTCATAAAGACGGATCTGTTATTTTTTTTTATTTTTTTCATTTTATTGTTCATAGATAAATATTAAAGGCCATACAGTTTGCTGCACCTTTTAGTATCCCTTTGTTTACAGTGTGCCATGTAATCTCCGATATAATCAACCGTTAACTTTGGGCCACAGGGTTAAGGGGGGGGGGGGTGTAGACACTTAACAGAGCAGACTGCATTATGTCGCACATTACATGAAAGACAACACCGTATTAAGCAGGTAAGCCAAACATTCATGTCTTGCATCATTATTATATAATTGAGCGCTTCTATTCCCTGGTGTGCGTCCAGTGCAGTACACAACAAAATACATGGAGTGGTTGGCATTCTACTCTTAGAAGGTTCAGTTTTGCAGCGTGAATCTTTCTGGATTCACTATGCTGTGCATTATTCCGCGATCTTGTGGTTGGGTCCGGATTCGTAGTCTTTTTTTTTTTTTTTTTTTTTTTTTGTAGCCCAGGTGGGCGGCGACGACCCACCATTTGGTGCACCTCTCGTGACGTCGTCATGCTTCCTGCGGAAGTCCCACCTTTGGGGCGCCATCTTCAGATTCTTTTTTCCGCCGTTGGGTCTGGATCGTCATCGATCAGCTCCAGAATTACAATCGAAGGAAGAAGAAGAAGGAAAAGCGAGTTTCGTTGATAACTAACTACGAAGACATCACAGAAAAGGAATATATTACATCAGGAGCGCGAAGAAGGAAGTTTTGCGCCTTTTTTCTTCGACGCCCTTGGAGAATGCGCACTCAGAGGCCCTGAGCGCAATGGACAAGACACCATTCAAGTTCTGCCCTAACTGCCACCACAAGTTCGCGTAGAAGGACCAGAATCCGGTCTGCAACCTCTGCCTACCGGTCGACCACCAGAGCAAGGACTGCAACGCCTGCTCAGCCTTCGCGCCGAAGACGCTCCGGGTGAGAGAACGACCGAGAAGAGCCAACGCCAGCATGGATGGCAAGGGTAAGGCCCCGTCGCTCTACGATCTGGGCCTCTCCACAGACTATGAGGACAACGTCGCCGAGGGACCCGAAAACTTCACGGTCGTAGAGACCGACAAGAAAAAAGAAGATGAGGTAAGAGAATCGTCGAGCTCAAAACACCCGAAAATACCTCAAACCCGAGGGTGACTCGAGAAAATCTGAGTCAAAGTCCACGAAGGGAGCCCCGGCGCCGAAAACTTCGACGACCAAGGGGGGAACAATGGACAAGAGGCCGAGCGGATCCTTCGAAAAGGACTCCCTGGAGCCGAAAGACGCCGAAAGGCAAGGATCGTCGAAGGCAACCCATGAAACGGAGCGCTCGACGCAGAAGGACCGGTCAGCGTCGACGCATGTTCCGTCGAAGAGGCCCGCGGTCGACGCCGAAAGCATCTCCGAAATGGAGAAGAAGAAGAGGCGGCTCGAGGCCGAAATGGAGAACATCCTTCAAAGGAAGAAGGAGTTCGACGCCAAGATGAAGGAATTCAAAATTCCAACGGCTACACCGGCGAACGTTGTCGAAATAGAGGACGAATTCGACACAGAGGGGCTGCAGAGAGATCTCGACGAGGAAGACGAGACCTATTATGAAGGCGAAGCCGAGGAAGAAGACCAGCAGTCGTTCTACAGCTCGGCGCCATCAACCAGCCACGACATCGGATGGCAGGATCTCGACACCGAAAACCCCGAGGAGCCCGTAGATACGTACCCTTCGAGGCCTTCGCCACCCGACGACATCGGGGTGTACAATATGGTGGTCAGGAGCGGGGCGACAGCCTTCGGCGTGAAACTGGACGAGGAGAGGCCGAAAGCCGATTTCCTCCTCGAGACCCTGCTCCCCATCCAGACGAGGAGCCAATTCCTTCCCATGCTACAAAGTGTGATGAATCAGGGGAGAGAGGCCTTCAAGGAACCAGCGACTTGCCGTTCGATCACGCCCAGGACGGAGAAGAAATATAAGCACTCTTCTCTGGACCCCCCTTACATCAAGGGTAGTATCACTGCCGACTCCATCATAGCTTCCACGGCCAGGAGAAGGGCCAACGTGCCAGCAACTTCGGGGCCACCACCTGATAAACAAAGCAGGAGGATAGACCTCACAGGAAGAAAGGTCGAGAGGAACGCAGCAATGCACTGGCGCATGGCGAATTCCAATGCACTTCTCAATAGGCACCAGTACCAGCACTGGGATGAGATGGGGGAGCTAGTAAAGCACCTCCCCGAAGAATACCGCCAAAGAGCCTCCCACCTGGTTGATGAAGGTAAAAACATCGCCAACTCTTGTATAAAGACGGCATTGGACGGGGCAGAGACTTCGGCAAGACTAATGGCCATAGGGGTCACCGAGAGAAGACATGCATGGCTAAGAATCTCGGGATTCAAACCGGAGGTGCAGAACAACATCCTTAGCACCCCCTTCAACGGAGAGACACTGTTCGGAGCAACAGTAGACGAAAAACTCACCCAGCTGAAAAAAGAAAACGAAGCGGCGAGGTCCATGGGGGCCCTACAGCAAAGGGGGATGAGGAGAGGCAACCCCTCTAGGAGACCCTACGGTCGGGGAGGAAGCCAGCAGGGAGCATCGCACCAGACGTTCCAGCAGGGTCAGCAGGGTGATAGTCACGGACAACAAGACCAACAGAAGCAAAACTGGCAGTACCAACCTCGGGGCCAGTCCTTTCGCGGGAGAGGGAACGGACGTGGCCAGAGGAGAATAGGTGGTGACCAACCCTCATCAAAGTGACTCAGCACGCAGGAGGACGCCTACCCTCGACATGCCCCCAAGGGTGAGGCGCAGTACAGTAACATCAGGGGGGAGAGAAAAATCAAAAGCCTACGAGCATCCAACACCAGTAGGCGGAAGACTGAGGTTCTACCTTCAGGAGTGGCGGCGTATAACCACAGACCAGTGGATACTGAACGTCATGCAGTACGGATACTGCGTGGATTTGGAGAAAAAACCTCCAAACAAAAGACCAAAGGGAAGGCAGAGATCGGCTCAAGAACTGGCCCTACTCAGAGAAGAAACCCTGAAGCTTCTAGAAAAAAGAGCCATAGGCTGTGCCGTTCAGAGAACGCAACAAGGGGGTCTACTCGAACTACTTCGTGGTCCCGAAAGTAGACGGAAACCTCAGACCCATCCTGGACCTGAGATACCTAAACAAGTTCATCAGAACACAGAAGTTCAAAATGACTTCGCTGCAGGAGGTGCTGCCCCAAATAAGAGACGGAGACTTCATGGTCACCGTGGACCTCAAGGATGCCTACCTGCACATCCCAATAAACAGAAGGCACAAGGGCCTTCTAAGGTTCAACGTCGACCAGGAACACTACCAGTTCACAACCCTGGCCTTCGGGCTAAAATCGGCGCCAAGGGTTTTTACAAAATGCCTGTCGGCGGTCGCGGCCCACCTACTAAGGCAGGGGATCCATGTCTACCCCTACCTAGACGACTGGCTGGTCAAGGCAAACACACGCGAGAAGTGCGAGAGACACGCAAAACGCGTGACAGACACTCTGACGAACCTGGGGTTCTCAATACACTGGGGGAAGTCATCGCTGGAACCGGAGCAGGTGAAGATTTTCCTGGGAGCAAAAATAAACACCCTGAACAGCACAGTAGTGCCCAGCGACAGGAGGACAGATGTCCTACTGAAGGAGACGCGTCTCTACCAGAAGGGGCGAGCTCTGACAGTGAGGTCAGTGAGCAAGATGATGGGGATGATGGCGTCGTGTATCCAGCTGGTGCCGGATGTACGCCTGCACATGAGACCATTCCAAGAATGGCTACAACAGCAATGGTCACAAGCAAACGGAAGTTGGGAGGATCTAGTGGTTGTTACGCACGCAGTGCAGGAGGAGATGACTTGGTGGAACAGAGACAACATGACAGCAGGGAGAAGCCTGACACCACCAAACCCAACAATGACCATTACCACGGACGCATCGCAAAGGGGATGGGGAGCGCACATGGACAACCTCAGAGTGAGGGGTCTGTGGGCTCCAGCAGATGCGGTACGCCATATCAATTACCTCGAATTGAAAACCATCCTGCTAGCCCTGAAGGCATTCCAGAGGCACCTGTACAACCAGAGGGTGTTGGTTCAAACAGACAACACCACGGCAATGTTCTACATCAACAAGCAGGGGGGGACACAGTCGTTCCCTCTCTCCTCTCTGGCGCAGGAGATTTGGAGATGGGCCATACCTCTAAGGATAGATCTACTGGCAATTCACCTTCCAGGAAAGGAGAATGTGGAGGCAGACTGGCTAAGCAGGCAGACCTCGGCATCGCACGAGTGGGAGCTCAATGGCCAGGAAACGGAGAAGCTTTTCCAGAGATGGGGAACTCCCACAATAGACCTGTTTGCAACACGCCAAAATGCAAAATACCAAAGCTTCGCGTCCAGGCAGCCAGATCAGCAATCCCAGGGAAATGCCCTATGGATAAGCTGGTCGAGGACATTTGCCTACGCCTTTCAACCGATACCCCTGTTGCACTGAGTGCTCGACAAGTGCAGAACCAGCAACATGACTCTGATCCTAGTGGCTCCGCAGTGGGCAAGACAGACATGGTTCTCACAAATTCAAGAAATGGCACAGGGCAATCCCCACAGGTTCGAGAGAAAAAGGGATCTGCTCTCCATGCAAAACGGAGAGGTCCTGCATCCGGAGCCGGAGAGCCTCAACCTGGCGGCATGGCTCCTGAAGACCTAGAGTTTGCGCACCTTAAATTGCCTCCTAGCACTATGCGGGTGCTACGGGAGGCAAGGAAACCAACTACACGGAAATGCTACAGCGCCAAATGGCAGAGATTTACTGTGTGGTGCAGGAAGAAGGGCCTGCAAAACAGAATGACAAGAGACTCCAGTACTGAGGTACCTCACACACCTTCTAAAGAGTAACCTCTGCTCGAGCTCCCTAAGGGTACACCTAGCGGCGATCGTTGCCTACACCAGAGGTGAGAAGGGTGGAAGTTTCTTCACTTCGCAGGTGGTGAAGAGATTCATGGAAGGAGCCAAAAGAATTGCCCCTCCAAAAAGGTTGCCGCCGCCGGCATGGAATCTAAACGTGGTTCTGACGGAGCTCATGAAGGCACCGTTTGAACCCATTCACAAGGCCACACTGCAAATGTTGACGATGAAAACGGCCTTTCTGGTGGCCATAACCTCACTACGCAGGGTGAGCGAGCTTCAAGCACTAACACTACAGGAACCCTACATTCAGATTCACAAGGACAGGGTGGTCCTGAGGACAGACCCACACTTCATGCCCAAGGTGGTGTCGGCGTTCCACATGAATCAGAGTATTCAGATACCAAGTTTCTTCCAAAACCCGACTTCAAATGCAGAAAAGGCTCTGCACACCCTCGACGCTAGAAGAGCGTACATTGAGAGAACCAAGGAACTCGGGAAATCAAAGCAGTTGTTTGTGTCCTTTGCTACTAGCTTCATGGGTAGACCAGTGACTAAGGGGACCATCGCTAGATGGATTGCCCTCACTATTCAATTCTGCCACAAACAGGCTGGACAGGAGCTAGCGGAGGGGCCTCAGGCACACTCCACAAGGAAGAAGGGGGCCACCGTTGCCTTCCTGGCGAACACGCCCATCCAGGACATATGTCTGGCGGCAACTTGGGCATCTGTGCACACGTTCACGAAACACTACTGCGTGGACATTCAGATGAACAAGGAAGCACAGGTTGGACAGAAGGTGCTTCAACACATTTTCAACGACCAACGCTCATCTTCCACCCAGCCACCACAAAATTAGGGAAAAACCGCTACAAAGTCTATGCACAGCATAGTGAATCCAGAAAGATTCACGCTGCAAAACGAATAGTTTCTTACCTGTCGGTGTAGTTTTGCAGCTTAAAGATCTTTCTGGATTCACTAGCGAACCCACCCACCTCCGCCAGGAAGATGAGGCTGGAGGAAGAGGGGGTGAAGTGGAAAACATCAGGAGAAATAATAACGTACAGAAAATAAACTGAAGGACTAATCAATCGCCTAGAGTTTAAAAAAAAAAAAAAAAAAAAGAGAAGGGGGAAAAAAGAACCCGAAGATGGCGCCCCAAAGGTGGGACTTCCGCAGGAAGCACGACTACGTCACGAGAGGTGCACCAAATGGTGGGTCGTCGCCGCCCACCTGGGCTACAAAAAACAAAAAACAAAAAAGACTACGAATCCGGACCCAACCACAAGATCGCGGAATAATGCACAGCATAGTGAATCCAGAAAGATCTTCAAGCTGCAAAACTACACCGACGGGTAAGAAACTATTCGTTACCTGATGTGGGGAGAACGCTCGACTCAGTGTACCCTCGGTCGTGTTTGGTGTAGCTGTGGTTTGCACATTTGCCCAGAATGTGAAAAGGGCCCAGATGTCGTTGGGTATGGACGCTATGGGCATTAGCTCCCAGAAGGCTGATAGCTGTTCTTGACAGTAAGTGATATCATGGGGGGACCATGATGGAGCCCCAGTGCATGGCGATTCTACGTTTATCAGAGAGGCAACGTGTGTTAGAGGGGGCGCTTTTAACATGTCCCAATAGGGCCACAAGTGGTATGCGTTCCAGTTTGGCTCTGGTGATCTCGAGAATTACCTCATAAACTCTGTTCCAGCAGTTAACAAGCATTGGCATAGCCAATAGGTCTCTCCTTTGGGACCTTATAAGTGTTTAGCCATGTAACAGTTGCATAACTAAATACTTCCAAGGTCCCAAAAGCGAGACCTATTGGCTATGCAAGGCGACCGCGAAAGTGAAAGTGATCACGATCAAACATCAAAAAGTGAAAGTAATCGCGATAAAGCGCGGCGCCCGCGCACATGCACTGTAGCTCTAGGCTGGCCTGGTAACACTTTTTGGAGCCCTCTCAATAAGTCTCGCCAGACCAGCGCATGCGCTGGGTCAGGCGACACCTAAAAATAGGGGGGCATAGCCACACTAGGTGCAGAAATGTCAACTGTGGGTGTTTGCATCTCTAGCAGTTTGGGTCGGGTCTAAGCATCTGCAGGGGGCTGCGGTATACACGATGGAGGAATTTAAAGTGAATGTTATTTGTATTTGGGGGATAGGCGCTTGAGCTGGGAGCATCAATAGGTCTACTTTTCATCAGTGGGAGGAGGATCTAATTCGGTGCGCTAGTGGGCTAATGTCTTGGCCGTAGTCACTTGTGAGGGGCTTTGTGTGGTATTGTAGAGATGTGTTATAAGTTTCTGGGATAGAGGGGTTGGTCAGTATGTTGTCTAGCGGCATCAGGACGGTAGGTGTGGTGGGAAGGGAGGCGTGTATCCGCCTGCATGTGGCCCTTATTTGATAGCGTATGAGCAGGTCTGACATGGAAGGGAGGGAGTCCCCAGTTCTGGCCAAAGGGGTTATTAAATTGTCTGGGTACAGATCAGCGAAGGTCGTAAGACCCAGTCATCGAGTACACAATGTAACCCTGTTGTCTTGCAAAGGAAGAAGAAGAGTGTTGTATGCCAGCGGGATAGATGGGGTGCCCACTTGAGTCTCCACCGTATCAATCTCCCCCCACCCCCTCCCAGAGCACATATATGTTTGCTAGATGGCGACCTGCAGTGGAGTGGGTGCAGCTGTATCGTTTTCAACAGCAACATGGGGTTGGAGTGCCACGGTCAATACCCAGAAGGGCAGGTATTGACCTTGCGCACATAGGGCATATACTGTGAAATCTGGTGCACCCAGGCCTCCCTCCGAGAGTGACAGCGTCTGAAGCGCCCATGAAATGCAAGGTTGTTTGCCTGCACACACAAGGGCCAACATAAGGGAGCGGAGTTTCTTGAATGCCTGGTTTAACGGCAGGGGTGTACTTGCAAATAAGTATTAGAATTTTAGCAGCACTATAATTTTCGCTATTGGATCCTACCCGCTAGAGATAGTGGCAACCGGTTCTAGGTGGAAATCCTGCCTTCAAGCCAGTCTATCGAGCGGCCGTAATTCATGCACCAGAGTTCCTGTACGTCGCAAATGAGCCAGATCCCCAGATATTTGGTCGGGCCAGTGGCCCAAGCGAGTAAATACTCTAGTTCGAAGGGGAGTTTGGCGTCCGTTAAGGGAAAGAGTGTTGATTTGGGCCAATTGATGTTCGCCCCAAACAGTCCCCCGAATTGAATGTCGTCTCTCCGCACAGGGTTTAAATTCTCCTCCGGTCTGCGTACATGAACAGTGATCTAGTCAGTGTACATTCAGATTATTAGTCCTCTGTCTGTGCATCCCAGTCCTCTGGGTGTATGATGCTGACGCATTCTTGCTACCAGTGACTCCATGGCCACAGCAAAGAGGAGAGGGGAGAGTGGGCAGCCTTTTTTTCGTGCTCTGGATTATGGGGAATTGATCCAAGATTAGATTGTTGGCTTTCAGCCTCGTGGTTGGACTAATGTACAGCAAACTGATTAGTTGGACAGTTTTGTGTTTCTGCCCCTTCTGGTTAGGATAGTTAATAAATATGGCCATTCTAGTGAATCGATAGCCTTCGTGGCATCCAGGAAGGCAGTGAGTGCCAGTAAGTGAGGATTCAGGCTATGTAGTGTAGAGAAAAAAACATTCTTCAAGACACTCCGCTCCTATATGGTGGCCCTTGTGTGGGCAAGCAACCTTGCATGCTGTGGTGTGGATCTGCCAGGTATAAACCCTGACTGGTCCGGTCTGGCGAGAAGTTTGAGGAGGGGTTGTAGCCCCTTGGTGAGCAATTTAGCAAGTATTTTGGTATCCATATTTGAGTGACAGTGGGGGTTAAGAGTCTTGTAAATTGGCAGGCTTGTCCGGTTTTAGGAGTGATATAATCACAGCTTCGCGCATAGATGATGGTAGTAAGCCCTTATCTAAATATTCTTGATAAACTGCAAGAAGGTGAGGAGCTAGCACTGCTGCATATGTTTTGTAGAAGGAGACAGACAGCCCGTCCAGCCCCGGGGCCTTGTCACCTGGCATACTTTGAATAACTTGAATTATCTCTTTGGTGGTAATGGGTTCATCGAGGTAGGAGCGGTGTGCTTCGCCTAGCCACACTAGCTCAATTGTGTCAAAATATTCAAGCAGGTCAGATCTCAGGCCATCCTGGGAGGGGGTGTAGATTGAGGCATAAAATTAGCTAGGAGGCGAAGTGTGGCCATTGTCCTTTCACTGGGCTGGAATTGTCATCTAAAAGTTCGACAATGTATGATGAGGTTTGTGTGCGTCTAAGTGTATTAGCTAGAGCTCTACCTGGGCAATCCCCCTCGCTGTGGTGTCTAGCTCTGGCATGTTTGCCTAAGAAATAGGTTTCCCTGTGAGCTTCCTCCTCATATTCAGTGATTTTTCCCTCTTGGAGTAGCCAAGTGTTTGGACCCTCCGTTGTGTTTGTATGAGTTTGGTGTCGCTAATGTCTTGTTCTAACTCCACTAAGGTCTGTTGTATGGACTTGAGCACACCCAACTGATTGGCTAAGCATGTTTCCCTGATCACAGCCTTGAAGGCTTCCCAAAGCGTCGAGGGGGATGATACTGATCCCACGCTAAGTGAAAAGAATTGTAGGATCTCCTTACGGCTCTCTTCCTGATCACCGTGTCTAATGGAGGCACCAGCAGAATGCCCGGTGGGTTGTCGGAGGAATGGTCCAGCTAAGGTGGGCCGGAGCGTGATTAGATAATGTACGTGGCAATTGACGAGTATCTATAGTCCAAGACACCACATCACCGGTCACCAGCCAGAAGTCCAACCTGGACCAGGCGCTGTAGTGCGACGAGATACAGGTGCCTTCTATTGTCTCTGGGTGCTATCTCCGCCAGATATCTATAAGCCCATGTTCCTGTATGAAGGACATTATTTTCTGGCTCGCCCACGCGTGCAAGCTATGGGAGGAGTCCGAGCGGTTGAGTGTGTCATTCAAAATAGCATTAAAGTCGCCGCCCCATATTACTGTGTCACATTCTATCAGGGTGAATTTCGACCAAATGGTGTTGATGAATCAATGGTCGTCTGTATTGGGCCTGTATACTGCCTCCGATGTCACAGGAGTTGTCCCCAGGGTTCCACCCAGAATGACATTTCTACCTTTGGGGTCAGTGAAAGCACGAGATGTCGTCCAGTCAATACCTCTGGCATAATTGGAATACGCCGACAAGTACACATCACTCAGTAGATCGTTCGCTGGATTGGGCATGTAAGGGTGTAATTTAGAAACATCCCTTCACACAAGCACACTCCATTATCCAAAGTAGACTGCACTGTGCATGCTTACAGCAGCCGTGCAACGTGTGCTAAATAGGAATTACAATGGGCCGACATCAAAAAAGCCCCCGTCGCCAATTAAAATTTGTGTACAACACTAGGGGGTGGAATGATGATATCTCTCCCAGCTCGTTATAGGTGTTAAACTTGCACCCTTGTCAGAGGCTGAGATGGCAGGCCTCTTCCGCTCCATTGGTTTACTCCTTTAACTCACTAAACGTGGCAGAAGAGATTGGAGAGACTACAACATATAATCGAATTATCAGCCAAGGACGGCAAAATTTAAGGAAATTACGACAAGAGTTTCTATATGAAAATTCGTCCAGAAAAGCAGGTCTGCTTGGCTGCTGTCTTCTTTTTTTTTTTTTTTTTTTTTTTTTTTTTTTTTTTTTTTTTCCTCTTTTCTTTTTTTAAAGCAAGGCAAGCTCAAACTCTTTGTGCAATGAATGTAATTATTATAGTCCTGAAAAGGTAGATGTTGAGTTTGAGGTCATTATTAATTAGTCACTCTGGAAGCCAGTGCAGCATTTGGCCCATTTAAAAACCTTTTATTGTGTGGCATGGTCATTCATTCCACAGAATACTCTGCATTAATACTTTGATGCATAATGGACGAAAGGGAGACAGAAAAACAAAGAACGGGTGAGAGAAGGAGGCAGGGTGGGGGAGCGAGAAAGAAAGAGGAGTTGAGAGAAATAGGGTGCAAGAGAGGATCAGAGGCTAAGAAAGAGTCATGGTGAGAGAGTGCATGAATTAGATGGAAATTGTTGCTTTTGAGGGGGGAAGAGGTATATAGATTTGTTACAGACTCCTGCAGTCTACAAAGTGTTTAAAAAGAAGTGCTTTTTTAAAACTTATTGTTTATTTGTGGCTATTCCTGTACCCTTACTTTTGCCTGAAGTGCATGCTGTGTTTACAGATATTTTAAGCAAAAATAAATAATAACACAATAAGTAGTAAAGCATACCGTTTATTGTTTCATGAGCTATACCTTAAGAAGCAAGTGAGAATATAAAGTGACTGGGCGTTTGGATGGAAAATATAGTAACTTATCGTGATATTAAAGAATAAGCAGTACTTCTTTTTAGGTCCCGCCTGACCCAGCGCGTGCGCTGGTCTGGCGAGACTTATTGAGAGGGCTCCAAAAAGTGCTACCAGGCCAGCCTAAAGCTACAGTGCATGTGCGCGCTTTACCGCGATTACTTTCACTTTCACGGCCGCTTTGATGTTTGATCGCGATCGCTTTCACTTTCGCGGCCGCAGGGCCCTTTTGCATAGCCAATAGGTCTCACTTTTGGGACCTTATAAGTATTTAGTTACGCAACTATTGCATGGCTGAACACTTATAAGGTCCCAAAGGCGAGACCTATTGGCTATGCCAATGCTTGTTTGTACTTGTAGTCACAGAAAGTTTGCACTAATTGGCTGATTTTTCACCCTAGATAGTTACAGGCAAAAAACTGTACAGAGGGAAGAAATCCTGTAGATGGTTAAAAGGCAAAATTATTACATCCAGATAATGCTTGTGTTGGTGAGAGTGCAAAAAACAGTTAAGTGACAGATATTGGATATATTGTGGCCTTTCCTGGCACATAACTTGGCATACTAAGTTCATGGTCTGCCACATCTAATTAGTATGCATGCAGCTGTTGGCCTGAATAGTAATAGGACAGCCACATACATTTGCAGGCTTAAAGTTAAAATCCCTTTTATTTAAAGAAAAAACACTGTGACCAATGATGTGACACCCCTATAATCATAATTGTGTACCTATTCAGTTGGGAAACCTTTTTCATCTTGGAACATGCACTAAGGACTTCTATTAAGACCATATCCCTCATACTGGGTTATCATTAATAATGTCTGGCCCTTAGTTCATGTGCTGTTGTAGAACCTATTGAACCTTTTAGCTTTTTTATGATAACTGTACAGGAAAATGCATGATTTTGCCTTTTTTTTTTTATATAAAGAAAACCATTACTTTGGGATAACTATTGCCACACTACTCTGGAGTATGTTGATGAAATTTGGGCAAGGTATTATGCCTCGCCTCTTTCAAAGATCACCAGCCGCCACTACCCAAACACAATGGAAACTCTCACATTTTCAGTTTCCTCAGAACTGTGAATAGCGGGAGACCAGGAACCAGCTCAAATTAAATGCTTCCAAAACAGAAATACTCACATGTGGCAATTGGAAAATATATGACCCACTCGCCTCTTGACGACCTGGGAACACCGCCTAAATTATCTAAGGAAGTAAGAAACCTCATGATTACCATGGACTCCAAGCTATCAGTAAATGCCCAAGGGGACAAACTGAAAAGATCAACCTTCATTACTCTAAAAACTGTTATTCATCTTCCCCCACCTTGGATTTTCACACAAGATCCAGTCTGTGATCTCTGTCTAAACTCTACTACACCAATAGCTTCTACCACAAAACATCTTTAAAAACTATGAAACGATTACAACAGATTTGGAACTCTGTTGCCAGTCTACTCCTACATGCAAAGCCACAAGCTTGCATCTCCCCTGCCTTGAGAGCCTTACATTGGTCACCGGTTGCCGGAAGATCCACTTTGATTCACCCACAAAGCGATACATGGAATAGGGCCTCTTCATCAGGAATAAAATTGCCAAATATATTCAACAAAGGAAACTCCACTCTAGATTTGCACCTCGCCTCAGAATCCCAAAATACAAGAAAGAAAAACATAGGTGGAACATCCGTCTGTTCAAGTAGTCAAACTTTGGAACTCTTTACTCCAAGCATAAGATCCACGGATAACTTTTATCTTACCTTACTTATCTTACTCGAGAGTTGGCTCTTCCCCATATAACCACCATGTTCAAACATAAATGTACAGCAAATCCCTGTGTATATAAGCATTTATTTGGAATATATGAATGTATTCAGATATGTCTATTCCTTTTGTATAAATGTGTATAATAATTATGGTAAAAATATATAGATGTTCATTAGGTCTGCTTAACAAATGTGCATGTTAGTTATGGTTATATTATTCTGTGTTTAACATGTATATAGATCACTGCATAAATAAGTACAATTTTATCATAACTATCTTCAAGTGCTTCACTATTGAATTAAATGTAAACAAACATTAAACAAATATATTTGTATAAAGTAAAGCTGCAAATGAAAATCTGAGTTTATTAAATACAACTTAAATCTAGATGTTTCATCCCTTATACACATATAACTTCCATGTGCTTATGTATCTTTACATTTATT
Source organism: Triturus cristatus (assembly GCF_964204655.1). Lineage (NCBI taxonomy): Eukaryota > Metazoa > Chordata > Amphibia > Caudata > Salamandridae > Triturus > Triturus cristatus. Next base: position 338,848,851 of record NC_140591.1, on the reverse strand, counting down.
ACTTTACTCATAATTCAGCATCTCCAATGAAATCATATCTCATCTATACCTCTCTCCCTATATCCTCTACCTCCACTATGTGACTCATCCCATATCCTGTTCTACTACGAGGATCTTCAAAATAACCCTTACCTCCTTTCATCAGCTCAAACCTCTTTTCCTATTCAGATCTCCCAAACTAGGCTTTCTAAACCCTTCCCTCATGTATCCCTCCTAGACTCATCCAATACCTCCTCTCTCTTTCCTAATCCACTTCTACAGACTTTCTCCCTCCTCCATGTCTCCTTTACTCATCTCAAACCTCCTACTGCTATGATCTCCAAATAAACAATTTCTAGACCCTTCCCTTCTCTATCCCTCCACTATCCTTTTCAATTTAACTAACAGACTCCCCTCCACCGCTCAAATTAATTTCATATTCCCCTGTACTAATTCACCACGAATACTTTGAATTTAGCGGTAGCGTGCTACTTGCCGAAAAGCACTTGGACACCTCCTCAGGGGTAGTAAGCGCTATATAAATACAATTACAATATTCAACACATCTACTCTCTTTCCTCCACGCAGACGGCCTCATCTGACCTGTTGCTGAAAGTTTGGCTCCTCTGGGGCTGGATCATTCATGTTTAAGCCTTCTGTAAGGCTGTAACATGTGACTGACCCTTTCTTAACCTTATTATCGTCTCATTAACGGCCAGACGCTCCTTCCCAGCGAAAGGGTCATTAGTTCTCTGAGACAGCGTGAAGATCAAATGAGAGAAGGGGTCCTTGTGGTGGGAACTGGAAGGTGGGAGGAAGTAGGAAGAACAAAAGGGGAGAATAGCATCGGCCATACTGCGAAGGAAGAGAGAGGGCAGTCGAAATTTTATGACAGGAAGAGGACAAAAGCAAAGAAGAGAAAATGTGGAACGTGTGTAAGGAAGAGAAACTGCTGATATAGTAATGAGGAGTAGAGGTCACGAGAAAGGGAAGAAGGTAAAAGAGCAAAGGTAGTAGAGGTTGAGGAGAATGGAAGAAAAATAGCAAAACAGACATTTGAGATACAGAGGCAAGGAGAAAGGGGAAGAAGAGGGTGAGCATCGAAGCTTAAAAAAGAGACGGTAGAAATTAGCGGAGGGAAGTAAGAATAGGATAAAAAGACAAGAGAAGGCTAAACGAAGATATGGGAGAGAAAGAAGTGGCAAAAGGGCACATCATAGGAAAGGGGTGATAGAGCCGTTTGGATATGAGAGGAAGAAGTGCAGAGGAGTGACAAAGAAGATTCGGATGGAGACGCGAGAGCAGCTAAGGCAGGTTCCTGTCATTGAATATGTCCAGTCCACCAGGAGACAAGTCATTCAAATGAAGGGATGTGATTGACACATGCGTACCGTCGGCCTGGTGGCTCCGTGAATGCTCCTCTCACAAATGTGCTCTGAAAGTTATAGGTTTGAATAGGCAAGCTCAGCCTTCAATCTTTCTGAGGTCGGTAAGGTGAGCTCCATAAAGTAGGTCATAGGAATACCTGTTATTTGCAGCGATGTGCAGATAGATAACAGCCGATTGCTACTTTCGGCTATATAATAAAAAGTTATTAAGCTGTTATTAACCTTCCAAAGCTCACCATCCATTTTAAGAACTGGCCTAGCTTTGTAGTCACAAAGTTGTCAGGTTTTCTTTCTAGTGAAATTAACGCAATGCATATCCACTGAATAGAACTAGCTGTAGGATTTGTGTACTTATTTCAACCATCTATTTTCGTTTTTATCCATTTCACGGGTGCACATGGAAGTTACACGTAGTGACGTCGCTGCAAAAATACCAATGAGAAGGAAAGGTTAAACGATATCTAGTCCTGCTGTCACTATTTAACGACCAGGTCGTATGCAAATTATAGGTACCGCGCGCTTTCCATTTTCTGACCCCTATCCACATCCCATGCCGTCAAGATGTCTGTAGTACATGCTTAGTGTTTCTGTGCTTATGGAATGTTTATCCTTCTATGTTCTTCTCTGCCGTCCCCGTCGTTTCAGTGTCTTCGAAACGGGCACAGTCACATTTAATCCACGTCTTCACCTCGACATATCCAAGTTGCAGCCATTTGGGCACGAAGACACCGGGAGTCGCCTCGAAGGCACCAACCCCCATTTAAGGCGGATGGAAACCCGGAGGCCGTTCTTACCCTTATCATACTGTCCACGTGGCCTTCTCTCTGCCGCTCCGTTGAACAGAGCTGCCTGTGACTGTACATTGGCACAGGAAATATTTGCTTTGGGTGACATTTCAAGCGAAGTGCCGCCAGTCACTCGACACATCACTGGCAGGCAGCATGACAACCGCCTCATCCGAAGGGTATCGACGCTGTTTTTGTATTCTGGCCGGATTGTGCCTACTATGCCAGCAGCTCCTGGTGACGTTCCCTCGGGCGCCTGCCCGCCTCCCCCTCCTCCCATCTACTGGCAGTAGATTTCTTAGTTTACATCTATAAGATGGGCGGAGAGGGCAGTAACATTGGATCAGGTGCACTGGACAGTTCCAAAACCATGTTAGCGCCGCTTCCTATGTCGAGTGCCAACGTGACTAAAGTTGCGCTATTCTCGGAGGCACACACAGCCTCTCTTGTGTGAATCCTCGTGACGTGTTAAGCCGCCTCGCGTGAGCCTCGCCAGTGAACAGAATGTACCATCCGGATTCCAGATTTTGCTCTGTACCTGGCTAAGCTGCTAAGAATGAATGCAGTGTGCAGAAACGTATAGCCTTCTCGTGTTTTGCATGTCGAAGATCTGTTCATATGGGCGCAGAGCGCATCCTTTAGTGTGACCAGGATGTGCTTTATCCATTTTTTCTTCCTGTTAAAACCTTGGTCGGCTCACACCCGGTTGTAATTTCTTACTCGAGTCACTGTTGGTGAAACTAGCGTGACATACGGTGTGCCGCATAGTGGATATAGAAGAATATTTTTTTTATTGCAATATTGAGAAAAAAATGCATTTTTATGTTTTTTTCACATGGTATTGTGGGTTAACAGACTTGTTGCATAGGTGAGTTACTTGTAAATGCATAGTTTTGTTGTTGTTTTCTGGCCCCAAATTAATTCAGGGGTCAAGTGAGGTAGCCCTTGGTAAAGTTATCTTCCTCCTACAAAACGATCACTATGTGGCGCTCACTTGAGCCCAGGTCACACAGCACGTCATGACTGTTGTAATACCATCTACTCAGTTCAGGTGTAAACTGCAAAACCGGGCATCTACTTTATCATGACTCTGCACAAACGAAACCCCATCAAACCAGCATAGAAAGTACACGCTCGAAGCCCTCTGCGTTATTTGCGGGGTTGGCGTCAGAGCTCATGAACCAACTTCGATGTTTCCACAAACTTCGGCTTTGCTTTTAAATCATTTTTAGTGCCCCAAAGAACCCGCCAGAGGACATGCTGCACTATCAAAACTTCTGAACGTGATTTGCATTTATATAGCACAAATTTCCACTGTTGTTCCATTATAGCACGTTCCCGTTAAGATACCACTTTGTTCTGTTGTTGGAAACATATCATTTGATCCTACTGACTGGCGTTTGGTTGTGTGTAATTGGGAGAGAGTTCGTTCAGTAGATTAGAGTAAAGGTACATTGCTGTCAATCTTGGTAGATATGTGTTGTGCTTTTTTGGATAACGAGTTATGTTTAAAGGACTGAAGTTTTTTTTCTGGTTGCCTGATGGAAGATTCGTGAATTGTTTAAAGCCATAGTACATGTGCTTTGTTTGACCAATGTTGTTAGCCCGTTTGTTTCCGTTTTGGGTAATAAAATATATTAAAATACATTTCTGTACACTATCTTTTTGAAGCGTCGCATCTTGGCAGTAAAGTAGCCCTTTTACTTTCAAAGCAGGGATGCGCTATGTGCATGCTCGTGCCAGTATGTTACCCATTTCAGCAGTACATGGTATTCCCACAGTACATGAGTAGCTCGTATGTGGCGTCAGTGCTGCTGGCTGCTCGGCCAGTCTGCTTTCAACCCGGCGCTGTGTTGTGGTACTCTAGGTTCCACCCTAGTAGGAGACTAGTGATTGAGACCCCCATGAGCTGTTTAAGTCCATCTTTAGTTGTGATTGTCTACAGTTAAGCTGTCACGCTGATAATGTTATGGGGTTGGTATTCCGGTTTGAAATAGTAGTTTGGAAGCATCTGGCCATAAAATGTGATTCACATCCAGGGACTGTCTTGTTAGATGGAGAGTTCATCGTTTTACACCTGACAATTTGTATTTGATATGCTTGCTGGGTCCGTCAGGTGTTCTTTCTCATTGTACTAAAACATAATTTCTTTCCATTGCCTGTGACTATGTTAGACATTAAGTTGAAGTTGTTTCTTTGGCATGTCATATGCGACCAGGGCAGCAAAGAGCATAGCCTCGGAAAGGTCTTCGAAAGAAAAAGGTTAGCTGTCTAAATTGAGTTTTTATAGCATGTAGGAAGGTAGGATCCTTCTAGCATGGTTACCCCCACTTTTTGCCTGGTGTTGCTCTGTTTTCTAACCAGTCTGATTAGGATCCTGATAATCAGAACCCCAGTCACTGCTTCCTCCCCAATTTTGGAAGTGGGAAGTACTTTGGTACCTTCCTAATTGGCTACTGGTGTACCTATGTAATTTCCTAGTATATGGTACTAAGGTACCCAGGGCTTAGGTACACCAGGCGTCTCTCATGGGCTGAAGCTTGTGTTATGCAACCCATGAGAGACCACTTAAACTGTGACTACTGGCCTGCAATTGCAGCCTGTGTAAGTTGATGCTAGCACCACTTACAACAGATATAAGTTTCCTTATATCTGAGATCACTGCACTTAAAATCGCCATCCCTATGGTAGGCTCTTTAGTCTTGAGGGCAGGGTGCTTGGTTACAAGTGTGAGGGTTTCCCTGCATGATCAGGGCCCCTCTACAAACCCCGGAGTATATTCTCCGGGCTTTGTAAGTGCGGTCAGCCATTTAATACATATAGTGGACATCGTCAAATACGAGATGTCAAACTATATATTGGCTGCACTGAAACTGGTTATGTTTGGTATCCAACATGTTAAAATCCTACCACAAACCGATTACAGTGTTAGATGTAGTATCCCATGTACTGGGGGCTACCCTAGGGTGCCCTCATGTATTCCCAGTACCAGACTTTTAGGGTCTAACCGCAAGCTAGTGCTGCTGCCGACATCACATGTTTCTGCCCTCCTCCAGCTGAGCTGAGCTCTAGCAGGGGAAGGCAGAACAATAGGTTTTCTGCCACAGGGAGTTGTGACCACCTCCCAGACAGGACTTGGTGTATTGGGCTGGGGTGAGGGTGCTTGCCAGCGCCACCAGATTGCTTTGATGGGCATATTTGGATCCCTCCTTGCATACTCCAGTTTGAGTCAGTTCAGGGAGCCATTGGCTCTGGCGCAAAACTAGACAAAGGACCTAGGAGGATCCTCTCCTCTGTCCAGCCCCTCCTCTAGGAGGGATCTTTGAATCATTTCAACCCTTTATGAGTCACTCCCCTGTATCTGCAGGCTTGCAACAAAGCTGACCGGTCTGCTGCTCCTGACATCCCACGGACTCCAAAAGGCTCAGCAACACAGGTGGTGGTTCTGCAAATCCCTCGAGGCCTGACCTGGCCTCTCAGCAAGTTTGAGGCCATTATCCCTCATCTAAACCGCTGCAACAGAACCCCTGTGCACCGCGTTGACTTTCCATTGGCAAGGCTTGTTGGCTCTGTCCTCCAGAGATCTTCAGACTACAAGAAGCTCCAGCTCCAGCATCTCTTCCTGCCAAGGTTTTCGTCCTCACCGCATCCTCTGTACCGTGGGCCTGCATCTTTGGTGAGCTGCGCCAGGTCCTCTTGCTACTCCTGTGCCTTCGGCTTGTGGGGCCTCTTGAGGCCCTTTTTTGGCTTTAGGGGGCTCCCTTGCTTGCTTGGGGCCTGCTCTGACTCTCCTGCACTTGGTGAGTCCCTTGGACCTTGCTGGTCCCAACGCTGCACATTCTTCATTTACCACATCTGTTGTTGCTGCCAAGGCTTGTAGGTGCTCCCGCTGGACACCGACTGCCTGGTTCTTTACTTCCGACATGGTACAGCTTGTGAACGGCCCCTGGTCTTCCACAGCGTCACCTTGACCACACAGCTGCAGCGACAAGGGCACCGTCATTACTCCTGCATCTTCCATCATCAGTGGTCATTGGTCTTCCGTGCCTTCGTGTCACTTCTGAGTGGCATAGACTCTGTCCTCTCTGCTTGCAGGTACTTCTCTTCAAGAATCCATCTTTGGATTCCACCAGACTCTTTCTCCTTCTTTGCCAGTGGCATCTTTTCTGAAGTCCTCCATTGTATTCTACAGTCGTTTACAACGTCACTACACACCTATGCACCTGGCTTCCCTGATGTAGGTATCTTGATTCCTGGGGTATACACGGGTGGGGTGACTCTCCAATCTTCTGTTTTCCACTGGGTTTCTACCGGGTCCTCTCGGAAGAGTCCTTCTTAAAAACTGCAACCGTGACTTTCTAATTGACTTGCATTGTGTACTTAGCTGAGTTTCCACTCTGCACACAGCCTCTTTGGGATTCATGGGTACTTACCTCGTGTGGTTCCTAGTGTCCGCAGGTCTCCGGAGTCTTCTGGTCTAAGCCCCAACTTCGGTCGCAGTTCTCAATCCACTTCTTTAGTATATGGTTTGGTCTCCCACTGGAGACCACTGTGTATTTGTGCTTACCTGTTTTACATTTGAAATATTGTGTTGATATCGCCGGGTAGCTGATATACCAATGTGTTAGGGAATGTGTATAATAAATAAAACTATTTTTTATAACTTTAACGTGTGGTTCTTTTTTGTTTAGCCTACACTATATGATTAGTTCTGGTAAAACAAGCTGCTTAACACTCGTTCTGAACTAAGCCTGAAGGCTGCTCTCCACAGCTACCACTTAGAGAGCTTTCTATGGTTGTCTAAGACCACTAAATTCACCATAAGGGTTGCCTGGCTAGCGCAAGGTACTTCACTTAAATAAGTGTGCACCATATACTAATCCAGCTTCCTACAGCGTGCATACACAACAGATGTCTTTTTGGCACTTAGACTGTTCATTAGGCCTGCTCACTAGAGATTTGTTGGATCAGAAGAAGCCCTTGCATTGCATTGCATTCCCCCTACGAATCGCCTGTAGATTTCAAACAGTTCAATACACTGCGGCTTCCGTTCAGTTGAGCTTACTCTTTTTTGGCCTCATTTATACTGCTGTATTACTTTTGCCTTCTAGACACAAAGGTCATTTAGCTCAAATCACTTAGCTTGGCCCACAGAGACTTGCTCATGTGCCCTGCCATCATTTCTCAGAAATACCCCACTGCTCTTTTCAGAGACTTAGTCTTCCACTGATGAGCATCTCCAAGTGCAGTACTACAAGCGCAAGCAAATGCTTACTTACTGCCTGGTATGCAGGCTGGCATGTAGGCTAGCAGCGAAGGACCTTCACTTCTGTCTGTTGTGGTTAAGTTTCTGTAGGTGCTCCAGCTGTGGTTTGGGGTCTTCATGTCGGTTTCCACTGTTCCCCCTCCAGCTACTCTTTGGCCTTCCTCTCTTCTGTTTGCCTTCTGTGGTCCAGTGGAGAGCTGTTGTCCTGATGGAGTCTTCTCTTCTGATGGTGTATCCTATCCAACTCCAGCTCCATCTTCCTCTCATAATGATGGTGTCCATGCTTTCGTTCTTTCATATAGTGAGCAGATGGAGAGTGGTTGCAGCTAGAAAATGTGCAAGGTTCTTCTCAGGCTACTGCTTTTGCAGGCTGGCATTTTGGTGATGTCGCTTTTCATTATCAACCATCATTCTGATCCATACAACAGTGTGTACAGAATACAGCGCTGGTAAAGCCTCAGTTTGGTGTTGGTGCTGTTTTGAGATGACTTCCACACATTGTTCAGCATCCTGAAGGCATCCAGGTCTTGTTCAGTCTGCTCTTGATGTCACTGTCTTTGCTTCCATCATGTCTGATGGTACTGCCTAGGTAAGCAAAGTCTTCAGTCATGGCTAGGGCCTCTCCATCCACTTCGATTGGTGAAAAGTTTAGAATGTTAATTGTCATGACTTCTGATTCCTTAGACTTGATCTTCAGGCCCACTTGCTGTGAATAGATGTTGAGGCACGACTCATTTACCTGCATATGCTGGTATGGGGGAGAGAGAAAGGCTGGCTCATTTACATAGCCCAGGTCCTCCATTGTAGAGCATAAGGTCCATCTGATGCCCCTGGCCTGGTCTTCAGGTGTGTGTCGTATCACCCAGTCGAGGACTAGGTTGAAGACCAACATAGGCATCAAGCATCCCTGCCACACACTGTCTTTAATTCAAAACTATACTCCCTGTCACCTACCTTGCTGGTAAAATTGTCATAGAAGCTCTTGATGAGGAACTATCTGCTGCGGTATGCCATACTCTCACAGTATACCCCAGAGGCTGTCATGGTGTATTCCGTCCAAGGCTTTCTTAGAATCAATGAAGTTGATGCATATTTGTCTCTACGCAACATCATGGAGCAGCGCAGAGTAAGGATCTGATAAACACACCCTCTGCCCTTTCGAAACCCAGCGTGTTCTTTTCTTAACTGCTTGTCCAACGCTTGCTGTTTGTTGCCTTCTACAAGTTTCCTCAAATATTGATAAGATGTTGTTCACCTACACCAAAGAGAAGGGGTTTTAAGTTTTCCCTTGCTCCCTTAAGTAGGTAGCTGCCTGCACGCCTGTTTTCTTCCAGCATGGGCCTTTTGCTAGATCTAATTGTCATGGAATCTACAGCTGCCGAATCTTTCACCACCACCCTATGCTGTATTCTCTTCTGCCTCCACCAGTTGCCCCACTAACCTCACCTGATGTCCTCCACTAGGATTGAGCCAACCTTTTCATCCCATTTCTTCTCCTTGCTCATTCAATCTTTCACCCTTTTCCAGCATATCCCACCTGCGATGTTCAAAACATGCTTCGGAGAGCACTTCACCCAGAGCAATGGCACTTCACCCAGAGCAGATGGCCGCCCACTACCTAATCTGCAAGTAGACGGCAAGGAACAAACCACAGGGACCAAGAGGGCTAAGAAGAAAAGCCCCAACACTGTAGCACACACAAGGCAATGGCCGAAGTATTGGCAAATAAGTTAATAATGGTGTTTTTTGTCAGGAAGCCATACATCCTGATTGGCTGACCTGTTGCAATGGTCCCACTGTCCATGCTAACTTGGGTCGGTACTTCATAGTTGAAGTATGTTGACTGCGTTCAACCTGTGATGCACGATTCTAGCTCGTCAGATCTTCCACTACTGTTTCTGTTTACACCTTGCACCTCTACGTTGCTGTACATTTTTATACTGTAAAAAGCTGTGTATTTAAGCTCACATGCAGAGTTTTATTCATGCCTTGCCAACTACCAACAGAATATACTGCCCATAGAAGCTATATGTAGTAACCTGAAAACTTGGCGTATGTCCATTGGCAACACATATGCTGGATTTCCTAATCACTATAGGTCTGAAAGTGAAATTTGAATAAAAGCACATTTATATGAGCACAGTGGAAATCGCTCCTCGTGTTTTTGTTTAAGGAAAGCAATCCTTCTCTGTGCCTGTTCACATTCTACAAGCTTTAATGAAGGATCCGTGGCGAAGAGTGTGCAAAGAGATTTCAGGCCCAATAATGCAGTTTTGGTTATGAAAATTTCAGTGACTCATCCAGCTTTTTATGCAGACATGTGAACATATCTGCCTTCTGGCATACACCATCTGTTGCTGGGCACGCACTGAAGTAGTCAAAATCGAGCAGTTCCTAAATGAAGAAGAAGTCCGGTATGGCTGTTTATACCTCTGGGCGAAAGCCTCTCATCCAGCCGAGGTCCCCTACAAATGATCAATTTACACTTGCATAGAGGTAATAATATACAGTGCTTTCGATAATGATGCCATCTAAAATGGCTGCTTTGAATTGGGAGCTTCGGTACCACCCAAATTCTGACAGATTACAGGCAATGGTGTGCAGTGAGAGTTCCCTACTGTCATTAGAGGTTCAGTGGGCAGGTGAGGTGCAGAGCTCGATCCTCCCACTACTCAGACGGTGCCTTAGATTTAACGGCGCTTGTTCTCTCAGTTGCTTTTACCACAAGAAAATGAAAGTGATTTAGGCACGTGTATTGCAGTGAGAATTGGAGCTCATCTGCTAAAAGCATCCTGTAACGTTGGCATCCTTGCAAAATCGGATGGATAAGGCAATGGGCACCTCTTCTAGAAGGCAGGCAATTATTGGGGAATATGCATACATCGGGTTACTGGACACTTCTACCCTTTCAACATCTTTTGTGTAATGCTTTATGATAATACAATAAAACTGCGACGGGCTACAGACAGCATAAAGTTGGTCGTAACTCTGCATATGTTGCCATCAGTTATTCCAAGCATACGTGTTTACAGGTGTAAATTACACACTTTCCAACTGTTGTGGCCTAAGCGATGTGTTTTTGTGTAGGTGTGTGTATTTTTGTTGTTGTTCTGTTTGTCTGACTCAAAGATTACTGAAGCAGTCTCGGCACCTTCATGTTATATGAAAAGTTAATTTTTAAAATACATATATAGATACATATAGGGGTTTTCGGTCCACCATTTTCATTCAATGGTCCGTTCCCGTCTCATTCACAGCATGGGACAGTGGTTTAGACCCCTTCGTCCATTGGTCTTCTTGCACAGTGCGTGACGGTGTTGTCCTCATCACGTGCACAGCCGCCAGAAAAGGAGTGCACTTGAGGCCTGATGGGCCTAGGCTTCTTTGGCCACTTCTCTATTTGTATATTGATATATTTTTGCAAATTTTGTTCAACTCATTGCAAGTTAGCATAATGAGTAAATACAATCATTATATTCTTGTCCAGGTCAGACCTATTGGCTTTGCCAGTGCTTTTAAAAAGGCCTGGCTTGACAATGCAGCTGACTCCATGATTCTTGTTGCCAGTTTCTTAAAATAAACCTAGCGGGCTGTAGCTGCGCCCAGTGGACTTTGCCTCTCACCCATGCAGTTGGTTCATTGAGATGTCCTTCCACCTCGTACAGTGTACTTGCATTAAAATGCATGGGGGATTGTGCTACATCTCAAAAGTATACTGAATGATCACACGTTATATTCTTTATATGATTCATGTATTTTGTATAGAACATATTTCCTTTTTAATTTTTGGAGCAACCATTTCATAGCATATTTGCTCAGGATTGTCAATTGTGTCAATTCTAATTTTATTCTAATACTGGAGTCTAATGTCCCACTAGAGGGCAGTAGATTTGTAAGTGTCGATCATTTGAGAGTATCTATTGTACTGTGAGTTAATGAGTTATTATTCTTGTTGGTTTTGCAAGATCAGAACCGGAGGAAGATCCTTCTCCTACCTCGCAGCCAAGACCTGTGACACCCTGCCTCTCCACCTCAGGCAATCTCCGCCGCTTACCCAATTCAGGAAGGATCTCAAGACCTGGCTCTTCGACTGAACCCCCGCACCCAGACTGATCAACAGCCCCCCTTGTTCCCCTCAGCGCCTTGAGACCCTCACCGGTGAGTAGCTGCGCTAAATAAAACCTGATTGATTGTACGTGGATGTATGGACCACAGAATACAGCCTAATACTTGCCTTTTGTGTTGTCCTCTGTATAAGTGAGGTTTGCAAACAGAATACTATGAGAAGAATGCAGTATATGTGCACACAGCAAGCAATGGTAGCCCTATGTTTGCTTCTCTTTGAATCGTGTTTTGGGACCTGATGTGATGTATATTTCCAACTCGTCTAGAGCGTGGGCTTAAGGTAGCAACCGCACTTGAAAGAGCTCCTTGTGTTTTTATGAGCTCCTCAGAGATTCTTCTTATCCGTCAAAGGGTATTTATTTATTTCATGGAATCTCAGAGCAGACATCCAGGTTTTGAGAGCATGTTTATATAGCAAGGACATCATGCCTTTGAAGTTTAGGAACTGATGCTATTTCTTAATACAGGAAGGCACCTTTTCACAATATCTCATTCCATTTCAAGATGGTATTGGTTATTTGTTACTTCTGTAAGGGTATTTAAGGTGATGACCGTTTTTTAAAGTTATATATATTAGGAACCAAGCCCGAGACATTAGAGCGCTATACACGAGCACCTGAAAAAGTTGTACTTTTTTTTTCGGGGCGGGAAGATTAAGTTATTTGTCCAGAATCGTAGAATGTTGAGTAGAAGCTGGGGTTTAGACTTTGTTGCCCAGTTCCAAAGTCAGCAGCACTAGCCAGTAGACCAGTTCCAAAGTGAGCAGCACTAGCCAGTAGACCGCATCTCTTTCCCAGTGTGGTGTGGATGGTCCGACCATTTTATCAGTTTCCACGAGTGTTTAATTTAACAGGATATCTGCTTGTTCAACGGACGTGTTTTTCAGAAATCTACTTGTAATTAAAAAAAATAATAATAATTAAGTCCACATTTGGAGCAATGCAGTGAGGTGATAAATCATAGCAGCGTTCTCATTGTATCGGAGCTCTGATAAAAGCCTCTGATTATCTTATCAGGGTTTGGACTCTAGCAAGATACTAACTTAGCCACCTTCCTGCCAATCTGCATGCAGGGACTGGAAGTAGGCAGGAAGTGGTAGTTCCGGTGTTGGAATGTGTTTTGAGTCTGCACACGCACAAACTAATGTGTAAAAGTACTCTCCGATCTCTTTCCACCCTGGAAATGGCAAGAGTAAAATATTTTCTAGGGTGGGGGACGGAAAAGGAGTTTAGGAAAAGTAAAGGCGTGTAACTGCTCAGCAGATTATACAAGTTGGTGTATATTTGCTAATATGAACATTAAATTCACAAGTTTGTTAGGAGTACGGTTTCTAGGCTGGATTCTGTAAACTCTTATGAATTCCTAAAAGTTGTAAATCTGCAGCAATGGAAAGACGTATATATACTTGTGGGTGTAGTTTTGTGCCATTCTTTAGGAATTGAGATGCTCATTTATTTTCATGTTGCCATTTGTGGTTTTGCACGGTTTCCCCATTATTTACCTTTTGAAAAATTATTATTCGCATTCATCAAACTCTTTTAAATAAATGAGGCATAAGAGAAATGGTACTTAAAATTGCACAACTGTGAAGCAAAACTTTGTCGAGTTGCATTTTTTTGTGTGTTAATCTGAAAGTAAGCAGTCGCAAGTGTTGCATTCATACGCATGCATATATTTGCATATCATCATGGAGTATTTTAATTAACCACAAATTGTTAAATTTTGCAAGTGTGAACACAGATTTATGCTCGAACCCCTGTCAGTAATTCAAAGTGAGGTCACAAGTTACTGCATTTCAATAGAACTCTAATTTTAACAGTAAAGACTTTCGATTAATGAATCCTTTATATACAAGTTTTAGCAACGTATACATTTAAATGTAAACCGTTCCTTAATGACATATAAATCTCTTTCCATACTATGCTACTCCAAACTGGCAACTATAGGTTTTTTCCTGGAGGGTGTTGGGCCTACTTGTCCAGTGTACAAAATAAGTCTGAACACTTGTGGTCCTTCACACTAAAAATATGTGATGGGACTTCCAAACCCCTGCATTTTGGAGAGGGCGTTGTGTAACTTACTAGGGAATTGTTTTGTGGGTCACTTTTGACACATATGTAACTAAGTTACAGTGGCTACTAGTCCAGAATTTTCTTTTGTTTTCTTTTGTACAATAAATAGGAAATCTACCAGAAATACTAAAGGAGTCTGTAAACATTGTATGGCGACCTGAATGTAAATTAAAAGTAGCAGCGTTGTTGGATTGAGGTATTTAGTGCTATTTCCAAGAGCAAATGAGTAGGCCTGACATGAAGTTCCCCAGGCTGTGTTGGAAAGATTGCACTGAAATACAGCTCTCCCTTCCTTCTGTGGTATTACCTAATGGCGGAAGACCAGCCGGCAGACGTTCACGGCTGTTGTCTTTTGCAATCGCAATTTTAAGTTAAAAAGACAGTTATGTTATAACTATTTATAGAGCGCACAAATACCAGCAAAGGTGTCTCGGTGCTAGCTACTCCTGAAGCAGAACAGAGTGAAAGAAGACCATTAACAAAGACCCGATTTATTAAATAGCCAAGTGAAGGCAAATCTCTAATCTGACTAGGAAGAGAATTTCAGAGTTTAGAAGTAGCCACCACAAAGCTTCTGTCACCCCTGTTGGATCTATATGTTCTGGGAACAACCAATAGATTTGTGCCGGCCGAGCGCAGGGACCTGTTCGGGGTGTACATCTTTAACGATTTCTTCAAAAATATGGATCCTATGTTGTGTGGCTTTATAGGCAATGCACAGCGCCTTAAATTTTATTCTATTTCTGTTAGGCAGCCAGTGCAGTTGTCTGATCACGCCAGACACGGAATTAAATTTTGCTGTGTTCGACAACAGTCTAGCAGCAGCATTTAGAATTAGCTGCAGTTTGTTCAAGATTGATTGCTGAGCATTAATCAGTAGACCATTACAATTGTCTACCTTAGACAGAACCAAGGCCAATAAGATCATTTTCCTGGCTTCATTGTAGTTAAAAGTAAACAGTTTCTTAGCCATTCTGAGGATGTAAAAAAAAACAGCAGACTACTGAGTTGCCATGATATTAATACGAAAGCTTGTCAGAACGAATGACCCCAAGATTTTTTGCCTTGGTAACTGGGATGGGAGGCAGTCCGTGATTGTCTGGCCACCAACGAGAGGACCATGCTGGAGAGAGGTTACCAAACACAATCACCTCGGTCTTAGAGGAGTTTAATTTGAAGCAGTGATTGGCCATCCAGGTACTCTACGCCAACATACGATCATGAAAATTAGACAAGACACTGTCTCCATCCATATGGACAGCGAAAACAATTTGAGTATCGTCTGCATAAGATGTAAGACTTAAGCCAGCCGATTTGATCACTCGTGGCAGTTCGGTAACGTAGATATTAAAAAGGGTAGGACTGATGGAGGAATCCCTGTGGGACTCCACATGGAAGAGAAAAAGGAGGGGATTCAAAAACGCCCAACTTAACTGATTGGGCTCTGTTGGATAAGAAAGATGCTAACAGATCATTGGCCTTGTCCCTGATGCCTAAGGAGGAGATACGGTTGATCAGGAGACCATGGTCAATCGTATCAAAGACTGCTGATGGGACCAAAAGGGCCAACGCCGCTGCACCACCCTTATCCAATGTAGACCTTATTTCCTCCATTTCAACAAAAGAGAGGAACCTTAGGGAACCCAAAGGACTAGGATTAAAATGACACTTTAAAAAGGTGGTCCTCTGGGGTCAATTTTTTATATAATACACAACTAATCTCATGTAACCAACCAAATGGCATCCACACCACAACCACTCATAAAGGTCACCGCCTACCTGGTGGCTACAGTATATTGGCACAAAAACTCATGTGAGATGATACTGTTTACATATTACTGAGACCATTTATTATAATTTTGTACAAAACTCAATTAAAAACCTTTAAGTTAAAGGATCATCAAGTACATTGTGTTACAATATTAAAAACCATTGGTCACATAAGTAACGGTTAAAAACACATTTAAACAAAAACACGAGAGATAAGACACTGTAATCTTTGTTATCCTGGGGTTTGGCCATTAATGACAATCATATACAAACGCCCTGATGTCTAGGACGATGTTCGAATGGCTGGGTTTATGGCAACAAAGCAAGAGCAGGTCGACGCATTTCGAAGGTTTTATCCTATTCCACCTTCTTTATCAAGACTGAAATATTATAACCTCCTGTTCATTGTGTATCTATAAATTTAAACACACATATATGTATATAAATAATAAATCTACCATCATTCAAAACGATTATAATACAAAAACATAAATACATATCTTCAAACTTCGATCTCACAGAATTTTTTTTATAAAAAACAAGTTTCCTCACAATTAAATATCAATAGATCACAGTTTATACAAGAGGATTTTTTAGTGCCATCAGTAACATATCTTAAAACCATAGTCATTTATCTAAAAAAAAAAATTAATAAAAATACAGCTGGTAATCAATGGACCACATTATACACAAGGATAAAAGTTATTTTTGATACCACCCTTGTAGACCATCAAGTACACCGGCACCTTATGACCTTTCTGAAAGAACAAGCAAGTTCCCTTTCACACTCCATCTTCTATTGTCAATGGCATGTAGTCATCCAAACGTGCATTCATGTTCTCCCCCATATGTACACCACCATTCATTCTGTTGTGTCTCATACATTTGTCATACTTTGACTGATACATTTAGTATCAATATACTCTAATCTCTTTTCTTGTTATAGATAAGTGTAAGCACTTACTAATCAAAAGGTGAACAATATATCACTCTGTTGCACAGAAATTCGTGATCCTTGGGCAATTTCATCCTTATGTACGCTTCAATGGTTTCTAGATGTGGGAACACATATACAGACATTAATGTACTTTCCAAATTGTATTCCCTTCCTATTTCTTAGATATTTTGTCTTTATATTTCTTTGATATACTTAATCCAGTACTTGCGGCTTACTTGTTAAGATCTCAAAAGTAATTATGTGACTAGTTGCTGTAAGAACCCCAATTGTAGCTTTAGGGTTCTCTTAGCCGTATCTTTATTATTCAGGCTTCTATTAATAATGAAATTAAAACAATAATGGGTCCTAACCTAGTGGTTACGAATTTACCTCACTTGGCACAACTAATAAGTTTACAAGCATACCCACCTTTTATACTATCAGCACAGTCTTCAAATCTTTGTTATTAATATAGACGTCAGAAATTACTTTTCCTTTTCCTTTAGGAGATCCGTTCCTTAATGCAACTACTTCAGATCTTTTCTGTATTAGGGCATGTTTACTTTTTTACACTAGAATACAAAAAGGAGAGACCCCAATTTATAAAGAGTCATTAATAGTATAATTACATCATTACTGTGGTTTGTTGCCAAATACCACAATCTCTATTTCCAATGCTCAAGCCCCTTTCCTTATTCTGGGTCTTAATTTCACTATAATTTATTGTTCAACTGGCAAGGGAGTATCACCAACATACCAGTACTTACATTTTCGTCCCATGTCATTATCCTTATATCTACATTTTTATCTATAGATCTATCATTGGTGATAAAGCCCCCTTCTCATATTGTGTCTTATTACTGGGGTATAAACTCCATTTGGACCTATAACTTTGCTAATCTTTATATTCATGTGCTCCGTTACCCCCATTTCATTCTGTGATTCCTTGCCTGATATCGCTGTGAGGATTGAACAGAGTACCGAACATCCCTGCCGGAGCTAACCCGCTACGAGATCCCTAGCGTCTCTTGCGTGCCTCGCCTTAGGACCATCCTCTCTGTGTAAACCCCACTCACCTCTCAAATCAAGAACCGGCGGTCCCTCGATCCATCCTAGTTTGTGTATGAAAGATTTGTGTCCCCGTTTGAATGGCGTGCTTTATAGTACCCACTCTTCCGAGTCTTCACTCGGCGTTCCTGACGTATTTACGGCATTTCTGACACACCCAATCCTATTCTGTGCAATACGAACAGCGTGTTCATTTGTTAACCATTTCTTTACCAGCCACTTTTTGCTCTCTGGTAAAAAGGAAAAAACAACTTTATAGAATCTTTGATTCCTGCACAGAGCCTTAATCGATATTTCCCTACATCCCATTACAATCTTCCCTCATGGTACGTGTGGTTTGTAAGGCCTGTATTACACTCTAATCAGGCATTGAGTTTCAACTGGCTTAGAGAGCCATAAATATGGCAAGGTTTTATGGCTCAGTCGAATTCTTTAATAGCAATGTACTACACTATACTTAGGCCTGAGACACGAAAAAATAAAAAAAATAATAAACTAAACCTTGCAAGAGTTAATGGCTGCCCTTTCAATACTTCTAAAAAGCGACGACTGTAATATATATTAAATCACAATGCCTGGATGAAAAATGGCAATGTTCAGCAATATTTCGGCTAGTGGTGTGGATGCTATTTGGTTGGTTACATGAGATTAGTTGTGTATTATATACAAATTTTACCCCAGAGGACACCTTCTTTTTAAAGTGCTTATTACCGCCATAGCTTTGAGCAATGTTTCTGTACTATTGCCCTTCCTAAAGCCAAACTGCATCTCATTCAACAAATTGTAGGCCTGATTATATTGGGTCAGTTGGTCATTTATGATCTTTTCAGCTAATTGGTCAGACAAAGGCAAATGTGCAATTGGCCGATAGTTGTTAGTGTCTTCTGGTTCCAGGTTTGACTTCTTTAGTAGGGACAGAATGGAAGCTTTTTTCCATTGGGAAGGACAGACATCAACAGTAAACATAGAATTGAAGATGTTGGCTAGAACTGGCCTAATTACCTCAGAATATTCCTTAAGAATAACGGGCGGACACAGGTCCGAAGTTGATCCTGATTTGGCTGCCCTCGCCAGGTTGGTTTCTAGCTTTGGGGAGACGGGGGTAAACTCACTCGTAAACTTCCTAAGAACTCTGTAAGGCAATCTGACCTGGTTGGAGAGACGAGAGAGGCGTTCAAGTTGGAACAGATGGAATTTACTTTAGCCTGTAAGTTAAGGGCTATGGAATTTCAAAATTGAGTGGCTACATTGGCCAGAGTACAAGAGGGGGGTCCCGAGTTTGGATACCACTTGAAATAGGTTAGTAGAATCTTGAGCAGCTTCAATTTCTCTTATAACGTAGCTGCTTTTCTCCTTAAAAAGGATATGTTTTAGTTGACCAAGGCTTGTTTATATAGAAGTTTTTCCTGGCTATCGTAATCCCGTCGACGGCGTCTCTCTGGATTCCTACAACGCTGTTTCTCAAGACTCAAGGTTTTCGAAAACCACTGGGCTTTTTGGAGTCTTTCTTGTAGGGAACTAAATTGGCAAATGAAGCCAGTCTGTATAGCTCAAGGCTGCCTGCTCTGGGTCATTTGAAAGAACCGGCTTAGTATCTGATAAGTGTGGTCAAAGAAGCCCATGGTCTATATTCTTCCATGCTCTAAAATATTTGAAGGCCACCTGCCTAGCGTGAGGGAAGTTCACCTTCAGAAGACAGATGTCGAATAGGACTGCATGATGGTCCGACCAAACTAACGGAAGACCCTCCTTGACAATTATGGCGTCATTGTTAGTGAAAAGGTCGTCTAGGGTATGTCCCGCAGAGTGGGTGGGTAGACCTACTGTCTTCAAAAGCCCTACTGATCCCAACTCCATAATTAGGCGATCAGAGTCCTTGTCGTTATTAGCCTCCAGATGAAAGTTAAAATCTCCTATTATAGTAAAATTCGACTCATAGGCTGCAGCTTCTAATAGGCTGCCCCGAGTCGCTCAAAAGTCTCCCCTGGGACTGGGAGGGCGGTAAAGGAGCATCCCTTTAAAAGATTGGTGCTCTGAGACTGAAATATTGAAGCTCAAGGCTTCACAGGCCGAAGAGGGCACCAGCCCTACTTTAGCTGCGATGGTATCACAATAAATAAGTGCCAGACCAACACCTCTTTTAATGGGCCTATCTTGTCTTAAAACAGAGACACACGCAGGAGCGGCTGTACAAAAATTTGGGCCCAAGAAGAGGGATCTGCCCACATCTTGGTGATAAATAAAATATCAAGATAGTGGCTAGCTTTTAATTTGGCTATTTTGTGCTTATGTTTAGGAATAAAGTGTGCATTTATCAGGGTGGCCTGAATCTTGGTACGGCCGTTATTCCTGGCTTTTGGGGTGTAACTGACTCTGGGTGAAGGTAAGTCCAGTGTTGATGTAGGATGGGCTATCAGAGAGGCTGCAGGCGGTGCAAGGGATTTTAGGCTCTTTAAAGTGCTCGGCTGGGTCAAAGCTGGTGCAGGCTTCAGCTGCATTTTGTATGAGCTATTTAGCGCATGCAGTTCCCTACTAGAATATGTCAACAGAGAGTGAAAGCTTTTTATCTAGAACAAACAGGGTAGGGGTTCTAGTGCTAGGGGTGATCTTGCCAAGGATGGGCACAGACGGGCTCACAAGCAGCGCGCCCACAGCACAGACACGCTGAGATCTTCATCAATTAGCCCTCCAGAGTAGGGGGCGTGGCCCAAGATGGCGCCGGAATGCGAGGGGAAAAAATGAGTGGAGAAATAAAAAAAGACTTTGAAGTGGGGTCCAACAACCCCTGCAGTGATCGCAGGTTCCCCTACGATCACTGCTTACTGGTAAAAGAAAGGTAAGGAAACTAAAAGTGCGGAATTTAATGTCTTCCCTTTATGACTCTACCATTAAAGTATAGAGAAAGTCATTCTCCGGTACCTCCATAGGGATAACTTTTTTGTTATATGTGTTATTTATAGAGTTTAACAGTGTCTGGAAAGCAATGGAGCACAAGGCAGCGTAGGTTTCTAGCCATAGTATAATATTAAACATTTTGTAAAGTGCTTGTAATACGGAGTTCCCGGTAGCCGAGAACTCCAAGATGGCCCCCAACGTACGCCTGACCAACTGAAGCAGTCGGCGGGCGAGACGTGCCATCTCAGCCAGCGATGACGTCGAACGCGGAGAAGGCTGAAGGGGAGATAAGGGAAGCGAGGAACAGCGAGGGTGTCTAACACAGAGAAGGAGACCGGTGAGGAATCCGAACGACCAGCGAAGAAGAGGAAACAGTAAAGGCGGAGCGGAGCAGTCTAGATGACGCTAGAGTATCCGGACGTCCTGGAGGATCTCAGGAAGCCGTGATACCCCTTGCTGAGGTCCCGGAGTACAGTGGCTCCAGGAAAGTGCCTTGGTTACAATATTTTAAAAGGTAGGCAGGGAGGGGGGCAAAGTGGGACACAGCTTGACCGAGGGCACGGTCGATAGATACGAAGATCCTCACCCCCTCCTCCCTCACATTTGGTGCCGGTGTAGCGTGCTGGTGACGGGTAGCACCCTGGGAAGAAGAATAGGAGACGGACCCCTTCTTTATTTCTTGTTTTCTTTCAACACTTCCTGGTTCCTTGGACGACTTTTGGAGTATCCCTGGAGCACAGGACGTGAGAAGCCACCAAGAAAAAGAGGACCTGAAGAGAAGGCCCCTAAGCTGTAATTGGGACCCCCGAGACTCTTATGCTAACCCTGTCACTCCGCAGAGACTAAAAACCCCAGGGATCCTTATTTTATTTTATTATTTCTCTTTTGGTATCATTTGTGTTGTTGTACACCATGAGGAAAGACTGACTGCTCTTCCAACATCCCAATTAAACAAGCTAGGCCTGAAAAAGACTCTTACCCTGACCTTGTGTTTTATGGGGTCTTCATTCTGAGACTTGTAAGTCCCTTGCACCCCCCTATTAGGGCCGGAACTTACAACAGTGCTCTTACACAGAGTGTAACTCAATACTATTATGTAGGAAAATGAATTGATGTACTACTTTTTTATTTATTTTTAATAAAATGATATTAATGAAACATTCGTCATGTACATATATCGTGATATACCGTCCGTCATGTAAAGGAAAATATCTCTGAAGAAACAACATTACAACCAGGTATCACAATTACAGGAATCTGTCGTGTCATTTCGAGTTCGATGTACTACTTTTTTAACAGAAACCTGTCGAAAGGTTTCACCCTGGGAGTTGGGTAGAGAAGGGACCATTTTGTGTGAACTGGTAACGCAAGCTGCATGGCTGTAGAGGACTGATGACCCTCGTTCTCCCCCCAAAATATGATGGTGGATGCCAGGTCATCGGTCCTCGCTGCTGCCATTTATTGTGACTGAGGCTGCAAATTTGATCTTTTGTAGCAGTGCAGTGAAGATTGCTGGCTTAATCTTGTTTCATATATGTTCTTTAAATAGTTTACGTACTTGCCATCTGCTACAGCAAAACTCCACAGGGCCAAAGTGAAAATGTAGCCCTTCATATAGGTCGGAAAGTACTTGTCCAGGATGGCAGTTCTTAATCTATTCGTCTATCTCAGTGTCAACTAAATTTTCAAAATAGGTGGGGCGCTACGCTCCGCTCCTACCCTGAAAGTCTCGGGGGGATTCGTCAAGCGGGGGCTGAGAAAAAAGGGGGGTCCCAAAACGCGTTTTTCCCATGCATTTTTCCATAGGACCTTTAGACACAGCTACAGCCCGAACGGCTGAACAGAGTTAATTGAAATTTGGCAGAGAGGTAGTCCTCAGGTCAAGGAAGTGCCTTTTGTAGGTCTGGTGTAAATCTGTTCAGTAGTTCCTGAGAAAATAGCATTTAAATCAATATATATATCTGTGGCAGCTTACGGTAAGCTTACCGTACGCGTACGGTGCCGTGCGCGAGCGCGAATCTGATTGGCTGTTAGATCTTAGTAAACATTCGAATCGGTCGAAACCAGGAAGTTGCGGCCGCCATTTTCTCTCTCGCACTCTGAGAGGGGGTTGAAAAACAAAGGGCAAAAACATGTAAAGGGGCTGTTTAGACAGCTCCCAAGCACCTAGCCATGTTGAGGGAGTCCCCAAAGATCCCCCAAGGCCAAAAAGGGAATTTTAATTTTTTCGAAAATTTCGCCGATTACGCTTACCGTACGCGTACGGTAAAAAATATTTAAAAAAAAAAAAATTATCCATACTCTCCCCACCCCATGTGCAAATGGTGCCCAAAGGGCACCATTTGGGCATGGATTATCATTTTACAGAAAAACTAAAATATTACCTGTCACAAAGACGCGCATCATATGTCCTCCATGTGCGCACGGTGCGCGAAGCGCATCGTGCGTTCATGGCCCATCTAGCGTAACGTGGGCACGCGGTGCGCGTAGCGCACCGCATGCCCACCGTGCGTGCACGGCACTAACTGCGTAAAGTGGGCGCGCGGTGCGCGCACGGTGCGCGCACGGTGCGCGCACGGAACGAACTGCGTTAAGTGGGCGCGCATGCCACGAATGGCGTAAAGTAACTTAGCATTTTAAAAAACATACAAATTCACTAAAAAAACCATAGGTTTCACACACGTTATAGTTAGGAATTAGCATTTAATAAACCTTGCAAATTCAGTGAAAAAACCATAGGTTTCACACATGTTATAGTTAGCTGGACATTTTACTGATAAAAAACCATTGAAATTCCCCCGTTATAGTTAGTGCAGGCAACTATAACTCACGCGACCGCAATCCTCTGCTGATGACATATGTCTTTATGAAAAAAAAATAATTGTAATATATGTATAGCTAAAAATTTATGGAAGAAGACATAGGTAAATAAGTGTCTAAATACAGTATTAGCATCAGCAGAGGATTGCGGTCGCGTGAGTTATAGTTGCCTGCACTAACTATAACGGGGGAATTTCAATGGTTTTTTATCAGTAAAATGTCCAGCTAACTATAACATGTGTGAAACCTATGGTTTTTTCACTGAATTTGCAAGGTTTTTTAAATGCTAATTCCTAACTATAACGTGTGTGAAACCTATGTTTTTTTTAGTGAATATATATATATATATATATATATATATATATATATATATATATATATATATATATATATTCACTGAAAAAACCATAGGTTTCACACACGTTATAGTTTCGAATTAGCATTTAAAAAACCTTGCAAATTCACTTAAAAAACCATAGGTTTCACACATGTTATAGTTAGCTGGACATTTCACTCGTAAAAAACCAATAAAATTCCCCCGTTATAGTTACTGCAGGCAACTATAACTCACACGACCGCAATCCTCTGCTGATGATGTCAGATATTACATCACTGTATTTAGACACTTATTTACCCAAGTCTTCTTCCATTAATCTTTAGCTATAGATATATTACAAAGATTTATTTTTCTGAAAGACACATATGTCATGAGTGATGTAATATCTGACATCATCAGCAGAGGATTGCGGTCGCGGGAGTTATAGTTGCCTGCAGTAACTATAACTGGGGAATTTCATTGGTTTTTTACGAGTGAAATGTCCAGCTAACTATAACGTGTGAAACCTATGGTTTTTTAAGTGAATTTGCAAGGTTTTCTAAATGCTAATTCGTAACTATAACGTGTGTGAAACCTATGTTTTTTTCAGTAAATTTGTACGGTTTTTTAAATGCTAAGTTATTTATTTTTTCAGGTTTTACACCGTGCGCCCACGGTTCGCAGTGCGCGCAAGGTGCGCGCACCTCGCGATTTTTAAACAAAATCTCCCTTGGGGGTCCTTCTGTGACCCCCGGACCAAGGCTAGGGGGTCAGGAACTGTCCACTCTGCCCCTTTTTCACGTTCTCCACCTTTGTTTTTCACCCCCTCAGACTGCGAGAGACAAAATGGCGGCCGACACTTCCTGGTTTCTTCCGATTAGAATGTTTACCGACATCTAACAACCAATCAGAATTGCGCTCGCGCACGGCAGGGTGCGCGCACAGTGCGCGCACGGTGTGCACGTATAGATATTGATATGCTTTTAAATGCTATTTTCTCAGGGAATACTGAACAGATTTACACCAGACCTGCAAAAGGCACTTCCTTGACCTTATGGCTACCTCTCTGCCAAATTTCAAGTAATTCTGTTCAGCCGTTCGGGCTGTAGCAGTGTCTAAAGGTCCTATGGAAAAATGCATGGGGAAAACGCGTTTTGGGACCCCCCTTTTTTCTCGGCCCCCACTTGACGAATCACCCCGAGACTTTCAGGGTAGGAGCTGAGCGGAGCGCCCCATTAGTTTTTAAAATTTCGCAAGGTATCGTCAACCGGCGCCAAAGTTATTCAAAATAGAATTTTGAGATTTCCTATGGAAACTAGGTTGTAACTATAAACTATCTACTGGCGACCGCCAGTAGTTGATATATACCACCTACTCAACCTTAGGTAAGGGGGCCTGGGGGTGTCCCATGTGAAATGTGTGCCTTGCTTGTCCTGCGCAGTAGCCAAGTTGTAAGTAGGTTTGGGAAACTAAAGTGAGTCCTCTCTCATCTCGGTGATAGAGGGAGAGTGCTCTATAATTGGACCCATGAACACTGAAAGGTCTACTTCTGGCTTCCCTCACGCGAAAACCTGACATTTCTTCAAAGCTCTGAAGAGTGGACTGGCCAATATTTCTGGAGGTCTGTGTAGTCCAGTCAATCCTTTTTTTTTTTTTCCGGACTACAGTCACAGCTGGCACATCTATGTGCACGTGCTCACGCTGCTCACTTCTCACTAGTGGAGAAGTTACGGCATGACGTCATACCAGGTGAGCGCTCTAGGGGAAGTAATTTTCCTTCTGGATTTCCCTTCTCTTTTTGAATATTATACACAAGCCATAGTTGCTGCTTATTTTTCCTATGCAACTAACAACCATTGACGAAGCCAAATAGGCCTGACTTGCTGTAGGTATGATGTTACTTGTTGTATCATATATCTGGATGCAATGACCTAAACCGCAAAATACCAGTCCCGCGGCACACTATGCTAGCACCGGTTTTTAGCTTACGTGTTTAAGCCACGCCCCTCTGAGAGTCACCCCCCCCCAGTTTTTTCATCCCACTTAAAATCCCCCCATGGATATAGCCTTCATACCGCCCCCACACTCACTCCGCCACCATTGCGCGCAGCATCGCGGTTCTCCTACTTGGTGAAATGCTCTTTGACCGCTGCTTGCAGTATAGAAACATAAATAAATATAATTCGCCACTGGCCGAGCTTGTCCAAGTCCGACCGACGGGCTTTCCCAATGCTTGTGCAAATTTAATATGGATGTATTTAGCTGTGTCGTATTCTTTTGTGTTGGCAGGTTTGAATGCTAACGGTGCTAACTCGGTAGTGCCTTCTGACCGTTCTTCTAATTCCAGCCATCGTTTCGGTTGGATTTGGTTGTCCTACGGCTACGCTGTAAGGTAAGCGCGGCGGGCCGCGATAACGACGTGGCGGCGGAAGTGTATCCGTGTGTCACACGTTGGCGGCAGTCTGAGGCCGAGACCCTGCTTTAGCCTAACCTAATCCGCTCTGTTTATAAACCGAACTGGGCCCGCCCACGCAGACCTCGCTAAGCCGTTTACCGCCCACCCATCAATCGCCACTGAAGACCCGAGGGATTTAAGCGACAGACGTGCTGGTAGGTACTTCATTTGGATTATTTTAATAGATGCGAAATGTTGCAGACTCTGGTCAGCACGGGAGGAGGCGCACATGGCAAAGATTTACCACAGGCAAGAGCGACCCAGTGAAGCAGACGGGGGAAATTAGTTGCCTAGTAAATTAATAAAACTGGACTGCGAGCACGACATGAAAACGGAGGCAACAGGCTTTTCTGCACCGTGCTGTTTATAATAAAAAAATAAAAAAACGCTCTAATTTTCACTGGGTGGGTGTTATTCTGTAAAGCTTGTTGTACATTTTAATAACCTGGATAGACTGCTGTCGTCATTCGGTCGAACCGCTGCTCAGTATTATTGCATCTCAAACTCGCCCAGTCCACTGTTGCTAATTTCATATAAGTGTTCTGAGAAAGGAAGTACAAATGTTAATATTTTAGCAGTTGTATTCTGTATTATTTATAACGCTCAACAGTGCAGGTTCACAAGCAAACCGATAGCAAGACGCTCATAAATATAGAGAGTAATACAAGAACAATTGATGCATGTGAAAGTTACACGGAATTCACCTGTCAGCGCCAGTCATTCCCCCAAACCTGTTCAGCAGTGAAAATAAAGAGATACTATAAAACACAAAATGATAAATGTCTTGCCCGACTAAGAACATCCTAGCATTAAATAAAATTACAGCTTCCAGAAAATGTTTTTTTAATCGGATTTTTAATTCTACCGTGCTTTGTATAGATGGCTTCTTACTCCTCTTCCCTCCTATCCATTTGTAGTTTCTCTACATTTTATGTAATCTGTTTCTTTGTCTTCCTTCCTACAGTGCTAGCTTCCTGGTTTCTAAAATGTAATGCATGTCTTTTCCCTTTTCATTCACTTCTTTTCTGTAAGGCTTCCTTTCCAGTTTTTATCCACGTAGGTGTTTTTTTTTTTGGGGGGGGGGGCGCATTTAATTAATTTCTATTCCTTGTGTGCTCAGTTTTATTTATTATTTATTTTTACTTCTTTATTTCTGATTTAATTTGTATTTTCTTTCTCTACCTTTCTTGTCCAATTGCATGTTTTGTTACGCTTATTTTTTTCAGTTTTTATTGTGTAATTGAACTTTCACGACCTACCACATTTCCCATAGACTTATGGCTGGCACTCCAAGTATACAAGAGTGCCATAGTATTTTAAACTGGAATCCCAGACACATGCACAGACTTGCCCCACCCATGCTAAGACACTGCTTCTGAACAATCCCTACTGGCTTTGCCCATTTTAGTTCTTTTGTGTCATCCTATAGACAACATAAGTTGTATACAACATTTTTCAGGTGGTTCTTGTGTCTTCTTTTTTAACAAAATACTTTCTTGGTGGGTATGAATCTTCTACTCCAGTGCTTCATTGGTTCCCATCTCTTGCTAATGCTAAATGTAATGGAGCTATGAGGAACACAGATCCTTTGGTTCCAGTTTGAGAGGCTGCCTCTCTCAAATGGTCCTTGCAATGATGTGGTCAATCCACATGTTTCAGAAGTGATTCATTTCATCTACATTCTGTAAAGCTAATTATATTGATGGACAAGATATCTTTGTTTGTTATCGATACACCTCTGAATTTTCAGGACTTGTCAACGTAAACTATACATTTGGTTAGACCCTGGTGATTATTTCTTATTTCACATACCTTCGATAGCTTAAATTTATTCTGTCAGACAAATACTTCTTCCTGTGAATCCTTCAGCATCAAGCAATTCCTGGTACCTTCATTGCCCTACACTGGACTTGGGCCCGAGCGGCCCACAAAACTGTGATTCAGTCTGTGGTACATTTACAGCCCAGCGCAGGTTAAAAGTACAGGTGGCATGTTTTTCCCCATTAATATCCCAAAATCATACTGAGCTACACCCCACAGAAAACTCCCAAGGCCACAGAAGACTCACAAATCCAATTGTGTGCCTATTGTGCTGCCGCTGGTGTGGCCTGGTTCTGGTGGAGGTTTCTCTGGGTCTGTGATAGGTACAGAACATTGAGTCACTCATAGATTGGATCTTGAATCCTTTGGCACTGCTTTTCTCTCATTAGGTTCACCACTAAAGACCTGACTCTGACCAGTGGCTCCAAGGAATAGTCTTGCCTTATCACAGGACTTGCTCCTTATGGGAGGAGAAGAGCACTCTAAGACTACCTCTTGCCTTGCCTGACGTACAGAAACACCCTCACCTAATGATGTAGCAGAGATCTGGTCAGTTGGGATTTTTCAGTATTTTCCGTTCAGATTCAAAGCCATGGGTATCTAGATCACGACCCCCCCTTGGTGATTACTCACTATGCCCCTTCAACTTCCACTCATTCTTCTAGGACCTTGAGCAGTGTATGCTATGTTTTCTATTTATTATTTCATCTACTCTATGCCAAGCTAATATCTTTAATTTTTTAAGCCATTTTACCATTTTTTTTCTTAATAAAATAGTCACATTTGTTATCGTTTCATCCTAGCAAGTGCGAATTCTGTATAAAACACTGAAATATACTTCAGTTTTTAAAATTAACATAAGTGATTACACGGGGTAACAAGAAAAAAGCCCTCGGGCATTACACAGCACCTGGGGGGAATGGTCCATAACGAATAGTAATGCACTAAAAAGTAAATAACTGACTTGATTTGTGCTGTTGCTGCCTCTTGACCAGATTAAGCCTTTGCCACAGCCTTATGCTCTGCTACAGTTTATTGGTGACACACATCTTTTAGGTAAAGGTAGACCTTTACGAGATCTCCAGCTATATATTTGTTTTTCAAAGAGTCTATAGCTCAAATTAACTCTCTGGGCCAAATCTTCCAAAATCCCAGATGAATTTTATAACCTCTGGTGAGCCTGCTAGAGAGAATAAGCATTGGTTTTGGTAAGAGCAGAATAGCAATCTTTATTTCTTCTTGTGTATCATGTTAATATGGCAGCTAGGAGTCTGTGAAATGTGCTAATGGGTCACATGCTGAAAAGTCTAGCTGTCTTTCATTGCACTAATTTTAAGGGCCACAAACCGGTATTGGTATCATACACAAATATCTCAATACATCCAACGGGCCTTATTGCCATATGCAAAATTGTCCACAAATTATCCTAGGATGCTGAAGGGCTTTCATGGCAGGGTGTTCATTAAATTTCTAGATTTCAAAAGTTATCTCCCCTGACTGGAGGTTTTGAACCTCCTTGATCCATAAAATTCCTGCCACCAGAAGATCTTCTAGAGACTTCTAACCATAGATGCCTCACCTTAGAATGTTATCCAGATGTTAGACTGGAGCTGGAAAATCCCGAGCAGAGCCTCTGCAAGCCGATGGGGAGTGTCAAGCGGCTCTGCTTCGTCCGCATTTAAAGTGACGTTGTGGTGCCTACTTAAGCGCCACCCCGGCATGTTGACATAAGTTGCTTTCTTTCTGCCCCAACAGTGTGGATCCGGAGAGCTACCTCTGCCCCTCTTTGGCCAACCTTTTTGACTTTTTGTCAAAGTCTATTTTTAGAGCTTGCCCCTAGTTTACTAGGGACATGTCCCCTGGGAATGCTGTGGTTTCAAGTCTTGTGGGGATTGTTATCACCAGAGGTTGGTGTCGCATCCCCACCTGGTTTGTCTCTGATGCCTCGGGTCGTGTCAAGTTCTGCACTGAGTGCAAATCGATGCACCTGAAGGAGATTTGAGAGTGGGTGATGAAGCTCCTGGCGGCGTGGCAGAAGAAGGCTTCGCTTTTTTGCTGATCTCGTTCCCGAGGACGTTGTCCAGGCCGCTCCAAGAGGCACTCATAGGTGGTTTTCTTTGAGGCCTAAGACCTCGTCGAAGTTGGGTAAGCAAAGATACAGGAAGTCGTTGAAGCGGTCTTTGGCTTCCTCTATCCAGCCTCCTTATAGTCCCTGCTCTTGCACTCCACCTATGAAGCTGGCATCTGGCCCCGCCTTACCAGGAGTTTCCCGGTGCCGGGGCGACGCCTGCTCAGTTACGGGAATTATATGACTTTATTCACAACTTCTTTGGTGCCTGGACTCCCTCTGGCATGCCTTCAGGGCCCACTTAGCCGAGAGGTGCCCCGGCTGGGTTACCTCCAGTGGGCTCACCCTCTGTTAGCTGGTCTCTCAGGATCCACCCCTGGATCCAGGACACTGCTGCCTTGGGTACCACCACCTACTCGGCTTGTCGCATCCGGCGCCTGCCTTGGCACTGCTTGACAACTTGCCCATCGTCATTCCTGATGTTGAACCTGTACCGTCCAGGCCCTACCAATTCCTGGACTTCCATTCACTGGAGTCACCCTATGACCCCCAAGGGGTTGATGATGATGATGATGGAGGAGTAGTAGTTGGTGTATAGTCCTGTGAAGGAGGACCCCGCAAATGAGAAACTGCTATGAGAAGCTGGGAGATGCCAGTGGCTAGACACTTCCCCAGACACCGGCAGGCTTTCACTTCCAGGCCAGGTTTTGCAGGAAGGTGCATCATTCACCATGGTGATGCACAGGGCTGCGGAGGTCCTTGACCATCAGAGGTCAAATTGAACGTCTTGACCGAGGTGCTTCAGAAAAGTGCTTGCCCTCCAGACACTCTTCAGGGACGTCTGAGCTAAACCCTGCACTGGGGCTCCTATGCACCACATGATTGTCCGACGCATTGTTCTGCTCTAGGGGAACCCAGCACTTTTTCCCAGCACCCCTCCCTGGAGAGCCTGGTGGTCCAGGCTTCCAGAGCCAAAATCAACATCAGCATTTTCCCTACCACACCACCGAATAGGGAATACAAGAGGCTAAATACCTTTGGGAAGCACATCTTTTCTTCCACCAACCTTGCATTGTAGTCTGTGAACAAAGCATGCTTCTTGGGCTGCTAATTACATGCGTTTTACGATTCAGTTGCCCACCTGCTTCCCATGCTGCCTGGGGAAGGCTGTGCCATCCTCAACCAGGCCTTACTGGGTGGCAGGGGTGCATGCCAGTTTGCCATTCGGTGTACACTGGACACCACAGAATGTTTGGTAGAGCCAGGGCTTCTACAGTGGTATTTCAGGAGATGTCCAGTCATCCTTGATTGAGATGCCCTCTGTTGGGTCCCGGATGTTCGGTGAGAAGGCAGACACGGCACTTTTGCAAGAGCAGGATCACAGCTCAATCTTTGGACCTCTCCCTTTCAGCCTAGCTGCAACAACAGTCCCTTTGTCCTTACCGTGGCCGCAGAAGGGGTAGTTTTGGGTGTTCGCAATACCAGCCCTTCTTGGTTCCCAGTCCTCTTGGTGAAGGGGTCACAGAGTCCAAAGAGTAATCTGGAACCATGTCCAACAAGATGCCCAGTCCCTGGCATGCCCCGGCCGCCACAGCCCCCAAAAAACTCTTTAGTGTGCCCTTTAACAGCCACAATCACCCTGTAAGGGGCAGGATCGTAAATTACTTGCCCCAGTGGTTCAACATTTATTTTATTTATTTTTATTTTATAGGTTTTATATAGCGCTGGCTAGACCCAGGGGTATCCAAACGCTTTACAGGAGTGTGAGGAAGTACGGTAATCGGAACATTTGGACAAAAACATTGCAATAAGAACCAATATAACAAGGAAAGCAGATAAATATTAATTCTTTTTACAAAAGTACTAAATTAAGCTCACGTGGGTGGATAGTAATTAGGCTAGGGTGGGTGGGTGTAAGTGGAAAAGAGGATAAAGGAGGTAGATAGTAATTAGGCTAGGGTACATGGGTGGAACTGAAAAAGAGAGGATAAAGGAGGGGAATAAGGAGTGGGAGTTAGGGGAATAGGAGATCAGTGGAAGGCCATGCGTGAGGCTAGATGTCATAATTAAAGATAGAGGCAGTGGGGGGGGGGGGGGTTGGGGTAGGGGAAGGAGTAACATGAGGGAGGGGAGTTAGGAGGGAGAATGGGGAAGGGAGAGAATTGGAGGGTAATCGAGGGGAGCCTGACGGGGCGCAGAGTGGGAGACAGTGTTAGAGGTAGGTATTATTGACCCCAGTGTTTGTTGAGGAGGTACAATTTGAGGTCTTTTTTGAAGTTGAAGTAGGAAGGGTTACAGCGTAGGTCTTTAGGCAGGGAGTTCCAGATGGAAGGAGCGTTTCCAGAGAATGAGCGGGTTTGTGTGCACTTCTTCTTTAACAGAGGGGGGATAAGAATGAGGGCGTTGGTGCGCCTCGTCGGTCGGGTGCAGCCCGCTTTGTGGAGTTTGTCTGAGAGGTAACGTGGGGTGTTTTGGTGAAGGGCTTTGTGCGTTTTATACATGCAATCTTATAGGTGGATCTGCCTTCAATGGGTAGCCATTTGAGGGTTTTAAGGGCGGGGGAGACGTGTTTGAAGCATTTGTAGTCAGAGATCAGTCTAGCAGCTAGGTTGAGCACAGATTTGAGTGGTGCAAGATGGACTTTAGGTGTTCCAGCGAGGATAGCGTTACCATAGTCTATTCTCGACAGGATCAGCGATTGGACAACAGTTTTGACGTCATCAGCCGGGATGAAGGGTTTAATTTTCTTGAGATGACAGAGAGTGAAGAGTGCTCCTTTGGCTGAGGTTTTTATGTGGGAGGTAAGGGCAAGGCTATTATCAATGGTGATGCCTAGAGATTTAACTGAATTGAAAGTTGTGATAGAGCAGTTGAGAGCATTAAATTCGGATATCCAGTCTGGTTTGGGGAGTGGGTTGTTTTTAGGGGAGAAGAGAATGATTTCGGTTTTTGGAGGGTTGAGTTAGAGATGATTATGGTTGAACCATGACTGGATCTTGGTCAGGGTGTCATTGAGGTGTAGGACATCAGAGTGGGATTTAATCTTATAGTAAAGTTGAGTGTTGTCGGCATAGAGGTGGTAATTGTTTCCTGCTTGTTTGAGAATGAGAGGTTCCATGAAGAGGTTGAAGAGAGCAGGAGAGAGAATGGATCCTTGGGGGACACCGAGGGAGATTGGAGTGGGGTTGGAAAGGCAGCTCTTAATTTTGATTTGTTGGGTTCTGTGTTGGAGAAAGGAGGCGAACCAGTTGAGGACATGGCCATTGAGGCCAAAGCGGACTTTAAGTGTTAAGTTAGGCAGTGTGGTTAACTGTATCGAAAGCAGCAGAAAGGTCGAGGAGAATGAGTAGGCAAGACTCGCCATTCTTGAGCGAGTGATGTATGTCGTCCACTATATTGAGTATGGCAGATTCTGTGCTACATCCTTTTCTGAAGCCAGATTGCAGTGAGTCAAAGAGGTCGAAAGTGTAGATGTAATTATCCAGTTGGAGCAGTGCGCATTTTTCAAGGGCTTTGGAGAGAAGAGGGAGTTTAGAGATCGGTCGGAGGTTATTTGGGTCGTTGGGATCTGCGTTGGGGTTTTTGGGGATGGGTGTGATTTGACCCAGTTGGAGGGAAGCGGGAGCACACCCCATGGTCAGGGATGAGTTTATAATGGTGGTCCAGAGTGGGGCAATGATATGTTTTAGGTCTTGGACAGGGTTAGAGGGCATAGGGCCTTTCATGTGAGAGGATGGTTTAAGCTTAGAGATGATGTTAAGACTTCATGTTCATTGAGAGGGTGAAGATTATGCCATGAGGCGTTGTTTTTTTGTTGGTGGGGAGAAAAAGGTTGGATTCAGGTGGGAAGGTAATTGACGAGAGATTGGAAGGGACCTGGGGAGGATTTGATGGGGATGGAGATTCATGAGAAATGTCGTAAGAAAGTAGAGGGTTGGGAGAGAGGGGATACAAGAGGAAGGATTGATCTATTTTGGTGATTTTATCAGAGAAGAAATTTGCAATTTCTTCGCATTTCTCAATTGTGGCAGTCCCCTTTTGGGGGGTAGAGGATGTTTGGTTTTTGACGATGCTGAATAGTTCTCTAGGTCCATTTTTGGCCCTATCAAGCTGTGTGCGGAAGAAGGAGGCCTTTTCAATGAGGATGTGTTTTTTTTTTTTTTTATAGTTGGATATAGCAGATTGGAGGAGGGCTAGATGGGAGGGGGACGGGTGTTGCTTCCAGGTTCTTTCAGACGGTCTAAGAGAGCGTCTTTCTATGTGGAGATCCAAGTTGAACCAGGATTTGGAAGATATATTTCTTTGGGTTTTTAGTTTGGGAGGGGCCTCTAGGACCTCTGTAACTGATTTATTATAGTGCTTGGTGAGGGCTTGGGTGAGGAGGTCGGAAAGTTTTTCTGCGAAGGAAAGGGATTTGCCAGGTGGATGGTAGATAATATGTAGGCGAATAGGTGTGTCAAGGCCTTGAATCCTCGGAGTCGTACAATGCTCAATGGGGGTCCACCTCCTAATAGCCCAGAGTAAAGCAGACTCAACGGAGTGATCAAGTGAGGAAAGGGAAAGATGGGGTCAGCGGGGAGGGAGATCTGCAATGAGATCAAACAACTATCAGATCAGAGTACATATATCATGAGGCACGTTAACAGTATACCACATATCTCTAGTACCCCTACCTGTAAAACAAAATAACTGTTCCTTTAGTGCACTGGTGTCCCTTGCGCCGTGATGCCACTATTACTCTATGAATTAGAACAACAGTATTATCTAGTCATGTCACTTCCCCTCACACATAATGGGATGCAAGACAAGAACAACATACCAATAATAATCTCATGTAGTGCTAAACGGGGGGGGGGAAGCGGAGAATGCCACCTTGATTAGCTCAACGTGCCCCTGCTGTAGGATATATACCAAACATAAGCCAAGACCATGGCCAGATTAGTTAATGTGCTAGGGATTGTTACCCCCTCTGTACATTTTTCATACACTTGGTTCGCATGATAGAAAACTCCAATTCTCCTTGGAACCTTTTCGCATAAATCACCAAGTACGGTATGCACAAAGTCCTGTAAATCATAAGAATAAAACGCAATGGCTTTATGACGCACTCTCCCACTGCTGTGTTGGCAGATATTAAGCCCGTCTCCAGGTTAAGTGAAGCAATCCACCTGGACTGCAACTGGATAACTGAGCGCTCCGTAAAACAGCAAAGGAAATGCATAGTTCTTGAAATCAAGAGTTCGCTTAAGAGCGTACCTAGATTTTCCCCTAAAGAGGAGTACTCTGGAACGCTGAACAGTCAGCCCTGCAAGAGCCCTTGCTCGGCTCCTCCAACTGGGTTAACCTCCAGCGAGACCTTCGCTTGCTCAGATATTGCGGCGTTCACAAAAGGCAGAAAATGAGAAGGAGGAAGTGAAAATGGTGCATGTAGCACCCCTACCGGTCCTCTAGTCGTCGTCCTCAGATCGGCTTGGATCTGCATGGATTGGGAATCAACGGCACCCGATCAGTGCACCGGAAGTCTCCTTATTCCCGGCTTCCTCAACACGGTGACGTCATGAGCGTCTCTCTCCCAAGGCCTCATGGGACTTGTAGTTCAGTAGGTATGTCTGGCCGAGGAAATGCTGGTTCGTGTCTGCAGTGTTCTACGGCAGCCAGACCTGTGCGCCGCAACAGTACATCCTTCCCCCGAAGAACACTGACAGAGACGAGGCTTCCCAGGGTAGCGCCTATGAAAGAGCGCCGTGTAACAAGGGGCATGTACGCCCGAGGCGGGCTCCCAGGAGTTCTCCTCGTTCCGATAGCCTTTCCAGGCTACTAGATACCATAACCTACATCGGAAGATCTTCGAGTCTACGACACCCCTTACTTCATGTTCCACCTCATTGTTCACGAGAACTGTGATTGGGGCGCCTCTGACCCTGGTGTGAGATGGTTTAACAAGGGAGACGTGGAAAGCAGGGTGTATCCGTAAAGTGGAGGGCAAAGCTAATTTTACCACTACAGGATTGATGAGCCTGGTCACTTTATACGGGCCAAGGTTTAGGAGGATTTCAGAGGAGAGGGAGTTAAAGTCCTTCCTGAGTTGAGAGAGTTCAGACGACCAGGTAAGATCTCTCCTGAGCTGGGAGAGTTCAGACTACAAGGTACGGCGATACCTTTCAGGGTCTGTGTTAACTGAGTGATAGGGACTGAGGGAGAGAGGGTTGTAGGGAGAAGAGTAGGATCCGAGTTTTCTGGGGAGTGCGGTCTGTGGAGTGTGTGGGTTGGGAAGCCCGGGGGGGGGGGGGGGGGGGGGGGGAAGGAAGAGGCGTTCTCAGGTTGGTGGACGAAGGGAGGTCTGTGTAGTCAGAAAGGGAGTGCGTAGAGTCATAGTCTGTGTTCTGAGATGGTAAGGGGTCTTGAGGGGAGAGAGGGGAAATAATATCTTTGCTAATAACATCCTGACTAAGGGGGGGGAAGGCAGTTAGGAGAGGGTTAAATTGGTACAGGCAGTCGTATAATTTGAATATGGGGAGGAGGGAACTGGAAGGAGGAAGTGAGGGAGGGAGTGCCTAGTGGTGGACGTCTTGTTCTGCTGGTGTGGGTGGGGTAGATCGGCATCTATGGTCTACAAAGTGTGGGCTCATGTTATATGTTACGAACCAGTCGCGAAAACGCAACTTAGGATGTGTAAACTGTGACCGGCCATGCCCAGGGTGGGGGGGGGGGGGCCCATCCTCATGAGAGTCTGTCCTGGATGTGATACGCCAGGGACTTCATCCATACGAATGTGGGGCGGTCAGTGTTAGTTTCGCAGGTATCCCCATACCTGCCCTATCCGCTTCCCCTACAGGTCTGCTTGTGTCAAGTCACTCAGGACTCCTCCCTCCCCATTATTTTTTATTATTTTTTTTTTTTACATCGGTTTTTATCAATTTTGTTTTTTTTCCAAACACCAGTACAGAAATTCGGTACATTAGGATACGAGCTCCCTGAGTATGACAGCAGTGCGTAGCGCACATAAAAGATACATAATTAGGTCGCAGCTTGATTAACTCCGCCCAGCTGCATTGAACCCCTAATGAGGCATAAATCTCAAACATTGATATGTGCAGTCCTGCATTCCCCCGCGTGGGCTCGTCAGGATATCCCGGTGAGTCCCGCAGCCGAATCCGCAGCTACTGTCTAAAAACAATAAGGAAACAAACATAGAGAACCTCAACCACCACAAAAGTAGACCAGCTCCATTGTGTCTATCGCTGTCCCTGCCCCCGTGTAGTCCCCCTCTCCCCCGATTGCATGTAGTGAGGAAACTGCGGCACATAATCGCGCGTTCGGGTGCGTTTTCCCCTCTCGCTCAATGTGGGTGCGAGTTGTGTGTGGAACCCTACGAGGTCACTCCGACGGATCTCCTGCTGCCCGACGTGACGTCGACTCCCCAACCCCCCCCCCCCACCTGCTCATCCCTCCCATCCCCCTCCTCAGCATGCCTGAGCGCCTGAAGCAGCTCCTCCCACTGACTCCTCCCTCCCCATTATCAGTATCTTCTGGTTCTATGTCTGTGTTTGTCCCCGGAATCCTCCAATTGTTGAAGATTTCCTGCCATAATTCCGGCAATGGGAGCCTGCGTAGTCCCTGGGCATCTTCTAGTCTAAGGGCCTGTTCCCCCACCCAGATCATGACATCTCTCTCCAGGTATCAAGGCTCGGACCCCTGTCATTATTCCATGCCATTGAAATCCTGCGTCACGCCTGAGCCAAGGCCAAGTCAAGAAACCTTCAACCCACTCTCCACACCTTGTGTCGTGGGAAGCTCTCAAGGAAGCTAACCTGTATCATGCAGGGAAGAGCGTGCCCCAGTGTAGTCTGAAATCGTTGCACTATCGCAGCCCAGAAAGTTTGAAGCGTGTGGCAACCCCAGGTCATGTGACTGAAGTCTGTGTCAAGCATTCGCCAGTGTGGGCAACTCCGGGGGGCACCCCCATATATGATCTGTAACATGTGCGAGGTGAGGTATCTTCTATGGAAAATGTTAAATTGTATGTATTTGTGTAGTGTTACGCAAGACCTTCTTTGGATAGTCCAGTACCCTCCCCCACTCTTAGTCAGGAATGTCATGCCCTAGAATAGTTTCCCATCTAGCTTAAGGTTCAATAGCAACAAGAGTCCATGGTAAATAAATCAGTCCACACAGTTTTTCTTCATAGAAGTCTTCTTTAGATCTTGTTTATTCTAAGTTCGGTACGATAATGGTTACTTTGGCCATCAACAAAAGAATTATAGCCAGGTACTTCGGCCAACAGCAAGACAACTCTTAGCCAACACGTGTTTCGTCTCCGTGGAAGTATCCACTGACTTCTTCAGGGCTAAAATGAAACTGGTAAGCACACATTAAAACCAATATAACTTCAACAACCGTTAGCTATACAATCAGTTATTCACAGGAACAAGGCAGGAGCCAATAAGTCACACAAAAATAGTATCCATTATACTAAAGCGGGAATAAAGCAATAAGACCGAGTAGGGAATGGTAAACCAGAAACACAGAGAATAATATCTTAGAAAAAACACCCAGTGAGTAACTGAAAAGTCAGAAATGGTGCTCTATATAAACTAAAAATCGAGAAGGAACCAAAAAACCCAGTGCACACAAGCAAAATCATAAGAGTATCACACTCCAGGCCAACTCACCAACTACTGCAAATAGTCTGGCAACATCAGATATAATCTCATGTCCTCCTATTCAATAGGTAAAGTCCC
The DNA here is from genome assembly GCF_964204655.1 of Triturus cristatus. Classification (NCBI taxonomy): domain Eukaryota; kingdom Metazoa; phylum Chordata; class Amphibia; order Caudata; family Salamandridae; genus Triturus; species Triturus cristatus. Next base: position 338,810,345 of record NC_140591.1, on the reverse strand, counting down.
ACGATGTCATGTAAATGATATCCTGTAATATAACATGCTAGGTCATCAACTGTGAGCCTTTCTTAAGCATAAGCCATTGGGTATGCAAAATCAACACAGATTCAGGCAATTCTTATCATTGTCATAGTATTCTAGTCAACATATGCATCAATCTAGACATGAAGGAACCGAGTATCCAAATGTAATAATATATCCCACTAAAGCGTCATAACATATCATCTCAATCTGGACAAAATCAACTGTGAAGTCATCCCAACATCGAATCTCAAACACATCATAGCAGCTTTACCTCAAAGTCTGATCCGTAAGTTTCCCATCTAGCTTTGTGCCACCAGAGGTCTCCTCCCCCATCTCATTCAATGCCAGGTGGAGCCATGTCACTAAGTGGCTAGCAGAGTCCATTGAAAGAAGAAGCTAGAGGACTGCGTGCTGTGGCGATTCCTTCTGTCCCACAGGTCCCTGAACGTCTGCTCTAAATGTCCATATGTTAGAAATTGACTCCTGGGTCAAGCACAAGCCTCAGCCAGTCCCCCAAAGAGAAAAATAACTCCATGTTGAAAGCAGTTTCCCCATTGTCTCAAACCCTGCCTCCATCCACTCGGAGTTAGGCAGCAGTGAAACACATGACCGGGTCTCCAGGTGGGAGGCCCACCAGCGGTAGTGCCGGTGCGTATAGAGGGGCTCTGTGGGGTCGTACAAGGCAGCAATGCCAGCCCCTCAGAGCCACACTTAACGGCACACTGGGAAGCGAAATAGCTGCTACCTGGCTCAACAAGCATGCCAACAGCAGCCTCCAATATGGAGCCAACCCCACGAGATCCATTGAATGCATACGAGCGCCACCAAGCCACCCATTGCAGTTGTGCAGCCAAATAGTATAGTTCGAGTACCGGGACTCTCAGACCCCCAGTGTCTGGTGGGCACTTAACTTCCAGGGAAACCCTCTGATGGCCGCCATCCCATATTGGGTCACAGATGAGGGTATCCAGCAATCCGAACCAGGTCATAGCGATCTTAACCGGTGGATTCGTAAAACAAAAAAAATACAGCAAGCGGGGTAGCATCGCCGTCTTGGTAAGCGACACCTGTGGCATAAGTGGGATGCGCAATGACCTCCAAAAGACCACACAGTATTGAAGGGACTGGAGTGCCTGGCCCAGGTTCCCCTTTCGACGTCCTCTAGGTGATGATGCACCATCACCCCCAGATACTTAAAGGACGTGGGGGACCAGACAGAGTCTGGCGGTAGATCCAGAAGTAGAGGGGACTATACAGGTCTTAGTTCGGTTAACAGACAAGCCTGATAGGCTAACTAAGTCCTCCAGGATTGAAAAGCTCTCCGTACTCCCGCTGCACAACCCCATAAATATAAGAGGGGATCATCAGCATACAGGGAAATGATTTGTTCATGACAGTCTATCACTAACTCATGACCCCTACCTTCCATCCGGAACAATTCTGCCAGTAGCTCCATGGCCAAAGTAAAAAGAGGAGACCGTGAGCATCCCTGCCTGGTACCCTGGAACATGCCGTTAGATGCAGAAAAGGTGCAGTCAGTCTTCACTTGGGCCATCGGGTCCGTATAAAGAAGGGAAATCCATTTGGCCCGCTTCTCCCCCCCAAGTCCCATCCTATGCATAACCGACACGAGAAAGTCCCACCTAATAGAATCAAAGGCCGTCTCAAGGTCTAGTGACATAAGAAAGGCTCTCCATCTGCTTGCAGCTCAAGGTGGTACAATATGTGAAAGAGACTCCGGAGGTTAAATGATGTACTACGGCTGGGGATTAAACCGTTCTGGTCTGTATGTACTAGAGTCTGCTTGTGAGGAAGAAGTCTAGTCGCCAATATTTTGCTATGGATTTTAAAATCTATGTTCAGCATGGACAGGAGGCATACGCTGTCGGGGGTGGGCCCACCACCTCAGTCTTTGGTCAGGGCATTATAGTAGCTGTCCGCATGGACTACGGTAGTTGTCCCATCCGAAAAGAGTTCGCATAAAGTGTGACCATCTTGGGGACCAGCGAGTTCAAAGTCGGAGTAAAATTCTGCTGGGAGCCCATCGGGGCCCAGAGCATGTAACCATGTCTTTTATCGCTGCACTTTTTTCTTGGATCGTCACAGGGTCACCTAGCTCCTCCCCCAACTGCAGGAGGTAGAAACGGAAAGGTGACGCGATCTAAGAATCTATCCTGTTCTCCCTTAGATAATGCCTCTGGTCTACAATATAATTACTCATAGTAGCTACGAAACTCGTCGTTATATCTGTGTGTGTGTGTGTGTGTATTTATGTGCATATTTATATATGCATATATGTGTATGTATATATATTGAGAAAAACGAGGGGTTGAGGCAGTGATACAAACGCACTAGCCAACAACAGTATTGAACAAAGTATATTTTCAATGGTGCAGCAAACCTGAAGCACAGCCCCTCTGTACTTCAAATGGCAAACAATTTCCAAACAAATGATTGTGGATGGTTCAGCACTCAAACTTTATAGTTGTATCACAATGACATTTGTGATTCTACATAGATTTTAATTCAATACACGACAGTGATGTCCATGGTGCAGCAGCACTCCGCATATAATTAATGTATATGGCGAAATTTTCTTTGTTCAATCTACCTTTTATTTATTTTCTTTTTATGAATAGTACACCATCGAAAAACACAGTAGCCTAAGCGTTTCGTCCAACAGGGGCTTCTTCAGGGCTCCAAATTATGAATAAACATCACCAGTTCCTTATTGTCTACTGGTAGTGGTAATAAAATTCATTATTGGAAGCAGATGCCATGAGTGCCCATGCAGGAGGGACAAACGTACCTCAAACCTTGTATTGCACTTTTTGATAAAACTTAGATCACCCCACTACAAGTAGACAAAGTACTCCGAGCCATCCGATTTTCAACTTGTCAGGGAACATAAGAGTGTTGTATACCCTCCTCTCTCTGTGCCTTTTTTACTTCCGCATATGATGTCCTCTTGGAATGCACAGCTAGGGTATAATCGGGAAATATAGTTACCTTTTTGTTCCCAACCTCATAGGGGCCTTTATTCCTGGCATTCTGCAGGAGGATGTTATAATCCTTAAAGTGGGGAAGTTTAGCCACAACTGGAGGGGGAGGCCTACCCGGAGCCAGAGGTTTCCCCTGGATTCTGTGCGCTTTCGCCAGTGCAAAGAAGGTAGTCAGTTGGTTTGGTGCAACCACTGTCTTGAACCAGTCTTCCAGATAGGCTACCATGTCCTTCTGGGAGACCCACCACTTTGACATTGCTCCTCCTTTTACTGCCCTCTACATCTTCACTACGACGCTACAGGATGTTTACCTTGTCTGTCAGTGTTGCAACCTGCTGGCCAGGTCAGCATGCGCAGGCTGTAGCTCTTCGAGTCACGATTCCATCTCAGTTACCTTTCTCTGTCAATTTATTATGATCTGCTCTCAGCAGTCCCAGCCCCACCGAGACTGCGCTGATTTCTTGTTGCAGCATGCTTTTGGTATCTACTATGGTTGTAGGGATATCGTTGAATTGTTGTTGCACATGGGGTGGCATAGTATCTGAGCCTTCGTTCCCACTGTCCGCCATCATCAACTGGTCTGGGGCATTCACCTGTGTGTTCGTTTGACAAGCTCTCAACTTTCCCATAATCTTCCGGGGCGTTGAAAGTCTAGGCGTGCAAGAGTATGTATAGGGGTTGGGGTAGAATAAACCATTCTCAAACTGCTGGCCTCTCCTTTCCCTGGCCATACCTATTGCGGCTCGTCGTGGCACACCCGAGGTCCGGCAGCAGCTCCTGGCAGCCCTAACCACCCCCAGGGTAAGCCTGGTTGGCTTATCAGTGCTCTGTGCCCTTTTATGGGTCATATAGCCCCCCTGTACCTCCCCAGGCCACAGTTCAGTAGGATACTTGTTTGGAGAAGTGGAGCGGGTCCATCACGCTTCCGCCATGCTCAGCGGGTTAGCCACGCCACGCCCCGCGTCAAGTGCACTACATGCATTTTGGGATCCTGATTTCTCAGGCTCTTATGTTGGATTTCAGTGAGTTTGACTCCGAGGGTGATGGCCATCATGGCCTTCTGCATCGTGCTAGTAAAACATGACCGCTGGCATATACAGGCTCTGTAGTGGGACCTGATGTTTCGGTGGGCACAGCATCGGGGAACATCCCTGACCTGGTCTAGATATCTGAGGGAACTGCAAAAGATCTGCAGTGGTGGCTGACTAACTGCACTTGGGTCAGCGCAGACCCATATCCCTTCCCCCACCTAGATCTTGCAGTGGTGATCGATTTGTCACTCATGGGTTGGGAGCGGCTGTATGGGGTAGGTAGAGATCTGAGGATACTGGTCTGTGTTGGAGTCCCAGCTCCACATCAGTGTCTTGGAGCTGAGCGCCATCAGTTTAGTACTGAAAGCCTTCCTACTGCACATCAGAGGTTGGTTCAGGTGTTCACGGTGAACACCCCCGCCATGTGGTGTTTCAAAAAAGAGAGGGGGGAGGTGGTGGTTATGGACCTTGTGCCAAGATGCTCTGTGCCTCTGGACCTGGCTGGACCACCAGTACATTTTCCTAGTTGTTCAGCACCTGGTGTGGTCTCTGAACGTTGGGACGGAAGAGCTCAGCCCGCGGTGCCCTGCAGACCACGAATGACATCTGCATCAGGAGGTAGCATGCACTCTTTATCTAGAGTGGGTCGAGCCATGGCTCTATCTGTTCGCCACTGGCAAGAACACACCGTGTCAACGCTGCTACGCTTAAAGAGTTTCCAAGGTGGGTATTGCTTGGAGACATATTTTGCCTTGAGTGGATTTCAGGACTCCTGTATGCCTTTCCACCACCCTGACTTCTCAAGAAGATTCGGACCGACTGGTCCCAAGTCATCTTGGTGGCCCCAGACTCATCCTTTAAGGGTGTGATATCTCCTCATCTTGAACAATGTTCTTTCGATCATGCTGCCCCTTCAAGAGGGCATCCTGTTTCAGCAGTAGGGCAGGGATCTTCCACCAGAGGTCTGTGATGTTGTTTTGTCTGCCCGGTGCCCTTCTACCAAATCCATCTAAGCTTGCCGCTGGTAGAGGTTTGTGGCATGGTTTTCCACATGCCAGGTGGATCCACTTTCTGCTTCTCTGTTAGAGGTTTTGTTATTTGTTATTTTCCTCGTCCGGCAAGGCCTTGCCTTTGGCACTGGAAAAGGTTGTTTGTAGGCCATCTCAGCCTTCCTGCAGCTGCTAGACCAACCTTCCCTCGAAGTCACCAATTAAGTTTCAATGGAAGGGGATATTAAGACCCAAATCTTCATGAAAGCGTAATAGTCAATCTGCTATTGGAGACCTGGAACCTAATGGTGCAAGCCGTCTCCCCCTATGTTGTGGTGAAATGATAAAGCCTTAGATGGTTCATGGATGTCCTAAGAAGCCTGGAATAGAAAGCACTACCCCGCAGACAAGCAAGATAAGAGGATCAAGTGGCGGTATGCAGTGTGAGCAAATGTAGGAACACAAGACTACTCATATGTTTTTTGGAGCATGTGGAGAGGATGTACCATAGATTTCACTTGGCAAAAAGTCTAAGTCAAACATAGACCTGACCTACTAAAAATCAAACCGATGGTAAAGCCTTGAGTATCGGTAGTCAGACTCTAGAATTGGGGCAGATTCTTTTTAGGTGCCTCGCTAGTGGGCTTGGAAAAAGTTTGTGTATAATCTCTAAGCGATGATATATCTGAATGCTGTGGAGACGAGGGGAGTCTTCAGGATTTCCTGAATTTTTAGTTATCCTTTTCCAATCTGAGGTGTTTAGGTTTGAAATGCAAGAGAGTGGTACCTTAATGAAGTAGGGTTGAGTTGGCAAATAATGTATATCTGAGTTAATGTGGTTAAAGAATACTTTCATTGGCGGCCCTGAGAACTAGGGTGGTTGATGGGGAATGAGAAGACTGATGATATAGTTTGGAGTTCAGTTATTTAATACATTTATAGCTAATCTTCTAGAGAGCAGAAAGTGCAGTGATCCTTTATGAAGCACTGTTGCACTAGTATACTTATCTTCTGTGACCGAGCAGTGGACAGACTAGAATGCAGCGTATATAGAGGTAATTTTAAATGAAGCAGTCAGAACATTGATAGCTTTCATGCCTGAGAAAGCACTAAGGGCCAGATGTATCAAAACTAGGAATAACGATTGCCTAATTGTGATTTTCTGCGAATCGCAATTAGGAAATCTCTATTCCAAATGTATGATACTCCTGGAGTTTCATTTAGCGATTCCTAGTGGGTTGCAAATTGACCTACCTTATAAATATTAATAAGGTAGGTCACAATTTGCAACCCATTAGGAATGAATGCCATCACAGGGATGGTGGATTTTTTTTTTTTTAATGCAACCTTTTTCCCTTATAGGAAAACAGGACGCGTTTAAAACATGTTTTTTTCTTTAGCTTAAGAAGATGCAGTGGTCTTGTGGACCATTGCCCTCTCTTAAACCAACTTTTTATTTACATTCACAAATGGTAAGGGTACCAAGGGGACCCCTTCCCATTTGTGAATGCATTGCTACTGCTCTTTGGTAGTCCATAAATTATTAGTGTTTTGCAACTGGAATTTGCTAATAAAGCATTAATACTTGCCATTCCCAATCAGTATTTGTAAGGTATGCCCGTTCCAAATACCGAATCTGTATCTGTTCACAAATCAAAATTGCACTTTATTAACTTGCTACTGAATTGCAGTTTGGGTTTGATACATACCAAAGTGCTTTTTTTGCGGTTGCAAACGGGTGACCGCAAATAAGCTTGATACGTGTGGTCCTTAGTGCATTAAAATCATAAGCCTATGAGTAGCATGGCACTGAGCGGACATACTGGTTCACCTTTGATTAGGTAGAATGGTCGCTGCCCCTACTCATGTGGTATTAAGATAATTGGGAGCGTTCATTGCATGCTTATAGGGAGGTAATCAAAGTTGTGAAACGTAGACAGGTTATAGTAATATCCTTCACACTGTATGCGTCAGAATATTGGCTCCTTTATGCTTTGTGTACCCTTTGCACCGTTTGCAGTCTGGTGGCTTCACACTGTGTAATGCTCTTGGTGTTCTGGGAAGCAGACACCCCATTGCTGCCTCTGAGGCCAATATATATAAACAAGCTTTGAATGTTGATGGGGAACCTGGCCCGACTTGACCCTAGCAGAGCCCAACCAAGAGGAGCAAGTGTTCAGTCACATGCCTAAAAATTGGTTTCTGTTATTTTCTCTGTAAATAAGGCAAGCTTGGACACAAAGTATGTGCTCAGGAGTCACACTGTTCGAGCTTCAAAACTGTCCAACAATGTCTCATTCAGTTACATTTCTCCAAGAATCATCAAATTGAGCAAAGGGAAGATCACCTAAAACATTAAAAAATATGTTAATAATGTTTAAATCCAAATTAAATTGTGTCTCTTTATTGTGCATGTTGCAACAATGTATCATTTGGTTTTACATACGAATTATTTAACAATGTCCAATATCAAATAGTTAGTTATAATTGTCTATTTCGCCAATAGTTTCCATTTCAGTCTGCTCATTTTTGCAAGTGTTTGTAACGTTCGTAGCTTGTGTTCTAGTAATAACTTGGTTGTGAGTTGATAACTTGAGGTTTATCACTTTATTTCCATTCTTGTTTGATTAATGTTTTTAAAGGGCTGTTTTCTGCAGAGAGACGAACAACAAAATAATATCTTTGGTTATTCATATAATTGCCTTTATCAATGTTAGACCTCCCCCTAAAAAGAAAAAGATAGGTTAAAGATAATAGATGTAAGTTCCTGCCGTGGGCTACAATGTGTAGTTAATGCTGTTAATTTGAGTAGACTTTGGATAGAGGTTTGATGTACTTTTTCCAACTTGTCAAACGTTTCTAGCTTCCAAGATAGTACTCCAAACAAATTATAGGGATTAGTTTTGTTTTTGTCACTATCGGGGTTGGGCCTGTGCCCCCCTCTCCATATTCGGTTGTTTGATCTGCTGACAGACCTATTCAGAGTCTCCAATACCTCACAGACCGACACTGAATTCAGTTTCATCTTTTCTATATCAGTTTAATGTAAAATCCTTCTAAATCCAATAGGGAGTCAGATAATCTCTTCCAATTATAATTATATTTGCTGGAACAGAATCCAAATAGTGCTCAGAATTTATAACAATATAGATTACTGTAATTCTGTCCAGGTAGTTTGTTGAGCAGGTATTTTAGTCCTTTAGATATCCTTCAGACTGTTTATAAATTGTTTGCCATTACTTTCCCTTACGGGTGACAATTCTACCTTCAACATGTGTCTAAGATTTTTCCTGTAAGTTATTTTCAGTGATTTGATAGAGCTAGTTCCTTGGAGGATTGTGATGAACCGATTTTAGCTTATTGGCTTTTGATAAGTTAAATACATCAAAGAGCTGTATCCAGTTAATAATAGTCTCCATACTTGTGTAGTTGGACTGATCCTGTGTTACGTTTCTCAATTGGGTAATACATATTTGTTCCCATAGCTTCATTGTTCGAAATTGAGGAGTGCATTTCCAAATGATTCTCTTTCTAGCTATTACAGTAGTTTCCTCAGACGTAAACAAGTTAGCTGTATTATTATTTTTTGTTTTTGTTTTATATAATGTACGAACTAGATCCGAAGATGTCAGGTATCAGAGCGCTTTACATGAGCACAAGTTTCCTTACAGATGGACAAATTCATTTTGTTAGGCAGAGGGAGAGTAGGTGATTTGCCCAGAATCACAGGATGTTGAGCTTTCGTTGCCGAGACTTAAACCCGGTTCCCCAGCTTCGAGGTCGACCACTCTAGCTGTAAGGCTACATCCTCTCCCCAATTAAGCCTGTGGATGTTCCAAAATAGACACATTTTTGGTGGTTGTTGTCAGGGCTGGTTATTTAGAAATCCAAACAGTTAAAGAAATCAGTAACATGGATAAAATTATAATCAGTGATTGCTTTCTGTCCCACAGCATGAAAAATAAATTGAGTAGGGTGGTCGTTATTATTCCTGCCATTTAAATGTCATAAAGCTAGATCACATTATTTTTTAGGTCGAGCATTCTCGACCTCTTGTATTTACTTTAGTATATACTTCTATGTGTATGTACTTTGTGGGCTCTGGAGATCAGCCCTAGGACTTGTCTGCTTCCGCTTAGGAACTTTTTTTTTCTGTTCAACTGCCTCTATTTAACTGAACATGTAACTGAATATATAACTAATTTATGGGAGTTAAATGTGACTCTATTTCTTCAAATCTAAACTATTCATTACATATGATATTCCACCTCTAGGTCTTCCCATTTGACCCTTGATAGCCGGAACATCAAGACTTTTAAAATTGTGAAAATCAAGACCAGTTGTCTTTGCCTTCCAAATTTCTTTTAGAACAATAATATGTGTTTTGAAACATGGTCAGGTCAGAATCTCTCATTTGTTTGTGTCAGTTTAGGCCTGCAACATATCTATGTAATGTATAGAAGGTGAAATGTGTGAGCAGAGCAGTTTTTTGGAGCGCCATAGAAAGGCAAATTGGCTTAAGGTAGACTTCCAGCTTTCCAATGGGGCCATATTTCTGATTTAGGTACATCAGTTGAAAAATAGAAATTCCTCCATAAATTGGATTAATTTGTTAGTCGTTCAGTAATCTACCTCAATAGACCTTGCATCACTTTGAGTACAAGTGATATTCCGCAATGCAGAGTAAACATGGCAATTCACTGAAATGGGATGCAAACGCAGGGATCGTCTGGAAGCTGGCTGTAGGGTGATTGAATGTTGTACTCTACTGTAAAGATTTTTTGTTTACATCCATGTTTGTCACTGCCCTGTTATTGGTCCTAGATGTGACTTAAATTCTTAAAATATGAGTGTACATTTGATTGGTTACCCAGCTAATGATGGAACTGTATGCTGGACGATATATTTGGTGCTTCACAAGACCCTCCATACTAATTTGCTTCTTTTGTTTTTAACCTCTACGCTACAATCACTGGAACTGTTCTTAAAATATGCCATTCCTCTAGGCCTGTCCCCAGATGTTTATACTAGTGTCTGTTATTTGTCCTCCTTAGAGAAGTCAAAGTCCTATGCCGCCGATCTTAGATGCATATTAAACACTGGACTGGCTCTGACAAATGCTGTTCTTCCTGTTAGCCACTATAAGTGAGAACTGTTATTTAGGGGTGAACGGAGCTTGCGGAGTTTCACTCCGCAGAATTTAGAAGAGGTACAGAAAAACTCCATGAGATTCTACCGACTGGTGGGAACATATGAAGCTTGTGCTGCAACTTAGTGCCGGTAGTGCGAACAGCGATTAAAATCAGCGCAAATGGCACCATGCGTTGCCCAAGAGCACGCTGACATTCAAGTTGATTTTGCTGCCGCTGGAGTAGAAAATATACCAGAGCGGCAGCAAATCTACTTGAACAGCAGCCCTCTGAGTGCTATCGCTTGCGAATGCCGGTGACCACCCGTGTTAGAAAATCACGCTAGGGGCCACCAAGTCTTGTTCCCATGTTCTGTAGCCTCACGGGACAAAAATTACACCACGTGGCGATTGGTGGAATTTGTCCAGAGCTCATCGTTGAAGAGTAATGCGAAGTGGCAAAAATTCTGCCAATTTAGTGGGCAGTACAGAACATTCTGCACACCCCTACTGTATGTACACGTTGGACAGACTAACCTTAACGGGCCCCTATTATCCCCGACTGTTAAGACTCTGTACATAAAGGGCGACCCAATAACCAGAGTTTTGGGGATTTCGCAGACTGACGGCACCAAAAGAAGATACAATAATAGAAAATTGCAATACAAATACTGATAACCTAATTCGGAAACATACTGCCACTGTGGGAGTCATTTATATTTGTCTGTGATGTACTTTAAAGAGAAATGTGACTCTAAAATTCCATCTGCAATGTTCCACCTCATCAAAATCCCTGGGCCCTCTTCATTAGTTGTTCACAGAGGAGTTATTAAGGTTTCAATACTCACTGGACGAAATGGACACGTGCTTAATTGTGTTGTACACTGCGCCCTTAAATGTACACTTTCAGACACTGAGATGTATACAGTGGGTGAGCACAAGGTTTGCATCATGTGCTCCGTATCTGATGGATTCTTTTACTTGCAGGTTCCTCACCTTGTGGATACTCCTCCAGGTGTCTGATTGGGTCAAGTAACTGTTCGGCAGTTCCTCTAAGAGCTAGTAAGTGACATCGTACGGCTCTGCACAGACATCGTTACGCTCCTGAAGTGACCTGCAGAGCTGCATATAGGTGCCACCCCTGCGTGATGCTGATGTCCGTTCCTTTCTTTCTGCGCTTTGAAACGGATCCGGAGATAGTGTTTTGATCTGAGTTTTCCTCACAAATTATACAGTGTGCAAGGGAAATGTCCATGCTCCCACCTAAAACAACTGGGTTCAAACCATGCAGGAACTGTCCTGATGAAGCAAATGTCTGTGATCGACCTGCACAAAGTCTGTGGTGCCTCGGGTCCGACCACAACTCCAAAAACTGTAGTGACTGCACCCGGATGAACCCTAAAGCTATTCCAAAACGTGGAGCCAAACTTTACGTCTCCAAGCACAAGAAGTTCTGAGCAGTTGCTGGTCGAAGTCACAATCCTGTGCCTAAAGTGGCTCCAACAGCAGGTGCTTGTTGCAGTTGAAGTCTATGGGTAAAATGAAGTAAAAACATTAAAATCTAAATAGGAACCGGTCCCTTCTGGCCACTCTCGAACTCCAGAGATGAGACTAGGGGGTCCATAATATGCCTCTGTGTTGCTTCCAATCTCCATCGTAACGGATTCTGTCCCGGTTTCTTCCTGATTTTCCATGTTCGTCTGTGATGTCACAACAAGTAGAACCTTTCAGGGAGGCTGCCGATATTCAGGCTGCCTCTGGAGCGCCTTGAGGTCCCAAGGAACTGCAGCAACCTCCAGTCGGAATTCTGCCAGTGGGTCTGTTTGTACCCTTTGAATCCACATCGAGTACCTCACCGACTTGGGTGCCTCCTACTGTGCCGGTCCCGTTTGCATTGATTCCCGAGGTGGATTTACAGTCTACAGTGTTGTCTACCTCAGAACTGAATCAGCCCTTACCTTGAACAAAGTCACACTTTGTGCGGACTGGTGTGCACCTTCTTGTTAATCCCTCTTAACTCTGATACTCTGGAACTCTATATGAACAATGTAGGACCTTTCCTATATGTATAACATTCTACACACAGTTGTTTAAAATAGCATGAGGAGATTCTTTGTGTCTAGTATACAGAATTTACGTTTTCTGTTATGTGAAGATTGTTTAAGTATATGACGTTCTTGTCTTTTATGTGAAGATTGTTCAAGTATATGACGTTGTCTATCTGTCATTTGATTTTTTTAAGTCTTCTGAAATATTTGTGTTATTTTGTAGTCACAGTTACACAGAATTAACAGGTCTTGATGTAAGAATATGAAATGCAATACGTGTACAGTGAATACAAGTAGTAGAAAATAAAAATCTACTTCTGTAAAGTAAAAAAGTTGATTTATGGTGACAAAGGTACTATGTTTTGCTAGCTATAGTTCATTGAAACGCATTTTACTTGAGCACTACAATATTGCCAGGTCTTCTCTACAATATCAATGCCCAAGTCCTACTCCCATAGTTGCTTAGCAGGCAGCGCCGAGGTCGTAACTGCCTGAACACAATTTATAGAGTTTGAAGACTAACCTATTTTTGTTATCTTACTGTAACCTTTGATGCAATGGTAAAAAAAAAACGGTGGAAGTAAGGGGAAATATGTGAAATGCCACCCCAGCCGCTAATGGAAAGTAAAAGAAAGTGTTGGTTTCTAAGGCTAAGAATTGTCCTCTTGGGAACAGGTGACCCAGTTGCATCATCTCCCTCTCCATGATTGAAGCCTCTACCTCAGGCTTGAGTGTGTGCGGATGCGAGGGATTACAAGCCAGAGGTGTAATGGGTGAGTACATAGGCTCATGTCCAGCTCTGCTTGCAAGCTAAGCCCATGCCCAGTGCGTGCAGCACATGGTATGGATCTCGGAGGAGGAGTGAGCGGTTTGTAGCTTGTTTTAGTTTGTAGTGAGCCATCTCCCAACAGGATGCTTTCTATGGTGATGTATGGTAGATTTTTGACAAATGAAAATATATCACCCTGGAAGGAAACCAAATCTCCTCAGAAATAGCCCTGCCACAATGTACAGGCCAAAGTCCCTACAGCTAATGCAAATAAGAAGGGAGATAATGTGTTCTACCCCTATTGATTAGGGGTCTCCAACCTTTTCAGTTATAAGACCTACATATGTTCCATGGAAATCATACTGAGCTACTATTGATTTCAGTTTAGTAATAGTGATCACGTCAGAAAAGATTTCAGTAGTGGCCACTCCATGCAAGATGCAAAGCAAAAGTGTCTAATTTAGTAGTCTGGGCTACATACAGTAGTGCTACTTTAGGGTAGCTGGAGAGCTACCTGTAGATCACAAGCTACTTGTTGGAGATACCTGGATTTCTGATACTAATGTGTGTTCATACGCACTCTGCCTCTACGGTCTGTGCACAGCAACTGTACTAGTCTGTTAATGAACCCATCCAGGCCCAATTCCTACAAGGCAGTTTGAAGGAAGGGCCACTCCAGAGAGTCCAGGGAATTCTTAGCATTCCAAGAAAACCATGACAGTATGTATTCGTTGCTTCATTTGTAAAAAGTGTCCTTAATTTGTGGGACTTAGCACTCCCACTTACAAAACCTGACTGATCAGAAAGCACCAGTCTATTCCTACAAGTGTAGTGCAATATGCTTAGCAAAATAAATTGCACAATTGTGTAAATATCCTTACACAATTTGTTGTGTATGGATAAAGGATGATCAGACTGGAAATTAGTGTTGTTTGTCCAGTGCTACGAGTACAGTAATTGTTGCTTCCCAACATAATGCAGGAATTAACCTAGTTCAAGCACTTTGTTATAACATTTAACAGTTGGGAATCCAGGATCTCTTTGCAAGTTTTATAAAACTTTACAGTGACACCCCCTAGGGATAGGGAGTACACATTTATCTCCTGTGTCTATGGATAGATTTATTTTTAATGTCCCATGTCTTGTTAGCTTTCCTGAGATATTGTTGTAATTGTCCCTTGGGAATCTCTGATCATGCCCAACACTTCTGGAATTGGATCTAGGACGTGTGTCCCCAGCATCAAAGCATTGGAGACTGAATGTCTCCCATTGCCGTACCCCGGAGAGTAAACAATAACGTATTGACCGTTTACGTCAATTCCTATTAGAAAACTAATCCTCTACAAATTAAGCACAGATGTTATGGACAGCAGGTAAGGCCACCTTGAGAGGTATGTTCATGCGGGATTCAATGATCTGTAAGTGGGAAGTAAATGATGCACAATTTCGTTTGGAGAGAGTAGTACGTGATCTTACTGAAACATATGTAAGACACCCCACACGGCTTCCTTAGGTCAATTAGCGCTAGCAAACTATTATCTTAATTTGCATTTCACTACTCAAGCTGAATATGCCCTCCTTCATCTGAAGTGGCATCATTATGAGCAAGGTAAAATGGCAGGCAGGCTTCTTTCAGCTCAGTTGCATCAGAGAGAGGCAAACTCATGTATTTCAGCAATTCATAGCAAAACTCAAGGCTTATTCACACACCCAGTGAAGATCACAGAAACTTTTGCATGCTTCTTCTCAGCATTTTATAGTTCAGAGGCCTCTCTAGCCGCTGCCTCTGAAAATGATTTTTTATAGGATCTTAGTTTCCTTTTTTGTCTGAGGAGGATAGGCTGGTCATGGAAGGAGAGATCACAAAGGAGGAGATCTCGGAGGCTATTTGGAGTATGCAAAATAATAAAGCTCTGGGTGATTATGGTTTCCACATTGATTTTTATTTTTAGAAGGTAAACCTAGAATTGATGGTTCTGCTTCTTTATAGGCTTTATAAGGAGCTAGAGGGTGCTGCTGTCTTTCGACAAGAGTTTAATAGAGTGATTGTCAGCCTAATCTTGAAGCCCGACATAGATCCTGGAAATTTTGCGAGTTATGGTCGTATTTTGCATATTAATGCAGACATGAAAATATTTGCATTAGTCCTTGCAACTCACCTCAAAGTTCTACCTAGCCTGATACACAGCTCTCAAGGGGGTTTTGTACCCGGTTGTTCTTCTCGTAATCACATGTCTCTTGTCCAATCTAGTATGGCAAGTATGGCAAGTACGGAATGATTTAGATGACAAGCTTCTGCTGTCTTTGGATGCCGAAAAGGCTTTTGACAGGGTTTAGTGAGGGGATCTTTATTTTACCTTAAGCAGGGTGGGGATAGGTCCCGGGTTTTTGTCCAAAATTCAGTGTTTATACTCTGGCCCTGCAGCTTAGGTTGATTGTGGGAGTCATTTATCAAAGCCCTTTCAAATTTGATGAGGCACATGTCTGGGCTGCCCAATGTCACCTCTGTTGTTCCTTTTAGCGCTTGTGCCATTGGTGGCTGGAGTACGTCAGTCTCCCCCTTGTTAAGGGAGTGGAAACACCTGTTGGTGCTTGCAAGAGCTTATTATACACAGATGATATGTTGTTGACCTTAAATGAGCTTGCCTCTTCTGTTTCCCAACTCATTGGCTTTATTCAAGGGTGTTTTGATCTTCGCCGGATACAAGATAAATTGGTCTATGTATGAGGCGATGTCACTCACCTGCAGGAATCGGAGAACCATACAAGACATATTAAGAGGTTTTTCAGGGCAGGTAGGAAACCATGACTTAAATCATCGAGGTTGCCTGCAGATTCCCGGTCGAGTTGTCTTTGGCTCTCTGAAATGTCTTTACTATTTGGCTCACATTTATCACAGCTGGCTTATCTCTTGGTTCCCGTTACTGATCAGCCAAAGTGGGTGACTTTTGAGTGGAATATTGTTACAGCTCCTGGGGACTTGGGTGTCTTGTACAATTCTTGAGTCTTAGCAGCACCACTTTGTCCTCTGACTATAAGGGCTATGGTGGCTGCTTGGAGAGATTTGCACTGACTCTTGAATGAATAGTACAGTTCATAAGGATACACCACTTTGGAGCAATGAGGGAATCTTAGATCGAAAGCTGTTTAGATGGGTTCTTGGGAAGAACGCAAAATTCAAACAATTGGAGATTTTCTTGATGGGGACTCACTTTGTTTTTTGAGTTGTTAAAATCCGAATTTTCTCTTCCCCAGTCGCACCTTTGGAAGTATTGGCAAGTGCGCCATTGCTTGAGGGGTAAACTAGGGTGAGATCCAGTTAATCTTTCAGCCTCGCAGATCGTGGACTATCTTAGCCTGTAGGGTCTTTCCAAGGGTGGTGTCTAATATGTACCAAATACTTATTGACAATGTATACTCGCTTGAAGCTTGTTTTGCGGCTAAATCCTATTGGCAGAAGTGGAATACTTAAAGGGTGACTGGAGGGAAATCTTTGAGTATCATGATTGTTCGCTCAGTAAATCATGCTTAAAATTTGCTTAGTTCAAAATTCTGCACAATTAGTATGGGTCTCCTTTCAAATTGTACAAAGCTTGTCTAATTCCCAATGCGGCATGTTGGTGGTGCTCTAGCACGGCATGTGATTTGTACAACATACTTTGGTAATGTCCTGCATTAGATATATATTGGCATTGTATATGGGAAACGCTGAGTTCAACTAGTTTTATTACTTTTGAGGAGTCAGACAAATTGGCTGTTACATGACTTTGTCGCTTTGAATAATACAACTTCCCATTGGCATAGATGGATGTCCATGTCTCTTATGGTGGCCAAGATCTGCATTTTGAGGCATGGTCGTACTCAACTGGTGCCCACGCATTGAGTGGATTGCTGAGCTTTATAGGTTGGCTACGTATGAACGCCAAATCTACAAGGTTGACAATCAAATAAATGTTTTTGAGGTTTGTGCTCCTTTTTTGGGGCTTTGTGATCATTGACTGTTTCCCTTTGGCATGTGACTATCTATCAATCAATCTGCGAATTGTAAGCGCGCTACTCACCCGTGAGGGTCTCCAGGCACCGGGGGCGTCCGCAGATCTGTTTAGCTGGAGAGCCAGGTCTTGAGGGTCTTCCTGAAGGTGTTCAGGTAGGGGGCGCGTCTGATGTCTGCCGGTAGATCGTTCCATGTCTTGGCTGCAATGTGAGAGAAGGATCTTCCGCCTGCTCTGGCTCTGTGGATGTGCGGGGTTTTGGCCAGTGCGAGGTTGGAAGATCGGAGGTTTCTTTTGGGTACGTGGAAGTTGATTCTGTCGTTGAGGTATTTGGGTCCGTTGTTGTGTAGGCATTTGTAGGCGTGAGAGGAATTTTCTTTACGGGGAGCCAGTGGAGACTTTGTAGGTGTTGGCTGATGTGTTCGTGTCGGGGGATGCCAAGGACGAGTCTGGCGACGGTGTTCTGTATTGTCTGGAGTTTGCAGAGTAGGGATTTGTTGATGCCGGTGTAGTGTGTTTCCATAGTCCAGTCTGCTGGTGATTAGTGCATAGGTGACTGTCTTCCTTGATTCAAGGGGGATCCACTTGAAGGTCTTGCGGAGGGTGTTGAAGCAGCTGGAGATGACGGCGTTGACCTGTTGGTTCATGGTGAGTGATGAGTCGAGTACGATGTCGAGGTTCTTGGCGTGGTCTAAGGGGGTAGGTGGGCTTCCAAGGGCGGTCGGCCACCAGGTGCTGTCCCAAGCAGAAGGGGTGGTACCGAGGACGAGGACTTCTGTTTTCTCGGCGTTGAACTTCAGTCAGCTTTTGGTCATCCAGACTGCGACGTCTTGCATTCCTTTCTGAAAGTTGAGTTTGGCAGTGGTTGGGTCTTTGGTGAGGGAGAGGATGAGCTGGGTGTCATCGGCGTAGGATACAATGTTGAGGCCGTGTTGTCGGACGATGGCTGCAAGGGGGGCCATGTAGATGTTGAAGAGGTTGGGGCTCAGTGATGAACCCTCTGGGACTCCGCAGGTGATTTTCGTGGGGTCAGAGAGGAAGGGTGGGAGTCTGATCCTTTGGCTTCTTTCGGTGAGTCCCAGGGCTGTTCCTTGTATGCCTGCGTCGTGTAGTCTGGCGACTAGTGTGCCGTGAGAAACAGTGTCGAATGCCACTGATAGGTCGAGTAGGAGGAGGGCTGCGGAGTGGCCTCGGTCCAGGAGGGTGCAGATGTCATCTGTGGCGGCGAGTAGGGCCGTCTCTGTGCGGTGGTTGCTTCGGAATCTGGATTGAGACGCGTCGAGGACGGCGTTCTCTTCAATGAATCGTGTCAGTTTTCTGTTGGCTGTTTTCTCTGCAACTTTGGCTGCGAAGGGGGAAGAGCGAGATGGGACGATAGTTCTTTAGGTCGGTGGGATCAGCAGTAGGCTTCTTGAGCAGGGGTCTGACTTCTGCGCGCTTCCAGTCGTCTGGGAAGGTGCCTGTTTTGAAGGTGGTGTTGATGGTGCATTGTATTTCGGGTGCGATGGCGGCCGTGGCTCTGTGGTGGTTGTGAGGGGGCCAGGGGTCGGTGGGGGCCCCCCCGAGTGGGTGCTTTTCATGGTCGAGGCGGTGTCTTCGGCTGTGATCGGTGTCTGTTGGAGATGGTGGGCTGGCTGGTGTTTTTGGGTTGCGGGGGGCAGTCTGTGTCGCCTGGTGGATGCTCGATGAAGTTGTCGTCGAGGTTTTTGATCTTGAGGTGGAAATAGGTTCCAGGCTTGTCGCAGAGGTCTTGGTATGGGGTGATGTCTGTGGCTTCGCTGCATGGGTTGGTGAATTCTCGAATGACACTGAAAAGTTCCTTGGAGTTGGTGGAGTTGGCCAGGATTTTGTTGTGGATGAAGTTCCTCTTGGTGGCTCTGATCTGGTTGTGGTAGTCCGTCATGTCGTCCTTGTAGGTGGTATGGTTTTCGGTTGTCTTGGTGTTTCTCCAGTTCTTCTCCAGGCATCTGCAGGTGTGTCTGTCTTCTTGGAGAGCGGTGGTGAACAAGGCGGCTTTCCTGGGGCGTTATCTGTCGGGGTTGCGTAGCGGGGCGAGTTAGTCTACGCAGTTGGAGATCCAGGTGTTGAGTTCTCTGGCTGCGTCGTTTGCGTCGGGTGACCCGGTGTGGTTATCTCGGGTGAGGGCGGAGTTAAGTTTCTCATCAGTAACCTTGCTCCAGTTCCTTAGTGGTGGGTGTGGGGCTGGTTTGGGTGCCTTGGGTTTGTTGATGGTGAAGTGTATGCAGTGGTGGTCGGTCCATGGCGGCTGCGTTGTGTGGCTGAATTGGA
Organism: Triturus cristatus; assembly: GCF_964204655.1. NCBI lineage: Eukaryota > Metazoa > Chordata > Amphibia > Caudata > Salamandridae > Triturus > Triturus cristatus. The sequence continues at coordinate 338,791,079 of NC_140591.1, read as the reverse complement.
CGTTATTTCCTGCCGCGAAGATGGGGTCGAGAGAGTGTCCTGTTCTGTGGGCCGGTGTGTTGGGGAGTTGTTTAAGTCTGATGCTGGCGAGGTTGTCACGAAGGATAGTGGAGTTGGGGTCGCTGGAGTTGTCGAGGTGGAAGTTCAGGGCTCCAATGAGTATGTAGTTGTTTGAGGTGTTGGAGTGGGGTGCGATGAAGTGAGTGATGGTGGTGGCGAAGGGTGTTCGGGACCAGGGGGGTCTGTAGACGAGGGTTCCTCGGAGTGTGGCATTGGGGGTGGTCTAGATCTGGAAATGCAGGTGTACGGCGGAAGGGAAGGTTTCGCTGGAGGTGTTGAGGTAGAGGGTGCTGTTGTGGGCGATGGCAAGGCCCCCTCCTGGGTGGTTGGGGCGGTCTTTCCTCTGGATCTTTTATCCATTAAACTAGGATGGTGTTTGGAGTGCTTTCATTTTAGGATTAGAGTCTGGGATGACCTGCTTCTGGCTTGTGGTGTTATGTTTGTTTGTGGGGAGTAAGTTTTATGTGGGTATGGGTTTTCCTAGGCATTGGGCAAACTGTTCTGGTTAAATGTGATGACCCTTCTGTTTTTTATTATTTTTTCTTCTCTCTTATGATCTTATTATTCCTTATTGGGATCTTATTTATTTTAGTGTTTATGTTGAAGTGAGGTACATTCTGGGTTACTTTGCACGTCATGAAGTTTTGTTCGTGTATTATAAAAATCACAAAGGAATATTAAAAAAAAAAAAAAAAAAAAAAATTCAGTGAGACCATCGGACTAAGAGTCTTCCTTCCTGGGAAACTTGCCACAATGATTTCACAGACGCTGAGAAGTGCCTCGGGTAGCTTTCCAAGGTCATCACCCAGGCCAGTGCCACATTTAAGAATGCATGTGTATAAACCGGCACCTTAGTACCTTTTGAGGTATACAAAACAGCATAATGAGGCAAAGACATACAGTATATCTCCTCTGATTGTGACCCCCTGCCTCCCTTCCCGCAGGGTATGCATAGCATTGACCGCCAGTTCACCTGTGGAACTGCACAAAGATCGTACTAGATCACTCTCCTGTCTCCTTTCCCTTTTCTGCGTTGCCAATGAATGGTGTACTTGCCCAGAAATTTGATCTCCCTCTCATCCCAATCTTTGTGCTGGACTATTAGCTTGTTTATCTTGCCCAAAGCATCAGAATGGGAATAGCCAATAAAATGCTTTTTAGGTACTGACAATTGGACCTCCCACCTGTGAATTTGTTCTCCAACATCATTCAGTACCCCAGAATGCCACCCCAACATATATAATATCAAAAGTTATTCTTTAAAAACAAAAATAATCTTTGATCATACTTCGTAGCTCTTCGTTGAATACTCGGTTGTCTAAAAGCAACGAGGGAAATCTCCAGTTGACAGTCAGTGGTAATGTTAGAGCAATGCAAAGGTCAACACCAACGGTGAGTGGTTGCGGATAATATTCTACCTCCGACACCCCTGTGTTGTCTCCGCTAATACCGGTAGTCCAATCTCGAATTGCATCGTAGAGCAATTAATAAAAGGGGAAAACCTTCTCAGAGCCCCTTTAAACCTCCATGTGTGTAAGAAAAGAAACAAGAGTCCTCCAACAGCTGGGTATGTCGCACCGCCCTAGAGTGATTAACTGGAGTTGGGCCTGTTCTATCAAGACCGGGATCAATAGCTAAGTTAGTCATCCTCCTATCTCCTTAGAGCACCAATACTGTCGTATTCATAAATCGTTACTCCACATAAGGGTAATATACACTTTCTATTACACTTTGTTGTGCAAACTAAGCCTGGCTCAAGAAGCAAATTGATGTCAGAATCTGGAAACATATTTGTGAAAGAGAAACTTACTGACTTCTTAATCAAAATCGCAACTCCCCTAGTGTATGAGCTGAGTGGGGAATAATAGTGGCATGAAGCCCATTTTCTTGCAAAAGAAGCTGGATCGGTATGAGTCGCCTGGAGGAGGGCTGCATCAATGTTAAGCCTATCCAGATAGTTTAATGCCTACGTGACATCAGCACAACTCTCCCACAAACCACCTCCTACTCACACTGCAGTCTTCAGCTAGCAGTGAAGGCATCCCAAAAATGCCCACCCCAAATTGCCACATTAACCAATAAACTAAAGCACTAAGAGGCGTGTGCCGCTCCTCACTAACTACATAAATCCACACTAATAAGTGTACATCAGTGAGTCTCCCCTTCTATATCTGCACAGTTTGTTTACCCCCAAATGTATTAGCATTCATTTCTTTAAAACAATGAGTGAAAAGGTTTACCATTGGTACCATGTGATAAGGTCTCTGTCCACAGCACAATTTTATCATATACTGATTCACGTGGGTCATATGACGAGACCCAATCGTACATAAAGATCAGTTGGTTTCACTTAATAGTGCCTGAGAGTTGCGTGGAGAGCTAGTAGATTGCCCAGTAGGTTTCTTTCTTGGAAGCTTGTTGCAAAATGTAAGAGCTGCCTTCGGTTTCGTGAAGAAAATAGTGCGTCCCTTGGACACCACACAGTCTTAATGGATAAAGCATGGAGTAAGTTTGGCCCGCCTCCTGCAGAACTCTCCTGACTTCAGTAAAAAACACATCTGGCATCCCAAAACATTGGTGTAAGAGGGTAGAACGAGATATTAACTCCCTAATACTCCACAGTGCCACACTCCTCACTAATACCAAGACGAGGTCCTGGTCCAGAACTTTAGGAGTAGAGCCCGCTACGTAAGCCTTTGGTCAAAACCCCTGTGCGCCTGGTTCACCATGAAGCATGATGAAAATGTCTCTCTGCCATATTCCTCAGCCGCATTTCCCCAAAGGTTTCGGGCTTCCCAAAGGCAATAGATTCAGTGACTTCCACAGTGCGCATATAAGAGCGCTTTCACTTCACAGTTTGCTCTAGAGACAGTCCCAGTTTTTCTCATAGAGTAGAGGATTTGGTACCATCTTTCAAGTCTGAAATTTGCTTTTCTGCCTCATCCATCTGAGGGGCCTGTCTGCCAATGCATTCTTTCATTTCGTCTAGAGGCAGGGTTAGGGTAACCGTGTGAATCTTGTGATCGATCGCCTTACGGTCACTTTTCATGTCTAGCAGGTTCTCTTCCAGGGGATCCTCATCAAAGTCATAAGCATTAGAATATTCCCGCCCATGCGCGGGATCCCGGAAACAGTATATTATATGTGCCCCACATATATATATCCATACATATATACCTATATGTATACACCAGCAACTGCAGCCAATAAACACTAGAGCTGAATTTCCGCTATACATAAAAAAATAGCATTATAAACACGAGAAACAACATTATAACTGGTTTAGAAACCGTTTTAATGCTCAGAAAACAGCAGAAATTCTTATAAATCACTGAAAGCATAGGAAGCTCCCAGGCTGCATTGCAAATACCCAGTCTAAAAAGACTGAAAAGCTAACTAATAGCTGCATAGCAAAAAACTGACACCGTGCCTTTAAGGCACACCTGACCCCCAACTTCCCATCATGCCTCAGGGGTGGCAGTTAGGTCAGTTGTTCTTTCCGGCTCCTTCTGGAATGATCCTGGCAACAGAGCTCCACTTTTTTCTGAGTTTGTCAGAAAATATTGTCTGTTTTTCAACTGTTTTTTCCCTTACTTCGACGTTTTACATCTAAAGAAGTAGGAGGCTGTCTTCTTTAGGCAGTTTTGGGCATTTTTTCTACCTTAAAATGCCATCTCTTTTCGATCCTTGCCCTGCTTGTGTCAAGAAGAAAGCCAGGACTGACTCTCATGGGGTCGGAATCATGATCCTCCGGTAGACACAGGATACAAAGACATGTCCTCATGCCAGAGCCTGTCCAAGAGAACTTTGAAGGACAGAGAGCGAATTCGCATTTATGGCCTGGCACAACCATCCAGAGGACGATCTCCGGTGAGGAAGGGCTCCAAGAGGCCTAGAGATACATCTAGAAGCAAGTCCTCTCGTCCTTCCACCTCAGCGTCGGGACCGGCGCTGAGAAAAGATCTTCCGGTAGGTCATGTTTCCATGAAGAGACCTTCGACAGCGGGCTCGCCGTCGAGAGCAGGTACGTCGTCGACGTCGAAGTCTAGACCGCCATCGTCAACTCGGCGGCGATCGGCGTCGAGAACCAGAGCCTCTCTGCCGTCGTCAACCCGGCGACGATCGGCGTCGAGACACCACCCCTCCGCCGTCGTCAACCCGGCGACGATCGGCGTCGAGGAGCAGGGAACCTCCGCCGTCGTCAACCAGGCGACGATCGGCGACGAGGAGTGTCACCCCTCCGTCGTCGAGGGCACGATCCCTTCCGTCGTCGCGACTCCATCAGCGATCGACGTCGAGAGGGAAGAGTCCTCCGCCGGCGTCATCCAGACGACGTTCGGCGTCGAGGGTACCATACACGTCGACGTCGAGAGTGGCAGCATCTCCGCCGGCGTCAAGACGGCGTTCGGCGTCGAGGAAGAGAGGGCCTCCGTCGTCGGGTTCACACCGCCGTTCGACGTCGAGGCGGCATTCTTCGCCGGCTGAACATGGCCGCCGGTCCACGTCGAGGCGTAGCTCGACGTCGAGAAGAGGAGAATCCCGGCGAGAAAGAAGGCGAAGCCACGGATCGACGTCAAGACCACGCTCGACGTCGAGACAGGCCTCGGACAGGTCAGTGGTCCTTGTGACGGAGTCGGATTCGCGCCATTCCTCCTCGCGCTCAGGGGCATCTCCACGACCGGTAATTCCACGAGAGTCTGCTCAAGGGACCATTTCTGCGGTACGATGGGGGCGCATGAAAACTGAACTGGACACCCTCAAAGCTGTGGGGTTGGAGAAGAAAAAAGAATTCAAGCGCCGTTTTAGACCCACCCAACGCAAGGGGCCTCAACAGAGGGTTCAAACCCCTTAGTGGTCTCAGAGTAAAACCCAAGGCAAATCGCAGTTTCGAGGCGGAAAGTCCACCAGGGGCAGAGGTGGACACCAGCAGCAGTCCTCCACTACCACAAGAGGAGGAAAGTCATGAGCTGTGGCTTCCTCTACGACCGTTGCCCACTCCAGTGGGGGGGGGAAGTGCGTCACAACATCTGGCAGAGTGGGACAGCATCACAAAAGATCGCTGGGTGCTGAATATACTGCGAAATGGATATGCGCTACGTTTTCGAGCGCGTCCAAAAGACATACCGCCAAAAAAGTCCCGTCCTCACCACTTACAGCTGCTCCAAAAGGAGGTGAGGGCCCTTCTGCTAAAACAGGCCATAGAAAAAGTTCCTCCTTCGCAAATCGGAAAAGGAGTGTACTCCCGGTACTTCCTTGTGCCCAAAAAAGATCAAGAGCACAAGTTTCGGCCGATTCTGGACCTTCGTCTCCTAAACAAAGTCATCGTCAAGGAGAAGTTTCGTATGTTGGCGCTTCATCAAATATGTCCACATCTGCAAGTAGGGGATTGGATGTGTTCGGTGGACCTCCAAGATGCGTACTTCCACATTTCAATTGCGAGACATCACCGCAGATACCTGCGGTTTGTGGTCGGAAGCAAGCATTATCAGTACAAAGTCCTTCCATTCGGGCTCAAGTCGGCTCCGCGTGTCTTCACCAAATGTATGGCAGTGGTGGCGGCTTGCCTACACAAGCAGGGTCTATTCGTCTATCCTTACTTAGACGACTGGTTGCTGAAGGCTCCATCCCAGCAACAGGTGAGGAAAGACTTCCATACCTGTCTGAGACAGTTGCACGCTCTCGGCCTTCACGTCAACATGGCAAAGTCCGTGCAGCAGCCCACTCAGACCATCCACTACCTTGGCTCCGTTCTGGACACAAGCGTGGGAAGAGCGTATCCTTCGGGGGATCGACTGTCTTCAATGAAGCGGAAATGCAGGCTTATGCAGCAAATGCAGAGGCCGTCAGCCCGGCAGGTAGCATCTCTGCTGGGATCCATGGCGTCCTGCATTTTTCTCATTCCCAACGCCAGACTGCGAATGCGACCTTTGCAGCAAGCTCTAGAGGACCAATGGGATCAGTCCACAGGCTGTTGGGGAGATCAAATCTCTCTCTCTCTCCCAGGTGGCGAAATCTTCCCTTGCATGGTGGACTCGTCAGGACAATCTGATGGTGGGAGTCCCTTTTCACCAGCCACTTCCGGTGCAATCTGTGGTGACAGATGCGTCGCTGCAAGGTTGGGGGGCCCACATGGGGTGCCTCCAGATACAGGGTCGGTGGTCTACAAAAGAGCAGGGCTACCACATAACTATGCTGGAACTCCGGGCAGTCCACCTTGCTCTAAAGGCGTTCCTCCCTGCAATCAAGGCCGATTCAGTCCTGGTGCAGACCGACAACACCACAACCATGTTCTACCTGAACAAACAGGGCGGGACTCGGTCACGTCCTCTTTCCCTGGAGGCACAGGCGATCTGGCACTGGCTGTTTGCCCGGAACCTCTCGGTAGTGGCAGTGCACCTTCCGGGGGGAGTTAAATCTCAAAGCAGACTCACTCAGCAGGCACTTCGAAGATCAGCCAGACTGGGTGCTACACGACGAAGTGGTGGCGGACCTGTTCCATTGTTTGGGTCGTCCAGAAATCGATCTGTTTGCAGACGACGACAAATTCAAAATGCCACGCCTTCGCGTCCAGATTCCACCGTCCAGGGACCAGGGGGAATGCTCTTTTGATGGACTGGTCAGGGACATTTGCCTATGCCTTTCCGCCCCTGCCTCTGATTCCGAAGGTGGTATCCAAGCTGCTCAGATCCGACATGAAGATGATTCTCATAGCTCCGGACTGGCCGCGCCAGTGGTGGTACCCGGACCTTCTCCATCTGTCGGTGCGACCTCACAGGCGACTGCCTTGCAGGCCGGACCTGCTGTCCAAGATGGGCGGGAGGATTCTGCATCCCAACCTTCCCTCACTGAACTTAACAGCATGGCTCCTGAGGACCTGCAATACGGACATTTAGGTCTGCCGCCTGATTGCATGCATATTCTGAAAGAAGCGAAGCGACCCTCCACAAGAGCGTCTTATGCGTTTAAGTGGAAGAGGTTTTTCATTTGGTGTAGAGAGAATCACCTTGATCCTACGAAGGGGCAGGAGGATGTAATTCTCCCTTACCTTCTGCACTTAGCGAGATCAGGCTTAAAGTATGCATCAATCAGGGTCCACTTGTCTGCCATTACAGCGTACAGGAGGTCTCCCAATCAACCTTCTTTTTTCCAGATGCAGGTGGTCAAGGACTTCTTACAGGGGTTGAAGAAGGTTTACCCCCCTGTTCGAAACCCTTCTCCTCCGTAGGAGTTGAACTTAGCATTGTCCAAATTGATGGGCCCCCCTTTTGAGCCCATCCACAGAGCTTCCTTGCAGCATCTGTCTTGGAAGGCCGCTTTTCTGGTAGCCATTACATCGGCACGCAGAGTAAGCGAAATCCAGGCGCTGTGTACTAAAGAGCCTTACACAGTTTTTCACCAGCACAAAGTGGTCTTGAGGGCACATCCTTTCTCCCTAAGGTAGTGTCTGATTTTCATATTAATCAGTCCATTTCTCTTCCATCCTTCTTCCCGAACCCAGCGACCCCGGGTGAGCGGTCGCTTCATTCCTTAGACCTCAAGAGGGTACTTAAATTCTACCTAGAAAGTACCAAAGGCATTAGGAAGACGGGTCAACTGTTTGTCAACTATGGCGCCATGAGAACAGGCTTCCCAGCAGCTAAAAGATCCATTTCCAGATGGATTGTTTCCTGCATTACCCTAGCCTACCAGCTGGCGAAAAGGCCCTTACCCTTGGCCCCTAAGGCTCATTCTACTAGGGGGAAAGCGGCCACAGTAGCTTTCATGCATGACGTTCCAATGGCAGAGATTTGCAAGGCGGCCACCTGGAAATCGGTTCATACCTTTACCAGGCACTACTGCCTAGAATCCGATTCCAGGGCGGATGCCCAAGTAGGCCAAGCCTCCTTGAGGAACCTTTTTGGGTAGCTTGGTCTATCTAAGCATACTGTTCATTCTCTGTTTCTTTCCTTTGCCCGCAGGGGGATGAGGTGAGGCTCGCTATTCTATTCTAATGCTTATGACTATTGATGAGGATCCCCTGGAAGAGAAGGATTAGTTTCTTACCTGTAATCCTAGTTCTCTTCCAGGGGTATCCTCATCAAAGTCATAAGCAACCCTCCCGCCTCCCCGGGCAAAGGTGTGCTATCTTTTTCAGAGGTTATTTCTTTGTGCCATGACTTTTCAGTCTCCGCAAAGAACAACTGACCTAACTGCCACCCCTGAGGCATGATGGGAAGTTGGGGGTCAGGTGTGCCTTAAAGGCACGGTGTCAGTTTTTTGCTAAGCAGCTATTAGTTAGCTTTTCAGTCTTTTTAGACTGGGTATTTGCAATGCAGCCTGGGAGCTTCCTATGCTTTCAGTGATTTATAAGAATTTCTGCTGTTTTCTGAGCATTTAAACAGTTTCTAAACCAGTTATAATGTTGTTTCTCGTGTTTTTAATGCTATTTTTTTTATGTATAGCGGAAATTCCTTACAGCATGTTTCAGCTCTAGTGTTTATTGGCTGCAGTTGCTTGTGTATACATATAGGTATATATGTATGGATATATATATGTGGGGCACATATAATATACTGTTTCCGGGATACCGCGCATGTGCGGGAATATTCCAATGCTTATGACTTTGATGAGGATACCCCTGGAAGAGAACTAGGATTACAGGTAAGTAATTAATCCATATTTTTCATATCGTCCATGGAAGTCACTGCATTCCACCACTCCCGACGAGCTCACTTCAAGGAGAGTGGTACAGCCCATGAGACGCACAGTCCAGTTAATTAGTAAAAGACACACAATTGATGGACGGAATGCAGAACAAATCAAAACATTCACCCCCAGTCAAGAGCTCTGGGTAAATCCATCATTCTTTTGCTCACCATGCCACCCCAGTTTAGACCTGGCCATATGCAAATCAGTCTTGACCCTGTGCCTCATGGAACAGTCCAGCCCAAACTGCCAAGCCGGGTCCTCCCTGGACCGGAAACAAGCATCCTAGGACCGGTTTCGGGGTTTCACCCCTCTTCAGCCAGGATAGCTTGATTCCAGTGGCACAGTGAGCCCAGGACCCACGTCTGGGCATACCTTGCGCACTTAGGGCAAGAAAGCAAAAGAGACACAATTGATGGACGGAATGCAGAACAAATCAAAACATTCTCCCCCAGTCAAGAGATCTGGATTAAATCCATCATTTTTTTGCTCACCATGCCACCACGGCATGGTGAACAAAAAAATGATGATTTAGGCCCAGTTCTCTGTACTGGGGTGAACGTGTGACATTGTTCTGCATTCTGTCCATTAACTGTTTTTTTTGCATTTGTCACCCCGAGTGGGACGGGTATGCCCAGACGTGGGTCCAGTGCTTTTCATGCCACTGGAATCAAGCTATCCTGGCTGAAGAGGGGTGAAACCCCGAAACCGGTCCTAGGATGCTTGTTTCCAGTCCAGGGAGGACCTGGCTTGGCAATTTTAGCTGGACTATTCGCATGAGGCACAGGGTCAAGACTGAGTTGCATATGGCTGGGTTCAAACTGGAATGGCATGGTGAGCAAAACACACGATGGATTTAGGCCCAGATCTCTGTACTGGGGTGAATGTATGACATTGTTCTGCATTCTGTCCATCAACTGTTGTTTTTGCAGTTAATTAGTAAGGCCTGTGATTTTACGCAGCAACCATGAGTCCACCCTGGCAGGGCAGGGCCACCGGCACTCATTGCCAGTATGGCGCTCGTTCTTCTGGTTAAAGTTCGCCCTATGGGCCATTGAGGCACAACGGGAGCAGCACAGCTGCCGTGCCCAGCCAGCGACCACGCTCGGAGCACTGTCTACACGAGAACAGTCTACGAGGTCCTGCGCTGCCAACAGCAACCGACCACTGACCATGCGGTCTGGGGTTCATGTCCTTGGACGACTCCCAGCATTATTAAATATTGCCAGGATGTTTCGGTGAGCACATGACTTAATCTACCATTTTGATGGGCAGTTGGCCACGCCCCTCAAATCTCATTTTAAACTATTTTACAGATTTGGCCACAATGTTATTGTGGCATTCACAATCAAAAGTGTACATTTTTTTAAGTCAAAAATAAATGTTGTTGTCCCCTCTATAAATAATAGTTCTTTAATATAAAGGCCTTGATGTGGCAGTCTAGATAACCCTTATTTCTGTCTGAATGGTCCATGCTCATGGCATCTTGCCCTGTGGTCTCTATTTCAGTGTGATACCCCAGCAACTCGGAGGGCACCTAATTCTAACCTCGCCTTGAACGAATGCCCCCTGCAGGGAGGAGTTTCTAAAACTGACCTGTTCGTGGTCCCTTTGATTACAGCCTGAGGCGCAACTATAGGGAAATTTCGGGGGTGGGCTAATTCTTCCAGCAACCGGAAGAGTGAAAATGCAGGGGCCCTAAGGGGTGAAAGAACAAAGCCTCGTTAACAGGTAAATGGTCTTTTAAAGAGCTGTGGAGTACTCCGGTGCGGCTGCAGTAAGACGGGCACCAGACTAGCCAACCAACAACAGCACACACACTGTAATTGATGTTGAAGAGCCCAAGTGAAGGTTGTAAAGGAGACCGCTCCACTGATTATCTATGTATGCCCATGGTGTATTTGCTTGTGCGCCATCTCTTCTACCTGTTTGAATCCCTCATCGTGTTTGCATTTATTTCGGTTGCTTGCGCTGCTGAGGCGTGTATTTTTTCGAGTCGCATTGCTAAGCTCCTGTTGCGCTCCGCTGCTGGCCCCTGCTGCTTAGCAAATGCTGTTTTAGAGTTTACCGTGGCTCACCCAGCCCTCCCCCTGGTTTCACGTGTCAGAAAGAGCGACACCTGACATGCATGTAATATCAATACAGATCTTTTTATGTAGCGCTGCGTACCGTTGCTCTAGGCACTCTACATAACCGATGTCGCCTCTGCTTAATTTATAGTACTACATTTGCTCCCATCGGAAATATCGAAACGTTAACTTGCCGCGGCTGAATTCGAACTTGTGACTTTGAGGTGCCTGCATTTGTCACCGGCGGTATGTTTAAATTACAAATTATTCAACCTCTGCTTTAATGATTGGAATAGGGAGTTTGAAATGTCTTCAGTCTACTCACAAGGGCTTCGCCAGTTCGCCCCCAGGGGTCTTGATTTCGTCGAATTCAGTGACTTTGCCGTCGCAATATTTGTTTTTTCACACTCCATATGGATTTCTGCTCTTCCTAAGCGCGGTCAGTACCCCGTGTTACTGCTTCTGGAATGTCTCTGCTATCGAGGTCGTAAGGCTGAAACGCTGAATTAACTTTGCTATGATTCAAACCTGTGACCTCCAGCGCTTGGGTAAATCAGCAAAATGGGTTTAACTCCGAGCCACCTTACTGTGGGTTGCAGCAAAGAGTCCTTGTGGGAGCCGTGGCCATCATACCGGCCAGGGAGCCACTACTGGCCACAGTCCCAGAGCTGGAGTGTGAAGGGATCATGATACACAAGATGGCTAAAACACGTGGCTGCCGCGTTCTGCGCCAACTGGAGCTTCTGCGCTGAACAGCGCCTGGAAGGTAAATGGACAGGGAGTCGTGAAGGGGCCTGCGTCCAAACCAGCAGGGTTTCAAGTCGGGAAGGCGGAAGTGAATGTAGTCACTAGCACCGTTTAAGTGGCAAGTTCGTATTTAATAAAGAATGGAGCATTTCTACCAGAAACTCTGTACTTCGCATCCCGGCAGTACTGGATTGGAAATATAGCAATGTGAAGTAATTGTAAATTGTATTTACTATACATGTCGAGGCGGTGAAGCTGTTTAGACAGATGAATGATCGCACAAAACAATAACTGTCCATTACCCAGAGACGAAGGGCCTACATTACTAGATGCACAACTGGCCGCGCTCTGCAGATACCACGGCCGTTGTCCCAAATGTACCCCAACAACACAGCGCTGTATCTCATCCATCATGGCTGCATTGTTTCAGAGCTCATTTGATCATCTTGGCAAATGTTCTTCCAAGCTGCGCCGGCCTGTCTTTAGCGTGAGTCATATGCATCTCGATGAGCATATGCCCGCACTGGCGTTGTGCAGCCTAGCTTTACTTCATCCGTGCCACCGGAGCTATAAAAACGCGCATTGCACTCCCTGCTAGAAGTGAATGGTTTCCGTTCCTATCTTTAGCTGCGCGTGCAGCTTTCTGCTCGCGCTTGTGTTGGAAAGTATGAGGAAGTGTAGTGCTGTGCTGCTCAAAGCAGCGCTGTCCCAGCAGGCGTGCTGCCAAGGCCACCTCATCTTTGTGCGCGCTGAAGTCTTTCTAGATACTCCCTGCGAGTCAGACCATATATAGCTATTACCAGGCAGACCTTTTAAAAAAATATATATATATTCTAATTCAAGTTAGGGAGCGTTTTCTTTTATGTTGCTGGCATTTAAACCATTCTCAATTGTTGGATTTTAGTTTGTAATCTTTAAATGATCACATCTGGAATTAAATATTAATTCATAAACTAAGTGTTATGAATAAATTGGGTAGATTTTGTACCGCTTGTTAAAAGCGCAATTTTCTAGAAATATAACTCAAAGCTAGCAAAATATTTTTTGTGAGGCTACGCTCGTGGAAACGGTGGTACAAACTTAATTTTCAGAAGGCAGTAGCTACGATTTATAGCTTGCCTGTTATATGCATTGCTTTTAAAGAGTACTGCGTTAGTCTGACTGCTTTTATAACTAACCTCATACTGCCATGGTTAATAGTTTCAGATCTTCTGATGCTCACAAAAAGGATCCAGGGAATTATGGAAGCGTGACCAGAAATCTTGCATGGTGAAGTAAAATGGCAGATGCAACCTGCCAAACAGTGTTGGAGAAGTGGTGACGTGAACTGTTCAGCATGATTAGAGGAGTAGTAATTCTGAAAAAAACTTCTAACCGCAGATTCCTTCCCTTACAATGTCCCCCCGGGGTCAGACTGGATCCGGAAATCTTGAGCAGTACTTCTGATGCTGATAGGTGGTGCCAACAGCTCTGTTATTGAGTGATTCAGCACACTGGTCATAACTATTCTGAAGTGTCTCCGCAACCGGGTGCTGAATATGTCATGGAAGAAACTCGTCAGTGTGCTGGGGTGGCACCCATATAGGCACCGAGAATGTCACATCCAGCGCTGATGACATTGACAGTCATTGCCGTCACATACTGGCGTTCCGAGATACTGCTCAGATCCAGTCTCATATGTGAGGAGGAAGGAATCTGCGGTTTGATAGTTTTTACCAAGAAAGTAACTTGTTCATTAACCGCATAGTATGGGTGGAAAAGTAGAGCTGTTAATAGTAAAATTAGGTTGGAGTAGTAGGGATATATGTTTTAATTTTATATTTCTTATTATAAATATTTTGATATAAATATTTTTTTAATATATATTTTGTTATAAAGAGCTGTTATAGCCCTTTGCATACATGTACCAACAGAGCAGTGCTTTATCGCTGAAAGACCCTCTAGTTGTTGACAGAGGGGCTATCCGGAAGATGGTGTACTTGGATATGGAAAGTCAGTGATATTCCAGTAGTAGTAGTCTGTAGCTTTTTCCTTATTTGGCTGGGTAGGAGTCTGTAGTTTGAGGGGAGCTCTTTCCAGAGAGTGGGAGAGTAGATTGGTATGGCTTGACTCTGTTCTTCACTTCTGCACCTCTGTTCTGGTCAGGTTTGTGCTCTGTGTAGTTCGATGTTGGCCTGACATTGAAAGTTTCTGTTCTAGGTAATTCGGCTTCTTGGTGTTGACGGATTAAAAAAAGTACATAGTGTTCATACATAGTGTCCAACTGTATGTGGCTGGGTGTGGAATACTGGTAAAGTTGTAGTGCTGGCATTTCTTGCCCATATTTCCTCACGTTTGCGGTCAAGCAAGCTGCTTCAGCAAACACATAAATCAGTAGTACGGGCTGTAGTTTGGGAGGCCAGTTAGCGGAGTGTTTATACTGTCAGCTGGATGTGCTGGAGGTTGGACGTGCACAAGCCGGGTGGATGGAGGTTAAACAAGTTGTCGTGTGCCACAGAGGTGTCAGCGCCCGGTCAGTCATACAAGAGATTAGACTCTGGGCAGACACTGGTGGTTGGAAGTAGAATTTGTATCTAGTCAAGCAGCTTTGTTGCCCCTCTTAATATATCTGGAGTGCTATGCTATAGTCCTCGTTTTGGCACTTTAATATCATTTGCTTAGAGTTGCACACATTTAGAAGATTTGCAATCGGGGGCGTAGATTGGTCAATAAGATGGAGGGGGGGGGGGGGAATGAGCTTTAGATTTCCCAACAATCACACTGGTTCAAACACACACTTTAAGAAGCAGGACAGGAGGTGAGCTGTAGGGAAGTGGGGTATTATGCAGCAATGCTGGTTAGGCTTCACCATGTAATACACTCACAATGCAACAAAATATGTCCTTTGGACTCACACTAATAAATCCCTAGCTCAGTCCTGGTAGTGTGGCACAGAGCAGTCAGCCTTTACTAGAGGAACATATATTAAGAATTTTAGAGTACCAACATGGGTGATAAGTAATTAACACAACTCGAAAGAAATCTGACGCCAATTTATAAAAATAAAGCAGATTTTTATATTCATTTAGACATCAAAACGAAGACATTCTGATTAGTAGAACCGGAGTTATGGATTTTAGAAGGAAAAGTAAATCATTGCAATACAATACTTCAGACCTTTAGCACTGCGGTCAATGGTAAAAAGCAATAGTGATGATTGGTCCTTTGCAGGTCAAGATGCATTGAAACACACTAGGGGTTAAGATCATACTGGTCCCTGGACCAGGCCACGACGGTCAGTTGAATTTTGCCTGGCTCGTAGGGCCCAGTGCAGAGTTTCTTTTGCTATCCCTAGTGCTGAAGCGGGAGGTGCGGCAGAGATGGTTTTACGGATCAGACAATGCTGGTTAGGAAACAGATGCAAAAAGTCAACAACAGGGACACTGAGGTGGCTGGTTGAAGGTGCTGCGGAGTTCCCTCGAGGAACTAAAGTTGTGGTAGCCAGGCTGGCCACCAGCAAGCCTTGGCAGCGGTAAGGGCAGTGAGAAGTTGTTTGGACGTCCGGAGGAAAACAGTAGCCACTTGAAACTTGCTGGAGGTCAGGACTACATTTCCCACAATGCACTTGGCCATCTAGGTTTGGGCGATCCCTCTAAAGACCCGATGGCCAGCGATTTCTTTGATTCTGGGACAGTGTTTTTACCTCCGGACTGTAGGGGACTTGTACCAGTAGTCGAAGGGAGTATGGAGTTGCCTTTGGCTCTCAAAGGGGTCCCTCTGTCGGAAGGAACCTGTTCTTGGTCCGGGACGAGTCGTCCTTGTGCAGGGTGGTTGTTGATGGTTAATTTTTTATTTATTTTTTAAACAAAAAATTTCAACGCATGTGCCAGGGCCATCGTCAGGAGACCATTGCAGCTTACAACACCCATTGTCCCTGCCAAGGTGGCCAATGACCTTACCAACACAGCTTCTATCATCGCACTCTTACAAGTGTGCAAAACAAATCCAGGCCTCCAAATCTATAGGAAAGGCTTCAGCGGTATTAGTAATTTTAATATACATTGAATTAATAAACAATGGTTGTTGTGCTCATCTTTAAATTAGACTGACAGTGCCACCATGTGGCAGACTGTTATAAGTGCCGGTGTTGACAATTATGTGCCACTGCCGAGTACCGGAAACCACATGCCCAATTTAAGCACTGGTGGTTGCCACAAGTGAAAAGTATTGCGCCTTTGCTCTGTGCAGGTCCTGTAGTCACATACTCGGGTCTCTTCTTTGTCCTCTGTTGCAATTCGAATCATAACTGAGCTTCTGGAGCCAGGGGTTCCCCTTAACTCCTAGATTTAGGGGTGTGGGTGCAAGTAGCCAATGAGCTACTATCCCCAGCAGGTAAACTGCCCCTGAGGTGGCCACATCCAGGGGGAGGGGGGTGGGGGTGGGGGGGCATCACCTTTGCTACCCGGAAACCTGCCACTTTTAAAGACGGCCAAATCCTTCCTTGGCTGTACAGACCAGGTAACCCGCTCTAGGGGTATGGCTAGCTTTCTGGGGGTCAGCACCTGCTGACTATATAATTTTCCCTCTTGCCCAGGTGCAAATGGGCCTGGGCAGGGGGATGGCTGTTTCCTCATTTGGGAGGCAGCCTGGTTGCAAATAAGAGGCAGTGTAAGCTTCAAAGCTCACTGCCTTCATGTGCCACTTCACTTGCTGTGTGTCACCTCCTTTCCGTCCAGACCTTTATTTCAGACTCCTGGGGCTTCACACCTCCTGGAAGGGGGACAGAATTCTGTCTTGGCATCAGCTCTGGGCTGTCAGCCATAGCAGAAGGAAAGGCTGGGGCAACCAGAGGGCAACCTGTAAGGTAGTCACCTGGGTTCATGCCACATCAACTCTGGAATGGGAATCAGGTTAGGGGTGATGAGGCAAGTTGTTTGATACCAAACATGACATTTCAGTGTTACCATAATGAAGCTGGCAACCTGGGGGGTGCCTGTGTGTCAGCCCATGTAATCTTATGGCCCGCTGATCACTAAAATGAGCCCTTAATGGAAAGGGGCTTGTATAGGGACATATAAGCTTGCACTATATGTCCATACCTTTAATATAATGCACCCTACCTCCTGGGTTCAGGAGGCCTACCTTATTTGTGACTGTCAGAAATAAAAAAGATTGCTTTGACTTTGCCACACATGGTGAGGGCAAGGTTGAGTTTGAGCAGTTTGCACTGCTCATGCAGTCTGCAATAGCAGGACTGCTGTCATCTGTTTACCTGGGTCACCCAGGGTGGCACAAGCAGTGGCAGCTCTGCGGCTATGTTGGAGGAGCGGCACTCCACTACTTTTCAGCAGTGCAAATAAAAGAAACATAAAATGATAATAATTTGGAGTTATAACTTTACGTTTCCATGCTGCTTTGCGGGTGGGCAGGCGGGGCTGCTCTGCTCTCAGGGCAGGGGATGAGTGATTTGCTCACTCCAAAGTGCACATGACTGTTTGGCCAGCCTTCTGTGACCGGCCAAACAGAGATGCGCACTTTCCCTGTGCTCCTCGCAGGCTGCATTACAGCCTGCATGGAGAACATGCCCAGACCCCCATTCCCTGGCTGAGCGCTGAACCACGACGCTCAGATCGATGTTGTGATTGGTCAGGGGAGTCTGGCTGTGCTTCCTGTTCCTGGAGTCCGACGGAGGAGAGCAGGAGCAGAGATGCGGGACCCAGCGGCAAGGTAAGTGTTTATTTTAAAAACATTTTTTTACATTGACCATGTAGTGTGAAGGAATAAAACTGGCAGAAATAAATCCCAGACCAGAATAACGCCTTCAAACTGAATACCCACTCTCGAAAGGCAATTTTTGACAAGTTACATGAATTTAATTTCTAGCATGACACATGCCTTGCCTAACATTAATCTGAAAATCTATACTTGGTATATATTCAGAGCTTGGGGCTTGCATAAAAACAATGGCGCTCTTGTATTGCATGAAGACATTTCCTTTGAACACTTTTTCAGCGAGACAGAAGCTGATGCATGGGCAGCAGATTACTTGCCCCACTCCGCACCGCACAATTTGTGTACATCTTGTGCTTCGACAAAGGCAACCAATTATTTTGTGCAAGAAAATGCTATTGCCATAGATTCTGTGTCCTGTTGGTGCAAAACAAAACTATCTGTATAGTGCTTTAAGCATGTGCAGCAGGCTAGAGGCAGAACACCTACTTGTTTTATGCAAAGGTCTGCAGTTTGTGTTTTCTGAGAGAGACCATGGTACAGTTACCCTTAATAGTGTTTTTTGTAAGACTTGTTTTACAGAGCAGTGTATGATCTATCCTGTTATACGCCCATTATATGAACACCCCCACAGTCTTGACTCCATGTCCCCATTAGATGGGAATTACTTACATAAATGTCCATGATGCGAATTATGTAAGGTTAACTCCAAGTGAATTAGAACCTGTATTTAAAAAATAAAACTCGGAGGATTAAACAAAAATGTGATAATTTTACTCAGACCATTTTGCAAACATCTCTGGAATGGCTACATAATCTTTGTGAAGAGTGGTCATCAATTTGCTATTCATCCCCAATAAAGTAAAACAGAAGTTCTTCATCCAGGCCTCTCAAAGCAAAATTCAACAAAGATACTTTGCTTTTGAACATGTACTGATGGCATTGTGTCTACCACAAAATGAAACCTCACATTGGATTCTCGGTTAATTGCGATAGTTCTGATCTTTTATTTTGTCTCCCTACACTTCCACAAACAAAATCAGACGTTCTTTGTGTTTAATGATCAAAACATCACAGTACTGCTAATCGTATCTTTGACTGATATTTTGCACTCTCAGTTCCTGACTCTTTTACATTCTCAACTTTGAGGATACTCTGCCACCAAATGATGAGTCTAGAGTCTGTGCTTTACATTCATATACTATGCATGCACATTATAGGCATTAACCTCCATGGTATGTAAACATGCATCATCAAATCTGCTTCTGTTGTAGTTTCTGTTTTTATCCTCCATCCAGCACAGAGAGCTTATTCAGCAGTAGACCTCCTTTAAGACATGTTTGCTACCATAAGAACAAAGTTCTTACTGAAGGATGCACCAATACCTCCGGAGATATTGATTTCATCTTGAGGATGCGAGTAGAGGGTGTTGGAATCCAGACGCAGTCCTGAGCACCCTCTGATGGAGGAGAGCAAATAATATCCCCAGGGCTATTTACAGGTGGATGCAATTCTAACCGGCCGTAATCAAGTGGTATGAGTTATCCCAAGAAAGATGATAGCACTGGATGACAAGGCCTCTTTCCCTACAGTGCCAGACAACCTGTTGGCCAAAATTAATTTTCATGGTCTAGGGATGGGACACTAAGGATCCAGGTGCCATGGGCCTTCTGGGGCTCATACATTCTCTTGAAACTCAGTTGTGCACCATCATGTCAAGCCCAGCTCCTCATGTAGGTACAGAGTCCCAGCTGCATTTGCCCTGTAGAATTGAGCCGTCCTGGGCATGACGCTGCAGTCTGGCTGCACTGAGATTGAGCATTGTACAGACTGTCATCTATGATGACACCAGAAGTGTGTGGTTGGGAATCGAGGCCAGCTTGACTTGAGGGTTGTCTTCAGCAGTTCTATCCTAGCATATAGACAGTTTTTCTTCATCTGCCTTTGATAGTTGAGACAGAGCACCACCCTCCCTGCAAGCCGCAAAAGGAATGTATAAACTGATCTCTGCCTCTTCTGATCATTCTTGGCTACCCTCCAGTCCATTATTTTTCATCTACTGTGGCACAATTGACCGAGACCAGTATATAGGCACATACTCTTCTCCCTTCTTTACCCCTTTGACCCGTGAGGGGCACAAAAAGGAGCAAGATCAGCCCCTGCTGAATTCCACTTATAGGAATCCCTGCCTCCGCTATCATGTTGGGCAATGATTTCCACACCTGAAGGGCACATTCCCAACAAGTATGTTACCCTGCCACCCCCCATGAAGTGTTACCCTGACACTCTCCTTGCCAGTCAATATTTGACTTCTACAATAGACTCTCATATATACCTGCAATAAGTTTAGTGGGGTTATGGTAGTCGATCACTGCAGAATGCCTGTCTTCTTAGGACTCACTCTTATGGGTTCTCACCTGCCTGCTCCCCTCTCAAGGAATGTCCATGGCGGGCAACTCAAACTCATCTGATCTGACTAGCAAAGGCCAAACCCATCTCAGTTCCACTTGGATCTGAGTGCAGGCCTCAATGCTGGCCTTAGTCTTCCCCTTGGATTCCTTCCTTGATGCTTTGAGGGCACACTGGAAGGCTACATAGCATGCTGTAATCTAATTCTAGACGCTGTCAGTTGGCATCCTGGATAGGAAAGTGAAATAATACATACAGGACAGTCCAGTGATGGCATGGATGGGAAATTCCTATTTGAATTCCTTCCACCCTCTCAGATCTAGAGTCCTTCAGAAGAAGCATGACCATCTAGGCTCTTTGCTCATACTACTGGCTTCTGCTAGATTTTGCCATTTTTTATTTCTTGGACCTGCCTCATCTCCATCTGAGGGATGTACTGTCCACAAAGGGAGGTAGAATGCTGCACTCCCTCCCCGCTGCACAACCCTCTGCTTAACACGAGCAGAGGATTTCTTTGGACTTACCCTTTGTACAGAAAGGCCTCTTTACAGAGAATGTTGCCATAGTGATGGTTGGTGAGGCATCCTCTAGTAGAGCACTGTACAGAAGCAAATACTTGAGGAAAATTTGAACCAAAACATTGATTAAAAAAAATAGCATGGTGTACTGTTTTTTTAATGTGAACCCATGTTGTCTTATATAGACTTTTTCAAAGGTCCAGAATACACGTATGATTGTCAGAATAAGAAATTAACAACTAGAAAGGCATTATTGTACACAGATGACTCCGTTCTTATTCTGTAGACATGAAATGGTTTACAGTTAATATTAAATTAGTTTTTCTGAATTTATAGAAGATTTAGGACTGAAAATAAATTAATTATCTTAAGTCTTATACTATGACAGTAGGCCCAAAAAACATAAAATCTAATGCTCACTATATAAAAGAACACTGCTAGGGAAAGCTGATTGTTTTGTTATTTGGGTATGCTGCTAGATAATCAATTAAATTGGGGACCTCTGGTAAGAGCACATATACAATCTTTCAGAGGGTAGCTAAGCGCATAGGTCATAGCGACGTGAAATCTATTTTAGATCGCTATAATACGAAGTGCGTCCCGACCGTGGTGTTTGGAGAAGAAATCTGGGATACAAACCCTGGCGCCCAATACAAATTGCTGAAAATCTATTTTTTTAGGAGGTTGTTACGGGTTCCCCAGAGAGTCCCAGACGAAATTGTGCATTTAGGGATGGGAGCAGCTTTTATTTCTGATTTTATTCATCTCCACCCAATACTCTTGGTTCTCTTTATGACTTAAGAGGGAGGTAGAGTTTAATAGAAAGATTGTGATTGCATGAATATGGATCTGATCCACCATAAACCATGGCTAAGCTATGGCAAAACAACTCTAGGAGTATTGGGCAAACCTCAGTTGTTCAGCACCACAGAGCTGAGCCGTAAATCAGACATCGCCTGTCAAAGAGATCTTCAGGATTGCTACAAGGGAGGCAATGCTCCAAGTGGCCCGACCAAGACAGTTACAATCACTTTATGATGGTGAAATCCACTAATAAAATGGAAATGTATTTATCTCTAGATATGTCAGCCCAGCACAAAAGTCTGCTAACGTACTTTTGATTAAACCAGTTCCCACAGCTGTTGATGGGATGGCATAAAACATCAGACCGCCCTCTCTACTCATGTGATAAGACTACTGCACTAGACACTTCACACGTTGTTTTATACGTCCTAACTGGTCAGCCTTAAGACTTCAGTATCTTCGCCTTCTTTTTGTGCCTTCAAATTTTAATCAAGTGAGGTCAGCCTTATTGTACCTGCAATTACTAGACTCCCCTAAAGTCTGCAGCTTTTTATCCCGGTTTCTGGCAGAGGTGTACTCTAATTTATGATGGGTATTATTAATTCTGTGTTATAATTGTTGTTTTAATAATGTCTTTTCATACTGTGCCCTGCAAGATGACATAAGGCAATTGTATAAAGATATTTACGATGATTATGATTAGATTAATGGATCTAGGTGGCCCCCTTTATCTCCTATCAGCATATTGGACCCTAAAATTTAGGTTTTTGTTTGTTGAGTTGTTAGGATGAGCCTCCTTACTGTTCACTCGCAACCACCTGTCTTATTAGATGTTTCTCACTTTTCTATTTTAAGATAATTATAATGTATGCTGCTATTCATCTAGATTTTTATAAGAGGCTTTTTAGGCTTATAATAATATTTTTTAGCCTCTGTATAGCCCATGTATTTACTAAAGATTTGTCGCACTTTTAAATATTTATACTGTGCTTTCAGGATTGCTATTGCAAATCGAATAAAGAAAATCTGACTGGCTCACAACTAGAAAGGCAATAACTATCCACTGCCCTCCTCACTGTGTCATGCATTTGTAAGTGGCTCAATTCTGGGAATAATTTTCATGTCTGGGTTAACCAACTTTAGTGCTTTGGGCCAGTTCATTCAGTTATCTATACCAACAGTTGTAAAATGTCCTGTTAACTGTATCTTGGCCTATTTGTAGAAACCTAAATATGAATCGGCTGAGAAGTCTGCTTCAGCCCTAGTAGGTTATCGTCCAGGTAATTAGATGAGCTGCTTCGAGTGCAAAAGTGTCACTGAAGAAACAAAGTAATATTTTGTAGTAAATGTTTTCTTAAAGACCTTAGTCAACAAAGGCATATTGGACCTTGGTCTGTTGCTTGGTGGTTGAATGGGGTCCTTATTGGGTATCTCGAGAGTGCGCTGATCAATCTTTTCTCATCCAAGAAGGAGACTCAAAGGACAGTTTGTCGCATCTTTGAAGAAGGATGCTATGATTTCTCATAGAGTTGCATGCTTGCTTCTGACTTCTGTTGTGCAGATCATAAGTTTGATTATCTGCAGGGCCGGGTGAGCCATTAATTTTTACCAAGGTTGATATACTGAGTATGATGTAACTAATGTTAAAACCACTTATTTGCAATGCTACAAAATGGCTGCACCACAATAACGAAGGCTGTGTATGAAATAACTGTTATATTAATATGTGCCTTTTTACACTAAGAACTCATGCAGACAGACGAATGTGCTAGATACATTTTATTATATTTTATCCTTCTAGAGTCCCTGGAAGGTTTGGCTTTAGGCAGTTGAAGGATTGTGTTGTACATGGGCTTCCTCAACCAGCAAATATAGTCTGACTCAAAGATGATAGTTGTGGCTTAGTAAGAGCTTTAGATATTTCTCCATCCACCAATAATAATTTTAAAAAAACATTCAAAAATGCGTATCTAAATGCATAGATAAAGAGGATTTTGGCCAGCTTTCCAATAGCCACTGGTCTGCTCAGCTGTCACTCACATTTTGCTTCTGCCGCCCACAGTATATGGGGCAGTGGGTCAGCCCTCTTTAACCATTGGCTCTTTCACTGTGGGTAATAGCATTTTTCTGAGCACGTGCGCATCTGTGTAAAAAGTACACTTCAGAGCCACACGTGGTGGGCCAGTACTATACTTTGCCGGTTTTTATTTTTATTCCTTATCTTTAAAAAAAAAAAAATCTAAGCCATCCTTATGGGTTTAATCTACGGCTTAGTCAAAGCCAATAGTACCTTTTATTTGTAGCAGAAATACAAATATTTTCTTTTGAAGGGCATTAAAAGGGTTTTAGTGCCTCTTCTGCTACACTTGTCCTCCAGGAAGCATCTGTTCTGTTACGTTAAGTTCTATGCAATGGATATTTATTTTTTATGTTAAAGTTTTACCATAAGCATATAGCCACCATGTGTACGCAGCAGCATGCTATTTTTGTGGCATGTGCGTGAAATAAAGATAAAATGTAATGTAACCACCGAACCAGTATGTCAAGGCCAGATCTGCAGGCGTTGCCAGTGTTTGTTATGTTTCCGAGAGTTTTTTGCGAGAGTTGTAATAGCGGTGGCTGCACTCTTGTAATCACCCGGCCCTGCCGGTTCTGCGTGCAGTATTTAGCAGTATTTTTGTTTACAACAGCTGACAGCTGTGGCGCAGCCTTCACACTGCATATAACTCGGAGACTCCCACCTGGGCGTTAACTCGAGGAAAGTGCCAGCGAAGCATCTGTGCACCCGTGACGCCATCTTGTAGTGGTACCTGTATCAACAAATGTTTGTATTTGTTGTTGCTAAAGTGGAAAGTAACATTCTATACATTTAGTTTTTCTGTCCAGTGAAAGATGCGACTTTCCATGGACCCTGGCGCCTGTTCGCTAGCTGCGCAGTTGCATTTTCTAGGAAGACATTCTCATGAAGTGTTTCAAGGACCAGCAGATATTTTGTTATCAGATAGTAAATAAAAATGCGATTGTTTAGAAACTGGAAGCTGTTACTATGAGGCCTTGTCTTGCCATGGTTTTTCACGAGCACTCCCTTATCTTTACCAGGACAAATAGAGCCTTTGTATCGGGGGATAACGAGAAATCCAAATATTCCCCAGGCTCATTTTACCTTCATCTCTAAAAGCAAACATATCCCGGGCAGGGATGCGCAGTGTGAAGCACGCACCTCCTCCTTCCTTGTATATCTTGGCATCGTTGGGCTCCCACTCCTTTCCTGGGGCCGAGGGAGGATAATGCCCGAGAGCTCTGCAAATATGTTTCAAGTTAAACGACAAGGATTGTCCTGTTTCCTGAAACCACTGCTACATAATGAAGACGAATCATCCAGCTGTGAAGTGAACTTTCACTTGTATAAGGGGGAAAACTTTGGTTCCATAAACCTGGACTAGATTTACAAAACACGCATTGGCAATGACAGTAGGTCTGGGTTTAATGTGATGCACCATGCACTCACACAGGCACACTGCTTACTGTTCACTCACACAGACACACCACTCACCCGTATACACAGCTCACTGTACACCTACACATGTAGAACTCTGTACTCATACAGACAGACCCCGCCCCCATATACCATGCACAGGCAAACCACTCACCATACACTTGCACAGGTAGAACTCTACTCCTTCTGGTAGATTCCGTTCCCCTTTACCATGCACTCACACAGGCACACCACTCCCTGTACACTTACACAGGTAGAACTCTGTACTCCTACAGATAGATCCCGTCCCCCATGCATTCACACTGGCACACAACTTACGTGAGTAGACCGCACACTGTACACAGCTCACCGTACACTTCACAGGTAGAACTCTGTATTCCTACAGGTGGACCCTGTCCCCAGGCACTCACACACGCACACCACTCAACCGGGTAGCTCACCGTACACTTGCACAGTTAGAACTCTGTAGTCCTAGAGACCGACCCCGTCCCCCTTTACCATGCACTGACACAGGCTCAATACTCACCCTGCACTCACCGTATACACAACTCAACGTACACTTACACAGGTAGAACTCTGTAGTCTGAGATAGACCCCATCCCCCTTTAACACACACACACACACATGCACACCACTCACCCGGATGCATAGCTCCCCATACACTTTCACAAGTAGAACTCTGTAGTCATAGACACAGACCCGTCCCCCATTACCATGCACTCACACAGGCACACAACTCACACAGGCACACAACTCACACAGGCACACAACTCACACATGAACACCACTCACCCTGATTAACAGCTCACCATACACTTTCACAAGTAGAACTCTGTACTCGGAGACAGATCCTGCATACCTTTCCCCATGCACTCACACAGTCGAACCACTCACCCTGAACTCACGCAGGTACACAGCTCACCGTAGGCTTACACAGGTAAAACTCCACTCCTACAAATTGATCCCGTCCCCTTATACCCTACACACACACACACACACACACACACACACACCACACACACACATCACTCGGGTACACAGCTCTCCATACACTTACATAAGTTGAACTCTGTACTCCGAGACAGATCCTGTCCCTCTACCCCCATGCACGCACAGTCTCACCACTCACACTGGTACACAGCTCACCGTATGCCTACACATGTAGTACTCTGTAGTCATGCAGACGGAACTTGTTCCCCTTTACCTCACAGACCCCACTCATCCCTCGCTTACAGGCATTACACATAAGTTGGACAAATACCACTTTGCGTTCCTCATTGCTTTGGTTCATTGAGTATACATCATACGGTGATCTTGAGCGACCCTACTGAAACCAAACTCTTTGAACATCCCTTGGTTTAGAAATGGGTGGCCTGAGGCCCAATGGGCCTTTTTAGATCAGCTGCTTCTTTCTAATCCAACACCGTATCAACCCTCTTCCTATGCAACCTAAACAAGTAGGTGACTGGTTGAAGATGAAATATGAAGTTAAACGCTTCGGCCATGCTGCAGTGGAGGAACAACCATTGTTAACTGCGAGGGCCTCCAAAGGCCAAGATACAAATCTTCAAATTCTTGCCCTTTCTAAATCGTAACTGTTATTTTAATCAATTTTGAGTGATTTTTGTATGGTGCTCAAATGTTAACCTTTTTACAAAGACCTGGTACTATGTATAATGATTTATATTAATTGTGCACAATACATTTCATTTGACCTCGAATGGTTGTGGAACCCAGTTAGCGATTGTAAACCCCTCGTGTAGGAGCCTAGGCTAGAGTGCACTTCACCAGGCTTTGTTTTTTTTATTGCATTTGTTTTTGTAGTGTAAACAAAGTGCGTTAGACGGCTTTACAAGAGAACCTGTCCACTTACACGTTTTAGCCGCGAGGAGATTAAATGATTTGCTTTGAATCACAGGATGTTGATCGAGACCGGTATTATAGTCTGGCTCCTCGGTTCCAAAGGTGCAGCTCTAGCAGCTTGTCACACTACTTTCATTGTAGGAGGCAGCAGGGCACCTACATTCGCAAACCCCGCGGGGTACCGGTACTGGTCTTTCATGAAATGCGCTGTTCCTCTTGGAATAGAAAGTATGCTTCCCGAATGGGACTTGAAGTCAGTGGAACGCATCATTGACTGCAAAGGGCACGGTACTCAAGGGGTATGTAAGGGAGAGAAGGGCCACATCAGAGTAAAGTGCAAAAGTTGAGATCAGTCCCCTGAATCTTTAGGAGTTGATAAGCGGAATTGCGGCATTTAACCCTTGCTTCCCTGGATTCATTGATACTGTGCTAACCTAGTAACTACACACACTAGCTATATGTGCTGACCCAGAACAAAGGCTATGGGGCTTTCGGATAAACATCAAGCGTGCCCTGTTTAGACGTAAACAGTTCCAATATGCTAAAACGAATTTGTGTTTTATATGAGACGTTGTTTTTAAACCATATTCATATGTATTTTATTGTGAGCTACCCTGAAGATAGTTATTGGCGACGGTGGGACACTCCTATGCAGTTACAACCGTTCACAAGCACACTGATTACCTCCTCATCCGACTTCTCAGTCAGTCATTGCATCATGAGCTGGTACCCAAGCATGTAATCGGCTTTCAGCAAACAGATTAAGCCCAAGTCACGGATCACGTTTAATCTTATCCAAAACAATAGTAAATGCCGAAATAAACTATCAATGATCTCCAGTGAGCTTCATATACAAGTTTCAAAAGTGTAAGATGCATCCTTTCCCCTTACTCCCAGTTTAACCTTCTACTCAGTTGTATTCGAAGGTCAAGACCTTAACTTGCCATGCCAAACCTAATGAACACATTATTAGTGTTCCAAAATGCTACTATGAGACATTTTTATTGGCAGTGCCCTCTTTATGTCCTATGTGTTTAAAACTTTCTCCTCCTGAGATATTGGAAAATGACACAAGAAAGGCAAAATCAAATCCTCAAAACAATGAAAGGATGAAAGAACCTTAAGTACAAACTGGAGATCTGGCTGAAATCTTAAACCGTGGCAAAGCTATTAGGTCTCGCCTGTGCAAGAGCTAATGACTTTGCGAACGTGTTTTTGTTCAGCGTGTCCAAAAATTAACAGGGTAAGAGAGTGGAGTGTTATAAACTGGAGATGAGTGGAATGTTATGGAGTAGCGTACAGTGAAGTGGAGAGTGGCATAGAGTGGAGTAGTGTAGAGTGTTGTGGAATATCGTGGAGGGAGTAGACTGTCAGAGTGGAAGGGCGTAGAGTGGATTAGAGTTGAACGAAGTAGTGTCAGTGTGGAGTAGAGTGTTATAGAGTGGAATGGCATAGTGTCGTGGAGTGGTGTGAAGCAGACCAGAGTGGGTGCTGCAGAGGGTTGAGTAGAGTGTTGTAGAGTAGACTGACATAGAGCGGAATAGAGATTATTGTGGAGTGGCACAGAGTGGAGTAGTGTAGGAGAGTGGAGTGGAGTGGCATAGTCAGTGAAGATCAGAGGCACAGAGTGGAGCAGTGAAATGGAGTAGTGTGTCGTAGAATAGAGTGGAGTATAGTGGTATGGAGTCGCGTAGAGGGAGTTGTGTAGAGCATTGTAGAGTGAAGTACTGGCATAGAGTGCAGTAGAGTATAATAGAGTACAATGTCCTAGTGGAGTCTCATAAAGTGGACTATAGTGAAGTGGCGTAAACTACAGTGACGCAGACTGCATTGGCTTGGAGTAAAGTGATGTATAGTACATAGATGTGTAGTGCAGTGACATAGAGTAGAGTGGTGCAGAGTGGATTGCAATGGCGTAGAGTGAAGTGGCATAGAGTGCACTAGTGTAGAGTAGATCATTTCAGAGTAGAGTGAAGTAGCGTGGAGTGGTGCTGGGTAGAGTGGAGTAGTTCAGTGTAGAGCAAAGTGGCATAGAGTGCATTGGTGCAAAGTGGAGTGGTAAAGAGTATAGTGGTGCAGTGACATAGTGTGTAGTGGTGCATAGCACAGTGGAGTAGAGTGTACTAGAGTAGAGAGGCATATAGTTAAGTGACATAGAATACAGTGTCATAGAATGCAGTGGTGCAGAGTAGATTAGAGTGGAGTAGAGTGCAGTGGCATAGTGCATTGGTGTATAGTAAAGTGACAAAGTGCAGAGTGCAGTTGTTTTGAGTAAAGTATTGTAGAGTGGAAAGGGGCAGGCTGGAGTGGAGTATGCATGCTGTAGTAGCGTACTGCCATTACAGATCACACATCTTCAATTGAAATGACCATTACATTTGCATAAACATAGTTTTACAAAAAAAAGTATTCAGCGCACAAACTGTGTGGAAATGCAATCACCTAGTGTATTGATTTGGTTTGGTCGTATTAAAATATTTTTTACCACCATACTTTAGAATTACCAACAAATGTGCTTCATTTGGTCTTTCCATATTCTGAAATAGCTGCACAGTTCATATAGACGTTTACATTTTGTTTTGTGCTAGAAAACAAAAAACAGCGTACAGCACATTCCAGTAGTCAGCTAGAGAAAATATCACCCTACAGCCTTTCTGTCTCACATGGGTACCCAGCAGGATTGTCACATAAATCTTCTCACTTTGAAGTCGGAAAAAGAAAAGTAAACACCAACTTCCTGGAAAACAGATCCTGACATTTGACCTCTGTCTTTGAATGCACAGCAAATGTGACAAGATGAGAGAGGTTTAAAGGCCTGTTTTCAGAAATTCAGTACTGATGGAAGCATATAATAAATAGGGTTTGGGCAAGGGAAGGGACAAGCTCAAGAGAGACAGCCTAAAACAAAGCCAGCAAATAGAAAACCAGGACATTTGAGTTACAAACCACAAAGCCAGTGGTAAGCAATGGGCAGAATGCACTTCCACGGAAGGTTTCTGAATGTCCCCCAAGATGTTGTTAACAAACCAGGCACCTGCACTGTCTGGTAGGCTTTAACCTTAAAAGGGATGTGAACATACTGGAGATCCCAATGCTCCCCCCATTTTGGCCTACGTCATGGCAACCAGAAACAATATCTTGGTAGGCAGAAACTTCAGGTCTTCCTTGTCTAGGGGCTCAAAGGGAGGCAACTGTATAGCCTGCAACAACATAGACAAGTCCCAAGCAGGGAAAGATAATCAAAAGACAGGTTTCTTCAGATAAAAACTTCACAAAAGCTTTGAGACTATATGAACCGGAGATTCAAAATCAGGATTCATGGAAGCTTTGTCTGCTACCCTCTGAGGTAAATGGCTAATCCTAGATTTAAACAGTCTTTTAAAAAGCCTAGAACTTTGATCAATGAGCAATCCATACTAACCAAATTTGCTACCCCTTTACTCACATGATTGCCAGTGCTGAGAATAAGACCGTAAGGTTGTAGGATGTCTGGATTGCTGGATAAAAGGAGCAATATCTGTAGGGCGTCATTTAGCATCAAGATTCATCCTCTCAAAAGCCAGGCCCCCAGCTGTCAACGACTCTGGTGTCTGCCCAGTTGTCAAAAGTTCGGCAGAGGGAAGAGCTCTAGTGGATTCTTCCAATAAAGACACACTTATTAATTAAAAGTACCAGAGACCACGGGCAACGTTTCCAGCAGAGCACCACCAACAGAACTATCGCCCTGTCATCTCATATCTTCTGGAGCACATATTTAATCTAGATAGGAGGAAGCAATAGTGAGCTCCCTTGGACATTTGAATGATATTATGTCCACTTTCCAAGCACTGTGTGAGGGCATAATTGTGCAGATAGTGGGTAACAGACCATTCTTCTATGAGGCAAGCAGATGTTTTTGAGGCAGGCCAAATCCCCTCACCAGCTGCTGGATTACTTTCGGATTACAAGCCTCGTCAATGAAATTGAAGACTCTGACAGGAAAATCCTGCTCAGCTGTTTCCCTGGTCGGTGACTCCCTCTTAGAGATGACATAGAGAATTCTGCCCACCGACAAATCTCTTGTGCTAACAGATTCAAAGATTGAACTCTAAGTGCCCTGATGATTCCGATAACGCATTACCACTCTGTGGTCTTATCTCACTCTGAACTGGTTTTCCAGTGGGCTAAGAGGTAATTTACCAAACGTTATATGTGCCGTCTGGCCCATAGAAGAGACATTACTGTTGAAGCTATGAGACCCCTCTCTGGCTGAAGAACACTGATTTAACAGGAGCAATGTCCATTCTGACTCTGTCACTCTCCTTGCTTTGGGTAGAAACACCTCTCCAAAGTCCACTATGAAGTGGTCAGTAATAAACTGCATTCCCTGTGATGGGATTAGATGTACGTCTCTTGGTTTAGAAGAAATCCATGTTCTACCACCAGTAACACCTTCTTGATCTGTTGAGGCTTCGAGAAAGAAAAATTGTCCATCAATCACACAGGTTTGGAAACCTATGAATTTCCAACAGCGGAGCTAGTACTTTCGTAAAAACAGTCGGAGATTAAGAAAGGTCAAAAGGTATTATCTGAAACCGATTCCTTATGGACTCAAATATGTAGAAATTAGTATGAGGTTGGAGGTACTAGCTCCTGCATGTATGAGTCCTTGAGGTCAAAAGAAGCCAAGAAATACCTCCTATTTAGGAAGTGCAAGATCATCTGAGGGGGATAACAATTTGATCCTTCTATGTGAAATGGAAAAATTCACCCTTTTTAGGTCTACCACAGGTCTACATAGTCCCAGTTGCTTTATTTACAAGAAAAAATATCAAATACGTTCTCATTCTCCTCTGTTCGAAAAGGGCCTTCACAATGGCTCCCTTCTCTAAAAGCGTCTAAATTCCAGTTAGAAGTGCCCTGCTCTTTTCCGTAGAGGCTGAAAGGGCATTTACACAAACAAAACTCAGAAGAGACTCCTGAGGCTTCACGTAATAGCCCGCCTATCTGTCTTGGACGGAGGTCTTCCAAGCATCCAAAAATACTTCAGGTAGCCTCTGACGGGTAACAAT
This sequence comes from Triturus cristatus, assembly GCF_964204655.1. NCBI lineage: Eukaryota > Metazoa > Chordata > Amphibia > Caudata > Salamandridae > Triturus > Triturus cristatus. Next base: position 338,759,668 of record NC_140591.1, on the reverse strand, counting down.
GTTTGTGCATTGGCATAGTCGAGACTTGGAAGCTGACTGATTCTCGCCTGAAGAACTGGACTGTTGTATCCAGGAGTTTTATGAGGAAGGGACTCACCAGCAACCTCCATTCCACAAAAGGGCGGACCTTCCAGTTTTCATTGATCTGCTTGACCAAAAGCTCTGTGTTCAAAACTATCTCCCCCTTTAAGGTTGACAAACTGGGGCTAATAACTTCTAATTGGGCCCAAATAACCTGGCTCCTAAAAAGGGAATTTTCATCATCAAGTTCTTTTGTGGTGTTTGAGCCTCCCGGGGTCTCCTCTATAACTGATACTGCTGCTGCTGAGGCTGCGCTGAACAAATCGTAGGATAAATCCGAAAGGAAGCAAATTTGCTTTTCCATCATTAAGTTAGATGTGATGTCTGAGCCTTACTCTATCAGTTCTGCCAATGCCTAAAATTCCTTAGAGACTACACTGCATAACTATATTTATATAGTGTAAGCTGCGGCTCTCATTGAGAAGTTTGATGCAGTGTCCACCCTTTTAATTGTCAGATTTGCTCTCTTGTTAACAGGATCTACAGGCAGAGCATCCGCCAATATGATACTCATCGGTTGAGAAACCTGCCATTAAGGAATCCTCCTTTGTAATGGCTTGCAAATCACCAGAAAATTGAGATTTTAATGTTTAGCAAAACACACAAGATGATGGACGGAATGTTGCACATTGGCAAAACATTCACCCCCAGTCACAGATCTGGGTTTAATCCATCGTTATTTGACTCGCCACGCCACCCCAGTTCAGACATGGCCATATGCAAATCAGTCTTGACCCATTTTAATGTTTAGCAATGTCCTTTGGAGATTATCTTAATCTCTTTTTACCTGGAGGAAAAAGTCAGAAAGTCTGACTTGTGGGTTGGTATTCCCATTGCGTTGCAGTATCCCAGGACTTATTAAAAGGTATTACAGTTGGTGACGTTTTATAAGGTAGAAAGGAAAAGCAAAGATAAACAGAAATCCGAGTCTGCACTAGGAAAAGATAAATAAAGACTAATTTAAATTAAGATGCAAGTGGCAGTGGTCTCCTGGGTGGGTTTAGAAACAAATGTCTGACAAAGCCATTTCGTTTCGCCTGTGACATTGGAGTACACAACTGTTGGCTTTGCCAGTGCTTGTTTTTTTGGCATCTTTGTTGGAAATGGCCCTTTTTAGGCTGTTTTCCCTCTACTTTTTTGCTTTTCTTTTCTTCTCCGTTTTCTGCGGCTCTGGATGCTAGCCTTAGGAGGCGAGCGTGTTTGGCACTGCCTTCCAGGGTCAAAGTGCTGTGCTCATCATAAACCTACTGTGGAGCGATGCATGTATGATGGGCAGATTCAAGTTAGCTGTAAGTCCCGTCATGGAATAAGACCTATGCCAGGGGCATGTATCTCGAATGTGCCTCCATGGGCCTGCCAGACTGGTTGTGCCATCCACAGAGGTAGCTCATCGATTGTGGCACGGGTTTGCCCTGGTGGTGCCTGTGTGCATGGATTACAGTTACTAGGTTTGGCATTTAAAGAGTTACTTGCCAAGGTTCTGCATGTCTCCTGCAAAATCTGAGCTCTCCTTGATGACAGAGTGCGGTGTTGGGAAGAGGTTAGGCGTGTGCATTTGTGCCTTACATGCAAGAGTTGTGAATGGCACCAAGGGGTGCATTCAGTATGACTGGGGCTGCTTCTCGCATTGGATTATCATGAGGGGTTGTAGCCAAAGGCTGTTGAGCATTATTTTCTATGGGCAGAATAACCGTAGAGTGTTTGGTATCGATGAGTTCGTAATGGTGAAACCTCTCCTCTAGTATGAGTGGGTTCGACATTATAGTGATGGGAATGCCACTTTGGGAAAGTGGGCATTTCGATGTGCATGGCTGGTTGTGCCTGGCGGCCTGTCTCCATTCATTCCTGATAAAGGGCCATAAACTAGGGGGTCACGGAAAACTGCAGACCTCTGACTCTGGGAGGCCTTTCTGGGATGTTATGTTGGGGTGGAATTGGCACCTGCATTTCAAGGGGCAGAGTTTTGGCCCCATTAAAGATTGTGAGCAATCCTCCCAGGGTAGGATGGCAGACATCACAACATTTAGAGAGGGCAAGTGCATTTCAAAGGTGGCCCTTTGAAGCGATAGTATCTTCAAAGGCCATGGTGGGTTTAACTAGTGGGGCTTCGGCATTCAAAAGTAGAGATACTTTTGGATTTGGAACCACACTACGCTGGTTTGATACTGGGACATTAACACGAGGAACAGGGCAGGAGTAACTGCAATTGAGCTCTTTGCAGATTTGTGATGACTTGGAGCTTGTAGTGCTCCAGAAGGGGACTGTCACTTGGTGGATGTTGCCTGGACATTGCTGTCCTGCAGCTAAAGCCAGTTGTCGTGGCCTGGGTCTCGAAGTACTATTCAAGGGCCAGTGAGCTGGCCTCTTTCCCTGAGATCCCAGGGCCACTAAGGATCTCACTGTCACCTCAAGATTGGAAGGACCGGGCTGGGATCGGCGGAGCTGGGTGAAAGTGATCGTGGTTGGGCCAAACGCAGTCCTGACATGCCTCATCATCTCGCTGTGCAAGAGGAGTGTGTGCAAAGACCAGCACCTATCTGTTAGGCGCTGGGACACTAGGAGTTCAAGAAGTTTCGGAAAAGCATGGGGACCTGTGCTTGCTTGCGCTCCAGAGCCTGTGGTGTCTTAGGGGTGTCTGGGGAACCTGAGCCGGGAGTGAAGACTGTTTTTGGCCTCCAGATTGGGAGGACGACCGTTGCGGCCACCACAGCCTATGTCTGAGGTCGTTCGCTCCCTCTCCTTGGACCCATGCCACAGGGTGCTTTGTTTTGGAAAACATTGAGATGAGACCCAAGGGGTTTGTGAGGTCACACATTTGCTTGGGGAGAAACCATTTCTCCAGACGTGTAAGAGCGCTAACTTCCTGGGTCTTTTTTGGGGAGGGGGGCAGGTGGAATAGGTATCTCACACTCGTGCAGGTGCCGTACGGCACCTGGAGATCTAATCCGGAAGGACAAAACTAAGTAACTGCTTTTTTCTGGGTTTAGGTGGTTCTCACTGTCTAACCAACAAGGCGCAACATCGGCAATGTGTACCGTTGGCTGGTGGATTTGAGAAACTGAGTTTATATCCAATGTGTGTTTTGATTTGATTTCAATAGAGAAGCCTGATAATTGTGTTTACCTGCTGTAGAGTGTATATATGATGTGTATATCATTTAGATCACAGTGCATGTGTGTAATATAAAGACAATTTTTTATACATACAGTCTGGAGTCTTTGTGGCGAACACAGTGTTTTGCGAGGGGGTGGGGTGTTGTGCTAAAACTTTACACTCGAGCCCTGAGGCTAAGCCTGATTGCTCGGTGCCCAGCTACCAGAGGTTATCTGAAAAGTGTATCGTACTCCTCCTATTTGGAACGGTGGATTCTGACTGGCTTTGATGCTTCTCAGCCTGCCCAAAACTACTGGGTCTAACAGTCTTTTATGGCAAAAGCCATTAAAGGCTGGCAGCCTGTGCGTGCACCCGTGTGTATTCCTCGGAGAGCAAGGCTAGGCAGTCCGCTTTTTATGTTTGTTTTGTTAAACGGTGTCATGAAAACCACTCCAAGATGGCCACCCTGTGTGAATACACAGGTGCATGCATCAGTAGCCATCTTGAAATGGTTTTGGTGACAAAGTTTAACAAGATGGATACCTGGCTTGCACAGGCATTTAAACGCACAGGTGGCAGTCTTGGAATGACTTGGATTTTTTTTCTCCCAATGCACAAAAAATAACTAAATATATCATACTTTATTATTTTTATTTAATTTTCTAACTTGATCAATGACCATTTTCAAGTAGTCAATTCCAAGAAACCACGATTGGGATACCATGCACATAAGTGCAGTTGTGTGTGCAGCTGCTGGCCCTTGCTGACGTTATTTTTAAATTAAAAAAAAAAAAATCTGTTCAAGCGGGTAGAGAGAGAGCGAAAGAGAGCAAGAGATGGGCGGGAAGAAAAAAGGAGGACTGGAGTCCACCAGATGAGTTTGGGAGGGGTGAAGTGGGAAGAGACTGAGCAGGAGGAAAAGTGGGAGAGCAGTCAAAAGCAGAGAAGGAGGGAGAGGCAGGAAAGATAATAGTCCACTGGAGGTTAAAGGGCACAGAAACAGCTGAACCCACTGCCTGTGAACTGATCTAAGATGTGATTGACAATGCCTCAATCTAATCGCTGTAAGCAGAATGCAAAAAGCCAACAGTTCAAAGCACAATTTAAGTATGTGTTAAAGTATTAGATACAGTAGATCGGTCAACGGCAGGAAGTTAAAACTGTCTGTAGGCTAGACTTGACAGGGATGTGGAATTCCTATAGCCCGACACCCAGGACATATTGTTTGGGGTCAAGAGCAACAAGTTTTCATGTGTATTTTGTCCTTGGGAAAAGTAGGCCCAACTCCCTGCAGCACAAACCCTTTGGCTGCCAGTTTGCAGTACCACATTATGGATCAGGTAAGGGCACTGTCTGCAGCTTAGGTAATATTTTTGTCCATTTTGTTAATGCGTTTCAAACTTGTATTTATGGATCATTCATTGAAAGCCATTATTATTAGGGCGAACGCTCTAAGTAAATGTTGTAACCTCTGGCTGCACTAGTGACAGTGGTTCCAGTATAAAAATGTGTACACACGTTTTCAAAATTTAGCAATATGAGGCTATTTATAATGCTCCCAGAATGCTACGATTTGATGCAAATATTTGCAGAAGCTTGAAAGTAAGATTGATGATTCTTAGCTTCCAAATTAAAATGTTTAAAAAAAATGAAAGCAGGAAAACCCGCTGCGTTCTGCGGAATAGGAAGGAGCGGATCCAGTTGAGGACCTTGTCTTGGATCCCTGTGTCATGGAGTCTGCATATTAGGGTGTGGTGAGAGACTGTGTCGAACGCCGCTGAGAGGGCGTGGAGGATGAGGGCTGCTGTTTCTCCTTTGTCCAGTAAGGTACGGATGTCGTCTGTTGCGGCGAGGAGTGCGGTTTCCATACTGTGGTTTTTTTTCTGAAGCCAGATTGGGAGGAGTTTAGGATGTTGTGCTCTTCAATGAATGTGGCGAGTCGCCGGGAGCAGGGAGATGGGTCTGTAGTTTTTGAGGTCGGTGGGGTCCGCCTAGGGTTGATCTCGGCGTGTTTCCAGTCATCGGGGAACGAGGCGGTTGCCAGGGAGCGGTTGATGGTGTGGCAGAGCATGGGTGCGATGGTGTCGGCGGCTCTGTTGAAAATGTGGTGGGGGCAGGGGTCCGTGGGGGCCCCGGAGTGGATTTACTTCATCGTCTTCAGTGTGTCTTCGGTGGTGAGGGCTGTCCAGTTGTTGATCGCTGGCTTCAGGGTGTCGGGGGTGGTTGGTGAGGGTTCAGTGTGTTGGTTGTCTTCGTCAAAGTTGTCGTGGATGCTCTTGATTTTGTGGTGGAAAAAGGTGCTGTGTTTGTCGCAGAGGTCTTGTGAGGGAGGGACGTCGGTGGACTCGCTGGTGGGTTGGGCGAACTTCTTGATGATGTTGAAGAGTTCTTTGCTGTTGTGTGCTTGAGTGGAGATTCTGTCTTCAATCGCTTTTTTCCTAGTTTTTCTGATGAGTTGGTGGTAGGCGTTGGTGGCGGCTCTCAAGTTGTTGTGGGCTTCTGTGGATTTGGTGTTCCTCCAGGCCTTTTCGAGGCGGCAGCAAGAGCGTCTGGACTCTCGAAGTTCGGTGGTGAACCATCTAGCTTTCTTGGCGTGGGTGTTGTTGTTTTTCTTGAGGGGGGCTATGGTGTTGGCGCTGTCGGAGATCCATATGTGGATGGTTCGGGCTGTGGTGTTGGCTTTGTCGTTTTCCACGATGGTTGGGGTGGACGTGCTGAGTGATGAGGTTAGTCGTCGGTGATTCTGGTCCATTTTCTTCGTGGGAGCAGGTGCTGTGTCTGTGGATGGTAGGTGTTCTGAAGGTGAAGTGGACGCATCGATGGTCAGTCCATGGAAGTTCGGTGGTGTGGCTGAAGGTGATGGAGTTTCCTGTTGTGAAGAGGGGGTCGAGGGTGTGTCCTGCTGGGTGTGTGGGTTCGGTCACGATCTGGCAGAGTCCAATGTTTTGGAGGTTGCCCAGGAGGATGTCGTGCTGGGGTCCAGTTGGTTGTTGAGGTGGAAGTTGAGGTCTCCCAGTAGGGTGTAGTTGGTGGATGCGATGGCATGCGGGGAGATGATGTCCGTGATGGAGTTGGCAAAAGGTCCACGGGGTCCAGGGGGTCGGTAGATGACGGTTCCTCGGAGGGTGGAGGTAGGGAGGGCCAGTATCTTGAAGTAAAGATGTTCCATCAGGTCTGTGGGCTCGTCGGGTAGTGTGCTCAGGTGGAGGGTGGATTTGTGGACGATGGCGATTCCTCCTTCCGGGCGGGTGGGGCGGTCCTTCCTGGAGATCTTGTATCCTTGGGGAATGGCAATGGCAATGGCGATGTCTGGTCCCGAGGTGGTGTTGGTCTAGGTTTCGGTAAAGAATGCTACGTCCAGGGTAGTGCTGTCGAGGAGGTCCCAGATCTCAGTGGTGTGTTGGTGGAGGGATCGGACGTTGAGGAGGATGCATTGCAGGGTCTTCGGTTCAGTTGTGTTCTTGCAGGTGGATTGCGCTGGGTCAGTGGTCTTGGCGGCGCTGCAGGTGTGCCAGCAGCGGTGACAGCTGAAGGGTCCATGGGTGTCGGCTGGTGATGCTAACTTGCAGTTGTTGTTGCGGCCTGGGTTGAGAGCGTGGAGTGTCGCTGGGTCGTAGCGTTGGCAGTGCAGTCGGGTCACGTTCGGGCGCAGACGAGCTTGCCTTTGGTGACCCGGTGGCGTGGCCGCCATTAACTAGGGGTCGGGGAGGGCTGTACAGCTGGGAGGCAGGAGCGGGGAAGGGAGCTGGATTAGGCCGATCGCACTGGTCGTGCTGGGGGGGAGGGGCCGCGGGGCAGCAGCGGCGGGGGAAAACGGGCTGCAAAAGGAAAAAGGCAAAAAGAGAGAGAAGTGCAAATAAGGCAGCAAACGTGCAAGAAAGAGTGGCGGAAAGACACACAGGACACAGGAGAGTGAAAGGGGGAGATTGAGATGAGGGTAAAAAACAAGAGAAAAACGGAGCAAAGACACAGAAGGAGAGTGAAGGGAGGAGCTTGAAATGAGGGGAAAAGGACAGAAAATGGAGGAAAGACCCAGAATGAGAGTGAAGGGGGGAGACCGAAGTGAGAGAAAAAACAAGTGAAAAAGGAGAGAAAAAGCGGAGCAAGAGAATGGAGACAGGTCCACTGGACCACGAGGGATGAGGCACAGGTGAAACCTGCGGGCGGAGGAGGGCCACCAACACTCAAGAGTGCAGGGGCTTGCGGGAAGGCCTCACTTAATGGTGGAGCTGCGAGGGAGGGAGAGCAATTTCACCGACAATGAGTGGATTTTGTTAAAGCACAAGTAGATGTATGAAGCAACCTGCCCCATGCACAAGTAGATATTTTATTAAATTCCACACCCCTGACTTGAACCCACGCGCCCATGACATGCGTGAGAAGCATTGCTTAGTATTTGGATTCTGATCCACATGCGTAAATTAGTTCAAACTCTATAGTGTTTCATTTCCAGATCAGCAAAAGAGGAGCTTCTCAAAATAGCACTCTGAATAGCTAGAATGCTCAAACCAAACGTTTCTGTGATTTATTGTCTCTTAATAGGATTCGTACTGCTATTCCTGTCTTTCTGGTGGGTACTCCATATGTCCGATCTCTCCTGCCTGTTGTGCTGGCCGTCCCACCACATTGAATGTACTTATGGGGATCTAGTATAGGAATCCTCTAAATGCAGTAGAGTTGGCAAACATTGAGGCACCAAACTTAAACACTGGTGTTTTGATTCATGGCAAGCTGTCTGTCAAAAGGGGCTATCATTTTTTGACTGCAAAGTCGATGTACAACTTCTAAATTTACCAAGTTGCATTATGTACACAAAGTAGCTTGGCCTTTCCAGGTGGCAAGAATTGTAGTTTAAGTTCCTCATCTGACTGCAGAAGTTCTCAAGGCTGTTGTTCAGAGCCCCTTGTATGAGCGCGACAAGGCAAAAATTCTCTCCTGGTCAGTCCCTACGGCAGTACCCATGGTTTAAGATTTATGCCCCAAATCTGGGATTAGGAGAACCTGCGTTTCCGGTCAAAATTAGGTGTACGATTTCCTCAATGCGTTAAGCGATTTCGTGGGTAGAATTGAAACGCCAGTTCCTTTATTGTTTGCTTGCCTAAATAGCTAGCAATAAATGCCACAGCACGAAATGTATAATTGATAAAGAGAATCAGAGACTGATCATTTTCCTTGGTGCCATGTTTCGGAAAAAAAGAGCAATGAAGTGTCCTGTGCACATTATTGGTTGTTGGGACAAAGTGGGTAGGGGGTGTGTATGCTTTGTTTTAGTAAAACATGACAACCATCTTCAGGTTTACTCTTCACAATGGCTGGCCGGATATCTGTTTTAGAAGTACTCTGTAAACCTTTACGCATTAAAGCCCCTTTTCTGCAATGTTAGCAGGCCTCCTGGCCTCAGGTAAGGCACGTTGTGCTGGGAGCTGGTGTCACTTCCTCCTTTTGCCAGTTTTCTCTTGTTCCTGGCTTCTGACGCTCCCCTCCTTCTATGGGGGCACAGAAGTCCAGGTCTTCCCCCTACTGGTCCTCAAATGATTGTAAAGCAGTCAGCAACACTGGCTCTGGAGAGACCCACTAGTCCTGGGAATCCGCTGCAGACCGTGTCATAGGGTTATTGATGTATTTGAGGTCCATGGTGGTTCTGCTGTTGCCATCCAGGTCCAAAATCTTACTCTCCTTCATGATCTGGGAATACCCAGTCCAGCTTCTAACCGGGAGTCCTCCCTTGTCTGACCTTGAAACTGGTTCTGGTCACTTCTCCAATCTTTCTGGGTTTGGCTCCAGCCTGACTATTGACACAGAAGGCTGGTGTCAGGTCTTTGTGTGTGTGCTGGCTAAAGTCTCATTGAACTGTACTCATGGCAGGGCCAAACTCCTTCCCAGCCATCCTGTCAGGAAGACCCACACCCTCTACACCCAGGCCCCTTTGTGCACTGTCTGGCTTCAATATGCATTTCCCAGTAGGAGACCCATTCCCAACCAGGCAGCTGGAAACTTCCAGAAAGTTTATGCTGAAAAAGGCCAACTTTCTGAAAGTGTAATTTCTAAAAACAATTAATTTAAAAACAAACCTCACCAATAAAGAAGACTTTAAATTAAAATTCAAGAGTGTAAGAAGTATTTATCTAGCCACTACTAATCTGAATTAAGCAGTTAATAATTGTAACAAGGCAGCCAGTGGATCCCTCGGAGGGCCACGTAAAGCATGAGGGGATGTCATGAACAATCCGCAACCCAGGCATTGGGAATGTTTCAGACATTGTCTGTCTGACATAAAGGAGCCAGTAGTGGCCTCATTAAATCAATAGAAACATGCTAATGAGCATAAAAGCATTGTAAAGTTAAATGAATGTAACGTATAGTTAACTAATCCGGGCCATGACTTTGTATCAATTCAATGTTAGAGCAGCCTCAATTCAGTTTTTTTTAACCGCCCCTATTCCTGTTTTGGAAGAAGTTACCATGATTCCCCTTCCTTCAAAAATCCCAGCAGGTGCACTAAATTATGGTATTACACTTGAAAATATTTTATCTATGATAGAATCGTAATGTATAAAATCGCAATAGAAGTCTTCAGTGTAAATTCATGGCCCTTTTTTAATGCAATCAAATGACAATGCCATCAAGTGTTTCACAGTGTCATCCCATCACTTTGTCTGAGCAAATATTCAACAAATTCAAGTAAAAAAAGTAAAAAAAGTGAACATCTACTTTGTCGAATACAGTCTAAAAATGGTGAGTCTAAAGAAGTGCTTAGAGGATATTGATATTGTGAAATGCGTTCTGGCGTTGGCATTTAATGGAATCACGAAAGGACACAGTCGCCTCTGTGGTCCATGTTTTGGGGATCCCTAACCAGTCCACCGAACAACCCAGAAAAAGCGAGTAAGTAAAATCCCTGTCATGTAGCTCGGCAACTCTCAGAAGTCCTGGTTCTGTACTATCAAGCGATTCAAAACTTGGTATTTCTCACAGAAAGCCTCAAATATTATGCACTTTGCTTACAGGTGCTGACAGATGATATTTTGTGGTGTCGGAAAGCTGTAACTCATCTGAACATTAAAAAGAACGAAAAGTTCTGAGTAGGACGTCTACGTAGCCACCTCTGCTTGCAGTGAAGCCAGGGAAAGCCAGCAAATCGGGAGGCCAGACTTCTTGTGAGAGGAGTGTGGGAGTTGGACCAGACTCCTGTTTACTGGATAGGCTAGGTTTTTCCGCATTACTCCCAAGCGGGTCTGTTCCTGTCACCAACATCTGCGTCTTCACTGCATTTAGTGATACAGAACTTGTAGCTCTAGTTTAAATGCCTTCAAAGTTAAGGTGAAGAGTACCGTTGAACTTATTGGCTCGAAAGTATATGCTTGTTGTTTTGGGACTGTTGCTATTTTAGCAGTGGTTGAAAGTCGAATGTGAATGATGAATACCTACATAAACAGAACATGCTGCTTTCCATCTGCAAGGGCAGGAGTGTCCTAGGTAATGGTTGTATAGGATGTACATAAATAAGTGCCAAAACTCTGTCTGACACGATTGTGTGCCAGTTGGCAGGAGATCCAAATATGCACGTTATTAAGAAACAAAAAAAAAAAACTAGCATCTTTCCTTTGCAGGTTTACCTCGCTTTTAATGAAATTCTTATTGGTCACATACAGCTTTCAAACATACAAACAATAACATTGTTTATTAACCTGTATGTACTGGTGATCTACGCACTTCATTCCTTGTGCATAATTATGTATGTTCAGTGTGAAACCTCAGAATAGCAAGTCTCTTGTATTCGCAAAACAGTGATGAAGGATTCCTGGCCAGTAATTGTCCCAGGGATCTCTCCTAGTCCATATTTCCCATAATGGTCTGATCTGTTGTTGTGCGAGTTGTATTCTGTAAAGTAGTAGGATTTTCCTCTGTGGTGTCCAAGGCTACAGCTCCATGCTTTCAATCATCAGCTTTCCAAGAGGCCCTCATCTTATGTTCAACTTTTTCAGCTTCATCCAAATCCATATTCAGTAAACGGTTACAGTTCGCTCATTGCAGTTATCCAAAGCGCACATTAGGTACGTTTGTCTGTTACCCCCTTAAAGTATTCATGGCAGTTCTAGGGCAACCCTAATTCATTAAATAGGCATGACTCATGAGAGTGCATGTCGCTTGTATATATTTTTAACTTGCGCTTGCAACAGTAGGGATATGCTGCCTCCTCCATATCATGCTTAGTGTGTTCTGTTTTTCTGAAGCTTGTTTCCTTCGTATAAGCGATTTAAATTGCTTCTTAAGGCACCGAAAAATTCTATTTTTACACTGTTTTATTAGTCCTGTATGTTACATGTAATCGTACATTTTTTATATATCTGTTTCGGTCTTAAAACTATTTCTGATATTTAATTTAGTTTATATAGGCTTCTGGAATTCTGCTCTTTATTACTGTACTTGCCAATGCTGGTCATGTAGAGTACGTTTTCCAAACCTCCCCTCTTCCCCTATATGAATTGTACCCAGCCCTAACACCAGCGTCCTGGACTTTAAAGTTAATACAACAGACCTTGCACATAAGTGTGGGATGTATAAATTATGCTCATCATCCGCCAGCCAGCCGACAGCTAGGTGGTGTAGGCAAGTTCCACAGTTCAGTATTATTGAGATGATTTTAGTTGGGTGGCACTGGCACAACAAAGTATGCTGCGGAGGCCACGAGATCGTGATATTTGTCAGTGTCAACTATTGGTCTCCCGTGCCTCTCCTCGTGCCAAGCCTCACAGTCTGCCCATGTTGATAATAGTGCAAAACAAAGTTGCGACTTGGTATGGTCCAGGTCCTATATTCTTTCATTGCGAGTTATTTTAGGTGGATGGCTAGGGTTTTACTCAGTGTGACATCTGTGTAGTACTTTGCATATCAAAAGTCTGTACTATGATACCAATATCCCCACAGTTGGATGCACCATTGTTGGCTCCTCAGGCAGTGTTGATGGTCAAATGTTTAATGCGCCTCGGTAAACCATGGTTGTCTCGGGCCTGAATTATAAAGATTTTTGCACATTTTATTTGTGGCAAAAAATTGCCATGTACTAAAGTTGCACTCTTAATCTGGAATCATGGACCTTAATAATCACAAGTGGGAATAGCCAATACAGGAATTCTGCCAGCAGCAGAATTGTGAAGTATGAATCAGTGCACTGGGAACAATTTTGTTAAAGAAGAAACTGTCTATGGATGTTTGGTTCACTTTAGGTTGTTTTCCCATTTTTGTGTGATTCAAGTCTGGAGGGAGGACAGCCTCAAAGGATAATTGTAGGTTGACCGCTGCAAGACATTAGCATTAACATTTGTAAATGTAATGCTTGTTACAATCGAGGGGTATAAAACGTGGTCTCTTGAAAGCAGTTGCCCATTCTGATGGCATTCTCCAAAACAGATTTTGTGTTTTTTGTCAAAGCGGCATGTGATTTCTGCATTCGCAAATCCAGGTTCAGGGGCTTGTTTATTTCTCTTTTTGCAAAGATTCTCCTGTTAATATCACAACCTCAAACGTGTGAGTTGTGTTTTTTCTCGAGCAGTTTTTACGTAGATTCCTTATTAGAAACACGTGGCAAAAAGTGGGGGAATGTGCGTACAGAAGGTGGGGAAGGGTAGGAAAGTTGGTAGAATCTGGGGCGAAAGTCTTTCTCCATAGGGCAAAATATTTTCCCCATGAAAATACGAGAAAAAAAGTAAACTGTGCAAACACATTTGTATCAAGTTCTGCAAGTGGCACTGTACTCCAATTACAAGAAATACCTGCACATTTGAGTACTGACTGAAATAAGTCAGGCATTGATTTCCTCCGTTACTCATAGTATTTTTTGTGAGAGTGAAAAAAAATTGAGAAAGGTGCTCCAATTAGAAGTAACAGTGCAAGGCCAAATAGTTTCTGACCTTTTGTGAATAAACTTGATGAGTTTATATGTGGCAAATCATGACCTTAAATTTAGGACGGACTGAGCGGGGGGAGGGGGCGCCGGATCCCGAGGCCAGTGTTCATGATGCCACCGTTGTAACCCTATCAGTGTGCCTAGTGTGGTCCCCATAGTGGCCTCCCTGCTTGTGTTAATTTTGAGTCCTGTGTCTGTGAGGTAACGCAGTCTCGTTGTCTGTCTTTCCAGTGTCTGCTGTAGCAAGAGGGTAGTATGAATCAGTGCATTGGGCGCAATTTTGTTTAGAGACGACATTTTGTCTGTGGATGTTTGGTGCACTTGAAGTTGTTTTGCTATTTGTGTGATTCAAGTCTAGAGGGAGGCAGGCTCGAAGGATAATTGTAGGTTCACAGCTGTCAAACATTAGCATTAGAATTGATAAACGTAATGCCTGTTATAATCAAGGGGTATGAACATGAAAAACGTATTCTATTGAAAGCAGTTGCCCATTCTGATAGCATTCTTAAAAACAGATTTTCTTTTTCTTATCCAAGCAGAGCAATTTAAAAAAACATTTCTTTTCAGCTTAGAAGTGCTGGGTTGTACCGGAAAATCACACAGAGGAGACAGTTTATTTCTTTTCAGACCTTTCCCATCCTCTCTGCCTCACTGACATTCAAGCCAAACAGACGCAGTGTAGGGAACACCCACACAAGCAGCTTAAGCGGGGGCAGTCCCTATGCCCAGTTAGTTATTTCTGTGCCTCTTCCCCCTGTAGACAAACTACTGATAAATAACTATGTTCAAGACTACCGTAAATAGGTTTAGTGATTCTGACGTGCACAGTGAAGGAAACCGGGAAATTGAAATAATTAAAAAGGGAAAACCGAGAAGTTCAAATAGAACGACGAGAAAAAAGTAAGAAAAAAATGAAGGATAAGAGAAAGATGGGTAGAGAGAAAAGGGGAAAACAAGAATTTTAGGAGAAATACAGTGATAGGAAAGACTCAAATATGAAATGAAATAAAAAGGTAAAAGACATGAATGGAAGAGTGAATGTAACGGGTAAAATGATTAAAAGATGAAAGGATGGGTGAATGGTTAGAGAAGAATAGATGGGTGAGAGGAGACGGATGGAAAGGGACATTGATGGTTTGAGGGGTGAAAGAGTGGATGTGTATATATAAAAGGATGGATGGAAAAGGGTGCGGTTGGATGGGGCAAAGAATGAGTGAATGGATATGTGAAGGGATTAACGGAGGCATGGATGAATAGATGGAAGAGCATATGGCTGGAAAGGGGAGGGAATGGTGCAGGGGCCCAACTAGACGTGAACTTCTTGGGATGGGTAGGGAGGAGGGGGGGGTTAACACTCCCAGCCAGGGCTGGCACTGGTCGCTCACTGTGCAGCAGCCTTTTTTGGCGCCACTCCCCTATTTCCTCCTTCTCCATGAATTCCCTCACTACTACTCACCAACAATGCACCTTATCACTCGATAGTACCTTTCTGACAAACATTTCATTTTTTTAGAGCCCTACTCATAGTTTACTCACACTCACTTCTGTGATCTGCATGGTACACATTCTTTGTAGCCAGGACATTAACCCTCTGTGCTGTGTGGGTAGCAGGAGTGCCCATGTGAGTGCACGGCGAGTGATGAGACAGTGCGAGAGTAGGGTAAGAGGAGTGACTGCAGGGTGAGTGAGGTGCCCATATGATTTTGGTTGCGGATGTAAGTCCGGAAAGGGACAAATTAATGTATGGTCAGTGATGGGCTTGTTGAAGTGATATTGCAGATTGAGCAGTGAGGGGAACAGGTGAGTGAAGTGTCACAAGTGCAGGGTGAGTATTGTGCTTGTGTGACTGTGCACCCCCGCTCCCTCTACTGATAGACACGCAGAGTGCCATAAAGCATCCTGTCCTTCAAACTCCGCACTTGTTCGATGACCTGCAATACAGACATGCGTTTAAAATCCAACCCTGCTACAATTTAGCTTAAAAAGCCTGTGCAAAAGTAGAGATAAAGAAAGACGTACGCAAGCGGGACATGTGCCAGTAGCAGAGTGTTACTTCTTGAAGGTCGCACGGCTGACCTCTGCCACCTCACATGGAAGAATGCTCTGCTCATGTTCTTGCTCGGCCGTGGGTACATTGGCCAACCTGATAACCTGCTGCTTTGTGGTTTTGTGGTTTGTGAAACTTCCCTCCACTTCTCATGGTTGTAGCAAATGCAAATGAACTGAAAGACGAAGCGGGCATGGGTAGCCCCCGGCATGCAGAACCTGCTTCTGGTGATTAGGAAGGCACTTGGCTTCAGTGAGTCATAAAGTAACTGGCCTGTAGCACGTGAAGAGTACAGAAATGAGAGCTGCCACTTGCAGGTGCCACTCACAAGTGGCTGACATGGCTTCATTATTAGCAGGGGATGACTTTTCAGGGTAAAATAAAGACCTCGGCTGTGAAAGACTTGCCCTGCTTCCATTGTCTTAGGGCAAAGACAAAGACCCTCGGAGCAGCCAGGATCCAAAGAAAGGCCTGCACTCGAGGTTAGAAGGAATGACCAGGGCAGGGAGGAACAGCAGGGTAGTGGTTACTGTGTTGCCTGGGGTCAGGTGAAGTAGGGTTGAACCGGAAGCAGAAAATGGAAAGGGCCCGGCTAAGGAAGGAAAAATAATTCTCATACAAGAAGAAAACGATAGCCTGATCGAGCTGCAGCCTCTAGAAGGGGTTTTAGCAGCTTTAGCACCAAAGCACAGCTTGCTTTCAATTTTTTGCAGGTTTTTATGGTACAAGCAAGAAAAGGTTATGCAGGGCATTAAGATGGATGCCAAGAATTAACATAATAAGTGTAAAATATATCTCCGTTAGAAGGGTAAAAGGGTTTCTAGAATCAGAATCTGTAACATTTTGTGGCTTTTTGTATAGAAATTGTAGCCAAGACTCTTCTGTAGCACTGAACCCCATGAAGTGGTCTACAACCCAAGTGGGGCCTACAGAATCGCAAATGCATTTAGAATTGGACTATCTTGACTGTATTACACTGCAATGCTGGGAAAATTACTGTTCATAAGGAACCAAAATATTTTTCTAGAGCAGGAGGTAAAAAAGGCTCCTGGGCATCTGGTATTTTCTTGGACCAAGAAGGTACTCCATAAGCTATTTGTTGTCAAAAATGAAGTAATTTGAATGCGGTGTCAATAATTGTATAGTTAAATTGATGAACACAAAAAACTGCCATGTTAGAAGAGAAGTGTAAACCAAGTTTGCATGTTTTTTTTGTTTCCATGAAGCCTAGTTGGTATTAAATTTTTTAAGAGTGTATTGTATTTGAAGGGTAATGTTGTTGCAGGAAAGGAATTCTCAAGCATAAGCCTCGCTGCCCGTCCTTATGTAGTCTGTAAAAAGGGTGTCACTTTTGAGCTCATGCCTCGCACTCCAATTTAAAATGGTATATGACGGGTTCTCGGCCATGTAAATGGAGCTCAAGCTTACCGTCTCCAGTATATGCACATTGTATTTTACAGGTTCACAGCAGGAATCTGGTCATTTGTCAATTTAAAATTAGGCATATGAATTAGATCCTATAATTGAGTATTCATTCGCGTTCTGGTAGGCTGCACCCCTCCCTACCCCCTTCTTAACTCCACATCCATCCTTGAGGGGGTGGGCTTCAGGAGTCTACAACATCTCCTAACCTGAAATCATGGAGCAGACTGCAGAAAGCACATGTACTGCTGCATGGAATCTTGGTGCAATGTGGACCCCTGGCACTAGTGACAGCTGAGGTCTTTGCTGAAGTGCATTCCCAGTGGACACTATGTGGTCGTGCTGTTAAGTTCTCCCTATATGGTATTTCTATAGTGCAAACCTGGTCAGAAGGCAGCAGAGTGCCCTATCACTGAAAATACTGAGGCAGCTTAAATAGTATTTTGTTAAAGGGAGCGCATTGATGGACCGCTGCCACAGTCCCTTCACTTAACCAGCAGCAAAGCTGGGCCCTGCTAATCCGAAGAGCTGATCTTTTTACCTAGTGGTTGTGGAGAGGAAGGACAGACAGCCTTGCAAGCTAGCTCAGCCTGGTGTCATAACTGAGGATGCCCCTGCTCGAGTCTCCTTGCCTCCTCCAACTTTCAGAGGGTCTTCTCGCCCCCTAGAAAGCGGATAAGGCAGCCTTCGTTGTGGTCAGTGGTACTGTGCATATGGCAGATCAGGTCTCAGCAGGCACCAGATTAGCATTAAGCTATGTTATTCATCGTTGGGCTAATTCCTACTGGAGTAGCCGTGCTCTTCTAACATGTGACAGAAGCCCATAATTGCTTCATGAAAGAACCAAAGCTGCTTCATGTGACCCTCTGCAGTGTGGATTTGGAGTAAGCATGTTAATAACAAAAATCATAATTTTTTTTTTTGCGATATGGCACTAGCTTCTGCAGTTTTGAATTTTCACAGCGTCACAGATTTCGGGTTACTTATGCCTAACTCAAAGGCACTCATTACTTTGGAAGAATGAAAAACTGGATTTAAAGAAGGGAACTCCTCAGCAGGGCGTAGTCTGCTCCCCTGTACTGTTTAAAGGCTTATGTGTTAAGGACTGATGCATTCAGGCAAGCTCAAGCAACATGTTCATTTGGAAGTGTTCAACGTGTAATGGATCTTGGCGTTGCGAAGTCTGCCTTTTGCTAGAGTCTGCAAAAAGTATTTTCTCAGATGAGGTGTATGTGCACCGCAGGTCATATAAAATATACACGTTCTTTGCAGTCAGTGCTCGGAGATGTGAAAAAGTGTTTCACAGTGCAGAGTAACAGCCATAAAATCATGGCTGAGCATAACAGTCTGCAGTTTCACACCTAACACTTGGGTTAGCTGTATTATGTCATAATTTATTGTCAAAGGTGACCTGCTTTGTTTAGGAGAAACTGAATAAATTCTGATTTAAATAGTGTATTCCTCATACCTGACCCCCGCTGTCTCCACTGCCTAGTTATATGTTCAAATGCTTTCAGATGTTATGTCTGCAGAAAGTTAAATGCTCAATTAATAGGAATCCCGTAAGATGGTTTGTCATTAAATTGGCCTCCAGGTTCGAAGGTTAGGAAGCATTCTTGAACGGCAAGAGGTCAGATGTTTACCCTTCGCTTTCGCCCCCGAGTCAATCTCTCAACTCTTTAGCCCAGATTGAAACTTTGACGAAGCTTATCAGCTTTACCTTACATTTTCTTCTCAGAATTGATGCGGATTCTATGTATTTCTCCAAAATATTCTCCTCAGTTTTCTTTGTGTTTAAAGTAATCCTTTTTCAAAATTTTAGGCTTTGACAAATTAATGCTTTTGAAAAGTGGGATGTTTGCAAATGAATTTTTAGGACTTACAACTGAAGCTGACCGGTGTCTACGATTTTTGATGATCACATTTTATTGGTTTTTATTGCGTGTAAAACCACAGACGAAAATACAATCCGGTTTAATGTGTCACAGTGAGCACATGCATAAATTGTTTATTCCTACAGTTCCAAACATAGTCCAGCCATTTACCCCAAATCTTCTCATGTTCCTGATGGCATGGATTGGCCTTTCTTTTTGGGCACACAAGTCCACTCCCGCCCGCCGTTCTGCTACCGAGGCAGAGTTTGTGGCGTTCCACTTGATGCCTACATTTTTATGGGTAGTTGAAAGCAAACACAGAAAAACAATTTACATTGTAAAGGCTGTTCACACTGAACATAGATAACACTTACTATAGTAAGGGAGCAGACCAAGAGAACTCATACCTCTGTATTTCTCTAGGGTGCAGAAGACCTTAGCAAGACCAAGATACCCATGAGTACGGGTTCTAAAGAATTCTGTGGAGCACAATCGAAATAGCCATATTGATGTAGTTGTGTGTTTGTTTAAGGGGATTCTTATATCCCTTTCATGTATGAGAAGGAACAGGGAAGACCGAATTAGAAGTAAAGGAAGGTGAAAATAAATCGAACACAAGAGGGCTAGGGTGAATATTAGTAGATAAGTTAAAGGGTATCGGAGGAAAAAACTTAAAGGAAACAAACTTTTGACCAGTCTGTCTTGATGAGGCCTAAAACAAGGAATATTGAATGTGTCTGAGTAGCAACATTTTTGAGTTATTTACTGAATTGGAGGTAGCTTACTTGGTTTCTTAAAGGGTCAGGATCATTCCATTAGCAAGGGCCCTAGAACTTCAAGGAGCTTCCCCTGTTTGTCTTTTGGACTTATGATCAATAAGCTGTGGTGCATTGGTTGGTCTTAAGGTTCTAGAGGGTTAATGCAAAGAGGCCAGATATTGATGGTAGCTCATTATCACCGAGTGCAGAAACTGGGTATTTACATATTGGATATGGTGGCGGATACTGTAAAAATGCAAAAGTAGTGATTGTGCGTGAGTTTAACCAATTTTTGTATTATTCCTATTATATATTCAGGTTATATAGATGTGAACTTTCACTTCCAAGATATTAAACAGGAAAGATTGTTATGGACTATAGGAAAAATAAGTTTGCTGAACCAAAGCATTTTGCAGGTCTCGGTGCTCCCCTCACAGGTTAAAGGTTGGTATAGTGTATTTGAATGCAGCAAAAACATAACTAAATGCTTACAAGGTACAAAGTGCTTAGAATTCAAATGAAAAATTGGTTTATTAGCCATTGAAGGTCCATGGTGGGTAGAAAGACCTAACCGCAACGACACGGGACCTGGCTAAAAATCAGATGGGTGGAAACA
Source organism: Triturus cristatus (assembly GCF_964204655.1). NCBI lineage: Eukaryota > Metazoa > Chordata > Amphibia > Caudata > Salamandridae > Triturus > Triturus cristatus. The sequence continues at coordinate 338,739,870 of NC_140591.1, read as the reverse complement.
AGGATGCAGGGTTTTATAATGTATAGGAGCCCACCAGAGATTTGATGAGTGATTTGATTTGCGCTTTGTAAAGCTCAGCAAATGTCCATAGGCGTCAAGATGTTGTAGTCGCAACAGCCCGCACAATCCAGTGGAAAACCAAACCGATAGGAGGCCAAAAAGACAGTCTAAGTAGTATAAAGCCAGGTTGTTAATTCCTTTCTAAAAGACAAATGCCCCTTGATTGAAGTCAAAGACTGGGGGAGTGAGTTCCAGAGTCTATTGGCAGCAACTGAGAAAGTTGTGCAAACCCTCCCCTCATCTTGCGGACTCTAGGCAAAGTGACCAAATTGCAATGAGCTGATTGCAGATCTATACCTGGACTATACCAATAGAACATGTCCCTTATCACAACAGTGCTTACTTGGTAAAGAGCCTTATGTTTCATACAAATAGCCTTGACTTCGATACACTTTCTGATGGGGAGCCAGTGAAGTTCACCCAGCCCCACAGAAGCAGATTGGTGCTAGGGAATATCAAGAATAGCCCTAGCGAGAGTGTTCTGTACTACCTGCAATTTTGCCTGGGCAATGAAGTTAGAATCCAAATGGAGGGTGTTAAAGTAATCAACTCTAGACATAACCAATACCATAGCAACCTTTTTCCGCGCTGAGATGGGAGTGAAGGGAAAGATTTTTTTTAACCTTCTGATAAGCCAGAAGCACATTGCGACTGTGCGACTGGCCTGGTCATTAAGAGAGAGCTAAGTATCAAGAACTGCTATCAGGTTTTTAGTTTTATCAGCTGGGACCGGCCGTGTGCAAAAGCAGTCCAGCTACCAAGCATTATTCCAGATCGAGGTGTGCATTCCAAAGATCTACACCTCAATTTTCACACCATTGAGTATAGAGACAATTTTTCCCATCCGTTCTGCAGCCAACTTATATTGTGAATTTGAGTAAGAATTGTTTACCTTTCAAAATTCCATATGTGATAACCTCGGTTTGATACGTAGCACTGTAGTCCACCGTGAGTAGTTTGTAGTGCTCTGATTTATTCACGTTATTCGTAGTATTGTCGCTGTGCCTTTGAAAACATGCCATCTTAAACTTGAAACCGAAGTCAGAAGTTTTTCTACATCAATGTTTTTTTATAAAAAAGGCAATGAAGTGGCCTTGCCTGAAATGGTGAATATGTTTAAACCATTTAATTAGGCCTTTCAGGAACCTTTACATTTTCATTCAGAGACATGTATATCAGACCGATTTATCATATTAATAAATAAATTCATAGCCTATATGAATAGAATCATAAATAGCATAACTCTTTGACAGTGGTATCAAGGAATACATAGAGGTAGTAAATTCGCATTCTTTTTTTCTTTCTGATATTTTTAAAAAATAATTTGCGATATGGTCTCTTACACTGGGTAAAGTGACAGTAGATGCCTGGCTACATTTACACTTTTTATGATAAATCTATGCGCTAAGAATTTCAAACTGAAACACCACCATTAGCATACATTCAAGACCCAACTGAATTACCAACCATGAGCTACCAACACAAAGTTACAGATGAACACATTCCATGCCCAGACCACCAAAATGTTTAGACAGTCCAGAGAAAAAGTCAAATTTTCAATATTAAATGTAGCACTTGAAGTCATGTTCTTAAATAGTTTACCAACATGGACTCCTTCCTTTATGTGCGCCGCAACTACGTTTGTGCTGTATAATAACATATGCATAAATATATACATATAACCTAAATTACTTAAAATATTCTTTAGATCTATGTTTTCTGTTTCGAAATTGCGAAAATGCAATGCTCCAAAATACATTGACTGGCAGGTAGGAATCCAATGGTTCATAAGGCTATACTTACCTTGCTACTGGTAGATGCCTTCTGTTATTAAGATTGCATTCTCAAATCACACATCTGATTTCAAGGGCACAGTACAATTTAATTCTGCTCAGTCCCGCATACTAAAAAGTGATTAACTTAACAATACCTTTTACAAATATTTTCCTCATTTATTTTATTACATTTAAAATAAAAACACCAACAATGCACTGCTTTGCCAGTCACAATATCGTATGGTTGCATTGCTAAAGAATGCTTAAACAAGGCTACCTCGTTCATGTCCGCTCATACTGCATTTCTCGTGAAAGCATCCGTACAGCCGATAGTGTTGCCTAACACTTGTGGATTTTCTTTGTAAAACAGGGTAATTACTAAATCCGTTAAAACTGCTGTTCAGCTATGTCTGGTTTCTTTTCATTTTCTAAGTAGAATAAATTAAGCACCATAAAGCAAGAAAAAGAATAACAAGTGTTGAGGGGGTATGTTAAACCCCAAAAATCTATAAGAAAAGTTTGGAAAGTGTTTTATTATGTTGCAAAACAAAATTACATTACTTTTTTCGGTTAAATGTGTTCTAACAATTATCTGTAACCCATCATTCGAATATGGTTTATCAAGCACAAGCAGAGCTTTCATTAGAAATTAGCCTTTTTCGGGTTTTTTGTTGATAAGATTGCAATTATTGGGGAAAAAAACTCAAAGTTTTGATTGAAAATGAAGAAATACTTATCAAAGATACAGGAAACCATTCTCTGTGCAAGACCTACTGGTAGATCAAAATTCGTTATGAGGATATTTTTTGGGGGGGGGGGGTAAAAATCTGCATTGCTTCATAGGATACATTATTTACATTTGCTTCTTTCACAGATTGAAGAAAAGAATGGGGTTCCAAGTGCTTATGAATTTTGGCCAGCAGCTGTTTCGTCGAAAGATTGTGGACTGTCGCGATGAATCCAGTCGACTGTCAAGATGCCTGAACACTTTTGACTTAATAGCACTTGGTGTTGGGAGCACTCTTGGTGCTGGAGTCTATGTTCTGGCTGGAGCGGTTGCTCGTGAGAATGCGGGACCTGCCATCGTTCTCTGCTTCCTCATTGCTGCACTAGCCTCAGTATTGGCGGGGCTCTGCTATGGAGAGTTTGGCGCAAGGGTTCCAAAGACTGGGTCAGCGTACCTCTACAGCTATGTCACTGTTGGAGAACTGCTGGCATTCATCACTGGCTGGAACCTAATTCTTTCCTATGTAATTGGTAAGCGTCTATCAGATTATAAGTAATCTGGGTAATATTGTCACATTTTGTGATTTAAGGATCCTTAAAATCCTCAAGTTGTAATTCATTCTTGTGTTTGATGTATGTTTACTTTCTTTGATGTCCCTGCTCTCTCCTAAAGGACATTCTCAGTTAGTCAGTTTTGAAATATAAATACTTTGTGTGTCCTTTATACATTTGCTGTAGACCCGAGTCCTCGTTACTAGGCCCATTTGGCCACCATTTGAGCAGAAACTGGTGCTCTGTTAATGTATAAGGAATACTTTGCCAAATCGCCCAGTCATTAAACAGCTTTATTTGTAATTTCACTATTGTGTTTTTTACCACAGTTTTTTTTTGGTTTGAGTCTTGCTAAGAACCTATTCAGATAGATAGGTTTTTAATAGTATGCAGGATGAGAGTGCTATGGTTGTGAATTTTGCGCCTTTGCGGAGTTACTGATAGGTGGGCTGCCACACTTAGGCAATAGGAACCTAGCAGATCAGTGTTTAGGATTGTAAATGTCATAGTGTTAGTAGTTAATTGAGCTATGTTTTGGAGGAAAACCCCATTCTGATACTTGGAATACTTTATTCGTATTTGTAATGATAGAGGTATTTTAATTTAACCTGGTAGTTCATATGAGGCCAGTGGCTAGTTAAGTATGGTTGCGGGATAAACTGACGAGATTCAGAAATCCCGAAACGGGCAGTATTATTATCCACCATTAAGTCTTTTTGCCTATGCCCACAGCATAGACAGTGGAACTGCTGTAGGGGAGAGGCATTGCTTTCACAGTGGTAAAGTGTGTTGGTACCGAATCGAACTGCTATGCTGTGGAGAAGGGATGTCCCAGGCTTGGTGCAAGTGCCTCCTGAGCTCCCAAAGATGCACAAGTTTTAGGAAGGGTTCTACACTGACATTTGCATCAAACAAATTATTCAGTTGATAATACAAAATGCAAATAATGAACACAAACTTCAATTATAAAATTACCATTTATGAAGAAAGGTTGAAAAATTATGTAAAGGATAAATCTCACCAGTGACCATCTATGAGAAACACCCCAAAAATCTATAGAAAATTGAAAAAATATTAAAATCAATATATACACGATTGGAATGTGTGCCATGTCTAACACTGCATCCCTTCGAGCTGAACCACAAATGCAGGTGGTCATTTACGATCTCAGTTTGTCTATAGGAAAGCGCTTTACCATCACACTTACAAAAAAATCATATTGCATAATGGCATACATTGAGAGCCCTGGCTAAAGTCTGCACTGTTGATTGAAAATGCTTTTAGTGGCATAGTGTCTTAAAGTAAGATCAGTGATATGACTGAGAGTCAGTGTTAGACCCGGGATCCCTGGTTGGCTGAGTAGGGACCCACGTTCCAACGTCCGGGAAAGGAAGGTCACCTTTTTAGATAGCCCCGCTCACCCCCTCGGAAGCTTGGCATGAGCAGCCAGGCTTATCTTAAAGGCAAATGTGTAAAGTATTCGCAACCACGTTAACAATAATCCAATGATCACACCACAAATAGACTCCATACAAGTTTTGTAAAAACTAGTATAAACTTTATGTAAAAAGATATAAGATATACGATAAGACCACATGATATAAAACCAACATGCGATGTTGTGTAATATTTCTCCTGGCTGGTTGTTAGGCCAGCCAGCCATTGTAAGTTCTGGCGATATCAATGAGCACTTCTAAACATTCTCCTGTACTCCTAAAATCATATCATACAGTCGTAATGCTAGAATCAGATACTTGTGCAATGTAATAATACTGTCATGCGTAACATAACAATCGGGCATTTTGCAAGATCAAATAATGCAATGCGTGATACCACCACCAGATATGTCGTTCTGCACAAATAAGGAAATGCATATACACTAATCCGGTAATTCGTTATGCAGGAGAAATGCAATGCGCAGTACGCTAATCAGGTAGATCGTTATTCAGAAACAATGCAATGCGTCATATGGCAATCAGGTAGTTCGTTATGCGGATAAAAATGCCATGCGTCATACATTAATCAGGTAGTTCGGTATGCAGGAATAATGCAGATGGGATAGTATGGTGACATGTTTCCAGGTTTCTGGGAAAAGTGACTGTGGTGACGGAGTCCTTGATTATCGGAGTGAGTGTGGGCATCCAAATGTAGCTGCACCGTTCCATCAGCAGTGGAAAGCAGGCAAGGCAATGTGTGTTGGCAGATGCCAAACTTTGTGCTGAGCAAGTGCCGCTAAAGGGCCATGGCAGCATGGGCACACAGTGTCTCACAAGACACTTTCTAAGCACTTAAAGCAGTCTACCTCCTCTTGAGCATAGCTCCACTGCATAAATCTCCTCTCCACTGTGCTAGGGATTGTTTCTTAAAAGAAGGCCATCTTGAAATTGGTCTTAAGGCTGGTTCTGTTTTTTACATGAGTGTGCCAAGATTCAGCATGTCAAAAGGTGAGAACTAGATATGTGAGTGAAGCCCTCTTGCATCTAGTCCTGGGGACAGTTGGCATTTCCAATATTCAGATCAAATTCAGTTTTTCCCAAACATTTGGTTGGAATCTATCTTTAGATACAAGGATGGATGAACAGATCGTCTCTGAAACTTAACGGTTCAAAGACTGACATTCTCCTCCTTGGTCAAAAGGGACCCTCTCCACTACAAAACATCTGGCCACCCAGCTTAGGCCCGCCCCCAGACCCGAAACCAGAGGTAAAAAGCCTGGGTGTTTGGCTAGATAAGGACCTCTCATTCGTAACACAAGCAAAAAAAGTAGCCGGGACGTGCTTTGGGCTGCTTAGGTCAATTCGAAAGATCTTGCCCCTGCTCCCTCACAAATCCCAGAAACTGTTGATTCAAGGCCTGATACTCGCCAGGCTCGACTTTAGTAATTCCATCTACTTAGGGGCCCCAGAGGCAACCATGAACAAACTACAAAGGGTCCAAAATGCAGCTGCCCGGATCCTCACTAACACCCCTGCCAGAGCTTCGGTCAAACCAGCTCTGAAGCGTCTCCACTGGCTCCCGGTGAGAGAACGTGTGATGTTCAAGGCCCTCTGCCTGGCACATAGACTGCTTCAAAACAATGGCCCCCCAAGCCTGGAAAAATTTATCAAACCCTACATAGCTCCTAGATCCCTCCGTTCCAATCAGGAACATCTTATCGTCACTCCCAGAGTGAAGAAGGCACGAGCAGGAGGAAGACGCTTCTCGGTTCACACCGCACGTCTCTGGAACGCCCTACCTCACCTCCTGAGAACTGAACCTAATTACCTACGGTTCAGGAAGCAATTGAAAACCCACCTTTTCCCTTAACCGACCTCCCTCCCTGCCTCCGCTGACTCCCCAGTTGTACTGATCTTAGCGCTGGGATACTTACGGGTGACTACGCGCTCTATAAAAAAATAAATAATGATAAGAGTGCATTTCTCCTTTCAGGTAGTTACAGCACCATGGTAACCATTTGGGATGTATTCTGGCTAGATTGTCCTTGCATCTAGCACAACGCATATGATATGAGGCTGTGGCACCATTCCCTGTTTTCTATTAAGTGTGTGCCATTTGGCCAAGCCACCAGGCTAAAGTCTTTGTCCACATGTTGCTCCCACATTCTGAACTGCCGGAACAGGTTTCTAGTTTCAGCCCAAGCACAGGTCTTTCTTGTGAATGCTAATTGAAAGCCAGGATATGCATGTAGCTTACAATGAAGCCCAGAGGGAAAGGACCCCTACAGAGTAGCTCAGTAGGAGTTATAAAAACAGGAAGACTGCTAACTCTAATCTTATAAATAACTCTAACTTTACAGACTTCATACCTACAGGGGGAATCACAAACTGGGTATCTCACACTGCATCTATCCAACACGCACATGAAATATATTGTCCGGGGAATCCCAGGCAGTCCAGTTGAATGACCTTCTACACTGATTTACGAGACTGTGCTCCTTCTTAATTCAAACAATGTTTGTACACCATCATGTTTGCGTTTGTTCAGTACAGCATTACATTTGCTGAATGTGTGCCCTAAAATCAGTATTCATTTGTAAAAGAATTAGTGCCAGGGCCCAAAGTTTTTAGCAGAGGCTCGCCATTGGTGCCATTGAATTTAGGGTTGTGAATACCAAGGCTGCCTTGTCTTGATTCCACCTCATGCCTTTCATCCACGACACTGGACTCCCCGCCCCCTTTCCCCCTTATCCAAGGTGTTTCCAACTTCATCTTCACGCTTCTTTCCCCTTTCTATCTGCCTTTCTCCGTCTTGTTCTGGTTTAAAGACTGATGATGAAAAATGTGTCCCTGTCCACAAAATGGATTGCCGGTAGGTGGGCTTGCAACCACAGGCTCAAATCAAGCACTGCCTAAAATGGGCTTTCATTTGGTCAGGGTTAAGACCTTGTTTGGACTATATTATTTGTGTTTGTGATAGTCTTCTGTTTTATTAGTTCTTTGAGTGATGTAATATGGGGTTCCTTGTTGTCCCCTCCCTAATCTGGGATACACTGCGTACTAGCTTAGATGACATAGATTGCTTCAGTCTGGACGCGGTGTGCGAAGAACACTAGCATCCAGAGGGTAAACATAAAACATAGTGTGTCCGGTCTTGCTGTATTGAACGGTTTAAAGGGGTATTCCATTCTAGAGGACAAATGTTCTTTATCCTGCCCTATAGTTTTAGACGGTCTCTTTGCATTTTGAGATCTACTGTGACATAGTTCATTGGATTGTCACTTTAACCAAAGTTCTGCCTTGTTGAAGAGAACAAAAGCCGTGAAGGACCTTAGCTAAGATATTGCCTCTGGTTACCTATTACACTTTTGTGGTTTACAATTTCTCAACAATTGAAGGGTTTTTCTAATGTTTTTAACCAACATATGCAAAATAGTCAGCTAATTTGTCTACCATTGAAAGCTGTGGATGATTACCAAGATCACCACATTACTGGGTCAGAATCTTTTGACCAACCATCAGGATTGAGTCCATTTAAAAAAAAATAAAAAAAATGTTGTTGGTTTTTAAATGATTTTATTGATTTACTTGACACGCAACCAAGAATTACAGAGTTTGTGCATCTCATACAGATCAAAAGAAAAAAAAACAGGAAAGAAAATACAGTCTACAAGAATTGAATTTTCAATTATATAAAAATGAAAAATATAAAGCTAAACTATACAGTAGCATCGAGCCATTTAGTAATCGGGGACCAAATATTTTGCCCCCAACTTTGTTTCTTGGGGCCTCGTTTTTTATAGACAGATAATTCTAGATTATATAATGAGAGTAACCTTGCTCTCCAATTACAAAAAGTAGGAGCATCAGAATTAATCCAATTAGTGGTTATTCATAATCTCACAATAGACATAGAAATAAAAAGAAAACTAATTTCGTCATTTTCCCGAGATATTATTTCATCTTCACTTTCAACACCAAAAATAACCAGCTCCGGGGTTAATATAACAGGAATTAATAAAATTAAATTTAAGAAGCCCGTTATATCCTGAAAAAAATTGTTTAAACATGGGCATAAGAAAAACATATGTATAGAGTCAGCCCCATACAATCCACAGCGGATACACGAATGACCAGAGTTCCCCATAGATTGGGTCCACTTCGAAATTTTGGCAGGGGAGTAGTACAGATCAAAGACAGACATAAAATGTTGCGATTTAAGACTACCATCCATAACCACTGAATTTGACGACTCTAATGATTTGACCAAATTAATACATATTTTATCTAATTTCCGTTCCCAGCGAGCACATTGCATTATTAAATCATCAGAAAGTTCAGCCAACATTATCTGATATAGTGCCCCAATGAGTCGTTGTCGTGGAAGCACTTCAACTATATTGATAGGATCCAAATTCCCCTGGCCCGTTTTTAATTTAGCACTAAGAAAACTGCGAATTTGTAAAAATTTTAAAAAATCACATTTAGGGAGGCCAAATTCCTTCTGTAAAAGTATGAATGATTTCAAGCTGCCGTTTTGGCAAATATCCCCAATAACCTGAATACCTATATCCGCCCATCTAAACGTAATCTTATCTTGGAATGTTAAGGATAATAGGCCATGAGCTGAAAAAGGAGTATACAGGTTAAGATTAGGGATATTAAAAAGCTTCTGAATTCTCTGCCATACAGCATATGCAGATTTGATTATTTTGAATCTAGTTTTCTTATAGAAACTAGGTTCCAGGGTCTTGACTAGTCTTTGTCGGGCTTGTTCACCTAAGAGCATCTCGTAAATAGAAGGATTATTAGCATCTAACCTAGCTGTTTTTGCCGTCACAAGTATCTCCATGTGCTGAAATAAAGCGGCCAAATGATAGAATAAAAAATTCGGCATACCCCAGCCACCTCTTAATCTTGGGAGAATCATCCATTTTTTTGCTCTTCTAGGTTTGCGGTAGCTCCATAAGAAACGAGAACAAGTCTGTTCAATTTTAGCATAGAGAGAGGGCGCAAAAATTAATGGAATAGTTCTAAAAAAAAATATAGAAATTTAGGAAAAATAGTCATTTTAATAACATTGCAACGGCCGTATAATGATAAATGCAAATGATTAAGTCTTTGCAGAGTAGTATTGATATTGTGAATGGCGGGTAGTATGTTAAGTTCAGGAATACGTTCTACATCCGAAGTAATTTTGACCCCCAAGTAAGTAGCCTCTGAGGTTGTGATATCCAGAGGACGGGATCTATCTGAATGTAAACATTGCGTTTTGTCCAAATTCAGTTTGTAGCCAGAGAGATCCCCAAAACGTTTTTCACAAATATTCACAATAGGAAGAGCATGCCTTAAATTGCTAGTAAATATAGCTATATCATCGGCATAGGCCAATGTTTTGTAAGAGATGTTATGCAGAATTACTGGTTCTATATTTATTTCCCTTTCGAGTTTCTCTAAAAAAGGATCAATATAAAGAGAAAACAATAATGGGGAACAGGGACAACCCTGTCGAGTACCTCGGGTGATATTAAATGTTTGTGAATTTTGACCAGATATACGAATGATTGCTTCAGGTAATACATATAAGGCTTGAATGGCTTGAATAAATTCAAAGGAAAATTCCTTCCAATATAAAACCGACCACAGGAATTGCCAGGAGACCCGGTCAAACGCTTTCTCCGCGTCTAGCAGGATCATCCCAAGCGAAGATCCCGTGGCTTGTGCCCAATCAAAAAGGGCAATTGTTCTCCTTATATGATCAGTGGTATCTCTGCCAGGGATAAACCCATGTTGTCTAGAAGATACTAATGGAGTTATGACAGAGCAGAGCCTTGTAGCAATTATTTTCGCATATATCTTACTATCAGCCGTGATGAGTGTAATCGGTCGATAAGAACCGGGATTAAGTTCCGGTTTCCCCTTCTTCTTAAACACTATGATCATGGTCTTATGCCAAGATTCAGGGGTTAATCCGCGTTGAGCTAACTGAAACAATGAAATTAAAAAAGGTTTCAGCGTTTGTCGAAATGTCCGGAAAAACTCAAGGGGGATGCCGTCTGCCCCAACAGCTTGCCAGATGCTAGAGATAAAATAGCATTCTCTATCTCATCCCAGGTAATTGGAGAACTGAGAATTTCATTTTGTTCCATAGTCACTTTACATGTGGTTATACCACTTAAATATCCCATTATACTTTCATTAGAGACTTTTTTTTCAGCCGTATAAAGTTGACAAAAATTGTGAAATACATTTAATGCACCCTGTGGGGTATCAACAATTTGATCCTGCTGATCCTTTAACCTACAGATATCATTCGCCACAGCTCTTTGTTTAATGCGCTTGGCCAAAAGTTTCCCCGTTTGTTCCCCAAATTAAAAAATATCTGAGCGATGTTGAATATAGTTAGATGCAATCTCTTCAGCAAAATGTAAATGTATTTTGGACTTAATAGCAGATATTAAATTTAAACATTCATCAATATTTTGAGCTGTACTTATATTTTTAATAAGTTCAACTTCTGCTGCTGTCAGTTCATCGGTCCAGGATTTCATCAAAGCTTTAGTCTCCTTTTGAAGGTGTAGTGAGAAACTAAGTGTTTCCCCACGTAAGGCGGCTTTAATTGCGTCCCAAACCGTAATTTCAGGAGCAGTACCTTGATTTATTTAAAAAAATTCCAGAATCCATTTGGCTATATGCCGACAATAGGTCATTTCTAATAAAAGTTTTTTATCAAATGTCCATATATTCATAGAAAGTCCATATAATGGGATCTCAATCATTAATGGATTATGATCGGAGATAAGTCTTGGATGTAAACTAATAGTGACCTTATCAGCTAACGAATATGAGCAAAAAAAATAATCAATCCGTATAAGTTTTTGGTGTGGATTGGAAAAAAAAAGTATATCCAGGCTCACCTGGTCTATGTCTATACCATATATCCACCAGATCATATTCTACAATCAGGCCCTGTAAAGCCTTAAATGTTTTATTCTTGCGGCCGGAATATGGTATACCGCCTGTTAAATTAAAGTTATGCTCTAGATGAATATTGAAATCTCCGCAGATAACCAACGGAGATGGCCAAGTGGCTAATTCAACATTGAGTTTATTCAAAGTTTCTGGATCGTCAGAATTAGGCCCATATATGGAACAAATTGTAAAAAGAGAACCACAGATATCTACCAGAAGGATAACCCAACGACCTAATTGATCCTCTTTTTTCCGTCGACAGACAATGGACCCATACTTTGCTAATAACGCAACCCCCCGGGTATTAGTACTTTGATGTGTGCAGGCAATTAAATCAAGGCCCAGATCTCTGAGCCAATTTCGATTGCACCAAGAAATGTGTGTTTCTTGTACACATAATATTTCAATTTGTAAGTGCCGGATTATTTTAGCAAAAAGTTTCCTTTTTTTCCGGTCATTAAGCCCAGAGATATTGATGGTACAAATAGACCGCTTGTCTCTAGCCATTCTCACAGTGAAAAGACAACATATGCACTTGACACGATGCTGTGTAATAAAAAAAAACTGTAAACGTGGCTGAAGTCATCATTATGATAATTATTTCCTTGTAAACATAGAGACGCACAAACAAATTGAATAGATTAAGTAAATCAAACAAACCGTGTACCCCCCCTCACCCCCAACCCAAACACCCCACCCACCCCAAGGGGCCAACCCCCTTCCCACCCACTGAAAGGATTGAGTCCAAACGATTGTTGGGGGAAAAAAAACCTGCGAGATGCAGCTACATAAAACATATTAGGCACTAAATTGCTCAATTACTGAAGGAAGGAGCCCAACCATGATGATGAAGGATACTTCACTGTCTTCTCCTTAATACCTTTGATTGACAAATGTTAAGTGCAACAATCGATGAACATCAGAGGTGATTCACTAAGCCAGTGAGTATAAGATACAAATGAACTTGAGTGCATCCAGCTCAATGTACACTGCCTCCTGTTTGGCCTACTAAGAATAACCAATGTAAAGCTTACCTCAATAAAGTCACTACTAAAGAGTTTTTTTTCCATTTCAATGTTTTTATTTTATTTCAGCTGTGTGGCACTATGAATGCAAATAGTTTGCAATGCATCCACTATAATACATCTGTTCCCTTGTTGCAAAAGAATAAAATAGAAATGGGAAAATGTTAGAAAGCAGGGAGATGGGGATTTAGGAAAGATGTTTTTCTGTCATGAAATGTTTTTCTTAAAGTAACGAGTAAGCAAAGATGTTGCTCTTAATTTCTGATTCCTTGACTATCGCTTTATATAGAATATTTTTTTCTTCAAACGTGTTGACAGCGTGGCTAAACATTGCTCATTTCAAATTCTTTCCCAATTCATTGATCTAGTTCCTCCATAAAAGTTCAGTTAAAGGCTGCATATGTTTGTTTAATCAAGCCCCAATTTTAGTTTTAACCACCAATCCACAGTCCTTAACAGGCTTCATTGAATGTTATATAACCGTTGCTTGTACCCTCTTCCAGGCAATTGATCTAATACAGGGGAGACCATTAGTCGATGGGGGACCAGATGCATAGCAGACCTCCATGTTATTCAAAAGGGAAAAATGTTAAATAAGATCAGAATAAATGTGGAATTGTTTAATTTGTGTTTATACTGAAAATATGGTGTTCATCTCGCTCTCTGTTGGACGGTCACAGAGAAACCTTACATGATAAAATTAAACCCATAAAGTACTTAGTAAAGATAAAAATCTGTCGGCAACAGAATTCTTAGTAATTGTATTTCTGGACCCAAACCTTCTTTTGAACTTAGAATGTGTTTAGGCTCCTCTTGAGCTGAGGGAGACGTGGAATAAGCTGTGTCCACAAGCTAGAAGAAAAACAGTTTATCTTTTCAATCTCTTTGAGATGCTTTCTGGCATAATTTATCAGGCTCTATCTTCTATATGATTCCTCCACTTTTAGACCGCAAGAGCCTTCTGCACTTAGTCACTTAGTCTCCTCCTTCCTTCCAGCCTCAAAAATAGATTTTCTAGATATGTAGGGTAACTACACCCAAAAATCAGTTCTTATAATTTTCACCAACTTTTTTTTTTAACTCTCCTTTTAGAACATTAATCACTGTTGTCCCAGTGAATCCTGACTGCTCTGTATTACATTTATTTACATATTAATTAGCCAGATAAATAATTCCGCATGGTATTTTACTATGTTAGGTTACCCTTTGGAATCTGTATAAGTTAACTGTGCTACTGATTGTGTTATATCTCTTTGATCCGCGTACATAACACAGACCGTTGCAATCCCTGGCCCATAAGTATCTGGAGTATTGTGAGAAGCTCAGCTGCTCCCTTGTCACATTTTGTGGAAAGGGGTGGGGAGAAGCATCATCCTAGTGCTACAGTTGGAGCACCATCCTCACTCAAACACGGTTTTGGCGGTGGATACAACCTCGTCCCATGTTACCAGAAAATGAGACAAAGGTACTTTACATTAATCTTTGGTTTAATTCTGTAAGGTTTCCCTAACCAAGTTGTTGAAGGGTATCTTTGGTCACTCCTCGCCATCACCCTCCTGCCTTTTCAGCCTGCTCGATGAAAGTCTGACAGTTTTGAACTGATTAGACATCACCAAAGCTATTCAGACATGACTCTGATAAACAGGATGTACTATTCGGCAAGCCAGAGAAACATGCAAGCACTGCAGATATACATTTACCACGTTGCAAGAAAGAACAAACAAGAAAAAGTCTCCTGTATGACATTATCAAGCACCTACAGAATGAGGACTAATTTGTGGCGGGGGTCTTTAGTATTCCAGGAAACATGAAAGCCATACACCTGGCCTTATTTCTGCATTCTGTACTTTTCTCACAATAATTTGGACAGACACAGGTACAGTCACCTACTCCTGCTTCCTACATGAATTGAGGGTTATATGTAGACACAGGGCAATAATATAGGTAGCCGACCATGGTTACCAAGCACACTATTGAAGGATAACCCTGGTCAGAATGCATGCACATCCCATAAACCCTGGTTGTGCCTCCAGATAAAAGGAGCAAATCAATGATGTGAAGTTGGGACACTGAAATCGCAGTTCAGATTTCTCCCTGGTAGCTCCTGTGAGTTGTTGCCTTCGTTTGTTGATTATACAAAGCAGGGTCTTCATTATGGGGGCAATACAGTCTTGTCTATAAAGGTTATAGGTAGTCACACCTGGATAGTAAACATTGGTTTATTTAACCAACCTGAACATAAGGACAATCTTTGTCATAACACACAGAACAAACATTGGAAAGTGAACACTACTATTATCTACAATACTACCAAAACTACCAGGACTTTCAGTGTATACGTTTTTTTGGTAAGAGGGTGCCCTTAATCTTATCCAGCTCACTCCTTTGATGAATAATGCATGTCGGAGCCATGATTTTCAATTTTGTTTAGGGACCGAGACGGGTTACCCTTCTAAGAAATTTCCCAACGTTTGGGAGACGATGTATGTCCCTGTATGATATGTGCGTTTGCTTCACTTCATCGTACTGTTTGAACTTTCAAGTTTTTACCTTCTTTAATCTCTTTATTTGGCAGTGAGTCTGCATTTCATATGTTGTCTGGTCCTCTTGTTTATTTTTATTAGTGTTCAATTTTGATGACTGTGATCAGAGGATTCAGATATCTATGCCGGTTCTAAGATGCTCCCAGATGTTGTTAGATGCTGTGTTGTTTGACCTTCGAGTGGGAGGTCTTAAGTCAACCCAAGCTCCCTGTTTACAGAGACTTGCTTGTATTATACACATCATAGTGGGTGCTGCCCATGGTGGTGCACTAAGTAATTGTCACACTTATTGGTACTCTGTACCTTGCTACTCTTACAGGTTCTAGCAACGTGGCCCCTCATATATTGCTGATTTCCAGCACCACTTTTCCCAATTTCCTGAAAACCAATTGGATTTCCTCTGATTTTTAGACTTCTTGCTAAAGGCCTCGTTTAAACATTTTGCCTCTAGCAAGCCTTCACTACATGGCTGTTTTATGTTAGTATTTGAAATTGGGCAATTTTATGAACATTACATTTATCGCTGTAATTAAGTGGCTGCTTTCAATTTAAAGTTTTATATTCAAATGTAATTTATACATTGTCTAAATTATATTTAAATACATTGTCTACTGAACATGTTATTTCACTAAATTGACCATGTTGCTGTTTGTAAAAAACTGAGCTCATCTACAGGTATGTTCACATGTCTGCTATATGGTTATGATATGCAGATACCTTTAACCACACCTTTCTCGTATCAAAGACCATTCCCAAAGTAATCCTATGGTTTTATATGGGGAGTTGGATGGTTTGTTTTCAAAAGCATTGTTGAGAACAGTTGTAACAATGGTGCTTTTTGCAGCACGTTGGGTTAGTCTCATGAACCTGAAAAGACCACTATTTCTACTTTTCCATCATGATTTTTGAAATCAGGTTGTGCCTCACGTTGCATTCTGAAGCCCCTTTGACCAATAACATAATCCAAAACTGGACGATATTTATTAACCAATTTATTCATAGTTTCACAATACCCTCTAACTCAGAGGTCTTCAAACTTTTGTAGGTTGAGCCACCCGGCTGAATTTTTTTAGATGTTGGGCCCCCCACTACCTGACAGAAATTTCTGGAATCTGGTACAGTACATAATCGACCGCAACGCGCATATCACTGGTCATATCCAGCAAATAATGTTCAACACAATAAGTGTTTATTAAACTGCAGGTTTGTGAGTGGGTGTGGTGAAATGACAGAGGCTTATTACGCAGCTCAAAACATGATTTTCCAAGATACAATGTGTGCAAATGGTTTTTACTAGGATGCTTTGTTTTACACATGACAGAATAATAATAACACCACCACCAACATAAATGTGATGGGTGTGCTGGTTTTTAGCCACATAGACTGTCAATCTGTGGATGGATTTTTGCTAATGCCATCCTCAGGTTGTGCTCCACATCCAGTCTTGAACGGTACTTAATCTTTAATACTGCAAGTGCTGAGAACCCTATCTCACATAAATAGGATGAGCTGAAAGGCAAGAGTTTTTGTCGCAGTTTCTCTCAAAGCTGAATATTCTGCAGACATTTTCAGCCAAAACAGTGACTGTAAGGGAGACCATGTTATCAGATTTTTCGAACACTCCCTAGCTCAGAGTTGGTACACGAGAAACAATTCTTCTCTAGAAACCATTAACACATGTTTTAGGCAGCATTATAATGGGATAATTGCCCACCAACCAGTTATGGATCTGAAGAGACAGGTGAAAGTACAAAGAAAGGGCGCTACACGAACACCTAATTGAGAATTCCTTAGAGGTACGATAAGTTGCTTGCCTGAAGCAGTGGGGGTTTAGGACACGTCGGGCTTATGTTTAAAACAAATAGAACTGATAATAAATTAATGATGTTGCCTATTTTACTTCAGAGCAATGTTGTCTGACAGACTTTGTGGTGGCAGGGACATGTTAAGGATTTTGGGTGCCCTGGGCCAATACTATTTTGGGGGCCCCTGTTCAGAACAGCTTTGAGATTAAATGATTCACTTTCAGCTCTGCCATACCCTCTTTAGACAGGGTATTAACGGTGCACAGGCGCTATGGTCGTAATTCTAAAAGTGTATACAGTTAATATTCAGAGATAGTGATGTGTGTTTTCACTGTTGTAACAAAACAGCAGCCCACTAATTTTACAGCGAATAATATCTGGGATATCCTCCAATTTCTCATATGTGAGGACCCGTTTTGATCTAAAATAAACTTTTTTAGTTTTGTTGCATGAAGCAAAAACATTTCTCGGCACATAGTAATAGACTCTCTCACATCAATCACATTAAAATGAAATGAAGCAAAACAGTATTTTAAAGAATCTGTTTAGGAATTATTCCAGGCCAATAGGGCAAAAACAGATCTGCCTCTATCAAGGGGCCCCCTGAATGGCTGGATTGCAGTGCATGTAAATACGTCTTTTTGTAATTTAAGAAGAAAACCGTGATGGGGATCGACATGCCCATACTTGTGTACAGGGGCGCAACTAGACCAGAACTTCGGGTGGGGGCTAACACTCCCATCCAGGGCTGGCCCTAGCACTTGTCGCACACAGTGCAACGGTCTGTTTTGGCACCCCCTCCCCCATTTCCTCCTCCTACATGAATTTCCTCACTACCACTCACTAACAATGCACACTCTCTCTCTATACCACCTTTCTGGCAAACATTTTATTTTTTTATAGCACTACTCATTGTTTACTCACACTCAGCTCAGTGATCTGCTTGGTACATGTTCTTTGTAGCAGGCACATTAAACCTCTGCACTGTGTGGGTGTCAGGAGCGCCCATGCGATGATGGCACGGTGAGCCATGCAACAGTGTGAGAGTAGGGTAAGAAAACTGCAGGGTGAGGGAAGTGACCATATGAATTTCGGTGCGGATGTAAGTGCAGAGTGGGACGAATTCATATATGGTTAATGATAGGCTTATTTGAGTGAGATTGCAGATTGAGCAGTGAGGGGGACAGGTGAGTGAAGTGTCACATGAGTGCAGGTTGAGTAGTGTGCTCATGTGACTGCAGGGTGAGGTACCGGGTGAACAGCACAAGTTCATTGTGAGTGCAGAGTGATCAATGTGAATCAGATATACAGAAAGAAGGGAGAGGCAATGCTATAATGACCAAAGAGTTAATCTCATTCATTCATCACAGACGATGACCGAATAAATGATTTCTGTAGCCGGAAATGTTCTTAGTCTTTTTAGGTCTCGCCTGAGCTATTGCGTAAGCGATGCTCTGCGAGACTTATTGAGAGGGCTCCAAAAAGTGCTACCAGGCCAGCCTAGACCTACAGTGCATGTGCGCGGGCGCGCGCGCCGCGCTTAACGCAATTACTTTGACTTTTGAGGCCGCACGGCCGCTTTGATGTTCTCCGTGATCCAATGCTTGTTAAATATGCAGATTCACCTCAACATCTTAACAAGTACTTTTAGAAAGCAGTACTTTGCCGTGCAAGCTTCTTCCGTCTATCGGACTGGATTTAACCAGCCCCATGCATGATTTATTGCATGTTCTGCTAGCAACAAAACAATTTCAGGTTTTCTTTGAAAGTCGTCTTTTAGTTCAAATAGTCTTGGAGTGCAAGTGGATACTTTCTTGTTGTCAATAGTTTATCATTTTACACACTTCATGACTTTTGCATCTAATTCACGTTTACCGGTTCGTTATTGTAACTTGAACCTTTCGTGTTGGTTCTGTAGTAGGGGATCTCTGTGTATAGTCCTAATCTATGAATAGTCCCGCCCATGTGCGGGGACCCCGGAGCAATAAAAATATCTCTTAAGCTGTCCTGCATTTGCAAACCTGCAAAGACACTTAAGAGACAGACAAAATAATACAGCCTAATAACAATATGGCTGCACTGGCCAGCACTTCATCTGAAGAGAACACAAAAGCCAAAGTAAAGTTTAAATGTCATTTTTATTCACATCTGACATGTTCCTTTTATTGTATCACACTCCCTTCACCAAAATCCCTTTAAACAATAGAGAGGAAGGGGTGGACAGACAAGCCCTATAGGCTGTCATTATGTGTCTGCTAAAAGGATACCGTGCCTTTAAGGAACTCTCCAGAGACCCCCGGTATCCCAGGATGCACAGCCAAAGCAAGTTACTTTCAGTTCTTTTTTCCTGCTAGCAGGACCCTGGAGCTTTGAGCTCTACCCTTCTGGGTGGATATTTTGGATAAAAATTGTTTTTTTTTATAAAGAAGTTTGTTCATTCGACGTCTAGAGCCTTTCTCTGCTGCATCCTGCAATTTGGTGCAGTTTGACCCACTCTTAGCATGGCTTTATTTGATAAATGCCCTGAGTGTGGGAGGAAAATGGCCAAGACGGACCCACATGATGTCTGTATTCTCTGCTTATCATCTTCACATGTCCCTGCTACATGTGACATCTGCAAGACCTTCTCCAGGAGGACCCTGAGGGACAGAGAGAAGATTCGCCTTCAGGGACAGGAGAAGCAGAGAACAGGTGGGACTTCTGGGCATGGAGGATCTCCTTCCCCATCCTCTGCCCATGCTTCAGCCACTGGAAGGACCTCCGGGCAGAAAAAGGAGCAGAAACGACGCCTACCGGCCGGAAGGTACAGCACCGGTGTGTTCGCCGTCGATCCAGGGCTCTGGATCTCGGCGTCCTCGACGTTCGCCGTCGAGAGAGGGGCCGGCGAGACCTCGGACTAGTTCGCCGTCGAAGGCTTCACAGTCGACGTCGACACACCATCGACGTCGTACTGAGCCCCGCAGCCAGCGCCGCTCGCCGTCGAGGCGAGCCCGCTCGCCTCCTTCGCCGTTGACTCATGGATCGACGAAATCGACACGAAGCCACCGGCGACGGACGTCGAGTCGAGGGAGATCGCCGTCGAGGCAAAGGAGATCGCCGTCGAGGCGAAGGAGATCACCGTCGACGTTGAGAGGCTCGCCGTCGAGACGAAGGCACTCGACGTCGAGGAGACGCCGTTCGACGTCGAGGGGACGCCGTTTGCGTTCAACGGCGAGGAGAAGCCGTACGACGTCCATGCACGGCTCGACGTAGAGGACGAGATCACCTGGTAACACTTCTTCAGTGATTACGATCTCCAGTCGTGGATCTCGGAGAGCGGGACGCTCCCCCTCGTTCACTTCGGCCTCTTCACGGAGTAGACCCGCAAAGAAGAGAAGGGTGGACGGAAGTCCGGACAGGGCTGGTCCGGGTTCTCCCGCAAGGAGTGATGGGAGAGAGTCTCCAATGGACCCCCTGCCGCTACCGCGACCGCAACCTAAGCCTCCCACGCCTCCTCCTCCTCCTCCACCTGACCCTCGGCTCCCAGTGGCGCCTCCTAAGCGACCTACGCCACCTCCGCCTCCGGTGCCACAGCTCCCGCCTTCTCCTCGGCGACCAGTGGCTCCTAAGAGACTGAGATCACGCTCTAGATTGCGCCGGAGGTCACGGAGCAGGCACAGATCGTCCACTCACACAAGGCATGGACGATGGAGATATAGGTCTCGATCCAGAGGCACGAGGTATTCGGACTCTTCTGGCACTGGACGGCTTTCCCCCACGTTATCGGAAACGCCGCCTACTAGAATCTCGCCAGTGGATGATATTGCCACTTTCCAAGATGTTCTGATGAGAGGGGCGGCAAAATTGGGAATCTCAGTGACAGTACCAGTTCCCCCTACCTCTGTGATATTCGAGACTTTACACAAGGCGCATCTATCACGCCCCCTCCTCCCTTTGGTTCCAGGTCTCGAGGAACCAGCCATGGAGGTCTTCTTGACACCGGCCGTGGTGAAGTCTGCACCCTCAAGGTTGCAAAAGAAATACAGGGCCCCTGATTCGGACCCGGCGTTCCTCAGGGTGGACCCTCCCCCGGACTCGGTCATTGTGGTTGCGGCTAGGAAGCAACATGCCACGTCGCCCTCTTCCACAGCTCCTCCGGATAAGGAGAGTCGCAAGATGGACTCCTTGGGGAGGAGGATGTGCTCTACGTCGGCCTCGACTATGAAGGCTGCTAGCGCCTCCGCCCTGCTGGGTCGCTATGACCGATCGTTATGGGACTCCCTGCAACAGTTTGCTGACTCCCTGCCTAGGGATAAACTGGAAGACTTCCAGGAGGTGTTGAATGAGGGCATGATGGTCTCCAACCAGATCATCAGTGCGGCGGGGGATGTGTCATTGCTGGCGGCCCATGGGTACTGTCATGGAGTACACATGAGGAGACATTCCTGGCTGAGACTTACCTCTCTGAAGCCTGAAGCGCAGCAAAAGATTGCTAACTTGCCTTTCTCTGGCACGACATTGTTTGGGTCTCATGCGGATGATGAAATGGCCCGCATGAAGGCCGAAGCAGAAACCCTGAAGGCCGTAGGGTTGGAAAAACCCAAGGAACAGAAGAGATCATTCCGTTCCTATGGCAGGCGTTATTCTAAACAACGCGGTTAAGGGCGTCAGTCTGGTCAAGAACAACCACACCAGCAACAACAACAGTTCCCGAGGCAGTCCTTTCAAAAGCGCCAGAGGGGCAGAGGCCAGGATCAATCCTCGTCGGGGAACAAAGGCCCGGCCGGGTCGAAGCCCTGAAAAGTCACTTCCCCCTCATCCGTTACCCGCTCCGGTGGGGGGGAAGTATTCAATACTACCTGGCAGAGTGGAGAACAATAACTCAGGACAAGTGGGTGCTGAATATTGTTTGCAATGGGTACAGTCTTCGTTTCACCAGCCCGCCTCCACAGATTCCACCAGTGCGCTCTCCCTTCATGGTGCGAGAGCTCCAGTGGGAGGCGGACATTCTGTTAAAGAAGAAGGCGATAGAAACTGTTCCTTTGAAGCAAAAAGGAAAAGGTCTTTACTCAAGGTTCTTTCTCGTCAGAAAAAAGGACAAGAACGAGTGCAGGCCTATTCTAGATCTGCGTCAAGCAAACAAGTGGATCTGCAGAGAAAAGTTCCGTATGTTGTCCCTGCATCAGATTTACCCTCAGTTGCATCGAGGAGACTGGCTGTGCGCCATAGATCTGCAGGATGCTTACTTTCATGTTCCGATCGCACAAAAGCATCGCAAGTTCCTGAGGTTTCTGGTAGGCAACAACCATTACCAGTATACAGTGCTCCCGTTTGGTCTGAAGTCTGCACCAAGGACGTTCTCCAAGTGCATGGCAGTGGTGGCAGCACACTTGCGGAAGAACAAAGTGTTTGTGTATCCATACCTGGACGATTGGCTGATCAAAGCTTCCACGTACCAGGAAGCCCAGTGTCCTTTCAACAGGACAGCTGCCTTGCTTCATCGCCTGGGACTGCACATCAACATGTCGAAGTCAGTGCCGATCCCTGTACAGTGTCTCCAGTACTTGAGGGGCCTCAGTCAATACTTTGATCACAAGCGTGTGTCCTTCGGAGGAGAGACGCTTATCTATCCGTTGAAAGGCCCTGCACCTCCTCTCAGCCCACTCTCCTACAGTGAGGACGGTGTCCTCTTTACTGGGGTCGATGGCTTCCTGCATCTTTCTCACCCCCAATGCACGTCTTCATATGAGGCCTCTGCAGGAATGTCTGGAGGATCAATGGGACCAGAGGCGGGGGCGTTGGGAGGACAAGATTCATCTGTCCCAACACGCTCTACAGTCTCTGAAATGGTGGTGCTCCTCAGAGAATGTCTGCAAGGGGACTCCCTTTCACAAGGATATTCCGGTCCAGACCATAGTGACCGATGCGTCTCTCCAGGGCTGGGGAGCGCATTCAGGCCCTCTTCAGATTCAGGGGATATGGTCACAGACGGAGATGACTTACCACATAGAGCAGTACACTTGGCCCTGAAGGCGTTCCATCCCTCCTTCAAGACGAACTCCCTGCTAGTTCAGACGGACAATACTACTACCATGTATTACCTCAACAAGCAGGGGGGCTCCCGTTCACGCACGCTGTCTCGGGAGGCACAGATGATCTGGAATTGGCTGGTGGCCAGGAACCTAACTATCACGGCAACCCATCTGCCGGGAGTGCAGAATGCCCAAGCCGATGCGCTCAGCAGGCTCGTTCAGGAAAATCACGAGTGGGTGCTAAACGACGACGTGCTAAGAGACTTCTTCGCAGAGTGGGGCACTCCGGATATCGATCTGTTCGCTACGGCAGAAAACAGCAAATGCCGCGACTTCGCGTCCAGGTACTACCAACCAGGGACACTGGGGAATGCCCTGTGGATCAGCTGGTCCAACAGCTTTCTCTACGCCTTTCCACCCATTCCCCTCATTCCAGCGGTGCTGATCAAGCTGTCGCAATCCAGAGCCAGGATGATCCTGATTGCTCCGGAGTGGCCGAGGCAATGGTGGTTCACCGACCTTCTTCACCGGTCTGTTCTGCCACACCGGCGCCTGCCGTGTCGGCCGGACCTTCTCACGAAATTCGGAGGACAGATGGTTCACCCCAATCTCTCGTCCTTGAGTTTGGCAGCATGGCTCCTGAGCTAGTACAGTATGGACACTTGAACCTACCTCAGGACTGTATGGAGATCTTGAAAGAGGCGAAGAGACCGTCTACGAGGACTTCTTACGCCTATAAGTGGAAGATATTCTGCTTATGGTGCACGGCAAAGGACATTGACCCTACATCCTGTAAAGAAGATGTTATTTTGCCTTATCTGCTGCAGTTAGCTCAATCTGGGCTTAATTTTCAGTCTATTA
This sequence comes from Triturus cristatus, assembly GCF_964204655.1. NCBI lineage: Eukaryota > Metazoa > Chordata > Amphibia > Caudata > Salamandridae > Triturus > Triturus cristatus. The sequence continues at coordinate 338,716,104 of NC_140591.1, read as the reverse complement.
AAGTTCATCTCGCAGCTTTGACTGCGTATAGAAAGGGCCCTTCCCAAACCTCATTTTTTCAAATCCCTGTGATTAAAGATTTTTTGGAGGGTTTGCGTAAGGTGTTTCCCCCTGTTAGACGACCTTCTCCACCATGGGAATTGAACGTGGTGTTGTCCAGATTAATGAGGGAGCCTTTTGAGCCTATTCATAAGGCTTCTCTGCAGCATTTGTCCTGGAAAGCTGCCTTCCTTGTGGCCATTACATCGGCCAGGAGAGTAAGTGAGATTCAGGCTCTGTGTTGTCAAGAGCCGTATACTGTATTCCATGCTTCTAAAGTGGCAATGCGTACTCATCCTAAGTTTTTGCCTAAAGTGATATCTGATTTCCATGTAAATCAAATGAGAACTTTGCCTACATTTTTTCAGCATCCCTCCTCTCCGGCGGAGAGGTCTCTGCATTCGCTAGATGTGCGTAGAGTGTTGAAATTCTATCTAGATAAGACAAAAGACATCCGCAGGTCGGATCAACTGTTTGTAAATTATGGTTCAGTAAGAACTGGTCTAGCTACCTCGAAACAGTCCATCTCCAGATGGATTGTGTCCTGTATTCAGCTCTGTTATCAGAAAGCTAACAAGACGTTAGGGGGTAAGCCTACAGCGCATTCGACTAGGGGCAAAGCAGCGACTACAGCTTTGCTTAGGAATGTTCCAATTGCTGACACTTGTAAGGCTGCCACCTGGAAGTCGGTCCATACGTTTACAAAGCATTACTGCCTGGACTCTGATGCTAGGGCAGATGCGCAGGTTGGACAGGCTTTGCTGAGGAATTTGTTTGCACAGTAATTTGTTGGTGTTCGGTTTTTACTCCACCGCTGTTTGTTGGTTGGGATGGGCTTGCCATTCTATTAATAGATTATGACTATACACAGAGATCCCCTACTACAGAAGGAGTAGTTTCTTACCTGTAACTCCAGTTCTGTAGTAGGGGTATCTCTGTTATAGTCATAAGTGACCCTCCCTCCTCCCCGGTGGAGTAACCTGACAGTATCAGGCCTGTTGTTATACACCTTCAAAAAGAACTGAAAGTAACTTGCTTTGGCTGTGCATCCTGGGATACCGGGGGTCTCTGGAGAGTTCCTTAAAGGCACGGTATCCTTTTAGCAGACACATAATGACAGCCTATAGGGCTTGTCTGTCCACCCCTTCCTCTCTATTGTTTAAAGGGATTTTGGTGAAGGGAGTGTGATACAATAAAGGAACATGTCAGATGTGAATAAAAATGACATTTAAACTTTATTTTGGCTTTTGTGTTCACTTCAGATGAAGTGCTGGCCAGTGCAGCCATATTGTTATTAGGCTGTATTATTTTGTCTGTCTCTTAAGTGTCTTTGCAGGTTTGCAAATGCAGGACAGCTTAAGAGATATTTTGATTGCTCCGGGGTCCCCGCACATGGGCGGGACTATTCATAGATTATGACTATAACAGAGATACCCCTACTACAGAACTGGAGTTACAGGTAAGAAACTACTCCTTATCCTGCATTTGTGCACAGTAGTTTCATGTTTTAACATTTTCCAGCATTCCGCCCCTCATATGGAACAGGAGTTTGGTCTGATTCTATGTACCTCCCTTTTCTGCAGCTCCCCTGCAGATTGCCTTTTTAGTTCCGTTCAATTATCAAACAGAGAAAAATATGACAGAATAGGAATAGACCAGGCAATAACCAGGCATACGTTCCAAGATACTCCTGTCCTTGGTACATCATGAGGTAATTCCTGCCTTGAACGAGTTCCTTTGACTAAAAAATAATCTGCCAGAACCACATTTGAAAAAGAAATCCAGTTTAGAAGCGTTTCCAGATTGATCGAAAACTGCCTCCAGAACGTGGCCCCTCACTCTCCCGTCCAGAGAAACCAAACCAGCTGTCTAGTAACCAGGAACTTCCAGTGCTGCCAGCAAAGACAGGAGAGGGACATCATCTCAATAAATTCTAATTTACACACTCAATAACATGTTCCTTTCAAAATCAGGTTTACAGCCCACAACTGTGACCCTCATCTTGCCCTTCGTCGTTGGAAACCTTTGAACACTCCGACTGTTGGCCTCCCAGGCAAAAAAGGTGACAGGGACTTGCTTCTGCATTCTGAAATGGGAGTTCAAAACCCAAGTACTGGATGACCACTCATATTTTTCAGGGTGGGCTGGTGAATAACTTACCCTTAAAAGTAAAAGGCCTGTATCACTAAACAAAAGTCTGTTGCTGATGTCTATAGCTTGCAAAAGATGGCAGTTAACTCCCTAGACTGTGGGTGGTGTTACACATTTAGTGCATGTCGACAGGACAACAAACAGGGCAGGCCTGAGTGGGTAAAACATTAGCAATAGCTAGCTCATACTTCCCATCCATGAGAGTACTTTCAACCTTCTACATGACTTTTAATATTGTAAATCTGTGTGTCAGACTGCTGTCACATCCTCATGTTAGTTTATTACTTGTAGCGAGTTCCCAGTCACCCTGTGGAACAAGTGGTAATATGGAGCACAAAAAAGGAACTTATTCATACATTTTCGTTTTAACTTGCGGACTAGATTTGGAGTTAAATAATTTGATACTATTCAAATTAATTTGTGTATGAGTAAATTAAAGATGGTTATGGAACGCTATATCTTTCGGTAAAAACGTAGTTTCAAGAGCGATTTTCGAAGAAATTAGAATTGTTATGTAATACTAGCCTTATTTGTTTAATTAAATTATACATATTTTGCCTACATGGAGACTGTTACACAACTATATGTACATATAATAATTACCATCACAAACCTTGCACTTAATCAAATACAAAAAATACAAAGTATTTTATCTGCAGACAAACTCGAATTAAAGCAGGTGGGTTTTGTTTGCCTCAAAAACCCGGAATCTGAAGGCACGTAAACCCTGCATGCAAACTGTGCCAGGTCTAAGATGCATAGATTTTAGAAAGTAAATGCTATACTTCACAAATATTTTGGAGATCGGCGCTTAACATCTGAAGAAGCGCTGCGTCAACCGCTATAGTGTCTTCTTCAGGGTGATTAGATCTCAGAATATCAAACAAGAGTTTATTGTTGAATAGCACTTCCATGGCACTCAATTCCCCATTCGTATGGCATTCCAGAGCTTATAGTTACTCCGGATGAGTTTTTCAATGTTTCCATATTGGACCTTACTTATATTTGTATTTGTGTAGCTGTCTGGTTAGTAGGAAGACTATGTTTAAAGAGGTGGTGACTTTTTTTGATAGTTGATAAAGCTGGCGGCAGTACTAAATTGCTTGTGTAGTTCCTTGTTGGTACAAGCACTTATTGCCTGGCAACTGTTTGCAGAATAGGTAACCACAATAGCTACTTAATTGAATTTTTGGGCATTCTCTAGGCCTGTGTTCAGAGTTCTTTTTTAATGCATGCTTGGGTATGGTGGTGTTTTGTTTATCTTGGTGGGTTTTGATGTGAGCACATTTCCAAGCAGCCATAACACATCTCTGTGCTTTATTGTATGGTGTTCTGGATAATAGGTTCTGAATTGAATGCTGTATTTAATTATTTTTTTCTGTCATAGTTTTATATAGCGCAAACTTGACCCGAAGGTATCAGAGCGCTTTACATGAGCACCAGTTGCGTTACACAAGGACACATTCATTTTTGTTAGGCACAGTGAGGTTGTGATTTGCCCAGAACCACAGGATGTTAAGCGTCATTGCCGAGACTCTAACCCGGTTCCCCAGATTTGAGATCGACAGCCCTAGCCGTTAGGCTACATCCTCTTCCCAATTCATTGTATTGCCTTTGCAGTAGTTTTACAGCTGGTTTGACAAGGCATATTTTGAATAACTATAAGAGTACGTTGTAGTAGTTCAAACATGTCATCTCTAATGTTCTCGTTCAAAAGTGACCAGCATAGGCCAAGCGTGGCTGTTTCTCATGGAGACTTCTAACTGCAGATTCTTCTCCTTGTGAATTCCCCACATGTCAGACTGGATCTGGAAACTTAATAGCAATTCCCCTGCGTGTAGGTAGGTGGCAGTGTGCAGCTCTGTGTCTCCTCTGTCCAACTTTAGGTGTGATGTCTGGGCCCCTATATATGCCCCACCTCTGTGCAGTGATGTCAATTCCTTTTTATCCCGTGACTTCCAATGCGTATCTGGAGCTAGCAGCGCTGTCCTTTTGGCAGAACTTTTCCTTAGGAAAATGATTGTTTTCCAAACTAAATTCTTATATGGTGTGCAGATATGGGCCTTAAAACGACATGTTTCAGTCAGTGCTGCAACTGACACTGTAAAACGTCTGTGGTGGACACTCACGACTTCTGCCTATGGTAGCTCAGCCCTGATCATTTTAGAGTCCTGTTCCTGTTGTTAGAAGATGAACCGGAAAGAAATCCGATACTGTGAGGCCAAGCTTGCCGTCACCAAGCTCCAAAGAAAGTTGAGGAAGCGGTCCTTGTCTTGGTATAAGTCAAAGAAGTTCCCAGAGTTCAAGTGAGTCGTAAAGTTTCCAGAAGAAGACCAGGCATAGTTCACCGACCACACCACTTGTGCCATTCGGAATCGCGTGATGCCTTGGGTATCTCTTGGCCTGGAGCAATATGTTGAGTGTACCCCTGAACCACTGCCGCTCTAGCTTCTTCTCCTTCAGCAGACAGGCATAACGTAAAGCGGCTTCAGGCTCCATTTTTGGTACCCCACTGAATCCCACTGGAGCACCTTCACCTACCACAGGTTTGTGGTGACAGCCTGTTGGTGAATCTGTCCCCGTCTGGGCCACTCGTCCTCCATCAGAAGTTTGCCACATCTGCGAGCACGGCTTCGCCGTCTCTAGTCTCAGCGCAACAGACCGACACCACAGGTGCGATCCCGCTGCTGGTTCAGACATCACCAAAAATGAATTTGAATCAGTTCTATCTGATTCCGATGCACAGCCCCAGAATTTCAAGACCGTGACCTATATATAAATGTTTTTTTATGAAGAGTGGGCCATTTTTGGTGCTCTGCAGGATGCTAGTGGGCTTGACATTTCCCTGACACTGGTCTCTCATCTCCTAACCTTGTTGCCACAAAAGAATCTGCCTCTTTGCCAAAGGTTATCAAGAGAGCTGAGGAAGTGCTTGATTTACATTATCTATGCAGGAGGTCAAGACCAATGTTTTGACAGAGGTTCTAAACCCAGTAACGACCACACAGGGACCTCTCTTAACCTTTAACAGGGTGTTAACATATAAACTAGTTGTCACCTGGGCTAAACCAGGATCTTGCCCACTAGTCAACAGAGAAGTAGCAAGATTGATCTTTCCTTGGGACCCCGACTTGTTGCAACAGCATCATACCCTGTAGAAATTGGTGGTACAGGCATCATCCAGCCATCGGAACCCCAAATCTTTGCCCACAATTCCATCAACCGGGAATCCAGGAGAATGGACAATTATGTAAAACAAGTCTCTCTACACACCTCTCTCTCTCTCTCTCCTCTCCTTCTCCCTCTCCCTCTCCCTCTCCCTCTCCCTCTCCTTCTCCCTCTCCTTCTCCCTCTCCTTCTCCCTCTCCTTCTCCCTCTCCTTCTCCCTCTCCTTCTCCCTCTCCTTCTCCCTCTCCTTCTCCCTCTCCTTCTCCCTCTCCTTCTCCCTCTCCTTCTCCTTCTCCTTCTCCCTCTCCTTCTCCTTCTCCTTCTCCCTCTCCTTCTCCCTCTCCTTCTCCCTCTCCTTCTCCCTCTCCTTCTCCCTCTCCTTCTCCCTCTCCTTCTCCCTCTCCTTCTCCCTCTCCTTCTCCCTCTCCTTCTCCCTCTCCTTCTCCCTCTCCTTCTCCCTCTCCTTCTCCCTCTCCTTCTCCCTCTCCTTCTCCCTCTCCTTCTCCCTCTCCTTCTCCTTCTCCCTCTCCTTCTCCCTCTCCTTCTCCCTCTCCTTCTCCCTCTCCTTCTCCCTCTCCTTCTCCCTCTCCTTCTCCTTCTCCCTCTCCCTCTCCCTCTCCTTCTCCTTCTCCCTCCCCCTCTCCCCCTCTCCCCCTCTCCCCCTCTCCCCCTCTCCCCCTCTCCCCCTCTCCCCCTCCCCCTCTCCCCCTCTGACCCTCTGACCCTCTGACCCTCTCCCCCTCTGACCCTCTGACCCTCTCCCCCTCTGACCCTCTCCCCCTCTGACCCTCTCCCCCTCTCCCCCTCTGACCCTCTGAGCACTGCTTGTCCTTTAAAAAATACAACAACATTGGCATAGCCTTTGGGGCCTTATAAGTGTTTAACCATGCAACAGTTAATGTTGTTGCACCAAGGATATTGTGCTGCGTAACTAAATACTTATAAAGTCCCAAAAGCAAGACCTATTGGCTATGCCAATGCTTGTTTTATTTGTTTTGTATGTATAGCAGCAAAACAGCCAACGCGTTTCACCCTTTCAGGCTTCTTCAGGGCAACTATAATGTCTTCGGCTCGGAGTTTCCTGATACTCTTTCTAGACACTTTCAAATTTTAGGATACACACTTTTATAATTTAGTATCGGAGTTACTGTGAATTCAGGGTGAGCGGGTGAATGGTGTGAGTGCATTGGGACCGGTGTGAGGGCATTGTGATCGCTGTGAAAGCAGGGTGAGCTTGAAAGCAGTGGCGGCTCCTCCGTGGGGGCGTCAGCCCACTGCTTTCTCGCAGTGCGAGAAGCAGAAACATAAAATGGTAAAACTACCATTTTATGTTTCTGCTTCTCAACTGCGAGCAAGCAGAAGTGTCTGCAGTGCCTGGTTGTGGGAGGGAGGGTGGGCGGTCCTGCTCGTGGGTGGGGGGGGGTGGCATGCCCACTGTTGTGGGTCCTGACTGCTTTGGTAGGCCCTGGGGCCGACCAAAGCAGTCATGCGCACTCTCCCTTTTCTTTATGTAGGCTGCTGCATGCAACCTACATAGAGAAAATGGCCAGGCTGGGGCGCTCTCCACCGCGCCTTACCAATCACAACGCTGCCATTGCAGCGTTGTGATTGGCGAAGGGAAGGGAGGCTGCCTGTGGGTGGCTTACTGGCTTTCCTGAGGATAGTTGCAGGGAACGCGGGACGGCAGGAGCTGAGGCGGGGCGGACGGTGAGTGCTGTTATTTTATTTTAAATTGTTGTGGTGAGCTTCGCTGGGAGAGCGTTAGGACCGAGGGGTAAAACCCCGAACCATTCCCCCGCTACCCATATCTTTCTGCCCCAAGGTATCAGGTTGTTTAGGAGTGGAGTAAGTGGGTGGAATCGTGTGCAGGCCGCTGTCTCTTTCCACCCCTGATAACTGGCCCCGAGTTGCTGCACCTGTGGCTGTGGGTCAGGGTGATGGCTGATTTATTGATACTTAAATGGGATCGGGTAGCAGGTCATAAGCACACATGACTGGAGCTGCAGGACCGATAAACTCATCATGTTCGGGGTAAGTGCGTTTAAACTTTTAATTACGTTAAATTAGTCTGAGTATTAGAGAGCGCTACAAAAAATGAACGTTTTCTAAAATAGGTGATCACTTTTATGAACATGCTGAGTTAATTTCACATAGCGCGCTGCATTAGTTTTATGCCACAACGTAAATCCAATGCAGCATGCTGTGTGAAAGAATCACATTTTTCTGTTTTATTTTGGGGGGAGGGTCAGGGAGGCACTCCGCTCGCCACTGTTTTACAGCACAGTACTACACTCTGCCTAATCCTCGTGTTTGTGGTTCACTATCCGACTGTCTGCTGAAAGCCTGATCTCTAGCAGTCACAGCCTGATCAGGAGAGGTGCGTGAGTTAGACAGAGTGCACCGAGGCCACCTTTTAGAGAGTGTGTTCCGCACAGCGGTTTAGACCCTAGCAGTGCAACCGGACACCTGTGCCCCCCTCGGCTTCTCGGCACACGTGGATGGGAGGTGATAGTTTATTTTAATCTGGTTGAGGGGGGCTGTAGAACAACCTCCGACCAGATCTGATTAAACAGTAATTTGCAAATCACGTTCCTTGTTACCAGCTGCTTTACTCTACTTTGGACCGTGGCTTCTAGGCACTACATATATTTTCCTAAAAATGACCACACTCATTAAGTACAGTGTGTGGTTGCAACAATGAGGCAGTCATTTCAGCTGCAGTGGGAGGCATGGAGTCTCCTCTGCTATGAAATCGGGCCAAAGGTTTAGTAGAGGAGACCCTGCCTCCCACTGCAGCTGAAGCATTCCAGATCTACCAATTAACCCCCTCCTGGGAAGGTTAACTGTTAGCTCTTTACATGACAAAAGTGCAGGTTCTGTCTCATCTATTTCCCCTCCCTCCCCCCTCCAACCCTCTGTTACTGTGACTTGACTTGCGACGCGGGGCAGTAAATGCCAACAAAGGTAAGATCTTAGTGTGTAGTGCGCGCCCCCCCTGAGATGGTGTCGCACCCCCCTGGGGGGTCGCGCCCCACAGATTGAAGAACTCTGTCTAATGTATATTAGGACAAATAGTCGCAGTTGTGAATTTTGTAGCACATGGAATCAGTAGCATTGATCAAATGCAATAAGTATGAAAGACAACTTTGCTAGGGTGTCTTGAAATTTCCACCAACTATTTTGCTAGTTTCCCCATGCCCAGTCAAAGACCATTCCAATTCCTACAAGCATAGAGACATGAAGTGTCAGCACTCCCATTCTGTGCTATAGAAAATATTAACTTCAGTATTCCAGGCATTGGATAACGCCCCTATCCACCTGTGCAGCAGTAGGTAAGTCCCAATCTATACCTTCCCATTAACAAGTTTGCCCAGCTACAGAGATGATGGGGTCCACATGCACAGCAACATGTTTGAAAGCCTCCATAAGCTCAGTAAGAGCTTACACAACCCCATAACTGATGGTCTGACAGCAAATGGTCTGGCAAGCCTCCTAATGCAAGCACAACAAGATGATGGAGGGAGTGTTGAAACTTTTCAACCACTCTCCCCCAGTCAAAAGATCTGGGTTGAATCCATTGTTCTTTTGCTCACTATACTAACCCAGTTCAAACCCAGCCAGGTGCAAATCAGTCTTGACCCTGTTCCTCAAGGGAAGCATCCTGGTACCGGTTTTGGGGTTTCCCCCTTTCAGTTAGGCTTGAATCCCGTGGCACAGCGAACAGGGGACCCACTTCTGCCATACCATGCCACTGGAGTCAAGCTAGCCTGGCTGATGAGGCGTGAATCCCCGAAACTGTTCCCAGGATGCTTGTTTCCAGTCCAGGGAGGACCTGGACTGGCAGTTCGGGCTGGACTGTTCCCCTGGGGAGCAGGGTCAAGACTGATTTGAATATGGCTGGGTTTAAACTGGAATGGCACAGGGAGCAAAAAAACGATGGCTTTAGACCCAAATATCTGTACTGGGATGAATGTTTGACATTGTTCAACATTCTGTCCATCAATTATTCTTTTTACATTTGTCACCCCGATTGGAATGGGTATGCCCAGACGTAGGTCCTGTGCTCTCCATGCCACAGAAGTCAAGCTAGCCTGGCTGATATGGGGTGAAACCCTGAAACCGGTCCCAGGATGCTCGTTTCCAGTCCCGGGAGGACCGGACCTGGCAGTTCGGGCTGGACTGTTCCCATGGGGAGCAGGTTCAAGACTGATTTGCATACGGCTGGGTTTGAACTGGAAGGGCATAAGGGAGCAAAAAAACTGCCATACTAGGATGAATGTTTGACATTGTTCAACATTCTGTCCATCAATTGTTCTTTTTGCAAGTCTCCTAATGCTACTCGAGTTCATGCCAAACTTTCATGGTGTCAGAATCCAATAATACAAATTCCCATATGCCAGGCAACATATATGTTCAGCTTCTAAACTACTAGTTGCAAGGTACAATCTACACATACTCGGCAGCATGTAATACCTCAGTTCACATCCTCTGCAGCAGTCCGTGCTGTACAGGTTACATTGGTCTTACAGTTATTGCTGTAGTCATCCCCGACAGTTGGCAGGGCAAAATAGCTACTTGAAATATTGACTATAACATTGGTTTGGTCACAAAATATCATCCCGGACCAAATCAGTAAAAAAATGTTTTTGATTTGGAATGCAAAACAAATGTAGTATGTTGGCCCTAGAATGTATCTCCAATAATGTAGTTTGGAATTGTAGCTCCAAATTGATTTAAAAAAAAGGACAATTGGACTTGGACATGGTTTAAGAGTAATGTGACAGTGCTAGTGCCGAATAGAAGGTGCAATGGTCTATCTTGCTACGAGAGCAGCCGCCTTCAATATGAATTAAGTGTGCATTTAAATTAAATTGGACATGGGTTTCAAAACGTTACCAGTGCCCTCATTACAAGTGCCGTTGAGGGGTATGTACTATTTATTGCATTCAATAAAATCCGACTCGCTCTGGTTTGGATTTTGAGTCTCATAAATTATGCCTAATATGCAGATTTCAATGCTTACTAAGGGGGGGTTGGGCCCTTGACAACGACCACCTTGTGTAAGAAACTGGCTCTATATATACTGCACCAAAGTGTGGTACAGTGTGTATAGAGTTCAAGGGTCTACAGAGGTTTGCCAGAGGTTAAAGTTGGATAGAACCTTACTCTCTAAAGTGGTAGCTTGGTCGAGCAGTAAGGCAGTATCAGAAGACACTGTTAAGCATTTGATGAACACACTCAGTCAACAATATAAAGCAATGGGGTAGCCCAGTATAGTGAAGAGCCTGGGGATTACTAATGTATGTGAAACAGTGGTTCTGCCACTCTTATAAATCAAAAGAACATTTTCACAATTGTATCTCTCCAAAAGGATGAGAACAACCACCAAATGAAGGAGAAAAAGAAAGACCTTTTATCCAAACCAAACAGCGCAAAACTTGCGTCTTGTATTCAATGGTATTTATCTGTTTTTTGAAAAGTCAGTGTGAACTCATTACGTTACATATATCTACATACACACAGATAAGTTCTTTTGGGCTAACATTTAGGACTACAAAGTGCACATACATTGAAATATTTACATGTCACAAAACTTTACACATAATACATGGACATACATAGAAAAATTATATTTAAACACAGTGCGAAATGAAGATATCAACCCAGTAAGCGATTAAATCATTAGTTTGATGTCCTGGGTCATTTTCAACACTTGATAATAAAGCATCGACGTTTCGACCCCTGAAAAAACGCGGTATTTTAAACGTCTTAGTGGGGTCTTCCTCGGGACTAACAGGGAGGTCTGTGTGTAGCCTTTGGGGGCGATTTTCACCCTTGGCGGCACAACAGTCTCAATCACGTGCCGTTAATGATATGCTTACTTCAAGGAAAAAACATTCCTCCGGCGTCAGGCGCACGGGGCTCCATGTGGAACTCTGATTAAAATCTTTCGATGGTGGCACTGGGGGATTTGCCTCTTTCCTGGGCCTCTGTGATCCTTTCATAAAGACAGTGGATACTTCAACAGCTCGATTTAAATACCTTTACATTTAAATCGAGCTGTTAAAGTAACTATTGATTCTGAGATGCGCAAATTCTAAAGAGACATTGTGCTCTATCAAAAAAATTAAACACAAATTGAAATATATACAAAAGACAAATTAAAGCATGTGGTAATCGGTGTTTGACCTGTCCTTCAGTTGGAGAGCCAGAGCATTACATTAACAGATGCTCTTGGACACAGTATGGGGATCCAGATATTTCTAATATGGACTTGAAGAAATTGTCTTTCACTTCAACTACATTGTATTGCTCCATAGTGATGTGCGTTGTACATGGATACTCCATTGTTCGTGGTCTATGCGTTTCAAACCCCACTTCCTTTATGGGTTCTCATCAGTACAAGGGCTGGGTGATTTCTGAAAAGTGAAAGGGTGGTGTATTTTACTGAAACAGTGCAAAATTGTAAAAAGCACTCTCCATTTGCATCGGCATTCTCAAGTATATTTGGTGGTGTCTCAGTGATGTTTGAACCAGATGTTTTCTAGCGAGGCTGCAAAAAGACAAATATGTAGCCTCATTATTATTAAAAATGTTTATTTTTACGGGCGACCAAGCCACGGTTTCATGAAGTCTGAAAGGATTTTACCTTTGTTATATGCCTTTGTAATTTGTGGCTGCAGCATCTGAACAGAACAATCCCCTTAACAGGCTTTCAATCAACTCTGGAAAAAAGGGGGAGCAGGCCTTGCAAGTCCAAAGCTCCTATCATTTGGGAGAAACATTGACTTCAAACGTGAGGTGTGCTTGCAGAAATGGATACTAGCATTTAATTTTCTTCATAGTTCAATTAATAGCAGCTATATGCAATTTTATGTTGCCATAAAGATTTTAGCTTTTGCACTGCAGATTAGTTTCCAGCCGCAGTGTCTAAAATAAGGCAGGCCTCTTCTGTGGCTTGTTATTCTGAAAAGTAAGTGGACCGGCCTCAATATTCTGAAGCTTGGTGTTGTCAGAAATTACTTAAAATTGAAGGCATACAGCACGCTTTAAGAAATAGTGGCATAGTTGTCATGTTCCTAATCGATTAGCTTCACTTAAGCGTGGAAAGAAAACATCCCAGCATTGCATGTTGTAACCAGGTTTAACTACAAAGTTTCTCTCGCGCTGTACGATGCAAATGATTTTAAATACATTCGCCCCTGAGAGTCTTGGACTGTGATTGCTTAATGTTAAAAAGAGAACTTCGAAGCCTCATGCAAACATTTTCGGGCGAAAAATTAATAGTATTGTCACTTTCTCCACTGGCTTATGCTCCAATGTTGCTTCCGCACTGTGCATTTCAAATGTTTTACAATTACACTCGCCACTGAGAGCCAATGACTGCGACTAAATAATATTTTAAATGGAAACTTCAAAGCTTCTAGTAAAACTTTTTAGGCTCGTTTGGTATGTATTAAAATCACTTTCTCCACCGACTTGCGTGGTACATGGAAACTTACTGCTCCTCAGTTTGAGCTGCATTGCAATCATAAATCTTTGTAGAAAAACGAACACATGGAGCTTGGCTTATTGAGGCACTTACTTGACAGATGCTTGCAAACTCGGTGTCACTCGGACAGGGCTCATTCAGGCTTGCTGGTCCAAACATGGCCTCTTTATTCTGTTGCATTTCAAAACAGGGCATACTCTATCAACTGCCTGATAATTGGCCCATGGAATTATGGGACTTGTAACGCAGCGACATTCACTATTATAGTTTATTGATCTCAGGCAATTCATTTAGGGCCATATGTAGGTAAAACGTGTATTGTGATTCTCAAATTGCGATTTTTAGGGAATCGCAATTAGAGAATTGCAAAATGCAATGTAGGTAGGAATAGCAAAATATTTAGCGAATCCCACATATTCCTTATTTGCGAATCGCAAATTGAGATTCACAAATAAGGAATACCTTGCCATTCATTCCTATGGGCTAGAATGCCCATAGGAATGAATGAGAAGACATTCTCAATTTGCGATTCTCAAATAGAGAATCGCAAATTGAGAATGCAATATCAAGGTTGCAAGGGTGGCAATAGGACACCCTTTTGCACTCCTGAAATAAACATGTGTGCACATGTGGCGCACATACATGCGCTAAGGACATGTATGTGCACCACATGGCACTTTGAAAACTGTAAAAAAAGTGAATTTTTCAAAGAAATCGCAAATTACCACCAACCTGAAGTTGGTGGTAATTTGCGATTCCTTAAGCCATAATCGCAAACTTGGGTGCTTCGTACATTGCATTTGAGGAATCGCAATTTGGGATTTCTTAAATGCATTTGCAAAATAAGGAATCGCAAATTTTGTGATTCCTTATTTTGCGTGTGGGTTGTTGTTTGCTACATAGCACACTGCCCAAATTGCGATCGCAAATACTGAAATTCTGCGAATTTCAGCATTTGCGATCGCAATTTGGCTTCCTACATATGGCCGATAGTCCTCTGATTGCCGTATTAAATGTCAAAATCAAATGCGCTTCTCTTCGCATTTATCTAACTTCCAGATCCACTCCTCTGGGGTCGACTTGAATTGAGCTTAGCACAGTCCACTGGAAGTCTTTTTCTGAATGGCCCATTTGATGGAAGTGATTGACCATGGGTGTTGAGATGACGTTCGTTTTTATTCTCGACTTATGTTGGACAATCAATGTCTACATTTATGATGGCCTTGTACCTGCTTTATATTCCAAGCTGTTAGAAGGTCACTGCGCTTCTTTGGTTGGGTCAAGCTTGCTCTCACAATTTGTGATCCACACTTGGGCACTTCTTCATGGCGAAAATGGGGAGGTCGAATCCGCCAACTGAACTTTTTGTCAGGTGCCGATTGTTGCATATAATTTTCTTGAACTTTGTCGTGTGAGAGCAATATGTCGATACCCAAACCAGCGTGGTAATAGGTATTTTCGTTTTTTTCAAGAGGAGGCTCTCTCGTGTAAACCAAGCTCTCTTCATTGATTTATTTCAATAACTTGCATGCGTAACCTCTTCGTTTTAGTTTAATATGTAATATTACTGTATGAGGGAAGTAATCTTCTTTTATTGTGCAGTTTCTGCGAATGCGCAGAATTTGCCCATACAGCAAATTGTCTCTCATTTCTGGGATGGAAAGTGGATAATGCAATGATTTATTTTTATCTGTTGGTTTCCGTAACAAAGTTGTGTAAAGTGTACCATTACATGCACCTACTTCGACATCTAAAAAAGGTCAAGGTGGATTTGTTCTTCGTCATGCTAAATTGTATGTCTGGGCATATATTGTTCAACCAGTTGTGAAAGCTCGTAAGTTGTTCTTCATTTCCCTTCCACAGACACCACATGTCGTCAATATATCTGAGCCATTGAGCAATTTGATGTGCAAAGGGGTTGTTGTTTTCAATGAACTTTTTTTCGTATTGCGCCATGTAGAGGACTGCCATCTCCAGCGTGAAGGGACAGCCCATGGCAGTCCCTTTTATTTGGATGTAGAATTTGTTTTTAAACATGAAATAATTTCTTTTCAATGCCAATTCTGCCAGTTTGAGTGTGAACACGGTGGAGACACTATGGGGTCTGGAGCGGGATTCAAGGAAGATTTCCATCGCTTCAAGCCCATCATCCTGGGGAATTTAGGCGTATAGCGAAATGACATCAAAAGCACTAACCAATGGTCATCGATGGTGCATTGTTTATCTTCAATTTTATTTCTAAAATCCATGGCGTCTCGCAAGTAAGATGGAACATTCTTGAGAAATGGTTTTTAAAAAATGTTGACATTCTGTGCTATTGGTTCGAGGACCGAGACGCATCCGGACACTATAGGGCGTCCGGAGGGGGGGTTGTTGGCATCTTTATGTAATTTAAGTAAAAAATAGATAACTGGGATCCTGAGATGTATTTTGTTCAAGTAATCAAATTCCTTAGGCCCTAGGATGTCATTGTCAAAGCCTTCTTGGAGCAGCTTTAAGAACTCTTCCTTGATAACATTTGTGGCATCATGAGCTATATTCCGATACCAATTTTTATTCTCCAAATGTGTCTTGGCTTCAGCTACGTATTTCTCTTTAGACCAGACAACTGCTCCTCCTTTATCTGCTTGTTTGATTATCACAGTGTTGTCGTTTTTGAGTTCTTGTATTGCTGTCGTCTGAGCCTTAGTGATGTTGCTCTTAAAAAAATTGTTTCTGTTTTTCCAATTGGGTGATGGATGACAACACTGCATGTTAAAAGTTAATGAATTCCTTTGGAATGGAGACTAACATGTCCACTTATCGAATTTCATATGTCACTATATTAATTCACCACTAATCCTTTATGGGTTACGAGTTGCGCGCTACTCACCGAAAAAAGCTCTTCAACACCCCATTAGGGGTAGCATGCACTATATAAATGCAACCCTTTTTCCCTCTTCTATCCCTCCGCTATCCTTCTCAATCCAAATAACTTACGAATATCCACCACTCAAATTACTTTCATATTTCACTATGCTAATTCACCACTAATCCTTATAGGTTCCGGAGTAGCGTGCTACTCACCAAGAAAGTGCTTCAACACCCCAACAGGGGTAACAAGTGCTATATAAATGCAAACCTTTTTCCCTCCTCTATCCCTCCGCTATCCTTCTCAATCTAAATAAGTGATTAATATCCACAACTCCAAATTACTTTCATATTTCACTATACTAATTCTATGTCCGGACCGGAGGCTTCAGATTATGCTTTTATCTCTCTTCGCTTTATTATCACCAAATTCCAAGCAGCCAGAAAGATATTCAAGCCATAAAACATCAACAAAAAACTACAACTCCCTACAACCAGGGAGGAATCCGAGAATATAGTCCTTCAACTGTCTCTATTATCCTCAGTACATAGTCCCATGTTTATCTCTCTCCTCCTACCTCCCTCTTTCTTCGCTGCTTCGCAGCCAGTTGTCGAATATTTTATTTTATTTTTTAATTTTTTTAATTATTTTTTCCTTCTCCCTCTATTTATGTGGTAGTTGGGTTTATTGACGTTCTCTTTGGATTGATGTCGATTTTTGGCATTGTATATGCGCTTTTTCTTTATCGCAGGCATTCTGCTTTCGTTTTCAGATTCCCAAGCCAGCCACGGGAATGTTTTCCGCTCCTGACACGGCCGGCCCCCCCTGCTGGTGCGGTGCTTTCGCGGCCCGCTAGAAGAACTCGCTTGTCTCGTTGCTCTCGCGTCGCGGCTCCTCAGATGAGGAGCCCATGCTGCAAGAGTAAGGAGTGCTTGTACCTTTACCTCGACTGCCTCACCTTGACGCCCGTTTACCGGGTTGTATTTTGCTGCATATTTATTTTATTTATGCCCGGGCGGGGGTTCGTATAGCGGGTTTACCCGCGATGATCGCGTGCAGTGTTTGCACACATTGAAAAGACCCATTTAGCGGTTTTACCGCGTTTAACGCGCGAAAAGCACAGATTATTGGCACGCATTTGATTATTCAGAACGCACTGGGAGGCAGTAGCCCAGTCAGGTTTTTCCTGAAGGCGATAGCGCGTTTGGGTTTGTGCAGCTCTATTGTGACCCTTGGGGCTACCCAAAGCTGCAGTCTCTCAGTCTGCCCCCCACTTGGTTTGTTTATCAAGCTTGCTATTTGCAGTGCTCAGCACGTTTTGTAAATCCGGCATATTCCTTCATTTGTTTCCTTTGCATTGATCCTTATCCTTACCTTGCTTATGGAGGCCCAGACTGAATACTATGAGGAGGATGTCCAGGGTTAGTTACCCTGGGATGATGATTTTTATGAGGCCGTGGATTCCTCCATCTACCGGGTGGTTAATGAGGTGGTCGGCCCTTTGGAGCAAAGTCTCTCCGATAGGATAGTCCAAGAATGCACTAAATTGACAGCGCGCGCAGAGCCACCTGCGCCCCGGTTCGAGCGTGCTGGGGAGGGCCCTCCCCCGTCCAAGAAGCAGTGGCCTGAAGGGGTGGACGTGGATGCCGTTGCGTGTCTTAAGACTGCGTTTCTGGCTAAGGTGTCACCGACCGTTCCTGCTCCCCTTCCAACAGACACCCCTCAGGATATCCCAGACCCATCTTCCCCTGTGACAGACAATGATGACAACCAAGGAAATACGGATGATGAGGCGGGATCATCGCAGCCTTGGCGCCTGGCCTCTACCCCTTTCACTTCCACAGTGCCAGAAGAGGACTCGGACATTTACATCGTTCGACAAGGCAAAGTCCAGTATTAAGAGTCTTTAACCAGCGGGTTTTCTGCGGGGACGGTGGAGGCAGGGGCCGCTCGCCCAGCCACGGTTTCTAGCAAAATCCCTCAAGAGGACAGGGCTCTGGTCGCAGGCAGTATAACTCTACCGCGATCTACACAAACTTCTATCCAACGTGAGGGCAGCACTTCAGAGGCCGCGGAGGTTTCAAGGCCAATGCCAGCAGCAATAATACCAACAGCAAGTGTTTTTCCACCGTCACCAGTTCCATCGGGGTCGACTAGCGGCCTTTCGAGATGCGTGGGGAGGGGGCATCACTTCTGACACTTGGGTCTTTCAGACCGTTTAAGATTTTCATATAGAGTTTTACGAAAACCCCCAGCAGGATGTTCGTCCTCAACCACTGCCATTCGAAGCGCAGTTGATCGATGAGGAGGTCTCCGAGCTGCTCCACAAAGGAGCCATTTGCCGATCAACTCTGCACCCTGACGGTTTTCTCAGCAATATATTTGTAGTGGACAAGACTGACTGGGTTCGCGCCCAGTCATCAACCTCAAGTAGTTCAACGGGTGGTTAGTTTACCGCCATTTCAACATGGAAGAGATCCATCTGCTCTGCGACGTCCTTTTACCCCCCGATTGGATGGTGTGGTTGGACTTAAAAGATGCCTATCTGGTAGTCCCCATTCACCCGCCACATCAGCGATTCATTCAGTTTTGTTGGAGAGATCTGGTGTACGAGTTCACCGCCCTTTCATTCGGTCTTTCCTCCGCCCCTTGGTGTTTCACCAAGGTGCTTAATCCAGCAGTGAAGTTCCTCCGAGCTCAAGGCATTTGCATGGTCGTATATTTGGACGATCATCTTCTAATGGCACAGTGTCCTCAGACGTTATCCAATCTGCTCCAACAGACTGATTCTTTTGCAGAAAATGGGATTCGTGATCAATGAGACCAAGCCTTCCCAAAGTGTGACCTTTCTCGGGTTTGTGGTGGATTCTGTCCACGCGACTTTAAGTCTCCCGTCTCGGAAAATGGCAAAGATTCGTCACGAATTGCGCCAAACGATTTCCAGGCCTTGCACCTCGTTGCTGCATCTGGCCCGGGTGGTGGGTCTTCTGTTATCGTCGATTCAGGCGATCTTTCCGGGACCCCTGCATTATCGGGCTCTCCAACACCTCAAGGCGTATCATCTGAGGTGAGGAAGGTCGTACAACCACTCAGTTCCCCTATCGGCGGAGGCCAAGGAAGAGATTGCATGGTGATTGTCCCATATGGAGGCTTGGAACGGGCAAGCGATTTTCGGTTTGGTTCCAGATCTGATCATAGAAACCGACCCCAGCAGGTCAGTCTGGGGCGCTCAGTGCAGGGAATTTTTTTTCACTGGGGGAGTTTGTCCTTGGATGAGCAGAACCTTCATATCAACTGTCTAGAGCTTCTAGCGGTCTCATTTGCAGTACGATGTTGGGCCAAGGACAGAGTGCCGTCCTGCGTCCTTTTAAAAATGGACAACGTCTCCACGGTTCGGTACGTCAACCGATTGGGAGGTCCCCGATTCTAGGGCGTTAGCGAATTTGGCGAAAGATTTTTGGAGCTTCTGTCTGGACCATCATATTTTTGTCATAGTGGAGTACCTTCCGGGCCAGAGCAATCAGATTGCGGACTGGCATTCGAGAAATCTTTGAGACTCCAGTCTTTGGAAGTTGGAGCCTCAAATATTCCAATGGGTAAATTCTCTATGGGGACCTTTTTTGGTGGACCTCTTTGCTTCTTGCCTGGACAATCAAGTTCCTCGGTTCTTCAGTTGGAGGCCGGACCCGATGGCTCTAGCCATGGACGCCTTTCTTCAGGATTGGAACGCAGAGAGCAGTTATGCATTTCCTCCCTTTTCTATGATAACGAGAGTGGCGGACCATAACCGCCGACAGGCGGCGGAGGTGTCATTGGTAACACCTTGTTGTAGGTCTCAAGTTTGGTTTCCAGTTCTGGAACTTACTTGGGATTTTCCAATCCTACTCCCCCTGTGTCCTCACCTGCTCCTGAATCTGGACGGGATTCCACATCATCTAGTCTCACCAGGGCTGCTCCGTCTCATGGTGTGGCGACTTTCAGGCAGCGGTGGTTGCTGCCGGGCCTTACGAGACCGGCTGAAGTTCTCTTGTCAAAGGCCTGGGCGGATAGCACCACGAAACGTTACCGGTCCGCCTGAAACAGGTGGGTTCGTTGGTGTCTTCGAGGGAATTTGGATCCCGTGGTCGCGGGTTTTGGTCCCATCAATTTTTTAGCAGACTTGGTGTCAGACAGGCTGGCGTATCGTTCAATAAATGCGATCAGATAGTCTATTTCGGCGGGCATGTCCCGATAGATGGAGCCCCTGTTGGGGAGCACCCGTTAATCTGCAAACGTCTACGTGGTATCTGGCTATCTCTTCCTCTGGAGCCTCAATATTCGGTCCTGTGGGACGTCAATCTCGTATTGAATCTCTTCTTGTCTTGGCAGCCGAATAAATATCTTTCGTTGAAGGAGTTATCTTCTAAACTGGCTATGCTTCTATGTTTAATCTCCTGCAGGAGAGTTTCAGATGTCCGAGCGTTGGACATCTCGGCAAGAACCTTTTCCCCTGACGGGGTAGTTTTCACGGTAGGATGCCGTACTAAATCCTATATATCACAAAGTCATTAAAAAAGGGGGTCCTAGGGAAAATATTTAAAGACCAAACAGGATTAAGTTCCCGACCTTCGCCTAAAAAAACACAAGAAAAACTGTTGGTCTAAAAAAAGATGTATGGTATACTCTAACAACAACTGGTCAAACTGAATTAATCAGGGGAATCTTTATCAAGAGGATAGAATGCCATCACCCACCGGAGTGGCATGCTTCAACATTTGGGATTCCACTGGGTTACAAACCCTAGTGTATCTGTACGCTACAACCTTCTCAGCTATCGAAGGGAGCAGGCAGATATTTCAGGGAATTGTATAAGAGGGGAGTTACAATAATCCCTAGATGAGTTGCCTTGGAATTAAGTATGGGTTGAAGGTTGCAGTGCAAGTGACTAAAGTGTATGTGAAAAAAGGTGACATTGTTAAAATTGACTACTGGGATACTAGAAAAATTTTAATAGGTGCTATCCTAGTGTCAAACCTAAAAACAGTGCGTGTACAGTTTTCAACAAATTACTGTAGAGAGGCCAAATGGGATGGCAGGTCTACATGTTTCAGCCTGAGGACGCTATGATCCTGGCTTTCATCAGGACCTTTAGAAAGGAAACGCTATTGCAAATCATGTGCTATATGTGCAAAGCAAATAGGATTACAAACAAAAAAACTGGATGGGTCAATACAACCTGTATTTCTCCTATGCGTATAAAATAGGAATAACTGTCACAGGAGTGTTAGATGCAATCCCGGCTTTATGCGGGTGTGCTCCTCACCTCACCTGGCATCCGTACGGTTTCATATCCTGCTTTTCGGGACACCCCAAAACCTTGTGTGGTAGATTGCCTGAAGGCGTATGAAGACTTGACCCAGGAGATCTGCCCTCCGGGCGAACAACAGCTCTTGATAGCACTCAAGAAACCACACAAAGCTGTTTCATCCCCCACAATAGCTAGATGGGTGCGTTGGGTTATGCGAGAAGCGGGTATTGACACAAAACAATTTGGTGCCCATTCAGCCAGGGGCGCTATGGCCTCTAAGGCGTTTGTGCTGGGGCGCGTCTGGAAGATTTAATGCATGCAGCGGATTGATCTTCGGACTCTACTTTCAAACGGTTTTATTTTAAACCGGTCCTGGATGTGACTCAGGTAGTAGTAAGTAAGCTTTGAACTAGCATAATCTGAAGCCTCCGGTCCTGATATAGAATCGGAATTTGCCAAGCATCGTGAGTGTAAGTTTCAATTCTATTAAAGACACGGAGGTGAGGATTATCCCTCCCAAGGCACAGTGGTGCGTATCCACCCGTACTGTAGTAAGTAATATCTTCATTTTTTCATTGTGATATTGGGAAATGTTCAATATTCTTCTTGAAATAGTTCTTTTAAGAAGTTTTCGCTTTGTAAGTTGCATGTCGCATTGGGGTTCTTTCCGTATCCTTACGTTGTCTTTGTTTTTCCAGGAAACGATGGTTCAAAACGGGACCAGTGAGGATTTGGCGTGACTCGCGCGAAGAAAGAGGAAGGAGAGAGATAAACATGGGACTATGTACTGAGAATAATAGAGACAGTTGAAGGACTATATTCTTAAATTCCTCCCTGGTTGTAGGGAGTTGTAGTTTTTTGTTGATGTTTTATGACTTTTGATAATCTTTCTGGCTGCTTGGAATTTGGTGATAATAAAGCGAAGAGAGCTAAAAGCATAATCCTCGTCTCCGTGTCCTTAATAGAATTGGAACTTACCCTCACGATGCTTGGCAAATTCCAATTCACCACTAATCCTTATGGGTTCCGGAGTAGCATGCTACTTACCAAGAAAGTGCTTCAACATCCCATTAGGGGTAACAAGCGCCATATAAATAAACCTTTTTACCCTCTTCTATCCCTCCACTATCCTTCTCAATCCAAATAACTGACTAATATCCACCACTCAAATTACTTTCATATTTCACTATACTAATTCACCACTAATCCTTTATGGGTTCCGGAGTAGCGTGCTACTCTCCAAAAAAAGCGCTTCAACACCCCATCAGGGGTAACAAGTGCTGTATAAATGCAAGCATTTTCTTTCCCTCCGCTATCCTTCAGAATTCAAATAACTGACTAACCTATCCACCACTCAATTACTTACATATTTCACTATACTAATTCAACACTAATCCTTCTTGGGTTCAGGAGTAGTTTGCTACTCGCTGGAAAAGCGCTTCAGCGCCTCGTCATGGGTAGTAAACACTATATAAATGCAATTACAATACAATATGGTGGAGGACAGAAAGAGGACTTTTTCTTCAAACCGATGGTTCGTCCTATTTGTTGTCGTCTTTATTAAGGAAAAAGGCCTTTAATCTTAAGCTTCAGAAAGATTTCAAGGTCTTCGGTTTTGAGTCTGGCGAAATCTGTAGACTTCTTGGGCACAAAGGACAGACTTAATTAAAGGACTGTTTCTTGTTCTCTGGTTAGGGTTTTTGGTGATAGATTGACAACACTGGAGTTAGTTCGTTTTTTGTAGTATTAGCGCCTTGTGCACATCTCACATGAATGGGTTTTGAAACTGACCCGGTTCTTCTGTTGGCCTTTCTCTAAAAAAGAATTCTGTCTGGCGGAATTAAAAGTGTTGGAACTGCTATTTTGGTCAGAGTCACCTGCTGACTCGGAGGATGATGTGTCAAAAAATGTAAGAAAGCGGCTTCTCGATCTCCCTTGATAGTCGACTAAGGCTCGCCTGGATTCCAATCTTGGTATCTTCCTTCAGGTAGGGATAGACTTGCTCGATGTTACAAGTTTTTAAAAAATATTTTTCAAATTTGTTGATCTTAAAATTGAAATTGTTGTCTCTGAACGTAAAGATTTCTTCTTCCATTTTTTTTCAAGGAGTGCCTTTGCCTCAGCAGCAGTGTGGTTATCCTTAATGGTCTTTTCTAACATGGCGATTTCATCCTGTTGTTTCTTGCAAGTTCTATGTGCATTTTCTGTAGAGTGGACCATGAGGTCTCTACTGCATTTTGTGTAAAGAAGCTGAAGCCTATTTTGTATTCTGGGTCGTCCGTAAACATCACCAGAATATTTTTCACTTGGAGGCCCCACAAAATTGTGCCTGATTTTAAGTGTTCTGAAAGTATACGGCCGTGTAGTTCAGTGCGTAAGTTTCTTTTTAAGTCTTGTCAAGTTTTCAGTTTCATTCTGTTTGTCGTGCTCAATGTAATAGAAGAGAAAATGGAGAGTGCTGAAATTAGGTTTTGAATGTCATCTTCAGAAAAAAACAATGTATCTCTCTCAGACATCTTGTTTTAAGGTCCGGACACAAGGAACAGTTGACCTCCCACAATAGATGTAAATGGTTCTTGTGGGGCCGGTCACTACACTGTGGCTTAGAATCCTCAAGTGTGGTACCCGCTCAAAATTAAGTAAACTAAGGGGGGTTGGGCCCTTGACAAAAACCACATTGAACCTCAGTAAATATGAACATGTGGGTGCTTGATTTTGATCACATTTTTACTTGTGTAAAGATCTTCTTATTCAATAAACATGTCCTCTGGACCTCCATACTGTGTTCCAAGAGCATCTGTTGTTGATGTAACGCTCTGGCTCTCCATTTAAAGGACTGGTTGAACACTAATAACCACATGCTTTAATTTGTCTTTTGTATATATTTCAATTTGTGTTTGTTAATTTTTTGATAGAGCACAATGTCCCTTTAGAATTGGCACATCTCAAAATCAATCGTTGGTATCACTTCCTTCTTTGTAATGAGATTAACGCTTTGAAAAGTGTTAGTCATGTGTTAAAAAGAACCAGGGGTTATGTTTATTGAGTAAGATGATTTTTACGCAACAGTAAAAATGTGTTCAAAATCAAACGGCCACCTAGTGTTGTTACATGTTCATACTTCACAAAAAGAAGCATTTCAACACAAATGCAATTTTTTTTTTTGCTTGTTGAACTCCAGCCAGTTTGACCTGCTAAATGTTAATGAGTGTAGAGTTTATCAAACGCCTTAATTACGTGGTGCGGTAAAGTACGCTCATCTCAAAATTTCAAACCCTGCGTAAATAGTGTTTGCATAGGGGTTGGAAATCTCCGTCCCATCCATAATCATGGCTTAAGTGTAATCATGATCTGATGTGCAATCATAATGAAATAAGGGTTTTATTTGGAACTTTCAATGTAGGTTTTTAGCCACTTTCGTACTTGTGTACATTTTACATAAAAAGTAAAAGATTCTTACTTGGAGGGCTGGCTCAATTAATTTAATAAAGCAGACCAGTATCATGTAAGAGAATGTAGATTTTCCTAGTGTTAATGCAGAAAATCAAGACGCACACGAGTATTATGCTTCTCATAACTTGCTTTTATTTCAAAAGCAGCAGTCAAGAATTACGAGAGAACTATATTCCCATAAGGCTCAGCGCAAGTGAATCGGAGAATAAGAACAGTACAACAAACACTCCATTCAGGATCAAGGAACTGCTATAACGCCTATCTTGACTGCTAGTAGTCTTGTTTTCTTGAGTGAGTAGTTTAAAGTATTGTGGAACAGTGGAATTATTAGAAAAACAATATAAGCAGCCAACACTGAAGTAAGATGTGAGTGAGGAAATTCAGTAAAGATAGTTCTGGATTGAGAAAATACTGTGGATATTGGCACTTTGTGAAGATCCTTTGAACGAATAGCTGAAGAGTTAATCCAAGAGTTGCTGCAGTAGTATGGAAATCTCTTATGTAAAGGTGTTTATATAAATCAATTGCATTGAAAAAAGATGGAGAGAATATGTTATTGCGATTTAAGAGATGGAGATTTTATTAAAGACACAGAGGTGAGTATAATGCGAATTTCCTTCATTAACACTTGAAAAATCTGCATTTTATGTTGGGACGGGAGTCACATACTATGCTTATTTAAAGCATATTTACTACATCAGATGTTGCAGTAGTTAAAGGTTCACAATAGAAGGTACGAAAAACTTTATTGTTTGACCAGTCAGCCAACTTTAGAATGTCCTCTAAGGGTGATCCTAACTAAAATGATTTAGATGCCATGCCCCCCCCCCATCCCCGGAAGAATGGGCTGCAAATATGGAAATATCCATGCCCACCAAGGACATTATCCATGTGGCCAACCTGGCTAGAGTGGGAGGAGAAACTGTTTTGTGGGTTTTGCTGAATGAAATGAGAAGTTTGGTGCCGGAGGACGTTCTTTTGTTCCTAAACTTTTAAACAATTGCTGACTAATAATTTAGGTTGATTTAGAAAATAAGGATAAAATATGGAAATCAAATTGGTCTTTGTATGTCTTCTAAAATTAAAAAATACGCCCCAAAGCATATGATGGCGGTCAGATTATCAATTGCTTTTACATCTGAAAGCCGTTTTATAGGCAATAAACATAACATTGTTAAGATTTCAGAAATCACTTAGCTTACCAATTTAGAAACCTGTTAAGAACTAAATTAGCATCACATAATTGACTGTATTTAGGAAGACAAGAATTACAAAATCTCACTCCCTTTAAAAGTCGACACACGAGGGGATGTTCTCCCACTGGCTTTACATTGTTAGGAGTATATTCGAAGAAATTACATTTAGGTAATAATGACATTCTGCCTTGTAGAGAATCATGTGCCACAGAGGAGTAAAATGTGCAGTTCAGTGTCCGCTTAATAAAGACCATGCTTCTTCATTCAAATTAGACGAGGACCTCGGGGAAACCAATATGTTTGAAATGCTGGGAGGAAAATAGTGCAAGGTATTTTATTTTACATTCGAATCAGAAAGCAGTCCTGCAATCTCCAGAAGTTATTCTAAGTATAGAAAGAGGAAATTAAAGTAAAATGAAATTTCTGAAAGCTGAGCGACTGACATGCAAGTTCCAAGAACCCTCTGTAGCCAGCTCAATATGCTTGCAGCTTAGCAGCTGATATGGTTATCTCTGGTTGTCTGCCTGCTGAGGCTGTGTCCTCTGAATGTGAACTATTGTAAGCTAGAAGAGGACTTTTGAGAACCAGCTACATCAGTAATTGCATTGCTGTCTTGATAGCACATATTGTTAAATCCATACTGGTCTAAAAAGGCAAACTTGCTTCGCTTGAGACATAATTCTTTCAGATTCTTACTTTCTGTACATAACTCTTCAGGTATTCTGTTTGTGCATGCTTCCTGCTTCTGTGAGGACTTTGTGGGTGAATCCATTGGACCCGCTCCAGGGGGCCATGGAATCTGGTTTGTTAGGCCACTTGAGGTCAGGTGAGCATTATTGCACAAAGGAGCGAATTGCAAAGCATGGTTTAAGATTCACAAAATAGAAATGTGATCGCTGTCCTTCAGGTAGTAGTATATTCCTACTTCAAGCTAGCACAAGTCATGAATTTTGCAAGGGTAAGGAACAAATTGTTGATATTTTTCGTTGGATTTTTCCTGAAGAATGAACAGTTCTGCTGTCATAATTTTTTTTTGAACTTGTATTAGTTGATGAAAAAAAAATTAAGTTAATCACTACATGTTTATTTTACTTACACACCAACATAATGTGTGTGAATTGTCACAAAAAGTGAATTACTTGTAGGTAAAAGTGTATTGTACATATAGGGTTTTTAAAAAAAAAATTCACTCTGTTTAAGAATTGATCTGACCATCGCTAGAATTGCTGTAGTCCAGAGGATGAGGAGATAGACTTGTTCTGTCATAGTGAAAATATAGGCTCAGCATACAACATTGTTTTTAGATCTTGCCTTCAAAGATCTTTTAACTGTGTTTGTGACAGCCATCTTGTGGACTAATGTTCCCTCTAATATTTTTTGTCTGTGTGCGGAAAGGGAAGAACCTTTGAATGTAAGCTTGTAAATGAATACATTTCATTCTACGAAAAGAAAGCTAGAAAACTGTTGTTCAACAAGTTGAACACACGAGACCATGATTTGCTCCCACTCATCCATTGCTTCCGCATCCAACTTTTTTCTTTTTTCTTTTTTCTCTTACTCCCTCTCCCCACGCCTCGGGATCCTCTGTGGCTTCCTGTGCTGCCTTCTCCCCTACTAACCGCTAACTCCTTCAATACCAAGCACTCTTGTATGTTATTTTTGGAGGACTGGGCAGCTGCCATTTCCTGCAGGACCTCTCAATTTCATGAAAGTGCTTTCATACCCCATTTAAATTAGTTTTTTTTACCACTCAATCAAACGGTAAATGAAACCGAAAGCAAAATGGCAGCTGCGTGATAAGTGTACACGTCATTGCGATTTTTTTTTTTTTCTGTTTCTTCACAGCATTGTCAAAAATCATTTCTTCTTGCCTGTGCTCTGCAGCATTGCAATATAAGCATTGCCATTACCATTAGGGTCGAAAGGCAAGACCTATTTGTTTTGCAGATGCTGGTTTCCTATTCCTTTTACATTATATTTCAGTTGTATTGTGTCCAGTTTCCTTACTTTCAAGTAGGTTTGCCATTAAATTTGCCATTGTACATAAAGTGACATTTCTCAATTCAGTCATGTTGTATTTAAACTATATTAACACCTGTCCTCTTCATTATTCACATGTTGGGCATTTGAAAGAAAAACTAAGGCTTTTGTTAATTTTGAAATATAGCGCAGTATTCTTGCTCTGGTTCATTGACTAGAACCATGTTTTTACTGGGACTGGTCACATCTTGGTTTGAGTTGGACTGAAGTTGAAAAGTATGAGAACAGGAATGGTCTAGGCTGATTCTATCTTCACTAAAAGTAATTCTCAAAACAAACCACAATATTGTCAGTTTGATAAATGTGTTTTCATGGCAGTTTAGATTGAGCCAAACCACATTTAAATGCGGAAGGTAAGTTTTCAAACAAGTGTGAATTCAAAAACATTACATTTCAGTGTATCTCACGTCCCTAGTATGGCTAGGGATCAAAATATATGGGCATGACCAAAGATTTGCCAAAGTTGCATGCACGTCTCTGTTTTATAATTACTGGGGAGGAATGTGGGTTAAAAATGTAAAACCAAATCTTTTTAGTGGAACATCGTATAGTGTTATCTTAGCCACTCTGAGCCATATTTGTTTATTTTTTTACACGTAGGATTGGAGTTGCGTTCCAGTGAGGAGTATATGAACAGAACCATTTTCTTCTTGACTGCTAGGATTTATATCAAATAATGCATTTGCATCTTGTTTATTTCTCTTCGAATCTTTTTTTTCCCCCTCAAACTTTTCTTTTTAGGCCTCCTTTTTCTCTATCAAATCTGTTGTTTATAAACAAAATGTGACGCCCAAAGTGTAGGTCAAAACTAATGAATGGGAATAAACACAAATTGTATTACAAGCACACCAAAGAGGGAAAGGAATTCTAATGTTCAGAGATCCGTGTGGTGTGGGTTTCCTTTGGCAAACTGTGTAGGAAGGAGTCCAGTCATTTGCATTTCCAGTTTGTCTCTGTGGCAGCTCTACATCGAATGAAGCATGCAGTTGAATCATTATTTGCAGTAGCAATGAGGTGGCCACTGAAAACGCAGAATCCCATGTTAAGTTAATAGTGAAATCGCCAGCGCGATTAGCTGGATTTTTCTAAATATTCCACTGTTGGTCGCCTGCCCTGTTCAAGTCAGTGAAGCAGGGAGGTTTCGAGTTGTGACCTTTTGGTTGGAGGTTGGTTAAAACCTGAGGAGCAGCCTCTACTCTGGTATGCTTGAGCAATGATTCACGACTGCGCTACACTTCTGGAAAGTACAACGCGAGACTCTACTTCCTGTGAAAATACATGAGCCTACAATGGATCCAACTCTGTGCAGAGGAACAACCTTTGTGAGCTCCGCTTAGTGGCATTGATTTTCAAACATACTATACATTAATATAGCTCTAGTGTTTCACTTCTCAGCGTGGTCAGAGTCACTGTGGTCAGAGTCACTGTTCATGGTGGGTATCTCCTTCAATCTGATTTACTCCCGTCAACAATACTTCTATCTTTGGGAAGTTCTAAAGAGGGTTACCCTGGACTGGATTTAAAAGCATAGGGCAAAATAAATATTAAAGATTGATGGAGAATAAATATAAATAGAAAAGGAGAGCTTGTATTTGTGTGCAATAGATTTGATATCGACCAGATGTGCCGGTGAAGTCGGCGTGTTTTTTTCTTTTTTTTTAAACATAGGAGTCCATTCTTCCTTAGGAAATTGGATCGTCATGGAACTTGAGATCATGTGAAAGTTTATATTCCTGCTCAGCATGAAGAATGTTTGTTAATTTTTAGCAGACAATGCCTAGATAGTCCTGAGAATCCGAGACATTCATTGTTGCACATAAGAGAATCCATTGGACGTGACCGGTCCGTGTGTGGTCTGTAGCTTCTTCTAGTATTGAGATCCAAATAATGATACCATTTTTCCTTGAAGGGCATCGGTTTGTCAAAGCAATGTCTCCATTAACGTTCTCGGCTGTTATTTTTTGATAAAATGTGTAAACACAGATCCAATCCTCCAGACTTTTTTTTTTTTTACCGTTACTCATTTCTGGGGAATTTGTTTATTGGTCCTTACAAAAACATTGACTGTACAGTAATTGAGCTTTCCTGCTGTATATCTGTGATAATGAGAAGACCTGTTATTCTTTACAGTAAGATTACTGTGATGTCTGTGTTAGGCTGACTCGAGCCACCAGCAGACAGATTTCTTTAGGTGTTCCAGACCTTCAGGAGCTCTCTGCAATCCTTGATTGGGATGTACAGCAAGAGAAGGAAGGTAGTACATGTGTGATATATGGCAGGTCACCAACATAGGGCCATTTGTCTGGTGGGTGACCCAGGACGTAGTTGGGATCCGACTCCTTGTGGTGACTGCACAGACCTTCCAAACTTGAACACCAGGCATACAGCCAGCTCTCACTTCCTTACTCCCTCTCCCCTAATAGAGATATTAGGCTTTCTTGATTCATGCTATGATCTCAGCAGGGACTCAAAATGGTTTAGTCTTCGTACACTGGAAAGACTGGTCATTTTTGACCTGTTTATACCCTTGCATCCTAGAAAAGGTAAGAGCTTTGAATTACAAGTGACAGGGCAGTTGTGTCCTAGAAGCTGAATGTAGTGAGACTGTCATTAGGAGTCTGTGTGTGCGTGTATAAGAGAGCCAGTGTTTACATTTTACCTGCAGTTTGCGGGGCAACCTGATTTCAAACGCCATTCTAAAAGGAATTTAGGTCAATATAATGACCAGAGTACAGCATAAAGCCAACAGGTGGAGACTCTATTATTTACTTTGTATAGTTTCTAGATTTCAAGAGCCTGGTGCAGGCACATATAAATAATTTTTGATGTTTTGAGGCAGAGTCTTAATTCATAAACTCCTTCTCCAACCCAGGTTCCTAGATATAAGCCCACTCCTGTTAGAGGCATGCTTGCATTAAAACATTTATACATGAAATCAGGAGATGTGCTTCACACACACAGGGCTAAATAGGAGAACAAAGGGCTGTACAAATGATGCACCCATTCTTATGGGTGAGGTTTTTTCAAAAGTTTTGATTGGTCTTTAGTGTCAAGTTCTGAGTTGACAGTGAGTGCTTGAACGATAATATAGTCACCCCGGAAAGCAAGGCCAGCCATAGATAACAGCCTTTCTAATTTGCATTTGATTGTAATAAGACATTCCACCAGTTGTAATCTATGTCCTAATGATGTTGTACTGTCAGGAAAGATAAGGTAATGTTATTTAGCACAAGGGTTGTCCTTTGTGTATAAACTTCTCTGGCAACTTTTAAATATGCCATGACAATGGGCTGACTAGTGCTTTTTTTCCAGAACTTATGCCCAGGTGTCAATTTATCAACCTTCAGATTCCCTCCGCAGGCTGTCTCGTATTGGTTTCCATCTTTCCTCTAAAGTCAATACTCTACTCTTTCAGATGAGCACACCTTTGTCTAAAGCTTGCTGTGACACTTTAAAGGGCAACGACTGTCTGATTTCGAATCCCATGTTTGAGTGACCATATATTTGTGCTCCTCATTTTCTTTCTATTTGAAGCACGTACTACTCCCCCCCCCCCCTTCAGTTGTCTTCACTCTTGCATCAGAAGAAAAGGCTATAGGTTACAGTTTACTAAGTACATCGAGATTTCGGGTGATATCTCAAGTAGGTTGACAGTAGATGATAATCCACATTTGTAAAGCGCGAACAATCACCTGTAAGGGTCTCTAGGCGCTGGAGGCCATCGGGAAGATTAAGAAAGCTATTGCCCAGAGTCACATGGTGCTGGGCTAATCTGCCGCCGGTGCCGGGGATCGAACTTTGATCCCCAGATTCCGGAGTCAGTCGCCCTGGCGCCACACCTCTTCCATAGATGGGGCTGGTGAGATATAGAATCCTAGTCAATGTCGTTTATTCCTCCTGCTCTAGTCATAATCAAAACGGAAACTAATAATCCTATCCAGAGCAGTGGTGTTGAAACGTTTACTTGCTGGCTTCCCTAGTACTGAGTTTTGGAGAGTTATGCAAAACTACCTAGTCCCTGGCATAACTTGCATCTTCTGGTGTCATGCCATATATAGCGTAATATAGTAAGATTCTTATTACATCCAGGCCCTTATAATAGAGGCTGCTATGCCAGAGTTTGAATTGTAGTAAGAGTCTACCTATGTCATTGGCCTTATTATTCCAGATTCTAAATATGAGAGTGTTGTCTTTGTCAGATCCATGCATGGTTTTGGGTTTAGCCTGCGCCGTAGCTGCACCATCATTGTTGTTATGGTAGGCCTCTGCATATGCTAGATTACGGAGTCTGTTAATAATTTAAGATGCTTTTCATAACTTACTTTTTAAAGAAAGTATTTTGTTAAGTTCTCTGGCGGAGTGACTCTACACACATTCAGTTGATTATACAAAAATATTTCTGTAAATAAACCAGAGTATACTTGAGATCAGAGACTCGTCACTGTATTGCCCTTTGCATGGGACCACTTTTTAAACTCTTGGGCAGAAGCCTTAATCTCATTGTGCCTCAACTCTTTTGTCAAAATTGAGAGCATTTCCTAATCCGTGTAAGTAAATGAACCCCGCAGAGTCTTGTCAGAATCAGAATAACATTATGACATGTTGCCAGGTTCTTTTTTCTGAATCGCCAGTATTGAATCTTAAAATATTTTGCCACACATCAAACCTGTGTCATAGACTGAAGCCTTAAACAAGCTGGGTTTAATACTGTTTTACTTATTGCACGATGGGCTAGCCAAGGTGTCTGCTGTCTTTCTTTTTAGATGTGGCACTATATTGTGATAAATGTTATTTTGAAGGCCAACAGGTCACTAGGTGTGCTGTACAAACTGATGTTTGAGGTTTCCAGGTAAATGTTGTGGGTTCTAGGGACTACCTCGAGCAGAATAATCACATAATTTAACGGACCATTGTTAGGAGCTTCATTTCATCACCAGTCCTACCATGAACAACTGAGCACTGGAAGCAAGGCTGACTAGGGCCCATAGGACTGAGTGTTCTCTTTATAGTTTTGATTTTGTTGAAGACCACAAAGCATTTTAGCCATGCACACACTTACCATCTCTTCTGAACGCAGTCCTTTATTTCGCAAAGCGCAATACAGATAATTGACAAAATCACTTAATATTAAACAATAGCTGGTTGACATTCAACTTTAAGCTGCTTTATGCACATGCTTTGTTGCGATGTATGTTGGGTGCATGAATATAACAAAAATAGTAACTTTTAATGTAGTGCTTGCTACAGTTGTTTCATACTACTGTCAAACACTTGTTGCTATGACTCAACTCAGTGGTAATCATTTAATCTCTTTTGGCATAAGAAAAGAGCAACTTTGTCCTGACGGTGTTCATACCTGTTTTACAGAAATCAGGGGCAAGCTTTCAAAACCACCCAGCTATGAAAGCCCTAGCCCATGTTTTGTAAATTAATGTGAAACATGGGGTGCCTCTCAATGGCACCATATGTAACCCAAGTAACACCTGGTCCAAAAACAAATAAAATCAGTAGGCAGACATGTTCAACTGGAACTCCCTTTTGACGCAGAGACTGAATCATATCAGAAGGTAGTTTCCAGCATAGTTCATGAAAGAACATTGTGAGTGTCTTTGACCCAGTCCTACTAGCAATCAAAAGAGTGAACTGTTGGGAAATCGGTTGTTTTCTCTGTAGTCCTCCAGCACGTACTTGGCAGTCACTGTCGTATAGTGAGTGAGTGGTTGATATTGGTCTGATCTGGGTGGTACTCTTTGTGTCCTTACTTCACCATATGTGTGATCCTGTGCAAATTAGTGACCTCCCTGCAGCCTTCAGTTATCCATTGACATTTGAAAGGCTCACAAATAAGCCAAATGCCAAAGGATTCTGTGCATATATTCCCCTGTTGTGAAAACCTAATTGGCTGTGGGGAAAAAGAGCATCATATTGTTGCCTGCACTTGAAGACATTGAAATTTGGCCCCAGCAATGATGGGTCTCTTACCGCTTTAGCATGTGTTTATTGGTTTGCAGTTAGTAATTGGCTTGCTCTATCAACTAAATGAAGTGGCTAAAATGTCAGAAAGATGACGGGGTGGAGGGACTGAACTCTAGTGACATAAACCAGTAGAAAGGATGTCATACGTAAGGGGTCTTTGTAGCATTGATGTGGCAATGTTACAGTGCAAGGATAAAGATTGCGGAATATCTTTTTTGGGGGACAATGTGACTATCGGTGGGTGTTAGGCTTACTTGTTCTGTTCGCAAGTGTGTTTGTACATATTAAATTCAAGTTGGTATCTACTTATTTCAATTACACGCCTGAACAATTTTTTGAGACCCTTTGAATCTAAAAATATCCGTTATCTTGTAGTTAAAGCGTTAGCACTACACACATTTTGTATTGCCTAGTTAAAAGATTTACTGAGCACATTATTTTTGTATGCGTCTTTAACCTATTCCTTTTTAACGTAACCTCTTGTATGTTATTCAAAAGTATAGCATTATTTGTAAACTTTTGAGCATATGTCGGTGCCTGACCATTTTTAAACCGTTTCTTCGTGATTGCTTTCAGGAACATCAAGCGTCGCAAGAGCTTGGAGTGCAACCTTTGACGAGCTGATCGGCAGGCGCATTGAGACATTTTGTGAACAGTACATGTCCATGAATGCCCCGGGAGTATTAGCCAAATATCCAGACATTTTCTCCGTTCTCATAATACTGATTTTAACAGGTAATATTTTGCTCGATGCGTAATTGTCTGCTTCTTACAAATTGTTGAAGTTCATGGTACTTTTGCTTTTGGATATATAAATGTAGTGCTGCATTAAGTATGGATTTTGTGTATCCTTGCCATGTTGTTTGCACTCGCCGTAAGCTACCTTTGAGTGAACATTTGTTTGATGTTTTCCCAAAGCACACTTGACAAGAACCCACAACGATTTGCTTACCGGTTGTCTCCATTGTAGATATTCCCAATTTACTGTTAGCCTCTGAATATTTCACATCGTTTTTGTCAAAACTGGCTCCAAACTTGACCGGTATGACTCATCCCTGTAAGACTCTGAAGCCTACAATGCGCCCGAACACAGACTTCATCTTCAATATTTTTATTTGATATTCTGCTTGGTGCCGAAGCACTACATGGGATTTTCCATTGACAGAAGGGTGACAAAATATCTGCATTGCACATAACCAGCAGAGACTGAGAGGAAGCATTGTCGACTGTGAGGATTATCAGGGCCTTTCTCAAGGTCCCAGTTAAAATGATAATGGCCCCTACTAACTTAAAACTGTAAGTCCTGCGACCTTTGGTGATTTGTGCGCTATATAAAAATCTTTGACATTGACATTGACATAAGTTGGGAAAGTACTCTATTCAGATGATGATCCTTGCTTGAGTACCCGGAGAGGATGAAAATTTGGTTTGCAATCTGTTTGCTCAGGGATCACAACAAAGCGGAGTGTCCAGTGTTGGATATTTTGCTGCTAAAAGATGATTGTGTTCTGAAGGCGTGCTGGATAACTCGGTTTTGTGAGAAGGAGAGACAGATGCCCCTACAGAAACACCCTGAGGATAAGGAATAAATCCCAAGACTCTCCACTGTTTCAGGTGTGGAGAAAGAAGACCAGCATCATTTCCAGCTTTTGACATTGCTCAAGCGATGGCACAGATGAGATGCACAATGAGAATCCCAAGACCTGCTTTACAAATGTGCTTCAGCTTCAATGAAGATGCAACTGAAACCAGTCTTCAAAGATACAGTTGTGATTCCACAGGCCGCTCTACCTCGAAACATATGTTTTGTGCATGGGTGGACCACAGTTCTTAATCTCCACAAATACCTTTTCTCACTTCCATGCTTTGTTGCGGGTCTCTAGGTTCAAACTAGAGGTACAGATCGGCTTGCTGAACCTGCCCCGGACAAGAGTTGTTTGGCCCCAAGGCCTCCAAGTCCTTGAAGATCAAGAAAAACTCAGCAGATGACATTTGGGCTGACGGGTTACACAACAGGAAAGACCATTTTGTGTAGGCCCTAAAGTAGATCTTAACCATACGAAGTGATTTCAGAGACTTCAAAAGATTATTCAGTGAGTAGTGATGGCCACATGAGGCAGGATACAAGAGACCGTACTTTTGTGGTATATCACTTGTGCACCAGCTGCACTCTGAGCAGAATGAAACTACTATGGCAGGCAGTGAAGTCTCACATTCCACCGCCACATTACAACA
The DNA here is from genome assembly GCF_964204655.1 of Triturus cristatus. Taxonomy (NCBI): domain Eukaryota; kingdom Metazoa; phylum Chordata; class Amphibia; order Caudata; family Salamandridae; genus Triturus; species Triturus cristatus. The sequence goes on along the minus strand of NC_140591.1, from coordinate 338,680,216 downwards.
GTTGAAGAAAGACTGAGTATTCCTTAATTTCAGGTGGCAAATACAAAGAGTGATGCAATAATCTACAGATACCCCATTTATTTAAACAGTAATCCAAGTTCCACCCCAACACAGAAATATACCACAAGGATAAAAGACTTTCCATTACTCTTAGAAGAAGTTACACCCCCTGAGTTTTCCTTAGCCGGAAGAAGCCAAGGGTGTACTTTGTTTACTTCCTTATCTTAATGAAGGGTGGTACATGAAGACCTATCCTAGATCACAGGAATATGACTTAGAAAGTTACACTTCAAGACTTCAACTTTGCACGGTCATACCTTTGCTGTAGGACAGAGTCTGCATGACAATATTGGGCTGTAAGCATTCACTGGCCATTTTGATAAGGTCTCTGCTGAAGGTCTTCAGAAAACCTCTGTCAATGTCCGCAGTTAATTTGCACTGCCAGTCAATTATGTCTATCCGTACTTCGATGCTTGCAGTAAAGTGCGATTGGCAGCACAAGTCCCACAAACCATTCCGATACTTCATCCGTTTGGATCCATTGCATCTCAAACCATACCCTTTTGTTGTGGGCTTTTCTTAATTATGTGTTTTTCTGAACTTTATTTTCCTTGACCAGAGATTACAATCTCTGGAAACTGAGTCTTTTGTTGCAGATGATTTTATTGTTGCGTTCGTCTCAATGCCCAATTGCAGATCAAACAAATTCAGGAATGGGCAGCCTTTCAGTGGTCACAGGCAAGCATTCCAAGGATTTCTCATAGGTGGTGTCAAGCTAAAACAAAAAAGCCTCACCTTTTGGCCTTGCCAGTGAGAACCTATTGGCTTGGCCTATGCTTTTTTGCCAGGACAGTTCAGTATTGGGGGAAAAAAATTGTTATTGTAGATGTCGCATCAACAAAAAAATAAATAAATTAAGGTGCGAAGATGGATACATGTGCATGCGTCCTCACACATGCGTCATGATGCTTGGCGCTCCTAGTGTCATCACGCATGCATGTGTCATAATGTGGAGGCCATTTTATTTTTATTCACCCTTTCAAGATGGCAGATGGAACAGTTAATTAAAAAATAAAAACCTGCAGATAGGAGCAGCCTGCCTCAAATTGCTTCTACCATGCCCTCCCAAGAAGTAAACAAATGAATAAATTATGTATTTAAAAAAATGGTAATTAAGGGAAGTCGGGGGGGGGGGGGGGGGGGGGTTTGAAAAAAATTAAGTTGCAGCAGTTGATGAGGTCAGCAAAGGACTTGACTGCTGCTGGGGGTGGGGAGGGTGTGAAATCAAAGAAATGTAAGACTATAGAAACAAAAGAAACTTGAGGGGGGCTGGGAGGAGATGTAACAGATAAGTTTCAAAGGGGATGGGAGAGCAACCTGAAGAGCACAGGTTGAGAATTACATTGTTGAAGCAGCACATGAGAGAACAAGAAAACATGCGCTCTGAGTGTAAGCAGTGGAAGGATACAAGTCGTCCAATGAAAAGAATGGTAAAGAAGTTATGCTCATGTGAGTGACAAACACAAGAAGAGGAAGGAAAGCCATCTTATAAGTAAGTAAGCAAATGAAATTAAGTCGAAAGCTGACCTAGTTAGCAGTGGGTTGGGCCAAAGGCCACTGTAATTGGTATTGTCCTTGATAGCTCTTTTCAACCCCAAGGGTGCCCTCAGCTGGCCTGGAATACATTGATTGTAATTGTCACATTTGATGTATTTTTATAAAGACTCTGTGTATGAGTAGATTTGGTATATACCAAAACTTAAAAGCTGGCTGTGCGTGAGAATTAAACATGTCTGCAGTTGTTATATACCATATGTACTGATGTGCACAGCCTTTCCAAACATGCGACTGCAGATGATCATTACAACCATTGCATTCCAGGTGAGTTGAGGGCATCTGTGGGAGAAAATTACATACAGTGTATGTGTATGTTGAAAGAAGCATACCATTACCTCAGTCTACTGCAGCTTGGGGCAGTAGTTTAGCACTTAGATCGTTCCAGACCCATTTATTGATTCCACACACATTTATCCTGCCAAATGGTCTTGATCTGTGTGAACAATACAAGCAACCTGTGCTATATGTAGAAGCATAATGGAATTAATTCTGTTTTTGCCCATATTGACACAAGGTATTGCATTGGACATCGGCAGTGCAGGTACATGTCTTATGAAAATGTGCACTGTGCATTAATAGTGACTAGGCAGTCATACGAAGCGGGAAAGTTCAGGAATGCTTGAATGGAAAATATATGCAGATAATTTGTGCATACTTTTAAGGTTGGATCACAACTGCCATGTCAGTTTGCCACAAGAGAAGACCTAATATGTTCACATTATGTCTTCACGTACCCTGATCATTTTGTCCAGGATATTTGCGTACACGTTTCCCATTCTGGGTGCCAAAGGTTAATGACTACGATCCTGGTCGTTCTAATGTGGCCATGTTTGCAATGGAGATGTTGCTTGAGAGACATAACAAGCTACAGCTTTTAAGCTATCTTCTCAGCAGAGCACGAGGGAGTATATTGCACTCTGCCTCCAAGTTGCAGCTTCTTGAGATGTTGCCGTAATTCACAGAATTTAACTTCTTCTACAAACATAGTTGGTATGCCTTCAAGGAAGCATTGTTCTGCAGCTCAAATCTGTTAATGGGAAAATGTAGACAGTTTGCACACCATAGTTGACAAATGTTTTTATTTTTTTGTGCAGGTCACAGTGCAGGACATTTTTCAGGATATGTTGACACAAAAGCAATGCTGAATAGCTTACATGTCAATACACTTATCTTTGCCACCTGTTCCAGCTTATTTACAAAATAGGGAACACCAGTTCATATTTAGTCTTTATAGAACTAAACCATTCATAGAAGGCACAGTGAGGCTTATTTTACCACATACTATCCAAGTACTGTCATGAGACTTGAATATTATCCTGACTAATCTTATGACCGTCCCTTTTGACACCTTGCCTGAATGTCTTGTCATGGAAAATGATTTAGTGATCAGCTGTAACCGTAGTGTCAGTGAGTTACAAATACACTGACCGATGTCGCACAAAGTATATATGCTAAAACAAGCCACTATGTGTAGGTTTTGAACAGCACTACAGTGGACAGCTTTTTCAAAATTATGGTTAGCTGTGTGAATTTTATGTAGATATGCTATACAAATTGGAAAGTCTGCTGCTTGGTCCTCTTTGTACTTTCCTGAAAAACTATTGTTAAAATTCGTGCCAGATTGAAGGAGTAGAAGGGCAAACAGTTCTGAATATTTTTTGTGTGCTCACAATGCAAACTAGCCCATGACCAGGGAGAAGCAGAATGGCACTAGACCCAACTATGACTACCTAGCCTAGGCGCGGCTGTGTTTCGGTCAAGGCTGTTTTCAGATTTGCAAGAAAATTAGGCTCCTAACCACTTGATGCACTAATCAACATCTATGCTGCACGCTGCTGCTCTGTCATTATGTACAGGGCAGCAGTGTGTGGTTTTGCAATGTCTTAGTCTCACAAAAACCAGAAAATCTATTTCTGAGAAGACTCCCGGTAGTCCCAAATAGTCTTCCAAAAATTCTATGCCACAAGGAAGTAGACTTGGTCGCCCGAGAAGATCCTATCCAAATCGCTCCCCTAATGTTATGGTGCAATATTTGGGCAAAGGACGAACCTGCACTTAACCAAGCAATAATCTATGACTGCCTGTCCCTTGACCAGACACATAAAATCCCATGGTTAATAATATATGTGAAGATGCAGCTCGAACTTTCAGAGAGCTGATTACTTCCATAACCTGCAACTTGTTACCGCCATTCCCAGGCATCAGCTAAAGCACGATGTTCTAAATACACTTGTAGAGCAAAGAGAACACGCATAGGGGATCAAAGAAGAGAGTGGCAGAATATCTTCCCCCTTGTAACTATTGAACGCATGCAATCATACCTTTTTCTTTCCACAATGTCATTCGCAAACGAATTACCTGACAATGCTCAGGTTCAATATTGCCCATCTTCTGGTCTCGTACCCTAGTAAAATACATTGTGACTCCCTCTTTGAACCATGTCCATGTGACTCAAACTATCCCCAGAATATTTTGCATTTTCTCTTTTTCTATAGATTACACATTGATCCATGGAAAGCATTTATAATCCTGTTAATCAGGGCTTTAAACACTGGAAAGTGTAGGTCAGCATTGTACTATCTCCAGCTTCTACAAACCGAATACATATCTTTAATGATCTATTCATTTATTTTTGCAGTCGTACGCCTAAGGAATCAAGTAGGGAAATGATTATGGCAGCGTATAAAGCAGTGCCAGAGATAAAATTGACAATTTGAAATATTTACATTTATGAATGACACTTAATGGTGTTCACAAAAATCATTTTAACTAGTTAGATGTAACATGTACAGTCCGTGGTAATATGCTATTTTGTGATGTTTTGTCACAAATATCTCTTGAAATGTCTATTGAAAGAAAATACTGTGAGTGTTAGCCTTTGTGTGTAACAACCCCATAACACTACACCCTTTTATGATGTATATACGGACTTTATATCTCTTAAGACGGGGGGGGGGGGTTTGAGTCCTCTGCCCATCATTAAGGTGGCTAACAACGTGGCCCGTATGACCAAAATCAACTGTCGACACAATAAAACACAATGTTTTTTTATTGTCTTCTAAAATGTACCCTTTGACTGTTTTAAATTATATATGTAAATATCTGTTATGGTTGCATAAACCAAATAAAGAATATTTGATTATGATGACAACCTAGCCAAATAGTGCAAATACAGTGTGAGGAGCACACAGGCAGCAAAACATGCTCTCACTAGTAAACCAGTCTCCATGCCTCCCCTCCGGCAATAGGATCACCTCCTGTTAGAGCTTTCCTGAGTTAACAGGGCCTGAACTAATATTGGCAGCTGGTATCTGTGTGCTTGGAGGTAGTAGTGGTTTGCTCTTGCATTCCAAACTAGGCACAGGCAACACTGGGCTTCCACCAAGGAGTATTTGTGAATGGAGTTTATGGCTGGTCCCATTCTGCTCTTATTTTGGATCCAGAGCTCCTGTCATTTTAAAGGATCCACTGCTTCACAAAGGGAGTCATGTGCTTCTCAATCTACAATCCAAGATGACAACAGAGAGGAGGCCTAAATTCTGCTGCAACAGCCGCAGGCTCAAGTCATAGTCTGCAGGGCCAATCCTGCAGAAAGATTGCCTGCAGGGAATATATAAGCAAATTGTTGTAGTGGAGTATAGGGTGTATTGTGTTGTAGGTGGGATTGATTAAAATACTGGGAACTGCTCAGGCTTAAACTAAGAGGGGCAAAGCGATGATGCGTGGAAGATCAGCACTTGCGGAGATGTACATTTGATGGAATATTCAAGGATTGGGGAATTCTAGCAGTTCCTCGCTCTCTATACAAAATAATGGGGGATAGGTGCATGAAGGTGATCTCAGAGGAGGGTTTGAGGGGAGGCAGGAGGGAGTTGCATATTCCTTGTGGTGGTGGGATGGCCCTCCTGATAAGGTGATTAAAGCACTTGAGATGGAGTGTGCTTTTGTCAGTTTACAGCTAAAGTTGGGAATTCTTTAGGTCTGGCTCTGTATTTATAGTTAACACATACCTAGCAGGTACATAAATGCATGTGAATACTCGAACATTAATAAATTATGCAAACCATTTATTACATTCCCACATGTAGAGGCATATATCACGCATGGACACATTTAAATCATAATACCTTAGACTCTTGCAAAGGGTGCATATGTAATCTTCACTTAGAATCTGTCAGGGAGTAAAACCTTGTTGCTTGTGCAAATCTTATCTTCGTTTGCTCATATTTTGTTCTTAATTTGGTGTGTGTTTTTTCTTCACTTCTGCTACACTGCTACAGTGAATCTAATATTTGTTCTGCATATCATGAAGGCCAATGTTGAAAGCTTGTTTAATAATTAAGTAGAAACTTAATTTGGTTCAAATATGTGGTGGCACACGTGAAATTAGTACTTTTCTGTGGATCGATCGAAACGTTCCGACTTCTGTAATTATTGGCACATGAATGAACCAGACCAGCTGTTGTACCGAATGTTTATTTTTCGTACAATATTAATTGGTGTGCTCATGACCAATTTTGTAACATTGTTTTACTAATTTTAAACATTTTCCATTCATCCTCTGAGAAGAACACCAATCCGTTGAAGATGTTTTAATGAAATTAAATGTTTGAAAAGGTGGCATGTCCCCCTTCCTTCCTTTCTTGTGCTCTGTGTGCTACTTTGAGTATATTGGGGTCTGTGGAGCTACCTGACCTGTGAAGTGCAGATTTCAGCTACATGCTCATTCAGACTCTTTATGCAAGATAAGTGTATGAGTACCAGTACTTAGCCTTCAGCATCTGGTGCCTCAGCTGTAATTCCCACCGACCTTTGTGCAGTCCCTGCACACATAAGCTAGCCCTAGACTCCATCTTCACAGCCTTTACCAGCCCTGCTGTTCCTAGCCCATCTGTCTGCCTGAGACCTGCTCCTGAACATCCAGCATTGGCCTTTGGTCATTGGCAGTGGTCTTGGGTATCCATTCCCCAGAAACCCTTTTTGGTGTGTCTGGGTTGGGGAATCAGGAACTGACCTTGAGAACACTACCAAGGGATGTAGAGGCCTGCTCCTAACCAAGTACTAATAGGTATCCATCCACAAGTCTTTGGAAACCATCAACTCTGTAACCCCTGCTGCAGGGGAATGGACTTGAACCTCTGGTTGCAGCTGTGACTTCGTCATTGAAGCTTTACCTACTACCTTAGGCCACTGAGTACAAGGTCCTCAGACAGACATAACCGGTCTCTGTGCACAATGAGTAGGAGTACAAAATTACCATGCTCATGAATAAATCACTGCATGCTATCCAGGATGGTACTACAAGGAGAACCATCTCTCGTTTTACCAGTAACGGCATTTCATTCTTTTGAGGACCAGCTCCAAACCCCAGGCAGGAGCTACCTCCAGCTTCTCCTTCTCCGGTTCCAGTAAGGTGTTGAGGCATCACATCAACTCCTTGCCTTACCTGTAGCTCATTAAAGTGTGAGAATTCCCAATGCCTTTTTTGGGGAACCGCCTTTAACGTGGTGCGACTGCCATTACTTGACCCAGATTTATTCAAATGTATTGGTCCCCTCATTGATTCAAAACAGCTATGCACTATAGTCTCCTCTGCAGGAGGTAGAGATTCTCCTAGAACAATGTATTTTCCCTTAGAAATGGAATTAAGATAATATTCCTAGGTTTGTTCTTGTATGGTAAAAGTGTGGAGGACCCTACCCCATTCTATATCTTTACAATCCCAACAAGTTACTCTACCAGCCGATGTTCAATATGCTGATTTTGGGTCAGGTCCTGGTTTTCATCCAGAATAAAAAATAACATGAGGGATGCTTATTTCAGGTACCCATTCTGACATAACACAGGAAGTGTCTCTGATTCACAATGGGAAAACCAAAACTAACTGTAGATTATTCTCCCCTTGGGTTTTTACCAAGATTTGGACAATGGTGACTGCCTTTCCGCAGCTTCAGAAAATCAGCTTCTCTCTTTATCTGGATGACTGCTTTCTCCTTTGAAGCGGTTGTGAAACACTCTGATCGGTATTTGATTTTGGGATTGATTCATAATATCAAAGCTCATCCTTTGTGCCTTGCTGATTCTTAGCCTCTCACAAACTAATGGACTCTAAGATATGGAAATACTGGGAGTTGATACATTCACTGAAAGTTATGTGCTTCAAATGGAGAGCAATCGAGTTTGAACATTCCTAGGGAGAGGGCATAGGTCCTAGTTTAGCAGAAGACCTTAACATTGAATCAGCCCATGAAATTGTAAATTCATTGCTCGAGCTTCCAGCTGCACATCTACCCTATTGAGAACTAGGTCGAGGGCAGTTATCCCTCCAGTGGATGCTCCTTCAGTTCTGCTATTATCTCTGCTAATGTGTAGAGGTAAAAGCATCTGCTATGATGGGCATTCATCCACCGGATTTAGAGAGGCCGATCTACCAGTAGAAAAAGCAGGAATCTGGTTTTCAGATTGAATGATGATGATGAGAGAATATGTGTAGAGGTCAAGGAACCATACTTAAAATAGGGCTCCTGAATTTTAGCAACGTTTTTGCAAAACATGATGTGTCTGTTATATATCCTTCACTTAAGACCATGCCGGTGGGAGCAGGTCCACCCATAAGTGGGCTCCCTTCAGTCTTTTATATTAATAGTTACCGTTTATTCTAGACTGCCTTAAGCTCTAGTATTCAGAGGCATCAAAGAACCATGCACAGTGTTTATTTATATTTCTAAATTGTTGCATTACTTAAAGCAGAAAGGCAACATGTACTGGTAATAAAAAAAAAAATTATTTGTATTATTTCTTAGTATTAATATCCATTATAACAAACAGTGAACATCTTACAGCAGTTATACATGGTATCACTACATGGATCTACTAATACATGAGGAGATGACTAACGTCGACATTTTCCGCTTTTGTTTTTGTTTGTTGTCCTTCCTTTTCTCACCTCCCCTGTTCCCCCTTTTATCCTGAGCGATATAAATTTTGAATTAAAATAGTGTTTTTAATGAACTTATGAACTCTGTGAACTCCTCCTTCCTTAACTAACCAGCGTCGCTCAATGATATCCTATCTCTAACTCTGTCCCAATTTGTTATGTGGCTGTCACCTCGCTGTTCTGACTATGGTCAGGTGCTCCATTGTCCCCCCCCGGGTCAGATGGGGACTGTATCACCACCCCACCAACATTTTGTATCTCATGTGTCATTGCCCCCCACGCCAGCAGGACCTCCTATCATCCCGTCTCGTTTTTTTAGGTCTCACCTGAGCCAGCGCATGCGCTGCTCTGGTGAGACATTTAGTAAGTGGGCTTTAAAAGTGCTACCACACGCTTTTACTGGCCTCAAGCTTGCGGTTACGCGCGCAGCAGCCATCTGGCTTTTCTCTGTCATGGGTCATTAAGTGCATCGCTCGCAGGCACCCTTACAGCCCGAGATCGTGATCACTTTCACTTTTGCGGCCACGTCACTTTCACGGCGCGCGACCAATGCTGTTGTACTTTGTATTTACATTGGATTCAAATGGATGTCTTCAGAGCTTTCAGAAGACATACAATTTGTATACAATTCTCTTGTAAGCTTCCAATTAGAAAATGGTCTGGTGGCTGGTGATCATTGTTTAATTTTCCCTTCTCCACTAAATATTAACCACCTAATTCATGACGGGCTCGCAAAAGCGTAAAGCTTCAGAAATGGTCGCACTTGAAGACATTTTCATCGGCGGGTGATGCAGCAACCACATTTTGAATTGTTGGTCGAGGTCCCAGAACACATACCAACTACCTCACCTGCACTATTCCAGAATGGAAGATAAACCTAAAGGGTGAGGAAAAATGTGAAAGAATTATTTTTAATATGGGGTGTGTTTGTGGAAATTCTTTGAAATTACATGTTTCACAAAATGTAATTGGCAATGTCTCTAATAAAAACTACATGCAGGGATAAAGCCATCATGCAACAGCAGTGGTAGGAGGGGAGCTGCCTCTGGGCCACAGTTTGGTAAACATTTTATGCTCAAGTGACCATTCTTTAAGGAAAAAAATCTGTGAAGTTGCACAACTGTTACATTTCTTGCACTATTGCGCATTTTGATAACATGAAATTCAAATATGTGCTAAAAATATGTCTTGGACGTAGTAAAGGTATGAATGTGGGTGTAGCTGTTGATTTGCCTTATAAACTGAAGATTTTAAAATCAACTGGTACATCTTCTGTCACGTGCCTTTAAGATGTATTGCACTGCGCGGCAATTAAGAGTTTAATCTCTGATTAAATCTCACCAAAGACTGCAGTGAAACAGATGAACTACAGAGATGCAATCCATGCACGAACCAGAGCCAAGATCTTGGGGTATCTATTTTCAAATTGTTGCCATAATGATTCCTTCTGCATTCGTATTGGAATAAATTACCTACCACAAAAAGCAAGAGGCACTGTTTTTGTATCGTTGGCATGACTCTACAATGTTGTCGACCGTATGCTGTGTCGCATACCATCTCGTCTGCTCAGTTATGCGCCCTCAATGTCCTCCCCCACCCACCCCCCGCACTGTGGGGGCCTTTGTTACGCCACTTCTTTCCACAGACATTTTCTTCATCTTCACAAAACATTCTGGTATCCCTCTGTCTTGTGCGGTCTGGGCTCCGGCTCGACTCCCAGCAGTGCCGAACACATGCCTGTTAATGAAGCCATGATCTCGTTCAGCCAGGTGGTTAGCAGGAGATAAGCCGCAACAGAGGCAGAAACGGCAGTACTGCTCGCTCTACTGGTTTCCAGGGAACTGCGACTTTTGTGAGAAGCGAGGAACACCGGCTCTTAATTAAAGCAGCACACAATCAGGTTTCATGGCTCACTCCTGCGTCTGGACCTCACAAGCATCGTCATTTTCCCAGGCCTTTCATGTTCAATCTTATGCCGTAGCATGCCGTTTGTGTCAGTAAATGTAAATGTAAATGTGCAGATATTTATATAGCGCAAATCACCAACCGGTCTCTAAGCGCTTGCTTAGGGAACCCGTCCTGGTATTCCCCTGTGAGATAACCCAGCAGGGCATCCACAAGGTGAAAGCCAGGCATCCCGCCGCGAGGGGCCATTGTGGAGATTAAGCAAGCTATTGCCCAGAGTCGCAGAGTGTGAACCCATGAATCGAGTATGCACTGGAGCGAGAATTATCGAGTCCTTGGACAATTTATGGACTCAAGACCCAGCCGAGCCGGGAATTGAACCCTGGTCCCGGGCTGACCTCTGCTTCCAGGTCTGCCTACTCTAACCAGTGAGCCACACTTCTCCACCTTGGGTCTTGGGTCTTGGGTCGTACTTGTTAGCTCATCCAGTATTTTGGGCTGCTGCACCTCAACTAGCAGGGAGGGGATGTGGTCCGTCGGCTAGACTGCCGACTTTGGTGCTGGAAGTCAAGGTTCGAGCCTCTGGGTCGCGTCCACATCCTCTGATTCTGGGCAAATCACTTAATCTCCCCATGCCTGAATGTGTCGTAATGTAACGTAACCGGTGCTCATGTAAAGCGCTCCAATACCTTCGGGTCGAGTTCGCGCTATATAAAATCTGCAACAATGTTAGACCTGTCAGCCCTTTGGGTGGTCCCTCCTCATCATTATTTATTTTGTCCCACTTTTGCCTCAAACCCTGTTTGAATTTTTCCTTTTTGGGAACCACCAGACTTTTTAGTGTTGCTGCAGATTCAGGGAGCCATTTTAGCTACCCCTGAAACTTCTGTCTGGAGGCCTGAAGCACAAAATGGTGGCCACCTGTGACATCACCAGCATCCACTGGAACCTACCAGCACCTTCCAGAACATTCCAGAACCCTGTGACAGTTGGAGGCGGTTTAGAATGTTGGGAAGCTAAGAGAGAGAGTTGGCAGTTGGAGCTGGCAGTTGGCACCTGACTGGTGAGGAGTGAGCAGCACAAACGTGAAGGAGGAAGGAGTGAAGCAGCAGGGGTGGAAACTTGTGCCTGGAGTGGGGTCCATAAACCCACCCTTGATACTAGTCCCTACTGACGGAGCCCAGCCTAGAGCCCTGTGTGGGAAGAAGTCAGAAAAACCATCCTGAGGACCTGGACAGCAGGAACAGGCCTTAGAAACAAGAGAACAGCAAGATCCTGACCTGGAAGCTGGTTTCCCTGAAGTCCGACGTCGAGTAGCCTAAGACCTGGAGCCCGAGGTGGAGAGGCGGCGCTGACTGGAAAAGCAGACGTCGTACCCGGAGCCGCCAGAGGTCGAGAGAGGGCGCCGTCAGAGGTCGTGAGGAATACCAGAGGTCGAGGAGGAAGTCACCCGAGGTCGAGTGAGCGGCGTCATCGGAGGAGTGGAGTCCGCCCTCCGGAGTAGTCGGAGACCGAGGTGAAGGGTAACGGAGGTCGGGAGTGAGGATCGCACTCCGGAGTCGCCGGAACCTGTGAGAATCGTGCCGGAGGTCGGGAGTGGAGGTCGCACTCCGGAGTCGCCGGAAACCTGTGAGGAGCACCGGAGGTCGGGAGTGAGGATCGCACTCCGGAGCCGCCGGAAGTCGACATCGAGGCAAGGCCGGCCGACGTCATCGAAGCCGAGGTCGCCATCGGACCGGAGCCGCCCGAAGTCGACATGGAGTAAGACTGCCCGACGCCATCGAATCGGAGGTCGAGATCGAACCGAGACCGCTGACATCGAGACCGGATCCGCCTGCCGGCGACGTCAAAGAACTGACATTGTGCCGAGGCCGCCGACATCGAACCGGAACCGCCTCACGGCATCGATACGACTCCAGCGGCGTCGGAGCATCAGAAAAAGGGCAGTAAGTGGAGTAGAGGGCGCCTAAGGCCCTGTGGAGACCTGAGAGACTGCTCTAAGGGGCTAGGGAGGTGCTGGAACCAACCTGACTGTGCCAGGGGGTGAGCTGAGACTAATTTAGAGGGGTTGTGTGGAGGGAGAGAGCCAGGTCTCTGGTATTCCCCCCTTGATCTACCTCAGTTTAGGCCTCAGCCTTGTCCAAGCCAGGGAGTAGACACCCTCAAGCCTTCCACATCCCCACAAGCTGTGCCTGGGCCAAATCAGCCCTTAGGAATTCAAATGTGATCTGATTCTATGAGTGTCACTGTCAGCTTTTAAGTATTTATTAGGGGCACTGTATTTATTGTATTTAACCTATTTATTGCTTCACTGTATTTATTGGTCCACAGTATTTATTGATGCACAATATTTATTGGTTTACAGTATTTATTGCCTCAGAATATTTAATTGCCTGTATGTATTGCACTTATATTTATGCCTTCATTATTTATGATCACCCCTATTTATTGAATCATTAAGCCAGTATTTATTTGACCTGCTCTATCTAAAAAGTTTGTATATTGTGATTGTTATTTATTTATCCAATCAGCAACTAAGAGAAAAAGATGATAAAGAAAGATATTTTCATAATTTTTACGGTGTAGAGTCGTTTTTGGAACGGATGCACGCATGGTTATTGTTTGGGTATGTCGTATGCTTAGCACGGAGCCTGATTCCTGACCACTCGAGCCAAGCTACCACAGTGTGTCCGGAAGACCACCACCACCCCTTCTAGTGTGGGAGTGGTTTTCCAACATAAATTGGTGTTCAGCGGTGGGATAGAGCTGTGCCTACGTATACTCAACAATAACTGTGGGTAGTCCATAGGCCTACACCGGGAGTTTTCTCAAAGCGGCCTTCCTAATTGTGGGTTTTTGTTTTTTCCAAATTTACTCTGGTGGTGGGAGGAGGTATTATTAAAGGTACCCCCCTGCATAGTTACTGCACAAAACCTGTCCTCTAACCTGAGTGGGCGAGATGGAATTTGTACTAGAAAATCTAGAAACATACACTGTGGCCCAACTCAGGGAGTTTTGCCAGCGGGAGGGGGTGTACTGTCCCCCAGGAGCAAAGAAGGGTGCACTCCAAACCAGCTTAAGGGCTTGGGGGGAGGCACGCCGAGAAAGCAAGGCTGAGGAGGAGGACAGGGATGGAGAGCCTGACACCGAGGGGGCTGAGATGTACCAACCTGAGGTGGGGAACCTGTCAGCAGGGCCCCGAACCATTTCTAGGAAGGGCAGCAGTGCCTCTAGCGGTGGCTTGTCTGAAGTGGAGTTAACGGACCGGAGGGAGAAAAGACAGCTCACATGGGACTTAGCAAGGCTGGAAAAAGAGAAGGAGGAGCAGAGGATGGCCCATGAATTACGACTGAAAGAAATAGATCTTCAGATCTTGAGAATCGGGGCACAACCTGTTCCTAATGGTGGCAGCCAAACCCAAGAGATCACCAGGGAACCTAAACCATACCTGCCAAAGGACATAGTAGCTAGCTATGGAGTGGGCGACGATATCGCCAAGTGGCTAGCGGCCTATGAGGTCTCGTTGAGGGCCCATGGGGTTCCAGAGAAGTACTGGGGAGGGGGATTGTACAAGTACATGCCTCCAGCTGGTAGGGATGCTTTGTTGGCCCTCGAAGAGGATGAGCAGACCCACTACCCCACCATGAAACTGGCGCTCATAAGGAAGTTTGGACTAACACCTGAAAAGTACAGACAGAAGTTCAGGGGTAGTCACAAACTGGGCACACAGAATTGGGTGGACTTCCTGGACTATGCAAAGAAGGCACTGGAAGGTTGGATTCAGGGCAGTGAAGTGAGGAACTACGAGGGGTTGTTTGATCTAGTACTGAAGGAACACCTGCTCGAGAAATGTTTCCCTGAACTGCGGCAACACCTGGTGGATAGCAAGCTGACCAGTCCCCGGAAGCTTGCTGAGGAGGCGGACATTTGGGCTAGTACCCGGGTGTCCACAAGGGGGACTGGAGGGGATACTCAAAAGGCCGGACAGGGCGCCCCCCAGAAGAAAGAGGGAGGGGAAAAGAAAAAGGAGTTCTCCAAAGGCCCCCAAAATAACTTCCAAGGGAAGGGAACAGGATTCACCCCTAGGGCTAACCCACCCAGAAACCCTAATCCTGGCCAGAGTCAGCAGCCAAGGGTTGTCCATTGCTACGAGTGCGGTGGCGTTGGACACTATAAAGGAGATCCGAAGTGCTTGAAACGACCACCCCCTCCCACTGGAGGAAAGACCCCCGGAGTAGCTAGTGTATTGCTCGGGGAGGAGATGCCCTTAACTAAGGGAAGGGAGTGGGCGGGTGTCACTTTAGTGTCCCTGGGAGAACGGGAGATGGTTCCTAAGATCCAGGTGCCCGCAAATACCGCAAAGTATGGGCAATGGGTCACCATCAACGGCCAAAGAGGGGAGGCTCTGAGAGACACAGGAGCCAGTATGACTATGGTGCGTAGCCAACTGGTGTCTCCAGAGCAGGTAATTCCCGATGTACTCCACCCAGCCGCGATGGCTGACGGCAGAACAGGCCACTATCCAGTGGCCGAGGTTCCCTTTGAATGGGGGGGGGTTGCAGGTTCACTTCGAGTTGCCGTAAGCCCTGCCGTGCCAGTCGATTGTCTGCTGGGGAATGACATGGAGCACAACGCTTGGAAGGAGGTGGAATACCGGACTCACACCGAGATGCTGGGTACACCTGACTGGGCCTGTGTTAGCACAAGGTCCACGACTACCCGAAGAGGGAGTTCATTTCGGCTGGAGCCTGGAACAAAGGCCCAGCCAGCTGTCAGTCAAGGGAAGAACCGAGGACAGGAGGAGCCTGCCTCGGCGTCCCCACCCCGTAGGACGGATAGGCCACCGGAGGTGGTGGACCAGGAGTCTGCGGTGGGGGACGTTACCAACCTGGAGGACCTACCCATCCCGGCCGAGTGGCACGTGGAGGGAGGCCCGTCCAGGGAGGAATTCTGCCAGGGCCAGAGGGAGTGCCCTACCCTTGAGGGGCTGAGGCGGCAGGCCGAAGCCCAGGCAGCAGGGAACGTTGAAGGGAACTACAGTGTTTACTGGGAGGATGGCCTCCTCTACAGTGAACCCAAGGCACCCCTACACGGATCGTCACGAGCCTTGGTAGTTCCTCAACGTTATCGAGCCTTCCTTCTGGAGTTGGCTCACGAGATACCATTGGCAGGACACCTGGGGCAAGACAAGACCTTCGCCCGTCTTGTCCCACACTTTTATTGGCCTCAGATGAAAGTGTCGTCCGATACCTACTGCCGGACATGTGTGTCTTGCCAAGCCAGTGGGAAAACAGGGGTGAAGCTGAAAGCTCCCCTGGAACCACTTCCTGTCGTTAGCACCCCCTTTGAAAGGGTGGGCATCGACATTGTGGGTCCGTTAGATCCACCGACTACAGCTGGTCACAGGTTTATCCTGGTTCTGGTGGATCATGCCACACGGTACCCAGAGGCAATACCTCTGAGGACCATAACAGCACCTGTTGTGGCTAGGGCCCTGATGGGAATCTTTACCCGAGTGGGTTTTCCCAAGGAAGTTGTGTCCGACAGGGGGACCAACTTCATGTCAGCGTACATGTGGGCCATGTGGAAGGAGTGTGGAGTGACATACCGGTTCACTACTCCTTACCACCCCCAGACAAATGGTCTGGTGGAGAGGTTTAACAAAACCTTGAAGGGCATGATCAGAAGTCTGCCTGAAAGCCTGCGGAGGAAATGGGACGTCCTCCTACCCTGTTTACTTTTTTCCTACAGGGAAGTGCCACAGAAGGGAGTGGGCTTCAGCCCCTTCGAGCTTCTGTATGGGCACCCTGTACGTGGACCTCTCAACCTGGTGAGAGACGGATGGGAAAGAACTCCCAGAAAGCTTCCCCAGGATGTGGTGAGCTACATGCTGGCCTTCCGGAGCCAAATGGCTAAGTTGTGGAAGCAAGCTTCTGACAACTTGGAAGCCAGCCAAGCAGTGATGAAGGCGTGGTATGACCACAATGCTCACCCGGTGGAGTTGGAGCCTGGCCAGAAGGTGTGGGTGATCGAACCAGGAGAGCTTAGTGCCCTCCAGGATCGCTGGTCAGGACCCTTTGAGGTGTTGGAGAAGAAGGGTAAGGCTACCTACTTGGTGGACCTGAAGACCCCTCGTCAGCCCCTGAGGGTGCTGCATGCCAACCGCCTCAAACCCCACCACGAGAGGCCCGAAGTCATCTTGATGATGGTGACTGACGGAGGAGAGGACGTGGAAAACGAGCCTCTCCCTGATCTGTTTGCGTCTCAAGAGAAGGATGGGTCGGTGGAGGGAGTGATTCTCTCCCCATCTCTAACTCCTGAACAGCAGGAGGACTGTCGCCAGGTCCTGGGGCAGTACTCCTCGTTGTTCTCCCTTGTCCCGGGTAGGACTCACCTGTGCGTCCATGACGTGGACACAGGAGACAGCCCACCTGTGAAGTCCAAGATCTACCGGATGTCAGACAAGGTGAAGGCCAGCATTCATAGTGAAGTCACTAAGATGCTGGAGCTAGGAGTGATCGAACCTTCTAGCAGCCCCTGGTCCAGTCCGGTGGTGTTAGTACCAAAAGCTGCACCACCGGGTGCCCAACCAGAACTGAGGTTCTGTGTGGACTATCGGGGACTGAATTCAGTGACCAAAACTGATGCTCATCCGATCCCTAGGGCGGATGAATTGATTGACCGGCTGGGAGCTGCCCAATATCTAAGTACCTTTGACCTTACTTCTGGGTACTGGCAGATCTCTTTGACTGATGGAGCAAGGGAAAGGTCAGCCTTCTCCACGCCCAATGGCCACTACCAGTTCTGTGTGATGCCCTTTGGGCTCAAGAACGCACCTGCCACGTTTCAGCGCCTGGTAAACCAGATCCTCACCGGAATGGAGAGTTTCTCTGCTGCTTATCTGGATGACATAGCCGTCTTCAGTAACAGCTGGGAGGATCACTTGCGTCACCTGCAAGCTGTTCTCCAGGCCCTGAGACAAGCTGGATTGACGATCAAGGCCAGCAAGTGCCAGATCGGGCAGGGGTCGGTAGTGTACCTTGGACACTTGGTGGGTAGGGGAGCGGTGCAACCCCTCCAGGCGAAGATCGAGGCCATCATGGCCTGGGAACCCCCCAAGACACAGACTGAGGTCCGAGCATTTTTGGGCCTCACGGGATACTACCGCCGCTTCGTGAAGGGATACGGTACCATCGTAGCCCCCCTCACGGAGCTCACGTCCAAGAAACAACCTCGACGGGTAGTCTGGACGGAGGCTTGTCAGCAAGCCTTTGAGAAATTGAAGAAAGCCATGTGCGAGGCCCCGGTCTTAAGGGCCCCAGACTTTTCCAAGGAGTTCATTGTCCAGACAGATGCATCAGAACATGGCATTGGGGCAGTGTTATCGCAACTCAACGAAGAGGGTCTGGATCAACCCGTGGTCTTCCTATCCCGGAGACTACTTCCCAGGGAACAGAAGTGGAGTGCAATAGAGCGTGAAGCCTTTGCAGTGGTATGGGCTCTGAAGAAGTTGCGGCCATACCTGTTTGGCTCGCACTTCCTAGTTCAGACCGACCACAGACCCCTTCGTTGGCTGATGCAAATGAAGGGGGAGAATCCCAAGTTGTTGAGGTGGTCTATTTCCCTACAGGGGATGGACTTTCAGGTGGAACATCGGCCTGGAGTGGACCACGCCAATGCAGACGGTCTCTCAAGGTATTTCCGCCTTAGTGATGAGAACTCCCAAGGGGTTGGGTAGCTCTCCCCACTTTCAGCTGGGGGGGACGCGTGTTAGACCTGTCAGCCCTTTGGGTGGTCCCTCCTCATCATTATTTATTTTGTCCCACTTTTGCCTCAAACCCTGTTTGAATTTTTCCTTTTTGGGAACCACCAGACTTTTTAGTGTTGCTGCAGATTCAGGGAGCCATTTTAGCTACCCCTGAAACTTCTGTCTGGAGGCCTGAAGCACAAAATGGTGGCCACCTGTGACATCACCAGCATCCACTGGAACCTACCAGCACCTTCCAGAACATTCCAGAACCCTGTGACAGTTGGAGGCGGTTTAGAATGTTGGGAAGCTAAGAGAGAGAGTTGGCAGTTGGAGCTGGCAGTTGGCACCTGACTGGTGAGGAGTGAGCAGCACAAACGTGAAGGAGGAAGGAGTGAAGCAGCAGGGGTGGAAACTTGTGCCTGGAGTGGGGTCCATAAACCCACCCTTGATACTAGTCCCTACTGACGGAGCCCAGCCTAGAGCCCTGTGTGGGAAGAAGTCAGAAAAACCATCCTGAGGACCTGGACAGCAGGAACAGGCCTTAGAAACAAGAGAACAGCAAGATCCTGACCTGGAAGCTGGTTTCCCTGAAGTCCGACGTCGAGTAGCCTAAGACCTGGAGCCCGAGGTGGAGAGGTGGCGCTGACTGGAAAAGCAGACGTCGTACCCGGAGCCGCCAGAGGTCGAGAGAGGGCGCCGTCAGAGGTCGTGAGGAATACCAGAGGTCGAGGAGGAAGTCACCCGAGGTCGAGTGAGCGGCGTCATCGGAGGAGTGGAGTCCGCCCTCCGGAGTCGTCGGAGACCGAGGTGAAGGGTAACGGAGGTCGGGAGTGAGGATCGCACTCCGGAGTCGCCGGAACCTGTGAGAATCGTGCCGGAGGTCGGGAGTGGAGGTCGCACTCCGGAGTCGCCGGAAACCTGTGAGGAGCACCGGAGGTCGGGAGTGAGGATCGCACTCCGGAGCCGCCGGAAGTCGACATCGAGGCAAGGCCGGCCGACGTCATCGAAGCCGAGGTCGCCATCGGACCGGAGCCGCCCGAAGTCGACATCGAGTAAGACTGCCCGACGCCATCGAATCGGAGGTCGAGATCGAACCGAGACCGCTGACATCGAGACCGGATCCGCCTGCCGGCGACGTCAAAGAACTGACATTGTGCCGAGGCCGCCGACATCGAACCGGACCGCCTCACGGCATCGATACGACTCCAGCGGCGTCGGAGCATCAGAAAAAGGGCAGTAAGTGGAGTAGAGGGCGCCTAAGGCCCTGTGGAGACCTGAGAGACTGCTCTAAGGGGCTAGGGAGGTGCTGGAACCAACCTGACTGTGCCAGGGGGTGAGCTGAGACTAATTTAGAGGGGTTGTGTGGAGGGAGAGAGCCAGGTCTCTGGTATTCCCCCCTTGATCTACCTCAGTTTAGGCCTCAGCCTTGTCCAAGCCAGAGAGTAGACACCCTCAAGCCTTCCACATCCCCACAAGCTGTGCCTGGGCCAAATCAGCCCTTAGGAATTCAAATGTGATCTGATTCTATGAGTGTCACTGTCAGCTTTTAAGTATTTATTAGGGGCACTGTATTTATTGTATTTAACCTATTTATTGCTTCACTGTATTTATTGGTCCACAGTATTTATTGATGCACAATATTTATTGGTTTACAGTATTTATTGCCTCAGAATATTTAATTGCCTGTATGTATTGCACTTATATTTATGCCTTCATTATTTATGATCACCCCTATTTATTGAATCATTAAGCCAGTATTTATTTGACCTGCACTATCTAAAAAGTTTGTATATTGTGATTGTTATTTATTTATCCAATCAGCAACTAAGAGAAAAAGAAGATAAAGAAAGATATTTTCATAATTTTTACGGTGTAGAGTCGTTTTTGGAACGGATGCACGCATGGTTATTGTTTGGGTATGTCGTATGCTTAGCACGGAGCCTGATTCCTGACCACTCGAGCCAAGCTACCACAGTGTGTCCGGAAGACCACCACCACCCCTTCTAGTGTGGGAGTGGTTTTCCAACAAACAACAACTAGCAACTTTACATCTGGATTATTAAGCAATAGTGTATTTCGACTGTTAGCTTCTAAAAAACTTTACAGTCAATGGTTTTTATTTGATTCCTACCGACTGGTAGTTACTACAACAAGCATTGGCATAGCCAGTAGGTCTCGCCTTTGGGACCTTATAGGTGTTTAACCATGCAAAAGTTAATGTTGTTGCACCAAGGATATTGTGCTGCATAACTAAATACTTAGAAGGTCCCAAAAGCGAGACCTATTGGCTATGCCAATGCTAGTCTCAAATGGGTTTCTTCAACCATTGCCCATTCTTTAAGATCCTCCTTCCATTTGTCCAACTGCGGGCTCTGAGGGGATAACCAGTGGATCGCTATTCTTCTCTTGGCTAACATAAGACCCAGTATCAGGAACCGTCTGGTTGTTTTACGTTTGGGATTCTTGGGGATCAAACCAAGAAGGCAGGTGTGTAGCTCTAGGGTTATTTCCCAACCCGTGATTCTGTTCAGTTGTTATAGTATCTTCACCCAAAATCTGTGTATTACTTGGCACTGCCAAACCACATGGATAAAGTCGGCTGGGGTGTGCTGGCAACGGAGGCATTTGGGGTCTCTGGATGGATTAATGGTGTGTAGCCTCTTGGGCGAGAGATAGGACATATGTACGTTATTGTATTGTATGTGTTTAAACCTATTACTAAGTGAGACCTTCTGGACATTTTCATGAATTTTCCCCCAGTCTGTTGTCGAGATCACATGAGCGCTGAATGCTTGACATTTTTCCTTAATTTTCAGGGGAGTAACAGTTTTATCTTGTCTGAGTGCCCTATATTATGAGAGACAAGTTTTCGCCCACCCGCCATTGCAATTAAAACAGCCAGTGTTTGGGTAGGGTCAGGGGCTTCCGGGAACATCGGCCAAAGGCGGCGAGCTGTGGCCGCTATTTTAGCATATTGTAAAAACTGACCCGTCCCCAGTGCAAATGTAGTGACTGCGTCTTGGTAGGTAATGAACATATCCTCTGCGTAGAGATCAGCAAGCATTAGACAGCCCCCTCTTTCCACCTTCCAACAGACATATCCTGATCTATTTGAGAGAACTGGGGCATACTCCAGATATTTGCCTCTGGTGGATAAGGTACCTTTTTGATCAGTCGTCTGACTGTTCTGTCCCATATGGTTCCCATGAGTCTGATCAACGGGGGGGGTTTTCCTCATCTCAAGTCTTAGTCGTCCAGAGCAACCTCTCCAGTCGGCCCCTAGCATAGGAGCCTTCTAACAGGGCGCGTTCCCAGGATGGATCTGTGTCCAGCCACGCTATTGCATGTTGCAGTTGGGATGCTAGATAGTAGAGCTCTAGGTCAGGAACCACAAGGCCCCCCTTACCCTATTGTCGCTTCATCACTTCCAGGCTTACCCTGCACCTCTTTCAATTCCATAACAGCTGGAGAAGAAGTCTATCCAAGTCTCAGAAAATCCTATGTGGTATTTCATAAAAAGATCCCTGCATTATGTATAAACACCTAGGTAGCACCACCATTTTAATCAGGGCGATTTTCCCCATCAGGGACAATTTGAGGGTGTTCCATAATTTTATACTCCCCTGGAGGCCCCTTATTACCCTGCCCATATTGTGCTCATAGAAGGTATCTATTTCCCTCGTCACGCGGATCCCAAGGTACCTCACGGGATTCAGTTCCCACGGGAGTCCTAACTCCAAAGCCTGGGATCCATCCCCCACCCGTGCTATTGAAAACAGTTGTGATTTCTGTTTATTAATACATAAACCCGAAGCTTTCCCAAATCTCCCCAATGTGCTAAGCAATATTGGCACCGATCGGGACGGGCTTCGCAGGTAGACTAAGGCGTCGTCTGCGTACAGAGACATGATATGTTCAGTGGGGCCTATTTTGATGCCATGGTCCTGCAGTTCCATCCGGAGAGAACATGCCAGTGGTTCTGTTGCGAGGGCGAACAGTAGGGGGGGGACAGCGGACACCCCTGCCTCATGCCCCTATGTAGTGACATCGCCTCCGATACAAACCATCCCGTGTGGACTCTTGCCTTGGGTGCGTATAGAGTAGTTTGACCCAGGCCACAAACTCCGGTCCCAGTCCCATTTTTAGGAGCACTTGCCAGAGGTATTCCCAGCGGACCGAATCGAACTCCTGTTCGATGTCCAAAAGCGCTAACGCGCTCTCTTCCATGCCGTCCCCAAGCGTCTGCATTACATGTGCAATGCGACGAATATTCCCGAGTGTATTCCTACCGGGTATAAACCCCTAATGATCCTCATGCACCAACTGGGGGAGATATGGGAGAAGCCTACTTGCTAGCACCTGGCTAAAAGTTTAAGATCAACATTCAGCATAGAGATGGGTCTATAGGAGCTCAGTAGCATCGGGTCCTTCCCGGGCTTCGGAATCATCACTATCAATGCTTCCCGCATTGAACTGGGTAAGACGCCAGACTCCTTCGCTTCCTCAACCACTTCCAGCAATCTGGGAGCCAATAGCCCCGCATATGCCTTGAAGAATTCGGCAGTTAGGCCATCCATGCCCGGGGATTTAGCCGTTTTCAGATGGGATATAGCTGCTTTTATTTCCTCTTCCCTAATGGGGGCTTCCAGTAGGTCCTGGGCCTCAGCGTCCAGGCTAGGCAATTCAACGTCGGCTAGGAATTCCGATATGGCGTGCGAGGTGGTGGACTGTAGGTGATCAGTGTATATCTGAGCTAAATTGATAGCAGATGCCTTATTAATTTCGTGTTGTGTATAAACCATTTTCTGACGGTCATTTTTAATTGCCAGGATCGGTCGAGGTTGCGTCTCCATATTAATTAGCCGTGCAAGGAGGCAGCCGGCCTTCTCGCCCTATGCATCCCACCTGCTCCTACTATTGTTTCTATGGTATTTATCTAGCGTATCCCAAAGCTCCCCTAACTTTTGTCTTTGTGCTGTCTATTTGGCAGGACCTTCCACATCAGTGGGGAGTGCATTTTCCAGTACAGCCAATTGTCGTTCCTGGTTTTGCAGATCTCGTTCCAGGACCATTTTAACCTCCGGTTTCAGTGGACATACATGCCCCACGTATGACCACCTTCATGGCATCCCATTCTATACCGTTCGCACTAGCGGTGTTCCAATTTACATCGAAGTGCGCTTGTAGCTCTCTACCAATTGTGTCTTTATAAACTGGGTTAGTGAGTAGCTCGGTATTAATTCTCCATAGCGGGACTCTAGATCTCGGTCTACCCAGAGTGTACACCATAAGTAACGGGGAATGATCTGATAAATATTGGGCCAGGTACTACGCCTCCTCAATTCTGTTCGCCATTCCTGCCGGTACAAAAGAATTGTCTAATCTGCTATAGGTGTTTGTTGCGGGCGTGTGACAGGAGTATACTTGTCGGCAGGGATTACGATGGCGCCATATATCTACTAAGTTATAATTGCTTAACTTTTGACACATAGCCTCTCTGGTTCTACATTTAGCTGCAGGTCTGGGGGGTTGTCTATCTAGGGTGCCATCTATGGTGCAGTTGTAATCCCCCGCCAGAATCCATTCTACGTCCGAAGCCAGATCCACCAGGCCCAGAACCGACCCCAAGAACCCTCAGTCATCACTATTTGGGGCATACACATTCACCAGGCTGTCCTTTTGCCCATCCAGCGTCCCCTCTACTATAACATACCGTCCCGATGGATCCGAGCTAGATATCCCCACTTTAAATGGGACACCCGGTGCCACCCATATTAACGTGCCCCTGGCAAATCCGGAGTATGATGTCGCAAAAAACTCGCCTCTCCATCGCCGTTGGACATTTTTAAGGCAGTCCCCCACCCCCCCCCCCCCCCCCCCCCATAGGTGTGTCTCTTGAAAGAATGCTATGTCCACTTTATAGCGCCTATGGTATGCAGCAATCCGAATCCTTTTAATCATACTATTGAGCCCCCTATCATTCCATGTTATAAACTTATATTTCTGACCAGTGTCTGCCATGGGTATAATAGGTTATAGTTCTTCGGCCTCTCCTCTGTCTGGAGGAAACCTTCCCACATAGCCGGGCAATTGCCCCGGTTGGATCGAGCCAATTCTCAGGATATCCTCTCTGTGAACTGCCGGTTCTAAACTTGGTAACCAAACTGTGTAAACCCAACCATCCCCCCACCCCCTCCCTCAGGCAGTAGTATCGAACTCCCAAGGCATAACCGTTACCCAAGGAGTCGAGACTCCGCCCCACATTAACCCCCCCCACCCTAAAACCCATTGTTCAACTTCACAGTCCATCAAAACACTAGATGAGTTCAAAGAAAAAACTTTGGTCAGAAGTTCAACCAGACTGCTGGGCACCAGATCGCCCCATCCAGCTGGAGGCATAACGAGACTGCTCCAGTGCGGCGCAGCTGGGACTGTCGAAACTGAATTGCGGCTGTTCCATGCACCAACCCCGATAGTAAACTTTAAGTCTCAGAGTCTATCAAGAATACCCCCCCCCCCCCCCCAGCCAGCCCTTATCGTAGTCCGCTCATCTCATGTTGTTGGACTCTACTTGCAGCTGTCGAGTCCATAGAAGTCTACCACGGGACCCCTTTGTTCCGTTGTCTCCTGACAGATAGTCCTCAGGGGCTGCTGTGCAGGTTCCCAGTTCAGCTGGGTCTTCCCTCTT
Source organism: Triturus cristatus (assembly GCF_964204655.1). Taxonomy (NCBI): domain Eukaryota; kingdom Metazoa; phylum Chordata; class Amphibia; order Caudata; family Salamandridae; genus Triturus; species Triturus cristatus. The sequence goes on along the minus strand of NC_140591.1, from coordinate 338,655,319 downwards.
CCTGCGATTGGGTCTTTTGTACCAGGCCAAGCGGGGAGAACGAATTGTGTGTCGGTATGCCCTCCAAGTCCGTCTGCGGGGTGCCATCTGGGCCCACCACTATCCTTCCCGTCTCGGGAGCCTTACGGGGAGTGTGTTGTTGTTCTCCAGTGGTGCGGCGTTGACTTTTCTGTCGGGCAGGTCTCCTACGCTGTTCTCGCCAGCCCTTGTTCTGGTCCTGTCCGTCGAGACCTATCGAGTCCATCCAGTCTATGGCCTCCTGTGGCGTGACGTGAAAAAATACCCTGCCCTCGTACTGAACACAGAGCCAGGCCGGAAACATCAGGCTGTATTTAATGTTATCTCTGAGTCGCCGTTTTACCCCTAGAGAATCATTCAGAAGTTCCAGAACCTTTTTAGTATAGTCAGGGAAAATATGAATATCTCGATCTTCAAACCGGGGAGGGCCATGAGTGCGCACATGTTGGTGTCTCTGTCTCTGAAATTGAACATACGAGCGATCATGGCTCTAGGTGGTGCCCCCGGTCTTGGAGGTGGCCCCAGGGAGCAATGGGCCCTTCCTATAGCGAACAGTTTAGAGAGTCTAATATTTGTGTGGGCCGACCCTATCCATCGCTCAAGAAACCGGTCTGCTGCCGGGCCCTTGACTTTTTCGGGGAAACCAAGAAATCGGAGGTTATTTCTCCTCGATCTCCCCTCCGCCTCCTCAGCTCTCTCCTCCAGACGTGAAGACTGCTTCTGAAGCGAGGCCACCGTCGTGCGAAGCCTCTGAACCTCCTCCCCCATCGTGCCCAAGTCCCCCTCCGTAGTAGTGACTCGATCTGCTACTTTCCGCAGGTCCAGGCACAGGTGGTTAATATCCATTGCCATGGTGTCCATCTTGGCTTCTAGCGCCACTCGGGAGTCTCTAATGGCCGCTAGGATATCCGCTTTATCGTGCACCATGTTTCCCGGGTGTTGCGCCTGTCCAGGATCACGCTGGGGGTGGTCAGATGTCGTTGGGCCTGGCACCGTATACTGCACAATATTGTTGGCTTGGTATTAGGGTCCCCTCGTCTGTCTGTCTTTGCCCATTATCTGCACGTATCTGGCAGTCTCTTTCCTCTGTTTCCCTGTCCAGGGCCTGGGGTCTGGTAACCTCCAGTTGTAGCGCCTGACCATACCGTCACCCCTGGCTCAGTGTCTCCAGCCGATCTAATCCAGCCCGGCAGTGCCCTCGGGCACACCAGCAGGGGGGTCCCTGCACTCCAGAAGGCCCACGCCCCTGCCGTCCAGACTATGGGGGTATCAGGGCCTGATGGCGTTCTCCCTTGCAGCCGAGGGGACCACTGTGCAACTGGGCTCCCCGGCTGGGCGTCTCCGAATGCTGTGCTACCCTCTGGCCCGTAGAGTCATGCGAGCGCTAGCAGGGAGCTCCCTCGCCGCAGCTGTTCCCCACACTGTATAGTTGGATCACCCAGGTGCGATTGCACTCCAGGCAGCCTCCACCCACAATGGCCCCTGTCTCCAGAAGCTTGTAAGGGAGGACTCAGCAGGGTGCGAAATGTGTTGCCGAGAAGCTTCCCACACTACAAAAGGCAGTACTCACAGCTCTCCAGGCTGTCCGCACCCGACGGGGCCCCCCCTGTATCTCAACGGCGATCTGCGGGGAGGATCAGCTCGGTCATGAAGGAGTCAGGCAGACCGTCACACCACGATCCCCGGCGTCTGGTGCATCTCTACTCTTGGGCCCTCAGGCTCCACCGCCACCAGTCCAGGCACAGGGACCTCCACCCACAGTGACACCAGGCCCCACAATGCCGGCAAGTGGGGTATCGCCTACGTTCCAGTTGGGCTCCGGTGTCGTTCTGGGTGTGCTCCGGCGTCAGCTCCGTCGTTCTGCCACAATGCCGCCTGTGGAGGTGGGCGACCAGGCTCCGCTACAGCACTATGCCCCCATGTAGGGCTCCCTCACCACCAAACGTCTCCCGGCCGGGATTCTACTGTATGACACGGCCAGGCCCCGCCATTTTGCAAACAGGCAGGCCGCCGAGCCAAAACCTCCTCTGACTGCTCCTCGATGCACTCCGGCTCCAGTGGCCCCCGAGACCGGCTCCACTTATTCAGGGGGCATTCCGCTGTCGTTATCGTCGGGAATTGGCGACTGGAACGCCAGGATACGGGCAGGATTATTTGTCCGGGGCAGGAGCTCTGGAGAAACACAGCTAGGCCACGCCCCGATGGTTATCAAACATGTTGGAATCCTACCCCAACACCGATTCCAGTGTTGGGTGTAGGATCCCATGTACTGAGGGGCTCCCCTAGGGAGCCACCCATGTATTCCCAGTACCAGCCTTTCAGGGTCTAACAGCATGCTGGTGCTACCGCCGACCACAGACTCAATTCTACCCTCCTGCTGCTGAGCCGAGCAGGAGAAGGTAGAACAGTAGGTTACCTGTCACAGGGAAGTGTGACCGCCTCCCAGACAGGACTTAATGTATTGGGCTGGGGTGGGGGCGTATCACCAGACTGCCTTAAAGGGCACATTTGTTGTCCTTCTTGTATACTCCAGTTGGAACCAGTTCATGCAGATGTTGGCTCCCGCTCTGGCGCAAAACTGGACAAAGAACATGGGCATATCCTCCCCTCAATCCAGCCCCTACTTTCGGAGGGACCCCTGAATCATCCCAACCCTTTCCTTTGGGTACTTAAGGACTTACCTGTGGGTGGCTCTTCAGATTTGTCATGGGACAAGGTTCAGATCTGAAACCAGTTCTACTTCAACCGTCTGGGCACTTTGGACTTCGTTGGCCTTCGCTTTGGGAACCGAGACAGCATCTGGAAGACTCCTGCTGCTCCTGGTCTCGTCGTCCTGCCAGTCTTCTGCGTCGTCTGTGCTCCGTCCAGGTTCTTCTCCATACCTGTGGCCATCAAAGAGACCCGAAGGAATCTCCCTTGGAGTGAAGGAGTCACTCCCCTGCATCTGCAGGCAATGCAACTAAGCTGACCAGTCAGCTTCTTCTGACATCCTCCGGACTTTGCTAGGCCCAGCAACACATGTGGTGATTCTGCAACTCCCTCGAGGCCTGAACTGTCTGCTCACCGAGTTTGAGGCCAGTATCCCTCGCCGGAACGATTGGAACAGCACCCCTGTGCACTGCGTCAACTTACCGTTGCCAAGGCTTGTTGAGTCTGTTCTCCAGAGATCTTCGGGCTTCAAGAAGCTCCAGCCTCTACCAAGATCTTTGTCCTCACTGCATCCTCTGCACTGTGGGCCTGCATCAATGGTGAGTTGCTCAAGTTCCTCTTGCAACTCCTGTGCCTCAGGCCTGTGGGTCCTCTTGGGCGTCTTCTTTGGTTCCAGTGGGCTCCCCTGCTTCCTTGAGGCCTGCTCTGACTCTCCTGTACTTGGTGAGTACTTGGTGAGTCCCTTGGACCTTGCTGGTGCTGACACTACACCTTCTTCATTTTCTATGTCTATTGCTGCTGCCACGGATTGTTGGTGCTCCTGACGGACTCTGACCCCACTGGTTCTCAACTTCCGACGTGGGACAGCTCCTGAATGTCTCCCGGTCTTCCACTGCGTCGCCTGGTCCTCACAACTGCAGCGACAAGGTCACTGTGTACTGTCCTGCATCTTCCGTCATCTGTGGTCATTGATCTTCCATGCCTCCTGGTCACTCCCATGTGGCAAAGACTCTGTCCCCGCTGCTTGCAGGTACTCCTCTTCAAGAATCCACCCTTGGATTCCACCGTACTCTTTCACCTTGTTTGCCAGTGGCATCTTTACTGAAGTTCTCCATTGTGGTCTACGGTGGTTTACGACATCGCTTCGGACCTATGCACCCAGTTTCCCTGGTATAGGTATCCTGGTTCCTGTGCTATTCACGGGTGGGGTGACTCTCCAACCGTCCATCTTCCATGGGGTTTCTTCAGGGTCCTCTGGGAAGGGACCTTCTTGAAAACTGCAACCACAACTTCCCCATTGACTTGAATTGAGTACCCGGCTGTGTTTCCACTCTTCACACGGCCTTCGTGGGGTTCCTGGGTACTTACCTTGAGTGGTTCCTTGGGTCTCCATCTCTTCTAAGTCTTCTGGGTGCAGTCTCGACTTTGGTCGCAGTTCGCATTCCACTTCATTAGTATATGGTTTGTTCCCCCTGGAGACCACTTTGTATTTGTGCTACTTACCTGTTCTCCTTTTGAAATATTGTGTGTATTGTGTTTATATCTCTGAGTAGGAGATATGCCAATGTGTTAGTGAGTGTGTATAATAAACATTACTATTTTTATAACTACTCTTTTTCATGTAACCTACGCTATATGATTAGGTCTGGTAAAACAAGCTGCTTTACACTCCTTCTGGACTAAGCCTGAAGGCTGCTCTCCACAGCTACCATTTAGAGAGCTTTCTTTGGTTATCTAAGACCAATAAAATAACCATAAGGGTTGTCTGTAGCAGTGCAGGGTGCTTCACTTAAAATAAGTGTGCACCATATTCTAGGCCAGCCTCCTACAACAAGTGCATGCACCTTGAAGAGGCCTTGGTGCTGCACATTTAGATTTCTAACAGCCAGTGCTGTACTCTCATTATGAACAACGGAAGTGGCCTTTAAGTTCCTTAGAAAATGTTTTTCACTAAATGGGTTCTCCCCGTTTTTTCTGGGGGATTACTTGGTTTGTGGACTTGTGACAGGAGTGAGCCACTTCCTGTAAGCACTGTTATAATGTATTTTGAGTGCCAACCGCCAATGTCTACCTTTTACGATGAGGCACACAGCTCTGTAGCTAGGGCTCCTAGTAGCTCTCAGAATACTTGGGTTGATGTTGGTGGGAACCAAAATCCAATATTTGCGCCCGTAATCTGGCTTACTTGACAGAGGAGGAATTTGTTAATTTTAGAAATATAGCAGGAAAAATTCAGGGTTACGTTTCTGCGATTACAAATTCAAAAACTTGGCTCATGTAATCTGTTGTCCTATCTTTGCAACTGACCTTAATACTATTACTTCCATCATTTTGCAGATTTGGTCTCCGGTAATGCACTTAAATAGTGAAGCTGTGTTTCAATAGCCATGACGGAGGCCTTTTATGTGGCTTTGTAAAATTAATGAAGGTCTTATCATTGGAACTGGCCTGGCAATTGCGATGTCACATGCTCCAGCACAGGGCCTGTCTTTCTTCTATGAATATGAAAAAATCGGTATTTAGGCAAACTTTCTACAAATCAACATAAATTGCCAACCACAAACCTAGCTGAGTGAAAAAATTGATTCAGTTAAATTGACTGTTAGTTAATTTAATAACCTCCACTTTGCAGGTTTTTCTGGAGAGCCTCAGAGGTTTTAGGGCACTCCTTGCCCGGAGCATGTTTGAAGCTGGAAGACTCATGCACACAGTTTATTGACAAATGAAATCCTATTGACAATCACAACATTTCAATGAATCATTATATATTTCAGTGAAGATCCTTGGGATGTTTTGAAAGGCTTTATAGAAAATTACATGGTCAGCTGTGAGTCATTACATGTCCTGATGATTCTTATCATTGTAAGATGGTACCATCCATAGTGAATGTAAAAGTCTTGCAATGTTTTTTTTATGCTGTAGTAATGCTTTTACTAATGTGGTGACACCCCAAAACCAGTGGGTCTGCCTTTTGATAACTACACTCCAGTGTATTGGGCCCAGTATAGAAGGGGGGGATATTATGGTTAAAGGGTTCAGGGCTCGCTATGGGTGTGAGCTGTTATGAGAGTGTCACAATGGGTATACCACCTGCCATCATGAATATATATTTGTAAATTAATCTGTAGAAAAGTGTGTGTCTGGTGTGTGTATATGTAACCCACACTATGGGGATCGGTTCGGGCCGCATGACGTGGGTAAACCATGAAAAAACCTGACAAATACTATCTTTGTGAAGACCGGTGCGTTATGAGGACTGGTCCCTGTAGTGTGTTTAGGTACTTTCGAGCGAGTGTATCAAAAAACTAAAAGTGCAGTTAGGTTTGCTTCGTTGCGTTTGATAACCTTCCCTACTATCAAAGCGCGCGTGGAGTTAGAATAGTAATCACACACTTCATTACGGTCAATGGCCGGTCCTCATAGTGATATATAAACAAGGGGGGGGTGTAGTTTTCCTATTTAGAAGTAAAAGCAGTGAGTGGACTTGTTTTATCGGGTGTTATTTGTTACGTGCCTACGGACTGGGGTACTAGTTAAGTGCTACAACGGTTACTTGGCTCCCAGTAGACCGAAGGTTGGGGACCTACTTCTTGTTCAAGACCCACACCCTTCACAGCTAATAAACCACTTTCTCACAAGTTACCATTGTCAAATGGGAAACATTTTGCGTTGAAGTGATTCTGGACCTCAAAAGGACTCTTCATTAAATCTGAATGGTTGGAAGGAAAAAACTTGGAAATGGCTATTAATACAGTTGTAAATTCACGAAGTTGCAGCAGTGGGGAATAAATGTAGAGTAGCCAAATTCCGAAGCTCTCTGATCGACCCGTGATAGCGGTAGACTTAGGCTAATGAGAGAAAGAATGATGTAAAACTTCCTGGTAAAAAATCATTTGTGTTGAATTTTGCAGTGAGGTTTTTATACGTGATTTACATGTAAGGAGGGAGAGGTTTATCTTACACAATAATGCAAGCACATGATATTCGTGCTCATTTAAATGTGTTGCTACCACATTTCCAAGTTTTGTGCTCACTTTTTGAACCAACTGTCCCACGTGGAGCGGTCGATTGAACTTGAAGAGCCTCTGAATTGGCAGACATATGGAAACCTTATCTTCTCATTGGTGGCATTTTCTCTAACGCACTGCAAGGCAGTCAAATAGATGGACAATTTTTGGAAAGGGCACAACTTAAGATCTATGTTGAAGATTTCAGTAAAAAACAGAACTAACGTTAGAGCCTGGGTCGTGCCATATTCGGCTCTGACATCTGGAAAGATACTAGCTGGGAGCCGGATCCATGGCACCACCTTCTGGTGCAGAAGAGTTATTTCAACTTGAATGAATAGATTCATGTGGTGAGCAATCTGCAGGCAGGTAGAGTATCCGCCAGAAATATCGATACCATAGGTAAGTAACTTATTATTCTGGCCTCCCAACAAATCGAGTGCCTAGTTGCGACTGGAAAATAATGGAAAGCCCACTGCTAAGAACTGTATTACATTTTAGAAACTAGAAATGCTGCTGAAATTGCACATGTAGTCTTACTTTGGAAAAATCTTGTTTTTGAAAACCTGAATCTCTTATTCGTGTTTGTGAATTTCTTCACATTTTTCCACCGCGTCTCAAACTTTGCTAAATCTAAAAAGAATTAATCCCCAAAAAGAAACTATACTTTGTCTCCATTCACAACAGATCAGTGGTTTGCGCTATTTGGAAAGAAAATGGTCATCCTGACTGGGATAGTCCTCTCACCCATATTGGATGTTGAAAAAAAAAAAAGCACATATTATGAGAACCCCATGAAACAAATGTGTGATATTTGCCTTTCTTGTGTAAACTTTCCCCATCTGGCTTTCTGCTGAGTTGTGTTGGCTTTGGCTAACCTGAGTAAGTCACATCGTGGTGAAGCGATGAATGATTGAAATGGGATGCCTTAGTCTGTTATTGTGAAGACACCACCTGGTGTGCAAATCTGATCTTTTAATTTTTTCCCCCTGCAGGGCTCTTAACTTTCGGTGTAAAGGAATCTGCTATGGTGAATAAAGTGTTCACATGTGTCAATGTGCTGGTGCTGGGCTTTGTAATGGTATCTGGCTTTGTGAAGGGGACCGTCAAAAACTGGCAGCTAACGGAGGAAGACATAATCAACCGCACCAACGCCTCGCATTCAGTCAAGTATGCGGTCCTCTCCTTTCTTCTAACAACTTTTTTCACAATAGAGATTAATATTTCTCTGTATAACACAATTTACTGCTATTCTGCCTGATTATATTGCAATATTGTACTGTGAGAAGCGGCTTACACATCTGTGCGTGACACTAAGCTTGTGTCAGCTGATTTTATTGTGACAAAGAAAAGTACTGCAAACATTTGTCTCCTCTGTCCCAAACCATAATGATGTCCCCAGTTGTCTGGAAAGTCTTCAAAGCAGGATAGTTTGCAAGCAGCATGCACAACTTGTGTCTTGCAATGCTCACAATTTAATCCCTCACACCTTCCATAAACTATACCTCTTATTCATATTTATCCTACTAGATAACCGTAAACGACTGCTACTCCTGGAAAGTAAAGATGCGTATGCCTGATGAGCCAGAACTACAAAGCCCGGGCTGGCATCCCACACCGAAATACCGTTAGCCATTACTCTAACGAGCATTCATTCGCCAACGTTCTAACATTCTAAAACCGGATAGTGGAAGGACATACTAGGGTGGTGTCACCGTGGGGGAAAAAGGGAACATAGAAAACCACGTTCTTCCCCTGAAACACAACACACACAAAATCAAACATAAAATAAGCCATTTGGAATGATACCAAACTGTATATGGGACAGTAACATTCAGAAGGACTCAGCAGTGTTGCAAAACCAACTTTTGGCAAGCCAAATGGGCCATTGCACTGGCTACATGAAAGCACTGCATGAAAACACCGACTGTCTTTAGATGGCCATCATTGATCAAGCACGCATCACATGCTCTAACCAAATGGTCTTCTTCCTCATCCACACCAGATGGTTGTATGGCCGAACCACGCATGCCTTTACAATGCAGTCATTCCAAGGCATACGTCTTTAACATGAAAAAAACACACACACACACTCACCCCCTTTCTTCCTGTAAGATGACAGAAAACCTCACCAGTCCAGTATAGTTGCAATAAGTATTTTAATCCAATTCAGAGTCACAGGCGCTTGTGACTCTGAATTGGATTAAAATACTTATTGCAGCTATACTGGAGTGCTGAGGTTTTCTGTCATCGTGCAGGAACACGTGTAAGCATTTTTCAGCAGCGCGTGGTGAAGTGCTGCAAACTCTGCACCACCAGTGTTCAGGCAGACGGAAGGAAACCCTCAGAAACCAGGAGGATATGTATGTATGTGGTGTGTGTGTGTGTGTGTGTGTGTATATGTGTATATATATATATATATATATATATATATATATATATATATATATATATATATATATATATATATATATATATATATTCACTGAAAAAACCATAGGTTTCACACAAGTTATAGTTAGCTGTACATTTCACTCGTAAAAAACCAATGAAATTCCCCCGTTCTAGTTAGTGCAGGCAACTATAACTCACTCGACCGCAATCCTCTGCTGATGACATATGTGTCTTTATGAAAAAAAAATATTTGTAATATATGTATAGCTAAAATTTAATGGAAGAAGACATGGGCAAATAAGTGTCTAAATACAGTATTAGCATCAGCAGAAGATTGCGGTCGCGTGAGTTATAGTTGCCTGCACTAACTATAACGGGGGAATTTCATTGGTTTTTTACGAGTGAAATGTACAGCTAACTATAACTTGTGGGAAACGTATGGTTTTTTCAGTGAATTTGCAAGGTTTTTTAAATGCTAATTCCTAACTATAACATGTGTGAAACCTATGGTTTTTTCACTGAATTACCAAGGTTTTTTAAATGCTAATTCCTAACTATAACGTGTGTGAAACCTATGGTTTTTTCAGTGAATTTGTACGTTTTTTAAAATGCTAAGTTACTTTACGCCATTCGTGGCGTGCGCGCCCACTTAACGCAGTTCGTTCCGTGCGCGCACAGTGAGCACGCGGTGCGCTTCGCGCGCCCACTTTACGCAGTTAGTGCCGTGCACGCACGGTATGCACGCGGTGCGCTACGCGCACCGCGTGCCCACGTTACGCTACATGGGCCATGTACGCACGATGCGCTTCGCGCACCGTGCGCACATGGAGGACATATGATGCGCTTCGTTGTGAAAGGTAATATTTTAATTTTTCACATCTGTTATATGCCATGCACAAATGGTGGCCTTCGGGCACCATTTGCACATGGGGTGGAGAGAGTATGGATAATTTTTTTTTTTTTTTTAGTAATTTTTACCGTACGCGTACGGTAAGCGTAATCGGCGAAATTATCGAAAAAATTAAAATTCCGTTTTTGGCCTTGGGGGATCTTTGAGGACTCCCTCAACATGACTAGGTGCTTAGGAGCTGTCTAAACAGCCCCTTTACATGTTTTTGGCCTTTGTTTTTTAAGCCCCTCTCAGACTGCGAGAGAGAAAATGGCGGCCGCCACTTCCTGGTTTCGACCGATTCGAATGTTTACTAAGATCTAACAGCCAATCAGAATTGCGCTCGCGCACGGCGGCGTGCGCGTACGGTAAGCGCACCGTAAGCGCACCGTAAGCTGGCTCAGATATATATATGGATTTAAAGGCTATTTTCTCAGAATCTACTGAACAGATTTACACCAAACCTACAAAAGGCACTTCCTTGACCTGTAGACTACATCTCTGCCAAATTTCAAGGAACTCTGTTCAGCCGTTCGGGCTGTAGCTGTGTCTAAAGGTCCTATGGAAAAATGCATGGGAAAAACGCGTTTTGGGACCCCCCTTTTATCTCAGCCCCCGCTTGACGAATCCCCCCGAGACTTTCAGGGTAGGAGCGGAGCGTAGCGCCCCATTAGTTTTGAAAATTTTGCGAGGATTCGTCTACCGGCGCCAAAGTAATTCCAAATAGAATGTTGTGGTTTTCCTATGGAAACAGGGTCCTAACTATAACTACCTACTGGCGACCGCCAGTAGGTAATATATATATATATATATATATATTATTTATTTCTTCTTCCAAGCACTCTGCATGAACAAAGTGTGGCGCACACTCAAACCGATAGTCCAAATAACTTAATTTTACTCCCATCGGCAGACAAACGCGTTTTGGCCATGACGGCCTATGTCGATGTCAACAATGTTCAATAAAGTTTAACCCCTTCAGTGCCACGCCCTTTCCCCCTCCTGTGCCGGGTGTTGCACTAGTGGGTGGGGTTCATGACGAGATAGTCTCGTCATGGGCACAGCGCAACCGTGCTCCATGACGAGACTATCTCGTCATGGGCACTGAAGAGGTTAAATATACGTCAGTTCCCGCTTTTTAGTGGTCGACACAATAAACGGACATACAAAATCTATCATACTGTGTATCGTGGCGGCCATTTCAGAATGGATAAGGGGACAACTGTGTTACGCATATAAGAATACAGAAATACACAGCATCGATCGTGTAAACGATCCCGCACCATTGTATCCTCTGTACTCTTACATCCCCTTCGTTTGATAAACAAAATCGCCCTTGTTTGGCACATTACAGCCCAGGATGGGCTCTGTTATATAAATTTGATTATCATTCTTTATGTAGACAATCATGGGTCTGTGCGAGATTACAGTGTACATATTATTTAGCCCTGAATGGGCTCACATAATTCCAACTTTGATTATTTATAATAACTTCTCATTGGTGCCACTATATGCCGTTTTCTGAAATGTGTCAAGTTAAAATTTGGTAGTGATGTAAACCATAAAAACATTCTTACTTCAAATTTCTGAGTTTGAGAGAGATAATTTGCTTGTGAAACTCATACACAATTAGGGGCATCCGATCTGATCATCACAGTGAAATCTAATTGTTATCAGGCAGTTGTGCAGAAATATATACAGCTTAATATATCAATAGTATTGACAGACATTCGGGCATAAATCATTACTCAATATTAGATGACTGGACAGAGTAAGACCCCTATTTACATGGTATTGGGTAGTCTGCACAGACCTGCATTCATAGGTTACAGTGTATTGGTAATGTGTGCTTGAATACATGTTTGTTGTTCTTGCGAATGCTGGTTTCTTGTTACCAGAGACATTGCCCTTGGTTTTAACCCACATGTATCCACATTTCCTCTTCACAATTCAGACCATAGTGGGCTAGCATGCGAAGTTCCACTATATACTTAGATTCTAACTGTCTAAGAGTTCTTATGCGGTCGACTCCACTCCTTAGAAGTGCTACTTGATCCAGACAGAAAACATTAAGCAGATGGCTATTGTTTTTATGGTGTTCCGCAAAGTGCCTTGCAACTGGGTAATTACTGTCCTTCTTAGTTATTGCATGCATGTGCTCTAAAATTCTCTTTTTTTGTCTGGTGTATTGTGCTTCCCACATAACGTAGGTTGCACGGACACACCAGACAATAGACCGTAAAATCTGAGTTGCAATTTAATAGTTTGGTGATGTTTTTTGCCTGGTCTTTTCCTGGAACTTTGTAGTCTTTGATTATTTTACTGCTTTTGCACGCCTTGCATTTTAGCCAGGGGTAGCAACCTCTCACACTGTGTATAGGCTTCTCCTTTGGTAAAGTGGCTATGAACTAGCATGTCCTTAAGGGAAATATTTTTCCTATATGTTATGCTAGGATGTTGTGTTATCGCTTGGCCAATCACCACATCTGCCTGGAGTATATTCCAATGTTTTCTCAATTTGGCGGATGTGCCCCAAATCTGTAGAATAGGTTAAAATTAATCTAGTGGCCTCATCGCTATTATCCTTTGGGGGTCTATTAAGGAGATCTTCATTTCGCGTCCACTTGCTCTAGCCACAGCTGACCGTAAAATTTTCTGTGGGTAGCCTCTTTGTCTAAAACGACCTACTGCTTGCTTAGTTGCTGCTTCATGATCTTCTTTTGTTGTATTATTTCTTTTCAGACGGAAAGTACGGTGATGTACTTGTATTTGTATTTATAATTGTATAGATATATTTATTTGCGAAATTTGCACATAGTACACATAACCACCCAACATTTGGGTCAAATGCAAATACAGAAGGGCATTTGGACATCAAACATTAACTCAGGGATATAGTAAACAAATAGATATAGCACAACGGAAAAAACATCATCGGTACCCAGAGGCACTATACTGATGGGAGAAGGGCAGTGAGGACAACATACAGTCCAACAGTAGAATATCTGATCTGATATTTTACCGTAATGGATTTCAGTGTTATAGTTGCTTTTATTAAAAAACTAATACAATTGACCTAAATAGGTTATTGGCAACTGTCTCAAAGTTGACATATGGACAAGACGCTTTGCAGTATTAGGAAGCAACATTAATAACAGTCTAAACCAAGGACATGCTAATATGGACACCCGAGAAACAAGTCTGACTAGCAATCAAATAGCATTTTTAAACGCACTTGCACTTTAATCACTTTGTTAGGGCACTTGCTAATTTTGCACATATTCGCTACTAACACACAGCATATTTTGCACACCAGGGTAGACATGGAAGTACACGTATGACTGACATTAATGGCTACATCACAAAGGCAAATAAGTTACATGTAGCAGACCAAAGGTAAATGTGGCGACAAATACCTTGATTAGAAACGAGACCATCCTGATTTTTGAGTAATAAAAGTATTACAGCCGTGGCCCTATATCTGGTCACATATTGTCAAACACTCCGGGTAACAAAGAGTGACTGAATACTGAAGTGTTTCTGCTATGTCTGTCTATGATGTGTTATCACGTGATGGTTCACATACAGCACTGTCACTTTAAAAATGTGCGAAAAGCTTACCTCTGTGCCATGTGATCAAGGCTCACCCCGAGCCGAAACGCGTCGGGACCGAGCAAGGCAATAAAATCATTTAAGCACTATACTGTGGTCCGTTTCCGTCCGTGCAAGAAAGTTGAGGAGTGACGGAGTGAAACTATATGTATATGTGTATATATGTATATATATATGTATTATATATATATATATATATATATATAACCAAGCAGCCGTAATGACGAAAGATTTACCTTGTTAAAAAACTCTAAATACCATAATGCAATGAGCGGACACGCCCAGGTGGCGAGATTGAATAAATTGGTATTTAAGAGATGCGGTAGTCTGCCGTTCCTTATTTGGCCAAGATACCTGTGAGCAAGGGCGCAAGACGCTAGAAACGCGTAAGGACTGTAACTCTTGGCAGAGAATTTCTGTGCATTGGCTGTTTAGGAGCAGAGCTGCCTGGCGGAAATAAAGCAATACACAAGGTGTTGGCTCTCCAAAGTTTGGTGCTTCTTGTTTGAAAATATATATATATATATATATATATATATATATATATATATATATATATATATATATATATACATATATATATATATATTACCTACTGGCGGTCGCCAGTAGGTAGTTATAGTTAGGACCACGTTTCCATAGGAAAACCTCAACATTCTATTTTGAATAACTTTGGCGCCGGTCGACGAATCCTCGCGAATTTCTCAAAATAGGTGGGGCGCTACGCTCCGCTCCTACCCTGAAAGTCTCGGGGGGATTCGTCAAGCGGGGGCTGAGATAAAAGGGGGGTCCCAAAACGCGTTTTTCCCATGCATTTTTCCATAGGACCTTTAGAACGAGCTACAGCCCGAACGGCTGAACAGAATTACTAGAAATTTGGCAGAGAGGTAGTCCCTAGGTCAAGGAAGTGCCTTTTGTAGGTTTGGTGTAAATCTGTTCAGTAGATTCTGAGAAAATAGCCTTTAAATCAATATATATATCTGAGCCCGCTTACGGTACGCTTACCGTACGCTTACGGTAAGCGTACGGTGGCGTGCGCGAGCGCGATTCTGATTGGCTCTTAGATCTTAGTAAACATTCGAATCGGCAGAAACCAGGAAGCGGCGTCCGCCATTTTGTCTACCGCACTGAGTGTTATGTATCAAACATGATGGCCAAAAACATGTTACGGGGATGTTTTGACAACTCCCTCTCACATAGTCATGTTGAGGGAGTCCCCAAACATCCCCCAAGAGCAAAAACGGCATTATTTTTTTTTCGGCAATTTCGCGGGGTACGCTTACCGTACGCTTACCGTAAGCGTACGGTAAAAAAATAAAAATAAAAAAAACACTATCCACACTTTCTCCACCCCTTGTGCAAATGGTGGCCGAAGGCCACCATTTGTGCATGGCTTATCAAAGCACAGAAATTTCCCAAAAAATTTCAACAGATTACCTATCACAAGGAAGCGCATAATATGTCCTCCATGTGCGCACGGTGCGCGAAGCGCATCGTGCGTACATGGCCCATCTAGCGTAACGTGGGCACGGCACTAACTGCGTAAAGTGGGTGCGCGGTGCGCGAAGCGCACCGCGTGCTCACTGTGCGCGCACGGTGCGCGAAGCGCACCGTGCGCGCACGGAACGAACTGCGTTAAGTGGGCGCGCACGCCACGAATGGCGTAAAGTCACTTAGCATTTAAAAAACCGTACAAATTCACTGAAAAAACCATAGGTTTCACACACGTTATAGTTAGGAATTAGCATTTAAAAAACCTTGCAAATTCACTGAAAAAACCATAGGTTTCACACATGTTATAGTTAGCGGAAATTTTACTGATAAAAAACCAATGAAATTGCCCCGTTATAGTTAGTGCTGGCAACTATAACTCACGCGACCGCAATCTTCTGCTGATGACATATGTGTCTTTATGAAAAAAAAATATTTGTAATATATGTATAGCTAAAAATGTATGGAAGAAGACATGGGCAAATAAGTGTCTAAATACAGTATTAGCATCAGCAGAGGATTGCGGTCGCGTGAGTTATAGTTGCCAGCACTAACTATAACGGGGCAATTTCATTGGTTTTTTATCAGTAAAATTTCCGCTAACTATAACATGTGTGAAACCTATGGTTTTTTCAGTGAATATATATATATGCACACACTCGCACACACTCGCACACACACTCGCCAGTAGATATAGTTAGGACCGAGTTCCCATAGGAAATCAGAAAATTCTATTTTGAATAACTTTGGCGCCGGTTGACTTATCTTCGTGAAATTTTCAAAACTAATGGGACGCTCCGCACAGCTCCTACCCTGGAAGTCTCGGGGTGATTCGTCAAGCGGGGGCTGAGAAAAAAGGTGGGGTCCCAAAACACGTTTTCCCCATGCATTTTCCCATAGGGTGAAAAAAACATTTTTTTTTTTTTTCAAAAAATCGCGGGTGCGCGCACCCCCCCGCCATTTTGAGTTTTAGAGGCAGAAGAGAGCTAAAACACAAGTGGAGAACATGAAAAGGGGGCAGGGTAGAGAGTCCCTGACCCCCTAGGCCTTCTCAGGGGGACCATGAAAGACCCCTAAGGTCCCAAAAAAAATAAAAATGTTATAAATATTGCGCGGTGCGCGTACCGTGAAAAACCCTTAAAAAAAACAAAAACATTTAAAACTGTTTATAAGTTTATAGAAGATATTAACTATGCTGTTCAACTTTATCCAAATTAAAAAAAAAAGAGCTGAGCCATTCCATATTACAGGATACAGTCAATCTATAACTGTATACATAGGTAGTTTATTGTAAAATAAATATATACAAAATATCATAATACATACATAAATTAGCATTTAAAAAACCTTACAAATTCACTAAAAAAACCATAGGTTTCAAACACGTTATAGTTAGAAATTATCATTTAAAAAACCTTTCAAAAATTCACTTATAAAACCATAGGTTTCACACACGGTATAGTTAGGAATTAGCATTTAAAAAACCTTGCAAATTCACTGAAAAAACCATAGGTTTCACACATGTTATAGTTAGCTGGACATTTCACTCGTACAAAACCATTGAAATTCCCCCGTTATAGTTAGCTGAACTAACTATAACGGGGGAATTTCAATGGTTTTGAACGAGTGAAATGTCCAGCTAACTATAACGTGTGAAACCTATGGTTTTTTCAGTGGAAAAAAAAAATATATATATATATATATATATATATTTATATTTCGAAACACATCCTCAAACTCCCGGGACACTTACACCGCGGTGCCATCACAGGGTCCAAGGCTCCCTGTATTGAATAGTGATCCACAATGCATCAAAGCATTCGATGCACTCCATCCCAAAGAGAGAGTCCAAAAAAAGTCACAGGCTTGAAATTGATTTATTCGGCAAAAACGAGCCACATACCCAACGCGTTTCGGCGTGACCGCCTTGATCACGGGTAAATTGTCACTCGCTAACAAACAAATATTTAAACTATAACTGAACGTAACATAAAAAACATGGAAACAGGACAAATTCATGTAAGTCCAAACATATCGTTCCCAAAACGTCAGCCATCTTGGAATGGTGCAATTATACAGATCATACATATAAGAACAGTAAGTTCCGAGGTATCCCACATTAATTCAAGAATATTGTGTATAAGCACATTCACTTACATTGATTGACTGATTAAAATTTGTAATTTATAAACCAATTTTTTTTAAACCAAATTCTTTTACCCAAATTTTCTTGGTGCCATTAGACATATAGTATCTCAATCGAAGTATGTGTTACAGCACTAGTCGAGCGTCAAACATTAATTGCACTCTGATGATTCTCAGACACATTGTCAATACTATCCGTCTAAGAATGTTCAAATGTATGACAAAACTTTATTAACAACGGTCTACGTACAAGAGACATTAATCTTGGGGAAATGTCTATATCTGACTAAATATCCAGATAACGATAATAATGGTAGTAGACCCGACAGATAGTAGAATTGTAGTAACTTTACAATAACCGAAAGCGTCACCGTGTTGAACATTGCTCAGTGATATTGCGGTGGACACTAAGTCGTATTCTCTTATTTATATCCCTAATGTGTGATCTAGATAAAACCACCAATATGGATATTATGGAATCACAAATTCAAACCCAAGTGGGTATTCACTCATTACTTGCGCATATATTTCTTAGAGACAGAGAATTGCATTATAAGACCCCAGTGGGTATAAACATATCTCATGAACACAATGCCTATTCAAGTAGAAAGACCAACATTATTGTTGTCATCACTGTCTTGAAACCATAATTGCTCCCAAGTGGGTATTAATTTGACGTATGCACAAATTAATGCTCGTTGCAAAGATTACGATTAAGTTGAGTATACACTCATCTCATCAACAAATTATCCATTCAAAATAGAGAATGTGAACGACAGAACACTAATTATTACTAATCTCTGAGAATCAGCTAGATTTCACTTGTCAGCACCATCTGAAAAGGTAAACAAATATGATTGGGTTACAAATATGTCATCAACAAATAAGGAAAAGGAGAAAGGAGATTCACAACGAGATTTGATGAGATCAATAAAAGGATTGAGAAATATGAGGAAGAGATCATAGCCAAAAAAGAACGGAAATTCCTAAGGGACAAGATTGACTATCAATCAGGCAGGATTTTCACTTTTGGCCGCAGATTTGACAACATTAGCAAGAAAGATGTCTTTACTACTGGAGAAAAGACTGCAGCCAATGAAAGAGAAGAGAGTGACAAGAGTGATGTGAGTGAAAGTGACATTTCGGACGATGGAACAACTGAGAAAACCCAACCTAGACCAGTAAATTTTTGGGAGGAATTCCGCCTAATGAATCAAACACAAAATTAACAGAACTGGCAGAAGGATCGTGGTCGAGGAAGAGGAAGGGGCTACAGAGGGCGAGGCAGAGGCAGAGGAAGAAACGCAACAGGACAATCGCCGTCTACAAACAAATCAGGCGTGGTGGATGGAGCAAGAACCACAGCAACTCCCATGGGAATGGAAACAAGGGGTCAAAAAAACAGAAGATGAACTGTCAGAATGTGGTAAATTTGTCAAACCATCCTTTGAATTGTATTGAATATGATGTGCTACAATATGGTTTATCTTTCTGTCCTACTGCACCATTCTCGTACTCTAAGGAAAGAGTTGATTTGTATCATTTCACTAGGAAATTACGCCTGCATAAATGGCATAAACTAAAGGTTAAAAACACCCAACCTTTTAATCATTTAAATAAGATCAGTCCCGTGGAAGATACTATCAATGAAGTCAATACTTTAATTGCTCTGAAAGAACTTGAAAGTGATGATATTGGTGACCCCATCACAGCCCAATCATTGGGTTTCAAGACCGATCTTAGTTGTCCCAATGACTTCGCACCGAAATCTAATTTTAATCCCACTATGCCACCTAGTGGTATTGATATTTTTGAAACTCTGGTTATCACCGATTTAAAATCTTTAGCTAAAAAGAAGATATGGCAAAATGACAATCTAAACAAATCGCAGAGATTAGCAATCAAATCCTTACAAGCAGACAAAAACATAGTGATCCGACAATCGGATAAAGGGGGTAACGTCGTTATCCTCAACACACATGATTATCTGCAGGAAGGGTTACGTCAACTGGGCGACAAAGAATGTTATGAGGTTGTAGAGAGGAATGTTATTGATGAATCTAATACTCAATACCATAACATATTGAAGTCTTGGCACACACAAGGAATTTTAGAATGGAATGAATATTCCTTCTTATTAAATCGTACACCTAAAGTGGCCTTATTATACCTATTGCCCAAATTGCATAAAGATATGGTCAATCCTCCAGGGAGACCTATTGTTTCATCTATAGGCTCCCTGTTGGAGAGAACTTCCAAATACATTGACTACTTCCTACGTATGTATGTAGAAGGTTTACCTTCCTATCTAAAAG
Source organism: Triturus cristatus (assembly GCF_964204655.1). Lineage (NCBI taxonomy): Eukaryota > Metazoa > Chordata > Amphibia > Caudata > Salamandridae > Triturus > Triturus cristatus. Next base: position 338,635,799 of record NC_140591.1, on the reverse strand, counting down.
ATAGTAGGGATTTTCTCAATAAAATCAAACAAGTGAAGTGGCAAAAGGATTATCTGCTGATTACCTTAGATGTTTGCCGCCTCTATACGAGCATCAAGCACACCGATGGTATACAGGCTTGCAAACAATTTCTGACTTCACGTTCCATCTCATTCTTGCAACATACAGATATGCTGTTACAGATGATCAGATTCTGTTTGGAGAACAACTTTTTTGTCTTTAATGATGTCTTTTACAGACAAACACAGGGAACTGCTATGGGCACCTGCTTTGCTCCCAGTTATGCCAACCTTTTTATGGGGCACTGGGAGCAGCAGGTGCCCGAGACATGTAATCTATATCGCAATCATGTAAAAACATGGTTGCGTTATATAGATGATTTGTTTATCATCTGGGAAGGCAGTGAAGAACTTGCCTATGATTTCATTGATGTTCTTAATAACAACGAGGTCAATTTGAAATTTGAGGGCACCATCAGTAGGTCCTGTATAGAATTCTTGGACTTACAGATTGAGGTTGTTGAAGATTCATTAACATCTAAACTGTATCGCAAAAAAACATCAGGGAACACGCTGCTACATGCGGAGAGTGGACATCCTAGGTCCCTTATCAACAGCATTCCGTTTGGAGAATTCCTCCGGGCCCGGAGGAACTGTAGCTCTGATTCAGACTATGTACAGGAATGCAAAGTTATGTATGAAAGATTTTTGGATAGGGGATACAAAATGAATGTGATCAGAGAAGCGTGCGTGAAAGCCACTAATTTTAAACATGATGAATTATTGACCCCCAAAGAAAAGCCAGATGATGACAACAAGGAAGTCATTAGATATATAACAACTTACAATTCAGGTTCCTTTGATGTGAAAAAATGTCTAAAAAGACATTGGGGTATCCTAAAAACTGAAGCAACGTTGGATGAAGTTGTGAAGGATGTTCCCAATGTAACATACAGGAAGGCCAGTTCTCTACACAATAAATTGTGCAAGAATGAAGTCAGTACTGTCAAATCATCTACTATAGATGTTCAGGGTTTTTTCACTTGCATGACATGCAAAGCTTGTAAATTCAGTTCCAATGTTAAGAAAGTCCATTATTCAATCAGGGACGAGGATAGATACATTGAGAAACATCTTACTTGTCTATCTGATTATTGCGTTTATGTGTTGAGCTGCCCCTGTGTAAAAAGATACGTGGGCAGTACTATGTTTGCTGCCAAGAAACGAATCTTGGAGCACATGAGGGCGATTCAGAACAAGGATAAACTCTCCCCTATAGCACGACATTACGAGGAGTACCACAAAAGTAATCGCAATCTGCTGAAATTCTTTGTAATAGATCGAATTCCTGCAACCATTAGGGGGGGAGACCGAATTCGTAAATTACGACAACTTGAATCGCATTACATTTTGGAACTGAATACCAAGATTCCATGGGGTTTAAACTCTGAAGAAGAACTTTCTTGGTTTCTGGGGGAATAATTTCCTCTTGATCTGGTTATTCATGATGGATTAGCATGTGAAGTTTGTCTCAGAATTTTCTGCTGTGTGTCCTATGTTTTTAACAGTGAAGGTTATTTGTACTGTATATATTTCTAACAGATTTCTCCTTTCTCCTTTTCCTTATTTGTTGATGACATATTTGTAACCCAATCATATTTGTTTACCTTTTCAGATGGTGCTGACAAGTGAAATCTAGCTGATTCTCAGAGATTAGTAATAATTAGTGTTCTGTCGTTCACATTCTCTATTTTGAATGGATAATTTGTTGATGAGATGAGTGTATACTCAACTTAATCGTAATCTTTGCAACGAGCATTAATTTGTGCATACGTCAAATTAATACCCACTTGGGAGCAATTATGGTTTCAAGACAGTGATGACAACAATAATGTTGGTCTTTCTACTTGAATAGGCATTGTGTTCATGAGATATGTTTATACCCATTGGGGTCTTATAATGCAATTCTCTGTCTCTAAGAAATATATGCGCAAGTAATGAGTGAATACCCACTTGGGTTTGAATTTGTGATTCCATAATATCCATATTGGTGGTTTTATCTAGATCACACATTAGGGATATAAATAAGAGAATACGACTTAGTGTCCACCGCAATATCACTGAGCAATGTTCAACACGGTGACGCTTTCTGTTATTGTAAAGTTACTGCAATTCTACTATCTGTCGGGTCTACTACCATTATTATCGTTATCTGGATATTTAGTCAGATATAGACATTTCCCCAAGATTAATGTCTCTTGTACGTAGACCGTTGTTAATAAAGTTTTGTCATACATTTGAACATTCTTAGACGGATAGTATTGACAATGTGTCTGAGAATCATCAGAGTGCAATTAATGTTTGACGCTCGACTAGTGCTGTAACACATACTTCGATGGAGATACTATATGTCTAATGGCACCAAGAAAATTTGGGTAAAAGAATTTGGTTTAAAAAAATTTGGTTTATAAATTACAAATTTTAATCAGTCAATCAATGTAAGTGAATGTGCTTATACACAATATTCTTGAATTAATGTGGGATACCTCGGAACTTACTGTTCTTATATGTATGATCTGTATAATTGCACCATTCCAAGATGGCTGACGTTTTGGGAACGATATGTTTGGACTTACATGAATTTGTCCTGTTTCCATGTTTTTTATGTTACGTTCAGTTATAGTTTAAATATTTGTTTGTTAGCGAGTGACAATTTACCCGTGATCAAGGCGGTCACGCCGAAACGCGTTGGGTATGTGGCTCGTTTTTGCCGAATAAATCAATTTCAAGCCCGTGACTTTGTTTGGACTCTCTCTTTGGGATGGAGTGCATCGAATGCTTTGATGCATTGTGGATCACTATATATATATATATATATATATATATATATATTCAGTGAAAAAACCATAGGTTTCACACATGTTATAGTTAGCTGGACATTTTACTCGTAAAAAACCAATGAAATTGCCCCGTTATAGTTAGTTCAGCTAACTATAACTCGCGCGCCCGCAATGCACTGCTGATGACGTCACATATTACATCACTCATGACATGGTCAGTGACATCACTCATGACATCACTGATGACATCTCAAATGACATCACTGATGACATCACTGATGACATCATCCAGTGAATGTGTGTTTTTCTGAAAATTAAATATGTTTTATATATGTGTATCTCAAGGTCGATGGAAGAATAAATGGGTATATAAGTGTCTAAATGGATGATTTGTTTTTGAAAAATTGATTGTGTTACTGACTGATTAAGTGTATCTCTCACTTTGTGTATAAGTGGCTGCATGGGTTGGTGAGTAGCTATATGGGTGTCTATATAGGTTATTAGTTGTTTTTTTGAGTATCAGTCTGAGTGTCTGTATGGTACGGTGGGGGGTATTACGTAGTGCATAGGTGTATGAATGAGTGACTCACTGTTTGTATGTGTTGAAGACAGCATGTGTGCAGGACTGTATGTGTGGATGAGTGTGTGTATGGGTGTGTTATTGAGTGAATGACTGTCTCAATAGTGTCTTCAGGAGTAACTACATATGTTTTTAACTAGTATATGTGACTATTGGTGTATATATGTGAGTATATGTGAGAGGGAGAGATTGAAAGAGTTCCTGTATGAATAAGTATGTGTTTCTATAAGTGATTGTTTAAAAGACTAAGTATGTGTAAGTTTCCGTAGAAGTAAGTATGGTGGTGTGTGTATTACTGTATATGCAAGTAAATGTATGTTTTATTCTTTATTAGCATGAGTGACTATGTGTGTGAGTAACTCTATGGATGAGTGGCATTGTGTAACAGGATGTATAGATGTATGAGTACATATGATGAGTGAGTACATGTATGAGTGACTGTATAGGACTGTTGGTGAATGAGTGGATGTGTATGTGGATCTTAGAATTACTGAAGAGGTTGTTGTAACTGGTATTGGTATGTCCATTGTTTTGAAATTTTTAGTCTCTATTTTTGAATGTGTGTATCAAAGCTTATATTAAGGTGAGAGGAGGTCTGCCACTCTATCACAAGGATGATGTCATCAGTGATGTCATCAGTGATGTCATTTGAGATGTCATCAGTGATGTCATGAGTGATGTCACTGACCATGTCATGAGTGATGTAATATGTGACGTCATCAGCAGTGCATTGCGGGCGCGCGAGTTATAGTTAGCTGAACTAACTATAACGGGGCAATTTCATTGGTTTTTTACGAGTAAAATGTCCAGCTAACTATAACATGTGTGAAACCTATGGTTTTTTCACTGAATTTCTAAGGTTTTTTAAATGCTAATTCCTAACTATAACATGTGTGAAACCTATGGTTTTTTCAGTGAATTTCTAAGGTTTTTTAAATGCTAATTCCTAACTATAACGTGTGTGAAACCCATGGTTTTTTCAGTGAATTTTCAAGGTTTTTTAAATGCTAATTCCTAACTATAACGTGTGTGAAACCCATGGTTTTTTCAGTGAATTTGCAAGGTTTTTTAAATGCTATTTTTTTCTTTTATTCTTCATTTTTTTCAAACATATTTTTAATTTAATTTTCTTATCTTTTATAAAGACTATGCTTAAATTTTTAAAATCCTTAAATATTTTTTTCATATATATTTTTTAAAATAAACATGTAAAATGTATTTCCAGATTTTTTTTTTTTTTTTTTATAGTACGCGTACCGTAAGCTCACGGTAAGCGTACGGTTTACGCAACGTCCGTAATCTATCTACGCTGCTTGCGCATAGTTACGTACTTTGCGTAGCCGCGCGTACTGCGCGTGGGACGCGTGCGCGCTTACGCAACACGCGCACGTTACGCGGAAGTGCCGGGAAATGACTGTTATGCGCATGCGCGCAAGCGCGTGTCTTTTTTACGCGCACGCGTACTTTTTGCCGTAAGCGTACCGTAAGCGTACCGTAAGCGTACGGTAGGTCATGTGATCTTGAAACACAACTTTTGATTGGTTGAAACTACTTTCAGTTCTAGAACTCTCCTACACCACACCCATTCCCCTCATTTCTGCTTGTGATCCCTTGGGAGAAGGAGCTGGTTTGTCTTTGGGATACGATGGCAGAACAGCAGAGCTCTTCTGAGAGTGAGGCTAGCACCAGCAGCACTGTCTTGAGGCAGAGAGCGAGGAAAGTAAAGCCTTCTTACGTTTGGGAGTATTTTACTTTTCCAGAAGGCCAGCAAAAGGTGAATGCACCCTTAGTTACTTGCAAGCTGTGTAAGCGTGTACTTTCTAGAGGTAATCCTAACAGGAAGTATTCCTTTGGGAATCACACCATGAAGAGACACCTCCAGGAAGTACACAGAAGGACACATGGTCATCTTTTTGGAGGTAACTCTTCAGAAAGACGAGCCAGTACATCCACAGCAGCTCAGCCTGGACCATCATCTGCAGGGCAGACTCCTTCTTCTGCAGGTCAGGTGAGCCCTTCATCTGTGGGGGGAGAATCTCCTTTTGCTGGCCCTCTGGAAATTAACCCTCGGTTTGCGAGGGTTGAAGTACGGTGCGCCACTTGTCACGATCTAATTACTTATAGGGAGACCAGTGTTTCCCTGGTGAACAGTAAAATAGATCAGCACACTTGTCGTACCGTCTAATATTCCCAATCTTTCTTTCCTCTGTCCCTGCATGAACACAACGGTTCTTTTAAGAGCCAACCTTATCTTTCATCTTTTTTTTTCTTTTTTTTTAAAAACTTTCTTTTTTTTTTTACCGTACGCGTACGGTAAGCGTACCTTTTTTTTATTTTTTAAAAAAAAACACTAAAAATCATTTATCTCATTACAAAGTCCTTGAGAGACTACAATTTTTATTTTTAACTTACCATACTCACTCAAAAAAATATTTATTCATTTGTTTTTTTTTAAAATAGTTTTTAAAATGGTTGTAGTTTCCGAAAATTTTCTATATCGATCTGAAAATAAAGAAAAAAGTATTAATATTTTTTATCCATTTTATAATACAATACACATATTTACATTTTTTACAAAAAAATATTTTTGCCTTATTTTTGCTGTTTTCAGAATATATTGCATTTCACTATTAATTGTGAAAGCAATTGCATTCATCATTTTACAGCGGGCAAAAAAAATTAACAATCACAAAGATTGTATTAAAAAAGCCCAGAATGTCTTCTCACTTAAACTTATCATTACAGAAATGCATATTATTCTAAAAAAATATCATCTAAAAACAATACTTTTTTCTTTAAAATACCGTCTGATATGTTTGTTTCAGAAGTATAATCACAATATTATATCTCAAATAACTCCAAAATACATCTGATTTTATTTCCTTTAGGCCAAATAGTATTTTTTTTTTTTTCCTGGAATAAATTTCCAAGGGAAAACCATTAAAATTCTAAAGTTTAATCTGTCCAGATCTCACCAATTCTCTGTAACATTTTGGTTCACGAAAATTTTTTGAATAATTTATTTAGTCCACAATAGAATTGCTTACTTTTCCACATGGCCAAATAGTAATTTTTTAAATCATTTTTGAAAAAATTTCCAATGGCAGTCCAATAGCATTCCATAATTTAAAATGTGCAGAAGTTACCGATTATCTCTAAATTATTGGTTTTTGAAAATTGCATTAAAATTTAAAAAAGTCAACATTACAATTGGTTATCTTTCCTTTAGGCCAAATGATAATTTTAAAAATCTTTTTTCTACAAAATTGCAATGGTAATCCAGTAAAATGGTAAAATTATTTTGTCCAGATCTTGCCAAATCTCTCTAAAATTTAGGTTTCAGGAAGATTAGATAGGAATTTGCTAAATCAAAAGGCAAACGTTGTTTGAAAATCAATTGGGAATCATTACACAGTGTCCAGCCTTTTTCACATTTTAGATAAACTGTGTAATGTCCAGAAGTAACAGTAGGTCCATCATGGAAAATTATTGCAACAGTTACAAAAGTTTTTCCTGAAATTGATAATTGCTGTCCTGTAAACTTCTTTATTAAAGTATCCAATTTTGATCCATCAGCTCTACATCGTTGCATCATTAAAATTACATACTGTCCGTATTCCCTTAAAATTAATGTTGAAAACATGTCAGAATTACACTCACCACATTTCATGCTATGATTAGCATCTTTAACTAATTTTGCAAAAGTGACTGTTTTACTCTCTGGCAATGTCAAATAAATAAACCTTTCATTATCAACAATAGAGCCACATATATTATAACAATTATCACAACTATGTTCCCATTTATAAGAGAGACCAAAAAAAATGTCAATGGGAACTCCTTCTTCTTCCACTACCTGAAGAAAATACATCAAAAATTCGTGTGCATCTTGCTGTTCATTTTGAGAAAACTGTGTTCGTCCTGAACATACATCTAAAAGTTTTCTAATTTCAGTAGCACTTTCTATTTGAGTTTTATCTTTACTCAGCTTTTCAAAAAGGAGACTGAGCTCTGAACAGAATCTTTTTCCCTGATTTACTATTATCTGCTCTTGCAAACTTTCCAGATAAAATGCAACATTCAGCACTACATTAGCGTAGCAGTTGACACCAGAGCTATTTTCAAAATGACATCCTACAACCTGTTCTTCATTTTCCTTATTCTTTTTGCTTGCAATTACATCACTCCTCTTTTTTTTCCTCTTCTCTACATCTTCATTACAGATATTCTCATTTCTCCTTTTACGAGAAACTACACGTTTCTCCAACACAGGATACTGACCTAAATGAGGAGCATAGCTTCTTCTTAATCTATTATACTCCTTTACACAGTTTGTATCAGCACTAACTTTTGAGTCATCAAAGTCTATCATGAATAAACCTGATAATGTTTTGACTCGTGACAAAGCTACATATGCCATACCTTCTTTGAACACAGTTGAACCAATGTTCACAAATGCACAATCTACAGTCAATCCTTGAGACTTGTGGATAGTTACAGCATATGCTAGTGAAAACGGAAACTGCTTCCTACGTACATATAAGTCTTTCACAAGCATGAAACGAACTGAACAACGACAAATGTCTTTAACTTCCTCTATCTGATCAAATTTTATCTGTAAACATTCAATTCCTTCTTTTTTCTGATAATTAATAAAACCCACAACTCTTCCCATCGCTCCATTCACTAAGCCTTTCTCAACATCCAAATTTCTCCTTAAAAACACTCTACAGTTCATGCAAACATAAAGATTTTTTTCTAATCCTGCTGTTTTGGAGATGTTCTTCTCTAGTGAGTCCAATTTATTTTTCAGTTTGCCTGTTACTGTGACTGTAATTCTTCCATCCTCAATTTTGTCCACTGCTTCCAATTTCCTGATGTCTTCCTTTTCCAATTTCAAAAGCTCCTCATTAAATATTGAGCATTCACGTAGAGTTGGCATTAAGCAGATGACACTTTTGTTTTCTGCAATATTCTTGTATATTTTCTCTGCAACTATTTCTTCCTTTGGAAATAAATTATGTAGCAGCCGACTCTGTAATGCTTTTTTCCCAACATCTGTGAGTAGTCCAATCCTGATATCTTTCAGAATACTTCCATATTCTTCATCGTTTGCTTGCCTCATATTAGTTGTAAGTTCCTTGTACTCAAAGAAGGACCAAATATTTGTATTTCCAATGCTTCCCAATGACTTCTTTGTGTCTTCATGTGTCACAGTATTAAACACTGGTTGTCCTTTAACTGGAGTAAGTTGCAAAAGATCGCCAAAAACTATGACGTGTTTTCCACCAAATAACACGTCATAGTCTGTCTTCAAAATTTGCTGCATTCTTAAATGCACAAAGGCAAGCATTAAGTTTGATACCATGCTCACCTCATCAATAATGAGAACTTGCATCTTCTTCAATACTCGTGAAACTTCCAAGGATGCTTCTCCAGTTAGCTTGTTGAATTGTATTTTGTTCTCATGCTCCACTGGTAACATTAGCAAACGATGTAAGGTGATTCCTTTTATGTTATATGCTGCTAACCCAGTTGGAGCAGTAACCACACAAGACAAAGTAGAATCCGTTTTTTGCTTTAGGTAGCTTCTGATGACTTTAATTAGGAAACTTTTTCCAGTGCCAGCTTGTCCGCTTACATACATCCTGATTGGATGAAATGATGTGCATGAGCACTCTTTTTTGATATGTAGAAATCCGTGATCAATTTTGTTTTTGATCTCTTCATAAATTTGTTGCTGCTCTTGATTCAGTTGTCTTTCCAAATTTTCTAAGTCTATAAATTCTTCTTGAGCTTGATTCATAGCCGTTTCCACTTCATTCATGGCTATTGATGCTTCATTTTCAACGATTGGTTGTCCTAGGGGATCTTGACTGTGTGTTCCTGAACTTTGGCTGTCCTGAGAACTGTCTCTAGCTATTTCTGCTGCAATTGTAGTTTCCTGTTCAATTTCTTCATTTAACATTTGCAGATAAGTTGAGAATGTACTGCATTGTATGCTGTCTTTGCAAGCATTAAAAGAATCTTCATAGCTCTGGAATTCTCCCAGTAGTTCATCCTCTGTACGCCATGGTTTAAACAACTGTAAAAGAGCCAAGTAGTAAAATTCTTTCTTGTCGGTAGTGTCGCAACTCAGCTTCCGGTGATTTATCAAACTTCCTTTGGTTTGCTTCACCAAACATCCTTCTTCACCAACAACTTTATATTTTCCACTGTTGATGTCTTCTGCAGCTTTCCGTGAATAAATGTAGTTCTGCAGCACTTCATAGAGACACATGTTCTCCAGATGATGACTTCTCTTGGGATAATATGTGTCCAACATGTTTGTTTTCAATATGTCTGTACTTTCTGGGTCATTCTCAGCCAAATATTCAATTTCTCCAACAGATTTCAGTACCCGATTTCTCATTGCTGCAAGGCCTAAACTTGCCCAAATTATTCTTCTTGACTTCGAGTAGAGACTTGCAGAAGATAACCTATCTGAACATTCGTAGGATCCAATTTCTCGATGCGATAACATCTTCAAACTGAAACTGTACAGCTTCTTACTGACAGTCTTCTCGTGAGAAATCTCTTCCCACATTTCCTTCAATTCTGTTTTTTCTGATTTCGTAATGTAAGACGTTACATATCGAGCAACAGCAATGGAATTGTCAGCAACATACTGTATATCCATGTTAGCGTTCCACATGGATAAAATGACTGGGTTGTAGTCATTTATATTTTTTGATTCTTCTTTTCTTTTAAGGTTGTAGGTATTCTTAGGTGATTTTCTTGTGATAGTATGTCTCACAGCTGACATAAAACTGTTGACTCTTCCATTTGTAAGAACAGGTCTAGGAAATCCAAATCGACATTTAGTGTAGTATTTTTCTTTGCTCTTGTATTTCCGTCGACAGTATTTTCCACACCGATGACTTTGGAAACGTAGAACTTGCTCCTTTAACTTGTTCTCTTCTGTGCTTTTAGGTATAGCACATGTTGCATATTCTTCAATGTAAGATAACACTGCTTCATCAGTATCTGTTCCAAACTTTGGGGCATCCTTGATCCACAGCAGCATATGAATATGAGGAGCACCTCTTGCCTGGTACTCTTTTCTCCAAAAGAAATCCACTACTTCTCCAAGGGGTGGATTTTTTTTATTGCAGATGAAGGACATCATAGCCTCAAATCTATGATTGAAATATCTGCAAACATTAACCGGATCCAATGAGCACAGTTCTCCTGCTGTCTTGTATTCGATGTTTTCAATGTTTGAATTGGCCTCTCGTAGAAAATCCAGTAAATCATCCCAAGCGTACTCGGCGCAGCTTAGGGTAAGGAACCATGTTGGTGTTCCTAAGTTGCGTAACATGCATTTTAGTTCACCATGGCGTCGGTACCAATATTCATTTGTCCCACGCTGACAAGCCATCAGATTGATCAGTTGTGTTTCCAAATGATCATCTCGGTGCTGCACTTTCTCCATAAAATCCTTAGCAGACACATTTTGTAAATGTACTCCACTTTTTAAAATGTGATTTACTGCATAAGACAGTGCAGACAAGTCGCTTTCAAATAAAAGATGGAACAAATAAGGGATACTTTGTCGAAATCTGGGATCTTCAGCATATAGTCTTGTAGTCCGATACTCAGAAGCTGGAATCTGTTCTGGACGTTCATCGTATCGTCCTCCTTTTCCTTTAGGAAACAGCTGGGGAAAACATCGAGCTTCCAAGCTCTCCTCCCATACACTCACGGGATTTCCTTTTGCTTTCTTCATCTGAAAGAGATCAATATTGTCTCCCATAACTTCTTTCGAATGGAGAGGATGTATGCTAAAATGTTCATAAATTTCTTCTTCCTTTGACTTGTCCACTTTTTCAATTTGTCCAGTTGGTGTTTCTGTGTCTCCTTGTAAATCTTCTTCTTCTTCTTCTTCTTCTTCTATATAAATTGATTCATACCATTTGTTATTTTTTTTCAAATACAAATTTGCTCTTTGTACTTTCCGCACATCTACCAGCTCCTGCCAAATCTTCTTATTCTTTGTAGGTACACCATTAACCAGAATAATTAATGGTTCAGTTTCCAAAGTATCCGCATCAATAGTTTCCATATTTTTTTTCAAATCCAAGGGCAAATACACCACTCTACCTTTTAAACCTCTCAGTAAATCTGAAGGAGGTAATTTACCAGTTTTGGGCTCCATACGTACTATGGTCTGGAACGGATGAACACATTGAATGAGTATAGACTCATATGTATTTAATTCAGAAAGTTCAGCAGGAATAGCATCCAATTCTAAATTATTATGTACAGCTCTGGTCGGCATTCTATTTTCCTCTAACTTGTTGTAGCAGTATTTACAAATACGCTGATCTTCACCCAATTCAAAACAATTTTCAAGAAATATATATGTGGCAAAATCCATCCACTTATAATTATCTTCATTTTCACTCTTTCTGTAGAGATCAACATTCCTAGTTTGTTTTCTATAATGAGTTCTGCGGCAACAAATACAAGTAACATTTGGTCTTTCATTAGAGACTATTGCAAATTTTGTTATGTGATCATTAAATGTGTTACTTACAGAGGGTTCTACATTCTCTTCCACTTCTGCCTCATTTACTGTGTCCTTCTCTGCACTGTTTTCTTCAGGACCAAAGTAACAAAACTGAATTTCATCAACAACCTTCTCTACATCTGATACCGTTCCTCGGAACAGAGCCCTATTCAATTCATTTAACTTTATTGCTGGACTTTTGGCAAAATACAACCGTCTCACAAACTTTCTCATTTCAGTATGATGAACAGCCAGCATCCTAAAATGATGGAAAACACTATTGCACACTTTTCTAGATAGACAAGCAAGAGAATGACCCTGCAAACCAGTATTCTCTCTCACTCTGCATGGATCCAGACTTTGAAGCACCTTAATCTTTTGTTTTACACTTTTTTTACTATATTCTCTTAGAAACTCTCGAAATCTGTCAATAGATTCCTGACGCACAGTGCAAATACTACTACAATTCCAAGTGTACACTGGGGCTTTAGGACGTCTCCCCATTGCCTCATCTGCCATCACTTGTACCTCATCTCTTGGAACCATTATCTCCTTCTCCATTATGCAACCATTTTTTACTTCGTATGAACGACCTCTGGTGTCAACTGCATGCAGCAAACTATTACTTTGAAAATAGCTTTCTTCATTAAAAAAAGGTTCACTACTTGAACTATGCATCCACTTTCCTAAAAACACTTTACAAAAGTTTGTTCTGTTCACTACTCTTTTGCTTTTGCTTTGTGATTTCAGTACATTAACCATTTTATCTAATGTACGCATCCTATTCAAAATTAATATGAATAGTTTCCTTTTTAATTCTAATGCTTTTGCTGCAATGGCTTCAATTTCTTTTTTTCTCTTATAATATTTAGCCTTTTGCTTATATTTCTTTATATCCTTTATCAAATTGGACATAACTCTTCTCTGAAACATTTTTCTACGTATCTCTTTAAATGCTGTTTTTCTGTTTATGTTAAACTTTTCAATTGCAGAAGGTATATTTGCATTAACTAAATCCTCAATTTTTTGCTGTTCTGTAGGTTTTGTTACATTTTTCCGAGAACAGACATTTTGTACATTTTTGTTTGTTTTCAATATTTTGTTTAGGAATTGTTTTTTTTGCTTACCAGAAGATTTTTTCTTTTTCCCAACATCAGCATCTTCTACTAACTTTGGTCCTCCAGTTGTCCTCAAATATAGTTTTTTTTTTAGCGTTTTTTGAACTCGAGATTTTGTAGGCATCTTAAATTTTGTTCACTGTTCTTCAGCAATACCTGAAAAAAACTAAAAAAAAAAATCCTTTATTGTATTTAAATATATTACTACATTTCTTTTCACAACAGTCACAAAACGAAATTTCTTTGCCATTTTGAATGCACACAAACTGCTCTTTTTTTTAAAATTTATTTAAATGCACATGTCCAAGCTTTTTTTTTTTTTCAGATCACCACCGTGTGTATTCTCTGTGACTGCCTACACTCCAGCAGGGGCAACCAGCCTTAGTGATGCTGAATATATTTGCATTACAGACTTAAACCTGAAAACCCCACTCGCTTCTAATTACTGTGCATGACTATACATGGCAAGCACATGGGTGTGTGCTAAGCCTCTGCTTTTTCCCCCAAAAATTCGCTCCTCTTTTCCATCTACTGCAACTGTGAAATCACCAGAGGAAGACGCAATAAATTTCTGCCTATAATTCTTCTATGCACACAGTCATGTTATCACATTAGTGCCAAAACGAAATTTCTTTGCCAATTTGAAAGCACACTTACTGCTCTTTTTTTTTCGGGCCAAGTGAAAATCTCTTTTTACACTTTGAAATCACTTTTACAGACTGACACATTCTGAAACCTTTTTTTTAAATTTATTTAAATGCACATGTCCAAGCTGTTTTTTTTTCAGACCACCACCGTGTGTATTCTCTGTGACTGCCTACACTCCAGCAGGGGCAACCAGCCTTAGTGATGCTGAATATATTTGCATTACAGACTTAAACCTGAAAACCCCACTCGCTTCTAATTACTGTGCATGACTATACATGGCAAGCACATGGGTGTGTGCTAAGCCTCTGCTTCTTCCCCCAAAAATTCGCTCCTCTTTTCCATCTACTGCAACTGTGAAATCACCAGAGCAAGACGCAATAAATTTCTGCCTATAATTCCTCTATGCACACAGAGTCATGTTTTCACATTAGTGCCAAAACGAAATTTCTTTGCCAATTTGAAAGCACACTTACTGCTCTTTTTTTTTTTTGGGCCAAGTGAAAATCTCTTTTTACACTTTGAAATCACTTTTACAGACTGACACATTCTGAAACCTTTTTTTTAAATTTATTTAAATGCACATGTCCAAGCTGTTTTTTTTTCAGACCACCACCGTGTGTATTCTCTGTGACTGCCTACACTCCAGCAGGGGCAACCAGCCTTAGTGATGCTGAATGTATTTGCATTACAGACTTAAACCTGAAAACCCCACTCGCTTCTAATTACTGTGCATGACTATACATGGCAAGCACATGGGTGTGTGCTAACCCTCTGCTTCTTCCCCCAAAAATTCGCTCCTCTTTTCCATCTACTGCAACTGTGAAATCACCAGAGGAAGACGCAATAAATTTCTGCCTATAATTCTTCTATGCACACAGAGTCATGTTATCACATTAGTGCCAAAACGAAATTTCTTTGCCAATTTGAAAGCACACTTACTGCTCTTTTTTTTTCGGGCCAAGTGAAAATCTCTTTTTACACTTTGAAATCACTTTTACAGACTGACACATTCTGAAACCTTTTTTTTAAATTTATTTAAATGCACATGTCCAAGCTGTTTTTTTTTCAGACCACCACCGTGTGTATTCTCTGTGACTGCCTACACTCCAGCAGGGGCAACCAGCCTTAGTGATGCTGAATGTATTTGCATTACAGACTTAAACCTGAAAACCCCACTCGCTTCTAATTACTGTGCATGACTATACATGGCAAGCACATGGGTGTGTGCTAAGCCTCTGCTTCTTCCCCCAACAATTCGCTCCTCTTTTCCATCTACTGCAACTGTGAAATCACCAGAGCAAAACGCAATAAATTTCTGCCTATAATTCTTCTATGCACACAGAGTCATGTTTTCACATTAGTGCCAAAACGAAATTTCTTTGCCAATTTGAAAGCACACTTACTGCTCTCTTTTTTTCGGGCCAAGTGAAAATCTCTTTTTACACTTTGAAATCACTTTTACAGACTGACACATTCTGAAACCTTTTTTTTAAATTTATTTAAATGCACATGTCCAAGCTGTTTTTTTTTCAGACCACCACCGTGTGTATTCTCTGTGACTGCCTACACTCCAGCAGGGGCAACCAGCCTTAGTGATGCTGAATGTATTTGCATTACAGACTTAAACCTGAAAACCCCACTCGCTTCTAATTACTGTGCATGACTATACATGGCAAGCACATGGGTGTGTGCTAACCCTCTGCTTCTTCCCCCAAAAATTCGCTCCTCTTTTCCATCTACTGCAACTGTGAAATCACCAGAGGAAGACGCAATAAATTTCTGCCTATAATTCTTCTATGCACACAGAGTCATGTTATCACATTAGTGCCAAAACAAAATTTCTTTGCCAATTTGAAAGCACACTTACTGCTCTTTTTTTTTCGGGCCAAGTGAAAATCTCTTTTTACACTTTGAAATCACTTTTACAGACTGACACATTCTGAAACCTTTTTTTTAAATTTATTTAAATGCACATGTCCAAGCTGTTTTTTTTTCAGACCACCACCGTGTGTATTCTCTGTGACTGCCTACACTCCAGCAGGGGCAACCAGCCTTAGTGATGCTGAATGTATTTGCATTACAGACTTAAACCTGAAAACCCCACTCGCTTCTAATTACTGTGCATGACTATACATGGCAAGCACATGGGTGTGTGCTAAGCCTCTGCTTCTTCCCCCAACAATTCGCTCCTCTTTTCCATCTACTGCAACTGTGAAATCACCAGAGCAAAACGCAATAAATTTCTGCCTATAATTCTTCTATGCACACAGAGTCATGTTTTCACATTAGTGCCAAAACGAAATTTCTTTGCCAATTTGAAAGCACACTTACTGCTCTCTTTTTTTCGGGCCAAGTGAAAATCTCTTTTTACACTTTGAAATCACTTTTACAGACTGACACATTCTGAAACCTTTTTTTTAAATTTATTTAAATGCACATGTCCAAGCTGTTTTTTTTTCAGACCACCACCGTGTGTATTCTCTGTGACTGCCTACACTCCAGCAGGGGCAACCAGCCTTAGTGATGCTGAATGTATTTGCATTACAGACTTAAACCTGAAAACCCCACTCGCTTCTAATTACTGTGCATGACTATACATGGCAAGCACATGGGTGTGTGCTAAGCCTCTGCTTCTTCCCCCAAAAATTCGCTCCTCTTTTCCATCTACTGCAACTGTGAAATCACCAGAGCAAAACGCAATAAATTTCTGCCTATAATTCTTCTATGCACACAGAGTCATGTTTTCACATTAGTGCCAAAACGAAATTTCTTTGCCAATTTGAAAGCACACTTACTGCTCTTTTTTTTTCGGGCCAAGTGATAATCTCTTTTTACACTTTGAAATCACTTTTAGAGACTGACACATTCTGAAACCTTTTTTTTAAATTTATTTAAATGCACATGTCCAAGCTGTTTTTTTTTCAGACCACCACCGTGTGTATTCTCTGTGACTGCCTACACTCCAGCAGGGGCAACCAGCCTTAGTGATGCTGAATGTATTTGCATTACAGACTTAAACCTGAAAACCCCACTCGCTTCTAATTACTGTGCATGACTATACATGGCAAGCACATGGGTGTGTGCTAACCCTCTGCTTCTTCCCCCAAAAATTCGCTCCTCTTTTCCATCTACTGCAACTGTGAAATCACCAGAGCAAGACGCAATAAATTTCTGCCTATAATTCTTCTATGCACACAGAGTCATGTTTTCACATTAGTGCCAAAACGAAATTTCTTTGCCAATTTGAAAGCACACTTACTGCTCTTTTTTTTTTTTGGGCCAAGTGAAAATCTCTTTTTACACTTTGAAATCACTTTTACAGACTGACACATTCTGAAACCTTTTTTTTAAATTTATTTAAATGCACATGTCCAAGCTGTTTTTTTTTCAGACCACCACCGTGTGTATTCTCTGTGACTGCCTACACTCCAGCAGGGGCAACCAGCCTTAGTGATGCTGAATGTATTTGCATTACAGACTTAAACCTGAAAACCCCACTCGCTTCTAATTACTGTGCATGACTATACATGGCAAGCACATGGGTGTGTGCTAACCCTCTGCTTCTTCCCCCAAAAATTCGCTCCTCTTTTCCATCTACTGCAACTGTGAAATCACCAGAGCAAGACGCAATAAATTTCTGCCTATAATTCTTCTATGCACACAGAGTCATGTTTTCACATTAGTGCCAAAACGAAATTTCTTTGCCAATTTGAAAGCACACTTACTGCTCTTTTTTTTTTGGGCCAAGTGAAAATCTCTTTTTACACTTTGAAATCACTTTTACAGACTGACACATTCTGAAACCTTTTTTTTAAATTTATTTAAATGCACATGTCCAAGCTGTTTTTTTTTCAGACCACCACCGTGTGTATTCTCTGTGACTGCCTACACTCCAGCAGGGGCAACCAGCCTTAGTGATGCTGAATGTATTTGCATTACAGACTTAAACCTCAAAACCCCACTCGCTTCTAATTACTGTGCATGACTATACATGGCAAGCACATGGGTGTGTGCTAAGCCTCTGCTTCTTCCCCCAAAAATTCGCTCCTCTTTTCCATCTACTGCAACTGTGAAATCACCAGAGCAAGACGCAATAAATTTCTGCCTATAATTCTTCTATGGACACAGAGTCATGTTTTCACATTAGTGCCAAAACGAAATTTCTTTGCCAATTTGAAAGCACACTTACTGCTCTTTTTTTTTCGGGCCAAGTGAAAATCTCTTTTTACACTTTGAAATCACTTTTACAGACTGACACATTCTGAAACATTTTTTTTAAATTTATTTAAATGCACATGTCCAAGCTGTTTTTTTTTCAGACCACCACCGTGTGTATTCTCTGTGACTGCCTACACTCCAGCAGGGGCAACCAGCCTTAGTGATGCTGAATGTATTTGCATTACAGACTTAAACCTGAAAACCCCACTCGCTTCTAATTACTGTGCATGACTATACATGGCAAGCACATGGGTGTGTGCTAAGCCTCTGCTTCTTCCCCCAAAAATTCGCTCCTCTTTTCCATCTACTGCAACTGTGAAATCACCAGAGCAAAACGCAATAAATTTCTGCCTATAATTCTTCTATGCACACAGAGTCATGTTTTCACATTAGTGCCAAAACGAAATTTCTTTGCCAATTTGAAAGCACACTTACTGCTCTTTTTTTTTCGGGCCAAGTGATAATCTCTTTTTACACTTTGAAATCACTTTTACAGACTGACACATTCTGAAACCTTTTTTTAAAATTTATTTAAATGCACATGTCCAATCTGTTTTTTTTTCAGACCACCACCGTGTGTATTCTCTGTGACTGCCTACACTCCAGCAGGGGCAACCAGCCTTAGTGATGCTGAATGTATTTGCATTACAGACTTAAACCTGAAAACCCCACTCGCTTCTAATTACTGTGCATGACTATACATGGCAAGCACATGGGTGTGTGCTAACCCTCTGCTTCTTCCCCCAAAAATTCGCTCCTCTTTTCCATCTACTGCAACTGTGAAATCACCAGAGCAAGACGCAATAAATTTCTGCCTATAATTCTTCTATGCACACAGAGTCATGTTTTCACATTAGTGCCAAAACGAAATTTCTTTGCCAATTTGAAAGCACACTTACTGCTCTTTTTTTTTTGGGCCAAGTGAAAATCTCTTTTTACACTTTGAAATCACTTTTACAGACTGACACATTCTGAAACCTTTTTTTTAAATTTATTTAAATGCACATGTCCAAGCTGTTTTTTTTTCAGACCACCACCGTGTGTATTCTCTGTGACTGCCTACACTCCAGCAGGGGCAACCAGCCTTAGTGATGCTGAATGTATTTGCATTACAGACTTAAACCTGAAAACCCCACTCGCTTCTAATTACTGTGCATGACTATACATGGCAAGCACATGGGTGTGTGCTAACCCTCTGCTTCTTCCCCCAAAAATTCGCTCCTCTTTTCCATCTACTGCAACTGTGAAATCACCAGAGCAAGACGCAATAAATTTCTGCCTATAATTCTTCTATGCACACAGAGTCATGTTTTCACATTAGTGCCAAAACGAAATTTCTTTGCCAATTTGAAAGCACACTTACTGCTCTTTTTTTTTTGGGCCAAGTGAAAATCTCTTTTTACACTTTGAAATCACTTTTACAGACTGACACATTCTGAAACCTTTTTTTTAAATTTATTTAAATGCACATGTCCAAGCTGTTTTTTTTTCAGACCACCACCGTGTGTATTCTCTGTGACTGCCTACACTCCAGCAGGGGCAACCAGCCTTAGTGATGCTGAATGTATTTGCATTACAGACTTAAACCTCAAAACCCCACTCGCTTCTAATTACTGTGCATGACTATACATGGCAAGCACATGGGTGTGTGCTAACCCTCTGCTTCTTCCCCCAAAAATTCGCTCCTCTTTTCCATCTACTGCAACTGTGAAATCACCAGAGCAAGACGCAATAAATTTCTGCCTATAATTCTTCTATGCACACAGAGTCATGTTTTCACATTAGTGCCAAAACGAAATTTCTTTGCCAATTTGAAAGCACACTTACTGCTCTTTTTTTTTTGGGCCAAGTGAAAATCTCTTTTTACACTTTGAAATCACTTTTACAGACTGACACATTCTGAAACCTTTTTTTTAAATTTATTTAAATGCACATGTCCAAGCTGTTTTTTTTTCAGACCACCACCGTGTGTATTCTCTGTGACTGCCTACACTCCAGCAGGGGCAACCAGCCTTAGTGATGCTGAATGTATTTGCATTACAGACTTAAACCTCAAAACCCCACTCGCTTCTAATTACTGTGCATGACTATACATGGCAAGCACATGGGTGTGTGCTAAGCCTCTGCTTCTTCCCCCAAAAATTCGCTCCTCTTTTCCATCTACTGCAACTGTGAAATCACCAGAGCAAGACGCAATAAATTTCTGCCTATAATTCTTCTATGGACACAGAGTCATGTTTTCACATTAGTGCCAAAACGAAATTTCTTTGCCAATTTGAAAGCACACTTACTGCTCTTTTTTTTTCGGGCCAAGTGAAAATCTCTTTTACAGACTGACACATTATGAATCCACCATGTGTAACTACAACAAAAACAATTCCCATTTCTATTATTCATTTCTTAAGTTACCACATACATCCCCTCTCAAACTGTAAACTCACCTTTAAAATTAGTTAGTTGTGAAAGAAATGTGTCACTCAAACAGCAGATTATCAGAGCCAGGATCTCTGTTCTGTACACCTCTCTCCTCTCAGCAGAACCAGATAATGGCAAACTTTCCCTCTATTTTTCCACACATATACATGTAAGTTTCAAATCTCAGTGCTTCCCCCTTTTTTTCAAATGTAATGACACATTTCTATTGGTTGAAAACCAACCCTTTTCCAAAAGTACCCTGCCCCCAACTTGACTTCTGCCTAGTACCCTTCCCCCAACTTGACTTCTGCCTGCTACCATAGCAACAGCTCATGGAACACTGCTGTGTGCAGTTAGGTCAGAAGTTCGACACACAATGTTTCAATTCCACAGAGCAAGAGTGCTTGACTTTTCAATCCTAACTGCAAATCCATAGTACTGTTCTTTGGTTACACATTTTTTTGTACCAATACAAAACATGCTTCTATTAATTTTCACATACAGCCTAGTTTTTTTTCTAGAATGGTATGAAACAGCCAATCAGTTCTTTTTGTTTTGTTAAAAATATGTATGCCTCCATTTCCAAACTGTCTTTCTTTTCATATTGCCATTCTACTGAAAGACACCTCCTGAGTGCATCCAGTTCTCCTTTGAAGATGTTCACAGTGTGGATTGTAGGGCACAGCTATGTCTTCTGGAGTGAAAAGTTTGCAGAGAAAACAGATATGGTGAGAGACCTTGCTTTGCCAAATGTAGACATTAAATGGATTGGTCAGAGAGGGTTAAAGTGGCACCAATTGATGCCATTGGTGAAATCCTTCATGCAAATCCAACACCCTGACCTCATAATAGTGCACTGTGGTGGCAATGACCTAGGCACTTTGACTGGGGTAGGTCTGGAAATGCTTATGAAGGACACCTTTGCACAACTGTTTACACTTTTCCCTAAAACTGCCTTTGTGTTTTCCAACATATGCCAAAGGCAAAAATGGAACTGGTCCAATCATTTCTGTCCACAGATTGACAAAGCAAGAAAGCACGTCAACAAATCTGTTTCTGCTTTCCTCCGTGACTATGGTATGGGTGCCATTTACCACAACAACTTGCGTTACGACATGCAAGACATTTATAGAGGAGATGGTGTGCACTTCAATGATGAAGGGAACAGAGTCTTCCTCTTGAACCTTAGACTCTGCATCGGTACTTACTTGTAGGTACCACTAAAAAAATGACTCCATAAACACAACAGCTCTTTTTAGAGCTCCCTAATTTCTAAACTCTTAAATCTGATTTTCATTTATTTATTTTTATTTTTTTTACCGTACGCTTACCGTGAGCTTACCGTACGCGTACCCCGTGATTTTTTTTAAAATCAATAAATGTTTTTTTTGTACTTTTCTGTCCTTCTTTGACCCCCTTACAATTGTTAGGGGGTCTGTAACTCTCCTCATTGCCCCCTTTCCTTGTTTTCACTCTTTTTTTTCAGAGTGAAATACACAAAATGGCGGCCGCCGCTTCCTGGTTTCGGCCGATTCGAATGTTTACTAAGATCTAAGAGCCAATCAGAATCGCGCTCGCGCACGCCACCGTACGCTTACCGTAAGCGTACGGTAAGCGTACCGTAAGCGGGCTCAGATATATATATTGATTTAAAGGCTATTTTCTCAGAATCTACTGAACTGATTTACACCAAACCTACAAAAGGCACTTCCTTGACCTACGGACTACCTCTCTGCCAAATTTCTAGTAATTCTGTTCAGCCGTTCGGGCTGTAGGTCGTTCTAAAGGTCCTATGGAAAAATGCATGGGAAAAACGCGTTTTGGGACCCCCCTTTTATCTCAGCCCCCGCTTGACGGATCCCCCCGAGACTTTCAGGGTAGGAGCGGACCGTAGCGCCCCACCTATTTTGAGAAATTCGCGAGGATTCGTCGACCGGCGCCAAAGTTATTCAAAATAGAATGTTGAGGTTTTCCTATGGAAACGTGGTCCTAACTATATAACTACCTACTGGCGACCGCCAGTAGGTAATATATATATATATATGTATATATATATATATATATATATATATATATATATATATATATATATGCTTTCACTACAACCCGTGTGTGCTCGACTTCTGTGCTCACAGCAAAGGAGTGTGGTCTGGATGTTTCGGGTGCAGCCACCAGCACCCTCTGAGCGCCCACCTCGAAAGTGATTCGGCGGAATTGGTGGCAACGTGGTAACAATTTGAAAACTTTTCAAACTCGCCGAAGACTCGCTTACCTGGAACAGTGTATTTTGCCATTATAGATGGCTCCTCACCTGGGAAGTGCCTACTGGTCCTGCTCCGGGATGGCAGCGGTGAGGTGAGGGATCGGGTGAGCAGCTGCCAGTAGAAGATCGCGCCCGCAAGAGATCATAGGCAAGCTGGGGGAACGGAGCAGACGCCGCCCACTGGGGCAAGTACTTACGTTTGGTGTCTGCTCCGCATGGACTTACATGGTTAAGTCCGAGCCAGGTTTTCCCTACAGTAGTGCTTGCAATGTTCACAGCCAATCACAGATGGACATTGTAGTTTTAAAGTGTGGGCTGGAGTAACTCACGTAATTGCGGCATCTGAGGAAGTTCTAATGAACGAAACTCGTCACGCCCAGTGATTCTAATAAAGCGCTGCTTTCCTGACAACCCGTGTGCGCTCGACTTCTGTGCTCACAGAAAAGGAGTGTGTGGTCTGGAGATATAATATATATGTGTATATATATGTGTGTATATATATATATATATATATATATATATATGTGTATATATATATATGAGTATATGTGTATATATATATATATATATGTGTATATATGTGTATATATATATGTGTGTATATATATATATATATACCAAAATCCTGGAGCAATCCTTAATGGGATAAACAAGCAGGTACGGACCACGACGTGGAGAGTAAATTCTTTTATTGAGTTTGCAGGTTAAAGTGCTTAGTGCATAGAAATCTCACGCAAGTGCTCAGCCTGACGCGTTTCGACTGCCCACGGCAGTCTTGATCACATGACGCGCAGGACCAATGATTGACTTTATATAAGGTGCCTAATAACACAACCGCTTACATAATTGCCAACACAGTTTACGAGTAAACATAAATATAGGACTGCATTTTTTACCATGTATATAAATAAATACAAATATTTTTCTAGGCGCTAGCACATTAGCCAATCAATGTTAAAAGATAAAATATTATCACCACGATAG
Organism: Triturus cristatus; assembly: GCF_964204655.1. Taxonomy (NCBI): domain Eukaryota; kingdom Metazoa; phylum Chordata; class Amphibia; order Caudata; family Salamandridae; genus Triturus; species Triturus cristatus. The sequence goes on along the minus strand of NC_140591.1, from coordinate 338,612,183 downwards.
GTATGAGAATATAATTGTCCAATTAGAACATAGTGTTCCTATATGCTCATTACCATCTCTAACATTGCTGTTTTAATATCTAACATACAATGCTTAATAGTATTGTCGATATTTGTGAACAATCTGATTATTTGATAAGAACAAAATGTTCATTTGCCACAACTCACAACTATCGAACTTCATTAAAGTGGAAATCATATTGTCCATTATTAATAATTATATCTAAATGCAAAATGCATTTTTGTTAACATATGATGACTGGCATTTTTACCTATTAACAGAATAATTCTATAATACAATTTAAATAATACATTATTTTAAAAACACAAGTCCATAAAGATATATTAGGCATATTTGGCGGTAGTTATGAACAATGGTGCAAATCGTGCAAAATAACGTGCTAGTATTAAAGTGCATATATATATATATATACACATATACTGCAAAATACTTACATTTTTGTGGTAAAGGCATATGTGTTAAAGTAATGCTTGTAAATGTTTGTGTGGTAAAGATGCATGCTTTGTAAAGCCTTTGTGGTTCCAAATGCATTGTAAATGCTGTTTCCCACATGAGACATCAAACCTAAGATCCTATGATATTCTTGAGTGAGTACATTCCTATATGCCCACCAAGAGACATTGTACCGAGCGTTGGGTACAGTAAGCGCGAGACGTCCCCTGGCTACACAATTTCAACAAGGGTTTGTGATCGGTATTTCCTCATATTAAATGCCTTTAGTGTTAAGTGGCCAATGCACACACCAAGAGTTCTTGCTCTATTACAGGGAAGTGCTGTGTAAGTACTGTTATTCATTTTTTCTGTTGGTATTTACTGTTATTTGGTCCCTAAGCATAAACTCAAAACTGTCAAGAATTCATCAAAGGTTTCATGGTCCTTCTGTCTCCCAGTATAGTGATGGGACATCTCCAAGGTTATACTTACTTTGGGTTTGAAATAGATCTCTAGTCTAGGTTTAGCGTCCTCTTCCTCATCATAGTCCTCTTCTCTTGGTATAGTTCTACCTTGGGAAGAGCCCTGTAGCATCCTGTTCCTCAGAACCTAAACGGTGCACTAACATGTAGTTCTTCTATGCAACTGGATTCTTGTTGGCCTCAGTCGCATCTAGGTATGTGAGATGTCTCCTTTTGCCTTTTCCTGGGTATATGTGGGGTCCCCTTCGCATTGCAGAAATTGCTGAGGCGGGTCAGATTGCATTGTTCTTGCTGCACACAGTTATAAAAAGAATCCTGACAAGAAGCTTAAGAGTAAAGACGCAGCACACGTGGCAGGAAAAAGTAAATGAGTCCTGGGAAAAGGATGTAGAGTGGTGAGTGCCATAGCACAATTCTGCTGTAAGGCTTGAGGGCAGCATCGAAATAAGGAATAATAGGTCTATATGGGTCTGTGGAGCCTCTTGATTCAAAAGCTGTATGTTAAGATAACAGTCAGTCACTGCCTCATACAATGGTTATTACACGTCTCGTTCCCAAACTTTCAATATTAATGCAGTGTCTTATAAAATGGTGTCACCACTGACTCCCTGGGACCGCTGAGGTGCAGTGCGTATAATAAAATTAGGAATCCACAACAGTGCTCCCTCCAAAGGCACATAGCCAAAATGGTGCGAGCCTCGCATGCTTCCAAACGTTGCCTCTTACTTTGGAAGGTAGGTGGCATCAACATCTCATGCCGGCATTGGTTGTTGTGGGACTGCCAAGTGGGAGCTGCCTCTCACTGCTTCACAAGCCCTGCTTGGATCCAGTGTGAAGCAGACCCTACAGGGCAGATGCAGTCACAGCAGCTTCAGGTAAGTCACATATGTAGCAGTATCCAATAGTGCCACAAGAGTCACTCTTCAGTGCGCTGAACACACTCACGTCCCAGAACCTCTGGTAACAATAATTGCTCCTCCAACCGAAAACTGAAGATGTTTATTGATGACAAGCCAACGGTACAAAACACATCTCTTCAGGCTGAAATCTTACTATAGAATACTGTTGCCGCAAACAGCGTTCTTTCAAGAGCATTCCAACATTTTGAAACCAGAGACAGTAGAGTGACATACAAGGGAAGGAGTAGAACATGGAAAAATGGAACACAAGTTGTTCCCTGGCACTTCAGTATCCATGCTGTGTAGGCTTCATACCTCAGCCTTTCTCAAATTCTTGATATGATTGAAGACTGAGACAGTGTGACAATCGGGCTGTCATTTGTTTCTAGATTCGTTTTTACTCAGAAAACCTTGTGTCCTGTAACAATGTTACTCAGCATACTTTTTTAGTGTATGATCTAAAAGACCAAGTTATAGGGACTAGTTCACATTGCTGACATTAATAGATATTTTTAAAAGCTTTAGAATTTGTTTCCTCTCATTACAGTCTAAAACTTCAAAATGTAAGCAGTGCTAGAAAAAGGGTTGTTGTGTAAATCCACGCTTTTTGATCAACAAGTGACTCACTGATGACTCGTCTGTTCTGTTGACAGTGGAAAGGAGTGGGAGCCTTCACTCGAGGCAGCAGAGCTAGGACACCTGGAAAGGCAGCAAAGTTTAAGCTCCGGTAGAAAACGTATCATTTTAGTAACTTTGAACACAATATCTTTAAACCTTGATACCTACATATATGTGAAAAAATGTGTATTGTAGGACACGTGTGGTTGACCCAGGAAGATTCTCCAGAAGATGATGGATAATCAAAGGTACACTTTCATTACTTTTAGAAATCATGGCAATGAGGCATGAACAATTTGCCCAATATAAGGATGTGAAGAGAGTCACCTGGTTTCTTTGAAAATGAACGTCAAATGTGCACATTCGAAAGCAGAGGCTACTAAATCACTTTTGTTAAATTGAATAGCAGACTGCCAATGTAATTGTTGAATAAGGGAGAATCAAACCTTGTCAAGAACAGCACATTCGACCACCTACATAATACTATTAAGGGAAGAAGGAGAAAAGAAATACATTTATTCTGGCAACATAGCTAGGCTTCTATTGGCTCCTGGATTCGAAGGTAAATGGAAAGTACATTCTAACCCTTCCAATTCTAAATTCTGCCCCAAAATTAGGCCTTGCCAGCTAGCCCACAGAAGACATACCAAATACCAGTATGATGAAGTGGGCCACCCACTCAAGCAGGACAGTGAGTGTAGGATGATCAAACCAGCAGCAACATGACCATTATGTGGCTTTGAAAAGGCAAGTTAATACACATTAAAGAACATCCAAGCATGACATTAGAGAGTAAAAAAGCAAAGCTAGGGAGGCACATATGTTTTTGAACAGATGATGTAGGTTAGAAAGGCAATGTGATGAGGTAATGGGAATGAGAAAAGCAGGAACAGTGTAGTCGCACAAGAGAAGCCATAAGATTAAAAATAGTTGGAGGCTAGAGAATGTTAATCCATTACTATGGGTAAAGTCGAGTGAATGGTGAAACTGGAGCAATGTGTTCTTGGATTAAAAAAGCAAATAAAAAGGTTGAGGTAACAGCAGTCACACTGTAAAATGTGAGTCAAGGGTCCTCAAAACTCAAAGTAGACTCACTGTGAAAATATATAAGTAACAGTACCCACCCTTCAAGAAGGACCCTCCTTTCATCAGAATACCCAAAACAGGACAACCAAGGGTCAATGCTGACAGGGCAAGAACACATGGACAGAAGGCTTTATACAGCAAAACAGAGAAGTGACTAGTACCTCAGGCAAAGTATGAAGAAAATCAAATTTTTGATTATTGATTCAACAAAGTAGTTAAGATCTCCCCTGCATTTAGTGACCAGTATCTGATTTTCCAGTATAGGTCAAACAATCTGCCTATTAACACCAAATTGTGAAGGCAGTGGAAGAACTAGTGAAACTCAAATGAAGATTTCCCTGCACAGTAATTATTTGCAGCCTGATGCCAAGGATATCCACTAAATGTATGCACATGCAGTAAAAAGAGGGTACTCCATACCAAGGGGAGCATTGGGCACATTACCAGTGTGATCTGGAACATTAGTTCCTCTTCACCTGGTATGCTGTTCAGAGCAAAGAAATCAGTTTGTCAATGTATAAAATTTTTGACCATGCACAGTAAATGCAATTCTTAACAAAAATAAATAGTAAACAGTCTCAAAGTCTGGACTCCCAACCTGGTCATAATCAATTTGTACAGGCATCCACAAACTTTTGGGAAAGCATTTTTCAGGTACCACTCTGTGTCAAATGCCCTTTTGCCAGCAGTTTGTGGTATCATATCCCAGGATGCAACATGACATAAGATTGCAATGTTCTTTGGAGCTAAACAAAGCTAAGCAGAATGAGAACATGTTGGCACAAATTCATATCTGTTGACACCCAGTAATCTCATAAACGAAAAATTGATATGGAAACTGCTGGCAAAGACTACATATGACAAAAAGCCTTTGAACATCTAATAGAACAACTGCAGAGTGAAGTGTGAGAAGTGGAACATTTACCTTGGAAAACGTATCTTCTCACTATCTTGCCACTTGCACTGACATATAACAGAAACTAAATATCCATAATAAAGGCCTCTTGTTAGTGTTAAGGGAAATGGTAACACGTAGGCCGCAGATACAGTGACTGGTCCAATGTAGAATGCCATTGATTGAACGTAGATCCATTTAATTCTTAATAAGAGGTTGCAGAAGGCAGTGGAAAAAAGGGAAGCCAGTATCTGCCCTACTATCTCTTGGTAACAGAGTTGATGACTGTGTGGCGCAATAAGCATATGAGTTTAAGAAGTCGAAGATCCAGAAAAAAAGCTGGCTCCTCTTGGCCCTTGCCCAAATTCAAAGTTATTGTAATGCACAATTAGGCCGCAAACAGCCACAAAACCAGCCCACACAATTATCTGTCACACTGGCCCATCTGAAACTACCAGATTGCCGTATAGACCAGTCAAACCCTGATTACAGATACATGAGAGATAAAATAGCAGTGTTAGAACTGGGGGTCTCTAGTTGGCAGAGGTAGGTACATTTGACCAAATAGGGACCCTTGCTTCTAAGTCGGGGAAAGGGGATTACACTGCTGGATAACCCCTACCACCCCCTTGGAAGCTTGGCACGAGCAGACAGGCTTATCTCCGAGGCAGTGTGTTAAGCATTTGTGAACACATACAGTAACACAGTGTAAAAACTACAGATGGACACCACACAGGTTGTATAAAAATAAGTATTCTTTATATAGACTTAACACAAGACCACAAACAACAAAAATCCACAATACTGTACTCAAAATAGACTTAAAGATGGTAGAAGTAACTTAGTTCAAGTTGATGATAAATGCGACACGTTTCTCACAAAAGTACCTGGATGCGTAATGCAAAACAAAGAAAAGGTTCGCAGGGATGTAGATGCGTCGGTTCCTTGCTTCGGGGGAGACGATGCGTCGCGCCTCAAAGCTTTCGCAGAGTAGGGGATGCGTCTTGGTCCTTACCGGAGAGGAGGTGATGCGTTAATTCTCATACTGCGTTCCGGTTATGATGCGACAAGATGGTGCCGCGATGCGACAATCCGGTGTGATGCGATGAGATGGCGCCCTTGATGCGACGACGTGAAGACGATGCGTGCACGCCCGGCAGTCGTGCGTCGAACTCTGTAACTTTGGAGCCGCGATAGGCCCTGCGACACGCTTCCCCGGTGATGCGTCAGGTAACCGCTTTGACGAAGGCACGCTTCTCTGGTGATGCGGCGGCGGCGACCTCTGTGGCGGCGACATGCTTCTCCGGTGATGCGACTGCAACAGTTGCGACTGCGACACGCATCTTCTTCGTTGAGTCGCGCTTCCAGCTCCCAGCGACACTCGGGCTTCTGCACACAGAATTCCCAGCAAGGAAATTCAGAGGGGAGCTGGTGGTGAGGTCTTTTGTCCCTAAGACTTCAGCGGGAGGCAAGCACAAGTTCAAGCCCTTGGAGTAATATTCTGCAAGATGATGAAAGTCCTTTGAAAGTTCCTTCTCCTCTCCTTGGCACTGAAAACACCACTGTAGGCCAACCCAGCAGCACAGCACACTGGCAGGAGGGGCAGCCCAACTCCTACAGCTTCTTTGGTGCTGCTCCTTGGCAGAGGTTCGTCTTGTTGTTCCAAAAGTGATCTAAAGCCTTGGGGTCTGGGTCCCCATATTTCTACTACTAAATCCTTTGTCCTCTGAAGGCAGAGGGACCTGTACCTAGTCCAAACCAGTTCTGTGCAGTCCTGGAGCACTTTGTTTACAGGACTCCTTCTTTCCTTTGACAGTGTGGGCCAGGGACATGAGACGCACCACAGGAGGTGGAGCCAGCATTGTGGAAGGCAGGCACAGCCCTATTCAGACCCAGGTGCTACTCTTCCCACCACTCTACATGCAGATAGGTCTATTCAGCCCTGTGCTGACTCACCTTGTCTCCTGGAATCCCCAGCCCCTGTCACTCACAAAACCAGGCACACAATACACAAGCTAGCAGAGGCAGGCTGGATGGTTAGGTAAGAAAATACCTACTTTCTAAAAGTGGTATTTTCAAACACTGAATGTTAAAACCAACTTTACTAAAATATGTATTTTATCATTCTGAGTTTAGGCATGCTAAACTCGAAATTCTACCACGTTCCCTGGGTCAGTTAGGATTATAAGGTGTTATAATCAAACTGCCTATTCTGGCCTATGGGGACTGGTAGCCTTGCAATAGTGAAAAACGAACTTGGCTTTAATTCACTATTAGGACATGCCACACACACCAGGGCATGTCCTACCTTAAACTTACAATGCACCCTGCCCTTGGGCCTACCTTAGGGGTGTCTGATATGAAGAAAAGGGAAGGTTTGGGGACTGGCAAGTGGGTGCACTTACCAAGTCAAAATGGCAGTACTAGACTGCACACAGGCTCTGCAATGGCAGGCCTGAGAAACACTTTACAGGCTGTTTCTGTGGTGGGTGGCACAACCAGTGCTGCAAACCCACCAGCAGCGTTTGATTTACAAGCCCTGGGCACACATGGTGCACTATACTAGGGTCTGACAAGTAAATCAAATAAGCCAAATCATGGAGTCACTAACCAATACATCAATTTACAATAGAGAGCCTATGCACTTTGGGCACTTTACCACTGCTGATCAGTGCTAGAGTCATAAAACAGCCAACACCAGGTCAGAAAAAAATACACGAGGAAGGCAAAAGGTTCAGGGATGACCCTGCAAAAAGGGCCAAGTCCAACAAGCAGGAACAAAGAACTAAATTAAATGAACGACTTCATATGTGGTTTTGAAAGGATTGCTAAAAAGAAAAAACAAGAGTCTATCCAACTTGAAACACAAGGGGCACTGAGTTCGATTCAAAATGCATTAGCACACTGACAAACCAGATGGCTCAGATATATAAAGCTCTTGTGCAACCCATGGCAGAAACTAAAAAAAAGAAAGCAATCTAATCTATTGATTGTCCGATATGTACAAACCAAAACTGAGCCGCCTGAAAGAACAAATAATATACAATGCAGTAACAGTGGGGAAGTAAAGAAGGTATTAAAAGCCAAAGGCAAACAAAAAAAACTCATGGCTCGGTCAAAATATGAAATGTGCTTAACTGTATCTGAGCCCCAAAATCAGGAAGCACTAATATATTCTTTCAATGGTTTATTACTGTCTGGGTCCTTCCCTTATGCACGGTCTGGTGGACTTATTGCTCCAAATGAAAAAACAATGATTGTCCTTGACCTAATTTGAGGGGATCTGTTTACAAAAGCAACATAAACATTGTTCTGCAGACAATATTGAAGTTTCTAACCGATAATAGTTTATAGAGGAGTTAAGATACATCTCCTACTATAAAACATACCCTGGTTTAGGTTGAAGATAACCAGACAGTACAGCTGTCTGGTGGTTGAGAAAGGACTTCTTGGGGACATTCTGAAAGCTTCCTTGGGAATGCATTCTACCCATTGCTTACCATTGGGTTTGTGGTTTGTAAATCACATTTCCATACTTTCTATATGCTGGCTTTTTTGTTTTAGATTGTTCAGTATGTCTGTGTCCTTCCTGCAGAGCATATGCTATTTACCATCACTCCTTTTATTTTTCCTCTAGTGCACACTTTCTGTAAACAGGCCTTTACTTTTTATAGTTTATAGAGGCTTGTGAAAGAGCAATAAAATGTCCTTTGGTTGACCAATGCTGAGATAACTCTTATACATTCAACCATCTACATCACACACATTCACTCATGGGGGACAAAGTTACAATTGAAAAAGCAGTGTGCCACTCAGCCAGCAGCAATATTCAAAACAAACAATGTCATGGCGATAATGATGTCACAAATATGTTGAGCATAATAAACAGCTCTGGCAGGCAAAGTTCTGTCTTCATTCTTGCCGTGAACCAGGCTGCAGTGTGGATGACCAATGTACTGGAATAGATCGAAGACAGGTTTTCTACGGTTTGAAGATCTAGTCAAGAGAAGCAAAGCGGGGGCAGCTGTGATTGAAAAGAGGGACACGTAATGTTAAAGGTAGGTGAGTACATGACATTTTAGTCTCCATGTCCTTATTCGCATTTCCCAGCTACAACGGGTGAAGTCCACCTTTTACTTCATGACACAGTTACTTTGTATAACCAAACTTATCCTAATGCTCGCCTTAACCCTTATTTCTATTTAAATATTTTTAAATGTAATCATTACCCTAATGAGGTAACTTTAACCGTAATGCATGCCTCTCCCAATCCCAGGCTTTTATTGATTTAAAATAAATAATTGACCTGACTCTTGAATCATCTAAATTACATATACCTAATCCTAAAACTTACTTTTAAAAAAAAGTATTATAAATTTGCCACAAAAGTAAATGATATATTCTGCAACAACATGGGAACCCAAGAGAAGTCGACCAGGGACCTTGGGAGACAATTGTTTTCAACAACAGTGGTCCCCAGAAAGTGAAATGGAAACCAAAGGAATGAATAGAGACTCAATCGTAGCTATATTTAGTGGACTTGTCCAGCCGGACAGAGGTCTGATATTTACTTGTAGGTTTAGGATATAATCATACAAAACAATACATAAAATGGGACACAATCCTGTGTCCTACTTAGCCAGTTGAGTACATAAACAAGGGAAAAAACGAACAACAGGGGGCTCAGGCAAAGCTTTTCCGGTTTGTTACACAAGGAGGATATACAGTGTTACAAGAACAAATCACTACAAAACACCTTTACAGCAGAATGAATGAAGGTTTTTTTGCGTATAAGGTGTATTAGGGTGTCGACGGCGTTTCGATCCGTTTGAAGGATGAGCGGATCATCCTCAGGACTTAAATAACATGCCTGTTAAATAGATCCTCATTAGCCAGATATGATGAATTTGGGTAGTCGCCTTCGCGTACTCTAACGGCTCAGTCGCCAGTATGTTGCAGGGAAGTTGCTGAATAGCAGGATTCTTCCGGGTGTGTAAATGAGATACTATTGAAATGTTCTAATTTGATGTAGCGGGGTACTCGGTAGTAGACTAGGTTGAGTAGTGACATTGTTTTAAAGTCCAATTAAAGTAGTGGGATTTCACCGCTGTGATTGACCAGCATTGATAATTTGTTCTGATTTCATCCAGCATCTTTAATGGCTTCCTGGCAGTGTCTTCACCAACTTACATCGCTACACTAGAGGGTGACTTTGTTCAAATACAGGGAACACTAAACCTCCGGTACTGGAAATCCACTGTCAAGTGCTCATGACCATTAATAGAGAGGGACCAACGTGCGTCCTCACTAATGGTCTATCATTTCTGGCAGAACGGTTTCCGCTTGGGCAGAAAAAAATCCCCGTTTTAAGAAAGAGTAAGACTTGAGCTACTGGAGGCTCTGTGATTGTAAATGAAAATTCCCAGCCATTAAACTAAATGCCAGTAAGTATACTAGTCCGCTGACTGAATGGTAAGAAAGACGGAATGTTGTTCCGATTGGTCAGGTTTCATTCTAGTAGGTTCATTTAAAGAGTTCCCTTTCAGCACTGTTTGAAATTTGGAGCACCGTGTGGAAGCTGGCATGTAGGAATACACCATTTCTCAAGCTGTCCCAGCTAGTTGAGAATGTGAAGAGGTATAGCAATTTTTGTGTTACTGCAGTGAGCAAACCGTGGCTTTTATATCTAGCTTATGAAATCAAACTATGAAAACAAAAGACCAATACATTAAATAGTTTGTCAAGCTAGATTATTATTTTGCCTGTCTGGTATGAGCAGTCTTGATCCTTGTACAAGGCAATCAGGCCTCTTCTCATTTGGATAAGAGTATCTTACAGACATGCAGACTCACCCACATGTTAGCTCTTCAGGTCTGTCCACTCTTAACCCTTTTAGGTGATTATCTGCTTGCCTGTGCTGTCTTAGACTGCAGTTCGGTATGTTATCAATAACTTGTTTTTTATTAACATTGTGAGTCATTTCATCACAGGAGTTACATCTGGATTCTTTACATCAGAGTTCAGTTTCCAGTCTCTTAATTTGTAGGTCTTTACTTTGAAAGTAAGTTAGTTTTAAGTGTCCAAATCTAAAAAATGCATGTTATTCCACCAGCACCATCATCACTCTTCCCTCCGCCAATTCCCCTTTCCCTCCGCTCGCTATACCTCCCACCTCCCTTTCTCTTTCCTTCCTTTGCGTACCTTACCACCCTCTTTCTACCCCACTCTCTTTCCACCCCTCTCTCTTCCCACCCCCTCCGATTTCTCCCCCCTCTAATCTCTCAGTTCAAGTATACTTAAATGACATAATCTGAGTTGCATGAAGTAATTTCCCTGACTGCTTTAGGTTTATCATCCCATGGTACCTGACAAGAATTCACATTGGAGTGGTTACGCTAAGCCATACATTTACTACATATAAATAAACCTTGAAGTTTAGCATTATCATCAGATGTGTTGCTGGTAACCTTACTTGTGACTAATTTGTTCCTCCGCGATTCACTTGTTCTGTATATTACTGTTTTTTTTACTAATGCTATCCCCAGTGATATAATCAGATTGCTGTTTACTTATGTTTCTAAATTTATATCTATTTATTTATTTGAGTATTTTATTAATCTCATACATGACCCTTGGATATCCGAGCACTGTACAGTATGCAAATGGTGACCACAATTACAAATGATGATTTCACAGAACATCGAGTTACATACGGTCATGATAAAGGATGGACCTGGGAGGAAGGAGGAAGACCTCATATTCCACAAACACCGACAACCATTACAAATGGTGGATTAAACTGGGCATCAAGTTATATTCGGTTATAATAAAGACCCGGAAGGAGGCCAGCAGATTCTTCACCATGATGGACTTTTTATTTAACTACTACCCTTCATACGATAAAATAAGGTAGATTAGGACATTATGTTTACTTCGAGCAGGATAGGCAGGGTAGGGAGACAGCAGAATGATCACCAGGAGGGTCATCCCAGTAACTGACACAAACGTCTTTTGAGCAGGAGTGATGTGAAACTTCTCTTGAAGGCAGCTGTGGAAGGGTTTGTGCGCATCTCTGGAGGAAGATAGTACTACATTCTGAGAGCATTTCCAGTGAAGGAGCGAGAGTAGCCTCTATCTTTCTTGAATCTAGGTGGTTCAAGTAGAAGCCAGTCTGAGCGATGCAAGGTGTGATTACCTTCTGATCTGGTCAGTGTTCGAGCCAGGTACTTTGGAGCCCCAAACAAAATGAAGGGTTTCTGGGTAAAGCAAGCTATCTTGAATATATATTGTGCTTTTATCAGGATTCACTACAGCATGGGGAGCGAAGGATTGATGTGATTGGAGCACCTTGCTCCTGACACGCGTAGGTTTTCGGGGTGCCAGTGGATCTTGTTTCCATAGTCCAATATAGATAAGACCAGCACTTGCACCACATTTTTGTGGTCACTATCCGGTATAAAAGGTTTCACCTTATTGAAGAGCTTGAGGTTGTACAAGGTGTTTCTGGCCATGGAGCTTATGTGGGCAGTCGTGTTCAGGTTATTGTTCAGTGCGATTCCGAGCACTTTAATGCAGTCAATGATTTTAAAAGTGCAGTTGAGTGCATCAAGGCAGATGATCCAGTTTGTGATTTTCGGGCGTTGCATTGGTCAGCGATTAGATGGAATTCTGTCTTGTGGGTCGAGCTTTTAGTGGTGAAGAGATCGCCAGGATTGAGAATTGTTTCTCTTTTTTTTAATTCTAGACGTGTGCTGAGGGTTTTTGTGCCTTAATGCTTGGTGCCAGTTTGTGGAATATTTAAAGCAAAAAATGTGACTTTTATTTTCATTGAGAATTTCATTGATTCAAATCAGACCTTCTGGAAAGCATACAAACCAGTCCTAAAGGTTGATCAATGACCTTTGTGAAAAATGCCGAACGAAACTGACTAATGGTGACTGTTGACTTGGAGTCCCTTATTCTGAATCTGTAGTAATGCTATCTTGCTTTTGTGAAACAGATATACTATATGATCTTGAACACACTAGGTGTTCCCTGAAGAGGACAGTATTGGACAAGGTGAGAATGAGATGGATTGCATTCATGCTGCTTATTTTTAAACATGACGATAAGGCTGGGAAGCTTCTGCACTGACTAAGCCCCAGAGATGACAGTCAGACGTGTGCCACCAAGGAAACATTAGTCACAGCTGCTATAGAAATAACATTGGCCTTTGCTAACTTAATATATGCTTTATGCATCTAAATTTGCGGCTGCTGCTTTCAGCGGTTGTGATTTTTGTATCTCCAGATGTAGGGCTTCCCAACACCAGAGGGGCTCAATCCAGTGTAAATTCTCCGTGGAAGACATTTTTATTGCTGTTAACCAATTTCTGTCTGGAAACTCCTCGAGCTGGAATAAATTCCACCTGGAAATATTCAAAAGGCTTTGTGATGTTGCCGAAATCTATATTCTTGAAACATTGCGCGGTCGGCTGATGTTGAATTGGTGCTTCTCAGTTTGCATGAAGGGGTCATAGTTAGATTCCCCAAATCAAATCTGCCCGCTGATCAGGTGTTTTTCTGTGATCAATGTTGAAGCTAAATTTGTCAAGCTAGTAAACAACTGATTTTTGGGAGTTATTCAAAATCGACTCCTCTCAGACCAGAGCAGCGTAAATGCCTAAACGATTTATTCATCGCAATCTTTGCAGGATCCACAATTCCTTGGATTTGTTCTGTATTTGTCCTATGGTATAGAAGAGCTTCTGACTGTAGTCCGGGCGGATATCGTGTAAGCTGAGCTAGTCATCTATGTAGAATAGCAAAAAAAGAACTACATGTCAGTCCTGTCTTTGTTGAGTATGTAAATCTCCTTTATGCTCAACCTATGGCAATATTTAAAGTAGAAGGGTTCATGTTGCCCCGTTACCGATTGGAAGGTGAATTCGGCAGCTATTCCCAGACTCCTCTCTTTCATTCACTTTGGTGGAGTGGTTCCTTACATATACCTACTTGCAGGGCTTTGAGTGGACTTCTGGGCTGGAGGATTGTGTGTTCCAGTTTGCTGCTGATCTACATTGAGTTGAGATTTAGGCGAGGATGTGTCCCTTTGACCGTGCAGACACTATATGGCCCTGGGGAATTCTCGAGATTTTGAGTGAGCTGTCCCAAGTGTGTTCTGTTCCTAGACCATGAGCTGGAGGATTTGCAGCTGTTTTGTTAGGCTTACCACGTGGTAAATAATTGTGTGCAACCAGACTGGGGAAACAACCTTTACAACGCAGTCATTACACTGCGATACCTTTACAACGCGGTCGTTACAAAACCGTGTTGTTACAATGCAGTACCATTACCACGCAAATCGTTACAACAACTTGCTCTAGATGGCGCTCTAAACTAAGGAATAGTATAATTTACTACTCCAACACCGTCCCTACTGTTGCACACACTAGAGTTGAAATAATAAATGATACTATTCCTAAGTCCAGCGCGCCATCTAGAGCAAGTCATTGCAACAACTTGCATTGTAATGGTACTGCGTTGTAACGAGGTCGTTGTAACGACCGCGTTGTAAAAGCACGCGATGCAATGACTCACGTTGTAAAGAGACCTATTCCCAGACGGCCCACTCCATGAGCTGTATGTCGTATGCTCCAGCCCCAACTCACGTAAATCTCCCTTAGACCACACAAACCGTATTCTGCATTTAGAGGGAGACTGAAAAATATCTGACAGTTTGGCAGGCTAAGTGGATAAACCCCTCTGTGTGTGGAGATGTGGGTTGGACATGTGGCACTGCCCAAAGGATTTAAGCGATGTATTGACTTAGATAGACTACCTGATTTTAACCCCCTGGGGCTAAACTACAAAACATAATCTACTGTGTTGAATTATTTCCTAGGTCTGCAAACCTTTGGGGATGGCATGGCTGATGGATGTCGGACCTCTGTCAGAAGAGAGGAAAGTTGCCTCGATTGCACCAAGGGAATTCCTCACCTCCGCTCTGGTGAAAATACAATTAAAGATGAAACAGTACGGATATGTGAAAAGTTTGAGAAGAGAACAATTAAAGATGAACAAAGGAAGAGGAGTGAGTGATAGAGTAAGAGAGACAATGGTAGGAAGGGAAAGAATGAATAGATAGCAATAGTGTGTGACAAATATATGTGAAATGGCAGCACTGGGATCTGCAGACTCTGACAGCAGCAAGACTTCAAGATATAAAAACATTTTTTTTTTTTGCTACACCTGAAAACACTCGATGTGCTATATTCTGTCCTCTGCAGCTTCCTCCTGGAGTGTCTCGGAGATATGTTTTACCTCCAGTGAGACTCTGGCCTCCTATACGTATTTACACCTCTCCTGCTGATTCTATAGTCCTGAAAAAATTCAGACTTGACCAAGCGCTCCTGATTCTGATGACCTCGATTGAGACGGTAGAGTCGGCTGTTCTGAACTGCTAACCATCAGCATCTTTATGGACGTTCTGCCGTTCGAACCTCCACAGTCTACAAGTTCATGAGTGGGAATGGACGAATAACTGGCTGAAAGGTTTTGATCTCCAGTCCGAGACGGTGGATGTCAACCTAGCTGCTCTTTGCCCTTCCACAAAGTTGATCTACGCAGGTTGTTGGTCCAAGCTCATTGCTTGATGTGCATTCAAAAAGGTGAAACTTTAGCTGGCTAAATGATCTGATGTCCTTTTATTTGTTTTTTGTGTGGCAATACAAGGCTTTGCTTTGGATGCTGAAAAACGTTACTTGGCTTTTTTAGTTTACCTGATCAGCCCTCTTCATTCAAAGCCCCTGCCTGTTGGCATTTTTTTAAAATAGTATTTTCTCATGTTACCCCTACCCTCTTTACTATCCTGCAGCTTAATCTGAATTTAGTTCTCACTTTAACAATGTGTACTCCTTTGAGCCACTGCATACTTGTACCTTGAGGTGCCTAACCCTTTGTCATACCTGGAAAAAGTCTAAGCTTCAGGCCTCTGTGCACTACCTTCTTCCTTGACAACCGGCTGTTTAGGAATAGTGCATCCATTCTTCCATTAGTGGTGTCACGCTTCCATGTGGGGCAGTCTTTCATGCTCACCGTGGTCTTTGTCATGCCACATTTCTCTGAGAAGGAGAGACTACAGCTGTTGGATTCGCTGCATGCACGATCGTCTACATTGATGGGAGAAAGGAGTTGCTCGTGAATGATCAGCTAATCGTTGGATTGGCTGGTGCAAAGAAACAAAATATAGTTCAAAAACAGACCTTATCACAATGGATTGGCCCTTCCATCAAACCATGGTATACCTTAGCCAGGAAGGACCATCCTGAGGGCGTTTTTGGGCATTCTATGTGGCCTAAAACCACAACTACGGCCCTTTCTTGGGATGTGTCCGTTTTGGACATCTGCCAGGCAGCCACGTGGGCATCTGGGTGGTGTACTGTCACCAGGCAGTACTGCCATGATTCTCAGGCCCTCTGCGAACCCACTTGGTCCTGGTGTAAGGTCCGCTCCTCAGATCCACCTCCTTTTAGGGGGCATTGCCTTAGTATTAATTCACAAGGTTGGAAGTATCTACCAGAATAATCGATTACCTACCTTCATTAATGCTATGATGGATAATCTATACACAGATTTCTCAACATTGCCATCCTCTCCATTCTTGAGTAATGAAGGTTCCAAATTTTGCAGTATTGTTCCCAACCTATCCGTCACGCCTGAGGGGCAGGAAGACAATAAACAAACTGACATAAGAGTGCATGGACAGCGCTTATATCTGGTCCTGTGACTTCACTTTAGCATGCAAACAGAGTTCTGATGTGGAGGCTGAAGGCACCATCTGCCGGCCCATCAGCTGTTGCAAGAGTTTCCAGATCCACTCTGACACCTGGGAATATTCACAACGTAAGCAGTATGCAAATAGATATTAAATAGTTCCTCCCGATATTGAAACTTTTGTTGCGCTTGTGGCCAAAAAGTGGTTGTTTGTTAGTCAGTTGGCAGGGAGGTTATTAACGTTCCTTGGGTGTGAGACTTGTGAACTCAAAGTTAGTAAAATGGGAGCAGAATATTGCAAATATACCCATGGGCGTCCGCAGGGGGGGGGGGGGGGGCCAAGGAGGGGCGCTTAGCCCCCCCCCCTGGAGTGCTCCTCCTTGCCCCCCCCTGCGGCCACCCATGCTTTTACGGACGCCTTTTGTCAGTAATTACGGGCCCTGCAGGGAGCAGAGCTGTTCCCTGCCAGAGGCCTCAACTCCCTGATGGGGCGCCTCGCACTCCTCCTCGCGGCCCCTCCCGCCCATTGTCATTCTGTCTGTGGCTGATTATCACAAACAGAATGACAATGGCCAGTTTGAGCTGCGCGCCACAAGCACGAGTGGTTAGGTCTGGACACAAAGACCTCATTTTAACACTCTGTAGCTTGAGAGTGAGGGGTCTTCTGAATGAAGGTCTAGGGGGAGTCGATGCATTATTGTCCCAAGTCTAAAATTGAGGTTGCAGCATAGCCCGGATTTCAGATCCCACCAAAACGTACACAGACTCGTGTCAATAACATATCTATCTGCCAGTATGCACCCTATCATGTCAGGCAGGACGTCCCGACCCTGTGTTTCACTACCTCATATCCCTCTGCTCCCCACGCTCACTGCCTCATATCCCCCTGTACCCCACTCCTCGTGCTCAGGGCTGTCTCGAGGGCGGTGCGACCGGTGCCACCGCACCGGCTGCTGACTTCGTGTAGGGGGCCCTAATATGATGATTTTAAAAGCACCTGCTTCTTTCCTGGACTCCTAGAAATTTTCAGCCACCAAAAAAAATGTCTAAATGACTGCAGTGATTAATGCACTTCCTTAGAGAGAGAGAGGGAGGGAGAGATCAAAGTTTTGTGTAATGGAAGTGTCAACTCATCCTAAGGTAGCGCAGAGGGTTACTGTGCTTGCTACAAAGAACGTGCAGCTCACAAAGTGCGTATAATGTAATGTAAATAGGTCAGTGGGTCACACTTTTGTCAGAGAGACCATATTGTTGATAACTCTTTGAGTTAAAATCCTAATGTGGAACAGTAAGCAAAAAACTGTTATCAAAGATGCATGCAAACTGGGCTAGGGCGTTATGATTTTCCCCCAGTTTTTCATTATCCTAATGTGGCAAAATGGGTTAATTTGGGTAGAAATCAATTCTTATCAATAAAGAGAACCCCCCATCCATGGTGCTAGGTTTTAAATTCTAGGTTTCTGATTCTCCTGACCAAGCACTCTTAAACTATACTGCCTACCTGTATGGATGACATGTGACTCCTACACCTTCTTGTCCTCTCTCTTATGTAACATTTCCTATGCACTGATTTACACACTTATGATTGATTGTCTCTATGTAATCTGTGTGATGTAAAGTGTTCTGACACCTTACACTGATAGGAGCGGCGCTATAAAATGAATTAAATGCACCTGAGACTGAATGGTTACGGAGGCTTGAGGGGCGCTGTCAAAGGATGGTTATGAAGAACCTGTAGTGGAGGTGGTCATTGGGGGTGCCAAAAAGCATTGTCGCACTTGGCGCCACGAGCACTAAAGCCGGCCCTGCCTGTGCTCACTGCCTTGTATCCCTCTAACCCACACCTCGCGCTAACTGCCATGACATATCCCTCTGTACCCCACACCTTGCTTTAACTGCCACAACATATCCCTCTGTACCCCGCACCTTGTGCTCACTGCCACAACATATCCCTCTGTACCCCACACATCACGCTCCCTGCCACATATGCCTCTGTATCCCACTCCTCACACTCACTGCCTGATCGCTCATTTTACCCTGCCATTCATCTTCTACGTGTTCTCTCCCCTTCCACTCTTTCTACCTCTGTTCACCCCTTTACTTCTTTTTGTACCTTACTTCTTTCTCAATATCTCTACTTCTTTTCCTCTTCAGTAACATCTGTGACACATCTCTGCACTTCCTTTATATCAACGCACCCCTCTACCTCACCTGTCTACCTCAGTCTTTATTATTCCCTCTTCCTCAGCTGTCTCTACCTGTCTCTGACACACCTCTCCCTCTCTCTACCTGGCCCTCTCACGTTCTACGGCTGCGTTATTGTGCCCTCTCCATCTTTGATTTACCTGTCTCTGCTCCTGAATCTTTTTCTTCTACACCTCACTTCTTTGTCTACCCTTCACCCCTCGCTACCCTTCTGTTTGCCTCACTACGGTCTTTACCCGACCCACCTTCAGTGCCTCTTCCCATTTCGCCTCCCTCCCTCACAGCGCTCTCATAGCATGCATCGGTTTCTCCCCTCGCCACCATGCCTGCCTTTACCCCTCCTTACCTTTCTAACCAGCCTAACTTTCTACCTTCCTGTGATTCCTAGTAGTGAAACTTTCATTTCACCCCTCCGGTTCTATTCCCTACGCATTCAAATTGAGTAGGTCATTGCTGTGCTCCCAACCCGACATCGAGACCCAGTCCCCTAGCCTCTCAACATGCCCAGATATAACAACAAGCATTGGCATAGCCAATCGGTCTCGCCTTTGGGACCTGCTGCAGAACTAAATACTTATACTGCCGGCATCATACTTACCCAGCGCCAAGACGCCTTGGCAAAAGTGCGCTATATAAGTTCTTCAGTCAGTGAGTCAGTCATAAGGTCCCAAAGGCGAGACCTATTGGCTATGCCAATGCTTGTTTTTCTCAGGTTGGCCTGAACATTACCCGATCCTGATTGTCTGCCATTTTAGCCCCGCCCCTATTGATTAACATTAGCCACGCCCCTTCAGTTGCCAGGTTCGCCCCCCCCCCCCCCTGGAAAAATTTCTGCAGACGCCCATGAATATACCTCTGCACGGGCGCGCAACACCCATTGGACTCAAAGGGCTTCCCCCCCCTTCCCCCATCGTGTGTGGCAGCCCGGGAAGAGACGGCTTCCCGGGCACACTCTCAGCCGCACCCGAGCACTTCACAGTTCTTAAAAGACCAAAATACCATTTGCATGTTAATTAGGCCTGCTGTTGTTTCACACCTAAGAGCCTCTGCAGCTCCACTCTGCCTATTGCTTAAAGATTCAGCCCCCCCCCCCGAAAGTTTTTCTTAGCCTCCCCCCAAAAAAATGTGGCTCTAGTTGCGCCTCTGACTCTGTATGCGATAAACGCCATATCAAATGCCCAGGAGCCAGACTATAATACATTCTTGTCATTATTTTGTGAATGCTATGGCAGCCTAGCCAGCCATCTGTAAACAAATACCGTTCATGGAAAGGTCGTTTTGTTTCATGCATTAATCTCTCATTGCAGGGTATACGGATGCCCGTGATCCGCCAGGGGATGGGAAATCTGCCCTACTCCTGCTGGTTACACAAAACTCCGATCTCCAGTTAGTCACCTTCGCTGTCTCCTCCTAAGTACGAGATTCTGGCACAGACAGGTTACCTTTACTACGGATCATTTACCCCGACTAACATTTACAGCGCTGTTTGATTTGGAAAATAGAATCCTTTTATTGGACTTGTTGAGTGTTTACCATTAAAATAATGTGAAGTAAAGCTAGCACAATAAAGAAGGCATTCAAATGTATTAACCCTTACGGCCAGGAGATGGCAGTGTCGTGTTAAAATATTGTCTGCGCAACGAATAGCTTGAAATCCACAGTAGACTTTCAGAGTTGAATCATAAATCTGCTAAAAAAGAATAATAAGTATTGGAAAAATTGCAAGCAAATAATACAAACATAGCAATTAATTTTCGTTTTGTAAAGTAATTTTAGTGCGTGGAATGAGTTCGCAGGGCACAGAATTCCTAACCATAAAGTTATTTGCAGTTGTGCAAATCACTTGAAAGTCATAATTGAACACACATTTTCATCGCATACACGTTGTAACAGTATGTGTTGTAAATGTATTTCAAACTGAATGACAATACAATGCGTTGTACATATCTGCAAACCGCATTGTTAATGACCGCGCTGGTTTGTATGTCATGACGGTTATCGTCACCCTTTATCAGGAGAGCTCTTCATAACATCCGCTTTGAGCATCACTTTTTGGGAGGCGTGTTCCCTTCACCGTCACTTCGCCCTCTTAGAAGAGGTGTTCATTCACTTCGCCCTCGCTTGCAGTAGTGTTCACTGCATCTTTTTTTATGGACCACCCGTTCCTCCCTAAGGAGTCTTCTTTGCTTCCTCCTTTGTAGAAAAGTGTTATATCAATTCCGACAGATTATTTTCCCCTCCCTCAGGAGAGGTGTTCACTTCAGCCTCTCTATGATGAGTTCGCTTCACACTTTAAAAGGAACACTTTGTTTTGAATTGTTGAAGTAGTTCTATCATTATTGTTGGACTACTATTTATATTTTAAATACATCCTGTATAAAGTGTATTTATTTTAGTTGTCGATTAAATACTTTGCTTTCTCACTTCTTAACCCCACAGCAAGGTTTAAACATTTACTGTTGTAATTTTCCACTTAATTTTCAGTGTAACTTTTTGGCAGTATTACTTGTCTCCGATAGCGCATCCTGTCCCATCCCTAAAGATCTCCAGTGTCCTTCCTCACTGAAAAAGGGACTGCTTCTCTCTACTGCTAGCCCATATCACTAAATTATGGGGTGATATGGGGTAAATCTGCCTGTAAAGAGTGTATTGCCTGCTCCCGCCTTCATTCTAAGGGGTGGGGTGCGGGGGAATCGCAAGAATATTTCTGGACCCAAACTACCTGATCGTGTGGGGATGCTTTAATGCTGGGGTGCGGAATTGCTGGAGCATTCCAGGTTTCGGTAATGAGATTGTAAACCTGAAAATAAAATGTGGTTACAATGTTGTCCATTGAGTTGTAAGCACTGTTTGAATGTCTGTGTTGGTCTTTTTCAGTCACACTGCGGCAGAAGAGTGGAGTTATGGCACCGGCGGATTTATGCCCTTTGGTTTCAGTGGTGTTTTATCTGGTGCTGCAACATGTTTTTATGCATTCGTTGGCTTCGACTGTATCGCAACTACGGGTAAGGACACATTTAGACTAGTGGAGCTCAAAGTACCAGTTTGGTAAACCCCTTTTGTGCCACTTTGTAAAATCTGAAGGTTCATGCAAGCACGTTTTTGTCTTGTTTGTTGGTGTAAATTTTAAGCCCATTCCTATCTAGAGCATCATCTGAAAAAGATATGCGCCAAATCAGTTGTAGGATAG
Organism: Triturus cristatus; assembly: GCF_964204655.1. Classification (NCBI taxonomy): domain Eukaryota; kingdom Metazoa; phylum Chordata; class Amphibia; order Caudata; family Salamandridae; genus Triturus; species Triturus cristatus. The sequence goes on along the minus strand of NC_140591.1, from coordinate 338,590,602 downwards.
GGAACAGGATTTCAATTGCAGTATTGCTTAACAAAACATAATATTGCCTCACTAAATTCAAATATTTCCAAAAGTGTCCATGAAAACCTATAGCTTAACTGTTCCCCTTGAACATCTTATGAGTATGGATTCATTCTATGCCTTATATATCTGGAGTATACCAATGTCTCATTCGGAGTTTTAACCAGGATTGTGCAAAATGTGCGTAATTTCCCCAAATTTTGAAAATTACACAAAATGCAAATCTGACATTGTGTCTTATTTTATTGTGAAATACGCAGGACTCATTTTGCTCCAAAAAATAATTAAAAAAAACATGAGTGCTGTAAAAAGCTGCTAGAGCTGTGGTCATATGCGTTCTTCAGTGCTCTTACAACCTGATGTTTACCCGAATGGACTTGTGCTATGTGGCATAATGGCCTCATTTCAGTAACTTCATGTAACTAGCCTAAGGTGAAATGCTGTAAATTACAGGAGACTACACCGGTGTACGTAAATTTCACTGAAGGCTACTTTTAACAATAAGAGCTGTGTTGAAGGAGTCTGCCTTTTAATCTGAACACTATGCATGATAGATTGGTATCTTCACCTCTATAAAATATTGAAGTCTGTTCTAGATATATGTTATGTTATGCAGATTTGTAGAGCGGAGAGTATCCTGCCGCTGAGCTGGTGTGAGCCTAGACAAACCTAGTGGTACTACTCAAACAACCCGGTCTTCAGCTCCTTGCAGAATTCAAGAAATGAGGAGGAGGCTCTCCTGTGTATCGTCTGTCGTTCCATGCTTTAGAGCGATTTAGGTGAAGTCTTGATCGCTGGATCTGGTTTGTGCAAGTAGGAGTCCGGACGGGTAAAGGGGCCTGGAAGGTTTGTGAGAGCAGATGCAATGGTTGAGGTATGCTGGATCAGTGTTATGTAGTACATTAAAGGTGTGGCTGAGGAGTTTGAATTGTGCTAGTTTATGAATGAGTACCAGTGAAGCTCCTTCTGGTGTGTTATGTGGAATTTGCCTAGTTTCATTCGGTAAGGAAAGTGTTGTTTTTCAGAGATTTACTCCTATTAATTAACCTTTTTTTTCTTCAGGAGAGGAGGTCAAAAACCCTCAGAAAGCAATCCCCATTGGAATTGTAGCATCATTGCTGATCTGCTTTGTTGCTTACTTTGGAGTGTCGGCTGCCCTCACCCTCATGATGCCCTACTATCTGCTGGACAAGAATAGCCCTTTGCCTGTGGCATTCATGTATGTGGGATGGGATGGTGCGAAATATGCTGTGGCTGTTGGCTCCCTCTGCGCCCTTTCTACTAGGTAGGCTCTTTAAATAGTTGTTGAATTTTATTTACATAAGTTTTCCCTTCATGTTCTGATTGATATACAAAAGAACACTACCGTGCCAAGGCTAAAAAGGCTACCAAACACATATTACTTATCCCATTCACTGGCATCTGCTCGTACTCCACAATTTTCTGTATGCTCCACTCTTACATAGCTAGCAATATGTTCTCTAACCGGTGGGAATGTCAATAAGTGAGTCCCACTTGTTCTATGTAGATGCTGTTTGGAAGAAGTTACAGGATAAAGGGGTCTTGTGCTCGCCGCTCTACTGAGGCTGTCATCCGGAGTCTTGTACTAACCCACTGATAGATCACTTTGCATAAAATTCACTTTATATCATTGTGTACTGCCAGGCTAAATAAAAATAGTCATGCCCCCAAAATTCAGTACCTGTTCAAAGTTGGTCAAAAACATAATCATAGGTTTCCGTGATCCTGATAGCCAGTACCCAATAAAACACTGTTACACAAACTTTGTTGATCACGTTCCGTCGATTCAAATCCTAACTTGGCTATGTGCCTTTTCTAGATGAAAAGTTGTATCCCAGACCCTTTTGTTGGTAATTAACAGTTCATAGTTGGAGATATATATATATAGATATATATAGATATACTGAAAAAACCATTGGTTTCAGGAACGTTATAGTTAGTTGGACATTTCACTCGTACAAAACCATAGAAATTCTGGCATTACAGTTAGTTTAGATAACTATAACTCGCGCCCCCGCAATGCACTGCTGATGACGTCACATATTACATCATTCATGACATGGTCAGTGACATCACTGATATCTCAAATGGCATCACTGATGACATCATCCACGTAAAAATCTGATGCACCTCCTCACACCTAAATATAACCTTTGATACACCCACTCTAAAATACAGACTACCATTTTAAAAAAAAATAGACACATCAATACCAGTTACTAAATACGCACTGACTGATTCCTAGGTCTACACACACATCCACTCATTCACCCATACAGTCACTCATACATGCAGTCACTCATCAATACAACACTATCATATGCACTCATACACCTATACAGAGACTCACACACTGCCACATAGCTAGAGTTACTCACACATTTAGTCAGTTATGCAAATAATCAGTCATACTTCCATTTACTCACCTATACAGTTATACAAACACAACCTCACTTATTCATACAGATACTAACACATAATTACTCTCTTATAGAATCACTGATACAAATACACACTCATCTATGCAGCCACTCTCACAATTACTGACTCTCACATATAGTTATTTATATACACCATCACTCACATATACTGCCTTTTACATATGTAGTTACTTGCACATGTACCACTGAGACATCCATTCACTCACCAGCACACCCATAGACACACTCACCCATACAGCTGTTTCCACATGCACTCTTGAACCCATACACCCAGTGAATCAACCACTCACATCTATGCACAGTCACACACTTCCCACCCACCCACACACACACTCAGGCAGCCATACAAATACTCAGGCAAGCAATCAATAACCCATATATACACTCATGCAGCTACTCCCCAACCCATGCAGCAGCTTGCACAACAACAGACAGACTGATACAGACTTTCACATAGTTTAGTGTCACTAACCCATGCATTCAGTAAGCCCCATTTAATCACTCACTTATACAGTCAGACACGTGCCTACTAAATCCTCCATACAGACACTTATACACCCACTCATTCCTCAATACAGCTTGGCATATATATAAAACAAAATTAAACTTTACAGAAACAGTCACTGGATGATGTCATCAGTGATGTCACTTACCAAGTCATGAATGATGTAATATTTGACATCAGCAGCAGTGCATTGCGGGGGCGGGAGTTGTAGTTAGCTGAACTAACTTTAACGCCGGAATTTCTATGGTTTTGTACGAGTGAAATGTCCAACTAACTAACGTTCCTGAAACCTATGGTTTTTTAAGTCAATTTCTATAGTTTTTTAAATGCTAATTTCGAACTATAACGTGCCTGAAACCTATGATTTTTTTTCAGTGTGTGTGTATATATATATATATATATATATATATATATATATATATATATATATATATATATATATATATTCACTGAAAAAAAATCATAGGTTTCAGGCACGTTATAGTTCGAAATTAGCATTTAAAAAACTAGAAATTAACTTAAAAAACCATAGGTTTCAGGAACGTTAGTTAGTTGGACATTTCACTCGTACAAAACCATAGAAATTCCGGCGTTAAAGTTAGTTCAGCTAACTATAACTCCCGCCCCCGCAATGCACTGCTGCGCGACCCCAGCGCGACTTTTCAAAATGGCTACCAGAATGCACGCAGCCATCGTGTAGGGTGCGCGAGTTCTGCTGTATAATACTTAAAAAAAAAAATATATGAATCTAGTTTTCCTTACAAACAATTATTCTATCTTTAAAAAAAATTAAAAAAAATAAAATAATTATATATATATATATATATATATATATATATATATATATATATATATATATATCGACACTTCAAGTCTCCCCTCGAGGGGACTTGAAGCGTCGATATTTGGCGGGAGCACCCCCGCCCAACAGCACCCGTTCGAGAGTGCACTCACGCGACCGCAATCCTCTGCTGATGACATATGTGTCTTTATGAAAAAAAAATATTTGTAATATATGTATAGCTAAAATTTAATGGAAGAAGACATGGGCAAATAAGTGTCTAAATACAGTATTAGCATCAGCAGAGGATTGCGGTCGCGTGAGTTATAGTTGCCTGCACTAACTATAACGGGGGAATTTCAACGGTTTTTTATCAGTAAAATGTCCAGCTAACTATAACATGTGTGAAACCTATGGTTTTTTCAGTGAATTTGCAAGGTTTTTTAAATGCTAATTCCGAACTATAACGTGTGTGAAACCTATGGTTTTTTCAGTGAATTTGTACGGTTTTTTAAATGCTAAGTTACTTTACGCCATTCGTGGCGTGCGCGCCCACTTAACGCAGTTCGTTCCGTGCGCATATATATATATGAACAGCAAGAGACCTCTGAGCCCAGAGGTCGAGATGAACACGCACTCAGACGGAATCCAATATCTTTTGTTGAAGTGAGTTTTAATCCAAGTTCAAAACAACGCTATGCCCAACGCGTTTCGGTTCGTGACTCGAACCTTGATCACGGGTAACAACCGGATATGACCAGGCATCATTTATTTCTATTATGGCCATTGCTTCCTGTTACAATGGTAGCAAGGCATTCTGGTTACTGTAGTGCATAAAAGTAACACATACTAGTTGTTAAAGAATTCTAAATAAAGTTTTTTCAAAATTCAAACATAAATAAGAGAAAAAGGGGAATAGTTGTCATTATTAAAATTCTATATGACACTGTATCCCCATTTATACTACAAAATATATTAAAGCTCAACTGTTCGGACATGGTCTGTGCTCCTGAATTCTAACATTGCAAAAGTCTCTTTTTTTACCATTAGTCGTAAAAATAGTTTGCAATTTAAAAATAGGCATATTAGAAAGTATTAATTCCAATATTTATTGGTGAACAAATCAAGGTTGGCATGCCGTATGTGCATAATTTTCATAATTCCCACTAGAGGGTTGCTAACAAAACACATGCCTTTAATTCAATCAAGTATACTGCCCGTTTTAAATTCGTTTTGGACAGTTCATATACCCACTGGAGGGAATAAATGTTAATGCCTCTTATGAATTGCCATTTATTTCCTAGTAGAGGGTGTTTAATGGCTTAAGCACACTGTCCATTTTAAACTCTCTGTGGACAGTTAACACACCCACTGGAGGGAACTAAGGCTAATGTACTGTCATGATTATTTTCATTGCAATGTCATTATTGAACAGTTGAGCTTTAATATATTTTGTAGTATAAATGGGGATACAGTGTCATATAGAATTTCAATAATGACAACTATTCCCCTTTTTCTCTTATTTATGTTTGAATTTTGAAAAAACTTTATTTAGAATTCTTTAACAACTAGTATGTGTTACTTTTATGCACTACAATGACCAGAATGCCTTGCTACCATTGTAACAGGAAGCAATGGCCATAATAGAAATAAATGATGCCTGGTCATATCCGGTTGTTACCCGTGATCAAGGTTCGAGTCACGAACCGAAACGCGTTGGGCATAGCGTTGTTTTGTTTGTTTTTGAACTTGGATTAAAACTCACTTCAACAAAAGATATTGGATTCCGTCTGAGTGCGTGTTCATCTCGACCTCTGGGCTCAGAGGTCTCTTGCTGTTCATAATTACCGGCTGCTCTGCCGGACGAACTACGCACCGCCCCACACAAGGAGCGCCGACTTTCGAAAAAGGGCATCACAGGATTCATATATATATATACATCTACTGGCGGTCGCCAGTAGATAGTTATAGTTAGGACCCTGTTTCCATAGGAAATCCGCAACATTCTATTTGGAATAACTTTGGCGCCGGTCGACGAATCCTCACGAAAGTTTCAAAATAGGTGGGGTGCTACGCTCCGCTCCTACCCTGAAAGTCTCGGGGGGGATTCGTCAAGCGGGGGCTGAGAAAAAAGGGGGGTCCCAAAACGCGTTTTTCCCATGCATTTTTCCATAGGACCTTTAGACACAGCTACAGCCCGAACGGCCGAACAGAGTTACTTGAAATTTGGCAGAGAGGTAGTCCTCAGGTCAAGGAAGTGCCTTTTGTAGGTCTGGTGTAAATCTGTTCAGTAGATCCTGAGAAAATAGCATTTAAATCAATATATATATCTGAGCCAGCTTACGCTGCGCTTACCGTGCGCTTACGGTAAGCTTACCGTACGCGTACGGTGACGTGCGCGAGCGCGATTCTGATTGGCTGTTAGATCTTAGTAAACATTCGAATCGGTCGAAACCAGGAAGCGGCGGCCGCCATTTTCTCTCTCGCACTCTGAGGGGGGGAGGAAAAACAAAGGCAAAAAACATGTAAAGGGGCTGTTTGGACAGCTCCTAACCACCTAGCCTTGATGATGGTGTCCCCAAAGAACCCCCAAGGCCAAAGAGTCAATTTTAATTTTTTTCGAAAAATCGCCGATTACGCTTACCGTACGCGTACGGTAAAATAATTAAAAAAAAAAAAAGCATCCTTACCTTCCCCACCCCGTGTGCCAATGGTGCCCGAAGTGCACCATTTGTGCATGGCATATATACCAACCCAAAGTGTAAAAGATTACCTTTCACAACGAAGCGCATAATATGTCCTCCATGTGCGCACGGTGCGCGAAGCGCATCGTGCGTACATGGCCCATCCAGCGGAACGTGGGCGCGCGGTGCGCGTATTGCACCGCTTGCCCACCGTGCGTGCACGGCACTAACTGCGTAAAGTGGGCGCGCGGTGCGCAAAGCGCACCGCGTGCTCACTGTGCGCGCACGGTGCGCGAAGCGCACCATGCGCGCACGGAACGAACTGCGTTAAGTGGGCGCGCACGCCACGAATGGCGTAAAGTAACTTAGCATTTAAAAAACCGTACAAATTCACTGAAAAAACCATAGGTTTCACACACGTTATAGTTAGGAATTAGCATTTAAAAAACCTTGCAAATTCACTGAAAAAACCATAGGTTTCACACATGTTATAGTTAGCTGGACATTTTACTGATAAAAAACAGTTGAAATTCCCCCGTTATAGTTAGTGCAGGCAACTATAACTCACGCGACCGCAATCCTCTGCTGATGCTAATACTGTATTTAGACACTTATTTGCCCATGTCTTCTTCCATTAAATTTTAGCTATACATATATTACAAATATTTTTTTTTCATAAAGACACATATGTCCTCAGCAGAGGATTGCGGTCGCGTGAGTGCACTCTCGAACGGGTGCTGTTGGGCGGGGGGTGCTCCCGCCAAATATCGACGCTTCAAGTCCCCTCGAGGGGAGACTTGAAGTGTCGATATATATATATATATATAATTTTTTTTTTTTTTTTTTTTAAAGATGGAATAATTGTTTGTAAGGAAAACTAGATTCATATTTTTTTTTTTAAGTATTATACAGCAGAACTCGCGCACCCTACACGATGGCTGCGTGCATTCTGGTAGCCATTTTGAAAAGTCGCGCTGGGGTCGCGACTTAGACTTCGGCGTAGTTTGTAAAGTATGAAATATCTTTAAATTAATTATAAATAAAAGTCTTCCTTTACGTGTTTGTCTAAATTTATTAATACAAGTATTTTGAAAGTATTATTTTCAATATAATTTCGACTAATAATTATTCGATTATTATTGGATTCGGAGGTTAGGAGGGATGGCCATTTTGCTCGATCGGTTTTGCAAGATTTTTTGGTCTAGTCAGGTGGACACCCTCCTCCGGGTGAGGTACGGCTTGAGGATTCTATTAAAAAAGTGAGGAATTAACAGGCAGAATTATCCATCAGAAGAGCAAGTTACTTACCTTCGGTAACGCTTTTTCTGGTGGATACAGTGCCTGTGGATTCCTCACTGTCCCACCCGCCTCCCCGTTGTCCACCTGTTTCTACCAAAAAGATGCTTTTACTGTTTGGCATGAATGTTTTTAATATGTCTTAATCATGCTTATGTTTTAATAGTGAGACTGTTGCTATTTCTTTATGCCTTTAGTGGTTATGCATTTGTGTGTGTATATGTGTATATGTATATATACCATACTGTGTGTTTATCTGTTTATTTTGAAAGACTTCTTTTTGTGTTTTTTGCTCACTCTTCTACAGCACAGGTTTAAACCTTTGGCACAAGCCAAGATGAATATTAGCTTGTTTTTCCTTTAAAGGCGGCATGAGGTCTCATTTTGGAGTCACAGGAAGCCACTACCCACTTGGGTTCAATCGCTTGGTTAGCGAGTTAATTTAACTACATTTAAGCACATGTTTAAAATGTCCACAGTTCATGTTTGACAATGGAAGGTTAAACGTTTACGCAATCAGTATCACTTTGTATATACACTTGTTTGATTTAAAGAAATACTCGTTACAGAATAATGTGACTCTTTCTATGTTCATGAATAACCGCCATAGGTTAACAAGCCAAAGGTGTATTTAAGCATTGTAAAAATGTCTTACCTGTGTTCAGTGACCAAGGCGGCAAGTCCGTCGAAACGCGTTTGGCTTTGGTGTGAAGAATAAATACTTTTCTTGATGAATTTCCCACGGTGTCAGCGCCTCTTCAGTACCGCTTGTGTGTATATATATATATATATATATATATATATATATATATATATATATATATATATATATATATATATATTCACTGAAAAAACCATAGGTTTCACACATGTTATAGTTAGTGGAAATTTTACTGATAAAAAACCAATGAAATTGCCCCGTTATAGTTAGCGCAGGCAACTATAACTCACGCGACCACAATCCTCTGCTGATGCTAATACTGTATTTAGACACTTATTTGCCCATGTCTTCTTCCATACATTTTTAGCTATACATATATTACAAATATTTTTTTTTCATAAAGACACATATGTCATCAGCAGAGGATTGCGGTCGCGTGAGTTATAGTTGCCTGCGCTAACTATAACGGGGCAATTTCATTGGTTTTTTATCAGTAAAATTTCCACTAACTATAACATGTGTGAAACCTATGGTTTTTTCAGTGAATTTGCAAGGTTTTTTAAATGCTAATTCCTAACTATAACGTGTGTGAAACCTATGGTTTTTTCAGTGAATTAGTACGGTTTTTTAAATGCTAAGTTTTTTTCCCTTATAATAAGCCCTGTACATTTGGTGGCCTACGGCCACCAAAAGCACAGGGGGTGGGGTAAGTGTGGATAGTGTTTTTTTCCATTGTAATAAGCCCAGCACATTTGGTGGCCTTCGGCCACCAAAAGCACAGGGGGTGGGGTAAGTGTGGATAGTGTTTTTTTTATTTTTATTTTTTTACCGTACGCTTACCGTAAGCGTACGGTAAGCGTACCCCGCGAAATTGCCGAAAAAAAAATAAAACCGTTTTTGCACTTGGGGGATGTTTGGGGACTCCCTCCACATGACTATGTGGGAGGGAGTTGTCAAAACAGCCCCTTTACATGTTTTTGGGCTTCCGATTTTAAAAATCTCTCTCAGTGCGAGAGACCAAATGGCGGCCGCCGCTTCCTGGTTTCGGCCGATTCGAATGTTTACTAAGATCTAAGAGCCAATCAGAATCGCGCTCGCGCACGCCACCGTACGCTTACTGTAAGCGTACGGTAAGCGTACCGTAAGCTGGCTCAGATATATATATTGATTTAAAGGCTATTTTCTCAGAATCTACTGAACAGATTTACACCAAACCTACAAAAGGCACTTCCTTGACCTAGGGACTACCTCTCTGCCAAATTTTGAGTAATTCTGTTCAGCCATTCGGGCTGTAGCTCGTTCTAAAGGTCCTATGGAAAAATGCATGGGAAAAACGCGTTTTGGGACCCCCCTTTTATCTCAGCCCCCGCTTGACGAATCCCCCCGAGACTTTCAGGGTAGGAGCGGAGCGTAGCGCCCCACCTATTTTGAGAAATTCGTGAGGATTCGTCGACCGGCGCCAAAGTTATTCAAAATAGAATGTTGAGGTTTTCCTATGGAAACGTGGTCCTAACTATAACTACCTACTGGCTATCGCCAGTAGGTAATATGTGTATATATTTATATATATATATATACGCTGCCTAGTCAACAGCATTCCGTACGGGGAATGTTTCCGCCTGAAAAGAAATAATACAACAAAAGAAGATTTTGAAGCAGCAACTAAGCAAGCAGTAGGTCGTTTTACTAAATATACGAACCTTCTCTATTTAGTATCTACAATTTCTCAAATAGATCACTTACAGATTCCATCTTTGCAATTTACCTGTCTGTCTATTAAGACTCTACCGCTATTAACATCACTATGAGACACTGTCAGCTTAGCGTGCTGTTTTCATTTTCCTTACAGCACGAATGAGCTTAGCGCACACTACTGTACGTATACACCAGAGCGGTAGCGTTTGCTCAGTCTGTACTTACTATGCATGGCACATCTTCCTCTACGATATTTCCTAACCATCCTTTAGGTAACATTACTACACAGGGTCCTCCAGGCGCACACATGTTTCTTCTATGTCTATACATGGCAAATGGACGTTGCTACACATGAGCATCAGCTTGCCCCCATTTTCAGTTTCTGCAGTATTTTTTTAGAAGCACATTACAAACTGGTAAATGTATGCCATGTCTGTGTTTCTTTGTAAATTGAATTGTAGTTATTATTTGGCATGTATTCTTTCGCCGCCCTTTGTTTTTGCATTGTCATGTTGAAACTGACAGTGATTTTCTAGGTCTATGATCAACTCTGTGAGGTTGCTGCGGAGGGACTCGCAAAAGGACTCACCTTGGAACTTTTGAACAACTGGGACCGTTTGTTGTGGCGACAGTGCTGCGCGTCAGCCAGCGATGTGCTGGGACTCCACTGGGATTTCGAATAGCCGGTCACTGAACGGGCTATCCCGTCGGATGTGGCATAGCGCACTGCAGCGGTCTGTGGCGGAGCCTTCAAAGAGGTATTGCACCTTTAAAAGTGAGCTGGGGGAGAGTCTTCCACTCGATGGGAGTGGCGGCAGCAACACCTAAATAGACCCCAGGTGAAAACCACTCATTGATGAACCGGCACTGAGGAAAGCTGATGGAAGCTGAAATGCATCTGCCTAGAGGTTCTTTTTCCCTTTGGACTCTGTTTGAACTTGGTAGAGAATAAAATCTTTTGTGAGACGTACCCTAGCTGTGTCGAACTCTTTTTATCTTGAGAGGGTATTGGACTTTATATATATATATATATATATATGGGGAATGTTTCCGCCTGAAAAGAAATAATACAACAAAAGAAGATTATGAAGCAGCAACTAAGCAAGCAGTAGGTCGTTTTACTAAATATACAAACCTTCTCTATTTAGTATCTACAATTTCTCAAATAGATCACTTACAGATTCGATCCATCTTTGCAATTTACCTGTCTGTCTATTAAGACTCTACCGCTATTAACATCACTATGAGACACTGTCAGCTTAGCGTGCTGTTTTCATTTTCCTTACAGCACGAATGAGCATAGCGCACACTACTGTACGTATACACCAGAGCGGTAGCGTTTGCTCAGTCTGTACTTACTATGCATGGCACATCTTCCTCTACGATATTTCCTAACCATCCTTTAGGTAACATTACTACACAGGGTCCTCCAGGCGCACACATGTTTCTTCTATGTCTATACATGGCAAATGGACGTTGCTACACATGAGCATCAGCTTGCCCCCATTTTCAGTTTCTGCAGTATTTTTTTAGAAGCACATTACAAACTGGTAAATGTATGCCATGTCTGTGTTTCTTTCTAAATTGAATTGTAGTTATTATTTGGCATGTATTCTTTCGCCGCCCTTTGTTTTTGCATTGTCATGTTGAAACTGACAGTGATTTTCTAGGTCTATGATCAACTCTGTGAGGTTGCCCTGACAACTTAAGTAAAGCGTATATATCTGTCAAACCAGTATGTACTAGATGTAGTGACCAGGGCGGTGCGCCGCCGAAACGCGTCTAACCTTTGTCGGATTAAAATTTTATACATGTGAAAATGTGTCGGTCCACCTGTTTACCTCGGAGGCATGGAAAAAATGGGTGGAACTGACATCAGCACGCCGACAAGGTCCTCTTATGGCTCCTATGACGTCATACATTGTCGCGAGCGGAGCCGTGCTATTATGACATCGTCGTCGACGTGGGAGAGCTAGGAACGAAATTCTGCGGAATGCTGGCGCAGGGGATATTCACCTAAGTGTTCAGGCTAGTCCTTTGTGAGCAACTGTTTATGTTGCCACTCCAGAAACCGCAACCAGTGATCCGAGGGAAGAGGCCCTGCAGATGGCACAGTAGGTGGGGAGCCCAGTCGTGTGCACCGGCGGGGCAGCGAAGTGACAAGCACCACTACCCACAGAAAAGGTAATAAGGGCACTGAATAACACACGATCTTCTCTTTGTATCTGGCAGGAACAACAAGGTTAAAATGCCCTAGTTCCAAAATGTAGAATTAGTGCTACAACGGTCTTCAAGAGGACCTGCGATGGATGCCGCTTCTGCCTTCCGTACACTGGAGGGGACACATGGGTCATGCGGTACGGTCATACTGAGGTGGGACGCACACTCGTTGACCTCTCATGGCACTGCTCCACACTTCGGGGACAACGCTTTCCATTAGCTGTGTTTTCTGATGACGTGTCGCGTCGGCCCCGTCCAACAGCAGAACCCCTTCAGATTTAAACAGACTCTTCCACTCTCTCACCGGAAGTGAAACCAGGCCACACGGACACTTTCACAATACAATAGCCGGGAATGCACTTTTCGGTAAAAAAAAAACCACATTCCTTCCTCCTAATTTATCAAATAAACTACTCATTGAAGAACAGGGGCCAGCTTTGATCGGTAAAGAGCCGTTACAACGACTTTTTTACTTCGCGATACCATTACTACGCTTGCATTACCACACATACGTTATACATCGTGAAGTCATTACTACGCATTTTTTTTTAGAACGCATGGTCATTTACCACGCATGCCTTTACAACGAATTTTGTTGTAAAGGTATGTATGGTAAATGACCATGAGTTCTAAGAAAATGTAGCCGATCCACGTCGTCGTAAAGAAACGGAGGCTGTTCCTTTTCCTCACAACGACGTGCACCGCCCCTCAAACGACATGAAGCAGGAACCACGAGGAGAGAGGAACCACGAGGAGTGAGAGATAAGGGGGATTGGGCATGGGGTGGTGGTTACTTTTCTATGGTTTTGGGTAGTGCAGAGGTGTTTGTGTAGTGTAGGGGTCGTGCTGAGGGTAGTGTTTTAGGGTTTAGGGTAGTGCAGTGGTGTTTGTGTAGTGTAGGGGGTCGTGCTGGGGGTGATGTTTCAGGGTTTAGGGCAGTGCAGTGGTGTTCGGGCAGTGTAGGGTGTCGTGTTGGGGCTGGTGGTTTAGGGCAGTGCAGTCGTGTTCGGGCAGTGTAGGGGTCGTGCTGGGGTAGTGTTTCAGGCTTTAGGGCAGTGCAGTGGTGTTCGGGCAGTGTAGGGGGTCGTGCTGGGGCTGGTGTTTCAGGGTTTAGGGCAGTGCAGTGGTGTTTGGGCAGTGTAGGGGGTCGTGCTGGGGCTGGTGTTTCAGGGTTTAGGGCAGTGCAGTGGTGTTCGGGCAGTGTAGGGGGTCGTGCTGGGGCTAGTGTTTCAGGGCAGAGCACTGGTGTTCGGGCAGTGTAGGGGGTCGTGCTGGGGCTGGTGTTTCTGGGTTTAGGGCAGTGTAGTGGTGTTCGGACAGAGTAGGGGGTCGTGCTGGGGGTGATGTTTCAGGGTTTAGGGCAGTGCAGTGGTGTTCGGGCAATGTAGGGGGTCGTGCTGGGGCTGGTGTTATGGGGTTTAGGGCAGTGGTGGTCGGGCAGTGTAGAGGGTCTTGCTGGGGGTGGTGTTTCAGGGTTTAGGGCAGTGGTGTTTTGGCAGTGTAGGGCGTCGTGCTGGGGGTGGTGTTTTAGGGATTAGGGCAGTGCAGTGGTGTTCGGGCAGTGTAGGGGGTCGTGGTGGTGTTTTAGGGTTTAGGGCAGTGCAGTGGTGTTCGAGCAGTGTAGGGGGTCGTGCAGGGGGTGGTGTTTCAGGGTTTAGTGCAGTGGTGTTTGGGCAGTGTAGGGGGGTCTTGCTGGGGGTGATGTTTCAGGGTTTAAGGCAGTGGTGTTCGGGCAGTGTAGGGGGGTCTTGCTGGGGGTGATGTTCCAGGGTTTAGGGCAGTGGTGTTCGGGAAGTGTAGGGGGTCATGCAGGGGGGTGGTGGTTCAGGGTTTAGGGAAGTGCAGTGGTGTTCGGGCAGTGCATGGGGGTGGTGGTTCAGGGTTTAGGGCAGTGCAGTGGTGTTCGGGCAGTGTAGGGGGTCATGCATGGGGGTGGTGTTTCAGGATTTAGGGCAGTGCCGTGGTGTTCGGGCCGTGTAGGGGGCGGTGTTTCAGGGTTTAGGGCAGTGCAGTGGTGTTCGGGCAGTGTAGGGGGTCGTGCTAGGGGTGGTGTTTCAGGGTTTAGGGCAGTGGTGTTCGGGCAGTGTAGGGGGTCTTGCTGGGGTGAAGTTTCAGGGTTTAGGGCAGTGCAGTCGTGTTCGGGCAGTGTAGGGGGTCGTGCAGGGGGTGTTTCAGGGTTTAGGGCAGTGCAGTGGTGTTCGGGCAGTGTAGGGGGTCGTGCAGGGGGTGTAGTTTCAGGGATTAGGGCAGTGCAGTTGTGTTCGGGCAGTGTAGGGGGTGGTGTTTCAGGGTTTAGGGCAGTGCAGTGGTGTTCGTGCAGTGTTGGGGGTAGTGGTTTAGGGCAGTGCAGTGCAGTAATGTTCGTGCAGTGTTGGGGGTCTTGCTGGGGTAGTGTTTTAGGGTTTAGGGCAGTGCAGTGGTGTTTGTGTAGTGGCAGCGCATGCACTGCGTCGCTAGGCGAGACCTAAAAAGCATTGCACCAAGATGCCTGCCAACACTTCTGGACTGAAGTGTTGGCAGCCAATTAGAGCCAAGCTCGTCCTTGTGTAGTTAGGTCCAGCCCAGATATATAAAGTTTTTGTCCTTTAATATCTCAAAAACTACTGAACGGATTTACACCGTTTAAAAAAAGGGCGCTTTCTGAACCAAGAACTACCTTTTTGCCAAATTTGATGTTCATTCCGTTCAGCAGTTTTGGCTGTAACCGTGTCTAAAGTTTCTTATGGGAAAAATGATTTTCCGACCTCTATTTTCTTAATCACTCAAACTACTGAACGGATTTACACCATTAAAAAAAAAAAAAAAATGTCTTTCTGAACCACGGACTACCTTCTTGCCAAATGTGGTGTAATTCCGTTCAGCAGTTTGGGCTGTAGTCGTGTGTAAAATTTCCTATGGGAATTAACATGGAGAAAACACGTTTTGGGACCCCCCTTTTTTTCTCGGCCCTCGCGTGGCAAATCTCCTCGAAACTTTCAGGATAGGAACTGACTGGAGCGCGACCAACATTTTGAAAATTTTGCAAAGATTCGTCAACCGGCACCAAAGTTATTCTGAAGCCTTTTATTAGGTACGGACAACACCGGCAAAGCAGTCCCTTTCACAGCTGTCCCGCCGTTCATGCCTTACACGTTTTGAAGTGCTTGACTTCTTCCTCAGAGGCTCCGGCGGTAAAGTAAGGTGCAGTCTGGTCACAGCTCCTCCCTAAATATCCTTCATTGCACGCCCTGCATGGGCTGCTCAATTAAGACTGTGCATGGGGTTATGGAATTCGTAGTGCCAGTCTTTCATACCACAGATGGAAGCGCTTTAAACTGTTGGTCTATTTCCAGCCCTTGGATGGGCCGCTGTTTGTAAGCGTGTCCTCAATCCTGCGCTGCTGCTCCACGTGTGAGGAGGAGCTGTGACCAGACTGCGCCTTACTTTACCGCCCGAGCTTCTGAGGAAGAAGTCAATGACTTCGAAACGCGTAAGGCATGAACAGTGGGACAGCTGTGAAAAGGACTGCTTTGCCGGTGTTGTCCGTATATATATGTGTTCGAGGCATATGAGCTGTAGATCATATACTTGTGCATAGATCACCATCTAGTGTTGGGCCCGGATGTTTGCACTTTGTTTTTCTTCGGAGAAGTCTTTCCAATTCCGAGGTAGGTGACTCTTCCCTTAGGTGATAGTGCGCATGGGCATCGACTCCATTGTTAGATTGTTTTTTTCCGCCATGGGGTTCGGATGTGAATTGTTGCGCTCCGGTTCGGCACCATTCTTCAGGCCCCCTTCGACGCGCAATCCACTACCCTCGACTGTATTGTTAATCGGCCACGTTTCCCCTTCTCCCCGTATCTTTTACTTTAGAAAATCTTTGGCCGGAACATTCGTGGAAGGCTGTTGGACATACCCGCGCCCGAATTGGTCGCAGCTGATGGAATGGACTCAATTCAAGTTATGTCCAAGGTGTCGCGCTATGTTCCCTCGCACCGACGTGCACGAGGTGTGCAACCTTTGCCTATCCCCGGAACACGACGAAAAAGACTGCGACGCATGCCAGTCGTTCCTTTCGAAGAAAACCCTCCGTGATCGCGAGCTCGACGTCGCAAAACTTACCAGCAAGGCGGCCACTAAATTGAGATCGCTTAGGCTGAAACATGTTGACCTCATTATGATACCGAGCAGTTTATATCTATACTGCTCGCTGCATTGATTTTAACTCTACCAGTGTGAGCAAGCGAATAAAGAATCTTTTTGCCCCCACTAGGTAGTTTTAACCTCACCACTATTTTGGAGCACCTTTCACTTCCGCTGTGTCCTTACTACACTATCATCCGTCTATGGGATTTTAGCATCCTCGCGAAATATTTAAAAAAACATCCCTGAGCTTCTTTCTCATATTGAGGAGGTTGTAGCCCTCAATGGGACTAGGTTTTCCCATTAGGAGGAGAAGCCCATATGATGAAGCATGACACATATGGTGTGAGAGGGTATTCGTCCTTTAAGGGACTCGTATTAGTTATCTGTTTATTTCTTGCCTACTTTACACATACCCAATGATTTTTGTGTGTTACTACTGTATTGAAATAGGGAATTCTTTCCTTGCAGGTCCATAAACCTTTTCCATTGGACCCTCTTCTCCCTTCTTTGTGTTATTTTTTTTTTAATCTAAATCTACCGCCAGACTGTATGAACATTATCAAATAAGCTAGGCGCCCTACCACAAGAGCCTGCTATGCAGCCAAGTGGAAGCGGTTTGTGATTTACTGTAATAACAATCACATCAACCCGCTTGATTGTTCGGTACAAAACATTATATGCAATTTGTTACATCTACAACGTTCCAACTTAGCATACACTTCTCGCCGCTTACATCTTGCTGCAATAACTGCATACCTTCAAAATCGGCAGCATCTTTCTCTATTTGGAGTACCTGTCATTAAGGCATGTATGGAGGGACTCTAAAGAGTTATTCCACCGAGACGTCCCCCTGCCCCAGTGTGGAATCTCAATATTAGTCTCACCAGACTAATGGGTCCACCCTTTGAATCACTGAACAGATGTGATCTACAATTTCTTACCTGGGAAGTGGCTTTTCTAGTTGCTATCACATCACTCAGAAGAGTCCGTGAGATACAGGCATTAACCTAGGAAGAACCTTTTTTGCAAATGCAACAAAACAAAGTGGTTCTTCAACCAACTCCAAATTCCTTCCTAAAGTTGTCTCTGCCTTTCACATTAATCAATTGGTTGAGTTACCTGCTTTCTTCCCTCAACCAGATTCAGTGGCAGAACGTGCTCTACACACACCAGATGTCAAATGGGCACTGCTGTATTACATTGAAAGGACAAAACCTTTCCGTAACGCTGATCAACTTTTTGTAGCCTTTGCTCCACCACACAAGCCATATCAAAATCCGGTATTGCAAGGTGTAATGTTAAGTGTATTCAAATACGCTATGCAAAGGCTAGAAGAACATTACCAATTCCCCCTAGAGCACACTCTACACGTAAACTGGGGACTTCTATGGCATTCCTAGGGGATATACCCATAGACGACGTATGCAAGGCTGCAACAAGGTCTACTCTTCACACATTCACCAAGCATTACTCGGTGGATGTGTTGGCAACACAACAAGCTAAGGTGGGCCAGGCAGTTTTGCGGACTCTATTTCAGACTTCTACAGCAGCTACAGGTTAACCACTGCTTGTGGAGACAACTGCTGTATAGTCTATGCACAAGTATATGATCTACAGCTCATATGCCTCGAACGGAAAATGCCTCTTACCAGTATGCATCTGTTCTCGTTCTCGGCATGTAGAGCTGTAGATTCATATACGCCCATCTGCCTCTCCGGGTACCTATACCTGTTGCAGTTATATCTTACTTCGATGCTTACGTTCATGGACATCTCCTAACTATTCTTACTGGCTCCATTATCACCCTCTGCGGGAAAACAATCGAACAATGTTGTCGATGCCCATGCGCACTATCATCTAAGGGAGGAGTCACCTACCTCGTCACTGGACAGACTTCTCAGAAGAAAAACAAAGTGCAAACATCCGGAGCCAATACTAGATGGCAATCTATGCACAAGTATATGAATCTACAGGTCTACATGCCGAGAACAGATGCATACTGGTAAGTAGCATTTTACATGTGTGTGTGTGTGTGTGTGTGTATACATACAAACACATACACACTTTAAATATATTGTATAGTGTTAGTGTTTCCTTCCTTAATTATCATCCACAGGCTTTAATCGACATAGAGATTATACTACTGATCAGCCCAGTGAACCATTATGCTGTTTCTAATGAGAAAGCTTTTCTGTTCAGTACCCATGGCAGGCCCCACAAAAAAATACCTTTAAATCAGTTCACACTGGTCATCTGCACCTCATGAAGTGAACATGATGCACAGATTTCTACTGACCGTAATGTCCACAAATGTTGTAAGTTCCACAGTCTGTCTGCTTTAATTAGATACTCTTCATTTTCCATGAGCTCTGCAAAGCATATTGTGTGCACATTGTTTTTGCTACCTAAACAGTTAAAAAAAATACTAATACATGTTTGATGGACCCCCAAAGTGTAGTGCTCGCCAACTAATAATCCATTAAGATTCTGTCAGAGTAAAACTAAAATGCCTCATCAGAAAAGTCTGTGAATCGTTTCTGTTCGAAGCATATGAGCTGCTGCAGTCACATTATTGCATTAGATCGCCGCCTAGTGTTGGGTCCGGATGTTGCACGTTGTTGTCTTGGAAGAGTCTTCGAGATCTCACGAGATAAGTGACTCCTCCCCTGGACTACAGTGCGCATGGACAGCTTCTCCATAGTCAGATTGTTTTTTTCCGCCATCGGGTTCGGATGTACTTCTGCGACGCCAACTTCGACTCCGAAGTTTTCAACTTTCTTCACGGCAAATCCAAGTATCTCGACGGGATTGCTCTCCGGTCGATACCCTAGAACTTTCCGGGACTTTATTTTCTCATATTTCCATCGACGCAGGCCTCCGGGCCTATCGACGCCACTCGGGCCTCGGGCCCATAGAAAGGACCCCCTTCAAAAAATGCCCCCATTATGGTGCTAAATACCCACACACGGATCATCACCCGGTGTGCAACAGATGCCTATCTCCGGAGCATAGAGAAGAAGACTGCTCAGCCTGCGCACTCTTCCATTCCAAAAAGACCATCAGGAACCGAAGGGCCCATCGACAAGCGATGCATCGACAAGCAGCAGCACCGGAACCGGACGATATCTTCGACCCTCGGATGCCGAGGACTCTGACGATCTACAGCTCTTCACAGTCGAAGAATCGGACTCAGATGACCCAATCCCAGCGGGGCAGCACGTGAGTACCGATGCCCCTGTCCCAATCACCCCACATAAGGCTCCGGTCAAGACATCGCCACAAGGCCTTCGTCACGATCGAAACATCCCTTCGGAAGCCCCACCCTCGGGCCCGGCTCCAAAGATAACACAAAAGCCTTCCGGTAGCTTGGGACCGAGCAAACCGTATCTCCCTACACCCAAAATGCCTTCGGCGCCGAGAAAAACACATCCGGCTCCGGCGCCGAAAGACTCGACCGTTCCCAAAAACGTCGAGCCGAAGCTTCTCGAGTCGAAAAAGGTCGATCCCAAGAAAAATATCGACCCAAAAAAGACTAACGACTCCAAAAAGGTCACCGAGCCTAAAAAACAGATCGAACCCAAGAAAACGGTCGATCCGAAAAACGACGTCTAAGTCAAGAAAGCTCCGACGTCTAAGTCAAGAAAGCTCCGAACCGAACAAAAACAAGGTTCCCGAGCCAAATAAGTCGAAGCCGAAGCCTACAAATCCTTCGACTCCCAGCAAAAAACACCACAAATCTTTGGTGCCGAAACCACCAAATACAGAGGAGGAGCTGTTTTTTCCGGATCCTGTCGATCCAAAACAGAAAAGAATCATCATAGACCCTAACACAGGTCATGTGGTGCTCCACAAGAGGAAAATTCATCCTGCATTACCCTCTCCTATTCCTCTAAAAAGGAAGGACATTGCTACTTCTCCTATTAGGCCTGTCACCCCTCCTCCTCTCTCTCCTATTCTGCCTTATGTGCCATACACACCCCCCATGCCTCCACAGCCTGTTGGGAACCCAGATGAGGACATAGATAATGATCCACAAGACCCTTATGACGATCCTGATGACCCAAATCCCAACCGGGACACATGGGGAAACCCATATTCACCAGACAATAACACACCTCTTCTAGACCCCACACCATACCCTTCAAAACCATCCCCTCCTGATGACACCATTGCATTTCATCAGTTAGTGGACAGGGCTGCTAGTTTCCACGGGGTAGATATGCATGCTGACCCTCGACACCTTCCCAACCACAGAAAGAAGTGTCCGCACTTTACCCATGCTCAAAGGGGTTTTAAAACCTGCACCAGAAATATTCAAAGACCCCATTAGGGCTAGGATACTCAACCCTAGACTGGAAAAGAAATATAGAGCAGCACCCTCCGACCCTACATACATCAAGGGTCAACTACAGCTGGACTCTTTAGTAGTTGCCAATGCACGAAAAAGGGCAAACTCACAAACCACTGGCGATGCCGCACCACCAGAAAAAGAGTCCAAACTACTAGAGGCATCCGGGAAAAGGGTGGCTTCACAAGCAGCCAACACCTGGAGAATAGCTAACACACAAGCATTGTTAGCTAGATATGACAGGGCACACTATGACAAACTAGAGGAGCTGCTACAACATCTCCCTGACCCATATAAACAACAGGCAACTGATCTTATCCAAGAAGGAAAGTTCATCACTAATGCCTCGATAAAGTGTGCTCTAGATGCAGCTGACACAGCCTCTAGAACAGTCAATACAAGCGTAATGTTAAGAAGACATGCCTGGCTTCGCATATCAGGTTTCAAACCTGAGGTGCAAACCACGATTCTCAATCAACCCCTTAACCAAGATTTCCTGTTCGGGCCTGAAACAGATGTCCTACTAGACAAAATGAAAAAGGACACTGACACCGCTAAGTCTATGGGTGCACTGCAGTCTTACCAATCCAAACGTTCCTTTTGTAGATCCTCCTATAGAGGTACAGGGAGAGGCAATAACACACAAACCTCTCAACCTTTCCAAACTACCTCTCAAAACACATTTCAAAAAGGCAGAGGAGGATATAGAGGAAACAATACTAAAGGCAGAGGTAGAGGTAACAACAACAATCGTACCTCCACCACTCCTAAACAGTGACCTCCTACACCTGCCTCCAGACCACTTAACACCAGTCGGAGGCAGATTATCACAGTTCCTACCTGTCTGGGAATCCATAACAACAGACAGGTGGGTGAAGCACATTATCCATTCTGGTTACTGTCTGGAACTTACATCTACCCCACCCAACATACCACCCAAACACAGACCAATGTCAGAGGAACATACCATACTATTGCAATAAGAGGTCTTAGCAATGCTACAAAAGCACGCTATAGAACCGGTTCCCCTGCAGCAACAAGGAAAGGGAGTTTACTCCCTCTATTTCTTAATCCCCAAAAAAGACGGGTCCCTCAGGCCCATTCTCGACCTTCGTCCCCTCAATCACTATATACACTCCTATCATTTTCACATGATCACACTCCAACAAGTACTACCACTACTACAGCAAGGCGATTTTCTCGCCACTCTAGATCTGAAAGACGCATACTTTCATATACCCATTCATCCCGCACACAGGAAATACCTCCGATTCGTAGTGCAGGGACAGCACTACCAATTCAAAGTCCTACCCTTCGGGGTAAGAACAGCACCAAGGGTGTTCACAAAATGCTTAGCAGTAGTGGCAGCACATATACGGAGACAACATATTCATGTGTTTCCATATCTAGACAATTGGCTGATAAAGGCCAAATCACATCACCAATGTCTGCAGCACACTGTGACCACTAGCCATCTATTACACAATCTGGGATTTTCCCTCAACTACCCAAAATCCCATCTACAACCCTCCCATATACAGCAGTATCTGGGAGCAACAATAGACTCCACAGTAGCAAAGGCTTACCCATCTCCAGCCAGGATACAGAACATTCAAGCAATGATCCAAAAATTCCAACCTCCGACTCTCTTGACAGCAAGAGTGTTTATGCAACTCATAGGCATGATGGCATCTTGCATATTCATAGTCCCACATGGTCGGCTACAAATGCGTCCCATACAAGAATGCCTAGCAACACAATGGAACCAGGCTCAAGGGAAACTAAATGACCTAGTGTTGGTAGACAGTCGTACCCATCGCTCTCTGCAGTGGTGGAACACACAGAACCTTTCAAAAGGACGACTGTTCCAAGTGCCAGTTCCACAGGTAGTGTTGACAACAGACGCATCACTCACAGGGTGGGGAGCCCATCTACTTCAACATACAGTGCAAGGTCTATGGACACCGCACCAAAAAATACACCACATAAACTACCTAGAATTACTGGCAATATTTCAGGCAATGAAGGCCTTTCAAAAACACATAGCCAACAAGACTGTCCTAGTCCGGACGGACAATATGACAGCAATGTTCTACATACAGAAACAGGGGGGGACACACTCTCTGCAGCTTTCACGCCTAGCGCAAAGCATATGGAGATGGGCCATTCCACAAAACATCCATCTTCTAGCAGAACATCTCCCAGGAGTGAACAACCAGATTGCAGACCTATTGAGCAGACACAGTCAACAGATCCACGAATGGGAACTTCACCCAGAAGTCCTACTCCCGTTCTTTCAAGCATGGGGACGCAAAATGCCCATCTTTCGCCGCCAGGTTCCCACACCCGCAGTCGAAGGGCAATGAGATATGGATGAACTGGTCAGGCAGATTTGCATACGCTTTTCCGCCAACCCCACTCATTCCATTAGTGGTACGCAAACTAAAGCAACAAACACTTACAGTGATCCTGGTTGCTCCCTAATGGGCACGACAACCATGGTACACAACACTCCTAGAACTCTGTCATCCCTCATCAACGACTACACCTCTCTCCAAAACAACTCACACAGAACCATGGAGTGATACAACACCCAGACCCCAATTAAATGAACCTAGCAATCTGGCTCCTGAAGTCTTAGAGTTCGGATACCTTAACCTGCCTCCTGACTGTATGAATATCATCAAAGAGGCAAGACGTCCCACTACCAGAGCCTGTTACGCAAACAAATGGAAAAGATTTGTTATTTACTGCCAAAATAATCAAATCAATCCGCTAGACGCTTCTGTCCAAAACATAATTTGTTATCTGCTACACTTACAAAGATGTAATCTAGCATATTCATCTATCAGATTACACCTAGCTGCTATTGCAGCATACCTCCAGAACAGACAACACGTGTCTCTCTTCCGCATACCACCTATTAAGGCGTTTATGGAAGGGCTCAAAAGAGT
This sequence comes from Triturus cristatus, assembly GCF_964204655.1. Taxonomy (NCBI): domain Eukaryota; kingdom Metazoa; phylum Chordata; class Amphibia; order Caudata; family Salamandridae; genus Triturus; species Triturus cristatus. The sequence goes on along the minus strand of NC_140591.1, from coordinate 338,566,850 downwards.
AATCCCTCCAAGAGCTCCACCTTCTCCAGTTTGGAATCTTAACATTGTACTTACTAGACTTATGGGCCACCCTTTGAGCCTCTACATTCTTGCGAATTGCAGTTCCTAACATGGAAGGTGGCATTTCTAATAGCAATTACTTCACTCAGAAGAGTAAGTGAATTGCAGGCACTGACAATTCAAGAACCTTTCATGCAAATACACCAAAATAAGGTAGTTCTCAGGACAAACCCTAAATTCCTACCAAAGGTCAGAACTAGTTTTCACATTAACCAATCAATTGAGTTACCAGTCTTTTTTCAAAAACCACAGTCAGTAGCTGAAAGGGCACTCCCAACACTGGATGTCAGAAGGGCCCTACTCTACTACATAGACAGAACTAAACCATTTCGAAAGACAAAACAGTTGTTTGTGTCTTTCTGTCAACCTCATAAGGGTAACCCTATCTCAAAGGCAGGGATAGCCAGATGGATAGTTAAGTGCATACAAATATGTTATCAAAAAGCTAAACGCACATTAACTATTCCCCCAAGAGCACATTCCACGCGCAAAATGGGGGCATCCATGGCTTTTCTAGGGAATATCCCCTTAGAACACATTTGTAAGGCAGCTACATGGTCTACCATACATACCTTCACTAAACACTATTGTGTTGATGTGCAAGCCAAACAACAAGCTTCTGTAGGTCAGGCTGTCCTTAAAACACTTTTCCAAACTACTGCAACTGCCACCGGTAACCACCACTAGAGGAGGAACTGCTATACAGTCTATGCAATAATGTGACTGCAGCAGCTCATATGCCTCGAACGGTAAATGCTACTTACCAGTATGCATCGGTTCTTGGCATGTAGAGCTGCTGCAGTCACATGCCTACCCTCCTCCCTGGTGCCGAGCACAGTTGCAGTACTATCTTATTTAGATACATTTACATGGACACCTTTCTTTCTATTACTATCCTCCATCTTTGCCACAATGGCGAAAAACAATCTGACGATGGAGGAGCTGTCCATGCGCACTGTAGTCCAGGGGAGGAGTCACCTATCTCGTGAGATCTCGAAGACTCTTCCAAGACAACAACGTGCAACATCCGGACCCAACACTAGGCGGCAATCTAATGCAATAATGTGACTGCAGCAGCTCTACATGCCAAGAACAGATGCATACTGGTAAGTAGCATTTACCTTCTGTGAACTAGTCTGCTTTATTTGCCCGGAGTCATCCATTTCCCCCCATTCTCATTTTATGGAACTCAGGACTTTGGAGATCATCCTCTAAACACAGTCTATTCATTTCATTCCCTCTTTCTACAGTCCTACATACACTCGTCAATTGGTCAGAGGAGGAGAGCCAGATCTAGGGCATTGCGACAGGTGCATCCATACGTGTAGCTGTGTTTAGAATTAACACAGGTTTTAAAAGGACCTGCTGCAGAGTTCCTTGTGTTCCCAGCAGTTTTTAGGCAACAGTCAAAATGTCAAGTTAACTCTTGTGATTAATGTTCCTGCTGGAGAGAGATATTTTGTCTAGTGGCAGTTTCCACTCATTACTAAGTAGCACAACGGGTTAATGTGCCTGCTCCAAAGAACATGTACCTTGCAAATCACTTAATAGTATTTTCAATCAATCAGGAAATTGTAAGCGCACTACTCACATATGAGGGTCTCAAGGCGCTGAGGGGGAAAGGTGCGCAGATCTGTTTAGCCGAAGAGCCAGGTCTTGAGGGTCTTCCTGAGGGTGTTCAGGGAGGGGGCGCGTCTGATGTCTGCCAGTAGCTCGTTCCAGATCTTGGCTGTCATGTGAGAGAAGGATCTTCCGCCTGCTCTGGCTCAGTGGATGTGCGGGGTTTCGGCCAGTGCGAGGTTGGAAGATTGGAGGTTTCTTTTGGGTATGTGGAAGTTGATTCTGTCGTTGAGGTATTTGGGTCCGTTGTTGTGTAGATATTTGTAGGCCTACACAACTACGTGGGTCCCTCGATGGGTTACTGATTTTGTCACAGTGATCTTTTCATCACTTGCAGTTTACAAGTTGCCACCCTAATATAGCCCAGTGAGCTATGAACTGTCATAAAAGAGCTGCATGCAAACTTGGTTTATTTACTTCTTTGACCACTCCTAAAATATACTGCCTGCTAGAATTCACGAGATTTAACTCCTGCACCTTGTAATCCTCGTTGTCTTATATGTAACATTTCCTATATACTGGTTTACACACGTATGGTTTATTGGCTCTGTATATTGTGTGTGATAAAGTGCTAGGACACCCTACACTGGTATGAATATTACTAACAAACAAATGAAATGCATGTGAGAGAGGGGTTATGGAGTGATGAGGGGCACTGGTGGAGCGTGGAAGTAAGGGAATATGTGGAAAAGGAGGTGTTTTCTTTTAGGTGAGGGCCCGCCAACAAAGGATGCCACACTGGGCACCACCAGATCTGAGGCCAGCGAGCCACTTCTACAGTGCATCCTGATGGTACAGCTAGAAACAGTGCATTTGACCAAAGTAGGACTTGGTTCAGTTGACACGTCCTTTGTCATTCGGAGCTTGTAGCAATATATGCATGAAGGAGCCTGGGTAGCACCATGTAAAGGCATATTTGGGGAAACTTGACAACCCTAGATCCATGCCTCTAACCCTCTGTCCGTTTAGACCACAAGCTCACATTCTTACTCCTGCCTGACATGCAGTCTCATTCCTCTGCACCAACTGAATATTCTTGATTTGACAAAATGCATCCGCACATGCAGGCACTAAAAGATTCCGAACTTACAGGCACACATTTATGCATGCTTGCATACAGAATAATATAGAGGAAACATTTGTTAATGCTGTCTCAAGGAGTCCACAATTAAATGCTATACTGACACATATTTGGACTTCAGTTGAAAAATAGATGTCCTGGATCCATTATTCTGACGACAGCCAAGTTACGATACTGAGACAACTAGATCACACATTGTTGTAAAACTATGTGGAATTGTTACACTGAATGTTATACCCAAATTGGATATTTATAATGGAAGCTGCTTAACATTGCAGCCCATTTTGAGCTTTTCAAGTCAAAATAGGTTTGTATGATTGAAAAAACTGGTGCACATCTATGTTTAGTCAGTAGAGCGAGTGGTCTGTGTATTTCTTACCAATAAATAGTTCACCTGAACCACACGCATTACATAATTGTACTAAGAACTATCTAATTTAGTAGATTGTTTGCCATGTTTACTGGAAAATATTGTTTTTTCTTTGTTTTTTGTGTTTTTTAAATGGCGGGAACTCTTTCCCTTCACCATCTTAGATTTGGGTTCACGCCTCCCACTTTCCGACGCTGATCGTACTCTTTCCTCAACTGTGGGTTGATGAAAACGTTTGCACGTTTTCCAGGGTTGGAAACTACTGGCAAAATGTTAAGAATTTGTGAATTCCTCAAATGTTCAATTTGTTTAAGAGTTCAACTTTTGCAATGTTCTCCCCCTTCTCATAAGAACCATGTCCTTGTCTTCTCTCAGTCATCCACCCTTTCCTGTCAAGTCAGCCAGATATGCACTTTCCACTTAACCCTTTCCGTGCTCATGACGGAACCACTCCGTCATGAGCCACGGGTGCCGTGTGCTCATGACGGAGTGGTTCCGTCATGCTGCGGCCGTTGGCAGCCGCTCCGCCCACGCGGCGCTAATTCCCCGCCTGTGCGGGCGATTAGCGCAGTGGGCGGAGACGTGACGGAACCACTCCGTCATGAGCACAGCTCACCGGTGACGGAGTGGTTCCGTCACGAGCACAGCGCCACTGCAACTGCCCCCAAACCCCCCCAGCGCCGCGGCGGAATTCCTGCCGCGGCGAAAGGGTTAAGCAATTAATCACCATATGCAAATCCTCATTCTGTGAATCAGAATTTCCCATTTACAAACGGGTACATATTTTTACACCCATAAGTGACACTTGTGTGCATGCTTAAAAATGTTTGAATTTGACACAAAGTCAAGGAAGGCTCAGATTTTGTGATACTATGTCAGTGTGAGAACCTACTTAAGTTATTTTGGCTTAGCAGGCAAAGTGCAGGTGGTTTACATGAGTTACACGTATGTGGCAGAATGAAGGGGGGTGTATTATGGACAATGGCTGTTTGTTTTATATGGGTCTTTTGAGTTCCCACTGCGATAACTATTTCTTTTCTGTAAAGTGTTTTTCCCCAACTTGCCCCTATCAGCGAGGAAGTAACTGGATCTCTTTATAAGAAATTTCATAATGTTGAAATAAATGTCTTTTTTTCCCCCCACAGTCTTCTTGGGTCAATGTTTCCAATGCCTCGCGTTATTTTTGCAATGGCTGAAGACGGGCTTTTATTTAAAGTTTTAGCCAAGGTCAACGAAAGGACAAAAACACCCATCATAGCCACAATATCCTCAGGAGTTATTGCAGGTGAGCCCAAGTGCAAAATGCTAAATATGTCTGATATAGAACAGACCTTTGTTCTTCCAAGAAATAATCTCATTGATATCTCACAGTCCTATTGTTGCAGTTCTTGTCCAAGCTGTTGTGCTTTATATGGTTTGGTGCTATCGTTCATCACCGTTTAACTATATTAGAATGACTGAAGCGCTTGAGGGTCTCTATCACTAGACCTTCGTCCCCAAAATTGCAAATATTTGATCTGACACCTAGCTGGAAGAGAACAGAATGATTGTCCCTTTGCAGTCAGCCAGACTGAGCCAATGTGAGTGAATTTGGTTAATATTTACAGTACTTCTTCAAGGTTCACAATTGAACACTAATTGAAGGTACTGGATCGGCAACAATAACAGAACACAAGGAAACCTCCAGTTGTCGTGCAAGAGCCAAAGTAATGGATATGATCACTCGCAGTACTTGTCAACGGCTAAGACTATTAAATGCCCATAGTCCAGGCTAGAGAGTACAGCAAAATGACTTGCTGTCCAGCAAATTCCTGAAGATAATCTGTTCAAGCAGGTTCAAGTGATTTAGGGTCATACCTATAACACGTTTTCATGGTTCACAATGGAACACTAATCGAAGTGTAGTCATCAGGAGCCTCCGAAGTACACAAACTCTCAACTTTGGAAAAAAAATGTCAAAGTATTTAATACAATTATAAAAAAGCTAGTCACAGGTGCTTGAATGCTCTCAGCTAAACAACCTGCTGTTCAGAAAACTCTTGAAGATAATGTGTTCATGCAATGCTTCACTGTTTACTTCTTCCAAGGTGCTATGCTACTGTAGGAATTCATTCCTGTATTGCTCCTCAACTCCCTGACTCAGTGGTGTGTACTGTGGGATCGTGGCACCTTTAACTTCCTTACTCTCTATCTGAAATCAGACCCACTAGCTCAGTTGCAGGTATCTATGGAAGGTCCCTGTTCGAGGCATATGAGCTGCAGATTGTACACTTTTGCATAGATCGCCATCTGGTGTTGGGCCCGGATGTTTGCAGTTTGTTTTTGTTCTTTGGACAGTCTTTGGAAGTCACGAGTTCGGTGACTCCTCCTTCGGTCCGTACTGCGCATGGGCTTCGGCTCCATCCTCAGATTGTTTTTTTCCGCCATCGGGCTCGGATGTGATACTTCGTGCTCCGGCTTCGAACTTTTCTGGTTCCAGCCTCGACGGAAAATCCTCGTTCATAGAGTTTCTTCATCTTCTTCATCTCTCGTAGAGGCACTTTCTCGATTCCACACATAGGCACCGGCCTTCGGGCCCTCCTCGACTCCGGTCCCGGCCGATGGAAAGGACTCCGTTCAAAAGTGCCCAAAATGTGGGTCTAAATTTCCCCACACCGACCTCCATCAGGTGTGTAACCTTTGCCTCTCTCCAGAACACGAGGTCAGAGACTGCCCCGCCTGCAAGTCTTTTCGATCAAAAAAGACCATCCGGGATCGAAGAGCTCGACGCACCATGGCGCACTCATCGACCGCGGCTCCGCCGGACATCTTCGGAGACGACACCGGAGCTTCGGGGCAACAACACACCGAGCAGGAGGAAGACATCATCAGCGCTTCCGAGGCCGACGACTCCGACCTGGAGGACATCACACCGGCGCAGAGGGTCGTGAGTACTCTACCCCCTCACACCCCCGCGCCCATATCCAAAGAGACTCAGGTTACACCTTCGCCTCCGGGCCTAGGGAAAACCAAACATGCAGCTTCTATCACCCCACCTTCGGGCCCGGTGTCGAAGCATCACAAGTCTCACGGCAGCTCGGGCTCGAGCCAGCCTACTCCTGGTGCCGATAAACACCGTTCGGCACCGAAGAAAGTGACGCCCAGCTCGACTCCGAAGCCACCGGTGCCGAAGCCTGGACTCTCGGTGCCGACGAAACACAAGCATAAATCCCTCGGCACCGACGCTCCCGCGTCGAAGCCTACCTCGACGCCGAAAAACCGGTGGTTCCAAAAAAGCATGGCGCAGAGAAACCACCCAAGTCCTCGGCTCCGAAAACATCGGCGCCAGCGGAACTTTTTACACCTGATCCTTCTCAAAAAACCTTATCAAAGGATCCAAAGACTGGGCTATTGATTTTGTCTATCAAGAAAAGACGTCTTGACACACCAGCTCCTCCTCCACCGCCCAAACGGAAGGACTCTGACACATCTCCTCTCAGAGTGCCCTCCCCACCACCTCCTACACCTCCTCCGCCTCCTCCACCTCTTCCACCTCCTCTCCCTCCCAGGTCTCCGCCACCCTTGCCTCATCACTCCCCAACCCCATCCCCAGAACCGGATTACGGGGATCCAGATTATGATCCAGCGGACGCCCCGATGGACCCCACACCCCCAGGGACCCCAGACCCATGGGAGGATTACCAAAACCCTGACATACCAGATGTGCCCCAAGATGACCTCTACCCATCCAGGCCATCTCCCCCGGAGGACTCACTAGGGTTTCACCACTTAGTGCAGCGGGCAGCACACTATCATGGGGTGGAATTACATAGCGAACCAGTGGAAGACGACTTCTTACTGGATACATTTGATATTCAGGATAAATCCACAGCCATCTTGCCCATGCTTAAGGGTGTTACCAAACATGCTGCAGAGGTGTTCAAAGACCCTGTCAGGGCCAGGGTCTTAAACCCCAGAATAGAAAAAAAGTACAAAGCAGCACCCACAGATCCTGCATACATTAAAGGCCCTGCTCCTTTAGATTCCCTGGTTGTGTCCACAGCTAGAAAGCGGTCCAACTCCCAGTCCTCAGATGAGGCTCCACCGCCAGATAAGGAATCAAAACTTTTAGATGCGTCTGGTAAACGCACTGCCTCGCAAGCCGCAAACATCTGGCGCATTGCGAATACACAGGCGTTACTTGCGCGTTATGACGGAGCACACTACGATGAGCTTGAGGCTCTTATCCAACACCTCCCGGAGAAACACAAACGTAAAGCTCATGACCTAATACAAGAGGGAAAGCTCATTACTAACACCTCCATTAAATGTGCCCTCGATGCAGCGGACACTGATTCTAGAGCTATAAAAACTAGTGTCCTGCTTCGCCGTCATGCTTGGCTCAGGATCTCAGGGTTTAAACTAGAAGTCCAGGCATCCATACTAAATCGCCCCTTTGACCAACAACACCTATTTGGGCCGAAGGTGGACGAAGCATTAGAAAAAATGAAAAAGGACACGGACACAGCAAAGTCTATGGGGGCATTACAATCCCAAACCCCTAGACGCTCCTTTCGACGTTCGTCCTTTCGTAGCACAGGCAGAGGTTACTCCACCGATAGCGCCTCTACCTCCTACAAGTCCCCTCCTCAAAATACCTTCTCAAAGGGCTACCAAAGAGGTGGATACAGGGGCAACAACAATAAGGGCAGGGGCAAAACCAACACCACCTGTTCTGCCACACCGCCCGCACAATGACTTCCCCTCGCTCCCCCCAGACCATCCCACTCCGGTCGGGGGCAGACTACAACACTTTATTCACGCCTGGGAGTCCATAACATCGGACAAATGGGTGACCCAAATTATTCGGTCAGGGTACTGTCTCGAGCTAACATCTACCCCACCCAATATCCCACCAAGGCACCGTCCAATGTCACAGGAACATTCCACACTGCTCAAACAGGAGGTGATCTCCCTCCTCCAAAAACACGCTATAGAGCAGGTCCCCGTCAATCAGCAAAATTTAGGGGTCTACTCTCTGTATTTTCTAATACCGAAAAAAGACGGGACCCTGCGGCCCATTCTGGACCTCCGGCCTCTAAATGCATACATACATTCAGACCATTTCCACATGGTCACCCTACAACAAGTCCTCCCACTACTCTCTGTCAGGGAGACTTTCTCACTACCTTGGATCTGAAAGACGCATACTTTCATATTCCAATACACCCTTCTCACAGGAAGTACCTCAGGTTTGTGGTGGACGGTCAGCATTACCAATTCACGGTTCTCCCCTTCGGGGTCACCACCGCACCACGGGTGTTTACCAAATGCCTAGCGGTAGTAGCAGCACACCTCAGATGTCAACATATTCACGTCTTCCCTTACTTAGACGACTGGCTGATAAAAGCCGCGTCCTACGACCAATGTGTGCAACATACAAACAGCACCATCCAACTGCTCCACCAGCTAGGCTTCACGGTGAACTACCAAAAGTCCCACCTCATACCATCTCACACAAAGCAATATCTCGGGGCCACTATAGACACCTCCAAAGGTATAGCCTATCCCAATTCAGCCAGGATTGCAAGCATACAAGCCTTTCGCCAAACGTTCATTGCTCAGCACTCTCTCCCAGCAAGAGTGTTTATGAAGCTAATAGGGATGATGGCATCTTGCATTTTCATAGTGCCCCATGCAAGACTCCACATGCGTCCACTCCAAGAGTGCCTAGCACGACAGTGGAACCAGGCCCAGGGACAGCTGACGGATCTGGTGTTGGTGGACGGCCGCACCCATCACTCTCTGCAGTGGTGGAACACCACAAACCTTTCCAAAGGGCGGCCGTTCCTGGACCCGGTTCCTCAGGTGATTCTAACAGCGGACGCATCGCTCTCCGGCTGGGGAGCGCACCTCCTACACCTCACAATGCAAGGTCTATGGACGCCACAGCAAAAATCGCTCCACATCAACCATCTGGAGCTATTGGCGATCTTTCTAGCCCTAACATCCTTTCAGAAACAGATTTCAGCCAAAGCAGTCCTCATTCGCACAGACAATATGACTGCAATGTATTATATTCAAAAACAGGGGGGGACACACTCTCCCCAGCTCTCCCGCTTAGCACAGAGCATATGGAGATGGGCAATTCCACAAAACATCTTTCTCCTGGCACAGCACGTCCCAGGCATTCAAAACACCATGGCAGATCTGCTCAGCAGACAAACGCAACAAATACACAAATGGGAACTGCATCCACAAGTCCTTCGCCCATTCTTCCGCAAGTGGGGGCATCCTCAGATAGACCTCTTCGCCACCCACGAAAACAAAAAATGCCCAAGCTTCGCCGCCAGATACCCACACCCATTGTCCAAAGGCAATGCGATATGGATGAACTGGTCAGGCAGATTTGCATACGCCTTTCCACCTCTCCCACTAATTCCATTAGTGGTCAGGAAACTACAACAGCACTCCCTCACGCTCATTCTGGTAGCCCCAACATGGGCCAGGCAGCCGTGGTACACCACACTATTACAGCTATCAGTGGTACCACATCAAAAACTGCACCTGTCCCCATGCCTCCTAACTCAGAACCATGGCGAAATCAGACACCCGGACCCAGCTCAGCTCAACCTTGCGATCTGGCTCCTGAAATCTTAGAATTTGGGTACCTTAACCTTCCCCCTGACTGCATGAATATTATCAAGGAAGCCAGACGTCCTACCACTCGAGCATGCTATGCCGCAAAGTGGAAGAGATTTGTTGTTTACTGCCGTAACAATACAATCAACCCTTTAGATGCATCCATACAACACATTATATGCTATCTACTCCATCTTCAAAGGTGTAACCTGGCATATTCTTCCATACGCCTACACCTAGCAGCGATTGCTGCTTACCTGCAAAACAGACAGCATTTATCACTGTTCAGAGTGCCCGCTATTAAAGCCTTTATGGAAGGCCTTAAATGCATAATTCCGCCCAGGGCACCACCTTCTCCTGTATGGAATCTAAATGTAGTTCTTACAAAGCTAATGGGTCCGCCCTTCGAACCACTGCATAAATGTGAGCTACAGTTCCTCACCTGGAAAACAGCCTTTCTCGTAGCTATCACTTCCCTTAGAAGGGTTAGTGAAATACAAGCGTTCACTATACAGGAACCCTTTTTACAAATACATCACAGCAAAGTGATACTTCGTACAAGTCCAAAATTTCTGCCCAAGGTCATTTCCCCCTTCCATCTTAATCAATCGGTGGAATTACCTGTCTTTTTCTCGCAACCTCAATCTGTTGCAGAAAGGGCTCTACATACACTTGATGTTAAGAGGGCTTTACTGTACTACATACAAAGAACGCAACCTTTCAGGAAGACTAAACAATTGTTTGTCTCCTTCTCTCCACCGCATAAAGGCAACCCCATCTCTAAATCAGGGATAGCCAGGTGGATTGTAAAGTGCATACAAATTTGTTATCACAAGGCAAAAAGAACAATATCTGTTCCACCTAAAGCCCACTCTACAAGAAAGATAGGGGCTTCTATGGCTTTTCTAGGGAACATACCCTTAGATGACATCTGCAAAGCAGCCACATGGTCAACACCGCACACCTTCACAAAACATTACTGTGTAGACGTGCATTCCAAGCAACAAGCTAGTGTGGGCCAGGCTGTACTAAAGACACCATTTCGAACCGCTGCAACGGATACCGGTGGTCGCCGCTAGGGCTGGGTACTGCTATATAATCTATGCAAAAGTGTACAATCTGCAGCTCATATGCCTCGAACGGAATATGCTACTTACCAGTATGCATCTGTTCTTGGCATGTAGAGCTGCAGAGTTGTACACGCCCACCCGCCTCCCCGGCTACCTGTATCCGTTCCAGTCTATCTTATTTAGATACAACACACATGGGTTTCTCACTGTTATCACTACGCTCCATCATTTCCCTGCTGGCGAAAAACAATCTGAGGATGGAGCCGAAGCCCATGCGCAGTACGGACCGAAGGAGGAGTCACCGAACTCGTGACTTCCAAAGACTGTCCAAAGAACAAAAAACAAACTGCAAACATCCGGGCCCAACACCAGATTGCGATCTATGCAAAAGTGTACAACTCTGCAGCTCTACATGCCAAGAACAGATGCATACTGGTAAGTAGCATATTCCTTTCCACAGATGAACTCCCTCTCGGGCTTGAAATCAAAAGAACTGTTCTGCCTCACCCATATGTAGTCCCATATGCTGTGTATAATGCATTCTCAAACGTGGTTGTTATGGTACATGCTAGGAAGCAGTCGTATATAAAAAAAACCACCTAAACAAAAACAATGCATACAATGTCTAACACAATAAAAAGAAAATGCATTTCAGGAGAATCCCATTCACCTCAAATGTGCTTTTCTGTCTAGTTTTGCTATTGCTTGATATTGAATTTGTGGTACAAATTTCCTCCCATCAAATGCAGTTTCTGCTGTTTTATTTTGCTTTAAAATATAACTGTACAAAAGGGGGTGGTGATGGACGTACCCTGCCAACTTATGGCGAACAAAGCAGTACAAAAGGGGGTGGTGATGGACGGAGCATCAGAATCAATCAAACACTCACACCCAGTCAACAGATCTGGGTTTGATCAGACGTGAGTCCCTTGCTCACTTTGCCACTGGATTCAAGCAAGCCTGGCTGAAGACGACTGAAATGCCAGAAACCGGTCCTAGGAAGCTTGTTTCTGGTCCAGGGAAGGCATGGCTTGGCAGTTCGGGCTGGACTGCTCCCATGAGGCACAGGGTCAGACTGATTTGCATATGGCCATGTCTGAACTGGGGTGGCAGAGTGGGCTAAAGAACGGTGATGGATCAAACTCGGATCTGTTGACTGGGTGTGAGTGTTTGATTGGTTCTGATGCTCCGTCCATCACCACCCCCTTTTGTACCGCTTTGTTCGCCATAAGTTGGCAGGGTATGCTCAGACGTGAGTCCCTTGCTCACTTTGCCACTGGATTCAAGCAAGCCTGGCTGAAGACGGCTGAAATGCCAGAAACCGGTCCTAGGAAGCTTGTTTCTGGTCCAGGGAAGGCATGGCTTGGCAGTTCGGGCTGGACTGCTCCCATGAGGCACAGGGTCAGACTGATTTGCATATGGCCATGTCTGAACTGGGGTGGCAGAGTGGGCTAAAGAACGGTGATGGATCAAACTCGGATCTGTTGACTGGGTGTGAGTGTTTGATTGGTTCTGATGCTCCGTCCATCACCACCCCCTTTTGTACCGCTTTGTTCGCCATAAGTTGGCAGGGTATGCTCAGACGTGAGTCCCTTGCTCACTTTGCCACTGGATTCAAGCAAGCCTGGCTGAAGACGGCTGAAATGCCAGAAACCGGTCCTAGGAAGCTTGTTTCTGGTCCAGGGAAGGCATGGCTTGGCAGTTCGGGCTGGACTGCTCCCATGAGGCACAGGGTCAGACTGATTTGCATATGGCCATGTCTGAACTGGGGTGGCAGAGTGGGCTAAAGAGCGGTGATGGATCAAACTCGGATCTGTTGACTGGGTGTGAGTGTTTGATTGGTTCTGATGCTCCGTCCATCACCACCCCCTTTTGTACCGCTTTGTTCGCCATAAGTTGGCAGGGTATGCTCAGACGTGAGTCCCTTGCTCACTTTGCCACTGGATTCAAGCAAGCCTGGCTGAAGACGGCTGAAATGCCAGAAACCGGTCCTAGGAAGCTTGTTTCTGGTCCAGGGAAGGCATGGCTTGGCAGTTCGGGCTGGACTGCTCCCATGAGGCACAGGGTCAGACTGATTTGCATATGGCCATGTCTGAACTGGGGTGGCAGAGTGGGCTAAAGAACGGTGATGGATCAAACTCGGATCTGTTGACTGGGTGTGAGTGTTTGATTGGTTCTGATGCTCCGTCCATCACCACCCCCTTTTGTACCGCTTTGTTCGCCATAAGTTGGCAGGGTATGCTCAGACGTGAGTCCCTTGCTCACTTTGCCACTGGATTCAAGCAAGCCTGGCTGAAGACGGCTGAAATGCCAGAAACCGGTCCTAGGAAGCTTGTTTCTGGTCCAGGGAAGGCATGGCTTGGCAGTTCGGGCTGGACTGCTCCCATGAGGCACAGGGTCAGACTGATTTGCATATGGCCATGTCTGAACTGGGGTGGCAGAGTGGGCTAAAGAGCGGTGATGGATCAAACTCGGATCTGTTGACTGGGTGTGAGTGTTTGATTGGTTCTGATGCTCCGTCCATCACCACCCCCTTTTGTACCGCTTTGTTCGCCATAAGTTGGCAGGGTATGCTCAGACGTGAGTCCCTTGCTCACTTTGCCACTGGATTCATGCAAGCCTGGCTGAAGACGGCTGAAATGCCAGAAACCGGTCCTAGGAAGCTTGTTTCTGGTCCAGGGAAGGCATGGCTTGGCAGTTCGGGCTGGACTGCTCCCATGAGGCACAGGGTCAGACTGATTTGCATATGGCCATGTCTGAACTGGGGTGGCAGAGTGGGCTAAAGAACGGTGATGGATCAAACTCGGATCTGTTGACTGGGTGTGAGTGTTTGATTGGTTCTGATGCTCCGTCCATCACCACCCCCTTTTGTACTGCTTAAAATATAACTAGCAAGTTTATATACCCGTCTTATTCCGCTAGCCAAAATGTCAATTGTCAACACTTTCAATCTGATATGATTGTACTTGATGAAAACTTAGCCCATCTGCAATACATGCATATTAATGCTTAAGCTGGAACAGCCTATAACTATTTTTGACCAAAGTCAACTTTCCTTTTCCTCTGCAGCTATTATGGCATTTCTCTTCGATCTGAAGGATCTTGTTGACTTGATGTCCATCGGAACTCTGCTGGCTTATTCTTTGGTGGCTGCTTGTGTTCTGGTTTTAAGGTATACTATTTCAAATGTGTTGGCTTATTTTAAGTAGGGTGTGGAACACTGAGGTGACTGGCCTACAGATTTAATGCAGCAAACTGTACTGTAAATAGATTCATGCTGTTACCAAGACACTAAATTAACTACGCCCATAGCACCCAATTAACCAATAATATAAATGCAAAGCTTTGTATTTACTCTGAGCCACATTCCAGTCCATATTCTTTTTCAGTCTACTATATGCAAACAGCCTTGGTGCACTATTCCAGTTGGTGTGATCCAGCCCAAATTAATTCAATAACTTCACCTATTTTGTTTATAATCCTACTGTGCCAAAGGATTCAAAGTTCATCTAGCTGATAAAGCCCAAAAAAGGCATAAGCTGGTGCTCCCGTTCAGAGAGGATGCGGCTTGGAAGTTCAAGCAGGACGGTTTCTTTTAGTGCGGGACTAAGGCTAATTTACAAAAGAAGGGCCAGTTGCATCAATTGTTCATTTAAAACGTTTCACATCCCTGTCTGATTACTGAGGCCTGGCCACCAGCAACGAACTGGTTGTAGCGGGCACAGGGCGTTTCCACGGTGAGCCGGAAGGGTGGTGGCTGGTTTTGTACCATGGGGGCGGTTTTGTTGCTAGGGGTCGGGTTTGCAGCAGTGCTGCAAAATCGGCCCCTTGTAACAAAAGCGCAGTAGCAGTGTTCCAGCCCTGGCAATTACGTCTGACTGCCTCTACCAAATGGTTAAACTTTGTGCTTTCATTTTTTCTTTCTTTTTTTTTTTTTTTTTTTTAATATATCACGTTTTTCGCTATATCCCTGCTGCTGGTCATTAGTGCCAGATTTATCCGACTCTTGGTGTACCTTCTCATATCTGTCCCTGGTCTCCCCCAGATGCAAAGCAGAACCAATTTTGGGTCGAGTTCACCCTGCCTTCCCACCACATCTGAGGGCTGATCTAATACCTCCAGCTAAAATCCTTGAGTGTATGGGCACATCCATGTTATGTCCCTCCTGGCCGTCTACTGCAGACTAGCTCTTGAATAATTTAATCATGTAGAGGTATTTGATTAGTACGATCCTGGGTTTTTTGCTTATGGTTACCCTGTTCTGCCCCAGGAAACCTTCAGGCTTGGAACCCCTGTTCCTTTTCCAGGCTTCTCACTTCTCCTTCTCCTGTTTTTCAGCCCTCCAAGCGTCTGTCTGGCAAACATAGTATAACCTTTTAAGATGTTGAGATTCCTGTGATGTAGAATGTAACCATGTTGGCTTCTCAACAGTAGTGTTCTGGAATGCTCATTTCCTTGTATGTATGCACATTGTGCAGTGAATTCTAAGGTGTTAAAAGTGGTGTAGATTAAGTAGGCTGTATTAAGTTCTCAAAACTCTTGATATTCCTCTCACATTAGATTAACCAGTACATGTACCAGTTTATTCTCCCAATCTACACACGCTCCGAGACAATAGAGTTCCAGGACTGACTTAACTTTCAATGTGGCATTTGCAATGTTATGTTTTCCCTTCCATCCCATTCTACTGTACATGTTATCGCATTGCATGTTTTACCTGCTTATTGCTTCCTTATAGGAAACTGTCTCTTTGTTGTGACATCAAGTAGACTATGAGTAGACGTCTCTTCACTATTCAGCGCAACTTTAGTCTAATCATCCGGTCAGCCTCTGGGATAAATGTACACCCTGTTACCACCAATAACTTTTTTTAGTCTGTCTTATCATCTAGAATACTGCTACCCCATGCCCCATGTCGATTTCTTCGGGTGGATGTGGAACAGGTTTTATTCACTCTCCAATGAGGATTTCTGAAGGTTAAAGACCACTGGTGATTCGTACATCTTGTACATTGCTATCTTTCCCAAAATTTATGAGAGTTTGGCCCATCGGACTGACTGATTTTAAAAACTATTTAATGGCAGTGTTTGGGTTCTTCTGTGTTAAGGATTTTTGAGTGGGGAATCAAATTGCTAATAGTTTATTTGCATGACCTTCAATCACAGATGGGTACAGTTTAGAAACTGCTTTTCTAGGAAGAGAAGCCTGCTGCCGCAGATGCAGGTCTTTGTCACCTGGGCTCTGTGGAGCATCAAAAGGAAAGTTTTGCAAATTACCTCAGTGGCACCAGTACATTCTTGTAGTTTGTGTTTGCAGCTTCAACATGTAGCATTGCACAAACTTTTTTGTGACACCAGCCCTGTAAATGTGTTTTTCTTTTGGTTTCAGGGGACATGCTGCTTCCCCTGCAGACCTGTAGCCATAGTTCTGCACATTTCCCAAAGTTAGCACTTTTAAATGTATTCAGCGGCGGAGGAGCATCTCCCCAGCTGCCTCAAACTGCAGGAAAGGAAAAATAAAACGATAATAAACATGCTTGATTATAGTTTTATTTTTCCTTTTGTGCTGAGTCTTGGGGGCGGGCCATGGGGAATGACAGGAGTAGTGGGCACTGTTGTCAGTGCACATGACTGTTTGGTCAGCCATCTCAGGCCAGCCTAACCGTAATGTGCACTGAAGCTGTCTCCAACCCGAGCTGCATGGCCGGGTTGGAGAGAGCAGACACAGGCTCCCAGTCTGTCCGGTAGTGCAAATTCACGGCACTCGGGCCAATCCTGAAGCTGCTTTCAAACCTGAGAGCAGCTTCAGGATTGGCTGCAGGGCAGTCCGGGAGCCTGTGCATGTGAAGAGGAGAGGAGCAGAAGAGCGCAACACGGCTGTCTGAAAGTATGTTTTTTTTTTTTCTTTGTAATTATCCCATCTGCGACCCATATCCCCCCTGCCGCCTCGCCACTCGTCCACAACACTGGCCGCTTCTACTGAATTTGTTGAATGAGCATGGTGTGGGTGTTCGAGTGTGGCAGTGTACACTAATATTACCAGTTTTCATTGTGAGCACATGGGAAGGATGTTTCCGAAATGATGAATTTAAAAGATGCTGGTCAACAGAGCTAAAAAACAAAGCGGTTCGACTTGAGGCATGTGATTCACATACCCTAGCATATGTAATTACTTATGTATGCCTGGAAGATTTGTGGATAATATATTAAGTTGTAAAGTCACTGCCACCAGCCCTCAAAGTGTGTAGAGTCAGGCAGCAAATGTGGGAGTGTAATTATAAGTTCCTCAGAAGCTGTGATCAGTGTTAAGCAACTTAATTGTCTTAACTGGTGTAATTTAATAGCTCAAAGCACAAACTATGTGATATTATCATAATGGCTACAGCAAACAAATTATTTGAACATCTGAATGTATATTGGATCAGGAGGCCTCACCCATGTCATTGTGATATGCTTCATTATAGGCGACCCTTTCCCAACCTGTCGAGATATAGGACTATCAGGGTGGATCTTTGTGCGAGGGAGTTAATAATAAGAATTTCTTGATAGGTCAGGGACCCTGATACTAGATAGAATTCCCTCTGGGTAAACCCAAATGTTGTTTCTTTATTGTCAGGTGGTGCATGCTTATGCATGGATTATTATCACTAAACCATTGTGCTTAGTGCTGACTTGTTTCATCCATTTAGTTTCCAAAGGGTCAAAGGCTTTTGTTAGAGTTTGTGGGAACCCTTAAAATACAAATATGTACACACATGCATGGGTAAGAGAGTACCAATTAACTAATTGTGTCCTACTTTGATTCTAAAGGTGGAAAGATGGATCCTAACTAGGGGAGTATGTGTCAGCCTGGTCTTGGTGGAAGGGAATGCCCTCTGTAATCACACATTCGAGAGTCTGTATCTTACCGTATTACCCACAAAGCCTTTCATTAGTTGAACTGTCAATGATTTGAAAGTTAAATTCTAGATATGCTAATGAAGTTTCTTCTCAGACTAATTTGTTTACATGTGGGACTTTTTTTCCAGAAAATGACGACTCATTCTCTGCGTCAGTTATTGTTCTCAAAGTATGAAGCAATCCAGTGGGAGGTGGAAAGTCTCTGATAGTATTTTAAGAGTGGCTGAACAACGTTGTTAAATATAAATAGCCCACATTAGATATTTGGGATGATATCTATTTGTCCATTGTGATGAACATTTTTGGACATGCGTTTAAAGAGTGTGCAGGTTAGTTTTGATGTTTTAAGTCTGTTAAGCACAATACTAATGGTGTGGTGTGGATAAGGATGCCTATATACATATTTCAACTCGCTGTTGTAATGTCAATTATTTATAGATATTTGACATTGGAATGTGGGAAAAAGATGACCCTTGGCCCTAGACTGCTGAGAAGGATATCTGTTTCAGAGGACTTCTCTGCCATCATTTTAATTCTTCCATTATTTTTCTTTGACTTAAATAATTCTTGTATCTGAAAGAGACTATTAGTTATGGATTCCTCACCTTCGAATTACCCCCAGGCGTCAGACTGGATCCGGAGAATTTTTCTTCAGCAGTACCACTGCGCGTCGGTAGGTGGCGTCGGTCGACTCCGCGTTCGTCGTAGTCACTGGAATGACGTCACGGTATCTACTGAGATGCCTCCCTTGCGCGCTGACATCAGTTCTTTCTTTTCCGTGCCAGCCAGCGCAGATCCGGAGAGAGCGGTACCTCGAGTCACTTTTTGACTTTTTTTTTTTTTTTTTTTTTTTTTTTTTTTTATCTACATCTTGTCGAGTCGTCACGACTTCTAGTGCACAGGGATGTTATCTCGGCGGACCGGCTTCAAGCCTTGTGGCTCCTGCCACAAGCTGATGTCGGTGACGGACCCCCATCTTGTGTGCCTCTGGAGCGCGACCACGACCTGAAGTCGTGCTCCGACTGCCGGGCCATGGCCCGAAGTCTTTCGGGAGTGGTCCCAAAAGCTTCTGGAAGCCCGACAGTTGGCTCCGCGCTGCTCGAGGTCCTGCTTGAGAGGGAGGTCGCAGGACTGGTCGCAGAGCCATCACTCCTTGTCGAAGTCTTCGTCTTTGGGTAAGTCAAAGCACAAAAAGAAGACGAAGAAGCATTGTCGCTCTTCGCATTCTCCCCGTCCCTTGGCCGGCACGACGCAGGATGCGGATGGTAGTCATCCGAATCCGCCCACGGAGCCTGTTGGGTCGACTCCGAGCCGCCCTCTCTTTCCCGGAGCTGGAGCGACCCCTGCTCAACTTTGCAGTTTTTCTAAGCCCTCCACTCTATTTTTGGGCAGCCCAACTCTGCCAGGGCACGGACTCGGCTGGGGGCTCTAGGCCTTCGATGCCAGCGTCTTCAGCTCCGGTGCCGCAGGGCCCCCAGGGATCCAGGCCTGGATCCGGATCGGCGCCGGTCGACCTCATGACACCTCTGACGCCGAATTCATTGGCGATACCCCCCCAACCGGCGTCGACCCCGGCCTCCCCCTCGATGTGGACACTGAGCGGGACCGGCGCCGACCAGTACATTTGTACCCCTGTTCTCCCCTGGTGTTCCCTATCGCCTTGAGTGGCTACCAGAGGAGGGTGAGGAAGACTGGGAGGGGTCTGTAGGCCCTCTGGCAGACCATTTGGAAGAACCGGACTGGAAAGAGGAGTTGGGTGAGGCCAGTGGTCTGGACACTTCTCCAGACTTTGGCATACTTTCTCCCCCTACCGTTGCTACGGAGGAGAGTGCATCATACACAGTGGTGTTGCGTAGGGCGGCTGAGGTCTTAAACCTCAGCGGTCAGGACTAACCTGCTGCCGTTCAATGAGGCCCTCAAGGACATCCTTTTGTGAACTTGGTCCAAGCCTAACTGTGGATAGGATGATTGCCCACCGCCCGGCCGACCCCATTTTCTTCTCCCAACACCCCGCCCCTGAGAGCTTGGTGGTCCAAGCCTGGACTACCAAGGGCGCATTCCCTACCGCACCACCTGATAGGGAATCCGAGAAGCTGGACCATCTTGGGAAGGAAATGTTTTCTTCCTCCAGCTTAGGACTGCGGTCGGTGAACACCGCATGTCTCTTGGGCCGTTACTCCCATTCTGTGTGGAACACGGTCGCGCAGGTGCTGCCACAGTGCCCGGAGGAGGCCTGAGCCATGCTCTCCCGTGCAGTGGTCAAAGGGAGAGACGCAGCGAAGTTCGCCTTACGGTGTGGACTGGACACCTCCGACTCGCTAGGCAGGATGATTTCAAAATCAATAGCCCTACGACGCTACGCCCGGCAGAGGTCCACTGGCTTTTTGGGTGATGTCCAAGCTACACTTTTGGACATGCCCTTTGATGGCCGTCGCTTGTTTGGCGACAAAGCAGACAACGTGCTCGAGCGCTTTAAGGACTCCAGGGCTATGGCCAGGTTCTTGGGCCGCGCTTCCACCTCTCGACCCGCACAGTCTGCTTAACGCCCCTTTCGTGGCTACGGAGGGGGTGCCCCTCCATGTTCCTTCCAAAGCCACAGGTCTGCACAAGCTGTCCATGCTCGGCGCGGCCGGGGACGTGGGACCCACCGTCGTGGGTCTGGGTGCCAGCGTGTGGGCCAGTCCACTAGTGCCCCCTCTGCAGCAGCATCCAAGCCCTCCTAGTCCAACCTTTCAGGGCTACCCTTCGCCAGTGGGTGGCAGGATTCGCCATCACCTCCCCCACTAGCTCATCAAGTCGGACAGGTGGGTTTTGCAGATAGTCCGAAGGGGCTACTCCCTCCCCTTCAAAACTACCCCTCCATCCATGCCACCTCAATTCCATTGCATGTCGGAGGATCACTTGGCCCTTCTCCAACAGGCAGTTACGGCTCTCTTGGCCAAGGGAGCCATCGAGCACGTTCCTGCCCCAGAAGTAGGTTGTGGTTGTTATTCCCACTTGTTTCTGGTGCCCAAGAAGGACAAAAGCCTGCGTCCTATCTTGGATCTCAGGAATGTCAACCGCTTCCTCCGGAAGGAGAAGTTCAAAATCTTTACACTGGCTCAGGTCCTGTGTGCCCTCAACCCTGGAGACTGGATGGTATCGTTGGACTTGCAGGATGCTTTTTTTCACATCCCCGTCCTGCCGGCTCACAGGCATTCAATACGGTTCACGGTAGGCTACGAGCACTTTCATTTTTACTGTGCTCCCATTTGGCCTTACCAGCGCCCCTTGGGTGTTCACAAAAGTGATGGCGGTGGTTGCAGCTCATCTGCGCAGATCAGGGGTTCCAGTCTTCCCCTATCTCGACGACTGGCTGTTGTTGGCAAGCTCGCCCCAGGCTGTCGTCTCCCACCTCCAGACTACGGCCGACCTCCTGCATTCATTGGGGTTTACCATCAACTTGCGAAAGTCACACCTGATTCCCTCTCAGAAGCTCCTTTTCATTGGAGCGGTCTGGACACAGCAAAGTTTCGGGCTTATTCTCCCGAGCAGCGAGTCCGGGATATTCGGGCTATGATTCCGATCTTTCAGCCTCTATCCTAGGTTTCGGTCAGAATGGCCCTAAGGCTACTGGGCCTCATGGCCTCCTGCATCCTGCTGATGGATCATGCCAGGTGGCATATGCGGGTTCTGGATTGAGACCTAATGTTCCAGCTGCCATCACCATCATCCTCAACACCACCGCCATGTTGTACTGCAACAAACAGCGCGTGGTGGGGTCGGTGACCCTATGTCAGAAGGCACTTAGTCTCTGAAAGTGGCTGGAACATCAGGGCATGTCCCTGGTGGTTTAACACTTGGCAGTTTCTCTGAATGCCAGGGCGGACAAACTCAGCCACCGGTGCATGATGGATCACGAATGGCGTCTTCACTCTGAGGTGGTGCAAGGTCTCCTTCGCCAATGGGGAGAGCCTTGGTTAGATCTATTCGTCACCCAAGAGAAGGCGCAATGTCTGCAGTTCTGCGCGTTGGAATTTCCAAGGCGGCTCTCGCAAGGCAACACTTTCCGTCGGGAGTGGAGTTGCGGTCTTCTATACGCCTTTCCGCCTATACCACTTTGTGAGAAAGTGCCATCTTTCTTGCATGGTAGGCCCCCACTTTTTGCTGAATTTACTTTTGACTGAGTGTGCCCTGGACTCCTGCCAATCAGGTGCCCAGGGCCTATGTACTATAAAGACTGTGTCATCTGTATTGCCTATTGCATCGTCGTCGACGAAGAAGGAAAAGACCTCGTCGACGTTACCATCGTCGTCGTCTAAGATTGCAAAATCTGCCTCGTCGGCGATTTTGTCGTCGATTGCTTCATCGACGAGTGCTCCGTCGACGAAGAAAAAGAAGAACTCGTCTTCGTTCCCGTCGACGGCGGCGGTTCCGTCGACGATGATTCCGTCGACGGTGGTTCCGTCGAAGGTGGTTCAGTCTACGAAGATGTCGTCAGTGGCCTCTATACCTCAGAACCCGTCGACGGCAGTCTCATCGGTGAAAATAAAGATTAAAAGAACGCAGAGGTCACAAATTTCTTCCGCGTCTTCAGCGACTACTTCGTCTTTTGCTGCTGCTCCCTTGTTGCCATTGCCACCAAGTAGTCGACATGAGGTCATACCTTTGGATGATTCCCACCTTCCTTCACCTTTGTTTGCTACTGATTCGGATCAAGATTCAGAAGAAGGTTTACCTGAATCGTTTGGAACGGCACACAGTCCGTCGGATTTAATAATAAAATGCCAGGATGAAACTAGTGAGGACGAGGAAAGGTTTTACCAGGAGGAAATTCCTACGGAAGGACAAACTGCGACGTTACCACTGTCGCTTATTACAAATCTTCAACTCATGTTGGACGATTATAATCGGCGTTTTCCTCTAACACCACAAGAGTCTGTAGTTCCGGCTACTCCAGTGGTACCAACATCTATAACTAAACCAATGCCAGTTGTAATACCTTCAGTACCGCTCAGACAATCAGCTCTGACGTTACCTCATCAAGAAACTGAAGAGGAAGTTCCTCAGGACAGGGAAGATGGTGAGATCCTGGATGGGGGCGATGGTGATGACGATGATGACGATATGGCGGAGTGGGATGACTACCATGCCCAGACACCATCTCCCTCTCCGGTGGTACCTGGTGACTCACCGCCTGTTGACATTGCAAGTTTTCACCAGTTGATGGATAGGGCAGCCCAACGGTTCAAATTAACAACGGAACATAAAGAGGAGGATTGTTTCCTCTACGATTTCAAAAATCAGCCTTTCAAGCAGACACATACAATCCCTATTATCGAATTCATTTGGGAGGAAGGCAAAAAGATAATGAAGACACCAAATAGCCTTCCGGCACAAGTGCCTAGACTGGAGAAAAAGTATAAGTCACCTTTAGGAGCTCCAGCGTGCCTCACTGGTCAATCAAAACCAGATTCTGTAATCACACAGGCAGCGCAACGTCGGGCTAGAAACCCTGCGTCTACGATCACTGCACCACCTGATCGTGAGGGACGTCGATTGGATGCCATAGGGCGAAAATTTTCATCGATGGCTTCCACCATTGTAAGGGCGGCTAATGCCTTAGCCATCTTAGGTCGTTACGACCGTCAAGAATGGGCGGATATATCAGCCCTAGTTGAAAAATTGCCTGAGACGTCTAGGAGTGAAGCTGTGAAGCTACTCCAAGAGGGAGAGAGTACTTCTGCAGAGATAATTGACTGTGCAGTGGATATCGCATGTACGGGGTTCCGTCAGCTTGCTGGAGCGGCGGTATTGCGCAGACAAGATTGGTTGCGCTCAACATCTTTTCGCCAGGAGGTGCAGGCAATGATATTCGATATGGCGTATGACGGAGAAGCTTTATTTGGAGATCATGTGGATGAAGCTCTCCAATCGATAAAAAAGGATACGGAGACTGCTCGAACTCTGGGTACATTACAATTTAAAAAACAGCCCTTTCGGGGTGCGCGCGGACGCGATACCTCCTCTAATTTTCAGAAAGGAAGCAATCAGTATCGACCATACAACCAGGGTTCCAACCGTTATTCCTATAGTCAACAACAACCCTCTCGACAGCAGTCTTCCAAGACTTACAGAGGTAAATCCTCGTACAGAGGTTCCACTTCTAAAAGACAATGACTTGTCAGTCCCAGAAAATTGGAGGTCGAATCTCACTGTACTGTTCTCAATGGTCCTCCATAACAAAGGATCGTTGGGTTCTGGACATTGTAGAAAGAGGTCACACCTTGGAGTTCATCGAATTCCCTCCACCTACGCCACCTACCGGACCACCACCGGCTCATATCAAGGAACTTTTCCATCAAGTTCAACTTCTACTGCGCAAGGGAGCCATAGAGGTAGTACCAACATCTCAAAGGGGAAAAGGATTTTATTCCCAATTCTTCCTGATCACCAAAAAGAACGGGGAATGGAGGACCATACTAGATCTGAGGGCTCTCAACAAGTATCTAAAGAAACAATCCTTTCGTATGTTAACGCTTGTCGAGATCTTGCGATTACTCTCAAAGTCCCATCTGCAACCTTCTCCTCGCAAGGATTTTCTGGGAGCAACATTGGATACAGTGTCAGCAAGAGCATTTCTCTCCCAAGACCGTCTACAAAGGGTTCTTCGACTGGTAACCCTTATCAGATCAAAAAGATCAGTTTCTGTAAGACTATTGAAGTCATTTCTGGGGATGGCGTCATCGTGCATTGCCTTGATCCCTCATTGCAGATTAAGGACACGCCCCATCCAAGAAGAACTAGACGTTCAATGGCGTCAGATTACGGGTTCATTCAACGACGTTATAAACGTCACAGATCGGATGAAGTTGGCACTCAAATGGTGGACACAACCGTTGAATCTAACAGAAGGGATTTCATTTCTGTTGGCAGTCCCAGACATCACCATAACAGACGCCTCTCTGGAAGGATGAGGTGCTCATCTGGAGGACTTGTCAGTAAAGGGGAAGTGGACGATGTATCAAAAGACCTGGCACATCAACAGGCTGGAACTCATGGCTATATTTCTAGCTCTCAAGTCGTTCCTTCCTTTAATCCAGGGAGAAACAGTCCTAATTCAGACGGACAATACAACCTGCATGCACTACATCAACAAGCAGGGCGGAACAAAATCTCCGAAACTGTCACGACTAGCTCAGTCGATCTGGGATTGGTCTCTCGACCATCGCATCACAATTGCAGCAGTTCATCTACCAGGGGTATCCAATATCCTAGCGGATTCCTTGAGCAGGTCCTCCTCGTCGACCCACGAATGGGAGTTACATCAGCCAACTCTAGAGATGATATTTCGACAATGGGGTCGCCCACAGCTGGATCTCTTTGCCACACCGGAGAACCGGAAATGCCGAGATTATGCAAGCTGGCATCCCCATCAAGGGTCACGGGGCAATGCCCTTTTGATGAACTGGTACAATCTGTTTGCCTACGCTTTTCCCCCAATCCCTCTCGTACCTCGGGTCCTGGGGAAGATGCGGAGGCAGCCCTGCCATCTACTTCTCATAGCCCCACGATGGCCTCGACAGGCATGGTTCTCGGAACTACTCCTACTGTCCCAATGCGAACCAATCCTCCTACATCCTCGAGCAGATCTACTCACTATGAGCAAGGGGAAAATTTGTCATCCAAATCCCTCATCACTGAGCTTATCAGCTTGGAACCTGAGCACTGTGAATTTGCCCATCTAGACATTCCACAGGACTGTAGAGACATCTTGGCTCAGGCGAGGGCTCCTTCTACGATAAAAACGTACAAGTTGAAATGGAGGAGATTCTGCCATTGGTGTGCATCTAATGGGGTTCATCCATTTCACTCTACACCAGAACAATTGCTACCGTTCTTTTTGCAATTAGCTAATTCCGGACTTTCTCATGCAACCTTGAGAGTTTTTCTGGCGGCAATTTCCCGTTTCCGTCAGGATGGTTCAACTTCCCTTTGTTCTTCAAGGATAATCCATCAATTCTTCAAAGGGTTGTTTCGCAAATTTCCACCTGTTAGACACCCTCCTCCGTTGTGGCATCTTAACATCGTGTTGGCACAACTAATGAGACCACCGTTCGAACCTATACACAAGGTCTATTTGAAGTATCTGACATGGAAGGTGGCTCTTCTAGCGCTAACGTCTTCACGGCGCGTCAGTGACATTCATGCATTTACAATAAATCCTCCTTTCCTACAGTTCAAACCAGATTCTGTAGTATTGCGCACTAATCTAACATTCTTGCCTAAGGTGCCTTCAGACTTTCATATTAACGAGCCAGTGATCTTAAAGACTTTCTTTGCTAATCCTCAAACTCCTGCGGAGCAAAGGTTACATTCCTTGGATGTGAAACGATGTTTAAAGTTCTACATCAACAGGACAGCTTCTTTTCGAAAGTCTGATCAACTCTTCATAGCTTATGGACGCTATCACAAGGGGCGTCCAGTTACAAAACCGACTATTGCACGTTGGGTTTCAGCAGCCATCATCTTCTGCCATCAAAAGGCAAACAAGCCTTTGCAGTCACCAGTGAGAGCTCACTCCACTAGAGCAATGTCATCCTCAACTGCCTTATTTGCTGGAGTGCCTTTGCATCAGATCTGCAGAGCAGCTACGTGGTCGAGCAGACATACGTTTACTAGACACTACTGCTTGGCAACTTTAAACGAAGAGGATGCTGCAGTTGGACAGGCAGTGCTTCGCAATCTTTTTAAATAAGGTGAGCCTCTTCCTTCCCTCCTCCATATTGTTTCCATGTACCGTTGAAATAATGGTTCATGTACACTTCTATAGATATTCAGTAATATCATATATATAAGGATATTGATTGGCATTACAATTTTTAGTGCTGTTATGACTATGGAAACAATGATAATTGTTACTGCTGGCTATTCTATATTCAAGCATGTGAATCTATGAAAGACACCCCAATACTGGAGAAGAACAATTGTTACTTACCTGTAAACAGGTGGTTCTCCAGTATTGGTGTCTTTCATAGATTCACATGCGACCCTCCCTCCTCCCTTCAGAGGCTCTCTTCTCCTCATACACTCTAAAGTCACTTTGGTGCTACGAAAATCTGAGGTGAGGAGCTCTGAGGAGAAGGTTCTAGAGAGGCGCTGGCGCCTGATTGGCCGTAGTTTGGACTAACATAATGACAGAGATAGACTGCAAATGTCTTTTTTTCTCTTTCCATGTATCTCTATGGAGATTTCTTATAGGGACATTCTTGATGTTTATCACTTACTTATATCTCTGTTTTTATATGATTACTTATGTATATGTATATATATATATATATATATATATATATATATTATGACTGTATATATTGCTATATTATTTACCGTGGGACTCCGACGACGGGGAATATTCAAGCATGTGTATCTATGAAAGACACCAATACTGGAGAACCACCTGTTTACAGGTAAGTAACAATTGTTCGTAACCCCAAATAAGGACAGGGGATGTGCCAGCCTGTCAACCCCACCCCTCTGGTGGGGTAGGTGACGTGAAGAACATCTCCGGGCGCTCACCATCTTGAAGATGGGAAGCCCTGCCCAATCAGGAGTAGGCTACTGCCCCCCCTCCCACAGGAGAGTGGCAGGATAGGGGGTGTACCTACCCCAGGGCAGAGACCCATTGGTCCCTACCCTTTACCTACCTGTAATGTCCCTAAATCTAGTATTTAGGGGCACCCTGAACCTTCCTTCTTTAGATTCCAGATTCCGAAAAAGCAAGGAGAAAGAAGACCTGCCGCGGAGCTGCTAAGAAGAGGAAGACACCTACTGCTTTGGCCCCAGCCCTACAGGCCTGTCGACCCTCGAACCTGCTCCTGCTAAATCCTGGCTCTTCTTGTGGCCAGCAACCTCACAAACCCCAGAGGACCTGGCTACCTTGTGACTCTGAGCATCTGGGACTCCCATGAGCAGTGGCTCTGCTCAAAGCAAGTTTCTAACCCCTGGCACCAGCCCGGAACCGCGAACCCTGCACACTCTGCACCCGCCAAGCATGGCCTGTGCCAGAGTGGACAAAGACCCCGAGGACGTCCCCCTGGCGACTGTAACCCCAAATCCGGCACCCAAGAACTCACCCCGACACTCCTGACGATGCCTGCAGCCTCAGAACCAGGGACCCCCACCCCCCCCCCCCCCCCCCCAACCGCGATCAACAAAGGGTAAGATTTCCCAACACCAAAAGGCATCCCTGCACGCGGTGCCCTGCGGCCCCCTGTGCCAGACTCCTGGGTACCTACCTATCCTCCAACTAGCTAACTTACCTCTCGAAGTGGTGGTGGCACCTGAAGAATCTTCGTCCCCGAGCTTGCAGCCTTTGTTCATCCTGGAGCTTTCCCATTGAAATCCATTGTGCGCCCGAAGGCTCAAAAGCACCCTGCACCCAGCCGCCTGAATGGCCCTGGCAGTGTAACCTCTACTCCTACCTACTTCCCCATTTGCCCTGAGCAAGTGACCAGGAGCCCAGCTCCCACAGCCGCGTGGCCTGCTAGTCAGCAGCCACCAACCAAGGCCCCCCTGCCTCCCATAGGATAACATTGGGCCTAACTCACTCTGCACCCGGCCGCCCCAGTGCCGCTGCGGGTGTAACAACTGCACCAACCTGACCCTGGGAGACCCCTGAGTCTGTGCCCAGAACCTTAACTCTGCCAGTCAAGTACTTACCCAAAAGCAGACAACCCAATTTTATTCCATAGGGTAACATTGACTGGTTTCTTCTAAAATTTCTTCTAAGTGTGGAGTTTCTAAAGCTTAAAATATTCACCTAAAATCAACCGAGTAACGAAAACAAAAATACTCACCTGCTATTAGGAGAGACCCCAGTGCTGGATCTTGGTGCCCAGCACTGACCCTGAAAAGTACTCACAACCGTACTTACCACGAATCCAATTTTCTTCCATAGGAAATCATTGACTGTTTTTCTGTGAAGTGTCGATTTTTGCAAACTACAAATATTCTTTAAAAATCGTACCAACTGTGAAAACGTAATTACTTACCTGTTTTAGATGGAGGTCCCAGTACCGAGCCTAGGAGCCCAGCCCTGGATTACAAAAGTAACAAGAACATACTTTACCTGTAACTTGAATTTTCTCCCGTAGGGAATCATTGACCGTTTTTCTATGAAATTTCTTTTAAGTGTCATCTTTTAAAATGGCAAAATATTGTCTAAAAATCACAGCAGTAACTAAAACGAATTTACTCACTTGTTTCCAAGACCTGTCCCAGGACTGAATCTAGGATCCAGTCCTGGAATTAGAAAAGTAATCCTGAAAGTAATCTATTGCAAATAACTTAAAATTCACATTGAGCTCAATGTATTATTGTGTTTGAAATTGAGTTGCCTATTGCAACAACCTGTCACTATTACCTACAAAAGTCAATTGCGTATTGCAAAAGTATTTAACTAAAGCCTCTCATTCTGAGAAAGTATATATTTTGATACCTATTGTTGGTTCTAAAATAAAACAACCATATATTTATTATATAAACCATTGGCCTAGAGTTCAGTACTTGAGTGTGTGAGACCATTTGCTGACTGAGTGTGTACAACAACTGCTTTACACTGTCCTCTGATACTGCCTTACTGCTCGACCAAGCTACCACTTTAGAGAGTAAGGTTATATCTAACTTTAACCTCTGCCAAACCTCTGGGGTCTGTGGACTCTGTACACACTGTACCTATTTGGGAACAGTATATACAGAGCCACTTTGTCACACACTTTCACCCAGAGTGCGGAAGAAAATCAAGCGTGACCGGGCCCAAGTCATTCTTGTGGCCCTGAACTGAGCACGAAGGGTCTGTTATCCCAAGCTCTTGCACATGGCCATCGATCCTCCGATCAGACTGCCCCTTCGGGAGGACCTTCCGTCACAGCAGCAGAACCTGTCCAGCCTCCACCTCCTTGCGTGGAGATTGAGCAGTGACAGTTGACGGCTTTCGACCTTCCTCCCGAAATCTGTAAAGTTATCTTGTCAGCCAGGCGTCTCTCCACCAGAACGGAATACGCCTGTAGATGGAACAAGTTTATGGCATGGTGTGCAGCAAAGGCTGTGGATCCCCTTTCTGCCCCCTTTCAGAGGTTCTCCTCTTCATTCTTTCTTTGGCCCAAAAGGGCTGTGCTCTGGGCCCTCTAAAAGGCTATTTTCTGCCTTTCTTCAGCTTCCTGACCAGCCTTCTCTTTTCAAGTCCCTTATTGTAAATCGTTTCCTTAAGGGCATTACTAATTTGCTTCCTCCAATTCCTTTCATAATGCCCCAGTGAGACTTGAACCTGGTTCTGCCCTATCTTATGTGCACTCCTTTCGAGCCGCTACATAACTGTCCTTTCAGACTTCTTGACGCTTAAAACTGCCTTCTTGGTTGCCATCACCTCTGATCGCAGGGTGAGTGAGCTTCAGGCTCTTTCTTCCAAACCTCCTTTCTTGGCTGTTCATCCGGACAAAGTTGTCTAGGCCTTCTTTCATTCCAAAAGTGGTTACCTCTTTCCACATACGACAGACCATCACTTTGCCCACCTTCTTCCCACTCCCGCATCATTCTAAGGAGGAAGAGAGGCTCCACCATCTGGATCCAAAACGTGCGTTTTGTTCTATCTGGATCACACAAAGCAATTCCGGGTGGATGACCAGCTCTTTGTTGGCTATGTAGGCGCCAAGAAAGGTCAGGCCGTGCAAAAACGGACAATCTCTTGATTGGTCGTTCTTTGCATCAAAATCTGCTATTGCTTAGCGAAAAAGGAACCTCCAATGGGGTTGCGCGCCCCTTCCACCAGGGCAACGGCAGCCACAACTGCTCTGGAATGTGGAGTCCCCCTTCATGACATTTGTCAGGCAGCTGCGTGAGCTTTTTTGCACACGTTTACTAAACACTACTGCCTGGACAGCCAAGTCCGGAGAGATGGCTTCTTTGGCCATTCAGTTCTCCAGGACTTTCTGATGTGAACTTAGTTCGCAGACCCACCTCCGGGGTTGGTATTGCTGGGGTATCTACTCTAAGGTGAGGAATCCATAACTAATAGTCTCTTTCAGATGAACAAGTTACTTACCTTCGGTAACGATATATCTGTGAGAGACTTATATTAGTTGTGGATTCCTCACCGCCCCACCCATCCTCCCCGTTCTGCGAACTGACTTCTAGGGTAAGGGACTCTCTTTCAGGGTCCTAGTTTTTTGCACCACTGGTCAGTGTCTTGCATGGCTCTGCGCTTCTGGCATGGAATGTCATGTAAAGAACTGATGTCAGTGTGCAGGGGTGGCGTCTAAGTAGATACGGCAACATCATTCCGGCGACTACGACGCCAACGACAAACGCTTATTCAACTGACGCCACCTTCAGACGCGCAGGGGTACTGCTGAAGAAAAATTCTCCAGGGCCAGTCTGACGCCTGGGGTAATTCGAAGGTGAGGAATGCATAACTAATATGTCTCTTACAGATATATTGTTACCGAAGGAAAGTAACTTCTTCATTGTGCTGAGTAACTCTTGTTAGTGCCTCGCTGTTTAGCTTGGCAATCAATACTGTTAGTATCAGTTCATCCATTTTCAGATTGATACAAGGGTTCACTTGTTATTTGAGTGTATGAAGTGCATTAAGATTTGATTTTGAGAGGACCCGTGTTGTTAATTTGTTTTTGTTTTTTGGGAGTAAATGTACTTTTAGTGGAGCCCAAGATTTCTAGTCTTCTGGTCTCTTGTTTGCTGTCTGGTATAATACTGTTAGTTCTTCATTTTTTTCTGTCTCGCAGTCTGGCTTAACTTCTTTTACTACTGTATTGCCTCTCGTAACAGACTGGCAACATTCTAGTGCTTTACAATACAAGAAAATACATAAACATTAATACTGCTTACCAGGCTATATCACTGTTCCAGTCTCAGGCAAAGGATGCAGCATTACAAACGTCGTTACTAAAGAACTTGTTGAAATACAGGTGTGTCAAGCATAGGTCCACAAGGGCCAGAGCCATGGCAAATTTTCAGGTTAACCAATCTGATCGAATACAGGAAATGGGTCTTGACCTTTCTTAAGGCCAGTAACACAGATGGCCAATTTAGTAGACCCAATTTATTACCTGCCGGTTTATTCATTTAGAACGACTAGCTGAGTATGCTTGACAGAAGAAGAGAAAATGATCCTCAGTCTCATTAAAGTAAGAGCAGACAGCATGTCGCGGAGCTCCCGGAATTGGCTGGCCAAGTGCTTGAGAATGCTGCGAGGGTTAAGGATGCCGTAGCTAAATGGTACATAAAGGGATCTTGCAGAACCAGGGCAGATTGTATTTAAAAGGTTTTCATGGAAGGAGAAGCTTTAAAAGTTAAAGATTGGACTGTCACACCTGCAGCTCTAGAAGCAAAAAGTTTGGCATAGTGCCTTTCCAAAAACTCGCTTTTAACAATTCCTAGGAGCTCAGTCCGAGGCATTCAGGCAGGTTCCAGAAGTCTTCCAAGCCAAGCTCAATCAAGGTCACCTTGATGGATCTTAACCAGGAAATCTTCCTTAAAGTTCCAGGCATCCAAAGATGTCAGCTAGCCCTTCCCTATATGGTTTCAGCTCATACAGCATCCAAATAGGCACCCAAAAAGCTAATAGGTGCAGCAAGAGGCCCTAATCCAAGATCAAGCCGTACAGGTAGTAAGGGGCAGCTTTGGGGGAGTGATATTAGCGACCATACAAACTTATTTTCTTCACAAACCAGCTTAGTCAAGTCTGAATTGGCCCAAAACTCGCTTCCATAAATACTTGGCAGGTTTTGCAAATCTATGTAAGGCCCTGTGCTTCAATGTAGCAGCACTCTTTTGCTTCTGATCCTCCCACAAGTTGGAATCTGAAATTCGAATACCAAGAAAGATTATCATAGTCCTTCACTCTATGAAGAGGGTCTCCTTGCAGTGATAACCTCCTCCTAATGTTTTTTGCATGGGTGAAAGTCCAGGTACTTGGTTTTGGCTGTATTCAACCCAAGCCTGCGCTAAACACACGAGAGCGAATCATTGCAATAGAATTGTCAATCCCATCGAAGTATTTGAGAGTAAGTGTGCAAACAACAAGGTGGGAACCTTTGTTCCGACTAAGGTAGGAGGGATCATTCTGGCAATCAATTAATAAATCCACACACCCATTGATAAATAATAAATATAAGGTGTGGGACAGGACACAGCTCTGGCAGACCCCTCTTTGTACAGAAATACACCTCGTCAATTCCCCATAAGGGCCCATCTAAATTGCACATAGGCACCCTAATTTTTTTTTTTTTTTAATTTCTTTATTGAATTTTGACAAAAGGCACCACACAAGTACATACTTTGGTTTGGATAAGGTTCCTTTACGTATATGTTTCAGCTTATAACCAGTCAAGTGATAGTAACATCTGAAATTTCCCAGAGTGAGCACCGCAGAAATTCCAGATGGTGGGTAACGCGCGACATATATGCAGTGGTTGCTATATTCGGTGCTATTGGTGCACATGATTATGTACAGCATGGAGGGGATGGGGAAGTAAGGACGAGGGGAGGGGAGAGGAAGGTCAGGGACAGGGTAAGGACAGTAAAACCCCTTTTTCCCAACTCAGGTCTGTCACTCCCCAATACTTCCAGTCCACCCGCTGTAGCACTCAGCAGTGATATCTACCTTTCCCAATGAGTGTCGTGCTCTCTGGCTGTGTGTGAGGGGAGCAAGGATGGAGGGCGAGTCAGTGACATATCCACTAAGCCCACTAACAATCCCCGCTACATTTCATGACATGTCACTGAAGGTGTTGCATCTGTGTCAGTGGTGGGCACCTGGGGTCAATCATCTGGTTGCCTACTGTTGTAAAAGTCATGGATTGCGTCCCATGCGTCAGCCGTCGGGAGTTTGAGGAGTCCCAAGGTGTTCTTGCGGTGCAAGGCAATGCTCTCTGCGTGCACCCAGTTTGTCAGTGTGCGGAGCCATGCTGACACAGGTGGGGGGGGGGGAGGGGGGTTACAATCGCTTCCAGCGCCTGGTAATTAAGCGTTTAGCTGCAAGTAATCCCATATGTATGAACCTGGATGTTAGTTGGTGCCTTTTGGTCCTGCGATAGAGACCCAGGAGACACACCTTCCAAGTGTGCTCTACCGTGCGCCCGTGCAGTCATTCAGATGGGTGAAAACACTTCGTCAATAAGCGACGAGTAGTATATCATCGCAGCATGTCTGCAGCCACCAAATTGCATCTAGGGCAGTGAGCATCAGTGCGCCTAAAGTACTTGTTTATTTTAGCCGCTGTCGGGTACGCTCTATCCACTATGCAGTACTGTATAAGGCGGAACCGGGCATTTCTGGGGAAAATGTTGGGTCCCTCCAATATAGCCACCCGATCATGGTCTGTGCATGGGGCAGATCTGTGTCCCAGTGACTGCGACTCTTGTAAACGCAATGAGTTGGCAAACCACTTCGTGAGGTTCCTGCCTGTGGGCGTTAAGTACCCTCATGCAGTCTAATTAAAATGTCAAAAAGTTAATGGGGTATTTCCTGCTCCCTCAATACACCCCACAATTTCTCTCTTGAGACTAAGGCAAATGCAGAGCAGAGGTCAGCAAAGGTGGCAAACATATTGCCGCCACTGATGTCCACCGTCTTCCACTTGGTAACCAAGAATCTGAAGGTTTGATCCACTGTACCCAAAAGGTAACGGAACAGTAGTGTGGGCTATATGGGCTGCACCAGTAAATAAGTCCTCAAAATCTGATATAGCACAAAGGTGCTCTCACTTGACTTGACCCCACTACTGAGCGGTCAAATTTCAGAGAAAACTAATTTCTCTTCTAATAGCAAAGATAGTATCAAGGATCCACTGTGCCCACATTATCTTGGAAGTCAGCTTGAAAATGAAATGGTTCATCACTTGGCTGTCAGCTAAACACCAATTAAGTTCATCAAGGATTTGTCAACAAAAGATTTTTTGAATAGTCTACCAAACTAATGGGGTGATAGTTCTCTGGTAGGTCTCTTGATCGCTTCTTAGGTTGAGCCTAGACAGTGCTTGCGCTGTTAGGATGATCTGTTTTACATACTTTGTGGACATGAACTTCTCCCATCGCTTCTCATTTGTCTAATCGGTTAACATTTCTTGCTTTCCAGTGGATAACTTGGATTGCCCCAGGGCTTGTAGGCTTCCTCTTTTTTCTATTTTACTTTCTGTTCAGGAATTATTTATTTTATTATTCGAACAAGCTTTTCCCTGGCTTAACGCAGCGTCCGCTTCAAGGCCGTTTGCTGGATCCAGAATCCAAGATGGTGGCCAGCAGGAGGCTGATGAAGGTGAAATATCCCTTTCTTGCATTCTTCGGGGCACGTTGTAGCTGGAGGCTGGGTTGAAAGTGGCACTGAGGCAGATGGAGCAACTTGCTAGGGTCCTTTAGCTGCAAAAAGCGGCTCCTCGTCATGCTCATCGTCCCAGAGGTCCCGCTGGTAGCAAGGCCTCGAAAGTCTCGTCCTCTGCTTCTCACGTGCAGTTGTCAGCAGAGCTTTAATGCCACAGGCGCTTGGGAGCAGTTGTCCCAGTTTCCTCTGGGTGAAGGTGGCCGCAGAGCTACACGTAAAAGCGATGTCCTACACGTAAAAGCAGTGTCCTCATCCCGTCAATTGGCTGTTGAATACGATGCAGTGAGAGGGCAGTGAGCACTTCAGCTCTGATGGTGCACTCTGCTCCCGTGGTTTATTTTACAATGCCCGAGCCTCGTGAAAAGGTGGAAGAGCCGGGGCAGCGACTGGTGTGTTTGCTTCGTCTGCTGTTGGGATTACCACTAATCTATCCTGTGCTCATCGGAAATGCTGCGGAGTCCTGTTAAGAGCGAAAACGTTCTATTTTTTTTTTTTTTTTTTTATACTCGATACTCGGGCATGATTATTTCCCAGCTTTGCCTACTCTCTTGAAACATCCCAAAGTAATACAATCGTCAAATAACGTTACACTTGCGTGTTTCAAATATTTGCGTGGATCTTCTGATCCCCACAATCAAATTGCCTTCTGCGTTCTCAGTATGTTTGTGGGCATACCACCACAACTGTCTGTATAAAAATCTGCCCCGAGTCTAGTTGTCAGTAGATCTCTGCGCCTTAACCCCTTCTATCTGATCACATAATTTTACTAGAGTCTTATCCAAGTTTCACTGCTATAAACACATGAAACGTGACAGCAGTTAATCTAAATGTGTATGAAGTAAATGCAGCCCTCAATTTAGGTGACCTATTTTACATGCATTTGTTTTTTCTTTTTTGTGCCCATTTCTGTGGAAGGTTAATACTGAGTCTGCATTTCAGTGACTGAGATCTTGGCAATAACAGACATTGATTGATTGCTGCGTTCTTCTTTTAGATAGGTTATGGCTTTAATCATTGAGTTTCCCTGCAAATTTAGGTAGTGATAATTACAGACAAAAAGTGGTTTGATTAGGCTTATTAGACGATAAAACGTTGTCTTGTGGGCCTGGCTTCCTCATTTGAGCCAAAATAATCTCGTTTTTTTTGTCCTCATATCACCATGGCATCTGCAAATATTGGACCATATTTAAAACACTCTGTCCGCCATGTGGCCCTTTGCATTCACTTGCTTCAGGCCTCCATCGCTCTGCTCACACTTCATTGGCCAACCCCAAGTACGGTGACCTGGTGTAATCATAGGACAGTGATGTTAGTTCGTAGACCGCACCTCAGTGCCGCGCAGTTCCTTGATACCTACGAGATCCACCTAATGAGATCGTCCCATACCTCTGCCAATCTTCCTGGTTTACATTCTACCTCCATACAACTCATCCCCTTAGTTACTTTAAGCCACTCCATAGCATGTGGGGGTGACGGATCAGTCCAGCGTTTGCAGATCTCCCTCCTGGCTAAGAGCAGCAGATGGAAGGCCAGACCCCTTTGCTTACTACTCAGAGTACTACGTGTAGTTTGTCAACCCCAAAAAGAACTAAAACAGAATTCAGGACAATAAATCTCCCCATGATGCCCCTTATAGTGGTTTCAACTACATTCCAATATTTTTTTTATCTCAGCACATGTAATGATGTGTTCATCGTTGGCATTTAGGCAGTCACATTTTCTACACCTGGGGATATGCTGCAGCACAAACGTGGCCCTTTTTTGAGGAGTCCAATACAGCCTATTGATGGCAAAGACATGATGTTGTTTAAGGTTTGCAGTGGTGACAACCGAGTATAACAATGAGTCCTTCTATAATGGTTCTATATTCTCTCCCTGGGATACGTCTGTCCCAACCATGTGGGGTGCCACCAATTCCTTATCCTCTGTCTCCAAGAATTGCCAGTACCAGTTGGCTACCTCCTTGTGCTTTGGTCCAATGTCCTAAAGACGGGCCATAAAATCTGTGCTGCTAGCCTTTGTCAATTGTGCTTCTTGTTCCACGGTTTACTGTTCTTCCACTTAATCTGCCCCTCTCCATGTGTCTCAATCACCACCTGAGTCTGTCTTATCCAGTCTACTCTTTCACATGCCTTCCTGCAGCTTTCCATGCTTTTCATCTGCCTTTGCTTTTCTGTCCCTGCCTGTGGCACTCTCTGCCCCTCAATCCATTTCTGCCTGCCCTTCTCCCTGTGGCTCCAGTTGCCAATCTCCTTGTGTCTGTGAATTCCCCTTGTTTTATAGATCTTCAGTCTTCTACTCTCTCTGCCTTTCCATAAACCAGATTGACTTCTTGTTTTCCCGTCACTCTGCCTTTCTTCTCGTCGTATCATTGCCCATCTCCCTCCCTCATCTGTGTTTTTTTTTCTTTCTCCCTTTCTTTTTGCCTCGTGGTGAATCTCAGTCCTACTACAAGTCTAGCCCTCTAATTTACCTACTTCTCTTCTGGTCTGCCTACGCCTTTCCCTGTGTCTGGCTGCTCCTCATGTCTTTGCCTGGCCCCACTTGTTCCTGCTGACCGCTGTCTCTTTGTAAGGCACCCTCTGCCTGCTCCTCTTCCTGTCCCCGATTTACTGTTGTCTCTGCCTGCCACTGTTCATCTCCATATCGCTCCTTTCATGTGTCTGCCGCTTTCTCCCTCCCTTTCTACTGCTCTCCCATTGTCTCTTTTCATGACTGTTGATTGCCCGGTGTGGATTTCTCCTTAATTTGCTCTTTACACCATGCATGTTTTTTTTTTGTAAATGAGTGGCTGCCTGGCCCCAAGCCGCCGTTGCTGCCTCTTCACTGCCCAGACAGGCTGCACTTGCCCTGCTCTGGGGCTGGTATTAACCAGTGAATTGTGTATGCCTCTGGTGATTTATAATGTAATGCACCTTCCTACACCTGGCAAGCACCAGAAACCACACATGTACTCCGGGAGCGGACATGCAGAGATTGTGAACATGCACTTTTGCAGAATGTGTTCCTCGCATTCTAGTAGTTTCACCATACAGGTGGTTTAACCCTACGCCTGTGTTTTTGTGTATATGTTTGTGTGTTGGGTCAGCTGTATATATAGATTTGTGTGTAGATGTTCCTGTGCGCGTTTGTGCATGCACTAGTATCTATGTTTATTTGTATGTGTTATGGGAGAGGTGTGGCGCAGCGGCCAGGGCGGCTGACTCCGGAGCATGGGGCTCATGGTTCGATCCCCGCGTTAGTGGCAGCTCAGCCCAGCACCATGTGACTCTGGGTAATAGCTTGTTAGTCTCCCCGACAGCCCGAGCGCCTCGAGACCCTTAGTAGTGATTGGTTTACGCTTTACAAATACCAGGTTTATTTATGTTTGTGCATGTTTGTATATGCTTTGGCCTCTGGTATGTGTTAGTGTGTATTTTTCTGTGCATGTTTGCACACCTACCTGTGCATGTTTGTATGTGTGCGTGTTTTTCTGGCTCTGGTGGCTTAGTGGACTAATGCGTCAATGGTAGGGACCGATGTTTGACCTCATGGTCTCTGGTTCAAATCCTGGTGGGTTCACACAGCCTTCTTCATTCTTCTGAGGTCGATAAAATGAGTACCATTGAGTTGGGTAACAATAAACATCTGTTATTCAGTGCCAAGATAACCTTGGGTGAAAGTGCGCTTTACAAACACACGTTTATTTATGTCGAATAGGTTTAAGCTTCTAATGTGTGTGTATGTTTCTGTGTGTGTTTGTGCACCCATCTGTGTGTGTTTGTGTGCAAGTGTCTGTATATATGTAGGAGTGTGTGTTTGTATATCTTTGTGTTTCTGGTGTGTGTTTGAGTGTGTTTCTGCATGTGTGCATGTTTTGTGTGTTTCTGCTCACCTCTGTTTCTTTGTGTATTTGTGTATGTATGTGACTCAGAAGCTGCAGATTATCTGCACTCAGAGTGGTGTCATCCTTTGGCATGTGAGCTTTTGCAACAGACCCCCTCTGTCCATCTCTGGCTGCACTCCAAAGCCCAAGGTCACCAACTTCACCCCTGCAGCTCTTGTGCTGTTAGGTAAACTTGTTTACAGAGCACCCCTCCACCATGTCTGCTGGGAGAGTGAAGCATACACTCACATTCTTTTGGGTGAATAAATATTTCCCATCACCCCACACTGTCCCTCCAGTCTCTGACGTCTTTTTATAGGGATTTCACACACAAAAAAAGCAGCTTTGTGCACTCTCTTCTGGTCTGTTCAAAATGTTGAATATCTGTAAAAAATTGCTTCACGTGGAGGAGCGCCTTGAAGTACTTTGGCACCTTCCCAATTGACTACTGGTGTACCCTTCTCAGGCCATAGTATATTGTACTAAGGTACCCAGGGCATAAGTACACCAGGGGTCTCCCATGGGCTGCAGCATGTATTATGCCACCAAGGAGAGACCACTCAAACTGTGACCTCCAGGCCGGCCATTGCAGCCTGTGTTAGCTGGTGCTAGAACCCCACACCACAGATATAGGTTTTCCTATATCTGAGGTCACTGCACTTAAAACCTATGTCACCCCCAAGGCAGACCTTTCAATCCTGAAGGCAGGGTGCTAGTTTATAAGTGTGAGGGTGCCCTGCATGAGCAGGACACCCCCTAAAAACCCCAGAGTCGATTCTCCAGGCTTTGTAAGTGCAGTCAACGATTTAATACATATAGTGGACATCAAGTCAATTGCGAGATGTCTAACTATATATTGGCTGCACCGAAACCGGGCATGTTTGGTATCAAACATGTTGGAATCCTACCCCAACACCAATTCCAATGTTGGATATCCGGTCCCATGTACTGGGGACTCCCCCATGGAACCACCCATGTATTCCCTGTACCAGCCTTTCAGGGTCTAACAACAAGCTAGACCACAGACACGATTCTGCCCTCCTGCAGCTGAGCTGAGCTCGAGCAGGGGAGGGTAGAAGAATAGGTTTCCTGTCACAGGGAGGTGTAACCAGACAGGACTTAGTGTATTGGCCTGGGGTGGGGGCACTTGCGAGTGCCACCAGACTGCTTTGAAGGGCACATTTGGTGCCCTCCTTGCATACTTAAGTTAGAATCCGTTCAGGGAGCCTTCCCTCCCGCTCTGGCACAAAACTGGACAAAGGACATGGGAGTGTCCTCCCCTCTGTTCAGCCTCTGGGAGGGATTCCTAAATCGTCCCAACACTTTCCTTAGGGTACTTAAGGGCCTACTTGTGGGTGGCTCTTCAAATTCGTTGTGGTACAAGATTCAGATCTGAAACCACTTCTAGTTCAACTGTCTAGGCACTTTGGACTTCGCTTTGGGAACCGAGACTGCATTCTTCTGCTCCTGGTCTCGTTGTCCTGCACAACGTCTGCGTCGTCTGTGCGTGTGCTTAATCTAGGTTCTTCTCCAGGCTTTTGTGCATCAAGGACACCCGAAGTAATCTCCCTTGGAATGAAGGAGTCACTCCCCTGCATCTGCAGGCACCGCAACAAAGCTGACTGGTCTACTGCTCTTGACGTCCCATGGACTTCGAGAGGCCCACCAACACAGGTGGTGGTTCTGCAACTCCCCCGAGGCCTGCACTGTCTTCTCAGCAAGTTTGAAGCCATTATCCCTCGTCGAAGCTGCTGGAACAGCACCTGTGTGCACTGCGTTTACTTGCCGTTGCCAAGGCTGGTTGACTATGTCCTCCAGAGATCTACAAGAAGCTCCAGCCTCCAGTATCTCTCCCTGCCAAGATCTTCATCCTCACCGCATCCACTGCACTGTGGGCCTGCATCTTTGGTGAGCTTCTCTTGTGACTCCTGTGCTTTCAGCCTGTGGGTCCTCTTGAGGGTCTTCTTGTGCTTCAGTGGGCTCCCCTGCTTTATTAGGGCCTGCTCTGACTCTCCTGCACTTGGTGAGTCCCCTCGACCTTGCTGGTCCAGACACTGCACCTTCTTGGTTTACCACATCTGTTGCTGCTGCCAAGGCTTGTTGGTACTTCCGCCAGACACTGACCCCTGGTTTTCGACCTCCGACATGGGACAGCTCGTGAACTGCTACTGGTCTTCCACAGCGTTGCCTGGTCCTCACAACTGCAGCAACAAGGTCACCATCAGCTCTCCTGCATCTTCCGCCATCTGTGGTCATTGGTCTTCCTTGCCTCCTGGTCACTCCTGAGTGGCATAGACTCTGTCCCCTTTGCCTGCAGGTACTTTCCTTCAAGAAGCCAGTCTTTGGTTCCAACAAACTTTCACCTTCATTGCCAGCCGCGTCTTGACTGAAATCAACCATTGTGGTCTATGACGGTTTCCGACATCACTGCGCACCTATGCACCTGGCTTCCCTGGTGTAGGTATCCTGGTTCTTGGGATATCCAGGGGTGGGGTGACTCTCCAGCCTTCCATCTTCCACATGGTTTCTTCGGGGTCCGCTGGGAAGGGTCCTTCTTCAAAACTGCAACCGCGACTTCCCCGTGACTTGCATTGAGTATGCGGCTGTGTTTCCTCTCTGCACACAGCCTCCATGGGATTTCTGGGTACTTCCCTCGGGTGGTTCCTTGGGTCCCCAGCTCTTCTGAGTCTTCTGGTCCAAGTCTCGACTTCGGTCAGAGTTCGTATTCCACTTCTTTAATATGGGTTGGTCTCCCCCTGGAGACCACTGTGTATTTGTGGTAACTTACCTGTTTCTTTTTGAAATATTTTGTGTATTGTGTTCATATCTCTGGGTAGGAGATGTACCAATTTGTTAGTGAGTGTGTGTATGATAAATATAACTATTTTTTCATTAAACCTACACTATATGATTAGTTCTGGTGAAACAAGCTGCTTATCAGTCCTTATGGACTAAGCCTAAAGGCTGCTCTCTACAGCTACCACTTACAAAGCTGTCTATGGTTGTCTAAGACAACTAAAATCTCTAAGGGTTGTCTGGATTAGTGCAAGGTGCTTCACTTAAATAAGTGTGCACCATATACTAAGCCACCCTCCTACAATAACCAATTCTAGTTCTATCATTAACTGTGAAAAGTGGGAGACTGTGAAACGTTTGATTTTCAGTGGCCGTTGCACGCTCTCACCCCCTGTGACACGCAAATACTGACAACTTGTAGGGCTGCAGCAGACAGAGTAAAAGGTAGAGCTTCTATAGCAACAATGCCCCAAAGTGAATACTCTTTGATCAGTCATTCTGAGAAGAATACATTACGCTCAAATGTAGTGTTGAAATCACCTGCAATGATAATGGCATGTGACCTAGCATAACGATTAATTAAACTGTCCAAAATCTCTAGCGTTAAGGAAGATACTCTAAAATGAGTGGGCCTGCTATAAACATTGTTATGTAGTCCGTACTTCCCACCAGGCTTAACAACCTCTAGCCTCAGTATATCCAGGTACTAGACTAAGATCTCTTGTTTGCCCCCTCAGAGTAGTTTGACCCATATTAACAGGCAACCAGAAGAGCGGTCAGCCGCCTTACCAAAATTGCTGTAACTTCGAAAGCTATCCTTGGGCTCACTCTCTGTGGTCCATGTCTTCTGAAACATACACAGGTCGAATCCGTCAATAAAAGCACCCCATTCTGGGTCAGCCAGTTTATAGGAGAGACGTTCTATATTTCTGAAGACTAGGGAAAGCCTTTCACTGCGCTGTTTGCTAATGGGCCCTGCGGTGATCAAAATAGTGGGGTTTATAATAAGTCCAGAGGGAGAGACCACCCGGGCTCCCTCTTTGGAGCTATCTTAAGGCTGGAATAGTAATAGGGGAGGGACTGCTCATCTAGGTCTGCTAAAGCGAGCCATGGCCTACGAGTTGCCTCCTCCCCAGCTGTGCACATAGCTGCAGCCTAAAGTGGGCCTCTGGATTCAATCATTTTACTGGATGCCATAACAATTAGTAGTTGGAATTGGAGTAATGGGAGGACATGCTCTCTACGTAATTGTGCCCACAGAGGGGATCAAAAACCTTCCTCTGTTCGATAGAAGTAACCCAATGGGAGCAATACCAATCTACATTTGATTGTATAAGTAGATCCCAACACATCGAAGACTCAAGGAATAAGGGCAGGAGATCAAAAATTAACAATGATACACTCAACCTCTGTTAGAAATAAGCTCTCATGGGGCATAGCCATTTCTTATTCATATATGGGGCCCCAAAATACTTTAAAAAAATAAAAAATAAAATTAGGCTGAAAGTTTTGAAAACCGCATTAAGAACTTGGGTTTATTTTAGAAAGAGGTTTAGTATCCCATATTATAGGTCTTCAGCCCCAATCTGGAATTCTCTGGGTACTCCAGAATGTTTGGAGGATCAGCTAAGCTGCCCCCTAAACACAGCTGGCTTAAACTGCTGGGCATATCTGAGAGCAGGATCGGGATGGGCGGAGTGGCAGGTGCTGAGTGCATGTACTAACGGACAGTTAACGAGATTCAAATGTTATCAGTTACGATAGTGGTGGGCAACTCAAGAGTGGGAGGTATGGTTTGAACGGGTGATAAAGGTTGGCCCTTTAAAGAAGTAAGTATCGACATGGTATTGGGCCTTTTTAGAAGCCGAGGATAAGAAATATCCCGACATATACTCAATTTGAGAAGAAGAAATCATGGCAGATATGGCAAGTATCATTTTCTATATTATAGGCTGTGGGGAAATCTGCCTCACTAAAGAGAAACCATCTGTTTACGACACACAGGGTCTACTGGCCTTTAAGTAAGTTGTCTGAAAGGGCTGTGAAAGAAATTGGATATCTAAAATGTGAGCTTATAATGCCAGATGATATACATATGTTTATGCAAAGCCCAATTCTGGCTTCTTTTTGGGTTTCCGTATGAAATTTTATCAGTGAAATAACAGGACATCACATTGAGGTAAGCCCTCAACTTATATTTTTAGGGAACAGCCCTGAAGGTTACATTGGGGTATACTCTCCCAATATGAACTTTGTTTTTTATGTGGTTTTGTTGGCAAGACAAGAGATATGCAGGCTATGAAAATCAGCAAATGCACCGTATTTTAGTGACTGCTCTAAAATGATCAGGCTAATAAGTCAGATGGACAGTGCCTGTGACCCTCGAAGACTTTGAGAGGGTCTGGAAACATTGTGAATTGGCAAATTAATAGAGGGTCCAATGATTAAGCCACATTTGCTGGTTCCCCTTGTCTTTCTCCTTCTTGAGCCTGAGAGGCCATTTCCGGGGAGGGGGTAGGTCCTACACCAGCAAGAAAGATATGGTGGGATGAGGACAAAAAAAAGAAGTGAGCTCTCTAGTTGACAGAGGTTTACACCCTATCCAAATGGGGACCACAATCCTAGTCAGGATAAGTCCGATACACACCCTAAATTAATCTGTGCGTACTCTGTGGTAGCTTAGCTCAGAACAGCCAGTCTTAATTTAAGAGGTAATGTGTAAAATATTTGCGTTGCACTTAAATTACAGTAACTCACTGAAAACACCTGAAAAAGAATCCACACGGGTTTTGAAAAAAAGAATATCTGAGTAAACAAAGACCAAAACGTAAAAAATCTTATAAGTAGAAGTCGTGATATGAATTTTTGAAGATTAAAGTGAAAACAGTGCTTAGAAATCACTAGCGGTCAAAAGGTTACTTGAGTTCATGAGAGACGGGTGCAGAGTTAAAGTTCAGGCCGACCGCAATCAATGGAAGGCT
Source organism: Triturus cristatus (assembly GCF_964204655.1). Taxonomy (NCBI): domain Eukaryota; kingdom Metazoa; phylum Chordata; class Amphibia; order Caudata; family Salamandridae; genus Triturus; species Triturus cristatus. The sequence goes on along the minus strand of NC_140591.1, from coordinate 338,522,114 downwards.
GGCTACAGGAACGAGACAGATCCCACGGAAGAAATAACTTGGATGGAACTTTTGTCTACGTCAAGAGTCTACTGTTTCCTCGTCGAGCCATGCAGAGAAGGTCCCGCGTCGTTGTGTAGCTCCATTGAAGTGAATGCAATTCTTTATCGAGCAGCCTCGGCGTCGAAGGGCGATGCAACGGAAATTCCCACCCAGTCGAGTCAATGCGTAATTATTTCAAGAAATCGGCTGTAGAGCCCATTTTTGAGGCCTAGGACTGGAGGGGGCACTTCAGGCAAGGGTAGGACTCACAGATGGCAGAGTCCAGCAGGATTGCAGGAATTATTCTGTGTCCCTGTGACTTCAGAAAACAGGAGGGAAGCCAGCAAGCCCTTGTAGTCACCCTGAGTTCAAATGAGAGGCTTAAGTCCTTGTCTTCAGCAGGGCAGAGATCAGAAGGTAGCAGGGAAGCTCAGCGAAGCAGAGAAGCAGTTCCTCAGTCAGTCACAGCAAAGTGGCAATCCTCTCAGCACAGCAGTCTTTACTGCCTCAGAGTTCTTCCAGATCCAGGAGTGTACTGATTTGGTAGGGCCAGAGCCTTAGTACATCTATTCAAAAGCACCTTGGATTTAGGGGGGGAAATCAAAGGAAATCTCTGATGTGCACAAGGATGCCTTTCAGCCCAGACCTGGCTCCAGACTATGAGTAGGAGGTAAATTAACCCTTTATGTGAGGGGAGGACACTACCTATTCAGATGCAAGTGTGAGCCACCTCTCCCCCCTTCATGCCCATGAAGGCTATCAGAATGCAGATGAATCTTCAGTCACACCCAGCCCTTTCAGTGTTGTTGCTGTCTAGAGGGAATGCACAAAGTGTAGCTGTCAGCCAGCCCAGATGTGTATTGGATACAGGCTGTCAGGCACACAGAGCAGTAAGAGCAGAGAAATGTCTTTTTTTCTAAAAGTGGCATTTCTAATATGGTACTGTTAAATCCAGCATTACCCTCAAGGATTCTTTATCACCACCATTCCAGAGATATTAAAAATGAAGTAGCTACTCCTTTCCAATCCAGAATTATAGCTTGAAAGGTGTTATCAGGAATCCCCAATGCTAGACTATGTAATGAGTAGGTCTCCCAACAGTGAAAAATGAATTAAGTGGTTTGTCACTGCCAGGACATGTAAAACCTAGAAGTACATGTCCTGCCTTTTAGTTACACGGCACCCTGCCCTTAGGGTCACTTAGGATATACCGTAGGGGTGACTTATGTGTAATAAAAGGGGAGTTTAAAGCTTGACAAGGGGTTGTAAACGCCAAGTCAAAGTGGCAGTAAACTGCACACATAGGCTTTGCAATGTCAGGCCTGTGACCGGTTTGAAAGGCTACTTGTGTGAGTGAAACAGCCAGAGTTGCAGACCCACTAGTAGCATTGAGATTACAGGCTCTGGGTACATGGTATACCCCTTTACAAGAGACATACAGGTAAACTAAATATGCCAATCCGGTATACCCCAATATCAAAATGTTTAGTGGAGAAACACATGCAACTTAGCACTGGTTAGCAGTAGTAAAGTGCCCAGAGTCCTAAGGCCAACAAAAGATACAGCAAAAAGTGGATGTAAGCAACCAAAACGTTGGTGGAAGATCACCTAAAGTATGACAGGTCCAACACCCTCTATACTTATCCTGAAGGGACCAACCCAGCACACTCTCTGAGCCATAATAATTTCATCATGAAAGCGTGCACCCCAGTCCGCATCATCATGAAGCCAGTGAGTGACCTTATTGCGCACCCCCCTCAAAAGATTAAAACTTGTTCTTCACCAAGAGAGGGACACCTGCTAGAACCTTCACTTAAGGGCATTCTCCAAGGGGAAGCAAGATATTAGGAAGAGCAGAAGTAGAGAGAGCAGGAGGGGGTGACAGACCTCTCTCGCCTTCATTATTTCTCGCTGGATTCATAATACTTCTTTACACTTCTTGCCTCCCTTGTCCCTCTTGACCCCAATGACCCGCTCCACCCTGTTGCACAGATGGCCTGGCAATCGCAGCTGAGAGACAATTAACTTTTCCCCCTACTGTTCTCTCCACGACCCCTAGCATCGGATTGGCGGCAGAGGTAGCAGACGACTGGGGTGACTGTCGTAAAAAGGTGGGTATTTGAGACTCAATGGCCTTTAAGTTTGTCCATCAAGGGGGAGAGTTCGGGTAGTAGGAGCAACGGGAATTTCTTGCGGTAGTCCTCGGAGTTGCTTGATGCGGGACTGGCTAGAACTTAAGTCCCCCCCAAACCCCCACCACAAGAGAAGGAGGAGTGTTAAGGTGGAGGAGAAGAGTATGGTGTCAGGTTCATGGCTGAAGTCAGTGAAGCCTGATTAATATTGCAGAATGGCTTTCCATGCCTAATACTCTTTCCCCACCCCCTCTCTCCCTTTTACCCTCTTGCTGGCTAGGAAATTATATTGAGGGCTATTGGTGTCAATCCCTGCCATGGTGGGAAGTCCGCGGCGCCGGCGGTGTCATCAGGTAATGCAGCAGTGAGCAGTCAACCCAGGCATAACCTCAGCAAGAGGGTCAATAATAGCCTTGTTAACTGAAAAGGCTAGTACAGAGCCCAGATTCAATGAGAGCGCTCTCTCTTGGTCTGAGCAATCTCGGTGCCAATAACCCCGATGTCCCTCTCCATTATTCTGCCAATTGAAGTGCACTTCACAGGTGGACTTGAGACAGATTGACCGCCAATTACTTTCTTCTGTACCATATCGCCACACAGGGGATGAGACACTATCAAGCAGGGCAGGATCGTTTGGCGCAAAGCTTGTAGTGCAAAATGTCGTTGTAGAAGGATGACAGATGAAAGATAAAATCAGAAAGACTGATCCAGAGTTTACTTGTGGGCTGCCAGATCCAGTAAGCAACAAAGCAGGCACAGGCGTAAACGAAGAATCGCTATCATGGGACCTATTGGGAGCTACACCAGCCTAATAAAGTAAACCCCCCTTGCTCACCCTTGACAAACTCTGCAGTCTCTGCCTTGTAGTCGAAGGTAGAGGATCGGAAGACAAGGAAGCAGAGGCTGTGCAAACGCTTCCATCACTTGCTCAATGTGGGGGGACCCCCGGAACTCAGGACCTGAGGCTCATGGCTCAGATCTGTGCACGGATCTGTGTCATCAGATTACCCAAACTGCCATTCTTCTCCACCCTTACTCCTGCAGCAGCAGCAGATTAACCTGTAAAAGAGGGCTGCAATGGACACAAGCAACTGCTGCAAGCAATGCAATTAATGCATTGTCCAGGAAGCCCTCTCCGGAGAGACACTCCGTGTTCACTCTGGTACACCGGCGAGGGCAAGAGCTGGCACAGCCATATAGGCCCACATGTGTCGCAGGAGAGAGTTCGTCATTCATTATTGCACCCCCTTTGCTAAAGGGGCCAAATGAATGACGCAAGTGAATTGATAAATAAATAAACCATGCAGCGCAGCATACCAGCAAACCCCACCAGGACTTAGCCCCTCCATCTCCGTGGGGTTGTGTGCCTGCCTACTGCCATTCCGATAGCTTACCCGCTGGGGGGCCTCGCGCACAGTATGCCGGATTCTCTTTACTCGCCTGGAGGCATGCAAAGTGAGCACATTATTAGTATATATGCTGCGAAAGCTTGATGTTGGCTTGTGCTTTTTTGTGAGCCTGTAGGATTTCCAGCAAGACCATCGATGTGCTTCCTGTAGGTGAGCACCACCAGGACTTTTGAGGTTAGAGACAAGGTAGTACTATTTATTCAAGTGCTTTATCTTAAGGATTACATAAACTTTGAAATGCGTCACAGAAGGGAGAAGGAACCATTGCAGTTCTTTCAGGGAAGTGAGGTAGTTTGCATGCCTTTGATTGGTAGTTAGTCAAGCCATTGCATGAGGAACTATTTTAATTGGTGTCTGTGAGGACTCTTGGAAACCAGTGGGTAATAGGTTGTCTCAGCCTGTGTGAGAGCACAAGGTCCTGGATTGTGTTTTGATCTACTTCATAGACTGGAGCAGGGTCTTGAATTTGCACACCAGGGTGACCTTGAACCATGCTTTGGGTATCTCTACCCTGGTATCCTCCCTAAAGGACGAAGAGAGGTCAATGAGTAAACCTCAGCTTTGTTCATTTGTTTGTTTTCATATACGCTATATACATCCAGGTTAGAAGAATACCCAGGCAGTATCTGAGTTGAACGATAACAGACAACACTTTAAGGTATAGTTGGGTATAATTTGTGAAAGCCGTGTCTTGTTTGTGGTGTGGTACTCTGACTTCATGTACTGGTTGAACATTGTTAGAGTCAATATTGATCCTTGCAAATCTCCACAGGAGACCAGGATTGATGGGTTTCTGGGGTTTACATTTGTGGAAGTTGTTTTTAGTAGATAAGTATGAAATTAACTAATTTACTGTAAAGTTGCAAATGCCCGCACATGAATCAAGAGGTTCAAGTAAGACCTGGGATCTGATGCTATAAAACACTGCCGACAGGTCAGTTCAGCAACTGCAGGAAACAATCAACATTACTGAGGGTCGACAAAATATCTTCTACTGCTTGAGTGGTAGAGATATCTGACCTGCAGCAGGGGTAGAACACAGATTGGTAGGTAGGGAGTCTGGATGCTTTAAAGTTTTAGGCATTTTTGTTGCTAGAATTTGCCTTTTCAAGAATTTTCTCTTGTGAATGAAGGTGTGTGATATGGGGCCGAGGTCATCTGGGTTGAGGTTGATATATAATTTATGTTTTATTTTCTAGCAAGTAGGTGGCTTGGTCAGTCCCCATGGGTATCTGCTCTTCATCCCTGTGAAAAGCAGTATCTGATGATGTGCAGGAGGTTCTTAGGACATATGGATTAAGCTATGAATAATGGAATGTAATCGTCCTAGTAGGTTGCTTTTGGAGGGTGTAGGATGGTAATCCTGGATTGCATTGTAAAGGTTTTGAGGAGTGACGTGCAGTGGTAGGTTGGGGGATGTGAGGTTTTGCTTTGCGATTGGTGAAAGTTGTCAAAGTTTAGTCTGTCACTTATTAAAAATAAAATAACTTTTTCAAAAGAACAATTAATAGGGTGTGGTTGAAGGTGCTTGGAACACTGCTTAACAGCTTTGAATGATGTAATAGTTCTCCTTAAGGATGGTTTCAAAGTAATACTTAACGTTTGTGGTAGCACTGTTGTTGTAGGTTCTGTAAGCTATTTGTAGGATGGCGAGGCCAACAAGGGTTTTAGTTTACCCCATGACTATTAAGTTTGCAGATAATGATTTTGTTAGCATTCAGTTCCTTAGTATACCAAGTTGGAGAAGGTTTATGTTTGATATTTTTCAACCATGGCTGGGCATATGTTGAGAAAAGTGTGTCCAGGTTAGTGTGGCTTGCTTGAAGGAAGTGAAATCAGTCTTTGGCTGGGTGTTTAATGCGAAAAAGGAGCATGTGGTAATACAGATATTTGTGTTTTCCATTGTGTGGGGCGTAAGGTATAGAAATTGCTCATAGGTTGTTCTAGGCTGGTTAAACCGTGCAAGACAGAAATATCCAGGTCAAGGGAGTTGCGTTTTGAATTGTGAGGTTTGACAGTGGCAAGGAGGTTATCACTGATTGAGGTGCCGCTAGAACCAGCGACTGTGGCTGAAGAGAATAATTGAAAATCTGACCTGGATTTCAGCTTGTGGTCCAGGCGCCCTTTTTGATGAGGAGGTAATTTGCATTACCAAAATTATTTCCAGATTAATTTATGCACTTGCGCTTTTTCCTGTGGCATTTGGCTCTGGGACACAATGGAGGACGATTAAATAAGTAGGTACTACACCACCCAGGAGAAGAACTGAGGATAATTAAGGAAATAAAAGTTGAAGCTTCATTTCACACAAATAAAAAAATCGATGGAGAATCCAATCCTGATTAAGTCCTAAAGGGACGAAACGCGTTGGCTTGGGCAAAATCTGTTTATCGTGAACATAAATATCATTAAAATAAAATTTGATTCTGTACATATTCACAAGACTCTCAGACAATTGATTATGTGAAATTCTATATATTAGACTGATTTCTGGATTTTTTGGTGAATGTTGACAATTTGTACTTGGAATAGAATATCTATATAAAAAAAGAACTTTTTCTGATATAATTACGCTCCTATTCAATATATTCTTTTGGGTTTCTGACCGATTGTGGCTTCGATGCAGTGGGGCCACGGAAAGTTGTGCATAGGAATTGTTTTTTTCCCTTATGACACAATAGTGCTATTTTAAGGCCTACACTGCTGCAGCACATTTTTTCTTAATTTATGTACTCATTGGTAATCTCAAATTTTGTCAGAGAATTACAATGTTAACATCTCAAAATAGATTTTACAGTAGCGAAAAAGTTGTTACTCATGTTCATAATTGAAAGTGCCAGCGTGGTATTTGGAGGTGAGTTTGACAGCTTGTGTTTCTCTACCTATTTGTTGTTGTAGTACTTTATTCGACATATAAAAATATCATAAAAGTGCAGTACAATGTGTGATAAAAACAGATTAAAAAATTATACTACAACAAGTGGCTTCAGTCCATACATAGTAAAAAAAAAAGAATAAAAAACAGCGTGTAAATACACGTATCAGTTCCACATAACCCCTGTAATTAATAGAGTGAACAATAATAGTCGCAGGGTCAGGGGAGTGGGTGGTTAGCTTGACGGTGGTGCGCCTTGAGCAGCCTGCGTCTTAATCTCCAGGCCCATCCCAGGTATTTACCTATTTAAGTTTCTTATTTTACCAACCGTACTTAAAATGACCTATTCTTAATTATAAAGTTAACAATGTGCAGAAATCCTCCCAACCTACAAGGTGGCCACCATTTTGTTTGTTCATTTTGAGGATTTCAGTTGTGACATCATTTCTTTAGCTACATGTTTTATGCTTGCTGCCTTAATACACTTTTAAAAACATGCAGCTTAAAGATATTATTGATATTTATTTCCAGAGTCTTAATATTTAATAATACTATGTACTAGTTTAATTCTTTAGTTTTCTTTTGCTTATAATTCCTCATTGTTTTATTTATAGGCTACCGAATTTCCCAGGAATTGTACTTTAGTGTGTTTCATGATGTTTTTTCAGAGACATGCCGTTTTTTACTTTTAAAAAAATATATTATTATTATATATCTAGGTATCAACCAGAGCAGCCTAACCTGGCATATCAAATGGCCAACACCAATGATGAGACCGACATGAATGAATCGGCAAGCACCACTGAATCCCGGACTGGGATTTTATCAGATTATGATGAAGTATTTTCTTTCACATCCTTGTGGAGTCCTCAAAATTCTACCCCGACCAAATTGTCTGGTGCTATTGTTAATGTCGCTGCCGGCTTTGTTGGTTAGTACATTCCATATATTCAATTACGCTTTTTTCCTACCAAACATATTACCCAGTTATTTAAGATTGCTTTTATTGTCATTATAGAAGATAATAATGCTCCTTTGGATACATGCTGTTGACTTCTAATCTGTGTTCAGTTTGCTATCCCTATCAAAAAATATAGTCAAAGCACTCTACTCGGAATTGTTCATTATTATGGTGACTGATGACAGTGTGATGTTTTTGGTACCAATTAATTTTGTAAGCAGACCTAAGAAATGCAAACTACACGTTTTGTGGTAGCTTTAGCTAAATCCTTTTTGACATTACTGCGGTTTCACCTGTTAGTCTTTTTCTATTCGGATAAACTTTACATAGCTCCATTTTGCTTTCCCTTTCTGTGCCTGTATTTATGGGGAAGACCACTAGAGCCAAGTTCCCATTCCGTTCTGTCTGCATGTGAAGTTCCTTCCCCCAGTCTTTGCGGCGCCCCCCCTCCCCCTTTCTCAGCTTGCATTTGCCTTGTGCTTGTCTCACATCCTCTCATCTCAGATGCTGTATTTTTTACCTTACCTTGCGCTAGTGCTTAATTTGTAATGAATGAGCGCCGGTGTTCGAAATTCTGCACTGAAGCCTACGGCCAGTGCAATTAAATGCCAGTGTGCCCAATACCAAAGCTGTGTAGTCTTCAATTCGCCTCAGACCTCTAATCTACTAGCAGACACTCCATCTGCCTTTCACTCTTGCGGGTTCCTGCTTTCTCCCTTTGTAATGTTTTCTCCATCTTTCTCTGTCTTTTTGTTTTATTTTTCTATCTCTTCCTCTCAGTATTTTTTTTGATGGGTAAAAATAAGTGCTGGGTCCCAAAAATTAGTGCTACTTGCCCCCACCGGCTCAAATTAAGCACTGCTTCACCCCCTCCACTCGCCCATTCATTCATCCCTGTAGTATATCCTGCACTTTTTCAGTGCACTCTTGTTTCACTTCCTTCTCGTTTTTGCCCCCTAAACCAGTGGTTTCTGGCAACTTTCCTCTGAGGTAGGGATTACATTTGCTGCTCTGTCCTACTACTAGTTACAAATATATTAGAGAATCCCTGTGTTAGCAGAAGGCTGCTGGGGAGCTCTTTTTATTAGCCAGAGAAAATGAATCTTGCTGTTACTCTTTTGAGCCTTGCTGCTGTGTCTTGCAGTGTGGGGTACCTAATTGCTGGTGACCTTTTCCAGAGCCTCTCAATTGGACCTTCAGGACCCATCTAATGTAAGGATCTCTATATTAGTTTCATTCTTATCTTGTCATGGGCATTAAATAGATGTAGAGATGGGAGAGGATGTAGCCTTACGTCTAGAGCGGTTCACGTCAAAGCTGGGGAATTAGGTTAGAGTCTCAGCAACGACGCTCAACATCCTGTGATTCTGGGCAAATCACTTAATCTCTCTGTGCCTAACAAAAATGAATGTATCCTTCTGTAACGAAACTGGTGCTATGTAAAGCGCTCTGCGATATCTGTGGGTCTAGTTCACGCTATATAAAACTCTAAAAAAAAAAAAAAAAAAGAAAGAAAGAAAATTAAAAAACAATACAAAGGAAGAAGACCTAATAAAAGATGGTCCAGTACTTTAGTTGTCGACCAGGACAGATACAGCCACAGTGACCCTCCACAAAGGAAGTCCATGATGCTAAGCATTTGTGGAGAGAGATTTTTCATGCCCTTGGCCATACTAATTGTGTGATAACACATTAGCATGCCTCCATTAAGAATTCTTGGGAACCTATCTTATCGTCTCCTCTGAGAAAGGTCCATGAACTGCTCAATTGATTCCCAGAGGGCATGGTTGTAGGGTCCCAAAAGGGTGCAAGACCAGCACCTCTCATCATAATAGCTGAAGTCTGGCACATTTTCCTTCTGAGTGTATCCATCCTTCTGCTCCTTCTCTGTGGTGCTGTATTTTTGGAGCCCCGGTGTTTTCACAGATTAGGCAACGGAAATTTGAAGGAGAGTTGTCCTTTAAGAAGAATAAGCCCAATTCTGAAACATATGTTTTCTCTCTTGTTATTTGTCAACAGGTTCGACAGAAAAAGGGGTCTAGAATGTGTAAATTGTTGGATATGAAAGTCGGGACACTAGTTGGAACCCTATCTCACCTAAATATTTTTGCAGCATCCTCTAGAAGTTTTTGAGGTCTCCTAACTAAAAGGGACCTCTTTGATGCTTAATTTCTTAGCCATTAATTCTTTAAATGAGATCTCATCATTAACTGGAATCCCAGATGGCATAGTGCCAGTAGTCTGGGAGGGGAGTAAGCTCTCAAAAAGTGTCTGAATCATGGGCTTCCCAAGTAGCATAGTTTTTGTGGTTACCCCCACAGGTAGCCATTGCTGGGACAAGAGAATCCTTAGTGCGCTTCTACTTTATGATGCTTCTGCCCATCATTGCTCTGGATCAGTCCCACTTGAGGTGCTCTGAGATATGGTAGTCTATCCTATTATGCTACTTTAAATGCATTCTCCATTGTGTTTTTGTCTAAGAGTCTCTCTCCAGGCCCCAGAGCTGGTAACTGGGCTTCCTTTTTCTAAATCCAATGCTTGATGTTGGGTATTTGTCCTCCATCTTGGAGGTGTCACAAGGGACCTAGGTTTCAAGATATGTGGAAAACAAGTAGTGTCTCAAAATTGGACAGAACTCACTATATAACCTCAGCATCTGGTGCTACATAGCTGAAGGTTAATCATGATTAAAAGTGGCAGTTTTGCAGAGAGTGTTTATGGTCCCAGAGGGAGTTAAATAGGTTAGATCTGGTCACTTGAAGGGCTGTAGAAAAACTGCTACCTGCTTGAGTAATTTGTCTGCCCAAGCCCTCAAGGGTATATTGGGTTTCCCCTACAGTTATATTGTTACCTGATTGAAGAGGCAGATGCAGAAAGAGATTTGCCAGTCTCTCCCAAATTTTCCAATACAATGTGTGCAATGTTCCTCACTGTTCCTGCGTAATTTCTTTTGATGGGTCTTACACTTAATCACATGAGATGCTGAAAAGACAAGTGGCACAGGGATCATGCTTATTCTTTAAAAGTATCTTCTTAACCAAGGAAAAACATTTGTTGAGTAAGGCTGGCATAACGTATGAGAGAAAAGAAATAACAGAACATGGGGGGGAAAGAAGGTACCTATCTTCATCAAAAAGGGGTGAAAATCCAAGGAAATATTTTAGGACTTTGCACTACAAAAAAGGAATACCTTCAATAAGGCGGTTACTTTTGGGGCTACATGCTCAGTTAACGAAAAAATGCTCACTGACCCTGCAGAATATTTTGGGACAGTGCAATATCATGTCTGCATTGTTTAAAGTCTGTTTTCACTCTAGCTAGAGCCCATGCATTAGTGCACTACTGTTATTTATGGTTAAAATTATTTTCTAGGTTAGTAGATGCAGTGAAACGTACTTGGCTTATTTAGCGGCATTGAACAAAACAAAAAAAGAAACTGAAATGTATTCATCCTGAATGCATTATTTTGGGGGGAATGTTTTTCAGGAGTACCACGCCGGGAGATTTACTGGGCTCCGAAAGTAACAATCAATACCTTTTTCCATTGTTGTCCTTGAATTTTCCCTGTTATTGAACTCACAACTGTGCAGCAGGTACACATTGACCTTCGGGGGAGCGAAAGTTCAGCATAGCTTCCTCATTGAGGTGGTGTAAGGTTAGAAGCTCCATGAAATGCTTAAGAAACCATGGTCAGGCTTGCTTTTACTAGGAAAACAAAAATTATTTTATTTTAGAACACTACACAATACTTTCTCATCAGTAGGTACATTGCTTAGTACATAGAGATCTGGTAATACATAGTGATTTGGATGCAGCCTCGGCTGCTCCACTAGGCCAGGTATCAAATGGTTGAACTAGTGCTAGTGAGATGTTTTCCTCTGGGGGAAATTAGCAGCAAATGTTTGTGGGTTGCTCTTCTGAGGGCTGCTGACACTTTTAGTTGAAACGTGCTGTTCCAGTGATTCTTCACAGGGGCCTTTCTTCATTCCCAAACGTAAACAGAGCGACAAGCCCACTGTTGCATCTGTGAAGAAGGTTGATACGTTGCCAATTGTGAGGAGTGATTCTACCTGGCTTCAGTTCTTTAGGTGAGACCGCACTTCCATTTCTGTGCACCAAGTGGTCTCAGACACTGTCTTGTTTTGGTAGGAAACCCATAAGATAAACGTGCGGTTTTCCCTGGGTGCCCCATAGTCAGAAACATTGTTGCTTCAGAGCATGCAACAGTGATAATTTGGCCTCAGGGCTTTACCCTACAGCCTAGCAATGGCTGGTTCTTCTCCCGAGTCACAGTAGTAACTTCAGTTCGTCCTGCCTCTGCGTTGATGGTCACTCTCTTCAAGGTTGCATGTTCTTCACTCAAGGGCACCTCCAATATCATTCAAAAGAAGTTGGTTATCTCTTTTCCTCAAGGCAGGCTGTCAGAAGGCAACTTCTCATGGTAGGCTGTCCACAGATTTCTGGACCCGAAACTAACAAAGGGAGGTGATGGTCAAAACCTGAACTTAGGAGCACAAAAGGTTTCTCGTTTGCCACTACTTCTTTACCCACCAGATTCTTCTTTTAGAGAAATCTTGTAACACTGATTGGAGGTTTCTGCCCTATACGTACGTATACTACATTTGGAAGCAGAGTTTTGTTTTCCACAAGTCCACGTTTAACCAGTTTCAGGTAGTTCTTAACTTTTGTGTATCCCTTTCAGACTGGTCCAGCTACAGTCTTTGTCTTATATTGTCAGCAGGATGGTGAGGTAGTTAGTAGTTTCTTGCCAAGAGAGACCCAAAAGAGGAGCACAAAAAGTACAGGCTTCCCAACTTAAATACCAATCAACCTATTGGGGGTAACACTTGCATGCACACCCCCAGAACGTCACGATTTGCAAAATAAAATTGTCACTTTTTGTAAATCTCCTGCAATTTTCAAAAATGCTTTTAAAAATTTAAACTTGTAATTATTTTAAAATTATCTTTTATTGACTCTGCTGCCGCTGAGCCAATAAAAGGAGGGTGAGCACCAGGCCAGCTGGCAGCAGAGGTGCTAAATTCCTCTCTCACCTGCCTGTTGCCAGCTTGCTTCCTCCTCTGTTGCTAGCCAGCTGCTGCGGGCTTACTCCAAGTCTCCAGAGGCCGCATCCCTTTCCACTGCACTTTGTCTTGTGCCCACTATGCCCCTGCTTGCCCCTTTTTCATCTCCCACTCCCTTCTGTAATCCTTTCTCCTGTGACTAAAACCCCCTTCCCCCATCCCCAGAACAATCCTCTTATCTCTCCCCGTCTCTTTTCCTCCTCAAGTCTCCTATGTCCTCCTCATTTCCTCCTCTGCTGCCCTGTGCCCCTTTGGAATGTGGATTGTCAGATGCCAGAGAGTTTTAAATGTTTTATTCTATACTCTATGGCACCATACAGCCTCTTACTGTACAGTACAGTGCACATGTACTCTTTGCCAGGTCAGGGACCATAACTTGGCAGAGTTTTCAAGAGTGACATAACAAAGACCGACTAGTATTGTTATGATGGGCACATTTTCTGCCTGCCAGAAAAATGCCACAAATTTTGGGGTTTGGGACGGAAAACTCTGCTCTTTTGCCGTCCCAGACCATAAACACCTGGAGGGTCTGTTCAGGGAGAAGTAGAGCAGGAGTCTTTCCCTATGCTTCAAAGGTACTGTCGCCATTCTCCTCTACTACACTTCCCAGGGTCTGGTCCACTACAAAGGACCTCAGGAATTCTTTAGAGGAGACCTGCAATTGGTATTACTGGCTGGGGCTCTCTCCAACTTGCATCTTATGTAACGCGTTGATTCAATAAATCAAAATGTGTTCCTAAGTTAATACAGTCATATGCAGCAAGCTAGCTCCATGTACGTTTTACTTTTTATATGTATTACCCAGATGACATCCGTGTCCCACTCAGATGGAGTGAAGGACCTGGTTGCAGAGGACTGACTGACTTTTAATTTAGGTGATCGGTAAAAGTGCCTGTCCTGCCACTAAAATCTATTACTACCACCAGAGTTAGTCTTTTACAGCCCTGCAAGTCAACGGTAGCCACACTCTGAAAAAGGAGTACATGGCATGCATCTCTGTGTACTCTAGGTCTCATTCTGTATCACAAGTAATTCTCAGTGCACATGATGATTAAGTGGTGAAGTAAACATTTTTAAAAACTCGCTTTGGGAAACCAGAGGCAGAGGCACCTGCTCTCCAAAGCCATGGAGAGGGCCTTTTCCTTTTCAACATTACCTAAAGGTGCTTGCTTTGCGCAAACCTCACAGCTGGCAAGAACCCTGGGGTATGATTTAAGATCTTTTAAAAAAGAGGCCTATAATCAATAAAATCTTTAACTCCCTAAGGAGACAGGTCTGTGGTTGTTTGTATCGTTTGGAAAAACTGAAGAATTCATTCTGTAGGTTTACGCTGTAGGTAGATATTTTACATCCAATTTTGGATTACCTTAAGGAATTTTAAAGTCATTGATTGAAGAGATGGTGAAATGGAGTTGAGCATTGTAGGCATTTTGATGTTGGTGAGTATGAATTTGATGGGTTCCATGTATTTTGGCAATATGTTTTTATAGAAAATGTTGTTATGCGAGTTCAGCAAGTTTGTGCATTCATTGTGCCAGAGGAGCTTAAATCCTGTCCACTTCTGATGTATTTTGCCTCTGTTATGCTTGGTCGCAGTAAGCGAGATTCTCTGGTCGATAATTGAGTGCCTGGACGTTCACAGTATTAGTATTTTGTTTCAAGGTCTTTTGCACCTTTCTCGTGGTTAGGCTGTGCAATTGTATTCCATTAATATGTGGGGAGAGGTCTGTATATTGGAAGAGATTTTAGCATTAGACCCTCAGTACTGTTAGGGGGGAATGTTATCCCTTTTCCTGGCACTATTGCTTTGTTGATCATGCCGCCTTTTTCCCACTGCTACGCTCTGAGTGGGCCAGAACCTCTATTGATTGTCCAGTTACATTCCAGAAGGGAAGTAACTGTTTTGATGTCAATCTTCAGGCTTCTGCTTGTCACGGATATCTTTAGGATGGCTAAATGGGCCACCCATTCTGCAGACACTGTCTATTGTAGGATTCCTGTCTGAGCAATGCACAGTCTAGCCAGAAGATTATTAGAAACATTTTCTAAGATGTCTTCTCCTCCACCCTTTTTTTAAATTAAAATGCAATGAATATACTCATAAGGTAACAATGAGAAAGACCCATAGGACGGGAGTTGTGTTAAATTAATAACTCTATGGTGTCTCTCTTATTCCCATACCCTAGAGTCTCCTCTACCATCAGCCACAGGCAGCCACCGAGTACCTTTTTTAAAAAGGGAAATAGAAAACTGATGGGGTATGCATGCATTGCCACAGAGAAGAGGGACTGGTTAATGGATGGTGCATATACATGTATGATACTGGATGCAGAATGCCTGTTGAACATCTGTGCTAGCAATTCCTAGACCCCAGTCTTGGTTGCTAGTGCCTAATGTATACAAAGTGATTTGAGGAAAAAGCCTATCAAGTCGAACAAATGGAGTCACCATAAAGGCAACTTTATTGTTTCTCCTGAATTCCCATTTTACTTCTGTCTATTATCCGCTTGTATTTCTTCAAGTAATTTTTTTCAGACGATAACTTTTGTATTTTATACATAGGCTGTGATCTCATATAATGGACGTTTGGTTTGATAACCTACCCCCTTGTATGGATTGCCTCTTGTATGGCCTGCCACTTTCACAGTATTCAAGGAGTCTGTATTGCTTGATATGATGCCTTTGATACACTTACATGCAATCAGGTTAAGCTCTGTTGTTCTCAAAGTCGTTCACATGCATGTATCTCTCTCCTTTGCAGGGTTGCTGATCATCACTTTTTGTTGTTTGGCTGTCCTTGGGAAGGATGCCTTGGCGGAAGGAAGCGCATCCGTTACCACTGCACTTGTATTAGTCTTCTTGGTATGCTTCTTATTCACCATCATTATCTGGAGACAGCCTGAAAGCCAAACCAAACTTTCTTTTAAGGTAAGTAACGTAGCAGGTGTCAGAAGGTTATGTTTGAATTAAAGCAGCTGCATATTCTACATTAATTATTGTACCTCATTTAATCCCTAAAATTGGGAGTATCGTGCATTTTTGTTCAAATGTGGCGCATAATGCTGCAAGTTCAAGTACAGATTTTGACACACAAAACACATTTGGCTATCAATATATAGTGGTAAAGAGCATAAGGGTGGTTTTAGACCTTAATTATGACCTACACATTTTAATTATAAGCTTATGTGGTTGTGCACCAGTAGTAATTTCAGCAGCAGAGTGGTGGAGTAAATTATGTATTTATATGTAAGGTTTTTGGTACAAAAGAAACATCCGCTGAAATTATGTGGTCTATGGACCACTTTAGATATGTTGTCAGATATGTGACTGGAAAAAATGTAAGTACCCACTTGATTACCGTTTTGAATTCTCTGCCTCGTTTGTATTCCATTTGCTTAGTGCTGAATATCAATGCAGCTTTAAATGTACGTAGGAATAGATTGTTTTCAAACATATATATTCTAACCTTCTACCTCACCTTAATTTTGCTTTCTCAGCCATAGTAACTGTTCCCATCTTGTGGTGATGCTCAAATGCATCTCAAATGTGTTACCGAGCATGTATCTCCCTAAATGTATTGGTCCTTCCCCTTTTCATCAATTTCCATGTGTAAGCTGCCCCCTGCACCAAGCCCTGATTTTCTAGGGTGAAATTGCTTTCCAAATATGACCTGCTTTCTTTTAGCCTTTGTGTTTATGGCCTGCCTGCACTGGAGGATTTTATTTTCTTGGAGCCCAGGTTCTTACTGTCTTATACTTGTAAATCTTCCCCACTATCGACTCTTCCTGCCCCTTACTCGCCCTGTCTCCATGTCCCTTCTCCATATCCTATCTAGCCCTTGCCCCTCCCCCACTTCTTTCTTTGCAATCCATCTTTCGTCTTTTTTCCCAATTTTACCTCCTTCATTCTCCCTGAATATGCTTACTCATTCTGCTTGTCAAAGACTCGATTCCCTTCCTCTAACCTCCCACTAACCCCATCCACCTATCTTTTCCCATACCCTCTTGAATTTTCCGAATACCACAGTTTCTTCAGTGGTGCATCAAGTCACAATCTTGTCTATTTTGTGATAGATTTTTATTGAAATACCTCTGGAGACATGGTCAGCAAATGTGTGGCAATGGACAAATACTGCAAAAGATCAAAAACGTTTACCCTGGACAGCAGACATGACGTGATAGTGTGTAGGACCATGGCTGATTAATTACTTTTGTACTAATATGATTGTTACTTTTTTGTGTTCTACATCTACATTTGCATTTGCTCAGAATTTCTGCTGTGCTCCATTTTGAACACATTTCTTCCATAGGTTGTTAATTCTTATTCGGAATCCCTTAAAAGCACATCTCCTGTTGAGAATCGCTAGCACAAAAAGGAGGTGATGAATTATTTAAAAAAAAAAAAAAAAAAAACTTCTCTGTCTCATCCGGTACAGGGTGTTTACTGCTAAGACCACATTCATCTCAACTGGCCACCCATGTTCCACTTATATAAATCCAAAAATGCAACAATTGGAGTTTTCACATTAGCGGAAAACCTATTTTCTCCATGTTTTATTTGTGGGTGGGTGGGGGGGGGAAGGGAAGGAGAGAGAGAGAGAGAGAGAGAGACCGAGACAGACAGACAGACTCCCCTCAACATGCCTGCTTCCCAATCCAAACTAAGTCCAGCACACTCGGGTTTCACTTTACAACAGTTTCTTGTGGCTCTCAACAGTTGATGTATGAAAAATTCCAAGGTTATAGGAACATTCTAGTTGGGTGAAAATTTCAGTGGAAACTTAATGTTTCAAACTAAAAAATAAATAGCACTAATTAACCAGTAATAGTTAATTCTAGTAACTATAGCTCGTGCCCTAGAGTAACTGCAACTCGCCCCCGCTATGCACTGTTATCATCAATTATGTCATTTCAGATGTTAAGGTGATTTCATTAATGGTGTCATAGAACATGTTATGACCAATGTAATATGTGAGGTAATTAGCAGTAGCGAGGGGGCGAATTATAGTTACTTTAAGGCATGAGTAATAGTTACTAGAGATAATTGAAACTGCTGAACTTCGGTTTTTGGTTGTTGTTTAAAGCGTGAAATTTTCACCTAACTATACCGTCACATTAAGCTTTGTGGTTTTTTTCTGTGAATTCCTAGGGTTTTGTTAATCTAAAGGAATATTTTATTACCATGCGTAAAGGTGACCCTTGCCATGCCCAGCCAGGCCCAACATCCAACCCCTCGCAGGCAAGCCACCGCTTCAGCCATGCATGGCGTGAGATTGGCAACATGGCCTGGCCTGTGGCCAGGCCCTGCATCCAACAACTTGCGAGGAGCCAACCACACGCACCCTTCTAGCATGTGCTGCATGCTGTTAGTCTTGCAGGTCCTGGGTGCACCCCACCAGACTTACTGACTTTGTCAAACATCACAACACCAGAATGTAAAAAGTGTGCCTATTGGCTTTCTCATTAAAATCTAATGGGGTAACCCAGTGAACATGACAGGAGGAACGGTCGTGAAATGGAGATGCCGTTCAACAAGAGGGCGGCAGCATCATCTTCCTTCCATTCCTTTGGGGCCCCCAATGAACAAAAACAAGGATGAGGACATAGTTCTCTCCGTACCGGAAGCAAATAGCCGACCTGTACTTTACTAGAACCCAGGGGACAGTGTTTCACCTGCTCTAACCGACATTAAGGGAATTTAACTTTTCTACCGGTCCTGATGAAAGCCGTTGACCCTTTATGGGCAGAGGGAGACTGAAACATGTAGACCATGACCTCATTACTAGATGCGATGGATAAATTACACGTCCATTATACGCATCCATTTTTCTTTTAACCATACCCTTGTCTAACATTATAATTTGAAACACTAGATAAAGTAATTTTAGATCACTCATTCTGTTGTGGATCCCCACGAAAAATTCTCTTCGATTGAAAGAGATCACCTCCTGGTTTGAGGAAGGAAGACCGGATGATGACGCTATCAACTACTAGTGCGTTAGTGGCAAAGTATATACCATCGACCAAAAGTAGTTCAAGTAATTTCATATTGCCACTAACGCATCTTTTCACAGTAACTCTCAAACTGCTATTAAATCTACACTTTCACCATAGAACAAAGGATCCATTTGTAGACCGGCTTTGAGAACTCATTTATCATAGTCATCTTCTCCTAGTGAGCTCAGCACTCTCTGATCGCAGCTTCATCATAGTTATCCCAGTTTTGACTGTGCCTTCCACACCGACTACATTACATTTATGCTATATTTCTCTTACCTCAAGTAATAAGCCAGCTATTAAGGACACCAACGGCTCTGTTTGGACATTGAGGAAAGCTCTGTCTTAAAATCATAGGCTTGGATATCTATGCTTAGTTTCAAACAAGGCTCTAGAGGGACAGACCTGTAGATTCAGATTTCCTTGAATGAAGGTTAAGCCCAGAAAAACACAGATGAGGGAATTATTTTTAGAGATTCCCTCTCCTGTATCTAGGAATCCATACTCTTGAAGGAATGGCCCATGCACAGCTTACAGGGCCTCCATTATCACACCCTCACCTGAATCTGAAATTTGATAGGGTTCCTCAGTAGCGTCTTCTCAACCATGCATCCACATGTTCCACCAAAACCAGGACAGTATCACTGCCGTTCCAGAAAAAGGCAAAGAGCTGGTTTACAGTGTTTAGTTATTGCATTCACTAGAGGCACAACAGGAGATATTGCAAGGAAATACCAATGTGGCTGAACAGAGTAGGAGTGGACAGGCAGTGGAAAAAATGTCTGGTGGTATCCCTCATTAAAACACAAGGACAAAGAAAAATTCATTGAGAATATGAAAAAGTTATCAGAATCAGAGATATAACCAAATATGTCAATGAATACTAAAAAATAAAAATTGTAAATGTATAGACAAATTAAATTAACTAGAATTAATGCAATGCCTTCAATCAATATCTGAGAATTTGTCACATGTAACCAAATAGAATGGAGCCTTTCCTTATCTGAAATAGATATGTGCTTGGTTGGATTTCCTTTAGTTTTCTTGTCAGAGCAGTTGGGACAGAAAGGCAGACCGAGACAGTTACATGTTAAGACCTATGAAACGTGTCCTGCTATTAGTGAAAACATGTTTGTCAAGTGTTTTTCTTCCCTGAACCCTTCTCATTAAGTTACTTTGCTATCAGATCTTGTGATTTTCAGAAAATTGTTAACCGCTTTGTAAGGAGTTCTTTGAATGCCCAAAAGGTTACATTGTTACAAATGAACCCTGCATAAACAGGGCCATAGAAAAGGCTACATTTTAAGCCAGTGTTATTCAGAAATTCAGCTAAATTAGGGTCTGATTCATGAACATTTTTGTCATCCTCATTAGGACTTGGGAGCTCCAAAAGCAATTATCAATCATGACATAGAATTTTATTTTTATAAAGTGCCCTTAGAGCGGCAGGAAATTTGCCATGCTGGCGTGTTTTCCAACTTAGTAAATTTAGAGTTGTCACTGAACAGGACCTTTCATGGAGGGCTTCCTACAGAACTAGTTATAAAAGGCAGGGGTATACATCTTTAAAGAGTAGGTGAGGCAAGTGAACACACCCGTTTTTCATGGAAGTTTAGAGTGGTGTTTCTCCTTCATAAATACAGTTTTCAGTGGAAAAGAAAGTCCGCTAATTACGCAATACTTAGTAATTTACTCAAACAGATTTTCCACCTAGTTCAGTATTGCTGAATACCTCCATCTGTCGTGGATTTCTAGGAATACCTTTTGGAGTTTTTGGGAATGTTATAACTGTAGTGCTCCAATTGAAATGCTAAACCTTAGAAGTAGATCTGATTTATAGCTGTACGAATTTGTGAATGATGTTAACAAAAGGAAGACAACCACAAGTAGTGTTGTGGTGCATTTTAAATGATCAGTGATCTGGCTGAGAAATTGCAACAGTATACTGAATCACATTGAAAAAAGTTGCATAAGACTGACCTGCCCATTATATTTATTAAGTGAAAATGATGGCCCGTTTCCATTCTGTTCCTTTGACTGCCTTTTGATTGATTCAAGTTTTTGATAAAGCATGAACACATTAGTCCAACCTTTTTAAACATCCTTTTTGTTGGGATCCATCCCCCTAATAAGTTGTGATCTTCCCCATAATTTAGGTCGATGAAGCTAGCTAGAGTTAGCCAGGTCACCTTTCATTCATGTCTAAGTTATTTATGTGTTTACATGCACATATCAGATGTGATCTTACTGCAATGGGGCTCTTTACACACGCTTTAGAAGCATTTCACTTTAGACGTGGGGTATTGAAACTATCTTGACATTTAAATTTCCCCTCCTGCCGGACATTGCTGAAAACCTTACTTCTGGGAAACATGCTGATTTTGTACAATTTACATAATGTACTTGCTCTAATACAGAATATATTATGTTGTTCTATTGTGAAAACTGATATGAAGATGTCTCCTTTGTTTCTGTTTATGCTTCAGGTTCCCCTCTTACCGGTCCTCCCCATTTTAAGTATTTTTGTAAACGTCTATCTTATGATGCAGCTGGACAGTGGTACATGGATACGATTTGCAATCTGGATGGTGATAGGTAAGATTTGCATGTCTGCTTTACATATCGCACCCTTTTTTCTTCTTCTATTGGTGGAGAAGTATAATCCACTGTCTTCAAACGCGTTGAAAAGAACTCCGTGCACTAAAATCCCAGACATTTCCCTCAGTTTACATGAGTCATTGTCACTCCTCTTCAGGTTTGTAGTTTTAAATATGTCCACTCCCAAACTTCACCGAAATGCAATGAGGCATTTTGTAATAGTTCCATTTCTAATGTGTGGCCTGTGTCAGTCATCAATATTTTCTGGCTTGCCAAAGTTGTCAGATATTTAAAATGTATAGGCATTAAGATTCAGAAAATATGCAGCACACATTTTGAATAAATCTGTATATGTTGAACTACCGTTTATAAATAATTTTACAATGTACGGTAGTCCAGGATTAAAAGACAACTAATTTACTATGTTCACATCAAATGTTGGCTTAAGATTGCAAAAGTACAAATTCACCCTGAAGATAGGCTTCAGGTTGCACCTGTTCTATTTTCTAAAGCCTTACAACATTCTTCACAGAAGTCGCAATAAATTATTTCCAACTAGTCCTCAGTGGGACTTCTCTCTGATTGTTGAATCCAAAAATATAGCCGGTTTCTGATGAAACACACTTGTAAAATAAGGTTATAGGGTAGATGGGCAGTAACCTTGCCACAGGGCAAAACCCTTAAATCTTCTTTTACTATAAAAAGCAAACTATTTTCAAGAACTTACCTGTTATAAAGCACTCAGTTTTAAATCTGCGATCATTAACATATTTAGAAAACGTTTAGTTATAGGTATTTAAGTAATACTTTATTGTGCAGATGTAACTAAAAACTGTTACAATATAGATCAACACATTTTTTTAATTTCTTTAATAAAAATTACAATACTTTAATCAACTGGTAAGTTGAATGTAAAATTTTAAAAAGTGCTACAATAAACCTTTTAACTATTAATGATTTGCCAGGCATAAATAATAAAATGCTACATTAAAAAAATAACTAAGCTTCACTTAATCTGTTAAAAGATCCCTTACAACAGGAGAGGGTAGCCTCCTTCACTGCTGTAAATGTTGACAGCCCTAAAAAAAAGGATTGAAGATGTTTAATACTGTAACAAACGTATCCATTCTTCCTTGTGTTTGGAGCAATGCGTAATTGCTACAGACTTTTTAAGATTAGGTTTTAGTTTTTAATTTTGGAAACAGTTATTTGATGGAAAATGTTTTTGGCAAAAACCTTATGCTAGTGTCATGTGTAGCTGTAGATACACATGCTGTGCATGCTCCTGCCATCTAGTGTTGAGCTTAGATATGTGCAACTTATTTTTCTTCGAAAAAGTCTTTCAGTAATGCATCTACCTAGCTCCAGGTAGACGGATGCCCTTCGCTATCCGGCACAGGTACCTCACGTTTCTTCCACCCCAATCCATGTAAATTATTCTTCTGCAGCTTCGCCTCATCCCTCAACTTAGCCATCAGAGTCCCTTCTGGTACTCCCTCAGGCTACTCACCCCCTTTCAGGGCTTTCTCCATGGCCTCTTTCTCTGAGAATGCAGACTGCGTAATGGAAAAAACCCTTTTCCGGTATTGTACACAATGCCATTTCAAATATCCTTGGTCAGACCATCACCGGTTATGCAACTCTTGTCTTTCTCCGGAGCACAATGAGGCATCCTGCAATGTCTACCTCGCCTTCTGATCCAAAAAGACACTCCATTACCCTGGAGATCAGTGCCTAGTTCGATGCACCATGATGGCACATTGTCACACAACAACGCCGATCTCTTAGGGGACCAGGATATTGAAGGGTAGGTGCAACCAGAGATTTCAGGCCAGCAAGGCCTCTGCTTCAGCCTGGTTCCGAGCTCTCTAACTCCGAGGTAGAGGAACTGCTGCTCACTCAGCAGAAAATAGCAACGGTGAGTACCACAACCCCTCCTCCACCCGCAAATGGACAGGCTGAACACCGCTCTCCTGAAGGTTAGGCGTAGCGTCCCAAAGTCTGTGCCCAGACTTCTGATACCCCTCTGCCAGAAGGCCATGGTTGGCACCAAACAGAAGCTTTGGAGCGGAGTCTAAGCCAACCAGCAGCATTGAAACAGCTGCTCCAGCCCTTAGTGCCAGCAGCGCCTTCAAAACCGCTAACGATTCGTGCTTTGGCTCCCACAACTCCTTCTGCTCCCAAGAGTCACTTGATGCACAACGTGTGCATCGATGTTGGAACATCCACCCCCTCCTCTATCATCGATTCCTCAGTCACACTTACCAGAGAGTTCCCCACACTCCTTTTATGGGGAAGGTAGCCCAATGTATCTCCTTGATCCATATGAGTCACCCTTTGACTCGGGGACAGGGGATGATCCATGGAACAAATCCACCATCCTACCAGTGGGCACAGACGCAGACCTCTACCCGCAAAGTCATTACCCCTGATGATACCACCTCATACCACGAGGTTATAAACAGAGCAGCAGCCTTCCACCAGGTAGAGCTCCACAAAGATCAGGAGGATGAGGACTTCCTAGTGGAGACTCTCTCCTCTACCCAAAGGTCACTGCAGTATCTCCAGATATTTAAAGGCATGTAAAGAACCTCTCCTGATACCATTAAAGACCCTGTTAAAGCTAGAGTGGTAACCCAAAGGTTGATTAAAAAGTACAAGGCTTCACCCATTGTACATGTGGGACCAACTGCCACCTGACTCCTTGGCGGCATATATGACTTGAAAATGCACAGGGCACCGGCGATGCTCCTCTGCCAGATAAAGATAGTAGGAAAATTGATACAGCAGGCTAACACGTTGTTGCACAGTTGGCAAACCATTGGAGAGTTGCCAACCCCACTGCCCTACTTTCACGCAATCATGCTCACTGGGATGAGATGGAAGACCTCCTCCAGCATCTCCCAGATGAGAACAGAGCGGGGCATTAACTCTAGTGTCCCGATTCAATGACCTGTCTGGCTGTGTGTGTCTCTGGTTTCAATTCAGAGGTACAACAGCATCTCCTCAACCTGCGCTTCAGTGGTGAACACCTCTTCAGAACACAGGTTCTACCTCCTACAAAGGAACTGTCCCTCAGACCCATACACCACCTCAAGCCCTTCAATGAATACACCCTGTGAAAGCACTTCCACTCGGTGATAATCCAGGATGTCATCCCTCTACTACGGCAAGGCGACTTCATGACAGCACTTGACCTTAAGAATACCTACTTCCACATCCCCATCTGCCCTGCACATCGCTGTTACCCCAAGTTTGTTGTAAGTGCTCGGCATTGCCAGTTCAAAATGCTGCCCTTGGGGGTAACCACCGTCCGTCAGGGTGTTTACAAACTGTCTAGCCATGGTCACCACCCACCTTCGAAGGAACGGCAACCAATTCTTCCCTTATTTGGATGACTGGCCGATCAAGAGTGCAACCCAACAGCTTTGTCTGGTGCACTTTCAGTGCACCATCTACCTGATGCATGTTCTGGGTTTCACCATCAACATAGGCTAATCCTGCCTTCAACCCCGCCCTTTTAACGACCAGTTCTCAACTCAGTCACTTGGAAAACCTACCCCAGTCGAGCACACATCCATGCTTTCCAAACGTTGCTCACACTTTTTTAGCCAGATCACCAACTAAGTGTACGGCGAACTATCATGCGTCTCCTTGGTATGATGGCTTCTTGCATTGCCATAGTTTCCCATGAGAGGTTACACATGCATCCTTTGCAGGAGTGAATGTGGCACACTAGTCATAAGTGGAAGGTCTCTGGGAGGATCCAGTATTGATCTGGTACCACTCTCGTCGTCTTTTGCAGTTTTGGAACACCACCTATCTTTTACAATGCAGGCTCTTTCTCGACCCCGTACCTCAGGTCACCATCCCAACTGACACTTCCCTTACTGGGTTGGGAGTACACGACTGCACAGGGCACTTGAAAACCCCATCAACAGGGTCTCCACATTGACTGCCTGCAACTTCTGGCTGTCCAACTCGTGATTGTGGCATTCCTCCTTTGTGTGCAGCACAGGGCAGTCCTCATTCACACAGACAACATGGTTGCCATCTGCTATCTACAGGAACAGGATGGAATTCGTACACCCCAGTTGTCTGCGTTAGCTTGGAGCATTTGGCGATGGGCAATCCATCACAAAGTCTATCTACTAGTAGAATACTTGCTGGGAATGGACAACAGCCTTGTAGACCTGCTCTGCATGGCACAACAACTCCACTAGTGGAAACTCGCCCCACAAGTCCTCGTTCCTAACTTTTGGTGGTGGCGGTTCCCCAATGTAGACCTCTTTGCCGCTGCCAAAAATGTGAAATGCCTTAGCTTCACCTCCAGCTATCCACACTCCCACCCACATACTTATTTGGCACTCTGTACCACTTGGTTCGTGCCCTTTACATTATCTATCGTGGAAGATAGCTTCCTAGTGGCCATCACCTCCCTCGGGCGAGTCAATGAACTTCAAGAACCCTTCTTCTAAGTCCATGCAAATAGACTAAGGCAAACCCCAAATTTCTCCCCAAGGTGGTCTCTGCTTTCCACCTCAACCAGACCAGAGAGCTTTTAGTGTCCTTCCCACATCCTGGGTCAGTGACTGAGAGGGCTTTCCACACACTAGATGTAAAAAGAGCCCCTATGTATTACATTGAACGAACAAAACCTTTCTTCAAGACACAACAGCTGTTTCTTTCTCCACGCCACATAAAGGCAGTGCTTTCACCAAAGCGGGCATTGCATGTTGGCTAGGCAGATGTATCAGACCTGTTACGCTAAAGCCAAGCTGTCTTTGCCTTTATCTCCCAGACCCCACTGCACTCGTAAGAAAGGAGCCTCTATGGCTTTCTTGGATAACATCCTGATAGATGACACAAAGCAGCTACCTGGTCCAATCCACACACTTACCAAGCACTACTGTATGAATATCTAAGCAGGCCAGCAATCTAGAGTTGGCCAAGCTGTACTCCGTACTCCATTTTATCCTGTGCAGCGTCCTCTGGCTAGCTACTGCTTAGGGGAGGACTACTTTACAGTCTGTGCACAGTCTGTGCACAGCATGTGCAGCTACTGATGCTATGAACAGAAAATGTAACTTATGTTAGAGATATTTGTAGAGCGCACATACACCATAAGGTTTCATGGCTATAAATAGCCCGAGAGAGATAACCGAAGGACCTGCTGTACTGAGAGAATGTACTAGTTGTGCACTTGTTGAAATAGCCAGGTCTTGATTGTCTTTTTGAACTTTATATAATTTGGAGACATCCGTATAGTGATAGGAAGTGAGTTCCAGGTCTGAGGGGCCAAGACAGCAAATCTGGGACTGCTAATCCTTTTCTTTTTTAACATTGGGATTGATAGGAGATTCTGAGAAGAGGATCGTAGTGTCCTATTTGGGGTGTATCACATAAATCTGGTGTTTATGAAGGCGGGGCCCTTCTCAGCAAGGGCTTTAAAGATAATACACCCTGTTTTAACCCCTTCAGGGCCCCCCCCTTTCCCCGCCCTGTGCCGGCCGTTGCATTAGCGGGCGGGGTTTATGACGAGCTGGACTCGTCATGGGCACAGCGCCACCGCGGCCCATGACGAGTCCAGCTCGTCATGGGCACTGAAGAGGTTAAAGATAATCCTTTTTTCTATAGGGAGCCAATGGAGGTATCTCAGTAGGGAGGTAATGTGACAGTGTTTGGGCTATTTATTTATCAGACCTGCTGCTAGGTTCTGAAAACTTTGGAGCCTTGAAAGTACATTTTTAGGGAATCTACTGTAAACAGAATCAGTGTATTCAAGACCGGATATAATAAGGCTATGATTACTTGAATCAAATGCAGCTATTTTTTTGATCCTGCAAAGAAATATGTAGCAGGAAGAAATTATTGCTCCTAACTGAGGTTTAAAGAATAACTCACTGCCAGTGATGACTCCAAGGCTTTTTACAAATTTCTTTGGGGGCAGTGGATCCCCCATATCATTGGGTCAAAAGGAAGCATTCCAATTGTCAATAAACAATGAGGAGCCATCTATCTTGTGAAGTAACTGCAGGTCATCTGCTTAATTGTAGATTATACAATTCATGTTTTTGATCACCTCGGTGAGAGGGCAGAGACATATATATTAAAAAGATGTAGCGTGATGGAGAAACATTTTGGTACTCTGCAGTCTAGTCTACTTATCCTGTAAGCATCTGTTTACGGCATGTAGTGCTGTAGTTTCACACACGCCCACCCTCCTCCTCAGAAGCATTTGGTTGTTGCAGAAGTTCTTCTTTCTTTATTTTCTTGCATGGCTTACATATTCTGTATCTCTATGCTACATTCCTATGCTCACCCTCATTGGGGAGAAACAGTCTAACAATGGAGCTGATACCCATGCTTTAATCAGCAATAATACCTTGTGACTCAAAGACTTCTTCGAAGAAAAACAAGTTTTGCATGTCCGAGCCCATCACTAGATGGCAGGAGTATGCAGCATTACACACAATTGAGGATGGGCATCGAATCTTAGACTAAAACACTGAGGACGACCTTGTCTTAGTTCTCTGTGTGACATCCGGATTATAAAAACTGTAGAAACCTATTTGAAGGCCAAGACTCTAAACTTTCTAAATCCAAACTTACGTCCTATAAAGAGCTATATATATTTCGGTCTAGGAGATTTATGCAACTTAATACCTTTCAGAACCCTGCAAATTACAGCATTCTCCCTATTGACTTTTCCTCTATTAAATTATGATCTCCACTACTTCAGACCTTTGATAATTTATGGTGCTCTAACTGAAACCTCTGTCAAACACAGATAAAAAATGAGTCCACTGTATGTAGAAAAAGACTTGCACTGCATAAATATCAATCCTCTGGTAAGCAAAGTCTCTAAGAGTTCTAATAATTTTTTTAACAGGCTGACAGTCCCATAAATTAGAAAATGTACATAAATAACAAAACAAACTACATTCTAAACTATACCCAAGATAAATCAACAAAAGCAGGGTTTTATAGCCCCAAAAATGGATCCCAATGCAATATATTAAACAACTACACAAGAGAAAATTACAAGGTATTTAACTGCCATGGAGCAGCAATGCTAAAAGGAAGCTGACTGCTGCGCTTCAGTCCATATTGACTGTTCTGTGCTGAATCTGGAATTTTATAGCTGTCTCTCTTTACTACATTTTAGAAGTACTGCAAAAAAAGTATCAAATTTGCCTTTATTTTTCTTTCCTCCCTATTTAGCATTTTATTTACCAGTGCTAATAAGCCTTCACTCGAGTTGCCCTCAAGACCTTTCCTTGGGAGGAACTTTGACAGTGGTATAATCGTTAGACAAGGTGGACGTTTTCCATGACTCATGAAAACATATGATATGAAAATGATGCAAAAAGAGTTTCAAGTTGATACCTCTTGGGTAACGGTGACTGTCAGTTCAAGCAACATACAATAGGCAAATTCAAATACATTTTATGAGTGTATGGCCAATAACTTTATTCTGGTAGAAATATTGTGGGTGATTGGTAGTAAATGATTTGATAATCAAGTCTCCATCTGGACCAGCGTTGGCATGCTGCTAATTTTTCACCTTTGGTTAGTGGACTTGTCTCTGCATGAGGGAGTCCTTACTAAATGTTATTTTTAGATTTTCAACTTTGCTTGGAACTAGACAGGCCATTTAAAGAGATTTAATTTTTTCTCCAGTATTGAGTCTTTCATAAATTAACATGCTTGAATCTTTCCCCGTCGCCGAAATGGGAGTCCCACTGTATTATATCAAAGCAATCATATTAGTAGCAGTAGGGTACATTGGCACTAGGTCATACATTTAATAGCCTATCTATGACTTTTCATTAAAAATAACAAAACTTAGTCTACAACCAATCGGGCGACAGCACCCCCTAGAACCTTCCCTACAGATTTTCTACCGCACATCGTGTGATGGGAGTCTCCCTGAGCTCTGCTCACTTATTCTTCAAACCTTCTGATTTCAAGAAACTTCTTCTCATGTCAGATATATATTTCTTTATAAATATTCCCCAGGGACATTCTGACAATGTCGGAGCATTCTATGAAAGAATTATTCAGGCTATGTAACACCTGTGGCAAAAAGAGAATCTGATAGAGATATCTAGCCGCAGATTCCTTAACTTAGAATATCCCCCCAGGTGTCAGGCTAGATCTGATGCCTGGGGTGGATATTCTAAGTTAAGGGATCTGTGACTAGACTGCGTCTCTACCAGATACATCGTTACCGAAGGTAAGTAACTCGTTCCTTTATATTGATGATCCGCATAAATAGTGCATTTATTGTCTCTATCCCGACGACACAGACTGTAATATATATATATATATACATATATATGTATATATATATATATATATATATTGTTTTTTTTTCTTTAAACAAATAATTTTCATCCGGTTATAATACACTCTGTTTATACAGCAAGGTGGTATTCTTGCACATAGTGGCATCTCAGTTTTACAATCGTACATTATTCTTGTTATGTATCGGTGCATACAATCATAAAGTGTTCAGGACAGGCCTGACTCTGCTTTAAGCCAGGCGACCACTGCTTATCTATCCTACTATTACGTCAGAGTATTCAAATTAAGTGATATTGATAAAAAAAAAATCCATTAAAAGAACTTCCCTCCCACCTACCCTGCTGAATGGTGCCGTAAGGACACGTTTGTACTGACTCATGTCAGGTAGACCTTGTAGTCACATGGGTCAGGGTCCTTGAAGGGGCCATATATTAAGTATAACATGAGGGGGGGCTCATGCAGAAGTGCAGCGCTATCCCTAGGGGTTGAATGTGTCAGATGTTTTGAATGATTGTAATAGGGCATCCCAGCTCATGGCTATAGGCTTCTTCCGCAGCCCTCTGCGAATAGCTACACTTTCCGCTAACCCCTACTTTTCGACGTCTTCCTTCCAGTATTGTATCTTGGGGGGTGATGATGATTTCCATCTCCTTGTGATGCCTCTTTTCACTAGGATAAGAGCTAGGTCTGCAAATTTGGCCTGTACCTCGTTTCCCTTTTGTCACCTGTATAGACTTAGTATGCATATTTTTACTGTTTGCCAGCCCATGTTTCCCACCACCTCTTCCAGGGTGGCAATTATCTTTCCCCAGTACTCTCGCAGCACATTGCAAGACCATATCATGTGGATGAGATCTGCGTCCTGTTCAGTACACCTGGGGCAGGATGCCGTAACACAAGGGTAAATAGAGTGCAACTTGTGTGGTGTTAAGTATGCCCCTTGAGTTATCATATATTGGATAAATTTAAATCTCGTATTACGAGATACTCGTTTGGGATATTCCAGTATTGTTTTCCACTCACTGCCTGAGAGTGGTTTGTTGGCATCTTGTTCCCACTTGGCACGTATCAGGGTCAAAGGGTATGGTTGGTGAGTGCGTAACATTCCACTCCACAGTCACACTGGCTGAGCAGCAGGTATAACAGTATCCTGTGGTAAAACCAGCGGGTTAGATGTCTACCCATTCCCATTTGGTATATTAAATGAACTATTTCGTTTGTAGTGGGTTTTGATCCTTGGACTGCCCAGTGTTTCTTAATGTATCGCTCAATGCGAACGTGAATTAAAAATAGTGCTCCTGTGACCCCTTGTTCAATTGTGAAATCTGTGTGTTATAGCAGCATCCCCTTTCCAAAAAGGTCTCCCACTGTGGTAACTCCTGCCTGTGTCTAGAGATCTAGCTTGAGATTAGTGAGTTCCTATATTGGTGGGGATGCCCAAGAATGGTATTTTGGTAACGTATGTTGGGGTGTCAATCGTATATTTTAATGCTTGTTTCCAGTAAGAGATCGCAGATCTGAGTAGCGTTTGAGTGGAGGGTGGAACAGTACTACTCGAACATAGCAACTTATGCATTGTACCCGGTGTGATCATTTGGTTTGTTTAGGCTATCTCATGTACGTTTTGGCGTGCTAACCAGTATGAGAGCCACTGTAGTTGTGATGCCGGGCAGTAGGCATAAAAATCAGGTCCTGCCATCCCTCCGTCGTCTGATGGTAGTTGCAGCTTCGCTAGGCTGATGCATCGGCGGCCTTGCCCCATATTAGATTGGTTAATAATGTATTCAGTGTTTTGAAGATGACTTTGGAAATCACTACTGCTAGGTTCGTACAAAAATAGAGTAGACGCGGTATCATTACCATTTTCACTATTGCTAGTCTACCCACAACTGAGAGGGGTAGGGACGTCCAGAAGGTAATCTGAGCCCAGAATGATCCTATTGCTTTTTGCAAATTCCCTTCGATGAGGTCTTGCTGATTTCTGTATACTGTGGTGTGGGCTATTGTTATAGTTCGGTTTCTGTAAGGGATAGTTTTGCTATTGATTTCGTTTCCAAAGGGGAATGCATGTATTTTACGTAATTTATGGCCAGGCCAGCAATGGATTCAAACTGTGTGAAGATTTGCGCAACAGTGTCTAAATTGTCCTACAGGCTTGTGGTGTAAATTTATAATATTGTCTGCATAAAGTGATAATGAGTGTGGTTAATGGTGATATCCCAGCCATTGGACACTGCGCGTATTCCGTGGGCTAGAGTTTTGGGTGCAAGCACAAATAACATGGGCGAAAGGGGGCAGCCCTGTCTTGCTCCCCTATGCATTTGGTATATTTGTGATATGTGTGACCCAGTGCGTACCCTGGCTGTTGGGAGGTGGTAAAGTATTTCGTTCGATTGTGTGTATTACTGGGGGATTCCAAATTTCTCCAGGACGGTCAGCATGTAATCCCAGTTTAGTGTATTGAATGCCTGGGAGATACCTAGTGAGATACATCTAGCCTAAGGTGCTTCTGTGGCACAGGTAAACATTATGTAGCATAACCTAGGTATGTTGAGGGATGTATTTCGTGCCGGGATGAAACCGCATTGGTCAATGTGTCCTAGCTTTGATAGGAGGGGTTGTAGAAGGTTAGCAAAAATTTTATTGAGAATTTAGTATTCTGTGTTCAGCAAGGAGAGTGGGCAGTATGCAGCTAGCCTAGTGTGGTCTCTTCCGGGTTTGGGCAGCGAGGTTATTAAGGCTTGCACTGTGGTGGGGGGCAAGGCCCCGGTCTCGTAAGCCTTGTTGTATAATTTCTTAAGGCATGGGGTCAGTTGTTGTGTACAAGTGGTGTATAGCTCTGCTGACAGCCTGTCTATGCCTGGAATTTTATTTTTAGGAAGCCCTTTGATTGCTGCACCTATTTCGGCTGATGTAATGGGGATAGCTAGTGTATTTCGTGCCTCTTCTCTTATTTGGGGTAGGTTGATTAGGTCCAAGAAGGAGTGGAGCTCCTGTGGGTTCGCTTTCTGTTGGGCAGTAGATAGTGTTTTTTAGTGATCGTAGAAGGCCTTATTGATATCCGCTTGCGTGGTTGCTCGGGTATGTTGAGGCGTCATAATTTCTATTATTGGTGTCAGAGGGTGGGGGCGTTTTGGCGGATACGTGCTTGTAGTGTACCTGGTCTGTCTACTTCGGTATGTACTTTGGGCGTGTAAGATCGGTGGGCTATGACGCGCAGTTGTTCCGGTAATTCTGCATATTTTATGTGGGCCTCTTGGAGCTCCGGTTTCGTAATAGGGTTAAGGGCTGCCACGTTCTCAAGTTTGCCTAATGTGTCTTCCACCTGCTTTAGCTCCCTATTGATCTGTTGGCGAGCTCCAGTAACAATGCTGATCGCGGTGCCGCCCAGAACTACTTGAAATGCCTCCCACTCCATCCCCACCGTAGACGATGTGCCAGTATTTTCATTAAAGTAATTTGTGATGGTGGAAGCCAGCGTGTCCCTGAACACACAGTCTTCCAAATGGCGAGGGTCTAGTCTCCATGAGGGGACCGGGGATGGGACGCGTCCCCAAGCAGTTGTGGCCTCTAGTGCACTATCATCTGATATCGTTTTACCTATGTATGCCGTACAGGTGATTTGCGTTAGGGGCGATGCACTACAGAATATGTGGTCAATTTTAGTGTGTAGATCGTGAGTGGGTGAATAATAAGAATATTCTCGCATATTCTCATTGTGACTGCACCATGTTTGTCTCCGAGACCACCCTTGTGCCCAGATTTGCAGGGACTTACATTGGCGTATCATGAGCGCTCCTGGGAGGGTGGGTGAGATCGGTCCAGTATGGTATCTAGGACTGGATTATCCAGTATCCAGGGGAGTTTGGTCCAGACTGCGAGCGCTGCACCCACTTGTGCTGTCTAGAATACCCCGAATTAGTATGTATCTGCCCTCTTTGTCTATTCGTCTCTTGTGTGCAACAAAAGGGATCCCAGATTGTATCCATACCGCTGCTCTCCGTGCAAATGCCGAGTAAGTTATAGCATGTAATGTGTCTCCTGTAGTAGCACTATATGTACTTTCCGCTTGGCTAATAGTGCATGTATTCTGTCGTTTGTATAGCGATCCCATTTCTCGTATGTTCCAAATGAGATAGTTATAATGCTGTTCGACTCCCATGTTGATAACTGTTATGTAGCGTTGGAGACCAGTCGATTCCAAGTGTAAATGCTCTGGCGCCGGGCAGCATCCCCTTTAAACAACCCAATTCTCTGTCCAACTGTGGAACTTTGTTTGACCAAACTTTGTAAACAACTCTCATTAACTCTTTGGTTATAGGACTGGCTACTGCGATAGGGCCATGGTTGGCTTATGGTGCATGGGATCACCAGGGATTCCCGTTTGGTCTCCCTGTAAGGGGTGTAGCTTCCCACCCCGGGGGTCCAGCCCGCCCCCGCCCGACATCAGTGTTCAAGTCTCTGGGCCACAGATATTGTCCCCATGTGGGAGTTTGACTTAGGCCTCAGTCTATGTAAGCCTCCATTATGCGGACTGGTTACAGAGATTTATTGTTACCTCATTTCTCGGTGGCGCTCATTACGCTCTGCATATCTTAGTTCGCCTAGTATTGCGGTATGAGATTCTCACCTCTGTCAGGAGTGACCGCTGGGTAATATGGTATTAGTGTGTCTACATACTAGATTGATTTCTTACTTCTACATGGCAGGAGTGTAGTTTCTTGACTTGGTCTGTGGGGTAGTGAAGGTCCATGTTTGCTGGTTCTTAGTTCAGCAGTTAATTTTCCATGTGTGGAGTCATGGATGGGGAGAGCAATTGGCTCTTGTCCAGTTCTGATTGCGCTGTATCACCTGTGGAAGATTCATCTTCCGTGATTGCTCTTGTGTCTCGGAATATGGCTGCAGATAGCAGTGCCAATCGTTGCCCCTCCAGCATCTACTCAGCAAGACTGTAAAATATGTTGAACTTTCTCACAGAAGCCCCTCAAGGACAGAGAAGGAAGACTTCTGTTGTGGCTACAGAATAGTAAATCTAAAGCCAACCCGGTGTCTGAGGAATAGAGCGATGATTCTTTTACATCTGGCAAATCACTGAAAATGGATAGATCCTCTGATAAAGTGCCTTCGGAACACCCTAAAAAGGCCCTTAAGAAAACCCACCATAGACCTTCCTCAAAGCCTTCTACGCCATCTGAAAGACAACTATCTGGCAAAAGGTCCTTCTAAATCCGTTCCGTCGCTGACGGTATCTACTCCTGCTGAAAAAATAAAGATTTCTCCATCTTTTATTCCGACGATACCGTTGACGACGTTAATGTCTACATTCACTACGGTGGCATTGCCATTAATAAGAACGTATTCTGTGATGGCGTCTACTACCATAGTGACCTGTAGATTGTGGACGATGACACCAAAGTCGATTCCTTTATCTCCACCTCCGTCAACGAAGTGTTCATCTGAGCACTCGTCAACGACTAAGGATCCTGCTCCGTCAACACAGACCTCCGTTTCAACGCACATGTGAAAACACCGTAGACTGTGCTCTCGTCTATAACACCGTTGACAACAACCTCGTCAGCGGTAGTTCAGTCAGAAAAACCTGTTTTGCCTGGAAAACACAGAAATCCTCATTGATGACTGATTTACCATCGACGGGGGTCCACAATTTTTCATCCTCAGCACCGTTAACACCTCTGCTGTCAGTATCACGCCTTTCATATACTGATAAGGCCAGTGTTGATGTGATTCTTCAAGGTCACACATCACCAAGCAAAGTTTTGCCTTTTTCACCATCTCTGCTACTGGAGTAAGCATCTAGAGATGAAAGTCTATTTAGTGCATGTAGGAGAGTAGGGTCTGCTATCCTATGGTCACCCCAAATTTTTGCTTTTTGCTTCACTGGTTTTTGACGTATTGAGGCTGTGGGCCTGCTAATCAGACCCCCAGCCTGCTGTTCTCTCTGCTAAATTGACACTATGCACTTTAGGTGCATAACCCATTGGAACTGGATCACCCTGTGAGCCCCTGTAGTAGTGTACCCTAGGTACCCAGGGCATTGGTGTATCTGAGGCCTACCAGGGGCTGAAGCATGTATTGTGCCACCCCTGGCCTGGCCTAGCAATTTTGACACAACTGGCTGATCACTCAGCTGGGGTAAGTTGGTGTATCCACCTCTTACTTAGGTGTAGTATGCCTATACCTAATCTTAAATGGGACACATGTTAACCTATAAGTCACTCCTATGGCAGGCCTTAACAATCCTGAAGGCAGAGTGCTTGGTTCCATGTGAGATGGTGCTCTGGCATAAGCTGAGCCTGTCTGCAGTGGTTGGAATAACTTCCTTCTACCGTTTCCAGATATCGCCATACCATATACTCTTAAGTGCATTATGAACCTCGCGGTTAAATGCTATCTTTGGTTTGGCTTTATCAAAACATGTCGAGTAAAGTGTCATACGAATTGGAATACTAACCCCTCGCCAATTCTGGCGACGGGGTTAGCATTCCACCCTCCTAGAGGGACACGACATGTGCAGAACCTGAAACCCAGGTAAAATCAGACATAGCCTCAGCTCCACAAAATGGACGCTGCCACCACAGACACACGTCTGCCCTCCTGCTGCTGGGAGTCCTTCCAGCTTGGGAGACGTGGACAAAGGGTTTCCTGCCAGGGGAGGTGCGAGCACCACCCCAGACAGGATTTTGTGTATTGGTCAGGTAGGGCTTGAAAAGAAACAGACATGCCTGAGGCTCACAAGGAGCCTCGGTGCATATGCCAGTTCAAACCGGTCCTGGGGCACACCAGCCCCAGACCTGTGGCGAGCTGGACAAAGGATTGGGGGTGTAACCACCCCCCTTCCTGGTCCCACCCTTAGGGAGGGACCTAGCAGGTAGTCCGGCCCCTAGAATCCGCTTAAAGGTAGGAGCTGTGTCCAAAGACTTCAGACATCCTGGAATCAACTTGAAACTAAGAAGAAGACGGGAACTTCGACGTTCTGCTGCACAGAAGACTGAAGGAAATCTCCCCTATGGTCAGGGAGTGACCATCTTGCTAACGCAAGCACCATCCAGCGAATCGACATCTGCTTTGCCGCCGCCGGAGCCCAAGCCCAGAGACCGACAAGGACTGGACCTCCACACCTCTCACCGCCCGATCCACAGTTCCTGAAAAGAAGGAACCCGTGGAGGCACCGAGACACGTGGAGCCAGCCATCTTGAAAGACACTCGATTAGCTGAAAGCGCGACAACAGAGGCTCCCTCCAAGTTGTGCTTTGGGTCCTGAGAAGCCCAACATCCGAGCAGCATCTGCACCAAAGGTGAGCCCTCCAGCCTCTCCACGATCTGCGTGGGGCCCCTCTGCACTTCGCGACTCGACGCGCCTAACCGGTTACTGGTCCGTTGACTAGTGGCCATCTTGGCGACCATCTTGAAAAACTACGACGCTGGTGTGGTTGCTCCAGACTGGCCCCTGCTTCCCTCCAAAGGGGCAGCCCCTCTGACCTTGCTGGTCAGAGCTAACAGCTTTCTCCGATTCCTGCGACTCCTGCTTTTGCCAAGGCTTGTTTGCTTCTTCTGAGTCGCCGACACCGAGAGCCTGCGTGGGACAGCTCGTGAACCGACTCCTGGACGTCGTCGACCTTCAGGGACCACGTGGCTGCAGAGACAAGCTACACCTCTTCACCTGTTTGCACCCGACCTCGCCTGGTACCTACCTGGTGCCACGCCGGTCACTGGCTAGTGACTGTGAACACTGTCCCCTCTGCTTACAGGTCTTCTACACTTCCGATCCATCCTTGGATCCACCGCATCTCTTCTGGACCGACCGCCTGCAGCATCTTTGTCGTCAGGCTCCATTGAACAGATAGACGAAACCCGGCGCACTTCGAGCCCTATGCACCCGCTTCCTGTGGGTGAGGTAAAGCTGGCACTCCGGTGCACAAGTGTAGAGTAACATCTCTAGTGTCTAGGTTTGAAGTCTTGAATTCGTAGTCCAACCAGAAGACCCTTCTAGCAGTAACATTTGAACAATTACGCACCCATTGAAAACCTATGGGCGCCCGCGTGTAACTTTCCTCACTGCACACGCGACCCGTGGACCTCCTGGTCACTAACTAAAGTTAGCTCCTTGTAGGCCCAGCGATTCTAGAGGCCCTAGGCCTTCTCCCTTTCCTGTTCGTGGTACTTATACCACTATTTTAGTATATGGTTTGAGCGGCCACCAGGGCCTATCCATATAAAGTGCAACTTCTGTATATTGTGATACTTTCTTGTTTAACAATTTGTGCTCCTGTGCTCATAAAGAGTCTAGGGGATACATTGAGTAATAAATACATATATATTTTGAATATATATCTGTGTGGTGTCCTTTCATTGGTATAAAGGGGGGTTACATATGGTAAAACAGCTTGCTTAACACGCCTAAACGAGTTTAGCCTCAAAGACTGCTTAGCCTACGCTACCACTAGGGCAGCTGGTCCGAAAAGGTTGACTTACAACCACACCATAAGGGTTGCTTGGCATGGTACAAGGTGGTCACTTTAATTAGTGAACATCATATACCAGGCCAACTACTCACATTGGTGAGCAGCGGTTGGATTTGAGCTTGCTGTTGTTTTACCTCTGTAATCTCTTTGTTACCAATTGAAAGATCATACAGGTACCTTTAGGTACATATAAAACAAGTTAGTTATATACTTAAGTTCTACTGAACTTAGTTGTTGTAGAGCAAAGGGAGTAGCACACCCTGACTACAACTACTAGAGAGGTTTAGTAGGAAAACCCAAGTGTAGGTAGTTGCAACACTTCCACCCACACTTAAGAGCAATGGCTGGAGCAGAGGGGTCCAAGGTACCCATCTCTGTCGAGAGTGACCCCCAGAGGGCACCATCCATCTTTGCTACCCTAAACCAGAATGAGCTCAGGCAGTTGGCTAATTCTAGGGGCCTTAAACAGCCCAAGAACCCTACCTCTGCTGAACTCAGAACTCTTGCAAACTGATGAAGATCAGAGAGCTCTCAAGAAAGCCTCCCAGTTAGGCCCCTCAGGGACTGGAACAGGAGGCCCTCCTTCTGAAGATGCTACTGAAGCACCCCTTCCTAACAGTCACCCCTTAGGTGAGAATCAGACTACAGATGATGAGGATCAGCATAGGGACGAGAATGACATAGGGGATGAGTCTGATAGTAGTAGTAATTCTGATGGGAGAAATAGCCCAGTGCCAGGTATTATACTTGGCCCAGCTAACTTAAGACTATTGGGGAATGACAATGGGTTCCCCCCATCGAGTTTCCCCAGTGGACTTAACCAGGGGTTTGGGAGACATAGGAATCACTCAGGTGACTCTAATGCCTCTCATGCCTCTAGAGGCTCTCCGGGTCAGTCCAGAAGAAGGATGACCAGCCCTCAGAGGAGGGAGCATGAGGCCAGAATGCAGGAAGCTCAGCTGAGGATCAGGAAACAGGAGCTAGAAGTAGCCCTGATGGAAGAGAAACTGAACAAGGCTAGGCAACCTAGAGAGAGTGGGTCTATGCCCACTGGTGGCAGCATTGTCCCGAGGGACAAAGATAGGGTCTTTGATAATAGGAACCTGTCCAAGGTTGTGCCCCCCTACAAAAGTGGGGATGATATCCACAAGTGGATGACTGCTCTTGAGAGAGCCTGCAAAGTACAGCAGGTTCCTGAGGACCAGTGGGCAGCAATCTTATGGCTCTCCTTTGAAGGTAGAGGCAGAGATAGACTCCTCACTGTTAGAGAGGAGGATGTCAAACTACAGAGCCCTGAAGAGTGTCCTTGTTGATGGGTTAGGCTTAACCACTGAGCAGTACAGGTTAATGTTCAGAGATACCCAGAAGGCACAGACTCAGGACTGGTCTGAATATGTTGAATGTGCCACTAAGGCTTTGGAGGGTTGGTTGCTGGGAAGTAAGGTTTCAGATTATACAGGATTGTACAATTTGATGATGAGAGAACAGATTTTAAATAACTGTCAAAACCAGCAACTGCATCAACACTTGGTTGACTTGGATCTGACCTCTCCCCAAGAATTGGGAAAGAAGGCAGACAAGTGGGTCAGAACCAGGGTTAAACAAAAGAACCAGAACCAGGGCCAAGGGGGTGATCAGAAGAAAACAGACCAAAAGGGTAATGACCAGAAATTCAAAGACCAGAAGTCTTCAACAGGGCCCCAAACTAGTACTAATGAGGGTGGGTCCCAACAGTCTAAAGGAAAGAAGAAAGAAGGTCCAAAGAAACCCTGGTGCAAATCTTGCAAGAATACAACTCACTGGACTAGTGATTGTAAGAAGGGTGGAGCCCCCAACACTGTTGCCCCTAAGGCACCTGCTCCCAGTAGTACTGTTAGCAGTGTTGGTCCCCAGACAAAGGGTGTAGTGGGAATCACTATGGGAACTGAAGGAGATTCTGACCTAGACAGAACCCTTACACAGGCAGTCTTGATCTGTGATGGGGACATGGATTTGTCCCTGACTGTGAGCCCCAGTAACCTGGGCAAGTACAGACAGACCCCATTGATTAATACAAAAGTGGCTCAAGCCTACAGGGACACATGTGCCAGTGTCACTATGGTGACACCAGGCTTTGTGGATCCTGGACAGTACATACCAGGTGAGAATTACCTGGTGACCAATGCCAGCAATACCACTACTTCCCATAGTGTGGCTATTGTTAACTTCTCATGGGGAGGGGTAACTGGCCTCAAAAGGGTTGTGGTTAGTGCAGACCTCCCAGTAGAATGTTTGTTGGGCAATGACCTAGAGAGTTCTCTATGGTCAGAAGTGGAGTACAGGACACATGCAGAGATGTTAGGTATATCACCACATGTCC
The DNA here is from genome assembly GCF_964204655.1 of Triturus cristatus. Lineage (NCBI taxonomy): Eukaryota > Metazoa > Chordata > Amphibia > Caudata > Salamandridae > Triturus > Triturus cristatus. Next base: position 338,481,886 of record NC_140591.1, on the reverse strand, counting down.
TTGCTGTGACCAGGTCACAGGCCAAACAGTGCCTTACTGAACCTCAGGTCTTGGATCCTGGAAGAATGGACCAAGCACCTTCCAAGAAGAAGAACAGGAGGGTTAAGGCTGTGCCTTCCCCCCTGCCTCCAAGTGATGGTCAGTCTTCCCAGGAGGATGATCCAGAGAACCTTGAAGGAACTGTCCCTGAAGAGCTTGAACCTGACCAGGTTGAGTTTCTGGGGACAAGGGAACCTTCTAGGGCTGACTTGGGGCAGGCTCAGTTATCCTGTCCATCTCTTGAACCCCTCAGACAGCTGGCTGCTGCTGAGGCTGCTGGGAATGCTCAAGGTACCCATAAAGTGTATTGGGATGATGGGCTCCTTTATTCAGAGGCTAGAGACCCAAAACCTGGTGCAACCAGGAGGTTGGTTATACCTCTGCAATTTAGGGGCTTCCTTCTTACCTTGGCCCATGATATTCCTCTAGCAGGACACTTAGGCCAGAACAAGACTTGGGACAGGCTTGTCCCTCACTTTCACTGGCCTCACATGAATGAAGATACCAAGGAGTTTTGTCGCTCCTGTGTAACCTGCCAAGCCAGTGGCAAATCCTGTGGCACAACAAAGGCCCCCCTAATACCACTACCTGTGGTGGGGGATCCCTTTGAAAGAGTGGGGATTGATATTGTGGGTCCCATGGATCCCCTCACTGCATCTGGGCACAGATTTATACTGGTGGTAGTGGATCATGCCACCAGGTATCCAGGGGCAATTCCCCTTAGGACCACAACAGCTCCTGTTGTGGCCAGGGCCTTACTAGGAGTCTTCTCCAGAGTGGGGTTTTCTAAGGAGGTAGTTTCTGACAGAGGTACCAACTTCATGTCAGGATACTTGACAGCTATGTGGAAGGAATGTGGTGTCAACTACAAGTTCACCACTCCTTATCACCCACAATGCAATGGGCTTGTTGAGAGATTCAACAAGACCCTAAAGGGTATGATCAAAGGATTACCTGAAAAGCTCAGGCGAAGATGGGACATCCTTCTACCCTGCCTTCTGTTTGCCTACAGAGAGGTCCCACAAAAAGGAGTTGGCTACAGCCCCTTTGAATTGTTATTTGGGCACCCTGTAAGAGGACCCCTATGTCTGGTGAGGGAAGGATGGGAGTTACCTCTCAAAAAGCCTAAGCAAGACATAGTGGACTATGTACTTGGTCTCCGCTCCAGGATGGCTGAGTACATGGAGAAGGCAACCAAAAACCTTGAGGCAAGCCAGGCCTTACAGAAAGCTTGGCATGACCAAAAGGCTGTCTTGGTTGAGTTTCAGCCAGGACAGAAGGTATGGGTGTTGGAGCCAGTGGCCCCAGCAGCACTCCAAGACAAATGGTCTGGACCCCATACAATCCTGGAAAAGAAGGGAGAGGTTACCTACTTGGTGGACCTAGGCACTCCCAGGAGTCCCCACAGGGTACTCCATGTTAACAGGTTAAAAGCATATGTTGACAGGGCAGACATGGGCTTGCTCATGGCTACAGATGAGGGACAGGAGGAGGAGAGTGACCCTCTCCCAGACCTGTTGTCTCAGAACCCCGAAGATGGTTCAGTTGAAGGAGTGACCCTTGGAGGCAACCTCACTGAGCATCAGCAAATTGAATGTAGACAGGTTCTACAATCATTTCAGCATATGTTCTCACTGATACCTAGTCAAACTGACTGGTGTACCCATGTGGTGGACACCGGTGACAGTCTTCCTGTGAAGAACAAACTTTACAGACAACCTGACCATGTCAGGGACTGTATAAAGACTGAGGTACAAAAGATGCTGGAACTGGGTGTCATTGAGCCCTCAGAGAGCCCCTGGGCTAGCCCAGTGGTTCTGGTCCCCAAACCCCATACCAAAGATGGCAAGAGAGAGATGAGGTTCTGTGTGGATTACAGAGGACTCAATGCTGTCACTAGGACAGATGCACATCCTATTCCAAGGGCAGATGAGCTCATAGATAAACTGGCTTCTGCTAAGTTTTTGAGCACATTTGATTTGACAGCTGGCTATTGGCAAATCAGGTTAGCTGAGGAGTCTAAGGCCAAAACAGCATTTTCAACCCCAGGAGGGCACTACCAATTTTTGGTGATGCCCTTTGGTCTGAAGAATGCACCTGCCACCTTCCAAAGGTTGGTGAATCAAGTCCTTACTGGGTTGGATGACTTTTGTGCAGCATATCTTGATGACATTGCTGTCTTTAGCTCCACCTGGGAGGATCACCTGATCCACCTGAAGAAGGTACTTGAGGCCCTGCAAAAGGCAGGCCTCACTATCAAGGCTACTAAGTGCCAGATTGGGCAGAGTAAGGTTGTGTACTTGGGCCACCTTGTAGGTGGAGGCCAAGTTCAACCACTGGAGAGTAAGATACAATCCATCAAGGACTGGTCTCCTCCCACCACCCAGACTCGGGTCCGAGCTTTCTTGGGCTTGACTGGGTACTACAGGAAGTTTAAGAACTATGGGTCCATTGTGACTCCCCTTAATGATCTGACATCCAAAAAGATGCCCAAAAAGGTTCAGTGGACAGTAAGCTGTCAAAAGGCATTTGATGACCTGAAGAAGGCCATGTGCTCTGCACCTATCCTGAAAAGTCCTGACTACTCCAAAGAGTTTATTGTCCAAACAGATGCTTCTGAGTTGGGTGTGGGAGCTGTGCTGTCACAACTTAATGTAGATGGTCAAGACCAACCCATTGCTTTTATTAGCTGAAGGTTGACCCCCAGAGAGAAGAATTGGTCAGCTATTGAGAGGGAGGCCTTTGCTGTGGTGTGGGCCCTGAAGAAGCTGAGGCCATACTTGTTTGGCACCCACTTCAAGATTCAGACCGACCATAAGCCCCTCTTGTGGCTAAATCAGATGAAGGGTGAAAACCCCAAACTGCTTGGGTGGTCCATTTCCCTACAGGGGATGGACTTTACAGTGGAGCACCAGCCAGGTACAGACCATGGGAATGCAGATGGTCTCTCCAGGTACTTCCACTTAGGACATGAAGACTCGACTGGTCCAGGCTAGTTTAATGTCCCTGCGTTTGGGGGGGGGGGGGTGTAGGAGAGTAGGGTCTGCTATCCTATGGTCACCCCAAATTTTTGCTTCACTGGTTTTTGACGTATTGAGGCTGTGGGCCTGCTAATCAGACCCCCAGCCTTCTGTTCTCTCTGCTAAATTGACACTATGCACTTTAGGTGCATAACCCATTGGAACTGGATCACCCTGTGAGCCCCTGTAGTAGTGTACCCTAGGTACCCAGGGCATTGGTGTATCTGAGGCCTACCAGGGGCTGAAGCATGTATTGTGCTACCCCTGGCCTGGCCTAGCAATTTTGACACAACTGGCTGATCACTCAGCTGGGGTAAGTTGGTGTATCCACCTCTTACTTAGGTGCAGTATGCCTATACCTAACCTTAAATGGGACACATGTTAACCTATAAGTCACTCCTATGGCAGGCCTTAACAATCCTGAAGGCAGAGTGCTTGGTTCCATGTGAGATGGTGCTCTGGCATGAGCTGAGCCTGTCTGCAGTGGTCGGAACAACTTCCTTCTACCGTTTCCAGATATCGCCATACCATATACTCTTAAGTGCATTTTGAACCTCGCGTTTAAATGCTATCTTTGGTTTGGCTTTATCAAAACATGTCGAGTAAGGTGCCATACGAATTGGAATACTAACCCCTCGCCAATCCTGGTGACGGGGTTAGCATTCCACCCTCCTAGAGAGACACGACATGTGCAGAACCTGAAACCCGGGTAAAATCAGACATAGCCTCAGCTCCACAAAATGGACGCTGCCACCACAGACACAAGTCTGCCCTCCTGCTGCTGGGAGTCCTTCCAGCTTGGGAGACGTGGACAAAGGGTTTCCTGCCAGGGGAGGTGCGAGCACCACCCCAGACAGGATTTTGTGTATTGGTCAGGTAGGGCTTGAAAAGAAACACATGCCTGAGGCTCACAAGGAGCCTCGGTGCATATGCCAGTTCAAACCGGTCCTGGGGCACACCAGCCCCAGACCTGAGGCAAGCTGGACAAAGGATTGGTCCCACCTTTAGGGAGGGACCTAGCAGGTAGTCCGGCCCCTAGAATCCGCTTAAAGGTAGGAGCTGTGTCCAAAGACTTCAGACATCCTGGAATCAACTTGAAACTAAGAAGAAGACGGGAACTTCGACATTCTGCTGCACAGAAGACTGAAGGAAATCTCCCCTATGGTCAGGGAGTGACCATCTTGCTAACGCAAGCACCATCCAGCGAATCGACGGCTGCATTGCCGCCGCCTCCCGCCCGAGCCCAGAGACCGACAAGGACTGGACCTCCAGACCTCTCACCGCCCGATCCACAGTTCCTGAAAAGAAGGAACCCGTGGAGGCACCGAGACGCGTGGAGCCAGCCATCTTGGAAGACACTCGATTAGCTGAAAGCGCGACAACAGAGGCTCCCTCCAAGTTGTGCTTTGGGTCCTGAGAAGCCCAACATCCGAGAGCATCTGCACCAAAGGTGAGGCCTCCAGCATCTCCACGATCTGCGTGGGGCCCCTCTGCACTTCGCGACTCGACGCGCCTAACCGGTTACTGGTCCGTTGACTAGTGGCCATCTTGGCGACCATCTTGAAAAACTACGACGCTGGTCTGGTTGCTCCAGACTGGCCCCTGCTTCCCTCCAAAGGGGCAGCCCCTCTGACCTTGCTGGTCAGAGCTAACAGCTTTCTTCGATTCCTGCGACTCCTGCTTTTGCCAAGGCTTGTTTGCTTCTTCTGAGTCGCCAACACCGCCGACAGCGAGAGCCTGCGTGGGACAGCTCGTGAACCGACTCCTGGACGTCGTCGACCTTCAGGGACCACGTGGCTGCAGAGACAAGCTACACCTCTTCACCTGTTTGCACCCGACATCGCCTGGTACCTACCTGGTGCCACGCCGGTCACTGGCTAGTGACTGTGAACACTGTCCCCTCTGCTTACAGGTCTTCTACACTTCCGATCCATCCTTGGCTCCACCGCATCTCTTCTGGACCGACCGCCTGCAGCATCTTTGTCGTCAGGCTCCATTGAACAGATAGACGAAACCCGACGCACTTCGAGCCCTATGCACCCGCTTCCTGTGGGGGAGGTAAAGCTGGCACTCCGGTGCACAAGTATAGAGTAACATCTCTAGTGTCTAGGTTTGAAGTCTTGAATTCGTAGTCCAACCAGAAGACCCTTCTAGCAGTAACTTTTGAACAATTACGCACCCATTGAAAACCTATGGGCGCCCGCGTGTAACTTTCCTCACTGCACACGCGACCCGTGGACCTCCTGGTCACTAACTAAAGTTAGCTCCTTGTAGGCCCAGCGATTCTAGAGGCCCTAGGCCTTCTCCCTTTCCTGTTCGTGGTACTTATACCACTATTTTAGTATATGGTTTGAGCGGCCACCAGGGCCTATCCATATAAAGTGCAACTTCTGTATATTGTGATACTTTCTTGTTTAACGATTTGTGCTCCTGTGCTCATAAAGAGTCTAGGGGATACTTTGAGTAATAAATACATATATATTTTGAATATATATCTGTGTGGTGTCCTTTCATTGGTATAAAGGGGGGTTACATATGGTAAAACAGCTTGCTTAACACGCCTAAACGAGTTTAGCCTCAAAGACTGCTTGGCCTACGCTACCACTAGGGCAGCTGGTCCGAAAAGGTTGACTTACAACCACACCATAAGGGTTGCTTGGCATGGTACAAGGTGGTCACTTTAATTAGTGAACATCATATACCAGGCCAACTTCTCACAGTGCGGCTCATAGTCCGTCAGAATTAAATGTAAAATGTCAAGACTTCGATGACGAGGATGATCAATACTATGAGGATGATTGACGAGGATGATAAATACTATGAGGAAGATTATCAACATTAGCCTTAATTATATGCCTCAAGATCCTCAAAAAGGTTCTATACAAATGCCTTTGGACTCCTTAACCAATTTCCAAGGAATGTTACAGGATTATTATAAAGGGTTCCCAGAGCCAGTTTTTTCTGCACCTACCACTCTACTTCAACCATCAATGCAGTCTTAACAAAAAATGCCACCTCCTAGAACCGTGCACATTACACATTCCAGGTACTCCTCTATTGTCATTACCATTGGCGGAACCCCCTGCACATGACCCTGACGCTTTGGAGGGCGATCAAGAGGAAGAAGAGGGCAATATCAGGGATCGCACCTCCACTATTATTGAGTGGGATGACTATCTTATAACTACGCCACCTCCTCCGGTGGATTCACGTCCGGACCATATTGGAAATTTCCATAATATCACGGAAAGAGCAGCGAAGCGTTTTTAGTTGTCTTGCATTACCAAAATGGCTGACCAATTTCTTTGCAGTTTTAAAGAACCAATTAAAAAATTGATTAGGGCTATTTCCATTATAGATTTTCTATGGCAGGAAGGATAATGAAGAACCCGGCCACAGTGACAGCGGTTATGCCCAGGTTAGATAAAAAATACACGGCACCGGATGATCCTGCATGCCTTATTGGACAACCAATGACAGATTCTATCCTCAGTCAAGCAGCCCAGATACGCTCTAGAAATCTTCCTACCCGTATCACAACACCACCAGATAGACGAGGGCGTCGCCTGGACACAATTGAAAAACATTTTTCAGTTAGCTAGAGCAGCTAATTCTCTGGAAATTCTAGGTAGATTTGAACAGCAGATGTGGTTTGGTATGGCGCTGTTCATCGATCTACTGCCAGGGGATGCTAGGCCTGACGCCAGGAAGATTTTCCTAGAAGGCGAACGAGCTTCTTCAGAAAAATCGACTGTGCCGTCGATATATCTTCTACAGGTTTCCGACAACTGGCTGGAGCAGCTGTCCTCTGCAGGCAGGGCTGGCTAAAAGAGACAACGTTCAGACCAAAATTCCTATACATGCCTTGTTCATAAAACACATTGATGAAGCTCTGCAAACCATTAAGGCGGATAGTGACATTGCCAAGTCCCTGGGAACATTGCAATTTCGCAAACAACCCTTTTGAGGAGCTAAAGGGAAAAGTTCAAACTCTTACAGAGAAGAATTCCAAAATTATATGCAACAATATCAGCCTTACCAAGGGCAACACAGGCCGCAATATGCTCAGCAGTAAAGACAGCAATCTGCAGCGCCTTACAAGTATCAAACTAGAGGGAAACGGCCCACATGGGGATGAGATGCTAATACAAAACAATGAAATTTCCTTTCAGCTGGCTACCTTCCCCAAATCCAAGGAACAACTAGGAGGACGTATTTCTCATTATATTCGCCAATGGTCCAGGATACCTTCAGACAAGTGGGTCTTAGACATCATAGCTCAAGGGCATACCCTCGAATTCATCAGCAAACGGCTGAATGTGCCTCCAAAACAGACGTTTGCTCTCCATCTGAAACAGCTATTGAGGGAAGTCGCTATTATTTTGCAGAAAGGGCGATAGAGAAGGTCCCGAAGTCTCAGCGGGGCACAGACTTCTATTCCCATTTTTTCCTTATCAGGAACTAATCAGGAGACTGGCGCCCAGTCTTGGATCTTCGACAGTTGAACAAATACCTGAAAAAAAAGAGTCATTTCAGATGGACACCCTACAAGACATTTTACACCTTCTCAATCATGGGGACTACATGACCGCTCTGGACCTTCAAGAAGCATACTTTCATGTCCCAATCTATCTCAGCCATTGGAGATGCCTTCGATTCCAGGTAGCTGGCACACACTTTCAGTTCAAAGTGCTCCCCTTTGGACTACAATCAACCTCAAGAATATTCACCAAGTGCATGACCCTGGTGGTAGCATGTCTAAGGCGAAGCGGAAATCAAGTCTTTCTGTATTTAGATGATTGGATAATAAAAGCTCCAACATAACAACCAGCCACCGCAGCTACTGTACTATGTGTTTCGGTATTCAAAAAATTGGGTCGCATACTAAATCTACAGAAACAAACTCTCAACCCGAGAACAACATTGTTTCTAGGAGCAGTCTTAGACACCCAGTCGGAAGGGGGGAGGACGGGAAGCAAGATGGCAGCAGGTAACAGCCGTAGCAGAGGAGCAGTGATGGCTCGGATGTACGAGGTCGATTCTGAATAGATCGTGTGGATCTGTTTCCCCGGAGTAAAGAAGCCCGACTACACATTTATTATTTGGGATGCCGAGGGTGATAATACTGACTTGCCTGACCTTCCGCAGCTCCGTGAAGCAAATTACTTGGGCTTTGGTGTTGGCGTTCGCAGCTCTCGCGTCTGACCATAGACGCGCCGGGTGCACAGGAGGGCGGAGCTTGGGCTCAAGGCTGCGAACCGGGTGGTGTGGAGCGGATTTTCACTCCGGACTAGAAGTGGAGGGCGTTCGTCGTGGTGTCCCGGCTCCAGCGAATCGGTTTGCCAGGAGACAGGGGAGAAAGAGTTATGGCTCCTAAAGTGGCGGCAGTGGTGAAAACGGCTACCCGAACGAAAAAAACTACACGGGAAGGCACTGATAGTGTTTCAGCAGGTAATGACAAATCTAGTGCAAAGGTTTGTTCCTCTGGCTCAGTAAAAAAGGGGCAGCAGAACATCGGGAGAACTTGACAGGCTACCTCTTCTATAGCCTCAATAGCCGATATCATCTTAAAAACGAGTAAGGAGAAAGAGTGTGAAGGCGAAGGAGGTGGAGAAAATGAAGGGGGGCAGTGTCTCCTCAGAAGTTATAGATACCACTCAAAAAGATCAAACTGAGACCGGTAATACCAAGGGTGGGCTTTCTCTTAGTGTTGCGGAAATCTCCGAGCAGACATCGTCTACAGCATTAAGTTTGATCAAAAGAAAAGCACAGACGGTGCCTCTACTGGGGATGAGATGATTAAGGTGATTCATTCGGCTGAAGATCTGTTACCCCTGGAAGTAGTGATGGATAAAGAAGGCCTTTTTGGGCAGGGCTCTGATATGGCTGATGGCAGGTTACGTTCACAGGAATTTGTACAGCCAGATCACCTGAATATTGAAGGAGACACGGGCCTAGGCTTAGGCTCTGGTTCTGGGGGCCATCTCAATGAAAAGGAAAAGGATTCTAGCGAATGGTTTTTTTTCTGTTTCTGAAGGGGCAGAATGGTCTGAGGAGGATGATAAGTGTAGTTCTTTTTTAGATTCAGAGAATGACTCCGAATTAGATCTACCGGCAATTACATCTAGACCTCCAGTTGGCCCAATTATGAGGAAGCCGGCTCCGGCTCAGGCTCGGGTTAACTCTCAATGTGAACTCAGTTGGGATCATTCTCCTGCCCTGGCTCTGCAGAGTTCCCCTAATATGGATACTACCCATTTATCAATTCTGGAAACAATTCATAAGGAGATAATTTTACACAGAGGGGAGACCTGCCAGGACAATCGTAAGGCCCAGGCCGCCATGAGGAAGATTCAGGGTGTGGTCAGGAAACTCTCAAAAGTTTGTACAAACATAGGGGATCGAGTATCAAATTTGGAGGAGAGAATTGTGTCAACGGAGACTGAGGTAGCGGCAGCAACTAGTCAGGTGAATTCTCATTGTGCACAGGTGGTAGATATGCAGTGGAAAATGGAGGAGATGGAGAACAGGCTGCGTCGGAATAATCTGAGGGTTCTGGGAATCCCTGAAGGAGTCGAGGGCTCTGATATTAAAGCTTATATGATTAAACTTTTCGAGCAAGCATTCCCAGAGCTCTCTAATTGGAACTGGTCTACCGAGATACAACGGGTTCACCGTACTCCCTACAATCTTCGCAAAAACTCCAAGGAAGGAGATAAACCCAGGGCTGTATTGATCTTTCTTGGCAATTTCATCCTGAGACACTCTATCGTAGAAAAAGCGAGACCGGATTCTAAAAGAAGCAGCGAAGGGGTCTCTTTCTTTGTTCGCCTGGACTTTTGCCATGCGACAGTGGAGCGTAGGTGGCGACTGAGGGGGATGATTAAACCATTCCAGGATAAGAAGATTCAAGCCTTTTTGATAAACCCTGCCCAGTTGAAAATAATTAATGAAGGCAGGACTGTATTTTTTGCCTCAGAAATTAAGGCAAAAGAGTACTTGGACTCCTTAGGCAAATAGATTTATTCGTCAAGTAGCTGGGGGGGGGGGGGGGGGGTATTTACCCCAGTATGTTTCATGGGGTGGATTAGATTGTTAGAATTATTAGATGGGAATCGGGTCACAAATTTTACATTGGTTAGAATCTTGGTTTGGCCTCGGCACTTGTTTTGGATTATTTTGTTTGTTGTAATAGTTTGCCATCACTGTAATCTCTGCATTCCATCATACGCACAGACTAGGTCTGAGCGCTTCTCAGAAGGGGGTGTGGCGAGGGGGTTTGGGGGGTGGGATGGTGGGGTCGGGACCTTGGGGTCGAAAGGGTGGTGGGATGGTGGGGCTATCAGAAAATAAGAAAAAAACATGCAGTTTGGAGTATGCGGAAGAATTTGGATATTTTTGTAGGCAGATTATGATGACTAAAGCAACAGTTAATTTGTTAAAGGTTCAGGTGGTTCTCGATGTACATGTAGATTTCGGGGATGGCAGGCATTAAAGTTTGTTCAGTTAATATAGGCGGGTTGAACGATTGGAGGAAGCGTAATAAATTGGCACAGTATGTGAATCATAATAATTTCGATATTTTATGCCTACAAGAAACCCATCTCCCTTGGGCTAGAAGGAGTCTTATGCTCCTAAATGGCGTTGAGCTGTTAGCATGTACATCACAATCATCGACAATTAGAGGGGTTGCTGTTCTAGCTAGAATTTCCCTGGGTGGAGGTAGGCGGATTAAAGTGGACAGTAGTGGGAGATGGTTTTGGTGGAGATGGGAAAGGGTTTCACGTTGTGCGTGGTCTACGGATCAAATAGCGATGATCCTGAGATCTTTGATTTCCTGGAAATAGAATTGGTGAACTGGTTAACCCCTATAATATTTTGTGGGGATTTGAACATCTCGGCTGACTGGTGTAGAAACGTAGTATATTCGGGACGGAAACCAAGAGTTTTCAGGGCTATAAAAGCTCTCATAAGTTCACATGGGTTGGTAGATGTATGGGGGTCAAGGAACCTTTAAAATCAGGCTTTACATATTTTTCAAACCCTTTCCAAAAATATTCAAAATTGGATTATCTCTTTATATCATCCTCAGAAATAAATAGGGTGGGAATTATTAAACTTCCGAAGTTTTTGTCTGATCATAATCCGTTGGTATTATCAGTTCAAATGGCAGGGTTAGAAAAGGCTCGGACAAGATGGACCTTCGAAAGGAGGTTACTGTCGGATAACCGATTCGTCGGACATATAAGGAAATGGGTGGTGGATTTTTTTGATGCCAACAGATATAGCACATCACGAAACGGGGTCTGGGAGGCATTCAAGGCGGCTTTCAGAGGCGAATCGATAAGTTGTGCAGCCAGACTTAGAAGTGATGATAGGAGTAAGGTTGAAATATGTGTAAGGAAATTGTCAGCTGCAGAGGAACAACATACGTCTGATATCGCGCAAGGTCGGGATAGCAATGAAAGTTACAGGATATTGTTGGTAGCTAGAGCGGAATTACAGAAGCTGGTGACACTGAGGGCGATGTCCGAATATCAATCATCTAGGGCCAAACGCTATGAAACGAGTGAACAGGCAGGCAGAATTCTTGCTTTACAAATTAAGCAGGGGAAAGTAAAAAATATTATCTCCAAGATAGAAGAAAATGGAATAGAATATTCAGATGCCAAAGAAATTCTTCAGGTTTTTAAGAATTTTTATCAAAACCTTTACACTGAGGAGAAGCTAGATGACTCCCAGAGCGAAGAGGTTGGTGACAATGGCCCCCGCTTAGGGGACTCATTAAGGGAAGAGATAGAGAGGGATATTAATGGGAGTGAAATCGCGGCTGCCTTGCATGAGTCAGCTACGGGCAAGGCAGCGGGTCCTGACTGGATCCCCTTGGAGGTTTATAAATGTCTGGAAGCAGAGATCACCCCGCTTCTCATTCATCTTTTTAATGGTATAATCGGCACAGGAGTGGTCCCAGAATCATGGAGGGAAACTAATATAGTTGTATTTCATAAAAAGGGGAAACCTAGCGAGAAACCGGGATCTTACCGTCCCATCTCGTTAATCAATGCGGATACGAAATTATATTCCAAAATCTGGGCTAAGAGGCTGGGCAGGATCATAGGCGATCTTGTCTCCCCATGGCAGCATGGATTTGTACCTGGGCGAGGTACTACGAACCATATTAGGAGGGCAATAGCTCTATTTGATGCTCAGGCTGCGGTGGGGGGAGAGATGGCCATGATCCTGCTCGACGCCGAGAAAGCTTTTGATCGTGTGGCTTGGAATTTTCTTTGGCAGATTTTAATTGGAAGAGGTTTTGGCGAGAAATGCATCAAAGCACTTAGAGCAATGTATGTCGATCCAGTGGCGCGGATTGTGGTTATGGGTGAGTGCTCGGAAAAAATCTATACAAATAGAGGAACGCGTCAAGGGTGTCCCTGTTCCCCTATCCTCTTCGCCCTTTATATCGATCCACTTATTCGGAAGATATTAGTGAGCCCTATGATAAGTCCTGTGGTGTGTAATGGCTATGAAAATAAGATTATGGCGTATGCAGATGATTTGGCAGTGATTACTACTAATCCTCAACAGGCACTCGTGGTTCTGGTCCACTTGGCTAAAATGTACGGTAGTCAATCTGGGTATCTGTTAAATGAATCTAAAACGCAAATCATATGCACTAAAAATATTGTTAAATCAGATCCCAGATTCATGTACTCTGCAAACTATTTGGGGGTTAGAATTAATGCGTCAGTTGATAAGATTGTAGAGGAGAATTTTATTCCATTAGGCAAATCTATAGAAACCGATTTGAAAAGAATTGATGTTCTACATTTATCATTGATCGGGAAGGTCAATGTCCTCAAAATGACAATGTTCCATAAGATTCTATATTTGTTTCGTGCTATACCTTTTAGTTGAGGAGAAAGTTATTAAAAAATCTGGAATCAGTTTTTATAAGGTTTATATGGCAGTATGGGAAAATTAGACGTTCTACGAATTTACTGTCACTCCCGAGGGATAGGGGTGGGTTGACCCTACCTAATCTAAGGCTTTATCATTGGTCATGTTTGTTAACTGAAATGTCCATTCTCTTTCAGTCAACGCCATATCATAACTCAACGGATAGAGATATACAGATGCCACCATCTATTTATGAGCTACTAGTTGGAAGAAAAGCATTAGGTCTCTTGATATGTGAAGTTGATCGCAGATACTATAAAAGGGCTTGTTTTAAGATCTTGGAAGGAGTATGGGGGGTCTGGAGGGCTATATCCAGGCTTTGCAAAATCCCTAAGATACATGTAATTCTAGCTTATTTTGGGGAATGGGTTTAGATAGAAATCTTCGGGTTTGGAAGGAGCAGGGAATCAAGACGCTAGGGGATATAGTGGGCGAAGATGGGATAAAGGGCTTTGATGTTCTCCAGCGCAGAGCCGGTATCCCCTCAAGTCATTGGCTCTCTTATGTTCAACTGGTGAGCACATTCAAGGCTTTAAGACCAAGGTTGCCACTTATGTTAGAATTCCCCTTGATTGATATGCTGGCAAAAGGGGGTCTGAGAATTAAAACTATTTATATGTCCTTATTGGGTGAAATTAAAGATGTTGAGAAAATGGAGAATACTCTCGCACTAAAACTAGGGAATCCTGATGTTGATTTGGATATGGCTCTTTATTTGAACAAAAAACTATTTCGCTCTACGAATTTGAGGGCTCAGCACTACAAGACTTTGTTCAATCTTTATTATACCCCCGCAAAGCTTTTTGCATGGGGGGGTCAGGGATGATGACAGATGTCCTAGATGTAATATGGGACATGCAGATCTGTTGCATATGTTTTTTAACTGTGGTTCGCTATCAGTCATCCAGGGAGAGATAGTAAAATTTTGGGGGGAATTATTAGGTCAGAGGATCGATTTATCTCCTTCTCTGATGCTACTGGGCATAGACAATAGGTTAAATCTTGGGAAAGCTGAGGAAGCCCTGGTTTTCATATCCGTAGCCGTACTTCGGATCTTAATCTCCTCAGGTTGGAAGGATACAAACGCTCCCTCTTTTCAGATATGGCTATCCAGATTATTGGGCATACATAATATAGAGATATCTCTGTATGCTCAGAAAGGGAAGAAAACTGAGGATTTTGGTAAAACGATTTGGTCTCCCATCTCTGACTGGATTGCGGCGAGACCGGGAGAGTGAGAATATATAGCACTGTGAAATGTATATCTATTCTGCCTCTTTGACTTATTCTTTCTTTGATGGTTAAGTTTTGTAAAGATGAAGAATATCTGTAATGCTGTTAATATTTGATTTTGTTTGTTCTACCTAATTATATCCAACTGCATAAATAAAAAAATTTAAAAAAAAAAAAGACACCCAGTCGGACAAAGCATTTTTCTCTCCAGGACGACAGGACAAGAGCAGGATACTGGCCCAAAAACTTTGCAAAAGAAAGTCTGTTCTTTCCGACTGTACAAGTCGTTTCTGGGAATGCTCTCCTCCTGCTTTCCTCTGATATTAAACTGCAGACTTCATATGCGTCCCCTACAAGAACAGCTGGACAAACAGTGGCTGCAAGTACTGGGCTCATTTGACTGTGATACTCCTAATCACAACAATGATGATAGCTATGTGACAGTGGACAGTATCAGCCAATATCTCTCAAGGGATGACTTTTCTCTCTCGAGCAACAGATCTCGTCACCACAACGGATGCGTCTCTGGAGGTCAAGAGCTCTTAGTCCGTGGCAAATGGACAACCGCCAAAAAAAAGGATGCATATAAAACTTCTAGAACTGAAGGCCATAGCTCTAGCTCTATTATCATTCCTACCCAGAATTGCAGTCTCGTTGTTACTTATCCGTACAAACAATACCATCAGCATGCACTACCTAAACAAACAAGGAGAGACAAAATCAGTTGCTCTATCTCAACAGGCGCAAACAATTTGAAATTGGGCCCTGCAACACAATGTAACACTAAGAGCAGAACACATCCCAGGAGTATCCAATGTGCTGGCGGACACCTTGAGGAGACTAACAACCACTTGTCACGAGTGGGAACCTGATCCTCTGGTTCTACAGGACATTTTCCTTCGGTGTGTCACACGGCAACTCCGTCTTTTTGCAACAAAGACAAACAAGAAATACAAATACTATCCACGGTGGCACCCCCAGAAAGGATCATGGGGACATACCTTTTTGATTGGATGGTCGAAAATATTTGTTGACGTTTTCCCCCAAATTCTTTGATACCAAGGATTCACAGGAAAATGAAGAGGGGGAACCATGCAGATTAATCTTCATTGCTTCTAAATGGCCTCTGCAATTCTGGTACACAACGTCTCCTTCTTTCTGAACATCATCACATTCCTCTGACGCAGTGGCGGCTGGTGCAATTTGAAAGTGGTATGGCGTAAGACCAATAAAAGGACTTTTGCATGCGAGCAAGCGTAGCGAAAGAGCTGACAAGTTCTCAGGGGGCTACTGGGAAGTTCTCCCTTAAGAAATCACAAACTGGTGTAAAATTATTCATTTTGCAGTGCATTTTCCGCATTAAATTTCAAGTCACCCCTCTTACCCAAGGCATTTAGTCTGTGGGGAATGGATTGAACCGAGCTTAGGCACTTTAGCTTCTCCTAAAATGTTTGTCTGAAGAGTGCTGGCATAGAAATACAAAAACAACAACACTTGTTTTGTTGTGGTGGCTCCAGTAGGTGACGTGCATTGCATGATGGGTTCATGTCCCGTAAATTCACAGCCTGCCTCTTGCAGCACCCCTTCCACACTATATTTTGCTTTTTGGTGTCTTGGAGCGCAGGAAGCAGGCTGGACACCTTGCTGGCTTGGCCAGCACTGCATTTGCATCCTAAAGAGCCCATTTACCATCAGCCATCACACTCTACTGCAGACAATAATTTTGGGCCCAACTAAGACACCTAAATCTGGTCAGATCACCCCAGATTAGTGTCATTCGGTGGGAGGAGAGGCTGCCAGAAAATGTGTAAAGAGATGTAGTGTTTAAGATAAAACAAGTGCTTTCAAAATCTATATTTTTGATAGTCAATCAGTTTGTCCCTGGTGAACACCTTTTTTCTAAGCTTCCTTTATTAGGACGCATTTCAAAACTCATCTGGTAGCATCCTTACCTTATCTCTACATCTTCGACTCCT
This sequence comes from Triturus cristatus, assembly GCF_964204655.1. Classification (NCBI taxonomy): domain Eukaryota; kingdom Metazoa; phylum Chordata; class Amphibia; order Caudata; family Salamandridae; genus Triturus; species Triturus cristatus. The sequence continues at coordinate 338,465,658 of NC_140591.1, read as the reverse complement.
TGAAGTTTCAAATGACCTCATGAATTAAAGCCATACACATATTGGTTCCCAAGAAGCCTTTAGATTTGCCAATTAGCCAAGTCTGTGGCTTGTTTTTACGTTCACTTTTTGGCTCTCCAATGGCTTGACAGTACAGAAGACCCCCTAATCCCTTCCTTTTCAGCTAGAGGCCCCCCAAGGTTATCATTAAATTATACTTTGGATACTACCATTTTTAAATAATGACTCGCATACTCGCAGCATGTTTTCTCACAGACTGGGACTTCATAGCACCATATATATGCATGTCACTATTTATTCCCCACTCTGGGCACACATGATTCAATTCTGAGACTTCCTGATTATTCAGTCATGTGCACTGTTCACATTAACTGACTGAGCAGCAATGCTGATGTTCTTTCTTTAAGTTGCATGTATTTTTCATTTTAGGTATTTGTTTCAAATGTTTTACCTAAAAGTGAAAGGCTAGCAAAATAGCTGCAGAATTTTGTGTTGTCTTTATTATCATGTCACGTTCCGCTTGGATGCTGATGCTGACTTTGCACTGAAAATGTGTTCACATTACTGAGCTTTGAGTCCGAAAATTGTTATTTTGCGCAAACTCGACTTAAAGGTATTGAAGCACCAGTTACATTGTACAAGGCCACACACGTTATTGTGGTTCTTAGGCACAGGAAGATTAACTCAGTTGCCTGGAATCACAGGATGTTGAGGGAGCGCCAAGATTCAAACCCGATTGCCTGCTTCAAATTCTGAAGCTCTGGCCATTAAAGTTACACCATGCATCCTCTGTCATTCCTGCTGTGGAACACTGTAGTGTTGCGCTCTAGTCCTCGCACGCTACGTGGCTACGTAGCGCGCGAGGACAGCGCTAATGAGCGATTGCGCATGCGCGATACGGGAATAAGACCACAAGGTTGCGTCTTGCCCGGCGCTCTCCCGCTGTAGCGAATAAAGTAAATAATTGATATCCACATATTCAGGCTTCGGTCGTATTCATTCAGGCAACAGATTGCAACATTACAGTGGCGACGAGGATGGGATTTTGAGGAGAAATAGTTGGTGAGGAATATTGAGAGAACACAGCCACCACCCCTGTAAGCACAGGCCAGCCTGGAAGCCACCACCGGGGACCACTGGAAGGGAGACCACCACCAAGGTGCACCAGTAGGGGGTAGAAGGCAAGATAAGGACGGGGAATACTCCAACCCAAAGAGACCCTGGCGGAAGCAGCAGCACGCAGAGACAGGGGAGCAGGAGAAACCCAACCGGATCAGGCGCAGACGCGCCAGGCAGTCCAAGAGGCCCAGGGGCAGAACCGGAGGGACGCGCCGCGATGAGCACGCGGGCATCTTCACTAACGACGCCAATCCCGTTTCTGCCGAGACCGGGAGAACCTCAAATGAAGTGGGAGGATTGGAGAGAGTACTTCAAGAACTACATTGCAGCTGTAGAAGACGAAAATGGAGAGGCCTTCCCCAGCGCGAGGAAGAAAAGGATTCTCCTGCACAACTTAGGCCCGGAAGGCAAAAGAGTCTTGCAGAACCTGGTCCCCACACGCAGACAGAACGCCGACGACGACGTATTCAGGCACGCCATTGAAGATCTCGACAACCACTACCGCCCCGCGGTGTGTGTATCCATTGACCGGTACAATTTCCAGCAAAGGAAACAAGAAACCGGTGAATCCATAGACGATTATGTGGCAGCGTTGAGAAAGTTGGCGGTGACCTGCAAGTATGGAGTCCTGCATGACGAATTCATAAAAGATCAAATAGTCATGCACACCACCAACAAAACGGTGCAAGACAAGTTGTGGGCAAAAAGTGAGGCATCGCTTAAAGAGGTAATTGCCATGGTAAAAAAGGCGGAATTGTCAAAAAGGTGTGCTGATGCGGCGAAAAGGGAGACCCCCCAGAAGACCATGGTGAACAAAGTGGACGACGCGGAACCACAGGGAAGGTGCAGAACCATGCCGCCTGAAGGGAAAGGACCAAATAAATGGAAAGGGAAACAGGGACAAACTTGGAAGCAGAATAGAGACAACAACGTGACATGCTACAGGTACGGAAGTCAAGCACATGCAGCCCAGGACAAACGTTGCCCAGCGTTTCGAGCGAAATGTATGTTCTGCGGCATAATGGGGCACTACGAAAAGGTTTCTCGCTGGAAAACGAAGAGACCAATGGTGAAGTACGTTATACAAGATCAACAGGAGGAAGACGAAGAACAAGAGGAGGACTATGGTGTACTATGCGTGGAGGAACAAGTGCTTGGAATTGAAGGCAAGCGCTCTCGCAATCCGCAATGTGACATGGTGATAGGAGGAGTGAAAATCAAGATAGTAGTAGACTCTGGATCCCCATACACCATCGTCCAAAGAGCAGTGTGGAAGGAAGAATTCGAGTCCAGTTTGGGATCAAGGCTAGAACCACCGGATACACGGCCAGTATCGTACACAGGCGAACCCATTCCCATGATGGGATACAGGAAGTTGAACTTCAAATTTAGAGGAAGAAGCACGGAGTGCAAATTATATCTAGCAGAGAAGGGCCATCCGTCCTAGGGTGGATGGATCAAGGTGACCTAGGGATCAAGTTAGACCCAGGAGGGGACACGCAAGTGCTTATGACAGCGCCCGGGAGCTGGCTGGAACTGGAAGAGATGAAAAGCAAATTCCCAAAGGTATTTGGCGGGAAGTTTGGAAAACTGGAGAAATTCACACACTAGATTGTACTCAAAGAGAACTCCAGGCCGGTATCCCACAAAGTCCGCAATGTGCCGCTAGCCATAAAAGAAGCAGTAAAACTGGAACTTCGCAGACTGGAGAAGAATGGTATAATAGAGCCTATAGAAAGCTCAGAATGGCTCGCCCCCTTGGTGGTGGCAATGAAACCCAATGGCAAAGTCCGCCTGTGTGTAGACCTTCGAGAACTGAACAAATGCCTAATAGAGGAAAAATTTCCCATTGCCGCGCATTGAAGAAATGTTGTCCAAGACTAAGGGGGTAAAGTGGTTCTCCACTATTGACCTTACTTCTGCCTATCACCAGATAGATTTACATCCGACAAGCCGGAAACTGACATCCTTTATAACACCCTTCGGATGCTACCAATTCCGCAGAATGCCATTTGGCCTCGCCTCAGCAGCGGCGGTGTTCCAGAAATTGATGCATCGGCTATTCCAGGACATCGAGGGTATTCAGTACTTCTAAGATGACATATTGGTGATGGGGACAGACAGGAAAGACCATGATAAGAAGTTAGATAAGGTACTCCGTGTGCTAGAAAACAGCCTGACCGCGGAATGGGAAAAGTGCCGACTGGGAATGACGTCCATCACCTACTTGGGACATGAAATAGGAGGACAGGGCATCACGCCTAAACGCGCAAATGTGAAAACGATTTGCAATGCTATGGCTCCATCCAACAAAGAATAAGTTAGATCCTTCCTAGGGATGGCAGAATATTATAGCAAGTTTGTGCAACACTTTGCCACCAAGACACACCACCTACGACAATTGACAAGGGACAAAACAGCATTCAAGTGGACAGAAGAAACACAAAAAGAATTTGAAGACTTGAAGAGGGACATTAGCCGAGCCGTGCCACTGCAGGGATATGACCCGCTCGGACGGTCGGTATTGACGACGGATGCCAGTGAGAAAGGACTGGGAACAGTCCTCATGCAGGAGAGGAGAGAAGGAATGACCGAGACCCTCAGTTTCGCATCAAGAGCGTTATCACCCACAGAACAGAAATACAGCGTAATCTGGAAGGAGATGCTAGCGGTGGTGTGGGCCATGGGGAAGTTCCGCCAATTCCTATGGGGCACGAGGTTCGAACTCAAAACTGATCACAAGCCATTAGTCAAAGTGCTCACCTCGAGTGGGCATGCCAGTGCCACGCCATGCATCGCCAAGATGACACTAAAATTACTAGAGTACAGGTATGATGTGGAGTACATACCTGGGACACGAAACAAAGTAGCAGATTACCTCAGTAGAGCGGCAGCCATGGAAGAAGCCCCGAACCCAGCAACAGAAGAGGAAGAAATGGTAGCGGTGATGGATGATCCAGAAAGAGTGATAAGTAATCAAGAGTGGACCCAAGCGTACGAAGAAGATAGGGAGATTAGTGAGGTCAAAGAGAACATAATACATGGATGGCCCGAGAAAAGACGGTTGTGGGAGACGCTCAGGAAATTCTATGAAGTCAGAGAGGAACTGTCAGTGGGGGACAAAGGCATATTCCTGTACAGAGGTGACAAAGTGATTCCCCTGGCAGCGTTAGTTTCTCGACTGGTTGCGCTATTGCACGAAGGACATCTAGGAATAGTGAAAACCAAGATGAGCAAAGCATATGTACTGGTGGCCAGGAAGGGACGTCCAGGTGGAGAGGCACGTGAGAGAATGCGATCAATGCCAAAGAGCGGACAAAACACTGAATCCCTTACGACCGGCATTGGGGAAGTTCACACTACCGAGTGGCCCGTGGGAAGAAGTGGCAGTAGACATTCTGGGACCCATGCTGGACACCCAAGGAACGCCCAAATATCTATGCGTGCTGATCGGCAAGTACTCGAAATGGCCGGAGATACACATCCAAGAAGTAATGGATGCGGAGACAGTGATTACGTTTCTAATTTCAGTTTTCCTCAGGGAAGGTATCCCGAGAACCATCCTGAACGACAATGGACCTCAATTCACATCTGAAAAATGGTACAAGTATGCAGAGGGGAATGGAATCGAAATACAACACACCTCCGTGTATCATCCGTCGAGTAATGGACAGGTGGAACGATTCAATAGTCATAATGGGGTCCATTCAAGCAGCCATCATGATGGACAAGGATTGGGAGAAAGAGATACAGAACATGATATGGGCCTACCGCATCACCCTCTCCGGCACGGGGTATAGCCCTTTCCAAATCTTAAGAGGAAGACACCCCTTCACCAAGGACATCGTAACATGGAGAGAGAAGACGATCACTAGCAAATGGTCTCCTGCGGTGGTACAGCACAATCTAGAGAAGGCCCAGAGGATATATACGGAGTACTACAATCAGAGGAGAAAAGTGAAAGGAACAACCCTGGAGAGAGGAGAATGGGTGCGAGTCAGATTAGCTATACGGAAAAGGAAAGGAGACCGCAAGTACAGTCCACCTCTACAAATGAAAGAAGTGTACGATAGGGCAGCATTGCTCAGTGATGGGAACGTGTGGTCCCAAGACCGCATGTCCAAATGCAACAAGATCCTAAGATGGCCCATAGAAGAGAATGAAAAGACACAACAAGCACCAGAGCCAAGAGAAAATGAAGGAAGTAACCCAGCCAAAGGAAGGAACACTAAGGCAGAAGGGAGGTGCGAGGAGCATGGAGATCAAGTGACAACCGAGATGGAGGAACAGCTGGGAGAGGAGAGCGGGACCCCGAGGAGAGAAGAACGGGGTACTCCAAGAGACAAGGTGGGGAGCCCCGCAGAGGATGGTACCCCAGACGCTTCCTCCACTCCAGTAAGGCGTACTAGAGCAGGCAGAGTGGTGGTAAGACCTAACCACTTCCGAGACTTTGAACTAGAGGGAAGGTAAGCAACCTGTAGGACTGTATGGACTACATAATCTTTGTGTAAAAAAAAGAAGGGAGATATGTAGTGTTGCGCTCTAGTCCTCGCACGCTACGTAGCGCGAGAGGACAGCGCTAATGAGCGATTGCGCATGTGCGAGTCGGGAATAAGACCGCGAGGTCGCGTCTTGCCCGACGCTCTCCCGCTGTAGCGAATAAAGTAAATAATTGATATCCACATATTCAGGCTTCGGTGGTATTCATTCAGGCAACAGCTTGCAAGATTACAAACACCAGTCTGCTTCTAGTGAGGCTCCTCGTCGGGAATATCCTAATTTCAAAGTGAAATCTCGGTCATTTGGAGAGACTCGCTCCTGCTTTGTTTCCCCGTCGGATCACTTGTTAGGCAGCCTCCATGCATTCACTGTAATCCCACCCTTTCGCAATGATTGACAAGCAGTCTGAGGCGTTTCCGGGCTGCTGCTGAAAACGCTTGTTGCTGCCTTCAAAAGTATGGCTTATGTGTGTCATATGGAGGTGGACCCCAAAGACCCTTGATCATGGAAGGCCAGGGCTGGTGTGCGGTAAGCCCGTCAACCTCTGTGATGGTTGGCACATGCACCCTAGCGCACATCTGTGTAAAGTGCCACGTTACTGCCTGACCCTTACTAAGTAATGATTGGAGCGTGACAGCAAGACACAGGAAAAACTGTTAACTTTACAATACGATGTGTCCTGCAATTAATTAATATCACAAATGTGGGTCCGGATGGTACATAATTACATAAAGCCTTTATGTGCCATCCGAACTGATATTTGTGATAATAAATAAGGCGGGACACTTGGAAGGGTGCAGCCCCCATGCTCAAAGTCATCAGCCGCCCCTGCTCTGACATCTACTCCAACGGTACTATCCATGAACAAGGGCCAACTACTTCATCTAAACCCAACTTTGCTTCCTTGTCAGCCTGGATCTTGACGAACATGAGCTAGGACCATTAGATATCCCCAGAAACTACAGAGAAATACTCTCTAAAGCGCGAGCAGACTCCACAAATGGGTCATATCAATTTAATGTTAATGTTATTCGGACTTATAAAGCGCACTATCACCCCACGGGTATCCTGGCGCTGACTTACACTAGCCCTACTGTTCACATATGTTACTGTGAAGCTATAACTTACTAAAAATTATGAAGATCTGAACTTCTGAGAAAAGACAGATTTTAAGCCTTTTCCTGAACTGCAAAAGGTCTTCTATCTGTCTAAGACCGGGCAGTAGTTCATTCCAGAGCCGAGAGGCTGCAGAGCTAAAAGCTTTTCCTCCAAACTTTGTTCTTCTAAACCTAGGCACGTTTACCAGTTTAGCTCATGAGGAGCGAAGGCTTCTGGTCGGAGCATACCATTCAAATTTGTTATGCAAATGCTTGGGCCCGAGTCCCTGCAGAGCCTTGAATACAATGCAGAGCGATTTAAATTGTATCCTCCGTAGCACTGGGAGCCAGTGAAGCTCTTTAAGAGACAGAGAGGCTGATGATCGGCGTGATCCCTTTAGAGCTAGCTTAGCAGCTATTGTCTGAATTCTCTGAAGTCTCCCAATCAGGAAATATGGGGCCTCCAGCAACAGGGCATTACAGTAATCCAACCGGCTCAGAATGAAGCTTAGTGTTCTAGCTGGAGTCTGTAGCATTGGAAGTATATTCCGTAGCGCTCTGATAAGGGAAAAACTGTCCCAGCGGTTTTGTTCACTTGAGTTTCTAGACTCAGTTTATCGTCAAATACTATCCCCAGGTTGCGCACTGCCTCGGAGGGTATCAGTAGCTTATCTGTAGGAATAGGCCAAAAGTTGGCTGGGAGCGGGAGTAGAACTTTCTTTGCCGCACAGCATGAAATCTCTGTTTTGTCTCCGTTAAACTGCAAGGAGTTATTCTTAAGCCATCTTGCAGTTTCTTGCATACACGCATGAAAGTTTTTCCAGTGATGATGATTGATTCCCCTCCAATTACAGGATGAGTTGCGTATCATCCGCATAGTTCACCAGGTTAACATTGTATGATCAGAGGACTCCTATAGATATTGAACAATATCTGGCTGGTCGCTGATCCCTGGGGGATGCCATGATGAAGGTTAACAAATTTGAATTGATAGGGGGGTAAGGCTACTGCGTGAAGTCTATTCAACATGTATGATTGAAACCATTTCAGAGCCATGCCTTTAACCCCAACCTCTTTGAGCCTCATCAAGAGAAAATTGTGGTTTACCGTATCTAATGCAGCAGACAGGTCCAGTAGAATCTATATAACTGATTGTCTTCTGTCTGCTCACATTCAAAGTTCATCTAGGACTGTCAATAAGGCTGTTCCATGACCTGGACGGAAACCAAATCGCACGTCTTCTAGCCTATTATTAGTTTCTAAAAAATTGCGAAAGTGTTTTTTTTGTCAGTCAAAACGTCTTTATTGCGATCATTATGATCATAAAAGACGCAACCATTATATACAATAACATTTTTGTATAAATTCATTTGCCAATAATACGCAATATAAAAAGACTAGCAATTAAAACATATCAGTGAAAAGTTTTTTAAATAAGTTACATTCCATTATAAAACTATGTAATAAAACCAAAGTATTAAAATGGGGGTAAAATACTCAAAACACAACTCATAACCATTTGAAATTTTCTTTCCCCCTGGACCCGTGAATCCATACACTAGGTGCAAATTATTGCGGTCAGAATTTATAAGAAAAAAAGTAAAACTTAGGCCTGAAGTGCTGGCATTTGTTCAGATGGTCTTCATCTTGTTCGCCCTTATATTCCATGCCCATCTCAGGAATTTAGCCACGGCAATCACGATATGCTCATCTGTATTTGATATTAATATTCGGAGAGCCGTGGCGCAAGATCGAGTGCCCATATTAGAACAAAGAACTTTAATCCATTTGGCTCTGGGAGATTTGTACGCCGGACAAACAAAAAATATATGGGCGACTGTCTCAACCTGCACTGGACAAAAAACACATGTGTTGCCCGATACTCTGCCATTTGCAGGTGAAAGCTTTGACCGAGAGGGTGCCTACCCTGAACTGAAAATAAAGATTTTTTATCACCTGGTTTAGATATAAAATCCCAGTAATCCTCATATTGGGCCACACATTTGTGCTCCAGAAATGACCTAGTCAAAGAGGTATTCATAGGATGGAACACTGATTTTATTCTAACCATATTCCAGTAAGTTTCTTTGAAAATCCTCTTAGTAGGGAAGGGGTTGCCGACGGGATCCTCCCATAGATGGCTTAGTCCCATGTCTTGTAGAACACTTTTAACTTTTTGTAACCAATGGATCTTACAGGATACATCGGCTTTAATGACATCTTTCAATGCATTAGCATAGACAACCAGCTCCGGAGTGGGCCAAAGCCTTCTCCAGAAGGCTACTGGTCTATATCATGCTGCCTCCTCAAGCGTATAGCACCCTAGATCTAAGTAGTGGTGTTTCAGGAGAGTAGATTGGGGGAGGCCAGTTAGAGCCCTTATAAATTTATTCTGGGCCACAGTTAGGGGGGTTACGTTGTCAAAGCCCCATAACTCAGCGCCATATAGAACTGAGGCTTTAACCTTAGTATTGTAGATCTGTAGAGCTGGTCCTAACGGCTTAGTCTGAGATAATCTGTGTTCTTTCCCCAGCACACCAGCGAGTTGGGCATCAAGTCGATTTGAGGTTGCCAATTTAGTTTTCTACCCAGGGTCACCCAAAGGTATGTGAAAACATGTGTTTGTTCTAACTTGGTGTTATTCAGGAGCACATTCTAATTGATTTATATCTGTGCAATTTAGTTTTGTCCACGTTTATCAGCAACTCATGGTCTGCACAAAATTCCTCAAATCGGTTTAGTGCCCGTTGCAACCCTTTCTGTGTTTTTGAAATAATCAGGGTGTCATCTGCGAACATAAGCAGAGGGACCTTCATGCCTGCAAGAGAGGGAGCATCAGTAGGAAAGGAGGCAAAGTAGTTAACAACCCTATTTATAAATAAGCTAAATAGGGTTGTCGCCAAAACACATCCTTGACGGACCCCCTTAGATACTGCAAATCTTTCAGTTGTCTTACCCTGGGACCCCTACCTTACTTGGGCAAAATTTGACTCATGTAGCTTGACCACCAGAGATAACCGTTCTAGAGGCATGCCCAGAACTTCCGAGGCCCCCATAACTTATTACGTGGAACTAAATCAAAAGCAGATTTGAGATCGATAAAGGCAGCGTAGATCGTACCAACAGCGATAATTGCCACACGCCAGTAAATTAATATAAACCTAAACACTTGGTCTGTTGTACTGACGTGTGGACGAAAGCCAGCCTATAAGGGAGACATTATATCTCTATCATTGATCCAGGTCTGAATACGACTCAACACTAACCTGGCCATGATTTTTTGTATCGAATCAATCAAACTTATAGGCCTATAGTTACTAGGATTGGCGCGGTCTCCTTTTTTGTAAATTGGGAGGATTTCTGCTCCACACCATGACTCGGGAACTGGAGCACCACTAGCTATTGCATTTGCAAGTGTTAAGATATATTTAAGCCAATTGTCCTTGTCATATAAAAACAGATCCACTGGGATGCAATCCGGGCCTGGGGCTCTTCCTTTAGGTACAGTTTTTAGTGCCGTTTCCACCTCTGCCCTGTTGAAAACCACAACTAAATCGACTTCTCTATCAGAGGTTGAACTACGATGGTACTTGTGGAGTTAAATTGGGCCTGAAAGTGAAGCACCCACTGTTCGGGGGCTACGAAATTGTGGGGTATTTTGCTTGCTTCGCCACTGCCCCATTTAACAAGCTCCCAGAACGTCTGCATACCCTTTTCCTTACTTGCTTGTAAGAGATCACACCATCGTTGTTCATCAGCCTCTTTCTTAGCTTTGAGCTGAGTTGCTTTATAAAAAGTCCTAGCGTTCTTTATATCTGGTTGAATTTTCAATTTAATGGCTTTGGACAAGTTTTTATAAGCTACTCTGCATGCATTTGGCAGACATGGGGGCAACAAATCTCTTAGGATTGCATGGTTTAATAAAAAAAGATTTTAAGTTAGCAAACAATGAATCATGCACCTGTAGAATATTTTGATTGATTTCTTCCTGAGATTCTAGGTTTGCAAGGACGGCTAGTGAGTTCTCAACCTCAACTCTCATCTGCTCCAATATGGTGCTGTTATCAATTAGCATTGGCCATTTTAGTCTTCTCGTGTCTTTTGTGAGAACAACAGCCGCAGTAACATGTTCCAACGGGTGCGCCAGAGTATGTAAAACTTGTAACCGTAAAGATAATAACAAAGGATTATAGTCCCTCTCGGCTCTCTCACGGACTTCCATATCGATAAGTAGAGGCCACAACTCCAGATTAATAAAAAATAGTCTATTTGGCTCCTTTTTAAACCACAACAATACGTATAGGAGCCCTTACTGTCAGTTTGACCTCCCATTCACAGCTCTTAAGCCCTTCTATAAACACAAACTTTTTAATTGGAGGGCTACCGCAGTCCATTTCCTTATTGGATCGAGGGTCAAAGCAGGTATACTCCACTGAGAATCTTCTTCTTCACCAAGGTAACCATCTTCTGAGTCCAATGGCTCAAAACAACAATTAAAATCACCAGCAATTACTATACTGCATTTACCTCTATTGTCACCCACAAAGGTATCGAGTAAGGAAACAGTTTCTGACACTTTCCCTCCCACTGTACCTTTGGCATATACATTTATCACTATCTCATGATTCTTTATTTCGGCAATATTTCAGCCATACAAGATACAAATAAAATCATATTTACACAGAGAAGGTACAACATTAAAACAGTACATACAAGTTCGAAATCCAGAAAAAGCCATTGGCGCTAGCCACTATTTGAAACTAAAAAACTCCTTTTGATCCACATGGCATGCAGGAACTTAGAAAGGGCAAACACAATATATCCTGCAGTATCAGATTTGAAAATTCTTAGTGCAACCGAACATTTCCGGAAGCCCAGATTTTTGCAGATTGGTAGAATCCAGAACTTCCGAGCTCTACTATATGCAGGGCAAAAGAATATTATATGACATTCATTCTCCTTTTCAGCACCACAACCTGGGCATTGAGTGGCCCTGGAGGATGACCATTTGCTTGTAAGACTCCCTAATGGGAGTGAGCCAAACCTCCATTGTATGTATAGCTTCCTGGCCACAGCAGGGTGAATAACATTCAAGAATTCTTCAAAGGAATATACAGATTTAATCTCTAGAAATGATTTTACCATGGAGCCATTCTGGGAATCGTGCAGCCATACACTGCTGCAACGTAATCTATAGCACTCCGTAAGTGATTTCCCTGAGATCTCCCTACAGGCCTTAGCTGGATTATACCACATGTCTGAAAGGCCCATTGTCAGTAGTTCTTGTTTGACATAGATGAGCCAGGAGATATTCGCTGCCTTACTTGAAGTCAGTACTTCTTGCAATTCGTTTATATACTGAAAGGAGTTCGGGGGTTATCCATAACCTCCTCCAGAACCTAAGGGGTTTGATAGATAATTCCTCCTGGATAGGGAGTAAACCCAAATCGAGCCTTAGCGGTAGAAGGGGTGTACTTTGGGGAAGCAGCAGCAACTGCCGCAAAAATCTATTCTCTACTTTGGCGATTTCAGGCCTAGAGGCATGCCCACAAAGTTCCCCTCCATACAATACCGCTGCTCTCGCCCTAGTTTTATATATTTCAAGCCCTGGGGTTATAGGCCTAAATGTAGAGGCATTAGACATCTTTAAGATTCCCCCCACTGTTTAGGACAATCTGAGTTGGGATTTAGCAAGATGGGGACCCCAAGAGAGGCTTTCGCTTAATGTGACACCTAGATATTGAAATGTCTGGACTCTCTCTAATCTAACCGAATCCAGAATAGGTGCTGGTCTAGTGTGTAATGAGGGGTTAAAAATTATAAATTTAGTCTTGTCTACATTGATCTGTAATCCGTGAGCACAGCAAAAGTTGTTAAAACCATTCAATATGTGTTGTATTCCTATGGGTGACTTGGAAAGTAGGAGAGTAATGTCGGCAAACATTATAGCCGAAACTTTCCTGCCTGCCAATCTAGGTGCATCGTTATTTGGCACTGCATCCAAGTGTGATATCAACCCATTCACATACAAACAAAACAGGGTTGGAGCCAGGACGCACCCTTGCCTGACCCCCCTGTTCACCGGAAACCTAGCAGACAGTACTCCTCCTCTCGCACACCTGACCTGTGCAAAATTCTGAGTGTGGAGCCTCACCAAAATCCCCAATAATGTATTCGGAACTCCCAAGTCCCGAAGCACAGCCCAGAGTTTCCCCCTGGGCACAGTATCAAAGGCGGATCGGAGGTCTACAAACACCATGTAGAGGCTGCCACCCTCTATTAGCACAGTCTTCCAGTACAGCATGACTAAGCGGAAGATCTGGTCCATGGTGGATGTATTCCTCCTGAAGCCAGCCTGATAGGGGGAAAGAATTTCATTCTCATTGATCCACTCCTGCAAACGATCTAAGATGAGTCGTGAGAAGATTTTTGGGGGGACATCAATGAGGCTGATGGGTCTGTAATTAACAGGGAGCAGAGGGGAGCCCTTTTTATAAATTGGTATAATCTCTGCTCCCAGCCACGTGCCCGGCACCTCTGTACCACGCAAAATAGTATTAAATAAAGCGCAGAGATATGGCGCCCAAATCTTCGGTTGATCTTTAAACATATCCCCGGGGAGTTTATCTATCCCTGGTGCTTTACCCATTGTCAGTTTTCCAAGGGCAATAGAAACGTCCTCAGGGGTAAATTCCAAAACCTCCACAACCCCAGATATAGGTATATGCAGAGGCATAAGATCTAAATCAGAAGTCGCTGCATATAGGGATTTAAAATGTGTTTCCCACACCCCCGTGTCTAAATTGGCTTCAATCGCATTGCGGGGTTCATCACCCCCCGAGTTCACGATGGCCCAGAATCTCCATGTTTCCTTATTAGCAAGCGCGGAGGCTAAATTCTGCCATCTCTCCCAGTCCCAATCTATTTTTGCCTGTTTCATTGCTTCTTTATACAATGACCTAAATGCACTGATTTTTGGCCTATCAGTGCCATCTTTAATGGCACTTACCAAATCCGTTTTTAACCTCCTGCAATTGGCATTGTACCAAGAAGAGAAAGGGGGCACCCTGGTCTTGTTTAATGGAGCAATCGGGTTAAAGATGCCTGCTAGACTGTCCACCAGTTCCTTGTGAACTGTAAGCAGGTTCACCGATACACCTGGGCTCAGAACTTGTGCCCAGATATCACTTGCCTTTATAAGGAGGGGAAGAATTTGTGTGTATAAGCTGGAGAGTGCATCCCTCTTCGCAAGCAAATTCCCCCACTTAACCCGCCTCCTGTTGTTAGTGATAACAAGGCCGGGGTCATTGGTCAATACATTATGGCTTATTAAAGTATAGGGAGATTCCATCTTCAACATCAGGGCGTTATGGTCACTATCCATTCTATTCAATACCTCCAGATCCACTATCTTTGGCCACATCCGGGTTTCTACCATAACATAGTCCAAGTGGGATTCATGATCTTTTTTATTATATGTACACTTGGAGGGAATATCTGAGGGCTTGCGACCATTAACCGCCCTAATCGAGTTATGTAGTGTTAAAGTTGTGATCTGCATGGCCAATGGAGACCATGCCTTAGCATAAGGGGACTTACAGGGTGGTATTCCCCAATACTCGTCTTCTCCCATCAACATCCCCTCGTTCAACCCTCGCAGGGGCTCGTAGTGGCAGTTGAAATCGCCAGCGACCACATACTGGGTGTCGCGACTTAGGGAGTCAAGAAAAACCGATAATTCCCCAATGGTACTAGACTCCTTGGCCAAAGCAGTCGGTCGAGAGTAGACATTAACCACTGCCAATTTATGTAATGTGGGCCATGTCATAAGGACACATTGAATATCGTCCGAGTTAGTCTGAATCGATTCCGCCTTGCAACCAAGGTGTACACCAACCCACGTTGTCAGGCCACCAGAGGGTCGGCCTTTGCCTCCCCACCGGGCCTTGATGTTAAAGGCCGCGAACCCCAATCTATGCAACTCCTCCCTAGCCCAAGTCTCCTGAAATAGAATGACATCAGAAGTATCAACAAAAGTACCCAAATCTGGGCAGGCTAACTTGCTTTTCAAGCCCGCCACATTCCATGACATTATAATCATGTGCTCAGAGTGCCCCTGAATGTAATGTGGGGTGTCTAGTGAGTGGGTTGGGCACCCCTGCTGATATATATCGGTTGCCCGCGATGAGGCATCACTGCTACTTTCTGGATTAATTGAGGGGTCCTGCTCGCTGGAAGTGCAGCCAGTTTTCTGTGTGTGGGGATTTGTAGTGGTCCCTATAGGATAAATAGGAATCCCCCGAGTACAAGGGGGCAGATTACTTTCCCTTGCTACCACAGTGGACTCAGGAACCACGGTATCACCCGCATTATTACCCCGTGTTACCTGGTTATAGCAACCCAGTCAGTCAACCTGATCCAGGTAGCTATACCTGTTTGAGCAGGGGGTATAATACCGTGCCAAAGCATATGGATCACGTCTGGACTTCCCACCTCCTCCCCAACGCGAATATGGAACAGAGGACCATCCTTCTTCCTGGGGCCTCAGAAATTCACTAGGGTAAAAGAACGTGAGGGGGCGAACTCCTATTTTTGTGTCTGGGCAGGGTGTATCCCACTTACAGATGTATTCTGCTGTCCTGGGATCCCTAAAGTTGACTATCACACAATCACCAGTTAGAGATTTGGGGATACACCCCACCCTTCTAACCATGATAATCTCACTTCTAAAATCAGGGGGCAAGGGCCTATAGTTGCTAAGCCATTGTATTGTTTTATTTTTCAGAGAACTAAAGTTCTCTCTACTTGTGGCACTAATTTCAGGTACCCCCGTGAGGACTACCAAATAAGGGCTTGCTTCCGGGGGCAGATCGATTCTCGGAGTAATTCTAGGGGCCTCTCCCATACCTCCCTTCCGTGCTACCCTGCCAATATCACTATCATTGACAAGGGGGGCCGTTCTTATATTGTTGTGATCTAACTGCTGGATGTCAGTAGGCCTGGCTTCATGTTGTATGTGTGGGAGATTGAGTGTTGGCGGGCACTACCTGTGGTGTAACCTGTGGGATGGGAGGTGGCCGAGACTCTAAACATGTAGAGGTGGCGTCTGTCACTGCCCCCCCAGCCCTACTGTTAGGAATACAATTACAGGAACACTGTGGGCATACTTTAATAGCGACACTGCCTGAAATACCCTTTATTTGTTGTTCAAGAATCGTAAGATGGGTCGCTATACTGTCGAGTCTCTTTTCCAGAGGACCAAGGAGGGAGCGCAACAGCGCATCTAATTTCAATGATAAAAAATCCCCATCTACTTGGGGCACTATAGCTGAAGGAGCCTGTGCCTGGCCTAAGGACCCCCCTGGAAGCACTTGGTGCGAGGACACTGGGAGCAAAACACAGCTTCCAGGACCCTCGGTGCCCATATTAGGAGCCTCAGGAACTTTGTTATTCCGGCGTTTTAATTGTTTAACTCCCCCAGATTTTACACTTGGTGCACTGGGGGCTTGAGGCTTCATTTTTAGAGTCGTCCCTGAGACTTTGCCCTTTTTGTTCCGTAGAATCGGTCCATGCCTAATCACTGGGGGCATTAAGTCTCTCGGGGTCAGCGACGAATCGTCACAACTCAAAGGTCGCTATGTGATGTTTCATCTAAAAATTGGGTAAGGGGTTGGATGGTTATTTTAGGACCAGTGCTATTAGGGGCTCCCTTAGAAGCTTTAGGCGTACGGGCATTAGCAAAGTGGCCCAACGAAGATCTCTTAGCCAGGGCAAGGTCCTGCGATACTCTGCGTTCCATAAGAACAATGCCCTGGTCGATCACAGAATTAGCTCTTACTATGAAGTGATCTAGAGTACCAGTAAGGTTGCCATTGGGAACAAGATTCCTACCCTCTTTGGTTGCCATAAGACTGTCAAAACGGTATAGTTTATAGAGTAGAAGTAGTTGGACACTAATTGATTACTACAATCAACCTATACAAGTCTAGGTACAGACATGGAGCATGCAATATTACTGAAGAGTAACAAGTGTAAGTAAGAACACATACAATTTTGTCCACAGAGTAAGGAGGGGGGGCCCGGTCCGGTCTCTGCCGGTCTCTAATGGGCTACAACGGGCCTGCCCTTAGCCCGGGCTTCGCCCCGGTCTGCGCCCCGCACGCGTCCTGCTTACGCGAGACAGGAAGTGACTTAAATAAGGAGGAGGAGGAGGAGTCGGTAAGAGGAACCAGGTGCGGCAGGTAAGCAATCCGCAAGGCGCCCTGGTCCTCGCAGTCCCGAAAGATAAAAGCAGAGTTCAAAAGTATCGTTGTCCTCGTTGTCCTCCTTAAACACCAATCAATGGCTCCGTGGCAGCCCCAGCGAAGAAAACACAGTCCGAGCCTGCGAGCGGCGCCCGCGAAGCGGGGGCCGCGAGGCACTAAATAGTAGGCAGGGGAGGAGTCGGGAAGAGGAACCAGGTGCGGCAGGTAAGCAATCCGCAAGGCGCCCTGGTCCTCGCAGTCCCGAAAGATAAAAGCAAAGTTCAAAAGTATCGTTGTCCTCCTTAAACACCAATCAATGGCTCCGTGGCAGCCCCAGCGATGAAAACACAGTCCGAGCCTGGTTGATGATCATAGCATAACTGGATAGCTTGTATATCTGGACTATTAATCGATACTTCCTCGACCCTGTACCAGGCATTTTGTCTCACCCAGATTGTTAACCCTCCAGATGGTCTACCTTTTCTACCTCCAACAGCCGGTTTTGAAAAGTTCAAGTACCCTGGACGGAATATACTTTCAAGAGACCAAGTCTCCTGAAAGATACATACATCACTATTTTCTATAAAATCCGACCAATCGGATGAGACTATCTTAGAACGTAGCCCTGCTATATTCCAGGAAACAAAGTCTAGTCCTGGTTTCACATAATCGGGCATAATATTACAAAAGGCCTCCTGTACATAGGTTCCCTGAACCTCTGTCAGCATATCCAAATCACAAATGGTCTGAGGCGAGGAGAGAACAGTTATTCCATTTTTATCAAACCTAACCCCTCCCTCCACAGAGACATGTCCCTTCTTACTGTAGTTATAATCGTTTGAGGGGGGCCTAATTTTTACACCATCTATATTAGTTTTGTTAGTAGTTTGCTGTGTCGAAAGAGGAGTTGACTTTAAGCATCAATCTACTTTTTCCAAAGAGGAACTTTCATTATGAAGTTCCTGGGGGATAACTCCTTTCTGGTTCGGGAACTTTGCGGGGGCGTTGTATTTTATCCTAATTATGGATGAGGTCAAATGAGACGTTCTTAAATCAAATGCCACCAAATTATCCACTAATTCGGCTGAGTTTAGAGTTAGGCATACGTAATCTGAACTATAATCAGTCCTCTCAATTTGTTGGGCGGCAAGTATGTCTTCCCTTATTAATGACCTACAGTTCCTCATGTGCCGAAGCCACTGGGTGCTTTTATTGATCAGGGATTCTTCGTCTTCCCTGAGTAAGCTAGGATTTTTTTTAGGTACATTTATTAAATATATTTGATTTTTTGTACTGTAAGGCAAAAAACTTCTTTGTGGTTGATTTGGCCAATGCTGGAAAGGGCCTAAATGGCTTCGGGGATGCAACAATCTTATATTGACTTGGTCGCCATAACTCTTGTTATCTTGCCGGGAAATAAAATGACTATCGCGAAATGACTGAGCATAGGGGTGCGGGGTCCCATTAATAATCTGTTGTGTCTCATTTGGGATTGAATGGAGAACAGTCAATACTGTTTCAACACCATCCTGGGGCTTACCCTTGGTTACCATGTCTAAAGCATCCCACGAAGACCCCCCAGGTGTGCATGGTCTGACAACATTTGAACGATTATCATTATTGATCATTTTGGCCGTATCAGTTAGTTTTTCTGTTAGCTTTTCGATCAGGGCCTTTAGGACATTAACAAGTTCTATAAATACACCCGGCTGTAATATCAAACTTGCTTGTTCCGGTCGAATCTCCCTCATGCATGCACATTTACAAGGGTGTGGTGATGATGTTTGATGTATAACACCCTCGTGGCCTATACATTCTTGCGATTTAGCCAACACAGTATTCTCAACAAGGGTCAATAGGGGGGTGAATCTATTACTGCAATCTACAATACACTCCAAATTGCTTGCATTTACTATTTGCTCATCAAGGGGTTGAACAGCCTCACTTAATAAATTCCCCACTACGACGGGCTCAATTATACCCTTGTCCACTGATATTTTAAACATGGCCGGTATAGATATAGAGCCTGAAGATGTGGATTGAATTTTAGGGGGAGTGTGTTGAGAACTACTGACATTGTTTACTGCGTCTGATGGAACTATCAACATCCCTTCACAAACTTTGATCAAATTATCTATACGGTCCATGACACCATTATTCCTTTTAATGACAACATTTTTAAATCCCTTTTTGGGCTTTTTTTCCTTCTTTTTTGTAGTTACCTATTGCCACTTTCAAGGTAGTTTTATCCTCATCTGCGTATCATTTTCTCCACTTTCTTGCTGCCTGTTTGCAGCCCTTTAAGTTTTTATTAGCTTTACATTGCACCAGGAAGCTGACAACCTGTGTGGGTTTTTTTTCTTCATTGGGGTGTTGCTTATCTGGTCGCAAAGTGTTAAATAGTTTTCATCCACCTGTTTATGTACATCAAAAGGGCTTTTAACCGTGAATACATGGGATTGTTTTGCTGTTTTCAGCATATGCGGCGGGCTGAGCGTAGTGGAAGTTTAAGTGGAAACGTTTCTCTATATAGTGTCAAGAAAAAGAATACATCCATTCCTCGCAACACCAGTACAGATCTTTACCATATCTTCAGTTAGCCAAGCACATTCATCAATAAAAGTGCACTTCGCAGCAATCTCTCACTTTAGGAGATCGGGAAACTCTTATCTATGGTCTACTAGAATAATTAAACAGTTCCTCAAGGGACTCTTTAGAGCTTTTCCACCAATAAAAGAGCCTCCTACTTCTTGGCATCTCAACGTGGTATTAAGTCAGTTAATGAGAAGACCATTTGAACCAATCCACAAGACATAGTTGAAATATCTGTCATGGAAGACGACTCTGCTATTAGCACTAACATAAGCAAGAAGAGTTAGTGAATTGCAAGCATTCACTATGATACATCTGTTCATGCAATTCAAAAAAGACAAAGTGATCTTAAGGACTAACCCTAAATTCATACTAAAGTACCTTTGTCTTTAGTACAATAGGTTCGTTGAGATGGAAATCCATTCTTTCCAAACCCACAAACTATTGCTGAGCGATATCTGCATACTTTGGATGTTAAAAGGTGTGTTAACAGAACAAAACAGTTCTGTAAATCTGATCAATTGTTCATCGCCTATGGCAATTTGAATGAAGGGCTACCTGTCTCTAAATCTTCCTTTGTAAGATGGATTGCAATAGCCATTCAAATCTGCCATAACGCTGCAGGACGACCCTTAAGTCCTAGAGTCAAGGCTCGTTCAACAAGAGCTGTTTCTACATCCACAGCTTTATTTGCTGGCCACATGGTCCACCAGGCATACCTTTACCTATCATTATTGCCTGGATGCTACAGACAAAGCTGATACAGCGGTGGGACAGGCTGTGTTGTGCCATCTATTTCAGTAAGGTAAACCTCTTTCCTTTTTATGTATTTATTTTCCCACCATCCGCTCTTGTTATGTTTGTTTCCATTATGCTTGTTACAACCATTGACCATATTTGCATTATTATGGTATGCTAATATGTATTTATGTTTAGTGCTAACTATTCGGATTCAGGCATGTGAATCTATGAAAGATCCAACCCTGGAGTAGCAAATACGTTACTTACCTGTAACTGTTCTCCATTATTGATATCTTTCATAGATTCACATGTGACCCACCCATCTCCCCTAGAGCCTCCCCTTTACTAGTTGGGATTATATTTATTCCCACTTGTGCTTGAAAATCTGAGGGAACTAGCCTCTGTGGGTAAAGTTCTAGAGGGTGCTGTCACCTGTTCGGTTGTAGAAGTTTGGTCCTTTTAAAAAAAAAAAGAAAAAAAAAGAAAAGGCCATGGATAGGCTATTAAATTCATGACCTAGTTCCATTGTACCGTAGTCTACTAATTTGATTGCTTTGATATAATACTGTGGGATTCCCAATTTGACGACTGGGAATGATTCGAGCATGTGAATCTATGAAAGTTACCAATACTGGAGAACTACAGCTACAGGTAAGTAACTTATTTTGTTCCTGGGGAGGCTGGAAGAATAATTAAAGCATATCTTAATTTATTGTATAATATTTGGGTATTTTAGTTTGAGTAATTATTGTCTAAAAGTCCCCCAAGCAGTCAGTTCAGATTTCTTGCCCCTAATATTGCTAATTCATATGTCAGAACCCCAAGTACTTTGACTTTTTTTGTTTCCTGATGATTTATCTGGAACTATTTCAATGCAAAACAATTCCTGCGTTTTTAGCTTAAGTAGCTATGGAAAAGATTGTTATTTTGATGGTTTAGCATGTTTCTTCTGATTTATATCTAGGGAAAAAGTCTACTTTGTTTGGTTTTAGCGCATGTTGTTTTAGATAAGTTGTTTAGTTTTGCACTGTGAAGTAGAGGTTGATAGTCAATCATCTTGGTTGACCGTATGCCAGCTAGATAATTTTGATGTGATTTTAGTTTTTTTCAGTATTTTTACCAAATTATTTATCCATTGCTGTGAGGTTAGTAGGCAGTTGCATGTGTTTGATTAGAACTGTATATAAGATTTTCATTTATGCTTCCCAGTTTGCTCTGTTTTAAACGTAGCTCCATCATCTGATGTGCTCATGTTGTGTGTTTCTAATACACCTCAAGATTGAGACTTTTTTGATTTGTGTTACTCTGTTAAAATATAGTTAATTATTGAGAATTCATGTCTGGTTTATTTGAATTTTTACTGGAATTATTAATTGTTCTGAGCATGGAACAATCTTTCATGGGAGCTCCTTTAGTTAACATTAAAGACTGTTGGTCAGTGTTTCAAGGACCTTATTCAGAGGATTCCTATTAGTGAGTCTACATGACTTTCCTTGGTGATGCATTAAAGAGTGAACAAACAATTGGGGATGGGGGAGGATACGGGGGGAACTGGGTGAGGGACGATCATACAGAAGTCGGTCTATGCTGCTGTTACTGGTTTTGAGTTTTGTTTGTTATTACCTATGGTATCTGTTTAATTACCCATACTGAATAATCTGAATAGGCTCTGTGCAACACAATAACGGAACCACATCGCTGATACACGGTGTCTTTTACCCTAGTTGGAATGGACGAACTGTTGAAGTTCTACTTGTACCTGAGTCAATGAAGTCACCGACATGCATGTTAGTTTTATACCTTCCCTACTGTAATGCCTACTTGAGATCGATGGATGGTTCAATATATGGTCGGCCATACATATTGTTATTTGTCTGACATGAAGATGTAAACCATGAAATTAATAAAAACAGATTTAAACAAAAAAAAAAAGTGAACAATGAGGAACGATATTAATCCATAAGCCAAAAACAAATTGACACCATTAATTTTGACCTACGAACGACTAAAAATTAAATATCAAGTTGTGACCTCATCAGTCCACATGCGAAAATATTAACTTTTAGCAATTGGAAATAGATAATGCTGATCGTCAATAAATCTTATTTGACACTGTTGTCGAGGTATGAATATTTTAACTACTGGCAGTCGCCAGTAGGTAGTTATAGTCAGGACCTAGTTTCCTTAGGAAAAGCGTTTTTTGTTTTGCTAATTACTTTGGTGTCATTTGACGAATCTTCACAAAAGTATCAAAACTAGTTTGCCAGTTACATGGGGAAAACGTGTTTTCCCCATGCAATTTCTCATAGGGATTTTGGACAAAACTACAGCTCGAAGCGCTTCACGGAATTATGCCAAATTTAGCAGAAAGCTAAATCTTGGTCCAAAAAAGAGTGCCCTGACCCCAAGGGACTGATAGAGGGGTCTGTGAGGGACCCCTCATGAGCAAGAAATTGCCCCAAAGCCTTTTTTTTTTGTTGGGAGTGCGTGAGGATCTGCAGATCTTCACGAATTCAGGTGGATCTAGACCTCGAATATTTAAAAAAAACACAAGCACCCCCTCAGACCCACACAACTCTTCACACCCACACTTACACAGCCATACAGCCACTCACACAGTCACTTACAGACCCACAAAACCACTTGCACCCACACAGTCACTCACACACCTACTCGCACACCCATACACAGGCAGTGACACACTTATAGAAATTGCAATGGCATATGTTTTTTATTAAAGTTGTTGTTGTTTTAGTGTTGAATGTGTGCAATATAACCAACAGACCCCTTATTTGTCCGAGAATTCACGACCAATCCTTAAAATTAATTTTAAAAAAAAGATGTGGTGCATTGCATTTATAGAAAGACTACAAAAGATATCTTACCGTAATTTTAAAATATTCAATTTTAAAATGTATATAATAAGAATGTATGAATAAAATGTATTTATAAACTTGTGAACATCTAAATTGAACTTATGGATCAAAATGTAAGACCATTTATACCCAAATATTTTAAAAACTGTAAAATTCACTAAAGAAACGAAATGTTACAGGGATTTTTTTGGGGGTGCAGTTTTATATAGCGTGAACTAGACCTGAAGGTATCGGAAAGCTTTACATGAGCACCAGTTATGTTACTGACGGACACATTCATTTTCAATAGACACGGGGAGATTAAGTGATTTGCCCAGATTCACAGAATGTTGAGCAACCCTGCAGAGACTCAAGCCCAGTTCCCCACCTCCGTGGTTGACCGCCCTAGCCGTTAGGCCACATTCTCTCCCAAGTTATAGTTAGGAATTAGGATTAAAGAAATCTTAGAAATTCACTGAAAAAAACCAAAAGTTACAGGGATGTTATAATTGGGCTCAGATTTTACATACAGAGTCATAGATATTCAGCAGTTCTATTTATCTCAAATACCTATAACTCATGCCCTAAGGTAACTATAACTTGCGGCCTCACCATGCAGTGCTACTTATCCCACATATTACATCACTCATGACATTTCCTATGACATCATTGATAATATCACTGCAACTTTTGCTGTGTAATTATTGATGAGCAAACTGTGCATTGCGGGGGCGTGAGTTATAGTTACCTCAGGGCATTAGTTATAGTCACGTGAGATAACTATAACTGCTGAATTTCTATGGTTTTGTGTGTGTGTGTGTGTGTAACATCTGAACCCAACTATAATGTCCTGTAACCTTGTTTTCAGTGAATATATATATATATTGAATGTATATATACATATATTTGCTAATATTTACCACATAATACACTGTTAACTATGGTCTAAGGTTTTATGGAGAAAATGTTATTGTAAAAGATGTTGGAAAGTAATTTTTGGGAATAAGATTTTATCAAAATCAGTTTCCTAAAACTGGTAGGTATCAACTTCTGCTGTTGTGTGCTGTTTCATGTTTCTGGTTTACAGATGTACTCAAGCACAGTTCTCAAACTTTTCTGAAAAGCTTAGAAATCTATTCAACGTTAGTTCGAAGGATACAGACTCTGCCAAATCCATGGGTGCTCTACAGCACCAACATTTTATGGTTGATCACGTTGAAAACAGCTAATTGGTCTGGTAGGCAACCTTGCCAACCACACAATGCATTTGTACAACCCTATCCTGCACAGCAGCAAGAAGAGTCACAAAGCCGCCAATTGCAAATAGTTAAATTTCATTGCAGTTTCAGCTATCATGAGAAAAGGTTCCTATACAAATTATTCCATTCTCAATCTCCTTGATTGCCAAACACCTGTGGGGGAAGGTTGAACAATAGTCCTCTTGACTGAAGTGAAACAGACAAATATGTTCTATCCCTTGTGCTGAAAAAACATACTTGTCAAATTAATCAAATTCATCCACACCTTCCACCACCCAAACACAAAGCGAACAAAAACATTTGTTTGTTGCTAGAGAAGCTTGTTGTATTACTCACGAAAGCAGCTATAAAGGATGTTCCTTTACACGAAAATGGAACATGAGCATATTCAGTCTACTGCTTGATTTCGGTCTCCTCTGAACACACATTTACAGACCGTTCACTTCAAGATGGCATCTCTTCAGAAAGTCATCTCACTTTTACATCATCAGATTTTCATGCGAACCTTAAATC
The DNA here is from genome assembly GCF_964204655.1 of Triturus cristatus. Lineage (NCBI taxonomy): Eukaryota > Metazoa > Chordata > Amphibia > Caudata > Salamandridae > Triturus > Triturus cristatus. The sequence continues at coordinate 338,440,738 of NC_140591.1, read as the reverse complement.
TTAAGGATGCATATTGGCACATCCCAAAGTATCCAGCTCATCAGCAGTAGCTACAGTTTCCGATAGTTGGATGACATTACCTTCTCAAAGTGCTCTACATACAAAAACTCCAAGTTTTATTTTTTTACCTTTGTTGTGGCATGAAACTCATAGATGGAGATATACTCACTGTAACACACCTTTAAACAGTTTTTTGTTTTTGGAGTTTTATATAACACAAACTCGACCGAAGGTATCAGAGCACTTTACAGGAGCATCATTCACGTCACAGGCAGATACAATCATTTTTGGTAGGCATGGGAAAATTAAGTAATTTGCCCAGAATTGCAGGATGTTGAGTGTCCCTGTCGAGACTCGAACTTGGTTCCCCAGCTTCGAGGTCAACCGCTCTCGCCGTTACGCCACATCCTCTCCCCCTAGGTTAAGTTACAAAGTCCATTGACCATCTCTTAGTATAGGGTCAGCTGCTTGTAGACTAATTGGGTAAGGGCTTGGGAGCAGCTTGCACATGACACGTGTAAGCACACATGTTCATGTGTAGACCGAGTGAGGCAGACTGTTGTCTCTAAAATGTATCCAGTCTAAACTATTTGTCGCTTGACACATAAGAATGCTAGGGCCTTACCCTTCATTTGAGTGCTAAAAGGGAATGCACCTTCAATTTTGGGTAAAGTGTATAACTTAAGTGGATTTTCAAAATGTGCACTTTGTCTACAGTTAGTTAATTTTCCCCAGTTTGTTGCCTAAACAGTACATGGACCGGAGATGCTTACTTGTATGCAGGCTATTGAGCAATATCCTGAGTCAAGACTTTTAATTTAAGGTTAGTTTTAGCCACAGCATGTGATCTTCAAGACCTCAAGCTGCAAACAAAAAATGGTAATTAGCTGTAACCCTTGGTTTGCAGATTGTTCTGTTGTAGCCGGACGTGATCCTCCTGTGCCCCTTCTGGCTCAAAATCACTAATGAGCACATCCGATTTACTACGTTTAATAATCCAGTGGCACCTAAACTCCAGTGGAAATGATCTGTCATGTAATCGGATGGGATATTTGTTCCCTGGTGCATTGTGGGTTTCGTTCACAATTTCGATTCATTTATTGCATTCGCTAAACCAAAATAAACCTTTTAAAGGAAATCAATATGTGGCATTCGGAACACTAGAAGGCATGAGATTGCACAGCATGTGATCTACAACATTACAAGTGCCAAAACTACTCTTACAGTATTACTTTGGTTCCTGACATGTTAGTGGAAACTACTCTGTGGATTTATCAGCATGTTCTGCACCCTTCAAGGTTGACTGCTTCAGAGTGTTTCAATAGAGGGCTTCCGGAAAAATCAATAGGTTCTGAATTCTCTTGCTCGTCTTTGCCTGGTCCATTGTCCTCCTGTAGATGCCAAAACATTGTCATAGTAGTGATCTTTCGCCAGTATTGAAATCCTTTGGCAGCACAGATGTTACAACTCCAAAGTAAAGCTGGAATGAATATTTGAAAAATACTTCTTTGGAATACAGATTATGTTAATTACAAACATTATTATCATTCTATTCCATCACTGGAATTGTTCATACAATCCAGTACATGATTCTGAACATTGCTGTTTTCTGCCACTCTAGTCTGTCTTCTTAGTTTGTCATAGCAGTTGTTGCACTTACTACTGTGTGCGATACACTGAAATCAAATCAATTGTTAGTCAAGGAGTTTCTAGCAGATGCAATGACAATTTGTGCTTCTTAGATCTTTCATGGTGCATGCATGTTATGAAGGGCCTTTGTGTGTTGAGAAGCCACATAGTGAAAAATCTGCAAGAACATATTCAGGGAATTTTTTAAGAAATTATTTGTCCTTTTTTTCTTCAGTTGGAAAACACCTTTCTACATCTTCTCATATACACCCCATGAGACAAGTTTTGAAGTACTTAGACGTGAAAATGGCATTGCAGATGTTTGCAACAGCTCAGGGAGTTACAGGTTTGACCATGTTCTGCTCAATTGCCTGGACCTCTGCCGTGGGTGGCACTGGGCACAGAACAGCAATATCCCTTAGTACTGTTGAAAAGATTTCCATCAGATGATTTCACCTTTGTGCATGAATATAAAATTTTACATGCAAGGTGGACCACTTTTTCCACCCAGAAGTACTCCGCGTGCCCAGAAAGATTTGTGGATGGGGCCCAGACCCTGCCCCCATACTGCTTCTTTACAGGCCCTCCTCTACTTACATATACTTTTGAAAACTACTGACTGACTAGGCAAAGCAATTATAAACTGTTCAGATCCTTCGGTACGTTCGGTTGCACCATTTTGTAAAAATGCAGGCATATTAACTTTTTTTTCTTTGTCTTTTTAGGTTTCATCATTTACTTTGGATATGGTGTGCGGAACAGCACGGAAGCTGCAGCATATGCAGCTTCAAATACTGCAGAGAGAAGCTCAAATGGCTGCAAACGAACACCCAACCAGAACATTGATGAGGCGGCTCCTGAGAAAGAGGCCTTCCTTGACGATGCAGATGAGTCCTCCTCTGTCAACCCGTGGAGCACAGAAGAAGCCTAAACTGAAACCAACACATGCAGTCTGCAGCTGCCTTTGTTTGAGGCAAAGTTCGAAGGAGAAGCTGTAAAGCAGGCTGAGCTAAGGGCACACTTGCCATCTCTAGCTGCTATGCTATTGATTTTAATCCATTTATTTGTGTGTGAAAACAAAGGGTAGCTTTTTCCTTGGTAGCTAACCACCAATGCTGCTATGATCTTATGCTACAAAAGAACACTTTCCTTTCATTAGGTCTGCAAGTTAAATCTTTGTTACTTGATTATAGAAAGACAGTTTCGTATGGAGAAAGCATCAGAAAGACTTCAGGATGGTAAAACCATGATGATATAGTTTGTTTGCGGCGGTGTCACAATATACGACCTCATACAAGGCTTTCCCGGAAAGAAGCAACATTTGTGGTATTTGCTGCATGCAGAAGGTTGGATAATTTTCATTACAGTCTGTTGGGTTCATGGTTGATACGCACAGGGACTCCTCAACCCACCTTGGTTGTAGATACCACCATGACCCAGGCTGCACAGGTCTTTCCAATGTTGAAGCAAGAAATGCAAAGAGTGCTGCATATGACCGAAGAGCTGGTCTCCTCTGATTGTACCAGCAAAAGGAGTGACATTTTTTAATACCCGTTAATTCGCCCAACAATCCATTTTTACTAAACCGTGTAAATGGCTGCACAAATCGTGGATGTCCAAAGACTAATATTTAACATTAAGTTTGGAGCTGAAAGATATTTTTTAGAAGTATTAACTTATTTTTTGTACGCTGCTTATTGTGTCTCACGGGCAAAGGTTTGGTAGCTTTTATAATGTTTTTATTAAAACTTCCCTGTACATTACGGTGGCGCTTAGAAGGGACCTCAGTGTTGCAGATTCTCTTAGTCCTCTCTTCATGAAAATGATGTTCCCATAGACATTACCTATGCACCTCCAGTGCCAGCTACTCTTTGCTGTTGGAATTCTGAACTGTTAATACAGGTATTCTCTAAATCGTTGCAAAGTGAGGTGTTGTAGTCTCCATAACAAATGTGCAACAGCAGGCCCTGAAGAATCTAGCATGTATTTAACACCCAGTTCACGCGCAAGTAGGCCGAAATACACAAATTCCAGACTTATGCTGAATACATACATTTCTGCGTATCTGGGAATGCACCTGAAATTCTAGAAATATTCATGGATTTTTTTTTACTGTTCGTTGATTTCCGTGCGTTCTCCTTGTGCCCTATATATACTCCTGTGAATTGCCCACAAAAGTGAGTATTGCGATCATATGAATTTGCCTAATCAAATTTCCTACACATTGCATCAAATATGAACATGTTTTCATATCCAGTCGGCAAATTTGCTGTGGCATGTTTTGGTGCATAGATTAAAGGTCAACTACTTGGATTGCTTTTGTGAAGTTCAAATGTGGTCATTCACAAAGCTTCCAACTACCCCCCACTCTCTCTACACTTACTGTAAATTTTCATCTGCAGAAACTAGAACCTATATGCAGATTGTCTTTAGTTACAAGTGGAAATCGCACTCCACATCATCCACAAATCCTTATTGTGTGATTTCTGAATACAAAAGTCACCCTCTAGCAATTTACAGTGTTATTCTTATGTTGGAACAGAGAATTTCAGGAATGTGCCTGCCTCTTACCAGTATGACACTGAATCCACGAAACATTGTCAATAGGCTACAAGCGACATTAACACCTCATGTAGATGTGCACTTTCCCATACTTATCAGTAAAGCATTTCTACACATTTAACTGGAATAGTAGCCATGAGTCAGAAGTATTCTCCTCTACCCCTTGATGGAAGCCTTACTGTAAATAATTTGTAATTACCATTAGCACAGATATTGTGCTCCACAGCCCTGTTATTGAATACTTTTTTTATGTTAAAAAAAAGTTCTATTACGCAGGATTTTCACTGTAAATAGTTCTGTGGATGAGTGAGTGAATGATCTATTTAGCGCCTGACAAGCACAGAGCATCTTGCCTTAGCCTTGTTATTATAGTTGGTTATATGTTTACAACTTGCAATTTAGTATAGTTTGGAGAGTGTTTTACTGTACTTTATTTCAGGGTTAGCTTTAAAATACATTTCTTTGTGTAAATGGTTTTTAGCTTTGTGCCTGTGAAATTAATTCTGGCTGCTTATTCTTGCAAAGTTTCGGACCTTTGCAAAAGTTTGCCTGTGGCTGGGTAATTTAATGTAAAGAAAAAAAACTATAGGTGAGATTTTTCTGGAGGATTGTTTTTTGTTTGCCCCCCACAAAATCCACTGTTTACTGGATTTTTTCCTGCTAAGTGGTTTTTTTAACAAGTTTTACCAACTTTGTGAAATTTTAAAAAACAAAGCTTCACAAAGTTGGTGAAGCTCAACTTCGTTAGATGAATATTATGCTTTGCATTAGTAATTTGCATTATGTTTGTGATTACTTGAAAGTGAGGTTTACCTGAAGAGGGAATTAACCCCCATTTATTTCAGTCAGGCTGAAATTAGACAAAACTCTTTGAATCTTTGCCTCAACGTCACGGCTGTGGAAAGCACTTGTTTTGTTACTTTTTTAAAAGGTCTAGAATGGTATTCATTCTCTTAAGATGCTATTTTTCTGTATATTTGAGTGCCACTGTTGTTAACGTTACAAGAATGTACTGTAGAGCCTGCAGACTTACACTACAGACACCCTACTGCAATTTAGTTTCAATAAACTTTCTTCTGAAGCAGTCTTTGCAGAAACTCCCATGTTCGACCTAAAATTTATGCTGAATTCCATTCATTGGAAGAAAACAATACATCTGTCACCCAGTTCTGGAGACCTATAGCTATACACTATTACATAGCTATTGCTACCACTTCCTTCAAGTTCATGAGAAAACGGTGAGGCATTCAGCCATTGAGCAAGATTGTTTTCTGTAGGTGGTCGGGGGGATGCGATACATTCCACTGTTGTCACTATTTTTTGGAGGGGGAAGCTTGTGTTGGGACCACTAAATATGATAACTTTTATAATTCAAACCCGATAAATGTAAGCTGCCGGCAGTGTGGCATAAGCTATGTGCATCAGAGAGTGGTGCCAGGGCACACTGGCTGCTCAGTGCCAATGGATAGGATGCTATATAGCTTTCGCAAGCTGGCACAAATCTGCTTTGCACTCTTTTACAGCCCCCTTAATAAATTAACCTCTTGCTATGTGGTAGAAGAACATTGTTTTCTATTTTTAATCCATGACAGCAGCCTGCATGTTAGATAGTCACAAAACACATTATTCATATATATGGGTCTATGTTTGATCTCTTTCATTTTTAACCCCATTTTCAAATTCCAACAAACCTTATTTTTACTTAAGAAATTGCATTATGGTGTACATTTCCATAAGAAGAGGCGGCTGTGCTGAGAAGTGGAGCTCTGCTCCATAATCTTCTAACACCCAATTCACCGCTTGCCAATGCTAATGCGCACAAGAACAGTGCTTTTCAGTTACAGGATTCTTACTTTTTTGTTTAATGCACGGGTGCATTCTGTGTGCAGCACTCAACGGAATCCACTTCATACTGTGGCATTAGGGGCATTGCTGATGGTCCTATTGAGATACGCTGCAGTGTTTTTGAGTCAGAACTACTGCCTCCTGCACTCGAAGGAGAGAATACGCATTGTGTACAATGGGATAATTGGTCTCTGACACCAGAGAGTGGTGGTTTTAGAAAGAGGCTGGATAAGCTTCTGCACTACCATACTTATGCTACATATACATCGGACTGCTTCATTAGAGTATGTGAGGCATACTCCTTTTACACACAGGCTGTTAAAGGAGATGTGCCGGCAAGGGCAAAACTTCTATTTGATATACCCACATGTCATGGGCATTGCTGGTCCGACCTGGTCAGTCCTAGAAAGGATACGAGCACCGAATTTTCCTTGATAGTCTGAATTGTGGTGTAGTTATTTTACAGCAGTATAGCAGCAAGTGATTTTTATTGCGTTGTAGCATTACTATAGCACTTCCTTCCCCTTTTTATGGCCGGAGCGGTGCCTGGTGTATATAAATTTTAAAAAAATATGAGGTTAAAGGAAATTAGATAGGGTAGTGGCTTAAGGCAACTGCTATAGACGCTGTGTGTGTGCAATCTGAAGGTAACTGGTTGACATCACTGTGGACTGGCTCAACATTTCACACTTCTAAGATCATCAAAAGGAGTGTCATATAGTTTTGTAATAATACCTCCCACTGGTAAACACTGACAATTCAGCTAGCGTGTGTTTTGACATTATTAATTTGTATGTATATGTGTATCTACTTGTATTTATTATGGCAGCATAAATGTATACCTACTTAAAATAACACTCTAAAAAAACATACACCGTAATTCCTTTTTAAAATGCAGAGTATTTATATTTTTAAGGAGGTTATTTTTAGTTTTATAACAGATGCAGTGTGGATGGGCACAAACAATTTCAGCAGGTAATCATTACATAAGATATCCAATTATCGCTCACAGTGACACAACATTGCCGACAAAAAATGCAGAGTATTGTTAACCTAAAACATATCCTATGGATAGTTAGCCGGTGTTCTCTTGTTTGAAGGCGATATCTCTTCTTCATGGGAATGTTGAAACTCAGTATGCTGCTTTGTTTCAGCTTATGAGGTCAAATCATTAAGCTTCCAGTGCCACATTTTGTAGCTTGCCTCTCTAACTTCTGTTGAATTGTGAATTAGGAGGCAGGCAAATATTAGGGTAACTCCAGGTACTCTGCTTACAAGTAAACCTAAAACAGCAGTGGACATCATCTGACAAGCTGCAGTGGACAGCCACCATAGCTGACTGACAAGTAACCAGTATGCAGAGAGTTCTTCGGCGCAGGATTTTATAGGGATTCACATGCTCTTTGAATATTCCCTCATGTCGAGCTGGAAATACTCCATATCCAAAATGTGGGAAACATGTCATTTCAATAATGGAGCCTTGCCATAGAGCTAGTTCTCTCGGACTGTAGAGCTTTTTTTAACCACAAACCCCTCCTCCACCCCAAACACCATCCTCAACCGATTCTTTCCATAAGGTGTAAGCATGTTCTTTGGGGGCTCTTGCTCTCTCTGACATTTTTAACTGTCTGTCGCCAGGATTTGTTGCTAAGGTGCCACTGAGTTTTATTCTGCAATAAGAGCAGTAATATACTCAGTTTAGTTAAGAATGTTTTTTACAACCTATGAGCACTGAAACATTTCAGAAGATGATGCACATGAAGAGTTCATGATTCTCCTAAATAGGTCCCCAAAAGTAAACTTTTTAAGAGGTTTTGAACGTTGTGTGTTTTGAGTCAAAATAGGAGTCTGTCACGCCAGGCCCAGAAAGGATGGTTAAACTATTCCAGGGATACCCAATATAAGCAGGTGTGATAGCTTATCAGACAACTTGGTGCTTTTGCTTTGCAGTGCTCCAGGTACCTCATTGTGCAAAATAATGCCTTCAGATTCATTATAAAGTTGAGGTCAAACAAAAAGTACGTAGAAAATCTGTCTTTCAAGATGGTGACTCACGGAGATGGTGACATAACATTAGGAAGATTCTTTTCCATGCATATAGAGGAAGCCTATTTCCATAGCCCAGCCACAAGAAACATGCAAAGTTCTTGGTTTTAAAGTGGGGCAGCCTTTTGGCAATTTAAAGTCCTTTTGTGTGGCTACTGTGGAGTTTATGTAATGTTTGGCTCCAGTGCTGTGCATCTTTTCAATCTGGCAATGAATTTCGAGAAGATATTTTTACTCTGTGACGGTGGTCTAGTCTACCAGGATATCAGAGGTGAACCCAGTTCAAAGTGATTGCCCAGTTGTTTATGGAATTTTGTCACCTGAGCTCTGAACCAGAAATCGTGTTTCCCTTTCGGTCCATGATCTTGCTTATTTTCTGGGTGGTTAGCTCCTCCAGGACCACAGATGTTCTTCTGATGTTCACTGGTACGTCTAGTCATTGGCCATATATGAACCCAAAACCAGAAAAGTAAGAAGAGAGAATTGAGCACTAACAGCACTGGTATGGTAAAAGTATATATCCAATCATCCTTTCTCATCAAAGGTGGGTAGAATTCACTGACAGTCAATATAACATGAATGGAAGGAAATTGAGAGAAAAAAAGAATATATGGGAAAGAAAAACTGAAACCATTCCATCCCATTCTCTTGACTCCAGAATGTGCCTCTTTTAATGATCTCTAATTAACACAGGTCAATGCGGACTGGCACAACCTCATTTACTGCATGAACAGAATGAAGCTTGTGCTGGAGATGTAGTCCAGTCATCCCGATCTTGAAACTTGTATTCCCTTTTGTCCACCTCTGTACAGATCATGGTAATCAAAAATGCTTGCCTGGAGTGCCCAGATACTCTTAGTAATCTGTGCTAGAACAAACACTACACATCCGTTAAATGTGACTTGAAACCTTTTTTCTTTAGGTCTTCTAATATCTGTATTGATAATTGCACAACAACCAAATTGTATGACCTCAAAGAACCTAAGCACTAACTTGTTCACTTTGTCAAGGGAGGGCCAAGACTTGTGGGCTTTGGCTGCCAAACACCAGATTATGCTGATGTCTTAGAAGGAGTAGAGTCAACTGATTAGGAAGTAGTCCGGGCACCACCCGTTCTTCTGAAGAGTACCGGCACACCCCACAGATTTCTTTTCATATCTAGCATAGAAAGAAAATGTTTCTGCTTCTCCAGCAGATGTATGGAAGCAGGATCTCTGGGGGATCAGATTTCCATTGATTGGTCAGAGGAGTTCCTGTATCTGATTCCACCACTGCTTCTGATCTTTTTGTTTGTTTGGAAGCTGCAAGTGTCCCCACATTAGGCAATCACAGTTGGCCCCAATCAGGCAAAACAAACTTTAGAGGCAGATGCACCAAGCATTTTAATAATCGCAAACGCTCCGGTTTGGCATTTGCAACAGTTAAAATGCTTTTTCTTATGTACTGATCTGAGAATGGATGCCGATAGTTATCTGGAAGGGGAATGTTGTAGGCGTCCCTTCCAAATATTGAATCATTGTCTAAAGTATCAATGTTTTCAGACCGATATCCAGTCGCAAAATATTGATATTTTACAGATACCTCAAAGGAGGTGGTAACATATTTGCAAAAGGTAAGGTTTTTTTGTGGGGGATCTCTTCCCCCTGTGTGAATGTAGAAAAAGTTGAATAGGAGGCAGCGGGTCTGCAGCACCACTGCCAACTCAACAAACAAAAAAGTAAATATTTCTTTTTGAAACGCAGTCCGGTTTAATGTAAGGAAAAGAGGCTGCATTAAAAAAAATGCTTTATTAAAAAGCAATCACAGACATGGTCTGCTGCGCAAAGTAGGTCACCATCCCTGTGATTCCCTACAATCATAGTGAGTTCCAGTTTGTGCCCTACCTCCTCAATATGTATGAGGAAGGTCGGATTCTGACCCCCTACAATTCAGATTTTTATCACACAGGTCAGTTTTTAAAGTATATTTACTAGTCAGAAAAATGCTGGTCCTAAAATACAACCAGAATTTTAGGACCACATATCAGTACATCTGGGCCATTATATCTTGCCCTGAGCCAGATGTGGGTCCAAAGTCACCTGAGCCTGCTGGCTTTCCAGGTGCTAACATAGGCTCCGGACCCTGCATTGCAAGTCCTAGAGGTTGGACACCTCTACCGGCCTCAGAGTTGCATAAGTAGTATATACAGTGCTTAATTTGTGCTGATGGTTGCATTTGTTGGGATCTGGAATTATTATCTTGCTAACAGAGAAACATAAGACAACAGTGGCAAAGATAGATAGCAGGAATGCAAAAGAACTTGCATAGGTGGTGGAACAAAAAGGCATGAGGCGATATCGAGGCTAGGCAGCCTAGGCATCCAGCAACTCCGCATTCATGCTGAGGGCTCCTAAGAGAAACTTGAGGAACCTACACTAATGTGTTTTTAAGCACTTGTTCTAGCCCATGTAAGGATGGATTCTACTAATACCACCCACCAATAATGGAGATAGAAATGTTCATGGTCAATTGAGAACGCGGTGCACCAAATTACAAATGACCGCGTGAAATTCTGACATCTCACTTATGTCTTGAATTCATCAGTAAGATTATACATGGTGGAGTTGCCACAATGCAGGCGGAGACCCAGGCCAATCTTCTTTCAGCAGTCGGTTAGGAAATTTTGAAAGATCTTACAAGGATGTTTCTACTGATAACGGCCTTGGCTCTTGCTTGGGAATTTTTTCCTTCTATGAGGGTGTCATCCCTCTTTGACCGATGTGCAAAATGAGTGTCATTTATTTTCCTTAGATAATAATTTTTCTTGTGAACATAACCTCCACCAGAAGAATCAGCAGGGTCTAAGCATTCTCTCTGAAGAAGTAATAGACCAATTCCATCTGACAAAATTCACTTCTAAAGTGACGTCCAATTTGCAGATCAAGCAGATGCTGTTTATATCTGTGTTCTTTGTATAATCAACAAAGGAAGTGACAAGTACACAAAATGACCTGCCTTCATGTCTCTTAAACTGTTGGGATAGATTTTCCAAGGCCACCATGTAGAGTTCTATCCATTTGAATCATCTGCATACATTACACCCTGGACTTGGATTGCTAAAGCTGATACTCTAGTCAAATTGTTCTGCAAAAAACGATTTCCATACATCTATCCCTTTTCAACCACCATTGAGTATTGGATCTGTCTGTAATTTATTCAAATAGCATGTGAATCTCTAAATAAAGTAATTCTGAAGCTGTTACATAACAATGCATGTAGTTCTTCAGCATTGGCATCTTTTATCTATTCACAAGCAGCCACCCTACCTCCATGTATAGGTAATGTAGTACTGATGTATGCACTCCAAATCTGGCTGAGATGGTATATAGTTGGAATCACTGCGGGGCTGTGTTGAGAGAAAATGTAAACTTCACTGAGAGTAAAAAATGGACTTTCAGCAGTCCTGTTTTCCTAGTGTTTTTTCTTTTTCAACAGAGGCTTACTTTGACATTTTGAGAGTATTCAAATAACATAAATATAAAAGATACATTTACCAATGGGTAAACATACTTCTACTGACCAAAAAAGCTCCAGAAACATCAGTCGTGTCTATTTACTGAGGTTGAAGTGTGTCTCTCTGTTGTCATACATTAAATGCCAGAAATGTACACTGTACAGTTCGTTTCCTTTTTGATCAGGTTCATTGTTTGCAAGTAAATATGGGAGGGACTAAAAAAGATGAGAAATTAAAAGTACAGAAGGGAAAGGGATGGCTCTTTTTACATGGTGACAAAATATATATTTGCATACCAAATGAGCATCACTTGTTTTGCCTATGCCACTTTTTCCTAAAGATTTGATTTTAATCATTTGAATGGCTTTATGTACCTAGCTGTCAAAGTGCATAGATTTAATGGAAAGCCGGCAGAATGTATTCAGTCGTTTTTTAAGCATCACATGCTTTGACTTCTTCTGACTTGCATGGGTTTTATTCTAAAGCTGGGTGAAATTGTGAAGTTTTCCTTCAATTCACTTGACCAGTGTGTTAAAGTCAAACATAAGGTCATTCCTCTTATACAGAAGGCATATGAGATAAGTGGAGGCTCGTTTGAGCATAAAAAAGTCTTGTGGACGGGGTATGCATCAGTTTTACAGTTCCCCAAAACATTTTCTTGGTGAATCTGTCCCCCATGGAAGAACAATTGAGAAGACGTAGCTGCTTTAAATAAAAAAAATTGTACATGTAATAAATAAAACTCTACATTCAGAAATTACACATCGTGGATTGAATTGCAAAAAGTTTGCCTGTTATAAGAGTTTTGCTCCTCCCTACTTTATTTTCATTTTGCTGCACAGCATGACTGCTACCAGACAACTACACTTGGGACCCTTCCTCCAGACAATTGACACAATTTATACCAGTTGACCTCTCGTATTTGGAAATCTTTGCAGAGCTCTAGATCAGTCTCATTAAGAGCAATATTTTCTAGGTCCTTGGACCTTTTGCAGATTTTATGGATGTTTGGTGGGTTACTTGAGTATGCATAGAGTTGTGGAATTCATGACTCCTTGGTTGTTGCTAGAAATATTATGAAGGGCCAATATGTGTTTGTTCTACTCCTGATGTTTGGATACTAGAAATTAGGTTTAGACGGAGTTAAAAAAAAAAAAAAAAAAACTCTGCCGCACTTCGTGGAGTTCCACATGTGGCGGAGTGTGTTAGGTCACGCCGTTCGCGCTGATTTTTAGCACTGGGTGTTTGTCCTGCACTGGAAAATCAGCTCAAACAGCACCAGGTGCAGTGCAACAGGGCGAGGCTTCTTTCTGCAGCTCGGATATTCTACTCTAGCAGCAGCATCCTCAAAGCAAACTGTAGGTTTCTCAACGTGAGTGGTCGCGACCGCCCGTAATGAGAAATCTCACTGCTCTGCGTTTTTGGAACTCCGCATGCTGCAAAACTCAGTGAACGGAGCAGACTTCACTGCCCAGGCCTTCTAGAAATCATGTTAAACTTCCTTATGGAACTAGATTGACAATGAGCATTTTTTAGATTCATGTGCATCATGAAAATTGCTCAGGCTCTGCAAATTAAGAAAAGGCGAAACATAATGGTCTTTTATTGATTTGATTCTACTGCATTACTTACTATGTAGTTGGCAATATAGAGGACCAGGATTCACAAAATTATTACCTGAGAATGTATTGTGATAGAACTTTATTAATCAATTTACTTTTAGATACTCCCAATTCCCCTCTTTCTTTTTATGTGTACCAGCAGTCTTGCATTTCTAGCGCTCAAAACAAATCTTGTCCACCCTCTGGGTTTAGCTCTATTTATTTTTTAAGGAAAGTATTACCTATCATACGTTGAGTGAGTTGCAAATTTCTAAGCAGAACCCAGAGTTGCTCTCTATTATCATGAAATGCTGATGTTGCATCTTATGTACATTTTATCACAGTAAGCAGGTGATACTTTATTCCTTATATAATACATGGGATGCTGCAATCCCTCTAAAAAAAGCTTATCTCTAATTTCCTTTTTAGAATTGAGTCGTGACATCTCTAGTCGGCTGTAATAACATTACATAGCTATTCAACTATAATAAGATATTACACTGCCAGCTGCCAACGTAAAAAGGCAGGTCCAGAGCATTACTGTAGCTGCAGTTTAAACAGCAAAAATGAGATCTAGAGTTTACTTCTTCTGATCTGTTTTAATAAACGAATAGTGATGAGTAGAAAGGAGATATTTATGGAAACATGTTTATTTTTTGCACACTATAATTCTGGATGCCATTATGGGAAATTATAATCTTTGCAAGTTTCTACACATTCTTGGCTACAGCGTTTTTTTTCCAATCCAGTGCATATTAAACTGATTCTAATATCTTTCTGTACAAATAATTTACTGCCTTTGGTATGTTTAATTTTGCTGTAAATGTTCTCCTTTTATTCTTCAAGTCTCCAACTTACTGTCTCTTTGATATGAAAGAGCAAGACACCAAACATTTAAGCCGTTTGTGTAAAAGGTTATGGTTTGACCACGTTATTGGAATAAAATACTCATTCATGCTTTAAAAGGATTTTGCAAGTTACCTCGGAGTTCCATGACATTATAAAGGAACTCTGCCTCCATCCTTATTCCTCTGTATGGCCCCAGAACTGCTCAATGACTTGAAGTAACCTTATACTGTACAGCATCTTATCGCATATAATATATGGTGATTCTCCACCCCTGCCAGTATTTCACTTTTTGCTTTTTCTAATGCAAGAGATGTTAGTTTTACATGTATACTATAAATGTGAAATATTTACTGGGGAACTAAACTTAATAATTGGAGTTAGTTGTAATCAAATAATTTAAGCAAAGCCCCTTTTCACTTATTTTCTCTCAGTACTCCTTTGTATATCAACCTGTCTTGAAGACCGAAGTCAAACCCTGTGGTTGCCCCTCTTTTGTTCCTGAAAGAGGATTCCCTATGACCCTCATATTTTTGCCTGGTGTGCAAAGGTATTTCAAAAGAATTTAATGGAAGGCCAAATGTATTTTTTGTAGTTATAAAGTAACCCACAGATATTCCATTATTTCTAATTTCATCTCGTACTACAAGTGGCAAAATCTTGTTTTCTGTTTTTTATCCCCCATGAATTGGAAAAAGTTGTAACACAAAATAGATGACAAAAAACTGCTCTCTCATCACAAAATGTTTGGTGGGAAAAATAGATGGACATTTTCTCTCCGGTATTAGCAGTCATTTTCACTGGCAAGGAAAAGCTGTAAAAAAGGGATCTATTGTCAGAAAGGTGGAACATATATGTAGAACAGGTTGGCTTGGCACCATTTGCCTATACCACCAATACAGTAATTAGGGATTCTCTTTGTGGTGCTGATTCATGAATTGAAAAATGAGCCATTTGTCACCCAGCTTGCACATCATAGTGCACATTTTTGCCCTTTGTTGGCCATGTTTTTACTGTAGTCAGTGTTTATGTTTTTGTTATAGAGTTTTTTTTTATTTGAAAATGTCGTCAATGTAGAATATGTGGTCAAAGATCGATGGTAACTTACTGGAGCCAAATCTGTGGTGTTTTAATTACTTTTTCTCTACAGGCACTAGCATTACACTAAGCTAATGTTTCTTTAGCTATACATTAGTATGCCACAGAATAGTGTCCAATTGGGTAGCTCTCAGAAACATAATTTTTTTTGTACAGCATCCTTTTAACTGCGCAAGAGTGGAATCCATGGACAGACTGTAAAGAATGAGGATTTCTGCTCAAAGATGTGCCTTTCAATTTTCAGTGGTTTTTGGAAGCAGAGCAGTGATGCATTGTGTGAGTTTGTGTGTTTCAAAGCAAGACATATCTCACACAGTTTTCTTTGGAAATCAGAGTATAAAAATATGAAAAGGTGAGGTGTTTGATTTAGTTGAATGTATGTATTGCAGGTGTGATCTCAGTTTCTAACATGTTCTTAGATTCCCTTCTATTAAGTTGAGGCTTTATTTCTACTAGTACAAGTTGGTTAACACCTCCACTTTAAACCTCTTTTCTTTTTCAAGTTTTATCTATTGTCATGTGTATCCTGTATTTAAGTAATTACAAGATGACCGCTTCTTAATGTACCAAGTTCAGGCTAGACCATTCTTGCTTGCTTTTATTTTTGTTCTCTTAGGTTGGCAATGTTTGTACTACAATGCAGACTTCTAGATTGAAGATTTAAAAAACGTAACATTTTTAGTAGTTTGTTTTGCATAATTACCTGTACACTTGTAAAATTGATTTCAGTTTTAATGCCCTTAATAAAAAGTGTTGTGCTTTTAAAAGGTTTATCCAAGCTGGTTTCTACTAGACCTCTCTGCAGTTGTAACGACCAACCAGAGTATCAAAACATGAATTCCCTATGCTTTCATCAGGATACAGCACAATATTGTATGATCCATTCATCCAACCAGTACAACTGGACTGTTTTAAATCCAGACATCTTTGTGCCTAACTACATTTTACTGGTATTGAAACGCAGAATTGAATGACACGTTGCCTAATGGGCTGATATACAATTAAAGAAAACACTGCAACTTTGCTCCAGTTCTTCTCACCAGTGTCGTGTTCTGTGTTTCTCCTACTCCACTGCCTCTAGTCTCCCTTCCTCTCACCCACACTGCCTCTTTCCCCGTTTAATCCTTCTCAATTGCCTGTTTTCTCTGTACAGACTATTTCTTTCATTTGCTGCCTCTTTCCTCACATCCCCCTTTCCTACCTGTTTCCCCTCTCCTTTGTCCCGCTCTAAAGCTTCTCGCAGGCATGCATTTGCTTTCTCCTTATTAACTGCCATTTATGCTGTCAAAGGTACTCCCAAAACAGAACATCGTATGATGAGGAAGTGGATAATAGGTGTCCTTTAGATTGCCTGCGGCAGTACCACACAGTTGTTTCCAGGGGAAGAAAAGAGATTATTATGTATCAAACCATATGGTTCATGCTGGCCACAATGCGTATTGCTCACTTGGAAAATAAAAGTATTTTAGCAGAGAGCATAAATTCCTCCCATCAGGAAGGCTATTATTTTTGTAGCCCTAAATGTATCATTAAGTACCTAAAATTCTCCCATTTATTGTCAAGATGTCAGTTGTCAACTGCAGGAATATCTTGAGAAGATCTGCTTTTATTGGCTTGCAGTCTTTCCATTCACATAAGGGTAATAATATCGGTGAATGTGATATCTGAAAGAAACAGTTAGTTATAGATTCCTTACCTTAGAATTACCCCCAGGCGTCAAGACTGGATCCGGAAAGTTTTTCATTAGCAGTACCCCTGCGTGTCAGAAGGTGGCGTTGGTCGACTTGGCCTCGTGGTCGCCGGTATTGTGTCGCAGTAGCTACATAGACGCCGCCCTCGTGCGCTGACATAAGTTCTTTCTTTTTCCGCGTCAGCAAGGGCAGATCTGGAGAGAGCGGTAGACCAGTCTCTTTTTGACTGAGATTTTTGTGACTTTTGTCGACTTCGTTTTTGAGCGACCCCTGCCCAGCTTTGTCAATTTTACAAAGCGAGTCACGCCATCTTTGGGCAGCCCGACTCCACCGGCGCGTCTTCGGGCCCGCGGACTCGGTTGGGGACCTTAGGTCTTCGGGAGCTCTGGCCTTGGCACCACAGGGCCCCCTCAGATCCAGGCCTGGTTTCGATCGGCGCTGGTCGACCTCGTGACACCTCTACCGGCACAGACTCCACCGGCACCACATCTGCAGCCGACGCTGGCTGGACCCCCAGCTGGCATCGACCCCGGCTTTCAACCCGACGTGGACATGGAGCCGGACCGACGGTGGATCTGGTGCCGATGGGTAATTTTGTCCCTGTGTTCTACCCTGGCCATTTTCAGCCAGTTTGGCAGCCAGAGGAGGGTGAGGAAGACTAGGGGGGACCTGGGGACCCTTTGACAGACCAGTTGAAGTATGATCCGGACTGGAGAGAGGAACTGGGGGATGCAGTAGTCTGGATACCTCCCCAGACCTAGGCATGTTATCTCCTCCTACCGTGGCTACGAGGAGGGAGCATCATACGCAGTGGTGTTGCGTAGGGCAGCCGAGGCTCTCAACCTCGAGCTTCCTACGGTGGCAGTCAGAACTAACCTCCTGACAGAAGAGCTTCAGCCGGCAGCGAGCTCTTCAGAGCCCCTGCTGCCGTTTAATAAAGCCCTTACGGACATCCTTTTGGGCACGTGGTCCAGGCCCAACACAGGGGCTCCTGTGGACAGGATGATTGCCCGATGCCACCACTCTGCCTCGGTCGACCCCACTTTCCTCTCCCAACACCCTACCCCTGAGAGCTTGGTGGTTCAAGCCTCTACTTCTAACGGTGCCTTCCCTACCGCACCACCGAAAAAAGAATCCAAAAAGCTGGACCACCTTGGGAAGAAAATATTTTCTTCCGCCAGCTTGGGACTGCGGTCGGTAAACACTGCAGGTCTGTTGAGTCATTACACCCATTCTGTGTGGGATACAGTGGCGCAGGTGCTGCCTCAGTGCCCGGAGGAGGCCTGGGCCATACTCTCCCATGCTTTTGCCGAGAGGAGAGACGCAGCAAAGTTTACCATCCGATGTGGGCTGGATGCTGCTGACGCATTTGGCATGACGATTTCAATGTCAGTAGCCCTTCGATGCTACGCCTGGTTGCGTTCAACTGGTTTTTCCGGGGATGTCCAATCCACACTTATGGACATGCCCTTGGATGGCCGTCGCCTTCTCAGCGACAAGACCGACAACGCGCTATAGCGCTTTAAGGACTCTCTGGCTATGGCCAGGTCCTTTGGCCCCTCCACCACCTGCCCTGCGCAGTCTGCCTTTCGCCCCTTTCGTGGCTACGGAAGGGGTGCCCCACTGCATCCCACCCAGGGCCACAGGCTGGCGCAGCTGTTCAGCCCCAGCGCTGCCGGGGACGTGGGGACCAGCGAGCGGGCCAGTCCACCACAGCCCCCTCTGCAGCAGCCTCCAAACCTTCCTAGTCTGACTTTCAGGGCCACCAAACGCCAGTGGGCGACAGGATCTGCCATCACCTCCCCCACTGGCGCACCATCACGTCGGACAGGTGGGATTTGCAAATAGTCCGAAGGGGCTACTCCCTCCCCGTCGAGACTACACCACCCTCCATGCCACCTCAGTACCATCGCATGTCAGAGGATCACTTGGCCCTTATCCAACAAGAAGTTTCGGCACTCTTGGCCAAGGATGCCATCGAGCGCGTTCCTGCCCCAGAAGTAGGTCGTGGTTGCTATTCCCACTACTTTCTGGTTCCCAAGAAGGACAAAAGCCTGCGTCTTATCTTGGATCTCAGGAACGTCAACTGCTTCCTCCAGAAGGAGAAGTTCAAGATGTTGACGCTCGCTCAGGTCTTGTCTGCCGGCCTATACCTTGGAGACTGGATGGTAGTGTTGGACTTGCATGGCGCCTACTTTCACATCCCTGCCCTACCGGCCCACCAGCGTTACCTGCGGTTCACGGTACACCACAAGCACTTTCAGTTTACCTTTCTCCCCTTTGGCTTTACCAGCACCCCTTGGGTGTTAACGAACCGCAGTTTGGGACACGATGCAGTTTTGAGTTTATCCTCCCGAACAGCGAGTCCCGGATATTCGGGCTATTATTCTGATCTTTCAGCCTCTATCCCGGGTTTCGGTCAGGATGACCCTGAGGCTGCTGTGCCTTATGGCCTCCTGCAGATCGATCATGCCAGGTGGCATATGCGAGCTCTGCAGTGGGACCTGAAGTTCCTGTGGGCGCAGCATCAGGGGAATCTGTCCCATTGCGTCCAGATCTCGGAGGGCACTGCACGACAATTGGAGTGCTGGCTCACAAACCAGGATTGGGTCAAAAGCAGATCCCTCTTCCTTCCCCAACCAGAACACACAGTGGTGACAGACGCATCCCCTTTGGGATGGGTAGGCCACATGGGAGAGGCGGAGATCAGAGGCCTCTGGTCCCCGGTTGTCACGATGCAGCGAAACAGACTGAAAGATGATTCTGCGAATGTACGTTTGCACTCTAAAAGACAGTGTCCATGGAAATACCCGCTCTGGAGAAGATTGACTCCCACTTGGAAGACATCGCTTAGATCCATTCTGCTTGGATTGCGATTCCCTTCCACTTCCAGTTAAATTCTGTAGATCATTTCCTGGAAGAGTACTCGGTCTAGTTGTTATAGGCGCGAGACTCTTCACAGGTCTCAATGCGCATGCGCGAGGTTCGCGCGGCGCACTTCAACTGTAGAATTTCAAGATAACGGTTGCCTTATTTTTCGAGGCTCGTTCCTTCAGAGAAAATCTTTTGAGAGAGTTATCTTCGTGGGTTCCAGGTTCCTTTTTTCTAAGGAAAGTATTCACAGAACAGTTTTGTGTTGCACGGGAAATATTTTCTCACGTGCTTTCTGGTATTTATTATTTTTTCAGTTAAAATTCAGTCAGCAAGTCGACAGAATTGACAAGAGAATCCTTGTAGTAAATTCAGAAGGAGATACTACGTCACCAGCAATATTACGGAGAAGCGTCTCTGTGAAGAGAGACCTTCTCCTCAGTCAAGTAAGAGTGTTGTTTTTATCATCTAAAGGCTTATGCAAGCAAGGACAAGGAATAATCTGCTGAAGTACAAATTAGAACTCAGAGTAGCTTTCAAAAAGGGAGTTTTGAACTGTGAAGTGGCTTCAGACTAATATCAAAGGCAAGCAGCGAAGCAATTTCTTCTACAATAATTTTATCCAGAATAAAGACATTGAGATTTCAGCTAATACACCTGTGGGGCGCACAAGTTCACGGAGTAATACCACTAGTGGGCTTCAAAGACCAACAGCCTCAGAAAGCTGATCAAGTAATCAATAGACAAACAAGCATAGAGAGTGGCTTAGTTCTCCGACACAAAAGGTAAAAGTAGTTCCAGTGAAGAAAGCTTAAAACTACCTATAGAGTTAGGGAAGACTTAATTTGTGTGTTATGTTTTTTAGGAGTCTTCATAAGAACAGAAGATACCATTAGCAGTTCCAGTGTCCGGAGGCAGTCTCTCTTTTGTTTGTCATCCACTTCCCCTTTCCCCCTTGGCTAAGTCCAGAGGCAGTTGTTTATTCCATCTGTCACTGGCTTGGATGAGAGGGAGTTGAGGACCTGTCATCTGCTCCTGGGGAAGTCGTTCCATTGATCTGACAGATTGAAGTGCCCGAAAAACCTCATTTTTGAGGGTTTAGATTTCCCCCCGAGCAGTATGGCGGAAGGGATAGATTTAAAGACCCTAACTTCTATTTTAGAAGGCATGCAGAAGCAACTTAATTGTGCCCTAGAAGATAATAAATCATTGAGAGAGGAAGTTAGAAGGTCGAGTCAGGAATCAATTCAGACTAGGCAAAGATTAGACGAGTTAGTTGCATCAGGTTCAGGATCTAAGGGATCTCAAGGATTGTCAGGCAATCTATCTCCTTCTGAAATTTCAACTCAAGTTATTCATGCAGTTTCACCAATTATTCCACTGGCGCCCCCAGAAAGATTTGGTGGGGATCCACAAAGAGCACAAATATTCTTAACTCAGTGTTCCCTGCATTTTTTGTGTCGGCCAGTCATCTTTGCAGAGGATCAATCAAAGGTGGCTTTCATACTGTCGTATTTGAATGGTGATGCTGCAGCTTGGTCCATGTCGTTAGTCTCACAGAATGATCCAATGTTATACAACTTTAACGATTTCAAGATAGAATTCTTACGAATATTTGATCGACGTTCAGCCTCCCAAGCCACAGACAACGAGTTATTGGAGCTCAAGCAGGGGAATCGAGATTTAGTTGCCTACTTGGCCCAATTTAATAAATTAGTGGTGGAATCCAAGTGGCCTGAAGACAAAAGAGCTGCAATTTTTTATAGAGGGTTAAAGGATGACCTAAAAGATGCTTTGGCTCAGATTCCTAGGAGGCCCACCGAAATATCTGAATTAATCGATTTGGTGTTGCAGATAGACCATCGTTTGAGTGAGCGTCGAAATGAAAAAAGAAGAGATGTTCGCCCGCTTCCACCACGTTTTGATCGAATGAAGACGGAAGGTCACAAGTCAGTAGAAAACTCCCAGACCGAGGAACCTATGCAGATAGGGTCAATACGAGGACCCTTATCCAAAGAAGAAAAGGAAAGGCGAAGATCTAGTCACCTGTGTTTGTATTGTGGCCTCTCTGGTCACTTTGTCAAGGATTGTCCGAAAAAACCAAAGAATTCTCTGCCGGGAAAAGGTCAGCTTCACCTGTGAAGAGAGTTGCCCAGGGTGAAGCAGATTCAAAGTCAACTCCAATTTTGCAGCAAGTGGTAAATACTTTACAATCATCCTCACCTCATGTGGTAGTTTCCTTTACGGCTAGATTTCGAAATCAGGAGATTAGCGGAGTCTCAGTGATGATAGATTCTGGGGCAACTGGAAATTTTTGTGACATCAAGTATGCCCGTCGCAAGGGGATAAGATTTGTTGAAAAGCAGGTTTTGGAAGTGGTCACAGCTGTTGATGGAACTAACCTATCTTCGGGACCTATCACTCATGAAACAGAATTAATCCAATTGACTGGATTGAATGGACATTCGGAATTGTTGACATTTAACTTGATTGATGCTCCTCAATTTGAATTAATTTTGGGCCTTCCCTGGTTAACTGAACACAATCCACGCATAGATTGGGCTAGGAGAACCATTACCATGGATTCAACCTTTTGCAAGGAAAACTGTTTTTGTGAGCAATCCCATCAAACGGAAGATTCTCCTGCCCGGAAGTTAGCTGGTCGTCCTGCTTTAATTTGCTCTTTGGAAACCAAGGAAATTCCCGAAGAATACAAGGATTTGTCTTCAGTGTTCGATGTAAAAGAGGCAGAAAGGCTACCCCCCCATCGCCCCTACGATTGCAAAATTGACATTGAGCCAGGGGCCGTGTTGCCTTGCAGTAGAATCTATGCATTGACTGAAACTGAAAATCAATATCTTAAAAGTTATTTGGACAAACACTTGAAAAATGGATTTATTCGTCCCTCTAAATCTCCAGTATCGTCTCCCTTATTTTTCATTCCGAAGAAAGATGGAGAACTTCGAACTTGCATCGATTACAGAGCCCTGAATCAAGTGACAATCAAAAATCGTTATCCACTCCCGCTAATTTCAGTTTTGTTGGATCAAGTGAAAAAATGCAAAGGTCTACACAAAATTGGATTTACGTGGGGCTTACCATTTGATTCGTATTGCCCCCGGAGATGAGTGGAAGACAGCATTTCGTACCCGTCATGGCTTATTTGAACATTTGGTGATGCCATACGGGTTATGTAACGCTCCAGCGGCGTTCCAGCATTTTGTGAATGACGTTCTCAGGGAGTTTTTGGACAGAATTGCCGTTGTTTATATCGACGACATATTGATCTTCTCTGACAGTCTGGAAGAGCATGTAACCCATGTCAGATTGATTTTAACTAAATTGCTGGAAAATCATCTCTATGTGAAACTGGAGAAGTGCGCCTTTCATGTGAATAAGGTGGAATTCCTTGGGTTTGTGCTATCCCCTGAAGGTGTAAGCATGGATAAGACTAAGGTGAAAGCAGTACAAGATTGGCCATCTCCCAAAAGTGTAAAAGAAATCCAAAGTTTCATCGGTTTTTCAAATTTTTACAGGAGATTCATTTCAAATTTTTCCCACAAAGTAAGTCCAATCACACGTTTATTAAGAAAAGGAGTCAAGTTTGTTTGGGATGAGGAAGCAGAAGAGGCTTTTCAATTCCTAAAGAGATCTTTTACTCAAGCCCCAATCCTGCTGCATCCAAGAACTGATGAACCATTCTATGTCGAAGCGGACGCCTCAGATGTTGCCATAGGAGGAATACTGTCCCAACGTCATAAGGATACAGGTCAATTGCACCCAGTGGCCTATTACTCCAGGAAGTTATCTCCTCCTGAATGCAACTATTCAATTGCAGACAAGGAATTGTTAGCAGTCAAGTGTGCCTTTTTGGAATGGAGGCATTATTTGCTAGGGGCCTTGCATAAGGTCACTGTTTACACCGATCATCGTAACCTTCAATTCCTTAAGTCTGCCCGGACATTGACGGCCAGGCAGTTACGTTGGTCATTATTTTTTGCAGATTTCGATTTTGTAATCACCTTCAGACCTGGGACCAGTAATGTTAAAGCAGATGCTCTTTCCAGAATAAATACTGATCATTTAGAAACTGATCAAAGGAAACAGGCTATAATTCCGGAAGAGAAGATCATTGTAGCCTCTCTCAACACAGATTTTTCAAGTGAAATCCAAAGGGCCATGCCATTTGAAGAAATGATTCAGTGGGCAAAAGAAGAATCAGAGAGAGAAATCAGAGATGGACTGCCTTATTTCCGAAATTGTTTGTATCTTCCGACTAACAGACTGCAAGATCGAGCCTTGAAACTATGCCATGACGAATCTCTAGCTGGTCATAAAGGGGTTCAAAAGACCTTGGAGTTGGTTGAAAGAAATTTTTGGTGGCCAAAGATGAAATCACAAATACGACAGTATGTTTCCACCTGCGAGAGATGCCTGCAGGGGAAATCAGATCGAAGGGCTCCTCAAGGGTTGTTGATGCCAATGCCTACCCCACCTCACCCTTGGCACACTGTTTCGATGGATTTGATTGTAGACCTCCCTCCAAGTCAGGGTTTTAACACCATTCTAGTTATGGTAGACACATTCACTAAGATGGCACATTTTGTCCCTTTGAAGGAAATCCCCAGGGCTCCTCAATTAGCTCAATTGTTTACTCAACACATAGTGAGACTGCATGGGATTCCAAAGGTTGTAGTCTCAGATCGAGGCTCTCAATTTGTCTCCCACTTTTGGAGGGCCTTCACGAAGAGGCTAGGCATTGATGCACGCTATTCCACCAGTTTCCATCCCGAAACTGATGGTCAAACCGAAAGAGTCAATCAAGACTTAGAACAGTATCTCAGGCTCTATTTGATGGATCAGAAAGCTGGGTGGTCTGAATTAATTTGGTCTGCTGAGTTTGCCTATAACAATGCCAAACATTCCACTACTGGTTACTCCCCCTTCTATTTAAACTATGGTAGGCACCCGAGTTTAATTTTTGAAAAAGATGAGGGATCAGTACCTGCAGTAGAAGAATTGGTAAATAAGGTTCAAGATTCATTGCGTCAGGCAGGTGAAAATATCAAAAAGGCTAAAGACTCTTATAAATTTCAGGCTGACAAAAAGAGAAGAGAGAGTCCCGCTTTTAAACCAGGAGACAAGATTTGGTTGTCCACCAAAAATCTAAAACTAAAAGAAAACCGTAAATTCCAACCCAGGTTCATTGGCCCATTTAAGGTAAAGAAGATGATAAATCCAGTGTCAGTTAAGATCCAGTTGCCACCCTATCTAAAGATTCACCCAGTGTTCCACGTTTCTTTGTTAAAGAAAAGTCCACCAAATTTGAGGTACCGATCTACCCCTAAACCCATTAATGTAGGTTCAGTGGAGGAGTTTGAGGTCCATAAGATTCTAGACTCAACCTTTAGAAAAGGTAAATTGTATTACTTGATCAGTTGGAAGGGTTTTGGTCCTGAAGAAAGATCTTGGGAGCCACATTCTAATGTTCACGCTCCCAAGCTCATTCGAGACTTTCACCAGAAACATCCTACTAAGTCAAGGTTGAAGGGACGTCTTTTGGTGGGGGGTACTGTCACGATGCAGCGAAACAGACTGAAAGATGATTCTGCGAATGTACGTTTGCACTCTAAAAGACAGTGTCCATGGAAATACCCGCTCTGGAGAAGATTGACTCCCACTTGGAAGACATCGCTTAGATCCATTCTGCTTGGATTGCGATTCCCTTCCACTTCCAGTTAAATTCTGTAGATCATTTCCTGGAAGAGTACTCGGTCTAGTTGTTATAGGCGCGAGACTCTTCACAGGTCTCAATGCGCATGCGCGAGGTTCGCGCGGCGCACTTCAACTGTAGAATTTCAAGATAACGGTTGCCTTATTTTTCGAGGCTCGTTCCTTCAGAGAAAATCTTTTGAGAGAGTTATCTTCGTGGGTTCCAGGTTCCTTTTTTCTAAGGAAAGTATTCACAGAACAGTTTTGTGTTGCACGTGAAATATTTTCTCACGTGCTTTCTGGTATTTATTATTTTTTCAGTTAAAATTCAGTCAGCAAGTCGACAGAATTGACAAGAGAATCCTTGTAGTAAATTCAGAAGGAGATACTACGTCACCAGCAATATTTCGGAGAAGCGTCTCTGTGAAGAGAGACCTTCTCCTCAGTCAAGTAAGAGTGTTGTTTTTATCATCTAAAGGCTTATGCAAGCAAGGACAAGGAATAATCTGCTGAAGTACAAATTAGAACTCAGAGTAGCTTTCAAAAAGGGAGTTTTGAACTGTGAAGTGACTTCAGACTAATATCAAAGGCAAGCAGCGAAGCAATTTCTTCTACAATAATTTTATCCAGAATAAAGACATTGAGATTTCAGCTAATACACCTGTGGGGCGCACAAGTTCACGGAGTAATACCACTAGTGGGCTTAAAAGACCAACAGCCTCAGAAAGCTGATCAAGTAATCAATAGACAAACAAGCATAGAGAGTGGCTTAGTTCTCCGACACAAAAGGTAAAAGTAGTTCCAGTGAAGAAAGCTTAAAACTACCTATAGAGTTAGGGAAGACTTAATTTGTGTGTTATGTTTTTTAGGAGTCTTCATAAGAACAGAAGATACCATTAGCAGTTCCAGTGTCCGGAGGCAGTCTCTCTTTTGTTTGTCATCCACTTCCCCTTTCCCCCTTGGCTAAGTCCAGAGGCAGTTGTTTATTCCATCTGTCACTGGCTTGGATGAGAGGGAGTTGAGGACCTGTCATCTGCTCCTGGGGAAGTCGTTCCATTGATCTGACACCGGTGGAGTCCAGCCTCCACATCAACCACCTGGAGCTTCAGGCGATTCGTTTAGCACTCAAAGCCTTCCTTCCCTCTGTCTGGGTAAGAGAAGTGCAGGTGTTCACGGACAACACCACCGCCATGTGGTACTGCAGCAAACAAGGCGGGGTGGGGTCGTGGACCCTATGTCAGGAGGTCCTCTGCCTCTGGACATGGCTGGAACATCAGGGCATATCCCTGGTGGTTCAACACCTGGCAGGTTCACTGAACGCCAGGGGGGACAAACTAAGCCGCAGGTGCATGATGGATCACGAATGGCGTCTTCACTCGGAGGTGGTGCAAGGTCTCTTTCAGCAGTGGGGAGAGCCTTGGTTAGATCTATTAGTCACCGAAGAGAATGCGCAATGTCAGCAATTCTGCGCGTTGGAATTTCCAAGGTGGCACTCACTATGCGACGCTCTTCGTTGCGAGTGGAGTTGCGTTCTTCTATACGCCTTTCTGCCTATACAACTTCTGCCCAGAGTGCTGAAGAAGATTAAGCGGGACCGGGCTCAAGTCATTCTCGTTGCTCTGAGTTGGGCACGAAGAGTCTGGTATCCCGAGCTGCTCAGCATGGCCATCGATCCTCCGATCAGACTGCCTCTTCGAGAGGATCTTCTGTCGCAGCAGCAGGGGACAGTCCTCCAATTGAACCTGTCCAGCCTCCACCTCCTTGCATGAAGATTGAGCGGCGGCAGTTGACGTCGTTTGACCTGCCTCCTGTAGTCTGTGATGTAATCTTGGCAGCCAGGCATCCCTCCGCTAAGACGGTATATGCCTGCAGATGGAATAAGTTTGTGGCATGGTGCACAGCAAAGGCTGTGGATCCCCTTTCTGCCCCTCTTTATGATGTTCTCTTGTTCCTCCTTTCTTTGGCCCAGCAGGACTCTGCTCTGGGCACTCTTAAGGGCTACCTCTCAGCCATTTCACCCTTTCACAGGCTCCCTGATCAGCCCTCTTTTTTTCAAGTCCCCTGTTGTAAATAGATTTCTTAAGGACATAACTCATCTTTTTCCTATGAAATCTATAACTAACTTTCTTTCAGATGAACAAGTTACTACCTTTGGTAACGATATATCTGTAAGAAACATAGGTTAGTTATAGATTACGTACTGCCCACCCATCCTCCCCGTTCTGCAAACTGACTTCTAGGGTTAAGGACATCCGTTCAGGGCCCTGGTTTTGTGCACCAGTGGTCAGTGTCTTGCATGGCTCTGCGCTTCTGGCGTGGAAAGTCGTGTACAGAACTAACGTCAGCGCGCGAGGGCGACATCTATGTAGCTACTGCGACATCATCCCGACGACCACAACACTGATGGTCGCGGAGTCGACCGACGCCACCTTCCAACACGCAGGGGTACTGCTAACGTAAAACTTTCTGGGTCCAGTCTGACGCCTGGAGGTAATTCTAAGTTAAGGAATCTATAACTAACCTATGTTTTTTACAGATATATCATTACCGAAGGTAAATAACTTATTTGTCAGTGTACACCATGATATATGCATGCACAACAGTGGCAATACCAATAAATGCAATATCAAGTATGCCATAAACTATGCAAGCATAACATTGTCAATACCAGCAAAAGCGATCTAGATAGATACTATGACAACTGTATGCATAATAATGTAAAAAAATATATGATCTCAATGATCACCGTGTTCTATGTACATGCAATAACAAACTCGTATTGTTGCTATCAAATTTACTGAAAATGACTTCCCCCCCCCCCCCCCCATCAACACCTAGTCAGGGATATGTGGTCAGACAGGCACTGTGACTGAAACCCAGCATACCGATTGATAGGTCACAGGTTGGGTTACACGCAGCCTGAAGACAAACGCGCAACCAGAGAAAACCCTGATCGATCCCTCAGATAGGCTTACACCACAAGCAGCTCCAAGGAAATTGGCCCCAATAAAACATGCTTGGCCAAAGGCACACTTTCCCAAACTAACACAAAGCTAAATACCAAATGTAGTCGGGAACACTCAGCCAATCAGGACACTTCATGCACACCACATGTAGTGATCACGTGTTCCCCATGCCAAACATCTGGATGCATACACACTGGCCCACACTAGCGCTCCCCGAGGTGGATAGCCTCCTGTGTCCCCCTTATCAGATGTTTGTATTCATGATTAATGACTAGGCCCAGACCCACAAGCTCTCCATGTATGAGAAATCGTTTTACTGTACCTCACAAACTGTATATATGATCGGCCAAAACGTCTGTACATTGAGACTGTCTTCAGACGCAACTCTGTCAATGCTCTCCCGGACACTGCGTTTAATTAAACCAACTTGTTCCTGTTTTGTCAAACGCCTCTTGGCTTTTAGTTTTTTCAAGGTAAATTCATATCTGAGCAACATGGGCACTAGCAGGAACTAGCATTTTGGAAAGGGACCAAAGATAAACAAGCACTTGCAATGCAATAGGTCTAGCATTTACGTGTGTTTCAGCTATTGACACTGCAAATAACAATGCCTTTTACTTTTTGTTTTAACAACATAAATAAAAGGCATTCATTTACAATGCCAATAGCTTAAACTTGAGTAAATGCCAGACCTATTGCATTGCAAATGCTTGTTTTGCCCAGTTTTAGGGGTGGGGTGGCCTCCATACTAGTCAGACTTCACTAGCCCTCCACAGAAGAAGTATTGGAATATTTAAGGTACACCCTTTCAGAACTGCCTGTGGAGCCTATGGTTTGTGGCCAAAACCTTTGAAGATTGTGTTGTAGAACACATAATGTGAGCCACATTTTTGGAACATTTTCTTACATGTGGAGGAGAGGTGCAGAGCAGGCAAAATAACTCCTCCAATACCACGTTGGAAAGCCAGCTTCAGTAGAGATTTATTATTTTTGTTTCATACTCTTGTTCGTTGACCCCCAACTTTCAGCTAAGAGCTTAGGATGAGAGGACTCTGTTGTTTAATGATGGCTACTCTCCTACTCCAGAGTATGGGGGCCAGGAGTGAAGACCATGGTTTTCGATCAGACCTTTGTCAAAGCAAACAGAACTACAGGGTCGCCGTTGTAGGTGTACCATTAAGACTAAAAAACTTTAGTCTGGATTGCTTCTAATGAAATGCAAGACCAGGCGCCGTGCTATCAGTAGAAAGTATATCCTAATAGCTCTACAAGATGCAAATCCTGTGTGTCATTTGAAAACCTGTCACCGGACACCGAAGCTAACATTGTTGTCAGAGTGCCCTGGTTGATATCATCAATTTCATATCATCTAGTGACCTAAGTCACTCTTCCTCCTTCCACCAAAGAACGCGCACCCTCACCTGCCTTTTGTTCCCATTTGGATTTCTGTACCTTCCGTTTACACGCGTTACCAAGCGACAGCCCAACCTTACAGCGTGTGTCTGATGTACACGAAAGTTGAAGTTGACTAGTGGTTGGAGGCCCTAATGACATAAAAGATGGACTAGCTTAGGGGCGTTCACAACTCAACCGTGGTTAACGTAGTGGCCATCTTACAATGTAGGCCTCAGTTGAATCGGCTACCATAAACAACTATGAGCAGAACAAGTTGGTTGATAAACTATCCGTTAGTAATGTTATTAGTTAAGCGACTGTGTTTAAATATGGATAACTTTATCAGCGATCCATCGTAAGTCACCTTTAGCCACGTATCTTTTTGCAGTCGACAAAGGTAGATTTAGCTATACTGAAAAAAGCTACTGCCGCCTCAATGCGCATTTTGCTTTTCACTGTAGTGTTTTTGATTCTGCCCGTTGCCAAGGCTGCAGAAATGCGCCAATCCGCTGTATGAGTGCTGCAGACAGATAACCCTCTCTTCCAATCGGAGCTGATAATAAAGGAGGACGTAACCCAATACCACAAGCTCCTGAGGACATGGTAGCGGGCAGGGGCAGGTCATAGACTTGCTTCTTATCTGGATACATTAGGGTCGCCAACATTCCTACAGGTAAGACGCCTAGTGAGGCTGGACTGGTAGATGGACGGTTGGAGGCTTCAGGTTTGGTTAGAATTTATAGCTTTCTTCTTTATCTGCTGAGGGGAGCAAAAGGAGTCTGAGCCTGCTACAGTGTTGGTAGTACCCCTCTTACGTTATCCCCAGCTGCTATCTGGCCCAGTCCTTTAAATGGACAGTAACTGTACAATGTTACTTTATCAGGGTCATAGCACTGAGTGGTGTCTGTACAGTGAGGCATGAGGTTGAGGAATAGCGGCAAAGTGATTGTGGTATTGCCTAGTTTCACAGTCCAAAACAAACCATGCCAGAAGAATAAAAAGGCGCGGCAGCATAAGCTCCAAATAAAGTTATGGCGTGGCTAACTTTGCCCTCCGCTCGGGAAGCCCATAAAAAATGAAGAGCGCAACTGTGGGATAAAGGATAAACAAGGCGGAAGAGACGGGGATTAGTGACTTCCCAAAATCGAAGAACAGTGAGCCGACTCAGAGACTGCGGACGCCGTGCAGGGTCCCCAGGAGCTTCCGAGATGATCTGGAGCCGACAGGGGGAGGGAGGGAAAGTGAAAGCGCGCCATGTGCCCGCTGTGCTGAACCGACGCGAGCCCTACGCATGCACATCGCCTGTCCGGGCAGGCACGGCGAGCAGGAGACAGGGAGGCAACAAAATATGCCTCCCTCCTAATGAAAATCACGCATTTTGGACCCGTGCCAATTGTTATGTTAGCGAAGCTAATAAAGCGCATTTCTACCCATGGGTGTCCTGGCGCTACACACTGACTCACTGTAAGCGGGGTGCCTAAACCGTAAATAACCAAGTCTTCAGCCCCTTTCTGAAGGAAAGGAGCTCTGAGGCCTTCCTAAGATGTACTGGCAGGCTGTTCCAGGCTTTAACCGCACCTTAGGAGAAACTTTTGCCTCCCCAGCTGGCCTTCTTTATTCGGGGAACGGCTACTAGTCCTCCTTTGGTGGAACGCAGCTCTCTGGCCGGAACACACCATTCGAAGCACTTAGTCAGAAAATCTGGGCCAGTGCCACTCAGTGCCTTAAAAACCGTGCACAGTGCCTTGAGTTGTGCTAGTTTTATAACCGGTAGCCAGTGCAATTGCCAGAGACCATCTCGAGCAGAGGCAAACCTAGGTATCCCAATTAGAAGCATGGGTGGAGCTTCCACCCCCGCGACGACAATAGATCTCGCAAGCCAGCAGCGGATGTGCTGCATCGCTAGGCGAGACCTAAAAAGGGCCTTCTACCCAAAATTGTGCTAAACTACTGGTCTTTCAGAGAAGGAATTATTTGTACTTGTGTGAAAATGTGGAGAGAATACCAGGTAGACACCCTCTAAATATTCTGCAGATTCACCCCTCTGAGGAAAGAATCAATTTCCATTTTCCCGTTGTACAATGTGCAACTATGCCTTGATGGGGAGTGATAATAATGGCTGTCTCATAGCACTTGCTGGAGAGGGACCTAGAGAAGCAACATAGATTACGTTCTCATGGATGTAAGGAGTGCTTAAACCGATATTCGAGTTGTACAGAGAAAAGAGAGTGACCATTATGCACGGTACCTTCAAATCACAGTATATTGTTTAATGACCGGGCATCAATCTTAACCTGAATGCTTTGACAATTAGTAATAACTGCAGGCCCGTCATATGGAGACCTATTTCTAATTCCAATTGTGTAATTTCTGAGATTTATGATAATGTAGGTAACGCTCTAAGGGGCATATTCACAAGGACTTATCTCTGATTTATCTCCACCTTAATGCATAAAAGGTGGAGATAGATTTAACACCCCAATTACAACCTGGTGCAAACTGCAGACAACGCCAGTATTCCCGCGATAACTGCCCCAAAATTTATCTCCACGGTGGACACCACCAACAAACCCTAATGAGATGCAGAGTAGGCATCCCCGTGCAAAAACACCCAATAAAACCACAACACATTCATAACGAACTGCCAGATCTGCGAAGCGAACCAAAAACCGGTGATAAGCCGTGGTAGCACCAGGGATTTAACACCTGCCTTTTGCTGGTGCGAAGCAGGACGACTACACACAGCATGAAAGGGAGCACAGCCAAGAGCCACACCTGAAGACCCACAGATGCCATGGAGACAATGATCAGGCAGCTCCGATACCCATGAGGGTCACAACACCCAACCCCAGCTCCCCCAACCCCCCCCCCCCCCCCCCTTCCCAACGGACATGGACATGCCCGGGGATCCTGCAGTTTAGTCATAGGAGGTTGTTCCAGGGCTGGGCACTGCGGAGGGGCCTGAACCAGTGACACCTTGTAATTTTTTCATCAATTATAGCCCAGAAGGTGACCCGAGCTTTACTGTGTGGGCTCCTTGTGAACACCCTTACGATTTACCTAGCCTCACTAAGCACTTGCTTCACTTTTATTTCATCTAATTCTATTTATTGATCGTGTGCACACTTCTGCAGCCTACCTGCCTCTTCATGCTGCTTAAGCATCTGTTCTTTGCTGGTCTTTACATGGCCTTAGTCCTGAACTTTTGTCCAAGCTACAAGTAAACAACGCTTTGTAAAGAGTGCAGAGAGGTCTGGGCTCTGGTTCGTTCAAGGGTTCAGTCTTCCGCCTCTTAGGTCTGCCTTCTCTCTGTTTCATCCGTGTTTTTGTGCCACCTGTGGGCGTGTCAGCTACAGCCACAGCTGGCAGGCACTGCGCGGAACTCTGCGGATTCTTTTCCACCTGAGAACGCCAGTGAAGGGCACTAACAGATGCTGTCTCTGGTCTGAGACATGAGGTGAGCACTGATCACTGCACTTTTCTGTCCAGAGCCAACATGGGCAAAGGTAGGTCTCCCCGCCAGAGCGCGCTTGCAGGAACGTGTTCTCCGCCCCCGCGCATTAAACTTAGGGCACCCGAGAATGCTCTATGTATGCACTCTTTGGGAACAATGGCACCCCAGGATATGGTTTTTTTCGGACTTCTGTCCACCATATACTGATAGCTGTACCTACAACAAGTGGCACAATGCTGCACAGGCAAACAGCACACTATCACATTAAGGTGCATGTTCACTTGGCAATATTGCCTAGAGTGATGATGCGACTTTTCTGGCGATGATGTGCAGATCGCCAGGTATCGCCGCCTAGCGTTGAATTTGACATCGCAATCGTCATGATTTTATCGTTGGTTTTTCCACCACTTCCCTGTTACTATCGCCATGTAGCGTGGGCTTGATAATACCATGCTAACATGGCGATAATAATCGGGTTAGGCGGCGTTAACTTTTCTGTAGTTGACTGACAATGGCGATAGTTATCGCACGTCATTGTGAATATGCCCCTAAATCGGCTAATAGAGTATTCTTTAAGAGCCCGGTCTAGTTTTAGAAACTCATGTCGACCTCTTTGAAAAGCTGAAAGTTTTTTCCCAGAAATAATATAAACTTGTGTTCAGAGGACCCAAGCTTCAAGAATGGTTCACACAGAGTTTTAAAGCTGCTATGAATACCTTTTTAGCGACAATTAAACAGGGACCTACGGCCATGATTGTGGAAACCAGGGCAATTTATAAATCTATGCAGCGCTCAGCAAAAATGGAGTGGGAAGATTTTTAAAAGCAGCTAAAATTGATATTTTTTTAGAGCACGAATGCCCGAAGGCATCTTGGGGCTGGTGTCTAACTGATTAGAAGCAAACACAAAGGTGATGAATGGAGTGAGAAAAACATTTCAGGCACTCACACCCCAATCACAGATCTGGGTTGAATCCATCATCGCTCTTTAACTTACTTCGCCACCCCAGTTCAGACCCAGCCATATGCAAATCAGTCTTGACTATGTTCCTTCTTGGGAACAGTCCAGCCCGGACTGCCAAGCCAGGTCTTCACGGGGCCAGACATAAGTATCCTGGGACCGGTTTCGGGGTAACACCCCTCATCAGCCAGGCTAGCTTGAATCCAGTGGCAAAATGAGCAAGGGACCCACGTTCAGGCATACCCTGCCAACTTGGGGTGGACAAAGCAAATGCAAGGAGATGGACGGAGTGCTGAAACTTTTCAGACAGTCACTGATCTGCACTGAATCCATCATCAATCTTTTAATCACTTAGCCACCCCAGTTCCTGGCTTGGCAGTTCAGGCTGGACTGTTCCCATGAGAAACAAGGTCAAGACTGATTTGCCTATGGCTGGGTATGAACTGGGGTGGCGAAGTGAGCTAAAGAACGATGACGCATACGCCGGTGTCTTCCTGAGGGCCATGCCACCAGTTGTTGACAATCAGTAAATGGGAGGCGGCATAGTAGGAACACACACCTGTCGCTGTAATGCCTCCACAGCATGTGGACTAGAAACATGTCTGAAGAGCAATACGTGCTGCCTCGAACCCGCCAAGGACCACGTTGACCTGTCTAAACCACAACATGGGAATAGTATATGGGCATTTCTGAAGAGTAGGGAGACCATTTTAAAAATTGCTGCTTTATCTAACTAGGACAGCGGCAACAAGGACCAGGCCTTCACCTCTTTGACCCACAACAGCACCAAGGCAAAATGATGGGTCCACGACAATACCAGATGTGGGGAGACATACTCCCAAATATCTAAACCCCCTCTGGTGGCTAGCGTCAACCCCCCAACCACAGACTCCCGGGGGGATACCATGAATAACGCTAGCCTCGTACGGCTCTTTTACCTATTGCATTCTTTGTGTTGTGTTCTCCTGCACTGCTGTGTGTTGCAGGAGTCCTATATTGTAACTGTTTTTAACTAATTTGCCTTATTTGAAAGACGCTCTCCTTACCTGATCTACCGAGGTCTGGTGGTCTGACTTGCGGCCATTAGGTGTGCTTCTCTCCCTGTTGCACACGCACAGGTGCCATTTTGGAAGGGTCAGAGGTCTAGTCTTGAGACCGGCTCACCCTTTCACTCTACTTAATGGGAGCCGCGGCGCTGGCAAGCCCGTCTGTGCCCGTCCCCGCATCAGTCACGCCCAGCGCCAGCCCCCCTGCTGGTTTCGTTTCCCACCACCTCGATGGCCTGCGGTACTGTCGGGAAGAGCTACTTATTCTCAATTCTGAAGCCCTGTTCTATACAGGCCCCACACTGTCCCTTGGAGATGCACCAGTATGTCAAACTTGCCCGGTCGGCTCTCTCAGACTAAATTGCTTTAAGATTCTCACCTACTCATTCTGTTGCTGGTACCCGGAAATGCATGCAGAAACAATAAAATGCACTTTGTTGAATGCTCGGTCACTCATAAAACATGCTATGGAAATGGCAGTTTTTTTAGACAGTGCAAGTATTGACATCGCTTTTGTAACTGAGACATGGGCAGACGCCGCTTCAGGGCCTGACTTGGTCTCTGCCACCCCCTCTTGGTTACTCGTTAATCAGGCTGGATCGCATTGGGAGCAGAGGCTGTGGCCTAGCAATGGTCTCTAAAGACAAATTCATGGTTGGGTTTGACCCCCTACCCCATCCTTGCTGTGAAGCCCTGGCTTTTAAAATTGGTCTTTCAAATCATTATTCCTTTAACGGTGCCTTGATTTACTGACCCCCCGGCCCTGGAAACCTCTTTTTAAATTTGGATAAGTCACTATGGGACATTAAGGCCAACTCCTCTGATTTTACCATCCTTGGTGACTTTGACTTCCATCTGGAGAATAAGGAGGACCTAGATACCCACGATCTTATAGCCTCTCTATCTCTTTTAGGTTTGTCGCAATTAGTTGCGATCCCACGCATTCTGGTGGCCATACCCTCGATGGCATTTTTTCACATTGTCCTTTTATTCAGGTTTCTCCCTCTTTACCGTTAACATGGTCAGACCATAAGGCAGTAATGTTCCAACTGAACTTAGTGTGCCACAGTCTGGAAGAGCCTATGATCTCCCCTACTTCCAGCTATAGACCTTTGCACCTAATTTCAGAAGGCCAACTCACGAGGACACTAACTCAATCTAATAAATCATTATCTCCTGATCTTGATCAAGCAACTGAGGATTATGATCAATGGATAAGCGATTCCATTAACAGTATAGCTCCTACCAAACGCGGAAATAATAACCGAACTGTACCATCTGAACCTTGGTTCAATGAAGAGCTCAGACTAGCCAAACAATCATGTAGAAGGTTAGAGAGAAAGTGGAGGCTGAATTATAGTACCAAGGACAAGGATCCTTATAAGGCAGAACTATTAAGTTATAAAAACACTTCTAACCAAAGCTAAATCCAACTGTTTTATAAATAAAACTCCCATTAAACACTCCCAAAGACTTATTCTCCACAGTGCTCAAGCTAAGCAATCCCTCACCAGCCAGGAATCTTAATGCGGATGCCTCTTTCTGTAACAGACTTGCTACATTCTTTAAAGACATGGTAGAGGTTATCTTTAACGCTTTAACTTCTAGCCCTAACCTGGTAGGGACTTGCTCGAACGATAACCCACAGTCAGCGGTTTCCACTGGGCTCAAATTAGGAATTGCTGTCAGTGAAGCCAACTCTTTGAAAACCGACTCCTTAGTACCATCTCAATCTAGGAATACTACTCTTTCTATGTTCTCCCTCCTTACAGTCGGTCAAGTAACCAACTTGTTTAATCAAATCAGGGTCGCCTTTTGACCCGTGCCCCCCTAGAGTTTTACAACTAGCTTCTGCTATAGTTCCTGGACACCTTTTAGTGATTTTTAATCAAATGCTTTACTTTGGCTACTTCCCCAAAAGTTGGAAAATAGCATCAATTCTTCCTCTTTTTTTAAAAAATCAACTCTGGATGCTGATAATCCCATCAATTATAGACCAATCTCTTGACTTCCTTTTCCGGTCAAGCTGATAAAGAAAGCCATAAACACTGAGCTTTCTCTATTCATCCAGGATCATAATCTACTGGATTCCTCCCAGTTTGGCTTCAGAAGCCAAGACAGCTTTGATTACAGCTGTTGAATATGTCAGAACAACTTTAGATAAAGGAGGTTACGCTGCCCTAATTTTGTTAGATCTTTCGGCAGCGTTCCTTACTGTTAGCCATGAACTCCTTATCAATCGTTTGTTCGAGAAAGGAGTTCTAGGTACCACTCTTAAGCTCCTCGGATCCTTTCTCACTGACAGAACGCAGTTCGTGGAATGTAACGGTCACAGATCTACATCTTTTACTCTTCCCTGTGTGGTACCACAAGGGTCGGCTTTGAGTCCCACTCTTTTCAATCTGTATGTTACCCTTTTGGCCTCTCTGATCAAAGGTCTTGGCTTTTCAGTTGTCTCTTATGCTGACAATACCCAAATCGTAGTGTCAGTCACAGGAAACCCTGACAGCACGACAGAACGTTTCCACAACTGCATGATATGGAGGCTGCCATACCGGTATTGAGGGTAAAGTATTCATCAATGGATTAGTGCAGGAGCGCCTTGTAGGGGAGGTTTTGCAAATGCCACGGCGTAAGGTGCCAGAGAAAGGCAGCATATCCAGGTCCCACGTAAACCCTCTGGGCCACTGGAGAGTAATTGCATAGCCCTCTAGACAACATGTCTCTATCAAACATCCTATGAAGAAAGTGGCTAGGGACCAACAGGTTGTCTAATCTTCAGAAGTAGCCATGGAAAACCGAATAATATGTATACCCTGTGTCTCTTGGATGATATGCACTTCAGGCGTCTGCCCAGCCCAACGCGGTTGCCACAGAGCTTAGCTTGGATCCACCTGCACCCACCCCCGGACCTGCCACCTATTAAACTCTGGATGCATCACATCATTCCAGGCGCAACCTAACAGTGAGAGACTGACAGGGAGTTCCCTCCCAGACCTATCACTTGATTAACGAAAAGCTGGCCCATTGGCGGATGGGGCATATATAATGCCAAGTGTTAGTGGCTCCCCATACAGTGTGCCGGTCACTGGCGTAAATCTACCATATCCAGATTTTGGTGGGCTGGAAGGGGACCCTGCGATGTATCAGGAGACCTGTACCCCATAATCCCCTCTCGAACCCGGAGTGCTATACCTGTGTATATCCATACTTGGCTAGGCAGGGGACTTTGGACCCCAGAAAATGCGTCTCCTGTAGGAGGAGTATGTCTGCCTTCAGTCGCTTAGCTTGTTTCAGAACCACACCTCATTTTATCTTGTCGAGGACCCCTCACACATTCCACGTAATCTCACAGGCGTGTCCTAAGTGACCTGTGGAGCCCGTGTCATACATCAGCGGCTAGCGTAAGGGCATGTGAGCTTTCGTACATGGACCTAGGAGGGTGTGTGTGCTGGGTCTGTGCATTATAACCAAAAACTGTCGAACAACCCACTTTCCCCTCTCCCATACTTCAGTGAAAGAAGTATCTGTTGTGGAAGAGGCCCCCATACAACACCAACGGGGCCACCAAGGGGGCATAACCAATGGATCCCCATATCCCTTCCCCAACTAAGAACCATGCTAGAGAAAGTTAAACCTTTACCTTTATTTTTAGGTGTTCTGTGGAACAGGTAGGTCCCACACTACTAATGCATGCCGATCCCTGCATACGGGAGCTAAGATGCATCATCACAATGTGTGCTCCTGCAGGACGAGCAGATTTGATTGTGTGCTTCAAGTGGACTGGGCTAGATGGGTCCGTCTATCACATCTGATAGAGAAATCTAGCCGCAGATTCCTTAACTTAGAATATCCCCAGGCGTCAGACTGGATCCGGAGAATTTTTCTCAGCAGCACCTCTGCGCGCAGGGGGACAGCTCCGCCCTGACGTCGTCCATGGACATGCCGTCAGTGGAGCCATATAAGTCCCTCCTGGCGTGCTGACGTCAGTTTCCTTCTTTTCCGCATCCCAAAGCGGATCCAGGAGTAGCAGTTCCTTTGGCCTATTTTGTTTTCAGGCCTTCTCAACGCCTTCAGCATCCGGGGACACTGTGCGATGCCTTCAGGCTTCAAGTCGTGTGAGATCTGTACGCTGCAAATGTCAGCAATGGATCCGCACGTGATCTGTATGTGGTGCCTGGGGGAGCACCATGACTCCGAGGAGTGAGACACCTGCCGGCAGCTAAAGCCGAAGTCTCTGCGGGAGCGTTGGATGAAGTTGCTGACCAACCGGATGTCCCGTTCGGAGTCTGGGCGTAGTCGGTCTCCAGCTGGGGCTCCTGTTCGGATCTGGTCACAAAGTCGTTCGCCTGACGCAGGTGAGCACAAACACAAGTCACGGAGGTCGTCTGCCTCATAAACGGGACAGCGGGGCCCGCTGCTCCCAGTCTTTACCGTACATGGGCGCCCAGGAGTCGGGCCCCTCCTACCCACCATTTCCTGGTGTTGGGGCGACTCGAGCCCAGATGGAGGCCTAGTCTCGGGCTCTTCAGTCCATCTTTGTGTACCCCCTCTCCCTGGCGTGCCTACGGGCCCCACAGAGGGGGTAGAGACTCAGGTCAGGTCTTCGCTGGCGAGTTCGCCCTCTGCGCCGATCGAGTGTCCTGACTAGTTACGGAGTCACTGCGACTTTGGGATACGGCCCGGAGGGGCATCCAGGTCAGACGTTAAGCCCTCCTGTGATGTCTCCGCATAGCCCTGTGAGGCTCCCTGCACTGACGCCGGATGCGACTACAGCACGGTGCTTGACTCAGAGTCGGCACCGTTCTTCTCCGCAGTTCCCCATCTCGGTGGAGCTTGAGTCGACGCTGGGTAGACGAGTCACCTTCGGTGGTCATCGACATCAATATGCCGCCGTCTCGACGTGGGCCGACGCCACTGCCGGCCCCTGCTGTTCCTCTGTTAGGAGAGGATGGTGCCCCTGAGGGTTCCCCGCACCCAGGGTTGTTGCGGTGCTCTTCCGAGCAGGTGCTCATAGGACAATGGTTCTTTGATCAACCTCGGGCTACTTCTCCTCTACTGTCTGGTGGACGGGTTAGCCTCCAACCATCTCATACAGATGGTTTATTGTCGCCGCCTAGAATGGCCATGGAGGCTAGTGCGGCGTTTGCAAGGGCAGTTTGCAGGTCTGCAGATATTTTACACATGCATCCTCCCTCAGTCTCTTTGCCGTCTGATCCTTTATTGGATCTACTCCACCAGGATGACGTTGAGGTGGAGCCCTTGCTGCCTTTTGGTGGGTCATTATTTGACACCCTTCTTGGCTCGTGGGCGCGGCTCTCATCCGGGGACCTAGTGGATGGGCTATAGCACATAGTCATCGCCTGGCTCCTGATGACCCTGTCTGTTCCTCCATCCTAGGGCTCAAGGACTGGTAGTCCATGTGGCTTCAGCCTCACTACCTTCCTCTCCTCCCCCCCTGCTTCCTTTCACTAGGGAGTCTCGCTGGTTGGAGTCGTGTGACCAGTCATATCTTTGAGTCCACCAGTTTGGGCCTCC
The DNA here is from genome assembly GCF_964204655.1 of Triturus cristatus. Taxonomy (NCBI): domain Eukaryota; kingdom Metazoa; phylum Chordata; class Amphibia; order Caudata; family Salamandridae; genus Triturus; species Triturus cristatus. The sequence goes on along the minus strand of NC_140591.1, from coordinate 338,399,985 downwards.
ATGCTCTAAATACGTCTTGTGTGTTTGCACAGGCTACTTTGGCCCTTTGGGATTCAGTCGAGCGTCTTCTTCCATCTCTTCCAGAGGGTTCCTGTGCTGACCTGGATCGTCTGTTGCCTTTAGATCAGCCATAGACACCACTGACTCTGTGGGTCGGGTGATGGCCAGGTCAGTTGCTCTGCGTTGCCATGCTTGACTGCACAATGGCAGTTTCCCTGAAAATGTTCAGGAGTGTCTTAGGGATCTGGCCTTTGATGGGGTTGCCCTTTTTGACAGTCATGCTGGCTCAGCTGTCTACCGTCTCATGTCTGAGCTTCCATGACTTTGTATTTTCTAGTCCTTCTGTGGACTTTTACTTTCATATGCAGTGTTATCTCTGTTTGTTCTGGTATCCGTAAATGGGTTCATGACGTTAATTCCCAGGCGGTCTGTGCGGTTATTTCGTAATTTTTGCCCTTATTTGATGCAGCTGGTTCTGCTTTTCCTTTCGCGTCCTCTGTCTGAGTTAGTCTCAAGAGGTGCCCCCTTGCTTATGGGGATGAGACTTACCCTATGTGGAGTATCTGTTGGCTATTGTATAACTGTCCTTTCTTGCCGGGAAGCTTCGTAGGCTCCTGCGGAGTCTTTTTAGGCGGGGTTGTCCTACGGCTCAGACTGTGGTCATTTTCTGCTATTGTGGGACCCCCCTCATTCTTCCCTCCCCCTGGTGCAGCCCACAGGTTGGTGTCGCTCTCTTCTATTGCTTATGCATTGTGGTCTGCGGTTGGTCCGTAGCACTCCCATGCAACTGTGGATGCTGACTTCTTCGAGGTGTTGTTGGGTTTCTGCCACAACTGGCTCACCCCAGCGTGTTCTTTCAACTTCGCTGTGCTCTTTTTGTCTACGTTGGCTGTCATTGCCGTCAGCAAGTGTCCCTTGGGGGCATGTTGTTCTGTTCTGGCGCAGTTCTTCCGTGTTCTATGCGAACATGTCATGTGGGTACACCCAAGTATGTTCACTGTTACAGGGTGCCTGCGATATCCCTTGTGCCTCTGAATTTGCTGTTTTCTACTCTCCACCCTTTGGGGTGCTTTGGTCTCTCAGACCCTGTCTGGTCTTAGTCTATGGGCGGTGGAGTCCTCGCTAGACATGTCAATGCTGTACATTGCCTTATGCACTACTTTCCTGTTCACTTCCCAGGCAGGGGTTCAAGTTCCTCTGCTCATTGCCGCGCAGGAGTTCAGATACTTTCTGCTCCTGGCTTCTGCAACTGTTGTCAGTGAAAGTGCTCTCTTCAGGATACTAACTGTCATTGTGCAGACTTTGTATATGGATCTTTATACATTTACTTGTTACTCTATGTACGTGTAGTACTAACTCATTCCTCGTTCGTGTGGTGGTCAGTCTCCTCGTCTGTTACGTGGGGGACCAGGGTTCCTCTCCGACAGGTAGCTGATGTCGCCTTACGTGTCTGGACATTGTCCTGTTTTGCTGTGCTTCTCCCAGGTACTGTTGGTACCTATGGTGTGGCCTACTTTCTCTAGGGCATGCTCTTCGAGCCCTTTTCAATTATTTCATGGCTGTGTACATGTCTATGTGTCTTGTGATCTAAACATCACGATAGGTCACGCCTACAAGGTTTTTCCTTGCTGCTGTATCTGAGGTATTTTGCCCCAACCTCTCTTTCTCATGGGAGCGAGCCTTCTGTGTGTGTCCGGCTAGCCAGCTCCCCTTCGCAGGTTGACTACCTGGTGATCTCTCTCTCTCTTGCTCTCTCTCTCTCTCTCTCTCTCTCTCTCTTGCTCTCTTGCTCTCTCTCTCTTGCTCTCTCTCTCTTGCTCTCTCTCTCTTGCTCTCTCTCTCTTGCTCTCTCTCTCTTGCTCTCTCTCTCTTGCTCTCTCTCTCTTGCTCTCTCTCTCTCTCTCTTGCTCTCTCTCTCTTGCTCTCTCTCGCTCTTTCTCCCCCCTCCCTCCTTCCCCCCTCCCTCCTTCCCCCAACCCCCCCCCGACGCATCCGTGCTGTTAACACTACATTGTTTTTGGCATTACATATATGTGGTGTGGTTTTCACAGTACACACAGTCTGCTCATGTGTACTCCTGTCCTCCACATGCATGTATCACTTGGTAGTCATGTTTTGATATATGCTCTGCTTGGTGACAGCTGTACTCTCACGTCATTGTTTGCATATCCATTGTTGTACATGCTCAGCCTGTATGCTCTGACTGTCATACCACCTTGTCCCTTCTCTGGGTCTTTATCTCTTGTGGATCCATCGGATCCTGTGCTCTGTTCACCTTTGGCAAAATGTTGTGGACTCTCGCACGTTCGGCACTACCATTCTGGTTCTGTGCTTCCTTTCATCCCTGTCTGGACGAGAGAGGTTTCGTACCGTCCCTTGACGGATTGTGGTGCCTTTGCCTTCCCTTGGTTTTCTGCTACTCACAGAGCTTACTGGTCTGGTGACGGCCATGCTGGCATTGCTGTCAACACCGTGTTTTGGTCAACTTGTTGACAACTAAGTTCTCTTTGGAACTTGGTGGGTTTCGTTCTCAGACCCTCTTCTAGTGTGGTATGGCTTCGGTATCTGTTCTAAGTTCAGGAATCTGCGGCTAGATGTCTCTATCAGATGAACAAGTTACTTACCTTCGGTAACGATGTATCTGGTAGAGACACAGTCTAACCGCAGATTCCTTGACGCCCACCCATCCTCCCCGCTCTGCGAGGACCTTTTCTGGTTGGATTTTACTCACTCGTCTCCTTTCAAGGGGCTTTTGTCTTCCTGCGGGGTTGCCTTTTTCGCCTCCCTCCTAGGCAGGATGGCTCATTCAGTTATTTCTCCACCCATTATCGTGATTGGGTGGTAGGTTCATGTGTCCTTCTACGCTTCTACACCTTGGTCCTTCCAGTATGGGGCTTACTCATGTCCTTCTTTCCTCCCTCCCACAATCTCCTGTCTTTTTTTCATTGCTTGGGGTCTCTCGACACTGCTACAGTCAATTGGTTCGGGGTCCATTTGACTGTGCCTCATTCCATAGGCCTTTTATAGGGGGTTATGGTTGCACATTCCTGTTGTTGCTGACCTGTGGTCGATTATCGTGAATCATGTTGCCCCGGTCTTGTTGCCCTTCACGGTTGCATCCTTTCGTTACAGACTTCCTGTCGTTTGCCATGACATTCATTTCAAATGCCGTTTTGCCTCATAGGAGGGCATAGTTTTCGCTTTTCTAAGAGCGGGTACTCTGCTCTTTTCCTTCAATTCCTTTTAGTATAAACTGCTCTTTCACTGTCAATTATGGTGATTTTCTCACCATTCCCTTCTTTCTGTCATTGTTTCAATGTTTTTTTCATCTTTTTTGGCACACTGTTCCCACACTCTCACAGTTTTAGCAGTGGCTCCGCGTTGTGGCGCCGAAAAGTTTCATCGAAGAAAACTGACGTCAGCGTGCCGAGAGTGACTTATATGGCTCTACTGACGCCATGTCCGTGGACGACATCAGGGCGGAACCATGCGGCGCCGTCCCCCGGCACGCAGAGGGGCTGCTGAGAAAAATCAAGTGGTGGCACAAGCAGTAGGTGGCAGGGGGCCTTACTCCGGAAATCACCACAGGGAGGGAGACGGCTCGCAGTGAGGATCCGCATTGGTTGTGTTTCCCTCCACCTCTGCCTGTACCCTGTCCAAAGCCGCACCAGATCCTAACCTGAAAACATCTGCAACGAGGGCATTGGCCTTCAGCATGGCCCCCTAATGGAGTACCGCCATGGGGTGACTAGCCCACCAAGTACTTAATTGTAATGCGGGCTGGCAATGTCCCCTCAGACTCTTGCTACACTCTCTAGGAGCCTCCAGCCAGCTCAAAATAGGGCATTGTAGGTGGCCGGCCCTTGCACTCGCACCCTCATGTAGGCACAGCAGGGTGGGAGGCATCTTTCCGTATTGCAGCAAGGTGCATGCAATGGTGGCATTATGAGGCACGGGGTGGGCATCAACCGCTTCTCACTCTGGTCCAGTGGAAGCGCTTACAACTGACGGTTTGGGGCCCCTCACTCCTGCTTGATAGGCCCAGCAGCCTTGTCATCCGCTTGAGGTTCTACACTCCCGACCCCATCAGCTAGAGACCTGACACGGCTCACGTCCATGGTGTCACTCAGGCAGACTCCTTGTGTTTGCGCACCGGGCCGCAAACATTTGGCCTCAATTACTGGTCTTAGGGCACCAATGTTCATCCATCGGGGGGGTTACCAAGGGCCGACTGTTCCACCTAGCACAACCCAGCCACGACCACCGCAATCCCGTCTGGCAACCCCAGCGCCACTGCTACCAGTCAGCACTCACTGCCCGGCTCTGCTGCCCTCCGGAGCCAGTCCTCACTTCAGCAGGCCTGCAGCAGCTTGGTCCGTGGCCTGCACTTTTCAGCTGCACGCCATCTGTTGCCCCCACACCCACTCACCTCACTGGCTACAGCGGCCACTGTTGTGGTACAGGGGCTGGTCTCGGGCAGTCACAGCCACAGGACTTCAAAGTGATTCTACTATGTCAGGTGCTTAGTCTTCAAACGTCCCACTTACAAAAAGTATATCCAGCCCTTCTTAAGTTAGCATGTCATTTACTTCTAAGGCATGGTTCAAATGATAGAGCCAACCTCTGAGCGAAGGCCAGGACTCAGAGCAGTGTAATGCATGGCTAAAGATGTTTGGTAATCCTCTGACTTGCATCCACAATAATTTCTATCACTCTCAACCTCTCGGGTGCCAAACGTGCAACACTAGGCAATTTCGATCTGGAAAAGATGTTGCCCCTTTCTTGTTCTAGAAGCAACTGACAGACATTCCTCTGCTGATATGTCAGTCACCCTGCACCAGAAGCTCTCGGGTCAATCAGAAGCCCCTCGCATCATTGTCTGAGATATCAAAAGTATGTTCAAAACCATTTGAGTGTCTGATGGTGCCATAAACAAAATGGTAATCTCAGATTATATGTCCCAGAGTACGCTTTCTTAGGAACTCCAGAGAGCAGGATGAGCACCTGCATTGTAAGGTGTTGATCATATCATACCCTGGACAGTGCACCATACTGTAACCGAGGTTTAAAAAAATCCTTATTTGTTGTGCCTCTCTAAAACAACTGTGTGGTTTCTTGAACTCTTGTGTTCTTCCAAAGGGGTGACCTGGCAATTTGAGGGAGGGAGGGGGGGCGGCATTGACAAAAACTGCTATACTGTTTGATAAGGCCGGAAGGTGTTCGGGAGCTCTAAAAATGTTGCTTTCGAACTGCCGAGGGAAAGGGCCGTACAGTAGCCTAACTCTGTTGCGCCACTCCCGTTCAATCCGGATCTGTAGCATACTGCCTGGCCAAAATTACAGCGGATTAAGCGTAGCTGGACCTGGTATCGTGCCCATCGATTGAGCCAAGAACTACCTCGATGGGAGGCATCTGCCGGTGGGAGAGTCGGCCTGACTGATCCAGCGGCTTCAGGGGATCTGGGCGTGCCCCATTTCCCAGCCGTGTGTACTACTCCACACCACGGTCGCGGCGAGGTTTTGTGGACCGCTGCCTGGATTGAGGAGGCCGAGCGGTGATTCCGGGATTGATAACACCGGCGGTGGGTGCGCCGCGTCTGCAGATGACTTTACTCCGAGACTGCTGCTTCCCGAAGTGCCCCGATTGCTGGGGAGCCCCGTGTGACACTGGCGGCCCGTTGACCCCATCTCGGTAGGTGGCGGGCTTGAGTGGGGCCTGTCCAGGATCACGCTGAGCGGCATCCTGCCCTGGAGGTTGCCGGGGGCTTAGGAGGGACTGCTTGCTCTGCTGCGTGGTGTCGCACCCGGCCCATTCCCTGGGCCTTGATAGCGCGGGACGGTGCGCCGCGGGAGCGAGACACCCGGCGGCGCCACTGTGTACCTACCACCAAATCACTGCGGTGAGCAGAGCCTAGGGAGTGGGCTTGCGACTACATGAAGAAGAAAGCCATTGTGAAAAGCGTTGCAAGTGCATAGTGTGGCCCTGTCCCTGTGCCCACTTGGCGGCCCAGACGTCGGAAGACAGCCTGAGGGGCCCTTTCAAATCAACCTCGCCGCTCCCCTTCTCACGATCCTTGTGGCTGGCTACCCTATCTGCGGGGGGGGGGGAGGGGAGGGGGATATAGCGCGGCGGGGCCTGTGTCGCAGTTCGGCAGCAGCTCGCTAGAAAGGACACAGGGACACCATTTAGACCTCATGGCCGGAAGACCCCGAGCGGTCTTCGACCCATTTATTTATACCCTCGGGACGAGCCCGCCCCGAGGGGTGTATGAGTGCGTGAGTGAACTGCAACACTGTTGGAGAGAGCCCGGATGGCTCTCTACATCCCTCCTTTCTTTCAGTTCAGGACCATCAAGGTCTCCCCGGTCATGGAGACGTATATACAAAGTCCTTCAGCCTCTGACTCTGGACTGGATTCGGCCGGAGACCATACTTCTGCCTCCGGACACAGGGCTCCGGGGAGGTGCCCAACGGGACACTCCCGTCCACCTCGGTAGCGATGTTCGGGCTGGTTGGCCGGACATTGTCCTGACGGACTGGCGAAGGGATGAGCGGTGAGGTGCTCATCTCTCTGGGCGACGCAGGGAGGTTTAACGGTGAGTCTTGATAACTAGACACATCTCGATTCGTATCCGCCTCCGAGATCTTCTTGAAGCTCGATACGTTCCTCGTGATGGATTGCTGTCCCTTTTTGGCCGTGACCATGGTCCCTTGAACACTGACCACTCCTCACACCTCAGGCTCATTGGAAGTCCGGAACTTCCACCCTGGATGTCGGTCTTTGATCACCACGCAGTCTCCCACTCTTAGCTGCGGCTCTTGGGCTCTGTGGGCCTCGCTGGCCTTCTTATTGGTTGTCTTCCTTCTTTCTTGGATCGCAGCGTCATCCCGCTCAGCCGGTACCCACCGCGGGTCTGACGGAATGCTATCCCGTGGAGCTCTCTTGAATAGAAGGTGAGCCGGAGCACACTTGGTGGTGCTGTGAGGCGTCTGGCGGTACGCGCCTAGGAACTGGTCCAGAGCTGCTTCCGGGTCTTCTCCGTTCTCCACAGCGATGCGCAGGGCTCGGTTGATCGTTCTCATGAGTCGTTCCACTTCCCCGTTTGCTTGGGGGCATAGGGGGGTAATCTTCCGGTGGCGTACTGCTAGACTTGCAAGGTAGTCCTGGAATTCTCACCCCTGGAAGGGGGGTCCGTTGTCCGACTTGACCTCTTCAGGCAGCCCCATTGTTGCGAACACTCGGTCCAGGACCTTCCTTAAATGGGGAAAAGCTTTTGACGCTATCACTTCAATGATGGAGAACGAGTCGACCACGACCAGCATGTGACGACCGTCTGGAAAACTCCCAAAGTCCATACTGAGATGCATCCACGGAGTCTTGCTCGCTTCTTCGGTGATTACCGGGGCTGGTGCAGGGTCCCCTCCGTTGATGGTGCAGGCGTGGCATTGTCGGACCATCTCCTCCACTGTGGAGTCCATCGCTGGGAACCAGACCTTGTCGCGCAGTCTGGCTTTGGCCATCCCTTGGTGGCCCACATGCGCCAGTGCCAGGATTCTTCTCTGCATGCTTTCTGGGACCACTATGAGGCGTCCCCTTAGAATGACTCCTTCTTCCCCCACGCTGAGTTCGCTCCGGACGTGCCACAACTGTTGGCGAGCATGGCTGACTTTTTGTCGTAGAGCACGGGCTCCAGCCATGAAATGGGCCCACCCATTACTGTCTTTACGAACACGAGAGAGGGTGGGGTCCTCTCGAGTGGCTTGACCAATTTCCTCCAGTGTCATGGCCTTGGGACACGCCCCTTGCGACACCATGCTGACAAACGCTTCGGTGCTGCAGGTGTCTTCTGATGAAGCAGGTAGCCCCGCCGACTCTGGGTGACGGGACAGATAGTCTGCTGGGTTGTGAGCCCCGGGACGGTAGATCACTTTGAAATCGTATGCTTGCAACTGCACTGCCCATCGTTCAATCCTCGGTGGCGCCAGCCTTGACAATCCAGCAAACAGCGGGAGCAGCGGCTTGTGGTCTGTCACAACATTAAACTCTTGCCCACACAGGTACAAATGGAAATGTTGGCACGCCCATTTGATGGCCAGCGCTTCCCTTTCGATCTGGGCGTACCTCGTCTCAGTGTCTGTGAGAGCTTTGCTGGCATATGCGACAGGCTTCCACACTTCGGGGCCATGTTCCTGCAGGAGGACCGCACCTAGGCCCACCGGGCTGGCATGTACGACCAGTTCTGTTCGCCGTCGGGGGTGAAAGTACGCCATGACCATCTTGTCTAATAGCCCCGCTTTGATATCTTGGAACGCCTTGTTGGCTGCTAGCGTCCATTCCCATGGTCGTGGCGCGTGAGGGCGCGTAGCGGCTCGGACATGGCTGCAAGATTGGGGATAAACCGTCCACAGTAGGTGGCCATCCCAAGGAAACTCCTTACCTCGGTGGGACTTTGGGGTGTGCTGGCCGCCCTGATAGCTTCAGCCTTCTTCGGGTCCACCAGGAGCCCTTCGTGTATCCAAAGAAGTCTACGCTGTCTTGATAGAAGGAGCACTTGGCTTTGTGTTGCGTCAGTCCACATTCCCCCAGCCTCTTCAGCGTGGCCCGGAGGTGGGAGTGATGTTCCTCGAGCGTGGTGGAGAATACCATGATGTCATCACTGAGGTTAATCACCCCTTGCATACCTGACAGTGTTTCGCGAATTGCATTCTGGAAGACCTCTGCAGCTGAAGACACACCGAAGCTGAGCCTTTTGTACCTCCGGAAGCCAACATGGGTTGAAAAGGTGGTGATGTACCGGCTCTCCGGGTCCAGTTCCAGCTGGTGGTAGCCGGCGTTCAGATCTAGCTTCGAGAACCATTTCGCCCCGTTGAGGTCCGCCACAATGTCGTCCATCGTGGGGGTGATGTGCCGTTCCCTCTTCACTGCTGTATTGGGCCATCGCATGTCGACACAGAGTCTAATGGCCCCCGGTTGTTTGGGCTTGGGCGCCACGACCAGCAGGGACACCCAGGGAGTGAGGCCTGAGACCTTCTCGATGACGTCAAGCTCTTCAAGCTTTCACAGCTCCTCTTCTACCTGTGGGCGTAGGTTGAAAGGCACCCTCCGATGTCTGAGAGCTACCGGTCGTACTGATGGATCTATGTGGAGCTTGAACTTCTTGCCCTTGAGTTTCCCCAGGCCGGTGAAGAGTGCCGGGAACTCCTTCAGTATTGCCTCCGCATGTGAGTCGCGAACCAGGTTCACGACGAACACAAGTCCTAGGTCCTCTGCTGTGTGGCAGCTGAGTAGAGGCCCTTTCTTGCCTTCAGTGACGTGGAACTGTGTCTCGGTCGAGTAGCTTCCGCTCGCGATGGTGGCCCGAATGATGCTACGGAGGGGAAGAGGATCCGTGCCTCCATAAGTGTATATTCGCGCCTTGGACGGCGTCAGGGGGGGTCGCCGTGACAGGCGGTCATACTGGTCGGAGTCCATCACATTGACATACGCCCCTGTGTCAATGAGGGCGTGTACCTCCGTGCCCGCTACTGAGACTGAGCACATGGGAGGCGGTCTTCGCTGGGAGCCTGTCCAGCTGACATATGACACCACGAGCACATCGTCGTCTTCGTCTTCATATATCGGGTGTCGTGCCTGGTCTTCCAAACGAGACCTGGCGGACCTGCTGTGGCCCGAACCTGGGTCTCGACGACGGCTGCCAGAACCGCCCTCCGCGGCACACTCTGGCGTACTGATTTAGCCTTCCACAGCGGGAGCACGTTTTTCCTTTCTCCCCACAGGCGGCCGTTGCTGGGTGATCTTCGCCACAGTACCCATACGACACACCTGGTGGTGGTTTGGATGCCTGTCGAGTCACAGCAGGATGCCTCTGGATGGCCTCCACCTTTTCTTCTTTGATGTACGAGGTCCTAGGCACCGACCCCGTGGCAACCAGAGTGTGTAAGGCCGCTTCCATCTCTTCTGCCAGGGCGCTGGATAGTTCATGAGAACGAGCCAGGACCTGGATCTCGTCCAGCGAGATCCCTGGCTGTTGGAGGATCAGCTTCCGCAGGAGCTTTGAGCGGCAGCCTAGGATGATCTGGTCCCGGAATTCCTCCCTCTGGTCTGTGAAGGGGCACGTGCTAGCCAGCAGGCCTAGCCGCGCATAGAACATGTCGACTGATTCGGTCTCCGTCTGCCACGCCCTCCGGAACTTGAATTTTTCAAAGTCGGGGTTGAGCTGTGGATCGAAATGTCTATTGAGCGTGGCGACTGCCGCATCGTAGCCGTCATCATTCCCGGTGTTGGGGAGCGTTTCGAACAGGTCGTAAATGTCTGCTCCTCCGTAGTAGATAAGGAGGGATCGTTTTACAGTTCCATCGGTTTCACGCGTCCCCTTGAAATAATGATTTAGCCGTCCTAACCAGGCCTTCCATCTTGGTGCAGCAGTGGTGGGATCCGAAGCCTCACTGAACGGGGATAGCGGTGCGACTGCAGTGTGGGTGACCACCGGTGGTGGTGGTGGGGCCCCAGCGGCCGGAACTTGCCCTCCGCCTTGCTGGGCAGCCGCGCCTGCGACAGGTGCGACATTCATCTCGGCCAGGCAGGGGCGCACCGGTGTAGGGGCGCGGCTTGCTCGTCCATGTGCAGTTCTGGTGTGTGTACCCTCGCCCGTATCCTAATTGTGCTGGCGGTGCCGGGATCCGTGTGACTGCAGGCGGGGTGTGGCTGACGTTGCGGCGCCGTATTGCGCGTGGGGAGAGTGTGCACCGGCTGAGCCACAATGTCACAGCCCTTTGGATTGAGGCTACCAATGCTTGTTGGCATGCAGTGTCAGTTTGATGCTGCCACTGTTTGATTCAGTGTCTATTTGCTTCTGCCAGTGCTGGTTTTCCTTGGGGTAGCCTTCCCCCTTTTCATGTCTTTGGGAATGAGGCCCCCCAGCACACTGGTTGATGCAGGTGGGGGCGAGTGTCAGGCAGAGCAGGAGCGGGGACTCCCCTCGCAGGGCCGCTGCAGCGCCGGTAATACCTCTCCACTCACCTTCCTCAGCGCGCGCAGGGCCGCCCCCAGCTGAATGCCCTCCCGTAGGCAGGGGAGCCGCGTGGGCAGGCGCCGCGCGATCGCCCAGCAACACCGGAGGCGGTAGACGGCTCGGCGCTCAGGCCAGGTGGAGCGGTGCGGGTGGGCTCCGCGAGCTCCGGAGGCGGGAGAGAAAAGCAGGCAAGTAGCGGGAGAGCAGGCAATGCGGATGAGCTCCGCGCACTCCCTGGACCGGAAGGCACACGTGGGGTGCGACCGGCCTCGTCGCCAATGTAGCGCGGCGGGGCCTGTGTCGCAGTTCGGCAGCAGCTCGCTAGAAAGGACACAGGGACACCATTTAGACCTCGTGGCCGGAAGACCCCGAACGGTCTTCGACCCATTTATTTATACACTCGGGACGAGCCCGCCCCGAGGGGTGAATGAATGCGTGAGTGAACTGCAACATTGTCGGAGAGAGCCCGAATGGCTCTCTACAGGGGGGTGGGGGGAGGAAGTACCGACTTGCGCCCCCGCTGGGGCCTCCTGGTGTTTCGAGGTAGAGGCTCTCCGCTGTGCTGCCTGCTGGTCAGTTACCATCGCCCCTCCTGCCTCCTGTGGGGTCCTCCTCCTCTCTCTTGCTGGGGAGGACTTTCTAGTGACTGCTATTTGGTGTCCTGGGCCCTGCTGGCGGAAACCGACAGGCCGGTGTGGGCTCGTGCTCACGGCAGGCGGCGGTGAGTAGCTGGCTCGGCCCTCTCTCTGCTATACTGTACCCACCAGCATCGCGATGGCGAGTGGCTGCAGTGGCCAAAGCGCGACACAAGCGAAGTTGGAAAAAAACATTGCAGAAGAGTCAGGATGAGACACAAGCCAACCCCAAAACAGGTGGGTATCCACCAGACCCCAGGCTGCAGGACATCTTAACCGCCATCACCACAGTACGTACCTCAGTGGAAGCCCGCATCAATACGGTTGCTACAGAGGTCTCCTTCATCAGGGCAGACATGAGTAAAATGTCTGACCATATCGGTGTCGTTGAAAGCACCACCAAAGAACTGTCGAACGATACGGACCTGCTTAAACGGCATGTGGCTGTCCTCCAGGTTGCCCAAAAGGCAATGGCCCTGCAACTCGAGACTATGAAAGCCGCATGAGGCGTAACAATGTACGTATTTTGGGGGTGCCGGAACGGGCCGAGGGGCAGGCAGCTGATCTCTTTGTTGAGGACCTGATACTCCAAAAACTCCAACCTAGGGGCCTCTCCAAATGTTTCTCCATTGAATGAGCGCACCGGGTCCCTGGGGGTAGGCCCAGGCCTGGTGCGCCTCCCCGGCCTCTCCTGGCTAGAGTGTTTAACTTTCGGGATAGAGACGCCATACTACAGACCGCGAGGGCGGCCCCACCACTGACGATCGACAACAGCAAGGTCACCTTCTTCCCAGACTTCACCCTGAGAGTCCAGAAACAGCGTTGCAGCTTTCTGGATGTGAAACATGCTATGAGGGACCAAGGTATCAAGTACGCTATGCTGTTCCCTGCTAAGCTGCAGGTTGAGTCGGAAGGGAAGCTATGGTTTTTCACTAGACCCGAAGACGCATGGGACTGGCTTGAAGGCTGGCGGACTGTTAGTAAACGTCTCCATAAACCTATAGGTGACAATGGTAAGGCTGGCAGACAACATCAGCAGCTGGGATCCCCATCAGATGATGGCTGAACGACGCAAAGTCCGCATAGGTAGAGGCTGGGGGTCGGCAAGTTCGAGAGACTGCCCGTGGGTTTATATAACTTATTGAATGCCACTTTGAGGGAAACATGCGTTTTTGCATTCCTCACTTATTGCGCGACCTCTTACGTGCTGGAGTGTATATAGATCTGGTTTTAAGCGGTTGTTGATTTCCTGTTGCTATGACACTGTATATTATTGCTTATAGATGTGTATTATCGAATGTGGCTGTTCTGCTAAATGGAGGGTTGTATGCCGGGGATGCTAAGGTTTTCACGAAATTATGCCCCAGGGAGTAGGGTTGGATCACGCTTTTGATACTGTTGAGGGTGGACGACAGGCACTCTGCAAGTTGGGGGTGGAGGGTAGTTTTGAAACCGTTAGGCAGGGCAGCAGGGTGGGTGGTGAGAGTTGGGTGTTGGGAAGGGGGGGTTGTTTTCAGTCGTTTGTTTTTTATCTTTATGCAATGGTAATGTGTATTGTCTTATCCATTGAGTCACGTCATGTTGCCCAGCACTTCACCTCCTCTGTGACATGGTTAGTCCGCACTTAGGTTCTACTGCACCACCAAGGAAGACACATGAAGTACTTTTTGGCAGGCCCATGGGTCCATTTGTGGCCTCTTGGATCACGCGGTCTGATTTCCCAAAACACTGCAGGCCTATATGTATCCCCTACCCCCGAGGTCCGACCACGAGCATGTCCCTTGATCTTTGTCTCAGCATTCTTCACCTGCCTATGCACTCCTGGGGCCTCATGTAACACTTAAGTTCCTCACCTGGAACGTCAATGGCTTGGGGGACTAAATTAAACGGGGTATAGTTCTCCAGTACCTGAAGTGCCAGGCGCCGGATATTGTTCTCTTCCAGGAGACGCACTTGGTAGGCAACTCGTGTGGGGCATTGAATAGATGGAGATATCGGCTGGTCGCCCCCTCAGGGTTCACTTCGGGCTCACGTGGGGCTGGTGTGCTCCTACGTAGGGGTTGTCCATTTATAATACGCCGGACTTGGTCGGATGACCTTGGCAGATATGTGGCGCTCTCTGGCACCTGGGAGGTGAAGACTCACAACGTCATAATTGTGTACGTCCCCCCTGGGCTGCAGCGTTCTACGCTGCAAGACCTTGGAGCTTTCTTGCTCGATTTGCCCATAGGGATATTGGTGCTGGGGGTGGGGGGGGGACTTTAACCTTACTGTGGATGGCTCAAGGGATCGCCTCGCAGGGACCCCCTTTGGGGGGTCTCAACAGACTGAGTTCCTGTCCGCTGTGGGCTCGGTGGATACCTGGAGATAACTAAACCCACCACCACTCAGTTTACATTTCACTCTGGGGCTCACTACAGTCAGTTACGCATTGCCCACGTGTTTACGCATGCCCAGGACATTCAAGTCTTCACTGACTCTAGATGCCTCATGCGAAGAATCTCTGACCATTCCCTGTCTTAGCGACGCTCAACCTCGGACTACCCAAACGTTGCACTACTCTCAAGATAAACCCCTGGGCACTTAAGGTGCCACACTTTAGGGAAACCTTACTCTCAGAAGCTGTTATTTTAAGGAGAATGTTAGATCGGTTACCTCAGCCTGTATGTTGCGGGGGGCGTTCGGTGCCGTCATGAAGGGCAGAGCCCTGGTGCTGATGGTCGGCCATAAAAGGTAACTTACCAAGTGCATTACGGAGCTTGAGGAGGAGATCCTGACCAAGGAATGAACCCTGGCTTGCACTCCTGATCCTGATGCGCAACATTTGCTAGCGATGGTGAGCCTTGACTATCACCAACTTTTGACCGAGGCGGCCAAAGCGAGATACACCGTCACTCGCCATAAGATATATGAACATGGTGAACGGACGGGTAAGCTTTTAGCTTGGCTGGAGAAAAAAGAACAGTTATCTAGGTGAGTTCCCTCAATACGTGGGGCCAATGGTGACACGATCACTGATCCCCAGCAAATTGCCGAAACATTTGCTTCTCACTTCTCATTGGTGTATACGTCCTCCGAGACATCTCAGTCCTCCATGGCGGCGGACCTTCTGTCAACCATTAAAGTAGCCAGTCTGTCTACACAGGACATGGACACTCTGGAGAGCGACATCACGGAGGCCGAAATCCAGAAAGCAATTCAAAATGTGCGGTCCGGTAACGCCGTGGGACCCAATGGGCTCCTGTTAGACCTGTCAGCCCTTTGGGTGGTCCCTCCTCATCATTATTTATTTTGTCCCACTTTTGCCTCAAACCCTGTTTGAATTTTTCCTTTTTGGGAACCACCAGACTTTTTAGTGTTGCTGCAGATTCAGGGAGCCATTTTACCTACCCCTGAAACTTCTGTCTGAGGGCCTGAAGCACAAAGTGGTGGCCACCTGTGACATCACCAGCATCCACTGGAACCTACCAGCACCTTCCAGAACATTCCAGAACCCTGTGACAGTTGGAGGCGGTTTAGAATGTTGGGGAGTTAAGAGAGAGAGTTGGCAGTTGGAGCTGGCAGTTGGCACCTGACTGGTGAGGAGTGAGCAGCAAAAACGTGAAGGAGGAAGGAGTGAAGCAGCAGGGGTGGAAACTTGTGCCTGGAGTGGGGTCCATAAACCCACCCTTGATACTAGTCCCTACTGACGGAGCCCAGCCTAGAGCCCTGTGTGGGAAGAAGTCAGAAAAACCATCCTGAGGACCTGGACAGCAGGAACAGGCCTTAGAAACAAGAGAACAGCAAGATCCTGACCTGGAAGCTGGTTTCCCTGGAGTCCGACGTCGAGTAGCCTAAGACCTGGAGCCCGAGGTGGAGAAGCGGCGCTGACTGGAAAAGCAGACGTCGTACCCGGAGCCGCCAGAGGTCGAGAGAGGGCGCCGTCAGAGGTCGTGAGGAATACCAGAGGTCGAGGAGGAAGTCACCCGAGGTCGAGTGAACGGCGTCATCGGAGGAGTGAAGTCCGCCCTCCGGAGTCGTCGGAGACCGAGGTGAAGGGTAACTGAGGTCGGGAGTGAGGATCGCACTCCGGAGTCGCCGGAACCTGTGAGAATCGTGCCGGAGGTCGGGAGTGGAGGTCGCACTCCGGAGTCGCCGGAAACCTGTGAGGAGCACCGGAGGTCGGGAGTGAGGATCGCACTCCGGAGCCGCCGGAAGTCGACATCGAGGCAAGGCCGGCCGACGTCATCGAAGCCGAGGTCGCCATCGGACCGGAGCCGCCCGAAGTCGACATCGAGTAAGACTGCCCGAGGCCATCGAATCGGAGGTCGAGATCGAACCGAGGCCGCTGACATCGAGACCGGAACCGCCTGCCGGCGTCGTCAAAGAACTGACATTGTGCCGAGGCCGCCGACATCGAGCCGGAACCGCCTCACGGCATCGACCCGACTCCAGCGGCGTCGGAGCATCAGAAAAAGGGCAGTAAGTGGAGTAGAGGGCGCCTAAGGCCCTGTGGAGACCTGAGAGACTGCTCTAAGGGGCTAGGGAGGTGCTGGAACCAACCTGACTGTGCCAGGGGTGAACTGGAACTAATCTAGAGAAGTTGTGTGGAGAGAGAGAGCCAGGTCTCTGGTATTTTCCCCCTTTATCTACCTCAGTTTAGGCCTCAGCCTTGTCCAAGTCAGGGAGTAGACACCCTCAAGCCTTCCACATCCCCACAAGCTGTGCCTGGGCCAAATCAGCCCTTAGGAATTCAAAAGTGATCTGAATCCATGAGTGTCACTGTCAGCTTTTAAGTATTTATTAGGGGCACTGTATTTATTGTATTTAACCTATTTATTGTTCCACTGTATTTATTGGTCCACAGTATTTATTGATGCACAATATTTATTGGTTACAGTATTTATTGCCTCAGAATATTTAATTGCCTGTCTGTATTGCACTTTCATTTATGCCTTCAGTATTTATGATCACCCCTATTTATTGAATCATTAAGCCAGTATTTATTTGTCCTGCACTTTCTAAAAAGTTTGTATATTGTGATTGTTATTTATTTTCTCCAATCAGCAACTAAGAGAAAAAAGAAGATAAAGAAAGTTATTTTCATAATTTTTACGGTGTAGAGTCGTTTTTGGAACGGATGCACGCATGGTTATTGTTTGGGTATGTTGTATGCTTAGCACGGAGCCTGATTCCTGACCACTCGAGCCAAGCTACCACAGTGTGTCCGGAAGACCACCACCACCCCTTCTAGTGTGGGAGTGGTTTTCCAACATAAATTGGTGTTCAGTGGTGGGATAGAGCTGTGCCTACGCATACTCAACAATAACTGTGGGTAGTCCATAGGCCTACACCGGGAGTTTTCTCAAGAGCGGCCTTCCTAATTGTGGGTTTTTGTTTTTTCCAAATTTACTCTGGTGGTGGGAGGAGGTATTATTAAAGGTACCCCCCTGCATAGTTACTGCACAAAAACCTGTCCTCTAACCTGAGTGGGCAAGATGGAGTTTGTACTAGAAAATCTAGAAACGTACACTGTGGCCCAACTCAGGGAGTTTTGCCAGCGGGAGGGGGTGTACTGTCCCCCAGGAGCAAAGAAGGGTGCACTCCAAACCAGCTTAAGGGCTTGGGGGGAGGCACGCCGAGAAAGCAAGGCTGAGGAGGAGGACAGGGATAGAGAGCCTGACACCGAGGGGGCTGAGATGTACCAACCTGAGGTGGGGAACCTGTCAGCGGGGCCCAGAACCATTTCTAGGAAGGGCAGCAGTGCCTCTAGCGGTGGCTTGTCTGAAGTGGAGCTAACAGACCGGAGGGAGAAAAGACAGCTCACATTGGACTTAGCAAGGCTGGAAAAGGAGAAGGAGGAGCAGAGGATGGCCCATGAATTACGACTGAAAGAAATAGATCTTCAGATCTTGAGAATCGGGGCACAACCTGTTCCTAATGGTGGCAGCCAAACCCAAGAGATCACCAGGGAACCTAAACCATACCTGCCAAAGGACATAGTAGCTAGCTATGGAGTGGGCGACGATATCGCCAAGTGGCTAGCGGCCTATGAGGTCTCGTTGAGGGCCCATGGGGTTCCAGAGAAGTACTGGGGAGGGGGATTGTACAAGTACATGCCTCCAGCTGGTAGGGATGCTTTATTGGCCCTCGAGGAGGATGAGCAGACCCACTACCCCACCATGAAACTGGCGCTCATCAGAAAGTTTGGACTAACACCTGAAAAGTACAGACAGAAGTTCAGGGGTAGTCACAAACTGGGCACGCAGAATTGGGTGGACTTCCTGGACTATGCAAAGAAGGCACTTGAAGGTTGGATTCAGGGCAGTGAAGTGAGGAACTACGAGGGGTTGTTTGACCTAGTACTGAAGGAACACCTGCTCGAGAAATGTTTCCCTGAACTGCGGCAACACCTGGTGGATAGCAAGCTGACCAGTCCCCGGAAGCTTGCTGAGGAGGCGGACATTTGGGCTAGTACCCGGGTGTCCACAAGGGGGACTGGAGGGGATACTCAAAAGGCCGGACAGGGCGCCCCCCAGAAGAAAGAGGGAGGGGAAAAGAAAAAGGAGTTCTCCAAAGGCCCCCAAAATAACTTCCGAGGGAAGGGAACAGGATTCACCCCTAGGGCTAACCCACCCAGAAACCCTAATCCTGGCCAGAGTCAGCAGCCAAGGGTTGTCCATTGCTATGAGTGCGGTGGCGTTGGACACTATAAAGGAGATCCGAAGTGCTTGAAACGACCACCCCCTCCCACTGGAGGAAAGACCCCCGGAGTAGCTAGTGTAGTGCTCGGGGAGGAGATGCCCTTAACTAAGGGAAGGGAGTGGGCGGGTGTCACTTTAGTGTCCCTGGGAGAACGGGAGATGGTTCCTAAGATCCAGGTGCCCGCAAATACCGCAAAGTATGGGCAATGGGTCACCATCAACGGCCAAAGAGGGGAGGCTCTGAGAGACACAGGAGCCAGTATGACTATGGTGCGTAGCCAACTGGTGTCTCCAGAGCAGGTAATTCCCGATGTACTCCACCCAGCCGCGATGGCTGACGGCAGAACAGGCCACTATCCAGTGGCCGAGGTTCCCTTTGAATGGGGGGGGGTTGCAGGTTCACTTCGAGTTGCCGTAAGCCCTGCCGTGCCAGTCGATTGTCTGCTGGGAAATGACATGGAGCACAACGCTTGGAAGGAGGTGGAATACCGGACTCACACCGAGATGCTGGGTACACCTGACTGGGCCTGTGTTAGCACAAGGTCCGCGACTACCCGAAGAGGGAGTTCATTTCGGCTGGAGCCTGGAACAAAGGCCCAGCCAGCTGCCAGTCAAGGGAAGAACCGAGGACAGGAGGAGCCTGCCTCGGCGTCCCCACCCCGTAGGACGGATAGGCCACCGGAGGTGGTGGACCAGGAGTCTGCGGTGGGGGACGTTACCAACCTGGAGGACCTACCCATCCCGGCCGAGTGGCACGTGGAGGGAGGCCCGTCCAGGGAGGAATTCTGCCAGGGCCAGAGGGAGTGCCCTACCCTTGAGGGGCTGAGGCGGCAGGCCGAAGCCCAGGCAGCAGGGAACGTTGAAGGGAACTACAGTGTTTACTGGGAGGATGGCCTCCTCTACAGTGAACCCAAGGCACCCCTACACGGATCGTCACGAGCCTTGGTAGTCCCTCAACGTTATCGAGCCTTCCTTCTGGAGTTGGCTCACGAGATCCCCTTGGCAGGACACCTGGGGCAAGACAAGACCTTCGCCCGTCTTGTCCCACACTTTTATTGGCCTCAAATGAAAGTGTCGTCCGATACCTACTGCCGGACATGTGTGTCTTGCCAAGCCAGTGGGAAAACAGGGGTGAAGCTGAAAGCTCCCCTTGAACCACTTCCTGTCGTTAGCACCCCCTTTGAAAGGGTGGGCATCGACATTGCGGGTCCGTTAGATCCACCTACTACAGCTGGTCACAGGTTTATCCTGGTTCTGGTGGATCATGCCACACGGTACCCAGAGGCAATACCTCTGAGGACCATTACAGCACCTGTTGTGGCTAGGGCCCTGATGGGAATCTTTACCCGAGTGGGTTTTCCCAAGGAAGTTGTGTCCGACAGGGGGACCAACTTCATGTCAGCGTATATGCGGGCCATGTGGAAGGAGTGTGGAGTGACATACCGGTTCACCACTCCTTACCACCCCCAGACCAATGGTCTGGTGGAGAGGTTTAACAAAACCTTGAAGGGCATGATCAGAAGTCTGCCTGAAAGCCTGCGGAGGAAATGGGACGTCCTCCTACCCTGTTTACTTTTTTCCTACAGGGAAGTGCCACAGAAGGGAGTGGGCTTCAGCCCCTTCGAGCTTCTGTATGGGCACCCTGTACGTGGACCTCTCAACCTGGTGAGAGACGGATGGGAAAGAACTCCCAGAAAGCTTCCCCAGGATGTGGTGAGCTACATGCTGGCCTTCCGGAGCCAAATGGCTAAGTTGTGGAAGCAAGCTTCTGACAACTTGGAAGCCAGCCAAGCAGTGATGAAGGCGTGGTATGACCACAATGCTCACCCGGTGGAGTTGGAGCCTGGCCAGAAGGTGTGGGTGATCGAACCGGGAGAGCTTAGTGCCCTCCAGGATCGCTGGTCAGGACCCTTTGAGGTGTTGGAGAAGAAGGGTAAGGCTACCTACTTGGTGGACCTGAAGACCCCTCGTCAGCCCCTGCGGGTGCTGCATGCCAACCGCCTCAAACCCCACCACGAGAGGCCCGAAGTCATCTTGATGATGGTGACTGACGGAGGAGAGGACGTGGAAAGCGAGCCTCTCCCTGATCTGTTTGCGTCTCAAGAGAAGGATGGGTCGGTGGAGGGAGTGATTCTCTCCCCATCTCTAACTCCTGAACAGCAGGAGGACTGTCGCCAGGTCCTGGGGCAGTACTCCTCGTTGTTCTCCCTTGTCCCGGGTAGGACTCACCTGTGCGTCCATGACGTGGACACAGGAGACAGCCCACCTGTGAAGTCCAAGATCTACCGGATGTCAGACAAGGTGAAGGCCAGCATTCATAGTGAAGTCACTAAGATGCTGGAGCTAGGAGTGATCGAACCTTCTAGCAGCCCCTGGTCCAGTCCGGTGGTACTAGTACCAAAAGCTGCACCACCGGTTACCCAACCAGAACTGAGGTTCTGTGTGGACTACCGGGGACTGAATTCAGTGACCAAAACTGATGCTCATCCGATCCCTAGGGCGGATGAATTGATTGACCGGCTGGGAGCTGCCCAATATCTAAGTACCTTTGACCTTACTTCGGGGTACTGGCAGATCTCCTTGACTGATGGAGCAAGGGAAAGGTCAGCCTTCTCCACGCCCAATGGCCACTACCAGTTCTGTGTGATGCCCTTTGGGCTCAAGAACGCACCTGCCACGTTTCAGCGCCTGGTAAACCAGATCCTCACCGGAATGGAGAGTTTCTCTGCTGCTTATCTGGATGACATAGCCGTCTTCAGTAACAGCTGGGAGGATCACTTGCGTCACCTGCAAGCTGTTCTCCAGGCCCTGAGACAAGCTGGATTGACGATCAAGGCCAGCAAGTGCCAGATCGGGCAGGGGTCGGTAGTGTACCTTGGACACTTGGTGGGTAGGGGAGCGGTGCAACCCCTCCAGGCGAAGATCGAGGCCATCATGGCCTGGGAACCCCCCAAGACACAGACTGAGGTCCGAGCATTTTTGGGCCTCACGGGATACTACCGCCGCTTCGTGAAGGGGTACGGTACCATCGTAGCCCCCCTCACGGAGCTCACGTCCAAGAAACAACCTCGACGGGTAGTCTGGACGGAGGCTTGTCAGCAAGCCTTTGAGAGATTGAAGAAAGCCATGTGCGAGGCCCCGGTCTTAAGGGCCCCAGACTTTTCCAAGGAGTTCATTGTCCAGACAGATGCATCAGAACATGGCATTGGGGCAGTGTTATCGCAACTCAACGAAGAGGGTCTGGATCAACCCGTGGTCTTCCTATCCCGGAGACTACTTCCCAGGGAACAGAAGTGGAGTGCAATAGAGCGTGAAGCCTTTGCAGTGGTATGGGCTCTGAAGAAGTTGCGGCCATACCTGTTTGGCTCGCACTTCCTGGTTCAGACCGACCACAGACCCCTTCGTTGGCTGATGCAAATGAAGGGGGAGAATCCCAAGTTGTTGAGGTGGTCTATTTCCCTACAGGGGATGGACTTTCAGGTGGAACATCGGCCTGGAGTGGACCACGCCAATGCAGACGGTCTCTCAAGGTATTTCCGCCTTAGTGATGAGAACTCCCAAGGGGTTGGGTAGCTCTCCCCACTTTCAGCTGGGGGGGACGCGTGTTAGACCTGTCAGCCCTTTGGGTGGTCCCTCCTCATCATTATTTATTTTGTCCCACTTTTGCCTCAAACCCTGTTTGAATTTTTCCTTTTTGGGAACCACCAGACTTTTTAGTGTTGCTGCAGATTCAGGGAGCCATTTTACCTACCCCTGAAACTTCTGTCTGAGGGCCTGAAGCACAAAATGGTGGCCACCTGTGACATCACCAGCATCCACTGGAACCTACCAGCACCTTCCAGAACATTCCAGAACCCTGCGACAGTTGGAGGCGGTTTAGAATGTTGGGGAGTTAAGAGAGAGAGTTGGCAGTTGGAGCTGGCAGTTGGCACCTGACTGGTGAGGAGTGAGCAGCAAAAACGTGAAGGAGGAAGGAGTGAAGCAGCAGGGGTGGAAACTTGTGCCTGGAGTGGGGTCCATAAACCCACCCTTGATACTAGTCCCTACTGACGGAGCCCAGCCTAGAGCCCTGTGTGGGAAGAAGTCAGAAAAACCATCCTGAGGACCTGGACAGCAGGAACAGGCCTTAGAAACAAGAGAACAGCAAGATCCTGACCTGGAAGCTGGTTTCCCTGGAGTCCGACGTCGAGTAGCCTAAGACCTGGAGCCCGAGGTGGAGAAGCGGCGCTGACTGGAAAAGCAGACGTCGTACCCGGAGCCGCCAGAGGTCGAGAGAGGGCGCCGTCAGAGGTCGTGAGGAATACCAGAGGTCGAGGAGGAAGTCACCCGAGGTCGAGTGAACGGCGTCATCGGAGGAGTGAAGTCCGCCCTCCGGAGTCGTCGGAGACCGAGGTGAAGGGTAACGGAGGTCGGGAGTGAGGATCGCACTCCGGAGTCGCCGGAACCTGTGAGAATCGTGCCGGAGGTCGGGAGTGGAGGTCGCACTCCGGAGTCGCCGGAAACCTGTGAGGAGCACCGGAGGTCGGGAGTGAGGATCGCACTCCGGAGCCGCCGGAAGTCGACATCGAGGCAAGGCCGGCCGACGTCATCGAAGCCGAGGTCGCCATCGGACCGGAGCCGCCCGAAGTCGACATCGAGTAAGACTGCCCGACGCCATCGAATCGGAGGTCGAGATCGAACCGAGGCCGCTGACATCGAGACCGGAACCGCCTGCCGGCGTCGTCAAAGAACTGACATTGTGCCGAGGCCGCCGACATCGAGCCGGAACCGCCTCACGGCATCGACCCGACTCCAGCGGCGTCGGAGCATCAGAAAAAGGGCAGTAAGTGGAGTAGAGGGCGCCTAAGGCCCTGTGGAGACCTGAGAGACTGCTCTAAGGGGCTAGGGAGGTGCTGGAACCAACCTGACTGTGCCAGGGGTGAACTGGGACTAATCTAGAGAAGTTGTGTGGAGAGAGAGAGCCAGGTCTCTGGTATTTTCCCCCTTTATCTACCTCAGTTTAGGCCTCAGCCTTGTCCAAGTCAGGGAGTAGACACCCTCAAGCCTTCCACATCCCCACAAGCTGTGCCTGGGCCAAATCAGCCCTTAGGAATTCAAAAGTGATCTGAATCCATGAGTGTCACTGTCAGCTTTTAAGTATTTATTAGGGGCACTGTATTTATTGTATTTAACCTATTTATTGTTCCACTGTATTTATTGGTCCACAGTATTTATTGATGCACAATATTTATTGGTTACAGTATTTATTGCCTCAGAATATTTAATTGCCTGTCTGTATTGCACTTTCATTTATGCCTTCAGTATTTATGATCACCCCTATTTATTGAATCATTAAGCCAGTATTTATTTGTCCTGCACTTTCTAAAAAGTTTGTATATTGTGATTGTTATTTATTTTCTCCAATCAGCAACTAAGAGAAAAAAGAAGATAAAGAAAGTTATTTTCATAATTTTTACGGTGTAGAGTCGTTTTTGGAACGGATGCACGCATGGTTATTGTTTGGGTATGTTGTATGCTTAGCACGGAGCCTGATTCCTGACCACTCGAGCCAAGCTACCACAGTGTGTCCGGAAGACCACCACCACCCCTTCTAGTGTGGGAGTGGTTTTCCAACAGCTCCCAATAGAATTCTTCAAGCCAATGGCATCCAAACTCTCACCCCATCTATTGCAAATGTACACCGAAAGTTTTGAAGTCGGGGTTCTGCCGGCTGATGTCAAGACGCCCTCCATTGTGGTCATTCACAAGCCAGGCAAACCCTCAGATGATTGTGGAGCCTATCGTCCCATATTATTTATCGCGGTGGAGGCAAAAATCTTAGCTAAACTATTAGCCAATAGGCTTATTCCTTACATCACCGAGCTGGTGCACCTGGATCAGGTTTATGCCAGGGAGGAACACGGCCTTACATTTGAGGAGACTGCATGGGGTCCTGGGCAGGCGTGACCCGATCAGGGAAGATGATGCGCTGTAGTCATTGGACGCATCTATGGCGTTCGATACCATCGAGTGTGACTTTCTTTTTGCTGTACTGGCAAGGATGGGATTTGGGCCCAAATTGATCAAGTGGATTCAATTGCTTTATGCCCAACCGAACGCGTATGTGACCGTAAATAACCACGTCTCTAGGCAGTTCCCGCTGCAGAGAGGCACTAGACAGGGGTGTCCCTTATCACCCCTGCTCTTTGCCCTGGTGCTGGAGCCCTTAGCTGTTTGTGTCAGGGGGACCCTGAGATAAGAGGGCTGAGATGGGCTGAGGATCACGAAGACCGTATATCACTGTACGCAGATGACATTCTCCTATATTTGGCCTCACCCTCACGGTCTCTCCGACGGGTCCTCCACATTTTTAATATTTTTGGTGCCCACTCGGGGTATGCTATTAATTGGACTAAGTCCCAACTCTATGTACTGTGGGGTGCACCTCCATACAACCCTAGGGCTATGACATACCAGTGGCATCCCAGGGCTTCAAATACCTTGGTATCTATATTACGCCAAACCATACCTTATTCTATGAATCAAACTTGCTGGAACCCCTGACTCGGCTCCGATCGGATGTTAAGCATTGGCGAACTCTTCCTCTTACTCTCCTGGGACAGGTGGCACTGTTCAAGATGTTGGCGCTTCCTTTATGCATTGCAGAACATCCCCAATCCGATTCCTGACGCTTATTTTGCCAGTATTGACAGTGTGGTGTAGGAGCTGCTGTGGGATGGTCGGGCCCCACGCATAGCCATGGGAAAACTGACTATGGGATGGTATGATGGGCGTATTGCATTACCTGGCTTGCGACTTTACTATCAGGCGTCCCAGCTGGTTGCCATTAACAAATGGGTACATGGGGAATATGACGACCCCAATTTTCGCACGGATCGTTGGCTTTTAGGGAGGGGGGGGGCTATGATCGGGCACTTTACGAAAATCCTCGTAAGCTTAACCTCACGGGTCTCACTGCCCGCACAGTGGAGATCTGGTATGGAATAAATAGGAAATGGAGCTGGCATGATAAACTTACGAAAGTTACACCGCTCTGGTAACCAGACATACTGGGTCAACTTAGCAAATGCCCCTGGTTTGACAAGTGGGACATGATAGGCCTCTTGACAGTGGGGGACATGTGGGTGAATGTAAAGTTGGCCACTTTTGCTGACCTGCAGACCAAACATCAATTAGCTCACACCGAGACATTCAGGTATTTAAAGATTAGACATGCAGTCACAGCTGCTTTACCCAAGGATGTCCCTCTGCCTGAGTCCTCTCCGCTGGAAGATAGGTTGATACTAGACCCTATGCCTAAAAAAGCCATATCCCTCACGTACAAAAAACTGCTAAACAATCGCCCGGATCCCATGCTGCGCCTGCGGCAACACTGGGAGGCAGACCTGTGGGGAGCTCAATCAGGAGGACTGGCGTGACGCCCTGGCTTCTCCCCAAGAAGTGGCTATCCCCATGAGATTGCACATGGTCCAATTGAAGAGCCTTCACCGGGTATACTTGGGTGGTAAGATCTTGGCCAAATTGGTTAGGTGGGCGGAACCACTGTGTCTCTGGCAGTGCCGTCAACCGGGAACCTTTTTTCATATCTTATGGTATTGCCCTATAGTGCGACAATACTGGGACAAGGTTACTGAGCAGATAGAGAGAGTGGGTGGCAAGATTCTGAAGGCCTCTCCCCAGCTGTGTCTTCTAAATGCATGGACTGCCAAACACAAACGGAGATAACATGGGCTTCACTAGGGTGGTCTATCGCCACAGAAGTGGGGGTGATCCCGACCAGCAGGACTGGACAGTTGATATGGATAGAGCAAAGGTTGCTGAGAAGGATGTATTCAAACATAGGGGGGTGCCCTAGTTAATGGGATCATAAATGGGGGAAGTGGAATAAATATAGAGGCACTATCTGTGTATCTCCTACAGTTAAATTGCAGCGTGAACGACATGCATTACTGGACCTCCCTGAGCTCGACCATGTGCCCACACCCGGAACCGATTAGGGTGATTGCTTGATTACGAAGTGTCAGCTGCTATGCATATCAAGTGTGTACATTTTATCGTTTGTGTAATGACAGCTTTGTGGACGTGATGGACATTCTTGCCATTGTTTAAACTGAGGGGAGTGTATCGGACTCTTTGGAAACCGTCTGCAATGTACTGTGTACAAGCATACTGTAGACCTGCTTATTGTTTTGACATTGGATTATGTTTTTCCTTTTCTTTTCTTCTTAATAAAAATTGTTTAAGAAAAAATAAAATGTTGCTTTCCGTCTGGATACCTTAAATTTCTCTTACGTGTGACCAACCTTGCCTCAAATATGTTTTTCCTCCATCAGGCTGCATAATCAGATTTTTGAATTGCAAAACTCACCAGAAACCAAGAAATCTTTCTTATTGGCAGAAAAAGTAATTCTTCTTCTTCAAATAGGATTCACCAAATGTAAAACAGATCTGCTTTGATATCTCGATACCATTTGCCTCCTCCCCTTGGCTTTAATACCTTCACTTGGTCATCTAATAAATGATCAACATCCTTCTCTACCAAATGCCAAAAAAGTGTGTTGATGTCTGAATTCTGCCATTCATTTGAAATCAGGCGCAGTAATCCTGATACAATAAATATTCTTCTCAATATTTTCTATAGAATGCTCTGAATATTGTTTGTGCTGCTATTTGCCTGCATATCGTAAGAACAAGCTGCCCATACTGAGTCTAATTTGTGGTAGGAATATTTTGTTAAACGACGGGCATATTTTAATAGTTTCAAGAAATCATACTGTGGTGGTCATTACTTGCTTTGTACCATTTTGTACATTGTGGGATAGTTTATATTCAGTTAACTAATTTAATAAGACCATCATCTTGGGTACATTTCCTACCTCTGTTGCACAGTGTACTAGTTTAGAGGGGGTATTTAATACAGGCCAATTCGTGACAGTGCCAAAAGCAAAGCAAGGACACACCCAACCGCTGCACGACCTGATACCAAATCCTGGTCCTGAAAAATGTAGTAGTAAAAGAGAAGTTTCAATTTTCCAAATTAAGATTTAGATTACTGTGACGGGAAGATTATGAACTACAGCGAAATACTACGGCATCTAATATACAACTTTACCTTAGATTGAGGGATGTCTCCTTCCCCTTTGTTATTATTATTATTGAGTTCCTAAATAGCGCAAAACTACCCATAAGGTCTCCCAGTGCTTGAGGTCAGGTGTAAGCAATCTGGGAACGTGACCTAAAATATCCAAGGGGCATATTATCAAGAAACGGCGTTAAAATTATCGCCGCTTTAGCGGCAGAAAACTGCAGCTAAAGCGGCGATAATGGGCTTGATAATATGCCCTGGAGAATTCCCATAGAAGCCCATGTTCTGGTGTCAACATGGGCTTCTATTAGAATTCTCTGCGGCATATTATCAAGCCCATTATCGCCGCTTTAGCGGCAGTTTTCTGCCGCTAAAGCGGCGATAATTTTAACGCCGTGCTTGATAATATGCCCCCAAGTTTTAAGCTTCTTGCGAAAAGAAGATAGAGAGGTGCAGCCTCTAATGGGCTCAGGAAAGGTGTTCCACATCCTGGGGCCCAGAAAGGAAAAGGAGCGGCCACCCATCCGGGAGCGTCTGACTTTGGGCACTATAAAGAGGGACTGGTTACTTGAGCGCAGCATGCATATAGGGTGGTAGGGCACGACCAGATTTTATAGAAACGGCTGTCCTGAGTGTAGCTTGATTTTGTACATGAATCAGAGAGCCTTGAAGTTGATGCTCTTGTCCACTGTAAGCTAGTGGAGGTCATGGAGGAGTATTTAGGGAGCTGGAATAAGAGCCTAGCTGCAGCGTTTTGAACCATCTGAAGACTTCTAATCACCGTCTTATCAGCCCCCAGATAGAAGATGTTACCATAATCCAGCCTGGATAACGGTTCTCCGAGTGGAGAAGGGAAGTATCCATAGGATCTTTTTAACCCATTTTATAATGGCAGGAAGATGCAACTTTAGCTAATTGTGACTTCATATACAAGGCAGAATCTAGCCATAAACCCAGTTTTTTTTTTACCTTATGGACATGTTAAAGGAGTAATCCCAGAGAGGCAGGCAAATGTTGGCAACCCTAGAGCTAGGGATTTTTACCCAGTATCAGAAGCTCGGTCTTGTCTCCATTTAATTTTAGGGAGTTGGTATTTATCCAGACACAGTTGAGGCAAGAGTTAAGATCTTCTGGGCTGGCTTCCTGCTCTCATGACAAAGAGAAAAAGATCTGTGTTTCTGCGTATGAAAATAGGGTCAGGCCACAGCTTTCCACTAGATCCGTCCAAGGGCAGACTTAAATGTTGAAGAGCATGGGGCTGAGGACGGATCCCTGTGGGACACCCGTAGTGAGTGGGAGCTTGACGCTGTGCTGGTGGAAAAGACCTGGAAGGTACAGTGTGTCAAGAAGGCTTTTAGCCACGCAAGCACTGTGTTTTGGAGGCCTAGTTGAGCCAGTCTTTCGACTGTCATGAAACAGTGTCAAAAGTCGCACTTAGATCTAATAGGATCAGCACGGCCTTGCCACCCCTGTCAAGGAGTCGGCATAGATGTTCTGTAACTCTTAGAAGAATGGCTTCTGTGTTGTGCTCAGCTCTGAATCCTGACTGGGACTGGCGAAGGGCATTCGGCTTCCACATAAATGGTCAGTTGAGTGTTAACGTGCTTTTCTAGGAAATTGGAGAGATGGGCAGCAAGGAGAAGGATCTATGGTTGACTCAATTAGAAGGGTCCAGATGGGGGGGTGGGGGACTCAGCAAGGGAAGCACCATGACATGCTTCCAAGCTCTGGGTAGGTAATCTTACTTTGAGAGGAGTTCGAGACTCACTAGTAAGGGCAAGATATGTGGGCTAAGGTTGCTGAGCTTGGATGGGTTGAGAGGATCAAGTGGGGAACCTGATTTCAATAGACCGCAGTAGATCCAGGAGACAAGCGGAGTTGAAGGGTGGAAAGGATTGCAATTGATCCAAAGACAGAGTAGGATCCGAGGGATTGCTTCCTTGAATGGGGAAGAGATGAAGGGGGGGAGGGGGGGAAGGGTAGTAAAGTGTGAGCTGGCGTTTCCTAATAGAGTTGTACCATTTGCTCCTGTAACCAAAGTGAGGTGGATGTTTGTCACTGTCGACAAAGAAATCTGCCAGCTCTTCAAATTAAGCCTATGAGAGAGAGGGAGTATTATTGCTAGGGTCATACAAGTCCTGGACCACTTACCTTTGGATATTTTTTCAGAGAAGAAGGGAGCTCTTGCAATTCTGTAGTGTCTGTGATAAGTATTCAAGGCTGTCTTATATTTTGATATTGAATCATTGTCATATTGCTTCCTCCAGACTTACAGAGCTTTTTTTCTTTCTGTTATTTCTTGTCAAACCAGGGCGACACGGGGGTGTCATCTGGACACAGATTTGATGTTAGCTGGCAAAGTTAAGTTAGCAAGCTTCTAAGCCAGTGCTCGACCTCAGGGTGATCTTGGGCAACTTGATGAACTAACTGAGGGAGGGTATCTGATAAACTCATATTGAGGGCAGTGACTTTAGGCCCAGTTGCTGCAGAATTGAGTGAAGAAAAGGAGGGTACAGAGAAGGGCACTGCAAGATGGTCTGACCAGAATAATGGAAGGGGTAGGTCTGAGGTTAGACCAGTAATATTAGAGAAAGTGGGGTCCAGCAAGTGAACCGCTTTGTGAGTAGGGGAGGAATTAATCACATCAAGGTTGAGAGCGCCCAAATCCTCAAAAACAGTTGGGCTTAGTTTATAGGTGGCGTCTTCTAAATGCATGTTCAAGTCTCCCAGTAATGAGAAATTTGAGTATTTAAGTGTGTATGGAGGAATAAAGGGGCATATCCACAAGAAACTATCGCCAAGCCAAAGGCACTCTATCGCAGCCAATGTTGCGATAAATCTATTGCCCCATTTACAAGCTGGTGTTAACAGCCCACAGGACCAGTTTACCCGCGATAGCAGTCACAAAAAACATCGCCACAGAGGCCACCCGCAACTGTCGCTAATGAGATGCAGAGTGGGCGTTCCCGTGTCAAAAGTCGCGACTACATCACACCTAAACATTCTCCACAACCAGACAGAACTGCGATAAAAACACAAAACAGGCGATAAGGTGCGTTAGCACCAGGAAATCTACACCTGCTCTGACCTGGTGTAAAGTCGGACGGCAGCCTGCACCACAAAAGGGAGCACAGCCCAGGGCCACATCAGAAGGGCAACAGATGCCATGGAGCCACCCATCATGCGGCCCTGACACCCAAGAGTTCCACAACACCCACCGACACCACCCCCAGGAACACCCCTCCCTGGCACCCCCCCAACCAAAGACATGCCACATCAGCTACACCTAAACCTGCACAAAATAATCCTCCTGACGTCGCACAATCACAACTGGTGACATGCATGTGTCGACACAGAAAAGAGCAGCACACATTCACTTAGGTACTTCGTAAGCAACAAATGAAACTTTATTAAAAATAACACTGAAATGAAATGAAGACACGTGGCCGCTCCCCTCAGGACAATCCGTAGGTTCCAGCCTGTAAGACAACAAAAATCATGATGAGAAGGTGTGTCCTCTGCACATCATAGGACAGAGAAGGAAGAGAGGGGGAGAGAGAGAGAAGAAGAGAGGGGGAGAGAGAGAGAAGAAGAGAGGGGGAGAGAGAGAGAAGAAGAGAGGGGGAGAGAGAAGAAGAGAGGGGGAGAGAGAGAAGAAGAGAGGGGGAGAGAGAGAAGAAGAGGGGGAGAGAGAAGAAGAGGGGGGAGAGAGAAGAAGAGGGGGAGAGAGAGAAGAAGAGAAGGGGGGAGAGAGAGAGAGAAGAAGAGAAAGGGAGAGAGAGAGAGAGAGTAGAAGAGAGGGGGGAGAGAGAGAGAGGAAGAGGGGGAGAGAGAGTGCCACCCCTGCGCATACAGGCCACACTGCTCACCTGCTGCCACCGGTGTGTCTCCAACCACTTGCAGGTATGTATCGCAGTTCACCAGGTCAAACATCTGAGTCAGAGCCGCCAGTTGAAACAGAGTCCAGATACATGACTGGCACAGTACACACACTTGCACAAGACAACATCGCCTGCCTGCCCATGCACACCCAGGCAGAGGCATCCCAACCCCTCCCGCTGCCCATCAGAGCATGCCCGCCCATGCACACCCAGGCCTCACTGCTCACCTTCCGCCACCGGCACGTAGACGGGAGGTCCCACCACGTGCCGCTGCAAGCCACAAGCCCGGGGCCCGCGGACATGGCACCCTCCACACCATGCAGCCATGTGCCGCAGGCCAACAGGTCTCATGTTTGGTGCTGGGTCTTGATTATTCCATAGCAGAGAACATGCCAGTGCATCCGGCACCATCGCAGGCTGCACACCCGCTCAGCCCAATGGGTGCCCCCAACTCTGGGATCCCGGAAGCGACGCCATGTGGCGGTTGGCCTACACCGAGGTCCAGCAGAGCACACAAAACCTGAGCTGTCTGGACCACCGGGATGGGGCATCATCGTAGGCTACACACCCGCTCAGCAGCTTAAGGTGCCACTAACTCAGTGCACCCAAAGTCACCAGCCCGTGGCGGGGTATCTGTGCTGGCCGCAATGCTCCGAGTGCCACTAATCCTGTGCAACCCCAGTCCACGCCACGTGGTGGCACCCCGTGTCGTGCACCAGGTTCCACCAACCCTGTGCGCAACAACTCATGGGCCCTTTATGACTGAGAAGTGTGTAGCGGCCGTCATCCAGTCACCACCGGAAGAGGGGAATCTGACGTCGTCGGCCCCTTATGTTGGAGGAGTCACATGGCAAGTGACGTCTGTGCCGGATGGGTGTGGTGTGTGTGCAAACCTGCCCTCAGGGAGTGGCTGTGACATGCTGACGACTAGACCAGTAACCTGCACACCACCAGCGAGTACGCCTGCAACGGGTAGCAATGATGGCCCCCCCCCCTCCCTCGGTGCGTCATCGGAGTGGCCTGGCCTGCCGTATGCCGGACCAGTGCAGGACTTGCCACAATGACCTGTGGGCTCGGGGTGTGGTCCAGTCCAGGTCCGGACAAGATAGTGACTGATGCGTGTGTCCTTGTTGTAGTGTTCACAGGACCAGGTACACAAAATGCAATGTCGCACCCTCTGAGTCGCATCCCACAGGAGGAACATCATTGACGCAAGGGAAGACACTGTCCCCACATTCATCCACACATCCATACCTGAATGATTTAAGACATGTCACAGCACTGAGTCACTGGATGTTTATTTGCACATCCAGTGCAGTTATGCAGCTGGAGCGGTACAGGGCAATGCCAAGCACACTACACAATATGGGTCCGTGGAGGGCCAGCCAGAGTCCATCCAGGGATGACATGTACTGAGGAAGAGGAAGGACACAGTCCGCAGTCTGTCCGCTGTGTCATTGGTCGTTGAACAGGATGTGGCAGTCCATGTCGCTGTCCAAGGTGAGTGCATCGGAGTGTGTCGGGGGTCATTGGAAGGTCATGAGGCCATGTGCGGCACCAAGCAGAAACAGGCCAGGTGGCGGAAATGAATGCTAGTGCCTCCTGATCACAAACCCATCCGCGTCCTCGTCCCCGGATGTGTGCCCTGCCCCCTGTGGGTGTTACAGTCCCGGTTGCGGCACTGTGTGCCACTGACACATCAGGGGCCTGGGTAGATACGTCTGCCACACTGTGAGGCACTGACACACCAGGGGCTGGGGATTTGGATGGTGTGGGGGTAGCAGCATTCATCAGTATCACGCCTTGTGGCGGCAATGCCATGATGGAGGTCTGCAGGGCATGATAGATCCCAGCTACATTCTGATGATGTGCAGCGGTGGCTGTCATTCTTTCCGCCTCCATACGCACCATGCCCTCCATGAACCTCCGCATGTGTGCCTGCTTACGGCTGGTATCGCTGGAGCCACTCTGAGCGGACAGCTGTTCTACTCTCCATGTCATGACTCCAGCGATGTCAGTCAGGGCTCGTTGGAGACCATGGGGCGGACATAGACACCCAAGGATGGCGTCCAGTTTGGCAGCCATGAGTTCGAACCCCACCCGCACCTGCTCAGCCGTCTCCCTCTGGCCCTCCGGCACACAGCATTGGAAGGCCATTTGTTGTTCTGGGGGACTTGGGAGGTTGCCATGGCTGTGGATGCCTCCTGCTGAGTGGTTTGGGTGGTGGGTGGGGTCTCCTCGATGTAGCTGGGCTGCCCTGATCCCGGAGGTGAGTCGTGGATGAGGTCAATGATGTCTAGGAGGGCTTGTGCATCGATGCTGGTGTTGTCCTCCTCGTCATCAGTGAAGAGTGGCTGGGACTGCTCTGCAGGAGGTGTTGACGATGCCCCTACGATGTGAAGGGGAGATGGTGTATTACAATGTGTCCACATGTATGTAGCCGCATGGTACAGGTTGACATTCTGACAGCATGGCATTGTACATTGTGACAGTCTGTGAGTCTGGGCGAGATGCCAGGGTCATTGTGGGTGTGTACTGTACCCTGCTTGATTGTGCATGTGTGCCATCGTGGCCATCTCCACCCGTCCCCCCAGTACCTGGTGGTCACTCACCCTGTTCCGGTTGTGTTGTGTCCTGTCGAGCAGTGTCAGGTCCCCCGACTCCGGCCACAGTATCCACACTGATGACTGTCAACACCAGATCCTCCATGTCATCCAGCACGAGCTGTGGCGCTGGGCTCCCACCTCCGGTCTGCATTGCTGCCTTCTGGTTGGCGGAGAGTTTCTCCTTGGTCTTCCGCTTGATGTAATTCCATCGCCTCTTGACCTCGTCCATTGTCTGCTTGTGCTCTCCGACAGCATTCACCTTGTCGACGATGTCCCACCATATTCCAGTTTTGGTGCCCAATGACACCGGAGGTGATGAAGAGTTGTTGATGGTGTTCCATCACCTCCGTGACTATGATCCTGTTCGCCTACGGACTGAACTTAGTCTTCCTCGTCTTCTTGTCCTTGTCCTTCCCTGTCCCCGAGGTCCCAGGCTATGGTGATTTTTCCCGTCTGCCATGTGTGTGTTGCAGGCCTGGCGCTGCTTATCGCTGATTTACTCATCGCACTTTGGCCCATCGCGTGTTTTTTGGTGTTGTGGTTTTATCGCTGCCGTTGTGGTTGGATCGCGGACACTGTCCGTGGTTTCGGCAGACTATCGCTTTGTTGTGAATTCCACGATGTCACGGGGTTACCATGAGGCAGGTGTATGGTTTTGACACGATGGCGTCCAATAATTATTGCAGTGAAATCTGATAGATTTCACTGCACCACTGCTACAAGGTTTTGCCTCGTGGGAACGCTGACCCTGCATACATCATACCAGACACAGGTATAATATGGCACAGGGCTTTACAAGGTCACACATATGCCTAGATGTGTCACTTTGTAAATAAGGTGCACCATGGTGAAAAATTCCCGCTGCAAGTATGTCAAGAAAATGACGTACCTGTGGCGTTAAACTGTTTAAAGGGGCTCATGAATAAGCCCCCCTGTGTTTTTTCCCTACGTTGATGCACAGTGGCTGCCATGTGCCACGCAGGCACCCTTATGCCATGGTGCAAGGGTGACTATGTTGCAGAGTTGATTGATGTTGTGCAGCAAAGGACACCTAACTGCACAAAACCGATCAATCCAGGTTATTTCCTCTTTCTCTGTGTACTGTGAAATGCTGCACACAGGAAAAGTGAAAAAAAGAGAAAAATCAAAACATTTATCCTTGTAGTGCCTCCCAAACATCACCCTTGGAGTGGTTTTAGATTCTGACGCATTCCAAAGGTTTACGGTTTCTCATAAATCTGGGAATGCTTCAGATTCCATTATTTGGGCGTAGGAACGCACACAGCAACAACCATTGAACATCCCTCTCACACTCTTCAATGTGTGAAAGGGGCACATATTTACAAGTCCATGAAAAGCCACGTAAAGTGGCTTTGCGTGGCCTTGTAAACTTGCTGTGGCACATTGTGCAACCGGAATGTCAAACATATGACGTCACAGCATTGCAACAGGGCCTCTAGGAAGTACTCCCACAATTCATACTTGGCAAGGTCAACAACGCCATGGACCTCCTGCCATTGCAGCTTGGAGCATCAAAAAGATCACCATCACCACCCCTGATATGCATCGCTTACCTGAACCACTGCTTTGTTCCCTTTGGGTGACACCTGGATCTGATCTCCTCTAAGTGCTGACCTCTGTACACTGGAATTTCAGCAACAGGAAGCTGGAGAACAGGAACTGCAGAAAACCAGAGACTCTACGGGGCTATCTGTAACCATGGAAGAAGGTGAGACGCACAACCAGTCAACATTAAATTAGGTTATCTGCCGTCTGAGGAGTCGCATCCAGGGGCCACCCGGACTCTGCACCGGATGGCCACATCGCAGTGGGGCCATTGTCGCTCGGGGTGCATTCAGGGGAAGTTTTGGGATCCTGTCCTGGCATCATTGTCGCCACTGCATTCATCGCCTTACGCCGCTCTTGTATAACCTGCTCTAGATTTGGAGTGGCTTGTAGTCGTGGCGCGGATGCCTGCTCCTCATACGACCTCCCACTACAACTGGCTCCGCGAATGACAGCTTGGTGCACAGTCCCTGCCCTCCCTTTCCACAGCTCCTGGGGACCAGTAGATTCCAGCCAGGTCCAGACATGTTCAACAGCGTCAAAGAATCATGTGTTACCATCTGAAACCACGCGCAGCATTGCCTGGAAAAGGAGAGAGCATTTGATGCCCAACTCTCGGAGGCATTGCTTAACCACTAGAATGACCCTCTCTGCCTCTGCACCCTGTGGCGTAGTCTGGGAAAGAAACATACTGTGGTGTTATCCACTTTTATCTCCCCCAGCTTGCGTACCTCCCTCAGGACAGCAACACGATCCCTGAGAGGGACTAGGACCTGTCTCTGGCAGCAGACGGCTCGCTGGCACTTGATGAGCCCGCTCCACAACAAAGAATGGGGAGAGTGCAACTGCTGGCAGTAGATCACGCAACCATGTCTCAGTATATGCCTCTGCCTCAGCTCCTTCTGCTCCCTTGGGCAGACCCACCACCTGCACGTTGTTCTGCTGGGTGCGGCCCTCTGCATCCTCGGCTCTTCTTTCTAGTGACTTCACACGTGCCATTAGCTACTGTACCTCCAAAGCTGCGTTCCGGGTAATGGGGTAGACTTCGACCAGTTCTTGCTCAATGTAATATACCTTGTCAGTCAGCTTGTGATGACCTGTGCACTCTAGGGTGAAGTCAACTGTGATTTTGTCGATGCAGCCCACAAGGGAAGTGCGTGTTTGCTCGAGGGAGGGACCTATTTTTCCCACAGCCGCGAGTCTAGTTTGGCGTCCAGAGTGTCCACTGTAACCTGCCCCGGCAGACAGCAAGCCCCCAGCCCCTCGGTCCACTGACATGTAGGAGCTGCCAGGTGTCAACGCCGCCCCTGTGTGCAGACAGCCCATCGTTACACCAGACGACCAGGCACTATGTATGACATGCGGTGCAGTTCAGCATGTGGCCAGCCAGCCCCTCTCTTCCAGTCAGGTGTATGCTCGCCAGGAATCTTCGTTCGGGCGGCACAGAGGGAAATCAATCAATCAGTCAATCAATCAATTAGCGACTTGTATAGCTTGCCTACTCACCCGTGAGGATCTCAAGGCACTGGGGGAGGCGGGGCTGGAGGTGAGACCAGATGGAGGATCATTCGAAGAGACAGGTCTTGAGGTCCTTCCTGAATTGGGTTAGCGACACAGATTGCCTGAGGTGCAGGGGATGGATGTCCCACGTCTTAACGGAGAAGTATGGGGAACTACCATCCTCCTGTTCTGGTCCTGTGGATCTTGGGGACAGAGGCGAGGGCGAGTTTAGAGCATCAGAGTTGTCTGGCGGGTACTAGGAATGTGAGGCGGCATTCAGGCATGCTGGTCCTTCATCGTGTAGAGCTTAGTAGGCGTGAGTGAGGAGTTTGAAAGTGAGTCTCTTGTTGATTGGGAGCCAGTGGAGTTCTCTGAGGTGTTGCATGATGTGGCCGCAGCGGGAGATGTTGAGGACCACTTTGGCTGCGGTGTTTTGGACGTTCTGTAGTTTCTCAAGCTGTTTCTGGG
The DNA here is from genome assembly GCF_964204655.1 of Triturus cristatus. NCBI lineage: Eukaryota > Metazoa > Chordata > Amphibia > Caudata > Salamandridae > Triturus > Triturus cristatus. The sequence goes on along the minus strand of NC_140591.1, from coordinate 338,362,550 downwards.
TGACGTTGGCGCTGAGTGCATTGCCGCAGTCAAGTCTGCTGGTGATTAGTGAGTGGGCGACCGTCTTTCTGAATTCTGTTGAGATCCATCTGCATGTCTTTTGAAGCATTCAACAAAAAGAGGGCAACCCAATATACCTCGAGGGACTGGGTATAATCAATTATCTCTATACAAATGTTCCTCAAGGAATTTATTTCAACGATTATTCCGATTTTTTATCAAGTCACCAAAACGGTGAACAAAAATTTCTTACAACGGGGATGTATTCAAAAGAAGTTGTATTCATAAGGAACAATCAGTTCAATTCCAGTTTTTAGCAACACTGTCACTGCTACTATTTCACAGCTTTATAGTAGTGTAACACCCTTTTGTCAGCAAAATAGATTTACAATTTCATACATATTTGTCATGAAACATCTTTGTGAGAGTTTTAGCATATATGTACAAAACACAAATGTCAACAAAATGACCGATGTATACAAATCAAAATACAAAACGGGTATCAATATGTCGACGTTTCGGTCTTTCTTTGGTCCCACGGATCCATAAGACCATCCTCAGGACACAGCGTTGCTCAGCATCCAGACATTCTTATGAAGAATAAAAACAGTACATACAACAATGAAAAACCCCTACTATCTAAAAATGTATATCGTCTGCTCACACCGCAGTCCAACATTAGTGACCGGCCTTCAAGTTATGCAAAAAGTGAAATAACAGGCCTCCAGCTACTAATTCATGTACACCACCGATAAGTGTGGAAAACAAAAACCGTGAACCAGTGGAGCCAATGAACCACACCCTAGTGAATCATATCATAAAAACCGAATTCCTTACTCTATGTCATGTTACTTCTTCTCCTTGCCAGAACAGATCTGCGTATAAATCAAGAGTGGGGTCAATATCCTCAATTACGTATACCACCACTTGTATCACCAATTACAAAAAGAAAGAAACCTGATTCAGATTACATACAAGCACTCTTACCTATATAATCCAATTTCGCTCCGTGGCTATTTCATCTACCAATGTTTCCTAACTGCGGGGAAAGCAAGTATACCATCAGCCGCTAGTACTGCCAACGGCCAGAGTCCTTTATATTTAACCATAAACTAAGTATACATCGTATTACTTACATCATGTAGAGAATCAATCTCCCATATTCTGGCTCGTCTTCTCGTTCTTAGTCCGTACAAGCCCGCCGGCTGAACTTTAACCTATAACCCCAATGACGTGCAAAACGTCAAGATGTAGCCGCCATCTTGGACGTATTACAGTGGAACCGCAAAAAGTTTAGAATGCATGACGCTCCCAACGAGCCTTCAACATACTGTCAAACAACGGCTCATCGTTAGTTACACTCATCAAAAGCAGTCAACCAATAGGAGGAAAATTCCAAACTGAACCACTCATAATATAGCGTCTAGAATGCATGGTGCTAGCAACGAGCCTTCAACATCAAATTAAACAACGACTCTTAGTTAGTGACACTCATTACAAATAGTGAACCAATAGGAGGAGAATTCCAAACTGACCTACTCCTAATATAACATGCTCATCTTTCTGAACATCCTTAAAAACTATGCATACTTTAATACGAGGTGCATGAAGCAACACCCACATCTGCATCAATTCTTCCATTTTGAAGCAGGCTGAAGAAACTGCGTTGATTTGGCAGTTCATAGTGAGTGATGAATCCAGTATGATGCCGAGGTTGCGGGCGTGGTCCGTCGGGGTTGGGGGAGATCCTAAAGCGGCTGGCCACCAGGAGTTGTCCCAGGCTGAATGGGTGGGCCCCAGGATGAGTAATCGGTCTTGCTCAAGTTGAGCTTGAGGCAGCTGTCTTTCATCCAGGTAGCAACTGTGGAAGTTGGTTCTAGCAGTTGTGGGTTCATTGGTTACGGAGAAGATCAGCTGGGTGTCTTCCACATAGGAGACTATGTTGAGTCCTTGGCTGCTGATGATGGCTGTGAGGGGGGCCATGTAGATGTTAAAGAGGGTGGGGCTCAGGGAGGAACCCCGGGTACTCCACAGCTGACCTCTGTAGGTTCTGAGAGGAACTGCAGTAGTCTGACTCGCTGGGTTCGGCCGGTGAGGAAAGAGTGGATCCAGTCCAAAGCCTTGTCACGGATGCCGGCGTCATGGAGTCTTGTGATTAGGGTGCGTTGGGAGACAGTGTCGAAGGAGGCCAAGAGGTCTAATAGGATGAGGGCTGTGGTCTCGCCCCAGTTGAGGAGGGAGCGGATGTCGTCTGTGGTGGCAAGGAGTGCAGTCCCTGTGCTGTGGTTGCTTCGTAATCCAAATTGGGAGGTGTCCAGGACGTGGTTCACTTCGATGAGCTCGGAGAGTTGGGCATTGAAGCCCTTCTCTATGACCTTGGCTGGGAAGGGGAGGAGTGAGGTATGTCTAAACTTCTTGAGGTCTGTCGGGTCTGAGGGTTGCTTCTTCAGCAGAGGGTTGATCTTGGCGTGTTTCCAGTCATCATGGAAGGTGGTGATTCCTATGGAGCAGTTTATGGTGTGGCAAAGCTGGTGGGAGATGTCGGAGGCTGCTCCTTGGAAGATATGGTGTGGGCAGGGATCCGTCAGGGCACCGGACTGGATGCTCTTCATGGTCTTGTGGGTGTCCTCTGTTGTGAGCAGGGTCCAGCAGAGCACGGTCTGTTGGGGTGCGGCTTGGTTCTGTACGATGGTAGCGGGCTGGGTGGCAGGATCTTGGATGGTGAAGCTGTCATAGATATTCCTAATCTTGTGGTGTAAGAAGATGCCGAGTTTGTTGCAAAGGTCTTGGGAGGGGGCACGTCTGTGGTCTCGCTGTTGGGCCTGGCAAACTCCTTGATGTTGGCAAACAGTTCCTTGCTGTTGTGTCTATTGGCATTGATTCTGTATTGGAGGGCCACTATCTTAGTGGTGTTCATGAGGAGGTGGTGTGCGTTGATAGCAAATTTGAAGGTTGTGTGAGTTTCTGGGGTATTGTGGCTCCATCTCTTCTCAAGATGTCTGCAGGCACGTCTGCAACTAGTGGAGGGCGGGAGTAAACCAGTTGGCCGTCTTGGAGTGTTGTTCGCCTGGTCTTTTCTTGAGGGGTGCCAGGGTGTCGGTGAAGTTGGAGATCCATCGGTGGAGGTTGCACATTGCGGTGTTGGCGTCTGTAAGCATTGGCGGAGTGGTGGTGCTGAGAGAGTTGACAAGAATTTCTTTGGTGGCCTTGATCCAGCTGCGACGGGGGGGGGGAAATGATGGTGGTGGTGTACAGTGGGCTTGGTAAAGGCCAGATGTATGCAATGATGGTCGGTCCAGGAGAGTTTGGTGGTGTGGCTGTAGTTGAAGTTCCCGCTGGCGGAGAAGACAGGGTCGAGCATGTGTCCAGCTATGTGGGTTGGTGCAGTGACTAGCTGCTTGAGTCCGATGTTGGTGAGGTTCTCCAGGAGGGAGGTGCTGTTCTGGTCACTGGGGTTGTCCAGGTGGCAGTTGAAGTCTCCATGTAGGATGCAGTCAGTGGATGGTAGAGCCTGGGGTGCGCTGAGTTCTACAATGGCATTGGTGAACAGGGGGGCCTGTAGGAGAGGGTGCTGCGGAGGGTGGTGTTGGTCCGGATCTGGAAGTGGAGGTGTTCCATGGTCACCGTTGGGTCATTAGAGTGTGTCGTAAGTCGGAGTGTGCTTTTGTAGATGATGGCAATGCCTCCTGCTGGGCGGTCGGAATGGTCCTTGCGGGTGATTTTGTAGCCGATGGTGATGGCAAAGTCCGGGCCGGGGAAGAGGTCGGTCTAGGTTTCTGTGAAGAAGGCAATGTCTGGAAAGGTTGTGTTGAGGAGGTCCCAGAGTACTATGGCATATTTGTGAAGGGACCGCACATTGAGGAGGTAGCAGTTGAGCCAGTCGGGCGCGCTGTTGGTCTGCTGGGCGGCGAGGGGCGCTGGTGTGTAGATGTGGCAGAAGGTGCAATTGCAGTTTCTACAGGCGAAGGGTATTCTTCGATGATGCTAGATTGCAGGCGCTGTGGCATCCAGGGTTGATGGCGAGGAGGGTGCTGGCGTCGTAGCGGTGGAGTATCTGAGAGGCAGAATCCCTGGCACAGGGTGTGGACGGACGCAGAAAGGCTTACCTTTGGCGCACCAGTCGCACCCCCGCTGCGCATGGCCGCACAACGTCCGCCATTTAGTAGTAATGCGGGGGCTGGAAGGCAGGAAATGTGTGAAAAGACACTTGAGGGGGTGGGGCCGCAGGGGATCGCAGTGACAATGAGGGAGAGGACAGGGAAAAAGGCACAGAAAAAAAGCACAGAAAAAACAAAGCCAAACAAAGCAAAGAAAAAAACTAAGCCAAAGGTAGAAAAGCAACGTAGAAGAGCAGAAAGAGTGACAGAAACAGCAGAAAAGAGGGACAGAAGGGCAGTCAAGCAGCACAGCAGTGACGCTCTATCACTGGACCACCAGGGTTGAGGTGCAGGCAGGAGCCTGCCGGTGAAAGAGGGCCTCGAACTCCTGACCTCCGGGTCAGAGGAACCAGCAGCAGCAGATGGGGACAGCAGCAGCTACCAGAGGGCGCTGCGCTGTGGGAGGAGCAGGTCAACTAAGGGATAGTCCCCCATACACCCTAAAGCAAACTAACAGGGGGCGAGGAAAGGCAGCACCACCCGGTTGCCTTTTTTGATCTATCAGTGGCGACCAGATTCCGTGTTCCCCAGTTCCCCAGCGAGTAATAGCGGATCAAGCTGCATACCCAAGGGCCTGGGCCAGGGCCCAAACCGACACCTGTGCCCCTGTCACCTGCTGCCACCAATGGCCGATATCAGTGACTTGAGCCACTTAGTGGAGTCCCCCACCAATCTTGTGCGGTGCCCTCGGCAACGCAGGTCCTCTGCAGTGCAGGGATTGCTCAGGGCACAGTGTAAGCCACCCACAGGTGCTAGGCCGGGGCCCGACATGACCCTCAGGCCTCCTCCACTCCCCGTCTCACCTTCTTCTCACCTGGATATCGACACCGGGGCTCAATCTGACATGCTCTTTCCGAATCGGTGGCTCGGCCAGCAGGAGACTCAGCCAGGTGGGATTTCACAAGCCTGGGTACAGCAGTCGCCACCAAGTCCGCTGAGGAACCTCCCGATGCAGGTGATGAAGTTGCAGTGCTCCAGCCACACAAATTTGGCGTAGCTCAGGGGCACCATACCTCCACAGCGTCCGGGCAGCACCACATCCTCCGGCCTGTGATGCAGAGAGGCACGGCCCACCATTGGCAATTTCCTCCGTGCACCCCGGTGTAGTGATGGCACATGGTATGCAATGCAGATCTCCCTACATTGGTGCGCAGGAGCACCTCTACTGATGACTGCTTCAAGGGGTACCAGGCGCTCTTATCACACAGATCAGCAACGTGTCTCCATGCGACCTGCCAGACTTCGCCACCAGGTAAGGGCCAACGCCTTAATGTCTACCGCCACAGCCCACAGGCTTGGGCCCGATGCGGTCCGCCTCATCAGGCCACAGCGACTCCACAGCACCGCCACCTCCCAATTTGGGTCTCAGACGCAGGCCCAGTGAGGCCTCTGGGTCCCTGAGACTGTCTGCGCTTCCAGGCATCAGCTGCCATGGTGTCGCAAGGATGGCGCTATGCAAAATGCTGCTTCACTGTTTTTCCCCAGCGATGCACCGCTTTTCATAAATGAGGCCCTGATTCTGCATTTCTTCTTCCCCTGGGACTGGGCTGGTCATCCTGGCTGTTGGAAGTTTGTGGTGGTGTTGTTGACCTGTGCTGAAATTGGTTCTGGCTGCTCCATTCAGCATTCAATTGTTTTTATTTAATTTTTGTCATTAAAGGTGTATTTATATGCAATTTTTGCCTCTAGAGGCGGAAAAGTGACATTGGGCTGACCAACATGAGTTTTTTTGGCGTTAATAATTGGTCTTTCGTTACTTTTCTCACGCTAACGTCAAATTTTTTATTGCCTTCATGCTAGTGTTAGCAGCAGTTTTTGCCATGGCTAGCTGATACTATCGCCATGTAGCGACGCATTGTAAATATGTTGATAACAGGGCGATAGTTTTCGGCGATAGACAATTGCTGCTAGCTAATGCAAAAACTGGTAATGGCAATTCTTGTAAATATACCCCATAGTGTTTTCTAAAGATATTGATGCAATACTGCTGTCCTTTCTTTTATTTTATAATCTCCCCACAAAATGTCTGTCTTCGGAAAAAGAATTTGGTCATTTTAGGTGCCTTTACCTCTTATTTGAGACCAGCTCTTAAATTTAAAGATACCTTGGACATGTTTGGTCTAAGACTTGTTTCTGCCTCTTCTACTGGTCACCTAGTTGACCAATTGTTTTAAGTTGAGTGAATATTGTAGTTAAAAGGCCTATTCCAGTTACCTCAACTCACCATCTAGTTATTCCTTTTTGCTGCCATGGTTATTTGGCAACAAAAAGAGAAACTAATTCTAAAATTATAAAAGGCTGTGCATAAAAAGCCTTTTGCCCACTTACAGCTGGCCACGTAATTTGTTTGAAACTCAACAAAAAGCTGAACAAGGCAAAAATGATCATTATATACCTTGACTCCCACAATAACCAAAACTCTGAATGGTTCCTGTAAAGATGAGAGAAAAAAAAATATGAACACAAAGAATTAATCCTTAGTTTATGGAAGAACTGATGAAAACTAAACTCCTTTAGCAGAGCTGAGGGATCCCCAAAAATAATTTATGATTCTCAAGTCAAAATCTACTTTTTAGCTTTAGCAAAGTAGTTTAAAAGTTAAAGGCAAAAATAAAAATATATTTTTCTAATCGTTTGAGAACTGCTCCAGACCTCAATGCAGTTTTTTAGGTCTTGCCTGAGCCAGCGCATGGGCTGTTCAGCGAGACATTTAGTAGGTGGGTTTTCAAAGTGCTACCCCATGCTTTTGCTGGCCTACCGCTTGCGTTCACGCAAGCATGCACGCGCGCAACCGCTAGCTTTCAGCGCCCGATCAGGCACCATCTGTCTTTCCTCTCGCTTGCTCTCTGAACGCTCCTCCGCCCCTCCCCGCCGCGTTTCGCTTTAATTCGCGCTGCTTTCACTTTTGCCGCACACCAAACAGAGCCACATAGCCCCGCCCTTTCTGAGCAGTGTCCCATTCACTTTCACTTTACAGGGGCTGCCTCCCACAGCACTCAGCCCCTCCCTCACTGTCCAGTGCCCCATACACTTCAGAGGAAGCTGTCCTGTGTGTGCCTCCCCTATCACTTAGCCCTTTGCCCCTGGCTGCACTTTTACTGCACTGAGCCGCTTTCCACTGCACTGCACTACACAGGAAATTGAGCACTCTATGCCCCTGCTCATTCTCACCTGTAGCGTCCACCCCTCCCCCGCACGGTACTCAGCCTCTTCATCCTGGTGCACTTTCTCTCCACTGTCCCCTCCAGCCCCTCTCTCCAGTCACTACTATAGACCCTCCGAGACTTCCCTGATGGTCCCCGGGCAGCTCTCCTCCTGACGAAGCCATGAAGGTGACAGTCGCCTTGGGGAGGACACTGATCGTGGTGCCCTGCAAGGATGGCCAGCTCACGGTGGGAGACTTCACGCAGCAGGCTGCCCAGAGGGACTTGAAAACCAAGGATAAGGTGAGAGATCAGCCCGCCCAAAAATGTCTAGTAGGTTATTTTGTTGTGTGCCGGCAGCCTCTGAGGTGCCTAAGACCAAAGGGACAAAGACACAGGTGCTTTTCAGTGGACAGGCACACTGAACCCTGGGAAATGTTCCAAAGATACTTGTTTTTCGATACGTCTTAGTAAATATTTCAATAGTGTCAGTCGACCATCTAAAAACAAAAGAAAGCCAGTCCTGCATAGAATAAAAGACTTTTAATCGCAAGAGAAACATAACCTGATAATGATGTAATGTTAAAGTATGTTCCGCAGACTAACTGTACTGTTTTCACGGTTCTTATATTCAGCAGGTGTTTTCATGGTCCAGTAAGATAATAAAATCACGAGACACATGTTTTTGATGCAGTAACACCAGAAAACCACTGCTTCTCCTCTTGTTTCCCAGAGTGCTACTATTGTATCCAGCTGGGCGTTTCAAGACACCTGTTGCGCACAGCAAGTACTCTCGCCTACAGTTCTTGGTTACTGTGTATAAATAGAAACTACAAGGCCCAGCATGCAAAGTGCTCCTGGCTAACCCGCAATGCTCGTGGACAAGCATACCTATATTTTATCAAAAATAAATTGCTCGAACTTTACGTTGATTTAGAATTCAATTTATACTCGTCCCTGGGAGTCCTTGTACAGGGCTAGTACCTTATAGGAGATGCAAATTCCACGTGGAATATATATTTGCAGAATATTGGTGAAATTGTTACAAATGTCGGCATCGCCAGCCCGCGTATTAACAGAAATCGTGAAAACTCTTTATAAAATCTACGCTGGTTAGCGGCTGTTTTTCAAAACATGAACACTAATTTAATGTTTCTGCAGGGCATGTCGTCCATTCTGTGGCCTCTCATCCGTTGAACATGTAGGATGCAAACTCGCGTGCTCTATCCACAACAACGTCAGGAGACTTGATTGGCCAAGGTTCAGGAATCTCATGTTTTTCTTACTCCGGATTATCCTGTCCTACCATTTTTTTTATTGTTGGTGTGGGGTTAAACCCGGATCGTACCATTAGGTCCACGGCACCTCTTGCTGACACGAAACTGCGTTCACTCACACACTGGATCCAGGACAACGGACAGGGACTGCATTCGGTCTCACTAGATCCACAGGCTGTGGTAGCTCTGTACTAATATGCGCAGAGAACTAGTAAACAAGCATTGGCATAGCCAATAGGTCTTGCTTTTGGGACCTTATAAGTATTTAGTTATGCAGCACAATATCCTTGGTGCAACAACATCAACTGTTGCACGGCTAAACACTTATAAGGTCCCAAAGGTGAGACCTATTGGCTATGCCAATGCTTGTTAGACTAGTCAACAAGCTTCGGGAGGCTACTATTTGCACTCCAGGAGTGTTGCCCTCATCTCTTGTTTGTGAACAACAATTAAAAAAATTAAGAAAATCAAACTGAAGATCGAAAGCAGACATTGTCAGACATACATCCTACCATGTTAAAATGTTAATCTAATACCCCTACCCTCTCAAAAACAGACCATGCCTGTTTTGGAAAAACATTCTCTTATCCCAGAGCAGGAACTTACTATTCTGATTCAGCGGATCCATTCTACAGGCTCTACATTAGACATCTGTCCAATTACTTCCAACAGTTAGCACGTTTTATCTGTACTAAAGTTCGAAATATTCTCTCACTTTTATTTTTTTCTTCAACTGGATATGTCCAATTTTGCTAGAAAACCAGTTGTTACATGACCATTACCAAGTAAATACCCACTAGATCCCACAATGTTTTGCAATTTCAGACCTATCTCAACGCTGGTGTTTTTAGCACAAAGTTCGGAAGAAATGTTTTTATCACAATTGCAAATTTTATTGAATCAAGTGCTTTGCTTTAAAGTTAACACGCCCGGTCTCAACCAGGTCACAACACTGGGTTGGTCATTGTGTCAGCCTAGGATATCCTCTAAAGGATTAGGGGTGTTAGGGGTCCAGGATTGTTAGCGCTCCTGGACCTTTAAGTGGGTTTTGACACTATGGATTATGTAGTTCTGTTAAAAAGACTGTGATCTAGGTATTATAGGCCTTTCTCTACCTTGTTGAATTATTTTCTTTCCAACATGCAACAAACAGTAGCTACATCTTCTTAGCTTTCAACACCTAAGGATGTAGGTTTTGGCATTCCACAGGGCTTCATCCTTTCACCGCTACTCTTTAATATCTATATGCTTCCTTTGCTGTTGCATCATCTAGAAACGCACACCCAGCTTTACAAACGTTTTGCATTGGGTTTGTTACATTTTTTACAGTTACTTTTTTAACTCTGGCAAAAAATCCTGCTTGGGATTTACAAACCAATGCAAAATGGCAATTTTCTTTGTTTTCTAACAAAAAGTAATGCAGCACAATGCACTGACTTGCGTTACTTTGTCAGGAAGGAATTCATGGGTGGTGTATGAGCATTACCGTGCATCTTCCCGTGGATTGACACAAATACATATCTACAAAGACTTGTAGACATGGGTATATGCCAAAGTCCTGTGTCTACTTGAGGCTAGCATAATGAGGAGAAATATTATTTTTCCTTGTTTTTTCCTCTTTGCATATGTGCTGAATGCAGCAACACATAGAAGAAAAAGCCTTAAAGCAGATTTTTTGTGAAGTAAGGGAGCCCTTCCTGCAAAATCTATGCAAACCACAAGGGTGGCTGCGCTGGTGCTTGTCTACACAAAGTGCGCCAGCCCTTGGAGAGGCCAAAACTGTGCCATTTCTTTGTAGGTATGGCACAGTTCTGCTCTCTCCAGTTCATGCAACACAGCAACTTTGTTTGCTACCCTTGAGGCGTGAACTCTTAGTTCGGGCTGGACACAGGGTCAAGACTGATTTGCATATGGCTGGGTTCAAACTGGAATGGCATGGTGAGCAAAAAAACGATGTATTTAGGCCCAGATCTCTGTACTGGGGTGAATGTATGACATTGTTCTGCATTCTGTCCATCAACTGTTGTTTTTGCATGTGAACTCTGAGTGAGTCTGAGTTCTTCATGTACACTGATGACGTCCATCTTATTTTTGGAGCATCACTCAATCAATGCAGGGATCAGTCTGATACCTCTCTACTGGCTGGCAGGCAGCCTTTCGGTCACCTGTTGGTGGATGGACCAAAAATGTAAAATTGAACCCTGATAAAACTGAGCTTTTATTTACTTCCCCTAAAATACAGGTACATGGTGTTTTTTGGCCTTCTTGGATGAGTTCACCACCAGCCCCACCCCTCTCCAAACTCTTTGGAAATTAGGAATCCATATTGATTCGGAACTGACCTAAATTATCAAGCAGCTAATATTTCCAATCTGCGGCAGATATTTTCTTTCTTAGAATCGAACTATGAAATCCTATAATCAGAGCTACAATTCAAGGAAAGCACTTCACTGGCTCTCTATCAATTCAAGAGTCCTCTTACGGCAATGACTTTAGTACATAGGTAGCTGTTTAGCCCTAAATCTTGTACTGTTTGGTTTGGGGACAGTGCTTTTTCTGGGCGCAGCCAATACTTGGTTTTGGCCTCTGCAGCACACCTTCTTTCCCCTAATTTAACAAGCATTGGCAAAGCCAATTGGTTGAGTCAATGCACAAGCTATTGATCTTGTCAATGTGAATGTCTTTTAGCTGTGTTGTTTAGCAGCACAACTGCTGTTTAGCATGGCTAAAGAATGGGCTAAAATTCAGCTGGCGCAGGCCACATTATAGCGCTGTTTTTCTATGAGGAGGGGATGCGGTTGGGTGGAGGAAAAGAAACAGCATGATGTGTTATTATTATTATGTGAAAAAGCATTGTATTAATTGCGCATCCAGTGTTATGAACGGTCATTGTGCCAAGCCTATGTATTTTGTTTGCGTGTATACTATTGAGGCATCACAATGAATCGAGCAGTTAAGTAAGGCTGATTAGGTGCACACAGCGCATCTAGCTCTGTGAGCGGTCCTTATAGCAAGAAAAGTTACGTGTTGAGGTTGCAGTGTCTAATAGGGCAGTTAAAAAAACTACTTGTAAAGGGTCGATGGGGGCCAAGTTGGCCGATAGGAAACGGGCATGGTGTGCCCTCCTACCCGTCAAATGTTGAACCCTGGAATTCTGATGCGTCCGATGATCGGATGGCATTCTGTTTGAGCACCATTTTTAAAGGTGAAGTGATCATTGGTCCCTCTACAGTTTTGTTAGCAATGCCCAAACATATCTTAGAGTGTTGTTTTGTCCATGAGTGTTCTGGAATGGGTGCCTGTCATGAGCTAGTGGGTGGGAATGACTTTTAGGCACATCCTAACCAGTGAGGGTAAATGTTTCGAGTGTCAACCTACATTTTTAAGATGAGAAAGTCCAGTGTTTTCCCACTATGAAATAATACTAAAATCCAGTTTGAGGCAGCCACTGTACCCCAATACACCCAAAGATAGAAGTCTGATAGGACAAAGCAGGGTTCTTCAGCAACCATACAGTGGATAAGTAAGAATTCCCTTGGCATCCTGCATTTCAGATGCATGATAAAGTGTTCTAGATACACCCAGCAGACCTGTCAAGCAGGCTTTGACACTGTATTGGCAAAAAGAGGCCTACTGTGATTGAGCCTACCTGGCTGAGGCAGGCAAAGGAATGGGGCTTCCCCTGTGTCAGCTAATATTAGCTTGTTACATGGGTGGCCTCGTATGAAGTTAATCCTGTTCATGGGTTCTAACTCCTCTGATCAACCTGTCAAGGGAAAAACAGCTCCACGCACACAGGCCTTTGTTCTGGGAGCAGTTTTCACACTTCATCAGGGCTGGACTACCCCGAGGGCTGCACCAAAGTACAGACTGTCCCCAAAATCAAGACTATCAAAAGGAAGAAGGATTTCAAATTTTCTAGTGACGGCATCTACAGCATTGGCTTCTAAGTCAACAAAAGTAATGAGGGCGGGCGACACTGCATCAGGCTCTCCACTGTAGGTAAGCAAGCAAGTTTTAACAGACAAGGGCCCCACTATCTAGCTAAGAAACTGAAAAGACATCAGCCAGCCAGAACTCTTCGATCTGCCAGTAAACAACTTCTAACTGTCCCGAAGATCTGCACCGTTAAGAACGGCGGCAGATCATTTTCCAAAATTGCCCCAATGATTTGGAACACCCTACCTCTGCACCTTCGCATCGAAATCGATCATAAGAAATTCCATAAATCCCTCAAAACCTGTCTATTCTGAGCCCATCCCACCCAGATGGTTTCCCCTTCTCTTCATTCTCTTAGTTTCTGAGTACAGGCTAGCGCTATGAGACCGTAGGGTGATATATGCGCTCAACAAATACCAATACATACATACATACACCTCAGCAGCAGTGCAAGCACAAGGATGTCAGGTCTAGAACCATGACAAGATGACTAAGGATCTTTTATGGAAAATTGAAGATTTAGAAAACCATATGTGCCGCAATAATTTGTGGCTTTTAGGCATTCCTGAGGGCATTGAGGGGGATGACCTTGTCAAATGCTGCAGAGGCATCCAGGAGAATAAAGGCTGCAGTTTCTCCTCTGTCAAGGATCATGTGGGTGTCATCTGTGGCTGTGATGAGTGCTGTTTCTTTACTGTGGTTGGGCCTGAACCTGGACTGTGTGGCGTTGAGGAGCTGGTGGTTGCTGAGTTGGTTGATGCTGGCCCATACCGATACATTGGTCTGTAAATGACACTGACTGCAACTGCCATTCGATAAACGGCAGGGGTGCATGCATCTGTAATTAGGGGCATACTTCCTTGGAAGGGGCACAGATTCTTGTCTCTCTTCCTCATCTCTATGAGGTGCGCCCTGCTCACGACATTTTGTAATTCTGTTTTGCTAGACAGAACTTAATTGCAGACAAAGGCCAGTTCTGGAAAGTGACTTGACCAGGACACATAAAATGGGACCTGACTCAAACCGGTTTCAAGGAAGCAGCCCTGGACATCCTCCGTCTGTGAAATTGGTATAGAGATAGAGCCCGAGACACAATGGTGTTAATTGTAATAGTGCCTTCTACCAAGGACGGGGCACTCAGTGACTAAACAGCCAAAGGTTGGTGTCATACTGGCATCCATCTCACCAGAGGTGTGGGAATCATCGCCTGGAGTTCAATCTTAAGCAGGATTAATTACTGGACTGGACTCCTGCCTGTGAACAAGGGTATGAACCCTACCGGAGGAGCCAATCATGGAAGGGACTGCCATAATTGAACTTGACATAGGGTCCATTTGACAGAGACTCGCTCAGCAGCTGCATTGAAGGAATCACAGTACTGCCGGACAATGCTTTGTGATCACTGTAATTTTGCCCCTGTAGTAGCTACTACAGCACCGAGAGCGGAGTGTCCAAGTGGCAGACTCTACCAAGCCCAGAATAAGCACCTGCTGGTGGCTTGTATGCCCCACAAGTGTACTGTGTGACTACACCACTGCCAAAGTGAGCCGTTGGGAACAGTTCTCAAGACCAAGTGATCCAAAGGGTGCCTCATGAAGAATCAAAGTCATCACCTTGAGGCACTGTTTGCCAAGATAGCGCCCAGTGACCACCACGCAGAAGAACAAACACCTGCTAGCATGGTGATGCCGTGATAAAAAAAAAGTGGCAAGTACTTTTTGGGAGTGAGACCTGTCACCAGCAGACATTTACCACCAGCACCTATTAAAGGGCCACCAACATAAGTCTCCACTCCCACTGCGAAACTCCCAGCAATCTGCCTTGCAGCTTTCTTAACGATTGTAATGTGCCTCCTGCTCACTGCTACGCGAGGGATGGACACAGTGGCGGCTCCTCCATTAAGGCGGAGGAGCGTCGCCCCACTGCCAGCAAAAGAAAGGAAAAAATAAAATGATAATAACTGAATGTTATTATCATTTTATTTTGTCCTTCTGCTGTGGCAGCGAATGTGAGGGGGCAGGGCAAGGCTGTATGGCAGGGGAGGAGTGGTAGAACACTTCTGTGCTCAGTGACTGTTTTGTTGGCCCTCTCAGACCAAACACAATGCTGCATTGCAGCGTTCTGCTTGGCTTAGGGGTGGGAGCCTGGCTGCCTACTTCCTGTTCCAACCTGGAGCAGGAGAGAAGACGGGGGACCCGGTATCTGCAAGGTAAGTATTATTATTAATTATTTTTAAATGCAACCCTTGTTCCCCTGCCCCCTCATCCCTCCCACCAACGAGCTGTGCTGGCCGCCCCTGGATGTACATAGCCCGGTGTTGCTCCTAAGAACTGAGTAGGAGATTTAAAAGGTCTAGGCCCATGAGACTGAGGGTCAGATTCACAAAGTTAAACTTACAATTTAGTGTAAGTTTATGATTATTTATTCATAAACTAATGTACGAGTAGTATCTTTACCACGCTGGAGTCTACTCACTCGTGGTGGCGACTCTGCAAATAAAAAGATAGGACAGGCCTATCTTTTTATGTGCAAAGTCTCTGCCACAAGTGCAGATACTCCGCAGTCATAAAGATATTACTTGTAAAATTTGTTTGTGAATAGCAAAAATATTGTAAATTTACACTAAAGTGTAAGCTTACCTTTGTGAATCAATCCCTCAGCGCTAACACCAAACAGGGGTGAGATGAGTTGCATCCATAGGCAGTACCTCGAACTCTGGACCTAGGGGTGGAAGCCACATAAATGGGGAAGACACACAAAAGACATGTGAAGGGGTAGTTGAGCTAGCGGGAAAACGCCCCCAAAAGCATAAAAACACACACCTGTAAAACGAGTATCCTTACATTAATGTGTGTGTAGTAGATTCCTTTGTTTTCTGTGTAACAAAGTACTTGTCTTGTATACAAAGAGAAGCACTGGGCTGGGCATTGACCTCATTGCCCTTCTAGGGAGTGGTGTTATTTAATGAGCATGAGTACGCCCATACTAACCTAGAGCCATAATGGGGCAGGCCTCAGGACAGCAGTGGTAAAAGGCCTCAACCCTCACTGTTGTGGCCCTATAGCCCTTTCATGCCCGTGGCCTCCTGAATGGTGTCTGATATGGACACTGACTGTCAGATACAGAGAGCTTGTAAATTCCTATACTCAATGCCTCGAGCTGGGCAATCTGCTCCTATACATACGGTGATCTTAATCTATAGTGGTAATTTAATTTTCAGGCAACTTTTTTTATTTGATCAAATTGCTCATTCCAATATTCCCAGCAAAATTGGAAAAACATAATTCTTTGTTCGATCATATTTCTGCCAAGCCACACTCACACAGTCTTGGGAGTTGCAACAAATGATCAGCCCTTTACAGGAAGTTAGTGAGCTGGTGTTTCGGGAAGAGGCTTATACATTGACGATCCTATTTCAAAATCAGACATACTTTTGCACTTCGCCTGTTCGGGCAACAGAACATTTTTCGCAGTGGACTAGGCCTAATTTGATAATGATTGAATCATTGAATCAACAAATGCTGTGGGCTTTGCTGCAGTGACAAAGGGGTGGGGTGGGAGGGTTTCAGGGATGATAAATGTGCCACTCTCCCGACAGTGGTGTTGAAAAGCTCTGGGGTGTTAGAGAGAGATGGCATAGGCTGAGCAGTCCCAATGGCCCTAGCCTAGAGTAACAGCGGGTTGGGAGGCTAAGTGAGAGGGGTGTGTGGGTTGGGATTAAGATCCTAAAAAAGAGAAAGGGGCATATTATCAAGAAACGGCGTTAAAATTATCGCCGCTTTGGCGGCAGAAAACTGCCGCTAAAGCGGCGATAATGGGCTTGCTAATATGCCCTTGAGAATTCCCATAGAAGCCAATGTTCTGGTGTCAACATGGGCTTCTATGGGAATTCTCAAGGGCATATTATCAATTTCTGCTGTTGACCTTGCTGACAAATTAAACAGGCCAGCTTAGAAGGTCTTATTGACTACCAAGAAGGTATTCAACAGGGTCTCTTGGCTATACCTATGGGTAATATTAACTCTAAGGGGACTTGGTACTCTATTCCTGGCTCAGGTACAAACATTAAATACACACAGGTATTTGCGCTATACCTTGAGCCCTATCTACGCAATATTGCCTTTGTTACTTGAATTGAATTTGGCAACGATTAATATACCTGGAGGACAGTGCAATATTTTTATTTAGTCAAGAGAGAAGCCCTTCGATTTGGGTCAGTTTCTGGATTGCATGTTGAATTCCAATGAAGCTCAAATCATATAAAACTATCCAAATCTACAAAATATTAGATAATTACGGTCAGCATCCTTTTTCTTTTATTATTATTTTTTGCTGCCATTCACGCGGTTATCCTCGCCCCTGTGTCACTGCGCCATTCACTAGCACGTCCATTGCTCACTATCTGGCACATGCATCAACAATGCCATTTGCGATTCCTTAATAGCGAAAAATAAGGATTCGCTAATAAGGAATAGCAAAAGGCTATGCATGTAGAATTCGCTTACAAAATAGCGAATCCTAAACATTCCTTAATTGCTACTCGCAAATTGCGAGTCGCAATTAAGGAATACCTCCCCATTGATTCCTATGGGCCTAGAGGCCCATAGGAATGAATGGGAGGACTTTCTCAATTTGCTAATCTCAATTAGAGAATCGCAAATTGCTCATGCTATTTCAAGGGTGCCAGGGCGTCAAAAAGGACACCCTGTTGCACCCCTGAAATCTGCATATGAATACATCTTGCACACACACATGCCCCAAGGGCATGTGTGTGTGTAAAATGGAACTTTGAGAAATGCACTTTAGTGCATTTTTCAAAGTTTTTGCAAATTACCATGAAGTTCAACTTCATGGTAATTTGCTCCCCCTATTAGCGAAATCGCTAATTTTTAAACTTTCATGCATTGCATTTAAGGAATCTCAATTTGGGATTCCTTAAATGCAATCGCAATTTAAAGAATCGCTATTTAGAGATTCCTTAAATAGCGATTTTTGCATTTGGGATGATGCATCCCAAATGCAAAAATACCGGTCGAAAAGGGGCTGATTCTGCTAATCTGCCCGTTTGCGAGCAGGTTTCTCGTTGATGCATATGGCCCTATGTGTGTTATGGTCATTGTATATTAAATTGTACGGTAGTGCTGCTATAACTACTTACAAATAATAACCTTTTCACTTTACCATCTTCGTTGTGGTCTCCCGTTCTTTGTCCCCTCCCTCTGCGATTTATATCACTGTTTCTCTGTCCTGTTTTAATGATTTTCAGTTGAGATATTGTCCTTTGTTGTACCAACGCATGCACCCTTGCACCATGGTGCAAGTGTGTCCATGTTGTTGGAATGATTGTTTTTGTGCAGAAAGGTGCACCTTCCTGCACAAAAACAATCAATTAAGGCTTCTCCCTCTTTGAACGTGTGCTGCAGAATGTGGCACACATAGAAAGAGGAAATAAAGAGGAGAAATAAAGTTATTTCTCTTCGTTACGCCACCCCAGGGGAGGCCCATGGTTTTAACACATTCCCAGATTTATGCTATGCTAAATCTGGGAATGTGACAAAATCCTTGGACGTTGTGTGAGAGCACCCACCACAGCGCCCACGGCACGCCGCTCTGATTCAGTGTGAGGCAACATAGCAACAAGCTCTTAGTTGCCTTACACCATATCTGCGAGGCCATGAAAAGCCATGCAGGGTGGCTTTGCGTGGCCTCGTGGATATAATTGAGAGGCCTGCACCACTGTAGCCATTAAAAGAGACGTTCCGGCAAAGCAGGTCTCTTGTAAATGAGGCCCTTAAATCCTATTGAAAAGTAATTTTTAAGGCAATAACTAAATTTGTTTGGGTTCAGATTAGACCGACACCTGACACAATAATTTTGGGACTCTCTTGGGTTATTCCCGGGGAGTACCCTGGCACTGATTTTTATGATTTAGATTGTGAGGATATTGTGGTCACAACATGTCGATACAATCAGCTTTGAAACTTTGCCCAAGCTTTTTGCCTGCATACCTTCTCTTTTTGCTGAGTCTTTTTGTTGGCCTTAGGACTCTGAGCACTTTACCACTGCTGACCAGTGCTAAAGTGCATGTGCTTCTACCCTAAAACATGGTAACATTTCTGTATACACAATTGGCATATTTAATTTACTTGTAAGTAGTCCCTTATAACGTGGTGTACCGTATACACAGGGCCTGTAAATTACATGCTACTAGGGGACCTGCAGCACTAATTGTGCCACCCACACAAGTAGCCATTTTAACCTCTCTCAGGCCTGCCACTGCAGGGCCTGTATGTACAGTTTACTGCCACTTCGGCTTGGTATTCAAAACCCTTTGCCTAGTCTTAAACTCCCCTTTTATACACCTAATTCATACATAAGTTACCCTTAAGGTAGGACCTAGATAGACCATAGGGCAGGGTGCTGTGTAAGCAAAAGGTAGAACATGTACTTTTAACTTTTGCATTCCCCCGATGGTAAAAAAAAGAAAGAAAATGTGTTTTTCACTAATGTGAGGCCTACTCCTCCCATAGGCTAGCATTGGGAATTCCTCAATACACTTTTACGCTGTTATTCCTGATTAGAAAGGAGTAACTGTGTCCTGTTTCATATCTTTGGAATGGTAATGATAAATCCTCTTTACTGGTAAATTTGGCTTTAGCTTTACTATTTTAGAAATGCCACTTTTAGAAAGTGGGTATTTCTCTGCGTGCCTGCAGTCTATCTCTAAAACACATCTGGGGTGGGTGACAGCTTTATTTTGTGCATTCCCTCTTGACAGCCACAGACACAGGAAGTATGCCTGAGCACTCATCTGCATTCTGATGGCCCTTCCTGGGCAGGAAGAGATGGAGATGCTGACACTTACAACTGAATAGGTAGTGTCCTGTTGTGAGAAGTTGGCCTGGTATATGATGTTCACTAGCTAAAGTGACCACCTTGTACCATGCCAAGCAACCCTTATGGTGTGGTTGTTTGTAAGTCAACCTTTTCGGACTAGCTGCCCTAGTGGTAGCGTAGGCTAAGCAGTCTTTGAGGCTAAACTCGTTAAAGCGTGTTAAGCAGGCTGTTTTACCATATGTAACCCCCCTTTATACCAATGAAAGGACACCACACAGATATATATTCAAAATATATATGTATTTATTACTCAAAGTATCCCCTAGACTCTTTATGAGCACAGGAGCACAAATCGTTAACCAAGAAAGTATTACAATATACAGAAGTTGCACTTTATATGGATAGGCCCTGGTGGCCGCTCAAACCATATACTAAAATAGTGGTATAAGTACCACGAACAGGAAAGGGAAAAGGCCTAGGGCCTCTAGAATCGCTGAGCCTACAAGGAGCTAACTTCAGTTAGTGACCAGGAGGTCCACGGGTCGCGTGTGCAGTGAGGAAAGTTACACGCGGGCTCCCATAGGTTTTCAATGGGTGCGTAAAAGTTCAAAAGTGCCTGCTAAAAGGGTCTTCTGGTTGAACTACGAAATCAAGACTTCAGATATAAACATTAGAGATGTCACTCTACACTTGTGCACCGGAGTGCCAGCTTTACCTCACCCACAGGAAGCGGGTGCATAGGTCTCGTAGTGCGTCGGGTTTCGTCTATCTGTTCAATGGAGCCTGGCGACAAAGATGCTGCAGGCGGCCGGTCCAGAAGAGATGCGGTGGATCCAAGGGTGGATCGGAGTTGTAGAAGACCTGTAAGCAGAGGGGACAGTGTTCAGTCACTAGCCAGTGACCAGCGTGGCACCAGGTAGGTACCAGGCGATGTCGGGTGCAAACAGGTCAAGAGGTGTAGCTTGTCTCTGCAGCCACGTGGTCCCTGAAGGTCGACGACATCCAGGAGTCGGTTCACGAGCTGTCCCACGCAGGCTCTCGCTGTCGGCGGTGTTGGTGACTCAAAAGAAGCAAACAAGCCTTGGCAAAAGCAGGAGTTGCAGGAATCAAAGAAAGCTGTTTACCCTGACCAGCAAAGTCAGAGGGGCTGCTCCTTTGGAGGGAAGCAGGAGCCAGTCTGGAGCAACCAGACCAGTGTCGTATTTTTCAAAGATGGTCACCAAGATGGCCACTAGCCAACGGGCCAGGGTCCGGTTAGGCGCGTCGAGTTGCAAAGTGCAGAAGGGCCCCATGCAGATCATAGAGATAATGGAGGGCTCACCTTTGGTGCAGATGCTGCTCGGATGTTGGGCTTCTCAGGACCCAAAGCACAACTTGGAGGGAGCCTCTGTTGTCGCGCTTGCAGCTTATCGAGTGTCTTCCAAGATGGCTGGCTCCACGTGTCTCGGTACCTCCATGGGTTCCTTCTTTACAGGGACTGTGGATCGGGCTGTGAGAGGTCTGGAGGTCCAGTTCTTGTCGGTCTCTGTGCTCGGGCTCCGGCGGGAGGCGGCGGCAAAGCAGACGTCGATTCGCTGGTTGGTGCTTGCGTTAGCAAGATGGTCACTCCCTGACCATAGGGGAGAATTACTTCAGTCTTCTGTGCAGCAGAACGTCGAAGTTCCCGTCTTCTTCTTAGTGTTAAGTTGATTCCAGGATGTCTGAAGTCTTAGGACACAGCTCCTACCTTTAAGCGGATTCTAGGGGCCGGACTACCTGCTAGGTCCCTCCCTAAGGGTGGGACCAGGAAGGGGGGTGGTTACACCCCCAATCCTTTGTCCAGATTGCCCCAGGTCCGGGGCTGGTGTGCCCCAGGACCGGTTTGAACTGGCATATGCACCGAGGCTCCTTGTGAGCCTCAGGCATGTCTAATTCCATTCAAGCCCTACCTGACCAATACACAAAATCCTGTCTGGGGTGGTGCTCGCACCTCCCCTGGCAGGAAACCCTTTGTCCACGTCCCCCAAGCTGGAAGGACTCCCAGCAGCAGGAGGGCAGACTTGTGTCGGTGGTGGCAGCGTCCATTTTGTGGAGCTGAGGCTATGTCTGATTTTACCCGGGTTTCAGGTACTGGACATGTTGTGTCCCTCTAGAAGGGTGGAATGCTAACCCCGTCGCCAGAATTGGCGAGGGGTTAGTATTCCAATTCATATGACACCTTACTCGACATGTTTTGATAAAGCCAAACCAAAGATAGCATTTAACCGTGAGGTTCATAATGCACTTAAGAGTATATGGTATGGCGATATCTGGAAACGGTAGAAGGAAGTTGTTCCGACCACTGCAGACAGGCTCAGCTCATGCCAGAGCACCATCTCACATGGAACCAAGCACTCTGCCTTCAGGATTGTTAAGGCCTGCCATAGGAGTGACTTATAGGTTACCAGGTGTCCCATTTAAGGTTAGGTATAGGTATACTACACCTAAGTAAGAGGTGGATACACCAACTTACCCCAGCTGAGTGATCAGCCAGTTGTGTCAAATTGTTAGGCCAGGCCAGGGGTGGCACAATACATGCTTCAGCCCCTGGTAGGCCTTAGATACACCAATGCCCTGGGTACCTAGTGTACACTGGTACAGGGGCTCACAGGGTGATCCAATTCCAATTGGTTATGCACCTAAAGTGCATAGTGTCAATTTAGTAGAGAGAACAGCAGGCTGGGGGTCTGATTAGCAGGCCCACAGCCTCAGTTTGTCAAAAACCAGTTAGACACTAGGCAAAAAGTTGGGGGGTAACCATAGTCAGATATCCACCTTCCTACACCTGTCCACACACCAAGGGCTGATTACCCCCTACCGATAGTGTGGAGCCAGGACTGGAAAGGGAAAGGGCCTCTGTGCACTTCAAAGACCCTTTTTTGAAGTTACCCCTACTTCAAAGGCATAACTGGGTATGAGTACTGGGTTTCTTACCCTACCAAGTCAATACAATACTGGACCTGTGAAGAACTCTACAAGGAAGAAGGACTGCTGTGCTGCTACAAGAACTGCCACTCTGTGGAACTTCTGCACTGGAAGAACTGCTTTACTGCTCTGCTGTGCTGCATGTTGCTGCTGCCCTTGGCCCTGCTGAGGAAAAGGACAGGACCCATCTAATTTGAAGCCAGTGAGACTCCAGGGGCTTGCTGGCTTGCCCGCTGTTCTGAAGTCTCCGGGCCATCAAAGACTTCCTTTAACCCTGCAACAAAACCTGGACTCTGCCATCTGTAAGTACTGCCTTGCCAAGTGGTGTCAATCCAGTTGTGGGCCCTTGAAAATGCCTTTTTCTGTGCTGATCCATCAGAACCCACTCATTGACGACTTTGCGCCAATTGTAACCAAAGCATTTCCCTTCGACGCTGGCACAGCTGCTACCTGACAACATTGTTTTAACGCACTGTGCAGCTCGACGACGACGGACTGCATGGCTCGACAACGTTGCAACTTCATCACTAAGGGGTTCATCGACGAAGTCACACTGACTGCCCGGATTGGAACCAACACATTGCCTCCATCCACAGGATCGATAATGATGATGCATCAACTCTGCCTCGCATCGAGTCTTCAACAACGATGCTTCCTCCATCCAAGGTACTTTTTCAGCTGGACCTGTCTTGGGTATCTGCCCTTCCCTCCATCGCGGTCGGCCTGAGCTTTGGATTTACCCGGTTGGCTCTTTATGACTCTAACCACTATAATTTGATTTCATCTTTAAAAAATCATAACTCCGGTTCTACTTATTAGAGTTTTCTCGTTTTGGTCTTGCTGTACTCATAAAATTATAATCTAGTTTTCTAACCCTGTGTGGAGTATTTTTGTGGTGTTTTTATTGGGCTACTATTTGTGTACATTGCACAAATACTTTACACATTGCCTCTTTAGATAAGCCTGACTGCTCTGTGCCAAGCTACCAGAAGGTGAGACCAGGTTATCTTTTAGTATGTATCTAGCAAAAGTATACAAAGTCGTGGATCACTGCACTTCATGTGGCGATGATAATTGACTGACAATTCAATATTTTTTGGAGGATCTGGGTAAGATCCACAAAAAAGAAAACAAAAAACAAATAGTATGTATCTAGCTTGCCCTGACTAGAGAGGTGGTCCTTACTTGGACAAGGTGTATACCTCTGCCAACCAGAGACCCAATTTCTAACACTCCATAATATATAACAATCCAGCCAGGAAACATTACATACTACACTCGTAAATCAGAATGCAAATTTAATAGGCGTTGAAGAATATAACCAGTCTGCATTTGTGATGTAAAACTCTACATTATATATTTTTTCTTCTTTTTCCTTTTTGGTTTAATATTGTATTCTGCTATTTTGATAATATTTAATATTGCTCAATGATGAACTTTCTGTCTTTTTACAATTTTGTACCACTTTCTCATGAAAACATGAAAAAAGAAACAAAGTGATTTTGCATCGGAGAAGCGCGTCTTCCCAGTGAAAACACGTTTTTTGGCGCTGACGAAAGCCTTAGTAAATCTGGGCCCAAATATTAACACCAAAGAAAAGCAGCCACAAGGAACTGGTCCATGGATTATCGCCTAATATATCAGTATGTAAGATGCATGCTTCAGCAAAAACAAAAATCTAACCCATGTGCTGGCATCTAGATTTAGGAATTTGCACTGGAGGGTGCGCCTCCAGTTCAAAGTCAATGCTAGACATTGTAGATGCCCCTTGGCGCCATAGCACAATGCTATGCATCATACAGAACAGTCAGATTTAGCACACGCTGCCGATGTCATCATAAGCAAGGGCCTCTTACAAAATGTGGTGTTGCACTATTATCTGTCCTCTGCGGCCAACCCTGCTTTGCATAGATGAATGCTGTGCACAGTGACGGTTTGCCACCCACAGAAGGTTGGGGTCTGGGTCAGGCTGGGCCACCTAATGCCAATCGCCAGTAGCCTGTGTATGGCCTGACCTGCAGCCAACCCCCAGCTGTGCATATCTGGAGGCCCTGAATAGCTCGGGTTTGTAACAGAAAAATCTTGGATGTGGTATCTGATGAAAATATCACTGAAAAAGCAAAGGTTAAAGTAAAATTATGGTTAGCTTTGGTTATAAACCTCAACCTCTATTTAGAAAAACCACAGTTCAAGTGAAAACACATCTATTCTAACATCAAGCAGGCACATGACATCTTAAAGTGGAGGTTTACCAGCACTGGGAGACCCGTTGGGTAGCCATGCGCTATATAAATCCCAAGATTAGAATAGAAGTATGGTTATCACATATCACTCCAACAGGGTGGTAATGTAGGCAAAGAGAAAAATAACTTCAATAGGAAGAGGCCATCCCTGTTTACATCATTCATTTGGAAGAGCTTGATAAAGGAAGGAAGGGTATGGGGTTATAGAAAAAAAGGAGCAAAGATGTTTAGGTGACATTTCATAGCAGATTATATGAGGAATATGGCAAGACATATTGGAGATACCCAAGGATTTAGTTGGTGTAGCTGCATCCTAAATTAACCTGCTCTTGAACGTGTCGCATTGAGATAGTTTGAAACAAGTGTTCTTTCTAGTTCCTTCTATTTTTTTTGTGGTTGTGCAGTGCATTGGAGAATTAGCTCACCTGCAAACAAAAAGTCAATTTCTTACATCGGAGGACCACCCAGCACTTAATTTCAGCCTAGAAAGACACATCAACGTTCAACCTCAGGACGTACCCCCCTTCTACAACTGAAGCTCTGCAGCCCTACATAACCAAATACATCTAAAGACCACTACAAGCGTTCATTTGTAGAAAAATACCATATAGCCCAAGGACCAGATCAGAAACATGAAAACATAAATCAACAGCCTACAATGCAAGTGGAGTAAAACAATGAATGAAAATGAGACTAGCGCTGTAAAAGTATTACAAAGCCTTCGAGGCAGCTATCAAGCTCATCAACAGAACTTTGAAATATTTCAGCAAAATTCTACGTCAGGTGCCAAAAAGCAGAGACCCCAAAATCACAAGCTTTCCGCAACAAAATCACCATGGAAATCATCTCAAAAATTGAAAAGATGGACAAGGACAACATTGCTAACACTCCTTCCATGCATGACTGACAGCGCCACTGCAATGATGGACAACACCAAGATCCCTTCTCTCACAACCTTCAACCCCCTTCTGAAAACCAATTGTGCAATATTATCAATTCAAGTTGACCATCAGTACCACTTTCAAACCCAGCCCTCTAAAAATCTTAAAAATCTTCAAAGATGTGCTTTGCACAAACTCTGCAGAAGTAGCTTGAAACTTACAGTATAAAAAAAATGGAAGGAGGGTCTTTCCACCCTAGTTAAAAACCTCTTACATTAGACCCCTCCTAAAGAAGAATACTCTAGACCCATCCAAACTAGCATACCACAAGTCAATCTCCAAAGGACTGCTCCTAGGTAAACTATTTGAAAGAATAGTTTTTACTTAACATTCCAATTTTACAGAGGACAATAACCTGATATTGGATCAACAATCTGAATTCAAACCAGGGAGAAGCACAACGTCAGCTGTGGTATCTATATGAGATGAGCTAAACCTTGCAGTGGATAAGAATAAAGTGACTTCCTTACTGCTTTTGGAATTACGAGCAGCATCTGACACTGCTCATCACCAAACACCACTACACAGACACCATCATCTTGGAATACATGAAAATGGAATGCCTCTTATCTCAAAGACAAGACAAAGCTTGGTTTTCATACCTTCTTTCATATCTGCCCTTGATCTCTCCGGTCCTGCTCAACGCCTATTTAATCCCCTTATCAGACCCGATCAGATAACTGAACTTGCAGTGATACAACTATGCAGATGATACATAAGCGTTCTAAAAAATGATTGCCCAGAAGACCTCTACAAATCAAGACTTCACAGTTAAATCCTTACGCCTTACTTAGATACACGAATGACGCTTAACCACCAAGGGCGTAATTTACGAAACCCTAGCGGCACTTTTGCGCCACTTGAGCGGCACATTTTTGATGCTCCGTTGGCTCAATGTGCCGCAGCATATTTACAAGGCCTTGCAAAGCTACTTTACGTGGCTTTTCAAGGCCTTGTACATATGTGCTCCTTTCACACAGAGCACTGCGTGAAAGGGGTGTTACATGGGTGTTGCTGTGGGTGTTCCCACGCAAAACCCATGGAATCTGAAGCATTGCCAGATTTATGAGGAATCGTAAAACACCACCCCAGGGGAGGCGTTAGGGAGGTGCAACAAGGAGAAATAGTTTTATTTCTCATCGTTTTTTCCTCTTTCTGTGCATGCCATTAATGATTGTTTTTGTGCAGGAAGGTGTCCCTTCCTGCATAAAAACAATCATCCCCCCAGGGCAGGCAACCTTGCAAAATGACGCCAGGGCGCTTGCGCTGGTTCATGCAGCCAATGGTGCACCAGAGCAGGGAAAAACACAGGTATTGTTATTAATCCCTGTGCTTTGAAAATGACACAGCATGGAACAGCTAAATGGTTTGCGGCACTGCACTGCGTCATTTTCTTGTCAATACGGCCCCTGAAGCTCCACATCACAAAGACACACATCATGACCTATGGACAGTGGCCCAAACACCATCCCATGGACATGTGGCCCAAGGAACTTGATGCCTCTTCAGCTACCTGAAGAGTATGGTGTGCAAAATCAGCTTTTTCCTAATCACGTGAAAACCCACAAAACGTTTGTGAAATGCAAAACCAGCATTAAGTGCTATACCTTAGCACAAAATGCTTCCTTGTATCAACTTCAGATGAAACGAAGAATTTAATGCAAAAAACAAAAAACAAACGTAAAATACACTTGTGCTATGAACAACCACCGCCGCAAACATCTTGCTGCTTGGCATAATGCCATAATTGCATGTAACAAATGTAACACAAAATTCTCAAAATTAAGTATGATTATTCCGGTATATCGGAAATATCACCTGGACCTAGTCAAGGAATGTAGAAGAAACCTAGGAGCAACAGTGGACATATAGCTGTGCCTTATATTACATGTCAATTAAGTATTAAGGAGCACCAATGAAAATGCTGCAGCACATCTTACCGTTTCTCAGATACCAGAAAAACCTGTAAGCTATCCTCAATTGTGGACCCTGGGCTCAACTATGCCAATAGCCTATACCTTGGTGCAACCAGCTGTATAATATGCAAACTTCAACTAATCCAAAGCCCAGCAGCAAAACTAGTCCTCTGTCGTTATGCCAGAGACCACATGATAACAGTCCTGCAATCACGTCACTAGTTCCTTGTAGCAAGACGTCCTTAAAACAAATGCGTCTTTAGTACGCATTCGTTCAGTACGCAAGTTGTTATAACGTACTATTCAAACTCCAGTCTGCACAACAGTAGGGTGTTGGACTTTACATCTAACACCATTCCACCAATGCTTCTCCCTAAAGCAAGTTTTATAGCGACTTGCGTGCTGCACGAATGCGTACTAAAGATGCATTCGTTCTATTGTCGGCGCGGTGAAGGCACAGCGGGATTCCAGCTTCGTTCTAAAGGACATTTATCCCAGAACAATGATCCTTTTAGCAATAAAAGCATGGTTGAGAACTATGCAACACTACAGACTAGCACATCATACTAAGAGAACAGGCATTAGGCCGTCCCACCCTCCCTGGTTTTCGACCCCCAGTTAGTTAGTGGTTAATCAATGGCCGCACTTCCATAGCCTCTGCGACGCCCCTCACAGGGGGTTCAGTCGCATTGCACGGCATCCCTGCCGCGAGTCGATCTTGGCGCACTCCAGCAGGGCACACTCAGAGGCTGGACCCGGGCACATATCTGCAGCCCCACTCAGGACAGCGACGAACGGCCTGAAGAGCCGAGAGGCTGCTAGATTGTAAGAACTGTGACTGGGCACACTTGAAATGTAAATCTATGTGATAATGGCGATATCGTATGTGCCTGCGTGTTTCACTATCTATAAATGCCAATAAAGAAAGTTTAAAAAAAAAAAAAAAAAATTAGGCCGTCCCACCCAACATCACTTCACAATGACCTCGAAATCTGAATGGATAAATAACTATGCCTCACCATTCAAAACTAGGAGTACTCGCTGCCACTCCATACCTGCTGTTTGCCTGGTGACTTTTGGGACTCTAACCAATCCTCCTAAATACTTCACAGACATAGCTACCTATGTCTAACCTACCTCATACATTTAACCATAAGGTGGAGGACAGTTATTCTATTCTTTATGATTGCCCCGCAGGATTAATTTCATGTCGCCATATCGAATCATACACTAATTCATTACTGGATCCCCCTTGTCAATGGAGCAGGCATATAATGCATGATAGGACATGTTGAACCTTGCTGGCAACTGTACGACACAAATAAAGGTTATACCAGCACACATAATTAATCACTTGGTACTAACCAAACAGCCATGCTGAGAAGAAAGAGATCTTCCAGAAAATGCTGGTCAACAGAGAGCTCTAACATAGTCCACCATGCAGGTCCCAAATCATCACTTGCTCTGAGCATTGATATCCTAAATTAACAAAAAAGGCACCAAAAACACTGGTTCTTCACAAATTTCTTCACTTCATCTCACATAATGGAACTAATATAAAAAAGGCATGTGGGCTGATATCTGTTCACCTTCACTCTTTATCAACACATGTTACCTCTTGCGGATCCACAGGATCAGAAAGTGGCAGACACCTCCTGAGACAACCAACATAAGAAACGGGATTGAGAGCATAAAAGATACACTTCCAACACAGTAAATGAACTTGCAGAGCTAATCAAAGCTGACAGAGTATCACACTTACTCATCCATCACACTGCTAAGTTCTGTGTCCAACAACATGATAACTGTATCTCAGTAGCTATCAGGTATGGCAAGGAAACTCTTCCTATATTGGCTCAAAGCAAAGGCATCGCTCTTCCAATCACACACCCACACACAAATAGACAAGTGCTTTACCGCACTTCTACGGGTAGTAAGGATTATACAAATAATATAATACAATACAATGTACTTTGTACTGTGCAAAGGTAGTACCTTTGCCGACCATCATTTTGCCTTGTCACACAGTTGATGTGCATTTAGGCATGTGTCTATGCCTCCATTATTTCTTCAGTGGTTACTGCCCTGGTATATTGTAAGTAGAGTCTGAAAAGGGTGTGATGGATACGTGCAGAAATCCAGTCACCAAACAGCCAAGAAACAAACCCTGACGTTAGAAGAACAAGTTACTAACCTTCGGTAACGCTTTTTCTGGTGGATACAATATCTGCCTGTGGATTCCTCACCTTCTGAATACCCCCTGCGCCAGCATTCTGCGGAAATTCTTTCCTAGCTCTCCCATGTCGACGAGGATGTCATAATAGCATGGCTCTGCTCGCGACTCCGAATGACATCATTGGAGCCATAAGGAGACCTCGTCGGCATGCTGACATTAGTTCCACCCATTTTCTCCGTGCCACCGAGGTAAATGGGCAGACTGACACATTTTCACATGTATACATAGTAGACAAAATATATATATATACACTATTAAAACATAAGCATGATTGAGACATATTTAAAAAACACTCATGTCAAACAGTTAAAGCATTTTTTGGTAGAAACAGGTGGACAACGGGGAGTCTGGTGGGACCGTGAGGAATCCACATGCAGAAAAAGCGTTACCGAAGGTAAGTAACTTGTTCTTCTGATGGATACTTCTGCCTGTGGATTCCTCACCTTCTGAATAGAATCCCAAAGCCGTTCCTCTCCCGGAGGAGGGTGTCCACCTGACTAGACCAAAAAATCTTGCAAAACAGCTCAAGCAAAATGGCCATCCCTCCTAACCTCCGAATCTAAGCAGTAATGCTTTGCAAAAGTATGGAGGGAGGCCCAAGTTGCTGCTTTACAAATATCAATAACAGGAACACCTCTAGCCAAAGCAGAAGAAGTAGACAGCTCTAGTGGAATGAGCTCTGATACCTTCAGGAGGGTCCTTCATGGCCAAGGCGTAGCAAATCTTGATGCACAAGATAATCCACCTGTTGAGAGTCTGCTTGTGCACAGCCTCGCCTTTCATCTTCCCAATGTAGCCCACAAAGAGCTGATCATCCAGTCTCCGATCACTTGTTCTGTCTATATAAAAGCTCATAGCTCTCTAAGGGCCCATACGATGAAGTCTCTCCTTCTCCTTGGGAAGGGTGAGGATAAAAGTTGGGTAAAGTAATGGACTGTCCTAAATGGAAAGGAGTAACCACCTTGGGAAGGAAAGCAGCCCTGGTCCTTAAAACCAACTTATCTGCATGAATGATCAAGAATGGAGGCTTTGAACTAAGAGCCTGAAGCTCACTTACCCTCCTAGCCGAGGTAATGGCAATCAAGAAGACTGTTTTAAAAGCAAGAAGCCTCAAAGGACAAGTATGAAGAGGCTCAAATTGAGAACCCATTAAAAAGGTAAGAACGAGATTCAAATCCCACTGAGGCATAATGAAGGGAGTGGGAGAAAACTTATTTGTAAGGCCCTAAATAAACCTCATGACAATGGGGGACTTAAATAAAGACGGCTGGTCTGGCAAACATAGAAAAGCCGATAAATAGCCCTTAACATTGGCCACAGCACAACCCTGCTGGGCCAAGGACAGCGAAAACTAAAGAACATCCGACAAGTGGTCCTTTAAAAGATCAATGGATCTCTGTCCACACCATTTAACGAATCTAGACCATCTCGATGAGTAAACAGACTTGGTGGAGTGTTGCCTGGTCGATAAAAAAAAGAATCCACCACATCCGGTGGGAGAGAGAAGGAACTCAGGTTGCCCCGTTCAATCCCCAGGCATGAAGGTGCAGGCTCTGGAGGTGGGGGTGTAGAACCTGCCCCTGCGACTGAGAGAGGAGGTCTGCCCTGTGAGGGAGACGGAGCGGAGGGTGCGATGAGAGATGAAGAAGATCTGTGTACCACATCCTTCTTGGCCAATCCGGGGCGATCAATATGACTTGGGCCAGGTCTTGGCTAATCTTCCTCAGAACCCGAGGAATTAAGGGTATGGGAGGAAACGCGTAAAGGAGTTGTGAGCTCCAATCCAATTGAAAAACGTTCCCCAGCGCTCCCTGCATCGAATACTGGAGACTGCAGAACAACAGGCAGTGCGCGTTTTCGTGGGTGGCAGACAGGTCCAACCGAGGAGACCCCCACATCTGGAAGATGTGAAGGACCACCTCCGGATGAAGCCACCACTCGTGATCGGCTGAGTAATGCCGACTGAGACTGTCTGCACGAACATTCAGCACACCGGCTACATGATTTGCAAACACACAAATCTGATGGTTCTGAGCCCAGGACCAGAGTTGCAGAGCCTCTCGACAGAGACAATACGACCCTAAACCTCCCTGTTTGTTGATGTACCACATCGCGGTAGTGTTGTCCATCAGGACCTGAATAGACTGACCGCGAAGGGAAGGAAGGAAAGCCTTTAGTAACAAACGTATCACCTGCAATTCAAAAAGGTTGATGTGAAGCAACCTTTCCTCTGGAGACCAAAGACCTTTGACCCCCAGATGAGCACCCCACCCTAGAGTGGAGGCATCCGTGATCACTGTGGCCACAGGTGGAGGAAGCTGAAAGGGTTTTCCTTGAGACAGGTTGCCGTGCACACCCCAAGTCAACTCCGCTGCAGCTTCTCTGGAGATTCTGACCTTCTCCCCGAGATCTCCATTGTGTTGATACCACTGCCTGTGGAGGCACCACTGGAGTGCCCTCATATGCCAGCACGCATGACCGACCAACAGTATGCAGGAAGCAAACATACGGAGCAGGCGTAGAACCTTCAGGACTGGAACAACCGCTCCATCGTGAAACAAAGGAATCATCTCCGGAATGTCGAGAACCCTCTGCGGAGGCGGGAATGCCCGACACACAGTAGTGTCCAGTAATGCCTCTAAGAACAGGCAGCGCTGAGAAGGCACCAGGTGAGATTTGGGTACATTTATTGAGAAACCCAACTTCAACAACAGTCGCTTGGTTGTTTGCAAATGGCGCAATGACAACTCCGGAGACTCTGTTTTCAACAGCCAGTAGTCTAGACAGGGGAGAACAGGAACCCCTGACCTTCTGAGATGTGCTGCTACCACCGCCATCACTTTCGTAAAGACTTGAGGTGCGGAAGTCAGACCGAACGGAAGAACCGCAAGCTGGTAGTGTTGCGATCCTACCGTGAACCGGAGATACTTCCGATGAGACTTCAAGATGGGAAGATGAAAATACGCATCCTGCAGAAAGATGGACACCATCCAGTCTTCCTGTTGCAGCGCAAGAAGAACCTGAGCCAAGGTCAACATTTTTAACTTTTCCTGCCTGAGGTAAAAATTCAAATTCCTGAGGTCCAAAATCGTCCTTAATCGACCGTCCTTTTTGGGGATCAGGAAATACCGGGAGTAGCATCCCTGACCCCTTTCCTGCTCCAGAACCACCTCTATCGCACCTTTCTGTAACAAGGTAAGAACTTCCTGCTGCAAAAGCAGTAAGTGGTCCTCTGAACACCAACCTTGGCGAGGAGGGAACTCTAAAAAAGGTAGGGCGTACCCATTCTCTACAAGATTTAAAACCCAACGATCTGAAGTGATCAGTTTCCAATCTTGTAGAAAGTGGGACACTCAACCCCCTACCGGACCAACATGTTCTAAGATGGGGATCTAGAACTGCTTTCCTGAAGTACCAACAATGGCGGGAGGAGAAGTGGAGGAAGAGGAGGATTGCTGCCGAGAGGCTCCCCTACGACGCCTTTTATTCTTCCATCTGTACGATTTGTACAAAGGGTTCTGCTGCTGCTGGCCCGGTTGAGCCTGCTGGCGGCCATGAAAGGAAGCAGCTCTTCCAAAACCACAATACCACTTGTAGCCGTATCCCCTGGACTGCACCTCGAGCCCCAGAGACCTTGCAGTAGACCTGCTATCCTTAAAACGCTGCAAGGCAGAGTCAGCCTTTGAACCAAATAGTCTTGACCCATCAAAGGGCAAATCCACCAGAGTCGCCTGAACATCAGGAGAAAATCCGGACAATCTAAGCCAGGCTTGTCTTCTTGTCGCCACCGAAGACCCCATCACACGAGCCACAGAGTCAGCAGTGTCCAGACCTGATTATATCTCCTGACGGGCCGCAGCTTGAGAATCAGAAAGGGCCTCCAAGAAATTATTCCGATCATCTTCAGGCAACTTTGGAGCTAGCTGCTTGACTAAAATCCATCAGAGCATGGATATACCTCTCAAGAAGACAGGTTGCATTAGTGGACTTTAGAGCCATACTCGCAGAAGAGAATACCTTCTCTGCTGCCTGCTCCATTTTTTTTAGAATCCCTATCACCAGGTATGGTAGGGAAAGAACCAGAAGATTGCTTCGAACAAGAAGCCTGGACCACCAAGCTTTCTGGAGATGGATGTGAAGACAGAAAAGCCGGATCCCCAGGAGTAGGCCTGTACCTTCTTGAGATGGAACGAGAAACTTCAGGAGCAGACAAAGGCTTCTGCCAAATTTCCATTATAGGCTCCATTAAGGCATCATTAAAGGGTAGAAGCGGTTCAGAGGCTGAAGAAGTTGTATTAAGAACCTCCGTAAGGATATTAGATTTTACCTCCGCTGAGGGAAGTTGCAGATCAAGAAATTCAGCTGCCTTCCTTATTACTATGTGATAAGGAGCAATGTCTTGTAATACTCCAGCCTTTGGGGATGAGAGATCATACTCAGGAGACGTATCCAACCCACTGGCTTCCTGTAAGCCCTCAAACTTGTCCACAGACTCAACAATTTCTCCTTCCTCCTGATCCTGTGCATATTCCTCCTCCTCAAGGAGTCTCTGCGCCTCTCTCCTGGAACGCTGTTTAAGAATCGGCGTTGGCAGAGCCAAGCGCAGCGCCGGTGAGGACATCAACGGGGTTGATGGAGGAGCCTTAGCTTCAAACCTCAGCGTCGACTGAATTCGAGGCGGCGCTGACTCGACAGCCGAAGGAGTCCGCAGAGCCGGAGTGGAAGACCTCGGCGCCGGGAAAGGCCATGCCGGAGTCGATGGCAAGAATGGCACCAAGGTTGCTAGAGCATAGTGGTGAGGCACACCCAAGTTAAAGGCCAAAGGACCCACGGGGCTCGAAGGCGCCCCAGATGGAGTAGAGGCCCTGGCAAACATGCCAAACATCGCATTAAGAAAATGCGTAGGGTCTGATCTAGGAACAGGAAAAGGAGGATATGGATTCGTAACTTCCTGAAGCGGAACCACCTGAGGCTGAACCGGAGCCTGCGGAGGCGAGGACGGTGCCCGCACAGGTGAAGCCACACGACCTGGAGATGACTCCCTGGGCGTCAGAGACATAGCAGGAGCCGGGAAACCTTCATGCGATTAACAGCCCTTCGACGCGGGTAACCTCGGAACCGGAGATGGAACCGGCATCACCCATTGAGATGGAGTTGGAGAAGGAGAAACAAAGTCCTGTCTTCGAAGCCGCCTAGCTGGAGAAGGCGACCTCAACCTCAAAACCCTGGCCTTCGACGAGTGGCACCGAGAGCCATGTCTCCGCTTAGACTTCTTATGTTTTCTTGATTTTGAAGTATGAGAAGACGACAACTTTGTTCTTTTATGACCGCTCTTCTCCTTCTTGGTTCTGGCTATAAACAGCTTAGCCTCACTCTCCTTAATGGCCTTCGGATTAATCTTCCTGCAGCTTCGGCATTCATCAACGTCGTGATCCAACGATAAACACCAGAGGCAATCATCATGCGGGTCAGTAATCGACATGTGACCGCCGCACTATCTGCAGGGTTTTAACCCAGACTTCCTAGAAATAGCCATTGTAAATCCTCGAGGATACAAAGTTTTCTCTATAGAAAATGGAGGGCCCCTAGAAAAACCATTACGCATCAACGGCATGGAAAAAAGGGAACTGAGGTCAGCACGCCGACGAGGTCTTCTTATAGCTCCGATGACGTCATTTGGAGTCGCGAGCAGAGCCGTGCTATTATGACGTCCTCGTCAACTTGGGAGAGCTAGGCAGGAATTTCCGCGGAATGCTGGCGCAGGGGGTATTCAGAAGGTGAGGAATCCACAGGCAGATGTATCCATCAGAAATCATATACTTACTGAGATTAATGACCAAGTGAACATGTGAGGCATCTGCTCCAAGACATAAACAGGTGTGTGTGTTTGTGTGAATGGGTTAGTGGAGTTTATTGAATCACCCTCGAGTTTCTCAGGGCTTAAATTTATTAGTAATTTATAACACCACAAAATAGACAATTCAAGTTTTTATTGCTATTGTGAACTGCTCTGTGGTAAAGAAAAACAAAATAAAAAATATGGCCTTACATACTAATGCCTTTACCAGTCTCTATCAAGCTCCGCAGTTCTAGATTCTGATTGCACCACTCAATTACACACAAAGAAGCCTAATCCCATGTTCACATTAGGACGTATATTCTTTGACCAAAACACACTATTCCATCTTGTTGGGCAACTGCTACCTTCAAGCTATTTGTGTAATTTACATACAGTACATATTACAATGTGTTTTCAGGAAACAACTGATGTAGGAACCTGAAATAGCATGCACTCTTTAAAAAAGTGCCGGATTTAGTTAAATAATTGTATAAAGAAAATCTAATATACAGACAATGGCACATTAATGTCTGGAACTATGCACCCTCAGTTTATACCGACTTGTTGGTGTATCACAAATCTCATTAAATACATGTCTTGTAAGGGTCCAGAGAACCAATGTCTAGGGTTGTTTGTTTAATAATGAATTGAAGTCACTTTCATCTATAGTTGCCTCAACATTATTTTCATCTGTCATCCAGGATAGTTCAAGGATTTTTTATTAAAGTCAATAATTGAAAGGACTTCCATTGAAGAGAGACTTAAATAAAGTTGAGGTAAATACATATTGAAATGACTTTTCTGCATTATTGCATTGAGGAAACTATACATTTGTTGTGTTGCTCCTCATTAAATTTGTATTTAATTGTATAAACAGATTTGGATGCAGGTATATGAAGTGAACGGCCCCTACTCTAATCGGCCCTTTAAGATGAAGGCTGTGGTACCACACCCAATACGCCTTGGAGGATTCACAAGTCACAGACTCATCCCGAAAGCTAAATGTGGAAATGTTTTGCGCTCATACAATCAGTATGACATATTCTGACAAGATGCCTACATACGCAGTATAAATAAGGTAGCGTCCAGTGTAAATAAATTAACATAAATATATAGTGTTTTCTTCAAAATAGCAACCTAGCCTCTAGATATAAAAACAAGTGTAAAACACTTAATTGACTTTTGACTTAACTTTAGCATTTCAAATCACATTCAACCTATACATTTTACGGGGGATAAGAACCTTCTTTGAAACTTCCTTGTGGGGAAATAATAAAATAAGAAATATTCATTAATAAAGTGAAATATATACATATTTTCAGATTGGCCTGCTATAAATGAAGGCCTGATTTAAAATTTGGTGAACGAGGGACATTTGCCAAAAAGCAACAAATCCCCCGTTCATCTTATTTCGAGTGTATAAACATCTATATGTTCTAAGTCAGGCAGATGGGACATTTGCTGCTTGTTGTTGGATGTCTGTAATCCGTCACAGTTTAAATCAGCACGTACGTCTATTGAAATGGGATTGGAGTGACAAATGTCCAGTTTGTAGTTACACAATGACTGTTGAGACAAATAATGTTTAATAGTTGTAATGAGAAGTATTAGGAAAAAAACTTGCGTAAGCTTTCAAGAGTTGCATGAAGTAAGAGTTGCTACATTGTATTTGCTGAGCATGGAGTGTTACTTTACATTTTAGGGTTCTCATAAAGTTGTAAAAAGTGCCCAGACTTGAAGTTGTTGCAGTCTTGGTAAGACAATTGTCTCCGCTTGGTCAACTGCAGCACTTGTTGGAATCTACATCACCGATGCAATGAGAAGTAAGCATTGATAAAGTGAGCTAAAGCCTAACCCATGCCAAGACAGTCCTCTCAATGATTTGACCAAGTCAAGGTTTAATGTGTGACATGCTGCCAGTTCTGGCATTATTACTGCCAGACCGAGGCATCACTAAGGATTAGGATCAATCTATACTTCATTTGTGATAGTTCTTACAGGGCTTACCAGTATTGAACATGCATGTGTATAAGTGTTAGCCTTGAAGGTGCTCCCTTGATACCCAGAATGGTGCAAAGAATGACAGTTTCATGTCGTACATTACACAACATCTCCAATTGCTTGCTAGCCTAAAAAGGTGAGCAGTGTCCACCTGGAACAATGATGGCCAAATCATCACTTTAAGGACTTCAAATGAATTCACCTTGCTTTCCCACGTACTTAGACTTTGGGTAGGCGCTGCAACATCTTCCAGCAGCTTCTGATTTGGGACTTCGGGTTGATGCTAACTTACCCAATGTATTGAGTGAGATGGTGCAGGCTTTTCATTCTGCAATCCTAAAGCCTTGGAGAATACCTGCACATTGGTAGCTAATTGCTTTACAGGCATCTCGTACATTAAGAAAAATTCGAGCAAAGGACTTATGTAAAACAGTCATTTAGTAGCTAAGTTCTCCACTTTTGTAAGGTCCTGTTTTATGTGGTATTGTAGAAACCTAAAAATGGTGCAATTCCAAACCATTATATGACCACACTATCTTAGCAAACCTATCTTGATGAACCATGCTTCCTAGACTTTTCTAACATTGCAATAAAAATCTTTTAAAAATAATCTAACTAACAAACCAGATACAAACAAGAAATTCCACATTAGTAGCAAAATTTTACATCCATATCATACAGTCAAACAACCCCATTCGAGTCTTCATCGATACTCCATGTTAGGCTAAGTTTTTCCGCATTCTCATGGAAATAATGTCCGTCATGATAGAAAGTCCTCCCTGGTTAGATCCTCTCTTTGTCCATTGAGTAGAGTTCTGAGCTAAAAAAACACAATGTCTGAAAAAGTGTTGTGTTTTTGTTTTTTCTGCAGATGGGCAACCATAAGGCAAATGCAAAGGTCAAAGTAGATGCATGTTCTTATGTTCCATTGAAGAGTTCTCTCTCCTGGAGAATGAATGAAATCTTAATTTTCACGCCACTGCAGAACTGTATCTTAAAATGATAGGGGAAAGTTTTGACAATATACACAACGCACAGAAGTGATGTATGAACTGCTACATCTTCAGAAGAGCTTGCCATGGCTTCTTTCTGTATTCTTCCGGACACTGGTTGAATCTGTCACCCGAGGTCCAGGGGGATTTAGTTCTATCCTGAGAGACTCCACACTGACTGTAATGGTCATTTTGAAGGTAGTACCCTTTCACCGGTTTAAGTCACTGCTGGTCACAGTATTTTTCACCACTATTGTGGTGGGATGAAAAGGCATGCTTGTCTTTTATCACTTTTTGCAACTCTAGTCAGAAAAACTCTTTCCGGAAAACTATTCAGAGGCTGCGCCATCTCCCTTACGTACAAGTCTTAGGCACAAATTTGAAAACTTCTGATCCGGCTTGAAACATGTTGGAAACTATTTTTTTTCAAAATCATATACAAGCATACAGTTGGAGGAACATCTGCATCGAGCCAAAGTATCCCACTTATTTATTTGTATATTTATGGATATGTTTTTGAAGGTGTGTGGCTATATACATATCAATGAATCCATCAATATGTGATGTCAGAGTACAGTGAAATGTAACATTTATTTCAACACTCAGTGAGGTGAGCTCGACAATTCAAGAGATGTATAGCCATGTGCGAGTAACGTAGTACTGCGCCCCATCAACTAGTGAAATAAACGTGACATCACACTGTCATATGAGGCAAATATTATTTAAGCCAGATCATTATTATGTCAAAAAGCATAGCATTATTTATTATAGAACTTTTATCATAATAATATTGTTTATTCTTGTACTTTGTATTCATTAACACAGTATTAATACATATGTGGATGCCCAATGCATCAATCTTCACATATGTGTTTGTATATACACACATACATCACAAGTGTATGCTATGACTGTACATGTATAATACAAAAGCAATGTCAATGTGTACACTCTCTTTTGTGCACGCACTCATGTACTCACAAATCAACTGCAATGGGGGACAGATCAAGGCCTAGACTAGAAAAGTGAGAACCCTCATAGTCTGAATAGTTGAAACTATTTTTCCCCTCTTGATTGGCACTCCAAAACATGACACATTTCTGTGCTAATCTTTTAGCGTTTCTTACAATAGACACAAATGCCACATGGTCCAATATCCAGCTAGGTAGCTACAAAGTATGCTATTGGTGGCAAACCCTGAAATCTACTTTTGTTAACACTTGTTTTTTGGTCACACAATGCTCTGTATTTGAAAAAAGCATACAGCCAGGCTAGATTCATCACACATGGTACTGTCATCTTGGAGCGGCGTGGACTTTGGATGGAGACAGGGAACCAGACACAGAGTGGTAAAGGGTAGAAGAAGGTGATAATCTAACAGGGCTCATGGGCTCTCCGGTCTGAAGCTTCCAAATGAGTTCTTCATTCGTTCGGCTCAACCTCTTCTTTTCTTCAGACTCCTTCTCAACGCTTTCATGAAGGTTGGCATTTTCTTCTGATAAGTGTCTGCAAAAAACACAGAACAGTACTTCAGTATTTCCTAAGGTCATCTCTTGCTAACGCAGTTTAATGTTCCTATTTTTTTGCCAAAGACAAATAATAGGCCAAATGCGGCCGGAAGGATAATAGCAGAACCGAGATTTAATATGTAAAGTATGAGTTTTGACCAGTTTTCAAAGACAGAAAAAATAATTGCTTCCCACGTAAGATCCAACTGTTAATTACACGGCTGTAAAGATATATACAAACTTTAAGAATTCCTGAAATCCCAAGAGGGTTTATCTAACGCTTCAATCTGCCAACAGTCTTCTCAAAGATTTGTCTAAGTTAGTAAAAGATATCTGCAGAGTATGGGCAGACGAATTTAAAAAGTGCAAGATCCCAAGTGTTTCAGATTTATCACTGATATGGACCAAATAACTTTTGTAATATTTACCCTTCAAGTAGCTTTACAACAAAATCACAAAAAGCTGGAGATTTATTTTGAGAAAACACAGAATCTCAGATTTACGAACGCTTTGCACTGGGGCTGCATTACTTGTGCAATGATAATCAGACGCAAAGTGTTATGTTGGAATTTACTATCTAACACACATCAGGACTTGAACTGGATAGTTTACAAAGTAAAGCAAAGTTGTGCAAGGTGCTGCTTTGTGTTACACCGCATCAAGGGAGCGTTCTATAGGCGGTGCATCGACGTTCCTGTGCAACCACCCATGGGTTTTGATGTAAATCCCTGTCAACAAACAATTGTAGACAGGGATTGGAACAAAAATTCTACACCTGCTCCAGGCAGGCATAACAACAAGAAATGTTTAACACTTTCCTCATTTTTCCTACCTTGCATGCATGCTCCATTGTACAACACACAAACAAAGCAGGAAAAGTGTTAAAGGATAGTTTTTTGCACTGTGATAGTCCCCTTCCAGTAAAAAACTATTCCTTACGGGATGTACACACCCGTGCAACTTTAGTTGTTGTGCTGTGTTGCGCTACTTTTAAATAAATCTGGGCAAGAGACCAAGTGAAGCACAGAGTGGCAAAACTCAGCAAACTCTGCTGATGGAGAGGAGCTTATCACCCACCCCTAATCAGGATACTTTTGCCATTAACCTTTATTGGTGCACTTTCCATAGGGGATGAGGTGTGCACACAATGCGCATTGTTATGTTATTTATTCAGCATTCTTTTGCTAGGCTTCTTGGCACTTGTGGAAACATACAGCACCACTTAAACCTAGGAGGAAAGTAAAAGAGATTACATCGCAGCAAGGAATTTAGCTACTACAAAGCCAGGTTTTTAATGGGAGTCTTTGTCCCGGCACGAAGATTTAACGTAAGGGAAATCCATAGTTTGGCAGCAGCCAGGATGGCGTGCTCCCCGAAGTTGACTGCTTTTGGTTTCGGAATAGACAGCAGAGAGACATTTGATGACCTGAGAGAGCACATAGGTTGATCAAGAGAAAATCTGTTGCCCATAAAAATGTTTTTTTTCAAAGTGTGGCTTATTCACAATTTTCAAGGTTTTGAAGGTCACATGAGGTCAAATGGACTGCTAGTGTAGTAACTTTTTTTTGCTGTCCCTGTAGCCTGTATTTGGAAAGAATTTCTATACTTGTGCTAGACAGACAGCTTAGCATAATCCATTCAGAACTGGATAACAGCATTGATTATATATATGTGAAAACTAGGATCCCCTGTACACCATGTGTGGCTAACTGGTATTCAAAAATAAAAGAACCAATTTACCAATTCAGAGGATGCCCAAACACACATAAGAAAAGCTGAGGTGAGGCATAAAAGTATTTTGTATTGTATTGTATGTAGGATTTGTATAGCGCTCTGTCATACAACGGGTATCCTGGCGCTGAGATTACCCTACGAACGCTATGCATATTTGCAATCATGCGGGCAGAAGGGAATAAAGCTACGACTGGGCAACATTAGTCCATAGGAAACAGCCATGTTTTTAGCTTCTTTCTAAAATTCAGCAGATTCTCAGTTTGTCCGAGATCAATCGGTAGTTTATTCCATAGATGCGAGGCTGCAGAGCTAAATTATCTGCCTCCCATCCCTGTTTTCTTAAATCTGGCTGTGCAACCAGTTTTGCTGATGATGAGCGGAGGTTTCTGGCTGGGGCATACTAGGAGAATTTGCTCTGCAGTGATCTATGGCCCACTCTGTGTACTGCTTTATGAACAATGCAGAGTGATTTGAATTGTACTCTCTGCAGAATCGGTAGCCAGTGGAGATCTTTCAGAGATAAGGACGCAGAGGACCTACATTATCTCTTTAATGCTAGCTTAGCTGCTATTGTTTCAATTCCCTGATCAGAGACATTCGTGCTTCAAGTAGCAAGGCATTGCAATAATCCAGCCTGCTCAACCAATTTTAAT
This sequence comes from Triturus cristatus, assembly GCF_964204655.1. Taxonomy (NCBI): domain Eukaryota; kingdom Metazoa; phylum Chordata; class Amphibia; order Caudata; family Salamandridae; genus Triturus; species Triturus cristatus. The sequence continues at coordinate 338,320,191 of NC_140591.1, read as the reverse complement.
TTGCTATTTTAGAAAGTAATATATATAGAAGCTAGATTGCACCTGAATTACATTCAGATTAAATATCTGACAACCATAGCTGTCAGTAGAGTTTTTGTTATTAACAGGTAACCAATAAAAATATTTATTATGAAAAAGACTTGAATCGATGACTGGGTAGATCATTTTGAGGAAGTGCTGCTTTATGTAGAATTCACATGACACAGGGCAGCAAGTAAAGTTGTTGTGCTGTTTCAACAGAGGAGAGCAGGACAGTGCCAAAATAAGATGTGGCGCTGTTCTGCTCTCTCCCTTCACCTGTGCACTTCTGGCTGCCTTGAGCCAAAACAGACACCCTTGCACCATATTGTAATCGTGTCTGCTAGTGGGAAGCATAACCTTGTGCTGGAAGGGATACCATCCAGTCTAAAAACTAGGTTTTAAGGTATTTCTCACTTTTTATGTTTTCTGTACAATGCAAAACATATGCAAAGTTGAAAACGAGGAGAAATTAAAACATTTCTCCTTGTTATACCTGTCACCAGGAGGTGCAGGATTTTTGTATAAATTCCTGTCTATAATTATTGTAGATCGGGATTTGCGGCACAACCCGTGGGTGATTACATGAGAACACCCATGGACCACCCAAGGAATGCCCCCTTGACACAAAGTAACCCAAAGAAGCTCATGGCGCATGTTGGAAGGTGGGTTATTGGTAGGGGCAAATGTCGGTCTGCCACTAGCAATAAGGCCACCAACACATAATAGGACCCAGCATAGGTCTTAGAAAATTATTCCCATGCTCAACCCTTGGTAACGTGGCTGCGAGCAGACAGGCTTAACTTCAAAGACAGGTATGTAAAGCATTCAAAAACACCATTTCAGTAAATAATTAAGACACAACACAAAATAAAAATCCAACACCAATTTATAAAAATATGTAATATTTTTATCTTTTAAATGACACCAAAACGAAAAAAATCCACTGTAAGGAACCAGAGTTATGAATTTTTAAAGGTTAGTCACTTTCTAGTGCTTTGAAACCAACAGTGCCCCTTTTAGTCATTTCGTTTTCTCTGACAGGGACACACCTTTAGAAAAGGTTCTGAAGAATATCTCACCACTGTGTAGCCTTCTTCCGCAGGCTAGGTCCAGTTAGAACTCCTTCCTGAAGTTCTGCTTGCGGGTTCCAAAGTATCCAACACACTGTCCAAGGTTCTGGAATCTCCAAGAGGGTCCTTGAAAGTGTGAAACTTCAATCCCGCAATCCACTTGAACAAAACCCTTTCAAATCCACTGGCACTCCAGGCTGGGGATTCTTTGTGGGGATGTCCAGGTGAGCTCTGTTAACCTGTAGCTTGCAGGGAGTCTACTTCTTAGTCCTTTTGTAGCCAGGTAATCCACAGGGCTGCAGTTTTCAGATGGCCCAGTTTTCAGAGGTCAGGCCTTAGAAGTCTTTGCACAGCAGAACTTCGCAGCAGGGCACGTCTTGCTTCAAGTAAGTTTCAAGCAGCAGATCTGGCGGGCTCTGCCCCTCTCCGATACTTATTCACAATTCTCTGGGTCAAGCCACAGGTCACTTCTGACCAATGAAAGCAGGGTAACTCCTCATAGTTATGACCACATCCGGCAGAGTGTGGCATTATGTTGTCCCAGAGTTCATCTTTCTTCTAAATCCATAATGGCTGATTTTCTAGCAAGGACGTAAGAGCTGGCTAAACACACCCCCTGGGATGGCTTATTTCCATGGACTCTCCCCCTACCATCTGCACATACCTTCCTTAAGCCTAGCCCTGACTCTGGGTCAAGAGTGTCAAAATGAAACTGAAAGCCAGGCCTCCCCTCTGCCTTTGAAGAGCATAGTTTACGACTCCACCCCTGGCCTGGCATACCTTATAAACTAGCACACTGCCCTCCCAGCAGAGCGGCCCTTTATCACCTCTTCAAAGCAGCCTGGCTAATCCACTTATCTCTGACTAATCAGGGCAGACCACTGGAAGGCTGAATTTGGACTTACAAACAAGAAAGTCTTATAACTTCTTGTATGTACACTTTAGGAGAAATTCAACAATATAATATTGTTGGATTTACTACTACCATTCTGGGAAGTCTTTGAATGGTCCGGCTAGTCCTCTCCTATCAATATTTATTCATCTTTAACTTCCTACCATGTTAACCTATGGGCCATGGGGTTTGCAATGGGGAAATGACTTGGGCCAGTCTTCTAGCACCAAATTCGAATTTGGCCAGCAATTTACTGTTTCACAGCAGTCCTGGCACCCAGTGCTGCTTTTAAACTGACCTCAGGCTTCAGCACTGCACACATGCTAGTGCAGAAAAAGCTGCTGGCCTCTATACTACATACCCCAGGGTACTGGGAACCTCTAGGTAGTTTCAATCCCCTGCCCTATTATATACATCTAATGTGTTCCTTTCAGCTTGGCACTGGCCCTGGGCCTGGTTAGGCAGAGCCCAGGGTCAGTCAGAGTCAGTTACCACCAGTTCCAGTCAGCAAAAAGTTAGGGGGTGCCCAGGGCACAGGATGACTTTGCAACAGCGCAGTTTTCCATTTCTTTGGGTAAGAATCGAACAGAAATTACAATTTGTATTGTATTGTAAATCTCACCATAACACTTTGTGTTGGTTTGGAGTTACAAAAGTCACACATACTCGAAGCAAAGCATTAGTAAGTTTCTGGAGCAGATGTGAATATTATGGTATCCTATAGTACACCTTGGTTTGTGCAACTGTTTAGTTTCTGCGGGGACCTGCTCTATTTCAGGATAGTAGGAAAACCCACATACTGAAATTATCTCACTTGCTTCACTTTATGCATAAGCAAAGCTACACTTTCACAATAACACTATGGGGCCTAGTCACAAACTAATTTTGTAGTACATAAAGTTGTACCACCGTAGTATTACTCATGTACTGTGAGTTGATACAGGTGGCGACCTCCACGCCTACTATCCTGTGGCGATCTCCGGACACATAGATATACGTTTTCGTAGTAAATGTATAAGGGACAAGGAGAAGAAGCTGGAAAATGGGGAATATTTACTTCTAAATGAGAGGGGTTTAGGAAAATGTAAGGAAGGGTTTAGGGCAGGACATGCAAATACCAACACATACCCATAAACTAGCAATACCTTTCTATCCCCAAACTACACTTCTAAAGGTGTCAAAACAGGTGTAAATTTACTCAAATCCAGTATTGGAGTAAACCATGCAACACACATGGCTTCTCACACGTAATGCAATACACTACTTTATGGTTTAAATCTTTTACTGAGATCTTATCAAACAGTAAGCATGTAAAATAGCATGGGCAATTAAAGCCCCCAGTGAGTAAAGTACCCACTCTGGGGATTCCTAATAAATCCACAAGATAGAAAAACACAAAAATGAAACTTACGCTATCCCCACCCCTCCGCCCACCTCCCCTCTACCCCGTCCCCTCCACCCCGTCCCCTCCCCCGTCCATCCTGATGTTGAGAATTCTGGAGCCTGTCCCGATACCAGTTAGTGAATGTCATTTAAGTCGCTGCCTGTTGTTGATCTGAGAGCCGTAGAAGTCTCAGATACCTGGGGCAAGTTACTTCCCTGAATTCTGAGGGAAGGAGGGACAGAAATGGTTGCCAGAGGTCTCTGAATGCGGTGCCTTTCCCTGGCAGTCATTTTCTCCATCCCTAAAACCTGCCATATTCCCCGTGCCAACCTGTGAATGAGGGGGTCTGAGGCGTGCACCAATGGGTCAGGAAGATCTGTACTGCTGAGCCTAGTGCGATTTCAATTAGGCGGCCTCTTCGGAATTTGAGAGGGTATGTCAGGGGATTCGGGAGGCCTAGTAAAACATAGGCGGGAAACCTTAGTATTTGTGTGTCCAGGTGTTTATCCATCTAGTCAAGAACCTGAGTCCAGTAAGGTTGTAAGAGTTCACAGTCCCAAAGGATATACACCAGAGTGCCGGTTTTCCCACAGCCCCGCCAGCAGTCTGCGCTCTGTCGTGAGTCCACTAAGTGTAGGCGCTCAGGAGTGTAATACCAGTAAGTAGCTATTTTCGTCATTGTCTCGGTCAGTCCCGTGTGGTAGGCTGAGTGGCGGGCTCTGTAATACACCCCTTCCCATTCTTTGTGACTGAGTGACCTACCCAGATCTCGCTCCCAGCTCGCTCGGCTGCCGCTGTATGTATGTGTGTGTCTGGCAAGGAGCATTTTATGTAAGTCTGAAATGAGTTTGTCGGATGTGCGTGTGAGGAGCCATTTTTCATATGCAGAAAGAGGTCTGTAAGCGTGCGGTTTGATATCCGGATGCAGTGCCCAGTGTCGAACCTGGAGATTTCGTAGTCGCTCAGTTTCTGGGATCCCGTATTACGATTTAACCTGTTGGAAGGAGATGATCCTGACTAGGTCGAACAGGTGACTCAGGTACCGACAGTCGGTAAATCGCCAGCGTGTGCCTGCCGCCTCGCCCATGCCCGGCTGGAATTCCGGGTTGTCGAAGATGGGGGTGAGCGGGGAAGGAAACATAGTTAGGTTATGTTTAGTGCTAATGTTATCCCAAGCCTCCAAGGACACCCTTGTGATGTATGACGTGTAAAGGTTAGGGGGTCTGTGTGCCCTTCGAAGGAAAGGGACCATCTGAAGGGAAGTGGCAGCTACCGCCCGGTCTTGAAAGAGCCAGTGTTTTTCGGATTCCACCCGGTTCCATGCGACCAGGTAGCGCATTTGTGTTGCTTGGAAATAAAGTTGGAGATCGGGGAAGCCGAGACCACCGTCTTCGGGAGGGAGGGCTGCTATAGTATGTTTCAAACAGGGCTTGAGGCCTTTCCATATAAACTGCGCCAGCTGCGATTGGGTCTGTTGGAACCACCCAGTGGGCGGGCCGGGCAGCAGAGTTTGGAATACGTATAGGATCTGGGGCAAGATGGTCATTTTGGTGGCCGCCACTCTGCCAAGCCAGGAGAGTGGGTAGTGTTTCCATTGGCTCAGTTCCGAGCGGATTCGGGCCCGGAGCCGGGCATAGCTGATGGTGGCCATTGCCAGGATAGAGGGGGCCAGTTGGATCCCTAGATAAGGGATTGAGTCTTCGGACCATTGTACAGGGTGCTGCCCCTAAAGACATGTCCGGGTGGAGGGAGACAGGGAGAGGTCAAGTGCGACAGATTTATCTAAATTAACTTTAAACCCGGAGGCCTGTGCAAAGTGTTCCAACTCCAGAAAACAGGCTCCCTGGGCTAGGCCCGGGTTTGAGAGGGAAATCAGGACATCATCCGCGTATAATCTGATGGTGTGGATATCGCTCCCAAATGTAATCCCTGTTATGGAAGGATTGCGCCGAATTCGCTTGGCTAAAGGCTCCATAGAGAGTGCAAAAAGAAGGGGTGAAAGGGGACACCCCTGTCGCGTACCTCTACCTATAGGGAATCGGGTGGATGTGTGGCCGTTCACTCGAATCATGGCTGTGGGGAACCGATAACATTTCAAAATGCGCGTGATCTGACAATGAAGCTACCCCTATATCGACAGTAGTCAAGAGTGTGTGCAGGGACAAGGTACCCAAGAAGTAGTCCAGCCTAGCGTATGTCTTATGTGCACTGGAATAAAAGGAGTATTTGTGGCTATGGGGGTGGGAGCAGCGCCATAGATCCTGCAGGTCCAGATCTTGTAGTCTGGCTAACCCTGCCACAGAGAGTGCGCCTGCCTGGTCCGTGCGCTGACACAATCTGTCCGTTATGTTGTCGAAGACGAGATTCAGATCCCCGCCCAATAGTATCCGGTGCTCAGCGGTACCTGTGGCCTCAGTGAGTGCAGCATGTATGCATTTTTCTTGCCCTTCTTTGGGAGCATATATCGATCCAATCATGAATATCAGGCCACCTAACGTGAATAAGTAGGTGAGGAGTCTCCCCTTTAATTCGGCTTCTTTCTGGAGGACTTTCCCCTGAAATAAGTGGGAGACCCAGATTGCTAACCCGGCCAATTTAGTTGGGCCGTAGGAGAACATTTGAATCGGGAATATATAGGATCTGAAGCGGTGGCAGTCTTTCGGCAAGAGATGCGTCTCCTGTAAGAGGCACATGTCAGCTTTGGTAGCGTCAAGATAAGAGAGGACCGCTCTGCGTTTGACCAGATTGCTGAGGCCCCGCACGTTCAGGGTAAGAATCTTAAGGGTGGTGGGTGGCATCTATGTAGGTATGAGGTCAGAAGCCGTGATAAGTAGGGCCACAGTTGGCCACCAATGTGGTAGAGGTCTGGCCACTGAAGTCGGGGGAAGATCGAGGCAGATGTCTAAGCAACAGGACGGATGGATGGACGTGGGAACCCAGAACCAAAATATAAAAACCCAGAAAACAAAAACAAATGCAAAAGCAATACATTACTTTAGAAAACAATGTAGGCACGGACTTACAACACCATCCCATATGAACTAAGGTTAAAATCATTACAGTACTTCAACATTTAAATATATATGTATGTTTAAAAAACAATATATATATATATATATTTTAAATTATTTTAAACAAAATAATACATTTTTAAAATACTAAACGGTGAAACTTATTACAAGTCAAAATATTTAAGTTAATTAAACTTTTTTTTTTAAATTGCTAACATGAAATAGAAATAAAAATGTAGGCGTGGATGGAATTTAATTATTGTTTAAAAATGATTTATAAATTATATTACTATATACAAATTCATTAGTTATTTAATACACATTTAATCTGAGGAGTAAATGTGCAGTAACATTATTTTCTATTAGTTATAACTAAGATATGATATATTAGTAAATATTTATCAATAATTTACATTTACATTAATAATATTTGTAATAATTTTTAAAGAATAATAGACTTTATTAATTTTCCCTATAGTTTCCCATTGGGAGATCTTCACCACAGTGGCAGAGAACTCTGTCTATGTGTACAAAGGTACTTGCAGGAACTATACACTTGTAAATCATGTTGTAGGATGCTCCACCCCGATTCAAGGGGGTGGAGAAATGCAAGTCTACATCCAGATGTAAATCTACACTCGGAAATGGTGAATAGAAAGAAACTGAACCGTGACATCTTGGTGTAGTTGTACATACACACATGTATATTTACCTTTGTGAATAGGCTCTTAAACAAGTAAACTATCCAATATGTGTGTGACACCAAAACATTCCCCAAACAAGCCACACTGCATTGAAGTACCTCCACACACTTGTGCCTTATATGCTTAACCATCCTCTCTTACTCCGTGTGCTACAATACATACCATGGACAAAAGCACCAAAACTACAATAGGAAAAATAACTCTGGCCAGCACTCATAACATCAAAAATCTTCCCACCGAGGTCACATTAGAAACCCACTCTATTCTGCACAAGTACACCCATACGCAGCGCTACATATATGTTAATAATGTACAGCATAATCCCTTTGCAAACAACGGAAGGCAATATATGGCAGCTCTTTTAAATTCAATTTCAAAGGCAGTGTCCTTCTGGCAACAATCTTCGCTTCGCCCCATGCACAGTGATATGACATGAGGGAACTCTGCCATTCATAAGTGCTACGAAAACGCTTACTTAATACTGCACGCCACACTGCATTCATTCATCACTTCATCCACACTGGTGTGCCTTATAAGCTAGAGCATCCTCTCTCACTCCTTTAGCTTCACTACATACCTTAGACACCATGATATAAATACAATAGGAGCATAACTGGTCACCCCTCATAACATGGCAAAAGTTACCACAGAAGTTACACCAGAAACCCGCACTGTTCTATCCAAGCACACATATAGCTACATGCTACCCATCCACGAATGAGCTTGAACACCTCATTTGGGTTATGAAGCACTATATAAATGCAAATAAAATACAATATGATGATCCCTTTTGTAAAAAACTGTACATGAAAAAACACAAACAAGATCTTTTTACTTCCATATCAAGTGCAATGTTCTTCTGGCAATCATCTGGTGAAACAATTTCACTATTACAGGCATACAATATTTTGACATGAGAAACATATATATTGTAAATTGAAGAATGTAATATAACAATACTGGTAGTATGAGATGGTGTGCATCCTAGGACCTTCTGTTATCCATTTGAAAAATAAGGTATGAAGGATCAGTACAGAAACCTGAAGTTCAAGAGATTTCATGGAGAAGCAGCTCTGGAAGTTTGAGATTTTGATAAGAATTCTCTAGAGGCTCAATCAGTGGCTTTTAAAGCACAATTATATTCTGAAACTCCAAGGAGTGAGGGCTATTTAATTGCATGGAACAGGCATTTTATTCTTTTACCGGAATCTGAAAAGCAAAAAGGAACTGTGGCTCACAAATTCAGAGATTTGTTAAAAAAGACCACCACAGACTGAAAACCGATTTACCGAGCATTCACTGTTCCCTAGGATGAAATCCCTTCCTATCAGTTCACCCGGCGCATCGTGGAAATTCAATTTATGCTAGTGGATCTGGGTCTTCTGGATGTTGAAGGGCATAATATTGGTGGTGGTACTTATAGCGGGGTTGGAATATAGGAGAATTGCTCATTTAACTGGCTTGACACAGGACTATATTTCAAGGGACAATTGAATTGGTTGCTCGTTAAGCTGGGACCTGGCAACTGTATTTCAATAAATGAACAATAGACTTATCTTTTCGAAATATGTATGCAAACATATATTTTTCAGCTACAGATAAACATACAGACCTTGTTACAGCAACATTCTGATCAATTCTAACTTTCAGGTCTTCATTTTGCTGTTGAAGCACTTGTATTCTTTCTTCCAACCTCACATTTATGTCGACCTATAAAAAGAAGGACTGTTAAAAATGTATAGAAGCAGTGAGCAAAAACAAAACCTCCAGCCACATTGGAAGGTGGAAGCAAAATAACAATTGTACAATGCACCCTACGTATTTTATTTGCATAACTTATTTATCTCGTTCCAATTGTGCGGGAAGATATTGTAGGTTGTATGCCTGATAATAGCCTTGTGGGAAAACTTATGCTCAAGTTAGTAGGCCTCAGTTATCGTGACAAACAAGTTACTTACCTTCGGTAATGCTTTTTCTAGTGGATATAATATCTGCCTGTGGATTCCTCACCTTCTGAATACCTCCTGCGCCAGCATTCCGCGGAAATTCTTTCCTAGCTTTCCCACGTCGACGAGGACATCATAATAGCACGGCTCCGCTCGCGACTCCGAATGACATCACCAGAGCCATAAGAGGACCTCGTCGGCGTGCTGACGTCAGTTCCAACCATTTTTTCTGTGCCACCGAGGCAGATGGGCGGACCGACGCATTTCCACATGTATACATAGTATACTAAACATATACATATATACAAATGCATAACCAAAAAAGGTATGGAGAAATAGCAACAGATCAAGCATTTCCCACTATTAAAACATAAACATGATTAAGACATGTTAAAAACATTCATGTCAAACAGTTAAAGCATTTTTTGGTAGAAACAGGTGGACAACGGGGAGGTGGGTGGGACCATGAGGAATCCACAGGCAAATATTGCATCCACCAGAAAAAGCATTACCAAAGGTAAATAACGTGTTCTTCTGATGGATACTTCTGCCTGTGGATTCCTCACCTTCTGAATAGAATCCCAAAGCCGTACCTCTCCCGGAGGAGGGTGTCCACCTGACTAAACCAAAAAATCTTGCAAAACAGAACGAACAAAATGACCATCCCTCCTAACCTCCGAATCCAAGCAGTAATGCTTTGTAAAGGTGTGGAGGGAGGCCCAAGTCGCTGCTTTACAAATATCAATAACAGGAACACCTCTAGCCAAAGCAGAAGAAGTAGACTTAGCTCTGGTGGAATGAGCTCTGATACCTTCAGGAGGGCCCTTCTTGGCCAAGGCGTAGCAAATCTTAATGCACAAGATGATCTACCTTGAAAGTGTCTGCTTGTGCACAGCCCTGCCTTTCATTCGTCCAATGTAGCCCACAAAGAGCTGATCGTCCAGTCTCAGATCTCTTGTTCTGTCCAAATAAAAGCTGACAGCTCTCTTAGGGTCCAAACGATGAAGTCTCTCCTCCTACTTGGAAGGGTGAGGGGGAGGATAGAAGGTAGGTAAAGTAATGGACTGTCCCATATGGAAAGGAGTAACCACCTTGGGAAGGAAAGGTCCTTAGAACCAACTGATCTGCATGAATGGTCAGAAATGGAGGTTTAGAACTAAGAGCCTGAAGCTCACTTACCCTCCTAGGCAAGGTAATGGCAATCAAGAAAACCGTTTTAAAAGAGAGAAGCCTCAAAGGACAACTATGAAGCGGCTCAAGTGGAGAACCCATTAAAAAGGTAAGAATGAGATTCAAATCCCACTGAGGCATAATTAAAGGAGTTGGAGGAAACTTGTTTGTAAGGCCCTTAATGAACCTCATGACTATGGTGGGCTTAAATAAAGACAGCTGGTCTGGTAAACATAGAAAAGCCGACAAATAGCCCTTAACAGTGGCCACAACACAACCCTTCTGGGCCAAGAATAGCGAAAACTGAAGAACATCCGACAAGTGGGCCTTTAAAGGATCAATGGATCTCTCTCCACACCATTTAACGAATCTAGACCATCTGGAAGAGTAAACAGACTTTGTGAAGTGTCGCCTGGACGATAAAATAACATCCACCACATCCGGTGGGAAAGAGAAGGAATTCAGGTCGCCCCGTTCAATCTCCAGACATGAAGGTGCAGGATCTGGAGGTGGGGTGTAGAACCTGCGACTGCGAGAGGAGGTCTGCCCTGAGAGGGAGACAGAGCGGAGGGTGCAATGCGAGGTGAAGAAGATCTGTGTAAAAAACCCTTCTTGGCCAATCCAGGGCGATCAATATGACTTGGGACCGGTCTTGGCGAATCTTTCTCAGAACCCGAGGGATCAAGGGTATGGGAGGAAATGCGTAAAGGAGTTGTGAGCTCCAATTCAATTGAAACGTCTCCCTGCATCGGAAACGGGAGACTGCAGAACAACGGGCAGTGCGCGTTCTCGTGGGTGGCAAACAGGTTCAACCGAGGAGACCTCCACATCTGGAAGATGTGATGGACCACCTCCGGATGAAGCCGCCACTCGTGATTCAGAATAATTCCGACTGAGACTGTCCGCACGAATATTCAGCACACAGGCTAGATGATTTGCAAATACACAAACCTGATGGTTCTGAGCCCAGGACCAGAGTCGCAGAGCCTCTTGACAGAGACGATACGACCCTACACCTCCCTGTTTTTTGATGTACCACTTCGCGGTAGTGTTGTCCATCAGGACCTGAACCGACTGACCGCGAAGGGAAGGAAGGAAAGCCTTTAGTGCCAAACGTATCGCTCGCAATTCCAAAAGGTTGATGTAAGCAACCTTTCCTCTGGAGACCAAAGACCTTTGACCTCCAGATCCCCCAGATGAGCACCCCACCCTAGACTGGAGGCATCCGTAATCACTGTGGCCCCAGGTGGAGGAAGCTGAAAGGGCTTTCCTTGAGACAGGTTGCCCTGCACACCCCACCAAGTCAACTCCGCTGCAGCTTCTCTGGAGATTCTGACCTTCTCCCCGAGATCTCCATTGTGTTGATACCACTGCCTGCGGAGGCACCACTGGAGTGCCCTCATGTGCCAGCGCGCACGACTGACCAACAGTATGCAGGAAGCGAACAGACAGAGCAGGCATAGAACTTCAGGACTGGAACAACCGCTCCATTGTGAAACAAAGGAATCGTCTCCTGTATGTCGAGAACCCTCTGCAGAGGCGGAAATGCCGGACACACATTAGTGTCCAGTATTGCCCCTATGAACAGGCAGCGCTGAGAAGGCACCAGGTGAGATTTGGGTACATTTATTGAAAAACCCAACTTGAACAACGGCTGTGTTGTTGCTTGCAAGTGGCATATCACTAACTCCGGAGACTCTGCTTTCAACAGCCATTCGTCCAGGTAGGGGAAAACAGGAACCCCTAACCTTCTGAGATGTGCTGCTACCACTGCCATCACCTTCGTAAAGACTCGAGGTGCGGAAGTGAGACCGAACGGAAGAACCGCAAACTGATCATGTTGCGATCCTACCATGAACCGGAGATACTTCCAATGCGACTTCAGGATGGGAGGATGAAAATACGCATCCTGCAGATCGATGGACACCATCCAGTCTTCCTGTTGCAGCGCAAGAAGAACCTGAGCCAAGGTCAACATTTTGATCTTTTCCTGCCTGAGGTAAAGAGTCAAAATCCTGAGGTCCAAGATCGGCCTTAATCGACCGTCCTTTTTGGGGATCAGGAAATACCGGGAGAAGCATCACTGACCCTTTTCCTGCTCCCAAACAACCTCTATCGCACCTTTCTGTAACAAGGTAAGAACTTCCTGCTGTAAAAGCAGTAAGTGGTCCTCTGAGCACCAACCCTGGCGAGGAGGGTAAGGAGGAGGTAACTCTAAAAAAGGGAGGGTGTACCCATTCTCTACAAGATTTAAAACCCAACAACCTGAAGTGATCGATTTGTCAATCTTGTAGAAAGCGGGACACCCGACCCCCTACCAGACCAAGATGCTCTAAGATGGGGGATGCTTTCCTGAAGTACCAACGGTGGCGGGAGGAGAAGTGGTGGAGGAGGCGGATTGGTGCCGAGAGGCTCCCCTAAGACGTCCTTTATTTTTCCCTTTGTACGATTTGAACAAAGGATTCTGCTGCTGCTGCTGGCTCTGTTGGGGGCCACGAAAGGAAGCGGTACTTCCAAAACCACAATACCGCTTGTAGCCGTATCCCCGAGACTGCGTCCGAAGGCCTAGAGACATTGCAGTTGCTCTGCTATCCTTAAAACGCTGCAAGGCAGAGTCAGCCTTAGTTCCAAACAGTCTCGACCCATCAAAGGGCAAATCCAGCAGAGTCGCATCAACATCAGGAGAAAATCCGGACGATCTAAGCCTAAGCCACAGAAGACCCCATCACACGAGCCACAGTCAGCAGTGTCCAGACCCGATTGTATCAGCTGACGGGCCGAGCTTGAGAATCAGAAAGGGCCTTCAAGAAATTATTCCGATCCTCTTCAGGCAACTTTGGAGCTAGCTGCTTGACTGAGTCCATCAGAGCATGGATATACCTCCCAAAGGAGACAGGTAGCATTAGTGGACTTTAGGGCCATACTCGCAGAAGAAAATACCTTCTTTGCTGTTTGCTCTATTTTTTTAGAATCCCTATCACCAGGTATGGTAGGGAAAAAAATAGAAGATTGCTTCGAACAAGAAGCCTGGACCACCAAGCTTTCCGGCGACGGATGCGAAGACAGAAAAGCCGGATCCCCAGGACCAGGCCTGTACCTTCTTGAAATGGAACGAGAAACTGCAGGCGCAGACAAGGGCTTCTAACAAACCTCCAAAATAGGCTCCGTCAAAGCCTCATTAAAGAGTAGCAGAGGTTCAGAGGCTGTAGAAGGTGTATTAAGAACCTCAGTCAGGATATTAGATTTTACTTCCGCTGAAGGAAGCTGCAGATCTAGCAACTCAGCTGCCTTCCTTATTACCACATGATAAGGAGCAATGTCTTGCAATACTCCAGCTTTGGAGATGAGAGATCATACTCAGTAGAAGTATCCAATCCACTGGCCTCCTGTAAGCCCTCAAACTCGTCCACAGACTCAACAATCTCTCCTTCCTCCTGCCCCTGCGCATATTGCTCATCCTCAAGGAGCCTCTGCGCCTCTCTCCTAGAGAGCTGTTTAAGATTTGGAGTCAGCGGCGCCAGTGAGGACATCACCAGCATCGATGGAGGAGCCTCAGCTTCAAATCTTGGCGTTGATCAAATCCGAGTCGGCGCCGACTCAACAGCAGAAGGGGTCCGAGGAGCCGGAGTGGAAGACCTCGGCGCCAGAGTGGAAGACCTCGGCGCCAGAGTGGAAGACCTCGGCGCCAGAAAATGCCAAGCCGGAGTCGTCGGCAAGAATGGCACAAAGGGTGCTTGAGCATAGTGGTGAGGCACACCCAAGTTAAAGGCCAAAGGACCCACAGGGCCCGAAGGCGCACCAGATGGAGTAGAGGCCCTGGCAAACATGCCAAACTTCGCATTAAGAAAATGCGTAGGGTCTGATCCAGGAACAGGAAAAGGAGGATATGGATCTGTACCTTCCTGAACAGAAACCACCTGAGGCTGAACTGGAGCCTGCGGAGCCAGAGACGGCACCCACACAGGTGAAGCCACATGGCCTGGAGACGACTCCCTGGGCGTCACAGACATACCAGGAGCCGGAGAACCTTCAGGCGACGAAGAGCTTAGCTGGAGAAGGCTACCTCGACCTCGAAGCCCTGACCTTTGCCGAGCGGCGCCGAGAGCCATGTCTCTTCTTAGACTTCTTATGTTTTCTTGACTTCGAAGTGTGAGAAGATGACAACTTCATTCGTTTATGACCCCACTTCTACTTTTTGGTTCTGGCTATAAACAGCTTAGCCTCACGCTCCTTAATGGCCTTCGGATTCATCTTCCTGCAGCTTCGACATTCATCGACGTCGTGATCCGAAGACAAGCACCAAAGGCAATCATCATGCGGGTCAGTGATCGACATTTGACCGCCACACTCCCTGCAGGGTTTAAAACCGGACTTCCTAGAAGTAGCCATTAGAAATCCTCGAGGATACAAAGTTTTCTCTATAGAAAATGGAGAGTCCCAAGAAAAACCGTTGCGCGTCGAAGGCGCGGAAAAAAGGGAACTGACGTCACATGCCGATAAGGTCCTCTTATGGCTCCGGTGACGTCATTCGGAGTCGTGAGCGGAGCCATGCTATTATGACGTCCTCGACGACATGGGGGAGCTAGGAAAGAATTTCTGTGGAATGCTGGCACAGGGGGTATTCAAAAGGTGAGATATCCACAGGCAGAAGTATCCATCAGAAAAGTCAATTTCAAAGACCATAGGCTTTATTGGTTCATTGGGGAAAGTTATGTAAAATGCCATGGGTTTGATCTGCCTATTATGTAGATCGTGTTCAAGACTGTAGACAGATATTTTTGTTACATGGAATCTCACAGATTACCTTAGTACGCTAGGTGTTTGTTGCTGATTACCTCCTTTGACAAACCCTGGGAGTAGAGGAGTTACGCTGTAAAAATTCTTGACAGACCAGCTTAAGAGAGCTGGCAGGTTTGGCTATCTGGCAGGCTCTTGTAATTAAAAATACATACATATATATTTGCATGTACATATAGAGAGTAGGTTTGGGTTAATCCTCTTCTGCCATTTGCCTGTCCGAGTGTCATTCACGCTCTACTTGAACCACAACAGAATATTGCATGGGGCAGTAGGGTCAGTTCACTTCATTTAAGGGCTCTATTGCCCTGTGAGTGATGGCATTTTGGCTGATCACATGTGTAGATCCACCTGTAAATGCGCCTGTTTCAGTGCTGGGGCTGATTGTACAGTCCTGTTTTCCATTTTCTCCTTTTATGGGACCCTTTCATTTCTTTTTTTTCTCCTTTTTAGGTCTTGCTTGGGTATGGAAAGAGGCCTACTGTCAGCTTTCAATGGCCCTAGAGCCCGCTGATTCCTTAGCATTGGTTGGTTATTGTCACTCACATTTACTTTGTTTGCTTTTGTGGGCTTTTCTTACTCTTCTTGTGTTTGTCCCTCCCCTGAAGCATAGCCTCATCACTTGCACCCTTCACCGTTTAGTTTACAGGAACTGCTTATTTCTTTTTGGTTAGGCAATCCGTGAGATTGCATGTGTTTTCCACGTCTCCCTTGTGTGCTTTTCTAGCCCTTTCCCTCTGTATTGCTCTCTCTCACCCGTGTGCTTCTCCCCACCCACTCTATGATGCACTCACTTTGTGTGCTTCTCCTGCACTGCTCCTTTGCTTGTGTACATCTTGAGTGCTGCTTCCCCATCTCACCTGTGCAACTTGCTGCCCACTCCTCCCACTCACCAGCTCCTGCTGCTGCCCACTCCTCTCACCACAGACATTTTTTATGTTTTTTTTAATAGAAAGGACCAAGCAACAAATTGCTGCAGGCCTGTCTGCCTAAAAAGTGCTTTTGAGCTACTATTTCGTTTCGGTTTTGTTTTTTTATTTGCTCATCCATTTCCATCTGTAAATAAAAATTGTCTGTCATTTTTAGGCGTGCATACATAACAGATCATATGCTTGCCTACAAAATTACATTGTCATGAGGTGTCATAGCCAGAACCCGATTTCTCTGAAACTTACAAGGTAAGGCAGAATTCTCTGCCTCAACCAGCACCCCATACTGCCAATTACACCCAGACCTAGATGACACAAATACTCACATATCATCCTCACAACCCAAAAACACTGACTCATATACACCCCACTAACTACCACACACCCTCAAACTATAGAACACACATTCCAAATCATGCTCATTAATGCTTGCTTTGCAGTACTCTGAGCACCAGACACCACAGACACCATTACTTATCACAAGCTTGACACCTTCTTCATTACAGAAACATGGTTCACTCCCAGATGCTTGCACATCATCAATGTTCCTCTCCTCACAGACTACAGAAGGGAGGAAGCCTCACTGTGATCCCCAAGTCCCCCTAGAAAATACTGATAATTTTTTTTAAAAGATAGTGAAATCATTACTTTCAGAACAAACGTGACTTCAAAAACTGCTCTCACATCTGGATGGTAGTAACACTCTGCTCCATGGCTTCCCAGACTCCACATTGACCCTCCTCCAGAGGGCACCCTAAACACCGCAGTATGTCTTAAAACCGGCCTGAAGAAATATGAACACATCACCCCCATTCTGGTCTGAACCCTCTTTCAAACCAGTTTACAAGGCCATAACGACCAGCACCACTGCTTATCTTGCAAACTCACCATCTCTGGTGTCTCTCAGCACACCCGCTGCCAGGATACCAACAGACTCGAGAGTAAGAAGGGTAGAAAAGAAAAAACAATGCAGCAGGCCTAATTCTGTCCACTCAGGATCTGGAACAACAATCTCACATCCATCAGCACTGGCCCAATGCTGTTGTAATTAAGAAGTTGAAGAGGCATCTCTATAAAAAATACTACATCACAATACAGTAACAATTCACTTCTGTTGCAAGTGATAACCGCTCTTATCACTTGTTGACTGTATGCTTGGCTTTGACCATGTACAGCACTCTGCTGTCTTTTGGTAGGATCACTCTATACAAATACAACACACGTATATACAAACACACCATAGCTTACTTTTTATATTACATGTAATTTTGGTCATACACTACTGATACTGGCTATAGAAAAGATATATTTACAAATACAGTACTCCCATGCTGTGCTGAGAAAATACATTTGGTTCCATGAATTGAAGTACACAGTTGATATGCTACAAGGTGTTGCATTTAATTTTTCAGATATCTAAGGGATATTAATTTTTTCAAACTTATCGCATGAGAAAGTAGCAGCAATAAAGAAAGAACGCAAGGAGAGAAGAACCCTTGAGAAGAGGGCTTAGAAAAAGTCAAATGGATGGATGTTTTGTTAAGTTATTATAATGTTCCACCATATTTAATAGGTCTGTTACCTTTGGAAGAATCTACTGTGCGTTTATGTGTGCTTTATTGGCGTGCTGGGGCATCTAAAGAACGTCTGTAAGCAAGATGCAAGACCCCAAAAAAACAACCTCTTAGAGGTGGGAAAGACCTGTTAAGTAAATTGTCTTTCAAAGCTCGATCTGACAAAAATGAAGGGGAGCCCCCTACCAGGAATGTCCACTCTACTAATAACAGCAAACTATGTAATCCATTTAAGATCACCTGTACCAGCATTTTCAAATAGACACTGTTGGTACACAACTATCCAGCGCAAAGTGCAAACATTGTGCAAAAGTAGGTCGCACACTGCTCGTCACACCAGCAAGTTGCCCCAAAGGACTGTGGGAAATGCAGTGGCGACAGCGGGTACGCCTATGCCACGATATGTAAATAGAACAGTATGTGTTGCGTTAGCCATCCCTGGACACGTGTTCTTCACCTGTTTTAATTACATTTTGGCAGTCCACGCGGCACCCCTTTACACTGACCTGCTCCCTGCTGACGAGAGGCAACTACCTCGAAACACGTGTCCAGGGATGGCTAATGCATACACATACTTTTCTACATACATCGTGGCATAGGCGTACTCGCCGTCGCCACTACATCTACCACAGTTCCTTGGGGCAACTTGCTGGTGTGACGAGCAGAGTGCGACCAACTTTTGAATCATTTATTACGGCTCCCTTGAGCCAACGGGCTGACGAGCCTTGGACCTGCACCTGCGCGCCATGAGAGGTACTTCACCTGTTTTAATTACATTTTGGCAGTCCACGCGGCACCCCTTTACACTGACCTGCTCCCTGCTGACGAGAGGCAACTACCTCGAAACACGTGTCCAGGGATGGCTAATGCATACACATACTTTTCTACATACATCGTGGCATAGGCGTACTCGCCGCCGCCACTACATCTACCACAGTTCCTTGGGGCAATTTGCTGGTGTGACGAGCAGAGTGCGACCAACTTTTGAATCGCAAAGTGCAAACATGTCTTGTTTTAACCAATTGACTCCTCTATTAGATCTGGTTGATGCTGATGATAGTAATGGCTCTTCCCTGAACAATCCAGGTTGCTCAAACTCACTCACTCACCCTGAATCATGTGTTACAATGGCAACAGCTTCCAAAGATTGCGCAGATAAGTAAAATTGCTAGGTGAAAGATTAGAGGTCCTTGAGGTATTAATTACAAATATTGTTAGGGGAGAGACACAACTAGCGGGCCAAAAGAAGGGGGTTAGCAGGGTAGTGGCACCAACAGTCATTGCCTCAGTGTTGAATTGTATCCAACAGACAAGTATCAAGTCTCTCAATAGGTCTTTCATAAATGTTATTGACAAGCACACACAAACTATTCCTTCCCATATGGGTTTTTTTCTCATGGGGAATTTAAGCAAACAAACACTGATAAAGACGGGTATTAGTATTATTCGTAATGCAAGGTAATTTGAAATATATGCTGATCCAGCAATTCACCCTTCCCTGGCAGTCTTAGGATCACAGGGTTTCTGTGAGGGGTCGCCATGCTATTCCATTTATCTAACTAAGACCAGACCTCTTGGATTAATAAATGAATCATATGTATTAGACATGTGAGACATTGCAATTCAATTGTGAGATCAGACATAATTGAAGCAAATAGATCAATCTAAAACATAGATCTAAAATCCGGATGAAGGTCTTATCTACCAGGTCTTATCTGACGTACCTCAGGGTAATGATGCGGTACAAACATCTGTAGGTTCCCTGGTAGCGCTTGTCTTGATCAAGTGGAGTGACTGGATCTGTTCGCTTATGTCTAAGGCCCCTATGGGAATTTCCAGACTCTGGTTTTTTAATAGTAATACACTTGATGATGTATCTTTATGAGTGTTGGAATCAATACATACTGCCATTCTTATTTTATCATTGACTACTGGGTCAGAAAGTGAGTGATAGAGTCTGGGGTGACTTCTCCCACTATGTAGCACACATGTTTATTTTATTCCAGAAAACCAGATCAAACACCCCAGGCTTTACCAGCTATAATGCTAATGTCTTTTCTGATAAAAGTGGAAGCCCGTCGGGGTGCTTGACAACCTGGATTTGGGTTGGTTTCAATTGTGTGGATATCAATTGTTGTAGTCAATCACTGTGGTGATATTGAGCAATCGTTAGACAAAGAAGATTCAATCAGTGGGATCCCTCTTCCGAAAGCCCTGTCGCCAATAAATTCCACCAAGGTCGCTCAGCTATTATTTTTATTGTCTCGTTTCCAATGGTTGACAGCCCTCCTAAGTTCATATTTAAGTCTGATGAGTGGGCCAGTGGAATTGATTACATATTTCCTAAACAAGATTAATGTTTTTTACTGTGCCATACAGAAATCCTTATGTGGGCAACGAGCAACCATGAGCCTCTATTATTATCTGTCGACCTTGCCTATTTTACAGTTAACATTGTTTCACATGTGACACCTGATATTAGAGGTAATTGCCCTCTAACGTAAGAGAAAAAGGCGAGTCATTTATTTCAGAAGATGCTTTCCCTTCTATATAAAAGCAAATACCTTGGTCTTTTGAGTATTACTATTTGGTTTACAGGGATCCTTATGTTTATTCTAGACACTCAAGTCAACACCGTGATATGATCATGACTGCCAAGCTGAAGACTGCACTGTTGACAGTTCTGAGGATAAAATAAAAGCTGATATTGCATTGAAATGCTGTGAATAGGAGGCAGTGGTAGCATTCAAGAGAAGGGCATATGAAGACAGCAAAGGGGAAGAAATATTGGAAGTCTGAAAATGTGAAAACTGTCAGAATCTTAGCAACTAGTTTAAAATGACTAAAGGGCTGCTGCAACTATCCAGAAAGTTCATAACTCAAAGGCTGTCTGACACTCATACTTCTCAGAACTGCTGCCCAATAAGAATCATGTTATTCCTGAACCTAACGGATGGAACGGGGACTTGCCCTAAATTCATAGGTCTTTTGTCTGGACTTAGATTTCAGGTCTAACCTTAGACTTCAGGTCTAAGCTTATATTTGTAAATCGGGTCCTCAGTGTTCTATAAAATCTTCTCAGAATTACTGTTCCCTAACTAGCTTACAGAGTTAAGGTGACAGGAGATCCACCCAGAGGTGTACTGTGCAAACAATGTTTCATCGGGATTTATGTGTCAATAATCATTCCTCTTAAATTCCTTCAACAATATTCTGACAAAATTGCTGCACTAAAGTATTCATTCAGAATCTATGTTAAAAAAGTATTTCCCTAGGAATACTTTGACATCAGCCAGTTGCCTAATAGAGGGCTGGACGGCGGGTGGATATTGCATGAGCTCTAGTGGCAACAGGTCTGGCAGCTGAAATTTGAAGGCAATACAAAGAAGTGGACAGGAACCACTGGGTCTATAGTATCTCCCTTTTTTCACCTGCCGGAGGTCACGCCACATTTCCTCTGCATCTAGCCTTTGTGGCATATTATGCCTGCAAAGATATAATTTTTCATGAATCGGGCTCTGTCTCAATAACACAGGTTATATGAAGCTCTCGTGCAGGAGAGAAAAAACAGACAACCTGTAGTATGCAGTCACTTACTCCATGGGAGAGCCTTCTTCTCAACACACCTGTGACCCCAGATTCAGCGGTCACACGTAATATTGCTAAAGTTACTAGGGGAAACAAATTAAGTTACAACTCTCAGGCCTAAATGAAGAACCTGATGCTGCTCAGTCTGTTTTTTCCAATTAACGTTATATACCCAGTTCATATTTTAAATGTCTCTACACTAATTTTAGAGACAAGAGTTAGAACTAATACAATGCTTTTAATATGATGCAAGGAATAGAATAACATGAGTATAGCAGTTTACCAGTTTTTCAAGCTCCATGATCTTCTTTTCCTGTTCATGGATCTGTTGGTTTTTCATCTCCAAAACTTGCTTTAGACTGCTCATATCTTCCTCCAGGTGCTGGAATGGTGCCAACGCATCCTGCAGAAATGGATACAAATATTTCAAAAAATGTCTTTGTTACCAAACATGAAAAAGCGGACATCTGCAGTGGGGGCAAAGCATGACACCCCCCACCCGCATACATAGAGTCTTAAACAATGTTCTAACACTTACAATGCTAGTCAATGGTTGCACGGCCATCGAGTGACAGTTGGTTCTTTAGTCAATCAATGACTGGTCATCATAAGACACTTGTAATTCTAGCCAAACATGGCAACTATGCTGTGACCAGTTTTGATTCAATGGCATCACTTGAAAGCAAATAAGAAAGTATTGTTGATCCTCTATCCGAAGCGGTGTGCTGGTGTGGAGTTCCACAGGCCAGAGGATGTCTGGCTATCAAAAGGGAAAACAGATTTTAGTATTGAAGTCGTAACCATAGTTCAGCAGTTGCCTGATAAAATGTTTAATTCAAATCAAATGTTGTTAGAATGTTCAACCTCAAAAAGACAGCTCGCTCGAATTACGGTAAGAGCAAATTTACCCATGATTTGGTCTTCTGATGGATACTGGAAAAAATATGCGAGTGCAGCAGGAGCTGCTGATGTGATGGCCAGGTTCTTCAATAAGCCTAAAAAATATCTTTGATTTTGTGATGCCTGGGATGATGGACAGTAGATTTTGAATTTCTTTTACACTCAACTTTGTGGATACAATAAAGTGTGTGAGCAGGTGTTGCCCACATCACTTGTTCCTGCCAGCACATTACCATGTGTTTGAGAATATAAGGGACATATTTGTGGCCCCAGTTGTATCACGCTTGCACCATACAATGTAATACATGCATGACGCAACTCAAAAATTAGATTTATACAGCCTTGAAAGGCCACCTTGCGTGGCCCCGAGTGGCTTCGTACATTTTCAGTAAAGCAAAGCAGCGCAAATCGCTTCATTGCCTTACTCTGCACTAGGCGGGCACTCCATGGGCGTTGCGTGGGTGTTCTCACGCAACTCCCATGGTTTTTGAAGCATTCCCAGCTCTACCAGAACCGGTAAACCTGGGAAAGCACCAAAAAGATACACCTTCCCAGGAGAGGCGTAACAAAGAGAATATCTATATTTCGCCGTGTTACTTCCTCTTGCTATGTATGCTGCATTTCGAAGCACACAAATAGAGGAATATGCCTCTTAGGATTGTTTTTTGCAGGAAAGTGCCCGATCCTGCAAAGGAACAATCCTGCATGCAACACAGGCATCATTGCACAATGGTGCTAGGGTGCCTGCATTGACACTAGGCAGCCAAAACAGCGCCAGAGCAGTGAAATGGCAGGAATGTGCTGTATTCTTTTAAATTCCTGTCCTTTCCCTGCCATGCAGTGCTGCACTGGGTGACAAATCTCAAAAATATGCCCCTCTGTGTTGATGCCCTCTAAGTTGCACAGGGCAGGACAGAACCAGTTGCGGCTGGCATGACTCTTGGGTAGGGGGGCGGGTGCGGGAGGTCACACGGGAAGTGGGGGTCACGGGGAGGTCACGCAGGCGGGTGTTAATTTAATAATTAAAAAACAAAAATTAAACTTACCTTTCCGCGGGCCGGGTGCCTCGTCTTCTGGCTCCTGCTCTCCTGCCTGCAGCAGGACCAGGAGGCAGGCAGCCAGGCTCCTTCTCCTAAGCCAATCACAACACTGCGAGCAGCATTGTGATCGGTCGGGATGGCGCCCAGCCATGCGCTTATGGGCAGGCCGTGTTCTCCATGTAGGCTGCATGGCAGCCTGCATGGAGAACTATAAAGTGCCAATGACTAGTTTGGGTGGCCCCAGAGGGCTGACCAAACAGTCTTTGCGCATTCAGGGCAGGAGTGGGCACACCACTTCTCCCCTGCTCACAGAGCAGCGCTGCTCACCCGCACGCCTGCAACCAAACATAAAATGGTGATAACTATGTTATGTTACTGGGTATTTGTTAAGCGCACGGCTACTCCCAAGAGTGTCCCGGCGCTAGTCATAGGACCCATAACAAAGACACTCAGCAGGCAAATACCACAGACACAGATCATGAAAACAATAATGTTTTTAATTTGTGACGAAAACACAAAAGATCATTTTCCTGGCGTAGATCAGGGGGAAGATAATTCCATAGAGAGGACGCCAGTACCTGAAAGGTACGGCCTCCCTGTCGTGCGAGGAAGACCCTGGGAGTGTGAAACAGATGGGCAGAGGAGGACCGTAGCGTACGTGAAGGAACGTAAGGTTGACAACGAGCCCTTAAATAAGGTGCACCGATGTTATGAGAAGCCTTAAAGGCCAGTACCAGTGCTTTAAAGAGAACCCTCTTACGTACTGGGAGCCAGTGAAGTGTTCTCAAGAGGGGGGTCATGTGGGTGCGTCGATCAGCAAGAAAAATCGCTCGGGCAGCAGCATTCTGTGCCACCTGAAGACGGTTGAGAAGGTATTCAGGTAGACCCAGATATAGAACATTCACATAATCGAGGCGAGACAATATCAAAGCCTGCACGACAATCCTTCTGTGCACTTGAGAGAGCAGTGGAAGAAAGTTTCGCATCATCCTGAGTAAGCCGAAGCAGGTGCCTACCACCGATTGAACCTGGGCGTTCATGGAGAGCTTACTATCCAATTTCACCCCCAGGTTCTTAACCGTGGTAGCCAAGTCGGAGGGCGGAGGCGTATTTGGAGGCCACCAATCACGCCAGTTATCGTCTGGTGCCCCGCCAAAGAAAATCATTTCTGATTTATCAGAGTTGCATCTCAGGTGATTGGTGCTGAACCAGCTAAAAACTGCCGAAAGGCAGAGCTTGATGGTCTTCACATCCAAGACTTCACCCTTGGCACATGTGAATAGCAGTTGAGTGTCATCTGCATAAGAAACGATTCTGGCACCAAAGGATTCAACCAGCAGTGCCAGAGAAGCCACATACACATTAAACAATGTGGGGCTCAAGATGGAGCCTTGGGGGACTCCTACATTCATAGCTTGAATACAGGCCTCAAATGGGGGGGACCAGACAGTTTGCCATCGGTTGGTTAGATAGGACCGAAACCATTGTAAGGCGGTGTGCCCAATACCGCACCTCCAAAGACGATCGAGGAGAAGGTCATGGGGTACGGTATCGAAAGCTGCCGATAGATCGAGCAAGACCAACACTGCTCGCCCGCCTTTATCCAAGGTGACTTTTATTGATTCTGAGATCTCGAGGAGAGCGGTTTCGGTGCTATAATTAGCACGGAAACCGGACTGACTGGGATGTAGAATGTTATTAGATTCTATAAATTCTCCGAGGATATGATTAACATATTTCTCCAGAGTTTTGGATAGGGCAGATAGCAGTGAAATGGGTCTATAGTTACTGGCCGTCGAGGGGTCCGCGGAGGTTTTTTTTAACAGGGGAAGAATTTTACCCAGTTTCCATTGCTCCGGGACAGTCCCCGAGGAAAGTTAGAGATTCAAAATCTTATTGACTGCTGGGTTAATTACCTCAGCAATCGAGGCCAGGATTTTTGCAGGACAAGGGTCAGCTGGGGAGCCAGACTTTAGAGCACGAAGAAGATGTAAGGAATTCTCTAAAGGGATAGCAGGGATATGTCGTAGACAGTTTATAGTGGGGGGAGGTTGCTGGAGCACCCAGTCCAGCTTCGAGTCACAGTTGGGACTTGCCGCTTCAAAGGAGGCTTGTAAAGAAGAAATTTTATTAAAGAAAAATAGGGCAATGTCATCAGTCCATGCTTTGGTAGGAGTAAAGGTTTTTTTTAAGACATTGGGGGACGTAAAATCTTTTACAACCCTAAAAAGTTCCGCACTTTTATTGCCTGCCTGCTCAATTTTTAAGTTGAGGAAATTCATTTTGGCCATGCGAATTTTACAATAGTATGCTGTCAAAGCATCCTTATAAATGTATCATAGTCTTGTCGCCATATCCTTTCTAGATATTTACAATGGCTCCTGTTTTTCCTAAGATCTTCAGTAAACCAGGGTGCAGTTGGTCTACCTCTGTTGGCAACTCGAGTTTGGAGGGGGGCTATATTATTGACACAGGATTCAAGCCAGTTATCCAGCGAGGATACATCAGCTGCCAGATTATCCTTAAATAAAAGGGGATGTCTTTTCAGAAAGGTTCCTACGGCAACCGGGGTCATTGATTTAAATGACCTAAAACTATTGGTACGTGGTGCATAGGCCTTAGCTGTTGTAGCGAGTGGTTCTTTAATGCTAAAAGTAAGTAAGAAATGATCTGACCATGCTACGGGGAAGGGTAAGTCCATTTCAATAAATTTATTAGAGAAGACTTGGTCAAGTATGTGTCCCTTATCATGAGTGGGTTGAGTAACATAAGGAGAAAAATGAAGCATGTTTAAGGAATCGAACAACTTAGTTGAGTCTAAATTAAGGGGTGTATCCATGTGGATGTTAAAATCCCCTAAAATTAAGCAATGTTCATATTTGACAGCCAGGGGAGAAATGGCAAAATTCAGACCTTCTAAAAAACTATTAGCCTGCCCAGGCGGCCGGTAGATCAAGGCCCCAGCAATAGAATACTGTGGAGAGGTTTTAAGAAGGAAACTCATGCTTTCCGTATTCTCCAAATCTAATTTAGGGAGTATGGAGCAGGTAAATGTATTTTTATAGATGATTGCGACTCCTCCTCCACGTCCCCCTACACGATCACTTCTTACAATAAGGTAGTCCGTTGGAATGGCATTGGCAATCGTGGGGTTAGAGCCTTCATGCAGCCATGTTTCAGTGAGGAATAACACGTCTGGTTTGGAGTCTAAGAGGAGATCCAAGATTTGAAAATCATGTTGTTTTACAGAGCGGACATTTAAAAACATCAGTTTTAGATCATTGTTAATATGCGTACTCGAGGGTGTGGATTGAACGGTTATACGTTCCCTTAAAGAGGGGTGGTGCGCAATGAACTGAGGAGGGGGAAGGGACCAGTGGCACACGTCACAACTCCAAGCTTCCATGGGGCCAACTGAGAGAGAGTGGGAGCAACAGTTTGCATCCTTATTAAGAATATTAAGGTCATCCAAGGTGTACTTGACTCGGGGATTAGAATTATTAGGAGGCATCCTACCTATATTAAGGTGTTCGGCAGGGTCCAGCGCGTCCGAGGCGCGGACGGGCGCAGACGGGCTTGCCTTAGGCGCACCTTCGGCGCGCCAGCGGCGCGCCCGCTGCGCGCTAGCGCAGCGTGCCGTCTTATCCCCTCCGTAGTTAGGAAGACTAGACCGCGCCTTGCCAAGATGGCGGGTCACAATGAATTATATTCCCCACTTCCTGATTCCCACAGAACATAGATTATAGTTCCCCTGCGCGAGGACGAATTCAGTGGAGTGCAAGGTAAAACTTTGCTAAAATCAGTTATAACACTTAAAGCATCCAGACAAAGTTAAAAAGATAAGTCACAGGATAAAAACAATTCAAACAAATTCATAGCGAGAGAAGTGCAAATTTAGCGAGATATGCAAATTAGCAAGATAGCAGCGAGATAGATAGTCATGTGCATCAGCGTGAGTAATCTATTACGGGTCCGCGCGCGCTAACTAAAAGCTATTACCATTTTATGTTTCTTCTTCTCGCACTGCGAGAAAGCAGTGGGGCGATGCTCCTCTGTCCTATTGGAGGAGCCGTCCCTGGACAGAACCACTGCATTGTTCCTGTTCTCCCAAGTGAGGATATGGGCCTGAGTTCTCCTGCTTTTTTAGGTGGATTCTGATCAGAGGAATACCAACACTGTGAGACCAGAGCACTTTTCTGTGTGTTCCTCACCCCAAGAATTACACCCCCTAAGAAAGATTCCTGATGGATGGAGAACTATGTACTTCCAGAAAACTCCTCAATAATTCATGCAGGTTTTTTCAGTGCAGAACACAATCAGGGCTGCCATGAAGCAAACATACCAATCGACACGCAACATTGTTAAGGGCAAAAACATGATTTACTCTTGTCATACACAGAACTAATAATTACAAATTAGCAGTTTTATTTTTCTTTCTAGCATCTGCATATGCCAACTGTTGAAGTTCAAGGAAACACCATTTAGGGAAACACACCTTACAGTAAGATTACAACACATCTCCCTATGTAGGGGAATATTTAAAAGACTAAATAATTTTAAGAAATGTTCACAAGTCTATCATTACTCCATGTCTGTCCATTTTCCAGGCGAACTACATTTTTGCCTGTCTTGTCCACCCGTAGAGGAGCACCATACTTACTCGACCCTGGTTGCACATGAATGGGTTTCTTGACAACCACATGAATGTCTGTTTTAAAATCTATATTTTTGACACCATGTTTCTTATCATACCAAGACTTGTATTTTTGTTGATGTAAATCAACTTTCTCTTTGTTCTGGTTTAGATCAGGCAATACACATTTCCCACCTCTCAACCATCTAGGATTCATTTCGGTACTAGGTTCCCTCCCTCTCAGGAACACAAAGGGTGATACTCCAGTAACACAGTTGGAAGTGGTGTGGTATGCCCATATACACTCTCTAAGAGAATCTTCAACATTGAATCCATTTGTGATGGCTAGCTGAATGTGTTCCTTCACCATGGGATTCACCCTTTGAACTAGACCATTAGCTTTCGGACAATAAAGTGAGTCTTTTCATGCCTTATGTTTAGTTCTTCCAAGAATTCTCTCATAGTCTCTGAAACAAACTGCACCCCATTGTCTGTTACGAGTGTGGATGGAATACTTTCATAGACAAAAATGTTCTTCAAAAAGGAAATGAGATTGTTCGTTGTGGTAGATTACGTAAATTTAAAATTTACCCTATGGGAGGTGTAATCAACGAGAACGAACATGAACCTCCTCTGAGGACCCAGAACTTCCATAGGACCAATTATATCCATAGCCAGTTTGGTCCATGGAATCATTGGAACATTGACAGGAGATAAAGGGGCCTTATGGAGAACTTTACTTTTGTCAGTTTTAGCACAATTGATGCATTCTTTAACTTTTAATTCAATCATGGAATCCATTTTTGGAAACCAAAAGCAACTCCTAACCTTATTTTTAGTGAGGCTCCTGCCCAAATGCCCTTCAAGGGCTAGATCAATTATTTTGTTCCTGAAATCCATGGGTGGAATGATTTCATCTCCATGATGTATCCGACCAGACATAAGAAATAGTTCAAGTCTCACCTCCCAAAAGTCTTTAATTATATCATGGACTTCCGAAAGCTTTGCGGGCCATCCTTTAATGATGATTTCTTTGAGTGTCTCCATGGCTTTGTCTTCTTTCATGCTCTTGTCCCATTCATCATTTGTTAGTGAGGGGAGATGCATGGAAAAAATGGGGACGTCTAAAGATTCCTCGCTATGGTTGCCCTTGAGGGGAGACCTAGATAAATAGTCAGCAATCACATTTTCAGGGCCTGGTAAGTACTCTACTTTAAAGCAGAAATTTTCTAGACCCAGGACCCATTTGCTTATCCGAGGAGACACATTTTGAGAATGTTTAGATGAAAACATGAAAGTTAACGGTTTGTGGTCTGTGTGTATAACAAATTTTGTTCCCCACAAGAAAAATTTTAAGAAGATTTTTAAATGGTGCACTGCCCAAAAGCATGCCAACGCCTCCCTTTCAATAACTGAGTAGTTGCGTTCTGCTGAACTAAGGGACCGGGATGCAAATGCTATGACAGTTTCTTTTTTTAGGATCAAACGTACCTAGGGCTGGTGAATCCAAAATGCGATGTTTTATCGTTTCAACCATTTCACTGTGTTTCTTTTCCCATTCAAATACAGTGTTCTTCTTGAGAAGCTCACGTAACCCATCACATAGATCAGCAACATTTCTTACAAACTTAGACATATATTCCGCTAATCCAAGAAAAGATTTTAGTTCATCTTTGTTCGATTGGTGCGGAGCATCCTTGACCGTTTGAATTAAGCTGTACTTGGGCCTAAAGCCATCCTTGGAGATGGTATGCCCCAAACAGTCAACTGACGTGACTTTGATCTTGCATTTATCAAGTTGGACTGTTAACCCTGCATCAGAGAGTTTGTGGCACACCGTGTTGAGGGTAAGCACATGTTCTTCCTCCGTCGCCCCATACATCAGTATATCGTCCTGGAAACAGAGGGTATTTTTGACACCCCTAAGGACATGTTGCATTATTTTTTGAAAAATGGAAGCCGCTGAGGTGAGACCGAACGGCATTCTTACAAAAATATAGGCCCCAAAAGGTGAGGTAAATGCCATCAGAGGTCTTGACTCAGGGTGAAGTTCAACCTGATGACAGGCCATGGATAAATCAATGACTGAAAAAAAAACATGCCTTCCCCATGGTACTTTACATCTCATTTATGTTGGGGAGAGGAAATCTCCCTACCCAAATGTTTTCATTTAAAGAGCGGAGATCCACACAAAGACGAATACCTTGTCCATTCCCCTTAGATGCAAGAACTAATGGTGCAAGCCATTCTGTAGCTTCTATAGGTTGGATGACCCCTATTTCACACAACTTATCCAACTCCATCTTGAGCGTATCTCTAAGGCGAAGAGGTACTGGGCATGTTTTGTGCACCACCGGCTTGGCACCTTGTCTGACTTTGCTTTTGTGTTGAAAGTCTCGTAACTTACCAAGTTTATCAGTGAAAAGATTAGGAAATGCATCCTGCAGGTGCTTGTTACTGTTGGGAATGTCAATTAGAATGACTTGGTTCTTATCATTGGGATCTAAAATGATCCCCAGTTCTTTCTGATGTTGCCATCCTAGAAGATTAGCTCCACATTCCACTATATACACCTTGCCCACCGTGGATCTTCCTTTAAAGTCTATGTGGCTGTTTACCATGCCTACAAGAGGAATGGGATCTCTGGTGTAACCTTCTGGTGAAATATCAGGAGTACTTAACATCTCTTTGCAACGCCATAGAGACTCCTCAAAGTCTTTAATATTAATCAACGTGAACGGTGAACAGGAATCAGCATACATTTCTAACGGTTCACTATCAAATAGAACAACACACTTAGGATAGTTAGGTTTAGAACATGCGCCACTATCTTTCAATTGAAAAACAAATTTAGCCTGTGGATCTTCAGTGGTATTGATCACATTGACAGTACTATTCACACCATCTCTACACACTCTTGCTAGGTGCCCTCTCCTATTACATTTTTTACATAAGACACTTCGCGCTGTACACAAGGGGTTGTTGGCGAGATGGTTGCT
This sequence comes from Triturus cristatus, assembly GCF_964204655.1. NCBI lineage: Eukaryota > Metazoa > Chordata > Amphibia > Caudata > Salamandridae > Triturus > Triturus cristatus. The sequence continues at coordinate 338,289,533 of NC_140591.1, read as the reverse complement.
GCTACCACATCTAAAACATTTTAATCCGTGCCCCTCTTTGGTAGATTTGGTGGTTGGTACATCCTTATTGCCCCATTTGTCAGATACTTTAAGTACATCATTGTTAGTGGCTTCTACTTGTACTGAAGCCACTACTTCTTCTTTAACTTTCATTTCCTTTACACACTTAGCAGTATGTTCAATTGACTGTGCTATCGAGATGGCGTCTCTAAGAGTAGGGTTTTTAGCAAGTAGTTTTTCTTGAACCCTGCTGTTGTTCGTGCATCTGACAAGTTGGTCTCGTATGAGAGAGTCATTAGATCCCCGAATTCACATAACTGTGTGAGTCCTCTTAAGCTGCAATATAGTTATTATTAGATTCATTCTTCCCTTGTACTCTGTACTCTGCTAAAGAATTTATGGCGTTCCAGAACCACATTGACCTTGTCTCCAAAGTGTGTCTCTAATTTTACGAGAGTAATATCATATACATCATAATCATCATCATCATCTACTTCAGGTTCAGGTAGGGTTTCATACACTTTACGCCCATGAATACCTAAGTTATGCAGCAGTATATGTTGTTTCCGCAATGCTGAGAATTTCTCACCCCCCATAGCGATCAGGTATGATTCAAATAATTTAGTCCAATCTTTCCAGTGGATCTCCGGATCACCACAATCATTCAGAAAGGACAGTGGTTGGCAAATACCTGGAGTGCCCATGAGGAAATGTGAGGATATTCAATGAACAATATGTTTAAATGTGCTGCTGAAGTAGGAAGCACAGTTGGATGAAGTAAGGATAATGTCACTGACACTGAAAAGTGATGAAATAATGTTAGTGAACCAGACTACAACCAGAGTGACTGCTCCCAAAAAATATTTTTTTTAAAAAGAGTCCTTCCAAGCATGAACACAAACTCTACTGAAGAAAATCAGACGGCTATTAGCACGTGAGTATGCCACAGGGTATGTAGATTGGGGAGATAAACAAAAGCAGTGACAGGGCCCCCAAGGGGAGATGTAAAGAAAACCTTACTTGAAGTCAGAAGGCCACATACAACAAGCCCCAGTGACACTGAAGTGCAGAGGAGCTGATTTCACCATGGACGGGCCTCCTGCCGCAGGAACACTGAAAAGTGACCAAGGACCGGCTGGAAAAAAACGGGTGCGTCGGATATACTGAGGAGGAGCCTGGGAAAGAACGGCCCCCTTGCGGGTGGTGCGCCGGGGCCTCCGACAGCAGGAAGGAAGTCACAGGCAAGGTAGCGTAATCCGCAAGCCGAAAAGCCACGGAAAGCAGACAGCGGTTGAGTCCGTGAACCCGGGCTGAGGAAAGTCTCCGCCTGAGAGGTAGAGAGCGGGCACAAAAGTAGTCACTGGGATTTCCTCAACCTAAGGACCGTAGGACTGACACGCAGCAGGGAATCCAAAGCTGCAGAAGACAGTCCGTAACCAGTAGGAGGCACAAAACGGCAGAACTTGGCTGCGGGACTCCGTTTACCAGCACCACACAAAGTGGAAGGAAGGTAGATTACTTGTGGCGGAACCTAACTTGCGGTGCACAATTCAGTCAGAGGAAGACACCGACGTGCACATATGCATAACAGCACGGGTTCCCATACAGTGAGAAGTCATGAAAGGTTCTGACAGCTCCACACAAAATACTGGCCGAAGGTCATCCACAATAGCTCCAGTAGCGCAGCAGGGAAACGGAATAGGTGGGGTACACTAGGTTACCTTGTTGTACCTTGATAAATGACTTGAGCGATCCGTAGCTTGGCTAGATCAAGACACGTGTACTTCTTCAGCGAGACTTCTGATCCTTGATTCGCTGAATACCATCGGTACAAAGAAGAAGAAGGCGCAAAGGCACCTCACCGACCCCCCTTTCTTAAGCAACAGGCAAAACTCAGGAAGGTCAAAGCGTAGGGTTCCTCACAGAAGTCAAGTACCAGGAGAGAGTACACAAAGGGGAGATGATCAGCTGCCCCCTTCGCAGCTCGTCGCCAGTGTTGAAGTTCAAGGAAACATCCGGACTCCAAAGCAGGTAGGACTAAGAACCTTTATTCTGATCATCCACTCTCCTATCTCACAGAAACTGTACTCAACATTCTAACATGAACTCCCATGGAGGATACTAAATACTAGTAATGAAGGGAGGGGGACGAAATGTACCATTTAGGGAAACACACCTTACAGTAAGATTACAACACCAACCTCACAGACAAACCTGAACCTCTTGGGATTTAAGGTACATTGTGAACCTATAAGATTGGAGAGGTGTGGCTCACTGGTTAGAGGCGGCAGACCCGTAAGCAGAGGACGGCCCGGGACTAGGGTTCGATTCCCGACGCAGCAGGGTCGTGGACCAGGGTCAGCGGGCTCGATAATTCTCGCCTCGGTGCCTACTCCAGTCAGGGACCACACTCGGCAACTCTGGGCATTAGCTTGCCTCATCTTCACAACGGCCCCCCCAGACCGCCGGGGATGCTTGGTCGCACCTTAGAGATACCCATTAGGGACCATCTCTCTGGGTGAGCCAGGACGGGTTCCCCAGCGGTCGAAGCGCGGAGATACTCCTCCGGGAGTCGATTCTAGTGCTATATAAACCCACAATTAAATTAATTAAATTAAATTAAGATTCTACACTTAACCTCTATAAACTAAGTTCTGCCCATAATCTCTATAAATTAAAGTTCAACTCTGAAGCCCTATAGCCAAGCTTTAACTGTGAACTCCTATAAAGCAAGGTTCATCAATCGCAGGTGCGCTACAATTCTAAATCCACAATCCACATTCAAGCCAAATTGTTGGAAGCCTACCAGAATGGGGCTTGCTGTGATATTTTACAATAGACAGAAAGGAAATTCTGTAAAATGGCTGGGTGGGCTGTGAGAATGGGCTTGGGATTTGAATAGGAGTTACAAAGAGTCTCAGGCTAGTAATCCCTATCATAAAATCTTCCCACCAATCAGCTCCTAAGAACTCAGCTGGGCATGAAGAGAAGAGAAAGTATCTACCAGAAAGACGAATAAGGCCTGGATTATTTCTCCACTGAAACCAAGGCCATAGAAATGATTTTTAAGAATTGGCACTGCTGGCCTCTAGTAGTCCCAGAGTCATATAGGGCAAGAGAACTGTGCTGGACCTCTTGCTACAGTGATTGGTTGCGATTTCACCCCATCAACGTAATCTCCTGGAAGACTCCGCTAGCAATCTGGGATCTCTAGGAGTAACTTGGAGTAAGATATCTAAAACTTAGATAAAGTTGAAACTTGGCAATTGTGTCACCTCTTGATAACTAGTGCAAGGTGCCAGGGCTGATGGTTGCGCCCTCTCAAAGCTTTTAGGTGTGATATTCAAGGCTAGAGTAGGACGGCTAAAATCGAATATCCTATCATATGGAGCCCTCATCAGCTACAATCTTGCATGGTCCACTGGAGGATACTGCACTCTGGAAAAGCGGTTAATGGCTCAGTTATGGTTCAACAGGATACTGGAATGCCCACCAGGCCAGCCAAGGCCGTGGTCTACATTCCCCTGGTGGTGGACAACTTTCCACATTTAGAGTCCTTTGCCTGCCTGGCGTGGATTGCAATACCTTCAGTGCATCTGCCAGTGGGGCGGATGCACAGGAGGCAGAGTAGAAACAACAAATCTCAAAGTGGGAAAATGCTTTCATGCATTTATTGACCAATATGAAGTGGTATAAAAACCCATATATTACAGGGTAACCTGAACTAGTTGAATAATTTCATGGTTGCTTGTGAAATACGGATTTCATCATTTTAATGACAGCCCCTAAATAACTTGGTAGAACTTTAACATTGTCAGGACTACTAAGCATCATGGAGCAAATTATGCAGCTAGGTTATCTAACTTAAGCAGCAAAAAATCATGCAGTATATGCTCAGATAATATTTTCCTCCATTTGAGCTAGAAACAACAGTTTTGGTGAAATCTGCAAATTTTAAAAAGTATGTGGCCAATTATATGGCAAATAGACTAAATCCATAACTATATGGCAAACACAGCAGCCACAGAACCCCATAAATTAACTGACCCAAACCATTGCCTATTGACTTTTCAACAGTTTATTAAAAGAAGATCAAGAGAACCCAAACATACTAATTCCAGTCAGTGCACACTATAAACTGATCGTTGAAGAAAAACGCTTTTTAAGGTACCCACCCTAAAAAATAAATACACAATATAAAAGAAATTACACAACGGATAACGTGTACTATGGTTTAATATTGTCGTCTTGGGGGTTGTGGTGACATTTACACAATTAATGGGCCAAGAGGACCACATCCCCCGGTGCCTTCCTTTTTTATGAAGGCGAGGGGGTGTGCACACCCGAGCCACCACATGCCTAGGGAACCATCCAAAGGACCTTCCTTTCTTCTGAAGGGGAGTGCGCAGAAGCCCTCTCAGAGCCTACAGTGGCCCCAGGGACCCCGTCTTTGAGGGCCCTTGCGTGGTCTCCCTTCCCCAAACAACTTCGGGCAGTGGGGACCCTATCATCGAGGGTCTTGGCGTGATGTGGCCCCCCTCCTCAAGCCACTTAGGACTCATGGGACCCCATTCCTGGGGACTTTTTTTTTTTTTTTTTTTAAAGGGAGGGTAGTGGGCAGAGCCCCTCCCCAAGTCACTTCGGGCCCAGTGGACCCCATCTCCCAGGCCTCAGGTGAGTGCCCTGGGGCACCCAAAAACATTACGATGAATGGTCACTGGGGAGAGGCCCTGGGCTTCAGTGGCCCCAGCCAGCTTCCCTTCAACCATCATACTGGGCGCTGGCGGAAGCTGGCACCTTTCCTTTGCTCCCGCCCGGGTGGGAGCAGCATTTTTATCTGCTCCCGCCAGGTGAGAGCAAAGTGGAGTCCCATGCCTGGGAGAGTGCTAGCAGGGTATGTCCGCACCTTACCAGGCAGGGAACAACAAGTCCAGTGGTGGGCTACCTGGAACACTGTATATTATTGCACCCCAGGTGACGTCCCTGCAGCCGATATCCGCAAGGCCCTCTACCCTACAAATAAAAATAAGTGCCGTCTTAAAGGTTCTCTCAGACGCCCACTGCTGGCACTGCTAAACATTAGGGGTTCCATTAGGGGTGCCACATGCCACATACCAAGGTTGGCTGATCTTTATTACCCCTCATGCTTCTTTCATCCACCACAATTTACCATGATCTTTATTTCACTGTAGCAGGTCCTTTTTTAATATCATGCTTCATCATAGGGGTCTTCCCACTCCGCTACGTGGAACCGCGGGATGACGTTATCTTGAGCGAGGCTGAGTTGACTGGGACAATACAGTAGCGACCCTCTTCCCACCCATCAAAAGGCTCATGGAGCATTGCCTCCTACATATCCTCACATACATTTTAGAAATACCAATTGGGTACTGTATGAAGTGCATGATATTTTGCATTTCTCACTATTCTGTATATAGCACACTATTTAATTCACATCTTGATAGTAACTTAGTGAGTACCGAAGGGATCATTCCCAGTCCTGATGAAGAAGCCTTGATGCTTCGAAACATGTCGACTTGATCAGGAGTATCTGCACATTACATGCAGGACATCTCCGAACCACCCCTTTCAATAGCACCAGCCTCAACAACCAAATAAAGTTTTTCAAGTCCACGAGGCCAGGTCCTTTTTAATTCACTCCTCGCATTCACTTTTGACCCTTCCTCTCACTACCCCTTCATCGCCACATAGTACTGTAATATCAGTGCTCCCGCGTAGTCGCAGGTTGAAGCACGCCCCGTCCCGCAGCGGGGCGGGAAGACCTCTATGATGAAGCATGACACCAAGGGCCATTTTGGTGTGTGAGGTGTATTTAAGCAAACACTGTGTGCGCCCTACCAAGATAGGTAACACATTTTGTTTAACCTCCTTCAAGTTGGATCTCTTTGTTTTGTTCAGATTTGTAGAGGAGGACTTATCCACCTCCAGTGTCCACACTAGACACTACGTCTTCACTCCGCACTGTTTTTTGTAGACCTTTTTTAATATCACCTTTCTTCCTTTGTCACTGTTTTTCCGTCTTTCTCTTTCGCCTTCTTTCCCTTTTTCTGCCTTTATCTCAAAGTCTGTTGATAAAAAATAAGTCCTAATCTCCAAAAATGAGTGTTGCTGAGCCCCTCATGCAACCTCCGTTGCAGATTAAGCATTGATGAGGCATTGATTTAGGCTGTAAAATGCTGATTTATAGTAGGAATTCATATTGGGTGAGAGACTGACCATTTTTTCCCACAAAACCTCTCACTGACTGTCATGCCGGGATGTTGACCAGAGACATTTTATTAAGACTGAAAAGCTGAATCCTTTTCATTCTAAATCTAAATGTATCGAAGGGGGCATGGTCTGGCCACGTACAGTGATGGCCGCTTAACTCCGGAGCTCTGTGTCGAGACGGACCCCGGATGGCGGGAGCGACATCTTTGGCATTGCGGGAGAGACATGTGCAACCCCCCATGAAGCTGTGAAGCCGCGGACATGACTGGTGATGTCCCAGACATGAAGAGAGCCCCTATCCCAGCGGCGCACAGCGGACCGCAGAAGAGCCTGCAGCAGGATCTGAAGCTGAAGCCCACAGTGAGGGGTGACACCCGCCAGGAACGACTGATGCTATTATACCAGCAGTCCATGAGGGGGTTTGAGCTCACCCCCGCTCTACTGGCTACACAATCCCACAAATGGTAGGAACGCCTACCTGTCCCAGCTCCCAGGGAGGTGGGGCCGCCCAGCGGCATGTCCGCAAGCTTCACACTGAGGAGGCTACTCATAGCCCAAACAGGAGGGCCTGGCTACAATATAAAAGAAACACAGGCACACTTGCTGGCTGTCTCCACCCCCAGAAGGACCGTGTGCCCACGGGTCCCGACCACTGGCCTTCACCGTTGGGGACCTGCTGAGGCCTCATAGCTGGCGCCATTCTCCACGCATGTTATCAGCACAGGAAGAACCCCTGATCGAGCCCTCTGATATCACTGACATGGCTACTATCATACCAATGCCCACGGGCCCTGATTGACACTGCAGCTACTGCAACCAGTGAGGTACGATCCCAGGTGGGCAGGAGCGAACCAAGGAGATCACGTCCCATCTGCAACGGGACAATATACCTGAAGGTACCCCTTTCACATGGTCCTCTATACCCAGGAGTGGCACGGGCTCTGACCATTAATATTCCCATCACTACCATCTGCCGGTGGCTGCAGGACCCCAATATGAACTCCACCAGCCACAAATCGGCATGCTGTACGCCGAAGGCCTGCGTCCCCATTAAGGCTGAACCTTGCACAGTACAAAGGGCCCCTGAGGTCCCCAGGCAGTGGGCTCCAGTCTGACTATAGCCACACCGCCCTCCTGCAAGCTGCCTGACAGCAAAGAAAACCAGATGCACCTGCACCGGTTACCTGTGTTTGCATGTCATAGGCCCTGCCCCTCTTCTCACAGTCTTGAATGCGCTGGGCACACCTGGAACCTAGAATCCACGTGAACCCGGTGGTCTCCCGCGCCTATTGCACAACAGGACACACTACAACCCTCCACTGGACACCTGAGCCGGGACAGCAGCAGAGGAAGTTGAGGATTGCCTACCTAAATAGCGGACCTCACCTATGGTCTGGGGATGTCTCCCGGCAAGACAAAGGGAAAGACTGAGCAACAGCTACTCTTTATGGAAGTGGTTAATCAGGCCGTTCCACGAACAGCACCCAGAATGTCACGGCCTCGGAATCAGGCCCATCTCCTTTCAAGGCTGGACTGGGAACCCAAACCGGCCCTGGCAAACAGCTCGGCCAGCCCTGGGAGGGGGGGGGGGGCTAGTTGGAAGCACTACACCTGTCTCACCGCTCCTGCTTTGTTATAGGGGGCTGCTATTGAAACTATGCTGCACAACCGGCCCCCACCCTGGCGGCCACCGGGGAAATGCCCGGAGCCCGCTACAGCCAGTCTGGCCCATATCTCCTCCCACTATGGCCACCGCACCGGATGCGACCATGGAGCAGATACTACAAGAAATCTCAGTCGTGGGCCGTTGGCTTGAGACAACCATCTCCGCCCTCGCCACCAAGACCAAGTCCATCCGTACTGACATAGTCGGATTCCAGAACCACATGGAGGGCCTGACCAGTATGTCTCTGTGCTGGAGGACCACCTCAATACTGTACCAGAACGAGACCAGGAACTCCTATACCCACACAGTAAAGTTAGAGATTTGGAAACAAGGAGCCACTGAGACAATGTCTGCTTTTTCAGATTCCCAGAAAACTTGGAAGGTCCGGTCATCAAATCTTTCCTTGGGGCTACACTCCCGAAACTGACAGGCCTAAGTTTTGACCCCCCCCGTTGGAGATGCAGAGAGCTCACCGTGTCAGACCGCCCCGTCGAGGAGCATCCACGCACCCATGACCCCTTATTGCCTGCTTTTTACGCCACGAACAAGCCCGGTAACGGATAAATGCAGCCTGCACCCATGGCCAGTATATATTTAAGGGACATGAGATCCGAATAGCAGCGGACTTCTCTGAGGAAACCAACAAATGTTGCAAGGCCTTCCTCTCCCTTAGTCCCCTTCTCCGGCAACTGGACATTAAATATGGCCTCTTTGAACCTGCACGTCCTTCAGATCACCAGGGACGGCGCCTCAAAGGAATTCTTTATTCCAGAGGACTTCTGTCATTTCCTGGAAGGTCTCACCCCTCAGGATATGGACACAGTTGCCTCGACTCCTGGAGACAGCTCCACTCGCCATCGCCAGCCCTCCCTACATCCTCCAGCGGACTCCGGCAGAACTCGGGAGGTGCTCTATACAGAGGCAGGGACCTTGATAGAGCTGCTGGCTCCCTTGGAGACAGGACCCAGGTTCTGCAAGCAGTGGTTGCACGTGAGAACATCAGGAACAAGTCGTGCTACCCCTTAAGCTCACCCCTGCCGAGTAGAGTGTGTCCTGAGAACTGGTGAACTGTGACTCCTGTGGCATCCCAGAAGAATGCTCCTTCTTTCTCCACTTAAACCGTCTACGAGACAGGACAGGACCCTTGTACAGGGGGTAACGATGGGGACAGAGCCCTGTTGGGAGACATCGCTTCGGAGCATGGCCTTGTGGATCATTGGCGCCTTTGCTATCCAACAGGCAAGGAATACACTTTCCTGTCATCGTCCACGGTACCCAGTCCAGGCTGGACTACTTCCTTGTATGACAACCCGTGGTGGCGCTCGTCGGCGAATCTCGCATATTGGAGGCAGCTCTCTTCGATCACTCTCCGGTTCAGTTGCCACTCGACGTGGGCCTAGTCTCCCTGGGCCACAAACCATGACGCCTCAATGTTCAGAGATATCGCTCACCCCAGGGCAAGAACCAATTGCGTACACACCTATCTACTTACCTGGTGGACAACAGGGCATCAGTAGACTCCTGCAGGACCTTGTGGGTGTCGCAAAGGCAACCATCTGGGGCAACTGAAAGATGAAGCAGTGGCCAACAAGCAGGCGTCTCTCTGACGTATCGAGCTGGAGGACCAGATTGCCTCTCTCACTTGCCTTGATTCCACCCGTACATCAGTGCCCAATTGCCGCTGACCAGAATTGGCCCATATGGCCCTCAACGACCTCTTCACCTCCAAAGCTGATTACGCCTTCCAAGACCTAAAAGGGAGGCATTATGAACAGGGTGAAGCTAGCGGCACAACTGAGGCAACGAGAGGCTGCAATTGCCATTCCTGCTATCCGATCTGCGACTGGGGACATCTTTCCCCGACCCCAGGACATTGTAATGAGTTTACCTCATTCTACAAATAACTTTACACTGGCCAGCATGGAACGGATATCTGCGTATCTCAAGGGTGTTGATCTACGCGTTTGACGGAAAAAGTCAGAAAGCTATTTGAGGGGGATATCAGTAAAGAGTTAGTAGCAGCAGCCATTGCCAAGTTGCCCTACCACAAGTCTCTGGGTGAGGACGGATTACCTGCGGAATACCTCAAATGGTCCGGAGAGGAGGCAGTTGATACTCTACATGTCGCCTTACAAGAGGCTGAAAGGACGGCCTCCTATGGGCCTCTCTCTAACAGAGCGGTGATCGTGGTCCTACCCAAACTGGGAAGAGACCCAGTCCTTTGCGGCAGCAAATGCCCCATCTCTCTCCTAAATGGGGACATTAGAATACTAGCCAGCATTCTGGCTACACGCCTGAGCAAGGTCATACCCTCCCTTATCCATCATACTGTGGTAAATAAAAATACCGGACTGAATTTCATACGGAATCCTAAAATAAAGTAAAATAGCTCAAAATAACAAGAGGCAGAATCCGTGGTATAAGAGGTTTTCTAAATGGGCTTTATTCCATTCAAAATGGCCGACTCGAGTCGCGGCCTTCAGGTTCCGTCACCACGAGGGTTCAGGAAGTGAAGTACAATAATTTATTGACAGACATGTATTTTTATAATAAGTGCATTACAATGAAACGAATGTAGAAGGCGTAACATTTGATAAGAAGAGTGACAAAACAGGTACGTAATCGAAACTAGGCGTAATAAGGAATAAAAGAAACATGATTGGTTTGCATTATCAGACATAGGTGGATCTATAAGATAATACTTGGCATAGATGCGCGCGCAGCAGCATGACGTGTAATTGACGTGCAACTAGGGGGTGAAGGGGACTTGACATTTAGCTCTACATGTGGAGACGAGAAGTCTGGGGGGTCAAGTCAACCTAATCCCAAATCATATCTACCATCCTATGTTTGGAGAACTATGTTATCCACAAGGAAGGACTCTCGGACAGAATCTAGTCTATACTGACTGTGTGCGTGCACAAACGTCTAAGTGTCTATATGAGATGCGAGGGGCAGAAAACTTTCCATGGCAGCAGGGCTATGAATCACTTGCAGGAGGACGGAAAGGCTGAGTCCTTTGCTTGTGAGCTAAAGGAAATGTTTACCTAAATCACTAGACAGGAATGCATCGGCTGAAGAGCAAAATAGATAATTCGAAGGTGAAATACAGCTTCTTGGCAGGCATGCGAAAACTGGCCGAGGCAGGCACCGTTAGCTGCACAGGGAGTAGGACAAAGTTCATGGATACAGATGCGAGCTCAAGCTGAAGCTGTCAGAGACAGAGAGCAGGGAAAGGCTTTGAGGACAGAATCGGGCCTACTTGCCTGAACTGTAAAAATGGAGTAATTTAGCCATATAAAGTCGGTGGCCTTTTATACTTATGAATCGAATATCCAGCCCTTTGATGGCGGATCTGACAGAGAACATGTTGACGGTAGACACACATATGTTTGCGTCTTAGAAACTGGAACTGGAGGGAACATACATGTACTTGTAACATGCATATAGAACCGTTGGGGTCCAAGATAGGGGACATAACTGACCAGGAAAATCCACATTTCCACATTCCCTCCTTGTCCCCTTCTTGCCCTTCAAGAGATATCAATCTTCATCATTCCATCGATTTGCTCATGGAGCATCATTTCTTCTTCCTTCTTCTTCCGGCATTTTGAACGAGAACTGTGATATGGAATGCATGATGTGGCACACAGACCACAAATCGCTGGTCCACATTGCAGGCATAAACAACAACTGAAGAGCATAAGAAAGCCAATACCTAGGAAGGATAGAACTCTCCATCCCCAGGCTGATATCACACTCCAAAACCACCCGGACCACGTCCAAGTGCCTGGATTTTCGTGTATCTGGCTTACAATCTTATGAAGGCGTGTTATAGCTTTATATACAGATGGCGAATTTTCTGGTATGAATATGCAGCAGCTGGATCCGATGACCCTGCAAGCTCCGCCCCTATCGGCCAGGATGACGTCAAGGACAAGACGATTCTGGAGAACAACAATTCTCATCACTGATTGTTCCTCTGTCAGATTGCCTAGGGCGGCTATAGTCTCGTTTACTACAGCTTCAAGAGTCTTGGTGAGTCTGCGTATCAGCTTACTATTTGATATGGTACCTATATAGGGAAAGATACCTTTATTGAAATCTACATACTTGTCCCATGCCGTCTCAGTATAATCGACAACTGGGAGATCTCTCCGCTCTCTTTTATGTACTAAATGAACATTTCGATAATAATCAGGGGGAGCTAGGAAAACAGGTGGCAAAAGGAATGCTATGTAACAGGTACCATCCCAATCTAGAGGCAGACGCATATATGCCGTCTGACCACATATAAAGTAAGAATGGCGAGAAGCTCTAAATGAAGATTTACCTTGATCACTATATTCTATTGTAGTAACGCATTGGCTATGGCCCATATGTATGGAACCAACTTTTCTTACACATAATTCACCCTTAACTGGAAATACTGACATAGTGGGCAGAATTAGTTCAACTTCGGATTTGACATTCAGAATCATAAGATTAGGCGTAAAATTACCTAATTTATACACTTCATTCTCTAAATCAGTTCCTGTTCTACTGGGGTGACCCTCCTTATTAGGGTGACAGACTTTGAATAAAACTAGATTCAGATTTCCCCATATCCAGTGTTGTTGATAAACTGCTGTGTCTGGGTCTATGGAATTTAATAAACTAAACCATGCTCCACAGGAGCCATTGTGTGTGAACGGATGTGGAAAGAAAGGCAGAACTCCTTTGGTATTCTGATAGGGAGGGAGTCGGCCACACACCCAACAATTGGTGGCATTACTAGTCTGATGGGAATGATGTAACATACTAATGAATGTGTTATTACGCAGCGCAAGTCTATAGGACAACTCATGCGGGGGTAAGTCACTAAAAGAATGTTCATCAGTTATATTGAAAGCACGTTTAGAAACAGGATAATACATATGCAACAATATACTTGCAGTAACTATTAAAAAACTCAAGGAAAACAAAATTAATAAAGTCACAATACAGTGGTTACGCAGTGATTTACAATAAGCATGTCGTTTCATTATGATTCTGGACTCTACATGATTCAGACCTAAGGGATACATGTCGGGACAGATTCAACCGCTTCACCTTGGAGAGGACTTAAACAATCAAATCGTCCGACAGTTTAGATCTGGACCTGAGTTTCTGTTTATAGAGTTCGGTGCTACTGGCCTCAGCCAAAGGTAGCTTTGAGTCAATGGGGGAAGACACACGGGAAGTACTGTTTGTGTCAGGAGGAAGTCCATTAAATTTTTTTATATGGGTGGAATGCACCCATCCTTTTCTTCCTTCGATCTTCACAGCTGTTCTGGTCGTCAGCAGGACCAACTTAGGAAGCCTCCACCTTGGCTCCAGTTGGGTTTTCCGATCAAAATTTCTGATGAGAACATAATCACCGGGAATTACATCATGAGGTTTCACCTCGGTGTTGTCGGGAAAAGCTGCGACTACCTGTGAACGACAAGATTGTAGTGCAGACATCAAGGAAGCCAGGTAATCTGTCAGCATATTACAGTCAACATCAGTTATTTTACGGGGTATAGGCGTCCCCCACATATTCGGTGGTCTACCAAAGATCACTTCATAAGGGGATAGCCCTGTTCGAGAGTGTGCTACCATTCTCATGTAGAATAGCGCAACTGGTAAGGCTACTATCCAGTCCACACCTTTTTCCTGACATATTTTAGACAATCTGATTTTTAAAAGTTGATTATGTCGTTCCACGAGACCTGCTGCCTCGGGGTGTCGGACACAGTGGAATTTCCACTGATATCCCAACAAAAGTGAGACATGTTTCATTAATTCGGATGAGAAAGGCTGACCGTTATCTGAATATACAACACGTGGTAAACCGTACCGTGGGAAGAATTCTCGAACTAGCTGCTTGGCAGTAGTCGGGGCAGTGTAATCTGATACGGGATACGCCTCTGTCCAACGGGAGAGAGCGCAGACAACTACGAGGACATATTTGAATCCTCGACAACGTTCCATCTGAATATAATCCATCTGGAGGACTTCAAAAGGATGGTCAGGAGGCTGAAATCCACCCTGCTCTACGGGAACACTCTTTCCTGGATTAAACTGACAACATATCATACAGGTACGAACTTTTTGTTTAGCTGCTGCTCGTAAATGTTTATTGAACCAAATGTGCTGAATGCTGTCTAGCATAGCCTTCTCTCCTAAATGTGCTGGACTGTGAACTGTAGCTATAATGGCTTGAACCATGGAATCAGGGAGAAACCATACAGATTTCTCCTTCGTCATCCATCCTTGATCTGTCTGGATCCCTCCTAGTTCAGTCCACTTCTTTATTTCTTCTGCTGTGGCATGTGTCTGTATGTCAATTACGTCAAGTGCGGGATCCTTAATTGTCATACACTGTGTTGGTGTCTGAACTATTGGCTTTGTCATGTCTAATGTGCGATTCTGAGCAGTCTGTTTAGCTGTTTTGTCAGCTAAATCATTGCCTTGAGAAATGGTATCAGTAACCTTCGTGTGTGCTTTACATTTCATAATCGATATAGCAGTGGGTAGATGTATTGCGTCTAACAAAGCATGAATGAGGGGTCCGTGCTGAATGTGGGCACCATGGGACGTTAAATAACCTCTCTCTCGCCACAGCACGCCGAAGTCGTGTACAACTCCGAATGCATAACGTGAGTCAGTGTATACATTAACTTTCTTATTTGTGGCTTGAATACAGGCTTGCGTTAGAGCAATAAGTTCTGCTGCTTGGGCTGACAGAGTATCTATACAATGTGTCTCAATAACTTCAGTGTCTGTTGTGACTGCATACGCGGCCACTAAATCTCCTGTACTTGTTCTCATGCACGATCCGTCTACATACAACGTCAGGTCTGGATCTAACAATGGAACGTCTGTCAAGTCTTGTCTAGGTTTCGTCTTTATTTCAATGATTTCAACACAATCATGAGCTAGTGGGTCTGTTCCAATTACAGGTAATAGTGTAGCAGGATTCAATGTATTACACCGTCGGATCTCTATGTGTGGTTGAAACAATGTCAGTTCATAACCGGTAAGTCTTGCTATGGTCAAGTGTTGTGTTTGTGTTCGGTTCACAAGAACCTCTACTGCATGTGGTACTTGAACTGTCAATGGGTGTCCTAATACTATGGCATCGCTTTGTCTGATTGCTAAAGCTGTCGCTGCCACTGATTTCAGGCATGCAGGCAAAGCCTGAGCTACGGGATCTAATGTACTGGAAAAATAAGCACATGGCTTGCGTGATCCTGCTTGATCCTGAGTGAGTACTGACAAGGCAGTACCTTCGCGTTCTGTAACAAAGAGTGTAAAATGTTTGCTATAACATGGTGTTGCTAAAACAGGTGCTTGACATAAAGCTTCCTTTAGGCTTTCAAAAGCTTGTGTATGTTCCTGAGTCCAAGGGAGAACAGTCGATGTGGCTGCCTCCTGTGTGGTTAACTGAATGAGTGGTTTTGCTAGAAATGCGTACTGAGGGATCCACTGCCTACAATATGAAGTGAGGCCTATGAAAGCTCGCACCTCCTTTTGTGTCTGGGGTATTGACATGTTAGCAATTAACTGGATGCGATCTGGTGTAAGCTGCCTTCCCTCCTTGGACAGCGAGTGACCAAGATAAATAACTCGCTGAACACAGAATTGCAGCTTAGAAGGGGACACCTTGTGCCCCTTGTCGGCTAGGAAATGTAAAACCGTCAGAGAAGCTTTTTCACATTCTGACTCGCTTCTCGCGGTGATCAGCAGATCATCGACATATTGAAGCAGTGCAGTATTGACTGGCATGTGGATACTGTCAAGTTCTCGTTTCAATGCTTGGCTGTAGATGCTGGGGCTTTCTGTGAATCCTTGGGGAGCGCGTGAGAATTTAAAGCTGCGCCCATTTAAACTGAATCCGAACAAGTATTGGCTTTCCGGATCTATTGGGACACTGAAAAAGGCATTCTTGAGATCGATTACAGTAAAGAATGTTGCTTCGGAATCAATTGCTGTCAACAATGATGATATATCAGGGACCACAGGGAATTGTGGTACAATACACTTGTTTAGTTCACGCAAATCAATAACCAATCGGTATACTGGCGGAGCAGTAGGATCAGTTCGTTTAAGAATCGGAATTATCGGTGAATTACATACATTGGAGTCTGTTTCTACAACTACTCCCTGGGCAATCAGCTCATCAATGATTTTCAGCAAAGCCACTACAGCATCATGCGGTAACTTGTATTGTCGCATTCGTGGTAGTACCACTCCTGCTTTCAATGTAACTCGATAGGGTGTAATGTTCATGCAGCCAACATCCGTAGGGCCTTGTGCCCATAGATGTACTGGTAAAGTCTGTAGTCGGGGATCCATGTCTCTAGACACATAGTGACCTTTAAAATCACGCAAAAACAACCTTACTCCTTCCGGAGAACAACATATTATGGCTCCTAGTGCTTTCAGAGTTTTAATTCCTAACAGATTTTCTGGGCATGATTTAGTAAGTAATAAGTCTGTAGTTCGTGTCAAAGGTCCTATCGTAAGTGGTAGAGGCTGTGATACTTCATTAACAATAGGTTTTCCCGAAAAACCAAGGGAAACATTTTGAGAGCCTGAGAGGGGTGCCCCTGGAACTTCACTACGTTTTATAGTTGTTCGACTTGCCCCTGTATCGAGTAAGAATTTTCTATCTTGACCTAATAATTCACTATGTACATAAGGTCCTTCTTGATCTACAGGAATCTCGATAAGCGGTAAGTCAACTTCCCTCTCTAGGCTGGTTCATGCGTAATGCTGATATTCAGGGTATTCATACTGTGCAGTCTGATACATTTGTCGTGTTGTTGTTTGTGTGGCAGGAGCAGGCAACGGTGGTGCAGCTGGCACAAACTGTATGGGTTGCTGTGAGGCTGGCATGGACTGTTGCTGAACTGGCATGGACTGTCCATGCTGCATAGCTCCTTGTTCATTCTGATCTTGTCTAACTAATCGTGGTCTCTCTTTTGCAATACCCGTAGCTATATTACGTTTCAGGACTGGACAATCGTGTACATAATGGCCTAGTTGTTTACAGTAATTGCAGGTTCCTTTTACAGGAACTGCAGAATCACCAGAATGTGTCACACCCTTTTTGTGACCATCTGCTGGTACTGTCTGAGAAACTAGCATTTTCATTTTTGTATCCTTCATGCGTCTATGCTCGTGTTCTTGTTCATCCCTAATTCTATTGTGATGATACTGTAACATTTGTAGCATTTGCGACGGAGTGTTACTTTGCCAGGTACTCTCGAATTTCAATATTCTATTCTTTACTGGAGGTAATGCATTTTCCACTAATTTTGTCACAAATAAATGTGGATATGAATCACTACTTGCTTTTATACCACTATTTATACCAAAACATTTTTCAAATCGAGCATAATAATCGCTTGTGTCTTCATCTTGCTTTTGTTTGCAGGCTGTGATTGCACCCCAATCTTCCTTTTTTGTAGTTAATAAACGTGGCAGTACCTGTACTAGTAAACCTGGTAACAGTTTAACTTTATCCCCGAGCCCTGAACCTGCAGTTCGGCCCCTTTCTTCCTCTGCTAATGCTGTCCAGTCTATCTTTTGGTCTCCCACTTCCCACTCTTTTTCTTTCAGTTTTTCATAAATGCCAGCAGGCAAAAGCACCTTTAATATCGTCATAATATCAGGAAAGGTGTACTCTCCCATCAGTAACATGTCTTTAATTTCTCGGTGGAAACCCGCTGGGTCTTTGTCATGACTAGGTACTACTTTCTTCATTTCTAATAATTCCATTTTTGATATGGGTGTGTAAACAAATACACGGTGAAACTCATTGTCTTCGCCTTTTATTGGGTGCACTTCCCGTAAAGGATTTTGTCTATCCATATAGTACGGCGTTCTTTCTCTGTGGGGCAGCGAGAGAGAATCCGGACTTACAAAAAGGACATACTGTTTACGTGACACTAATATCTCTTTAATTAGCTTGTTACTAGAACCTCTCCATCTGTTCGTGAGTAGTTCCGTTAATATATCAGGTAAAGGACCAGGGTCAGCATGTTGGCTCTTATATAATATGAGGAGTTGCTGAATCATATAGATTCCAGCTAAACGTTGTTCATCTGTACTGAGATTAAAAAACGTGTGTGCTACGGTCTCATCACCGTATTTTTCAGGACTGTCAATCCAGTGAACGGCTGATCTGGCTAATTCTTGCTCATCCATGGAATCGAGGAGGTGGTAACCCCTTCGTTCTCGTAGTATCTTGTCTGCGGCTTGAAACGAATGTTCAGGAGACTTCAGATTTATTACAGGCGTCGGATACGTTCTGCTATTATTTGGACATACAGAGTGTATGGGATCAGAAAAACATCTAGTACTTTCACAGTATCTTCCTCTGCCTACATAGGCTATGGTCTCTGACTGTCTTGCGGAGTTCCCTGATTCGGACACTTCATCTTGCTCAAACTCGTCTGTTCCCAGTCTTTCTTCATGAATACGCTCTATTTCTTTACGGATTTTTCGGCACATGGCTATTATACAATTTTGCTTATCGTGTCTCCCTTCTGATATATTCTGACTCCATCTTGTAAGAATAAGCATTGCATTCGGGTCTACCCCTGGACGATCTTGATTTCTGATTACACAGTTTATGAGGAAACGTAACAGTTCCCCCTGTATCTCTACTTTCTGGAATTCCATAGCTCTGTTAATACATCCTGGATCTCGTCCTGTTTGAACAAAATGATATATGTTATCTAGATGCGTAATCATCCCTGGTAACCTCGCTAAATACTCTGCGGCTCGTCTGATACGTAATGATGCCAGGACCATTTCATCCTCTTTACCAACCACCGGGTCATATCTACAATTTACAAGGAGTTCCTTAAGCGTACGTTCACTTACGAATTTAGGTGTACGTGAATGTGCTGACTCTTGAAAGACAAGTTTATTTATTCTAGGTGGTGTAAAAGTACTGCTAGCACCTCCCGTGGCCCTATCTGGGGCGTCGGGTGTGAATGGGTTCGTTGAACGTGACACAGCAACTATGGGCGTCGACGCCCCTGTAGAATCGACTGCGGAGACAGATGCGGAAACAGATGTGCTTGCCGAAGCTTGCGTCGGGACTTGCTGTTGCACGGGTACAGATACCTGATCCTGACGTTGAACCCCTCCGCCAGACGGTCTATGTGGTGTGGCGTTAGCATACTCGGGGGCTGCATCGTCTAGATATGAGGAAAGAAAAACATCTTCTGCGGTTCTGGGATGCCCTTTTGGATGTACCTTAATTGGAAATAATGGGGGTGGCAAGTCTTTTGGCATCTCTGGATCAGCCTTAGGTAGTCCTTCGGCTAGAAGGGGATACATACCATTCATAAGAGCATTTCTTTGTCTATTTACTTGTTCTGATCTCACTCGGATACCTTCCTCAATTAATAGATTTTCTTGAACTTTATTTGAACTTTCTTTACTCCTCTCTTCTTGTCTACGTGCTTTTTCTGTTCGTCTATGAGATTCTTTACGCCATAACTCAACAGCGTCTTCCTGTGACTGTCTGACCTTTCTTTTCCATAACTCTTCCTCCACTTTCATGATGCACTCTGCATCCCAGGTTCCCGCTGCGGGCCACCTTTGACTTTCCGGTAATCCCTTGGTATAATCTACCCATAGATCAAGAAACAATATGGCATCTAAGCCATGTTTATGGTACATAAAATGCCCTGGAGTGTCCCTAGGAGGAATAGGAACTGCTTCTTCAAGCACCCCTTTTCTAGTAGTAATCTGTCTTAACTTCGAGAAGAGCGGCATATTTACAACTGATCTGATACTTACTCTTGAATTTTCTTAATACGAAAAACACAATAAATGAACAGTGAACAATGAACAGTCATTCATACCACAATATGCAAGACATTTTCTGAATACTTTAAACATTAAACATTAAACATTATAACAATGATCGACAATGATGACAGTCTGCCTAACTAATCACCACGCTGAATTCTTGACAATAACTAAATACTTCGGAATACTTGATATACTGCTAAACAGTACATATACACTGCTAAACAGTGCAGACCGGATTTGTGTACCCAAATCCGTCTTGACCGGCACAACCTATGTGCGCGTCAACACGCCTCCCCGGCGATGGTACTCACCGAGTAGCTCCTTGAAACGGAAGGCCTCAGAGAATGGACAGGACTCGATAACTGCGGACAGCGGACCCTCTGGACGTCGGGATTTCGGAAAACCTGGTGGGCCTCAGTATACCTCGGATCTTGCTCTCTCAGCTAGGCTCTGGTCGGGATACTTCGCACTTCTCACCGCCTCGTCTGGGTTGATCGCAGCCTCAGTCGCCCCCGCTTGACCGGAGGGAGCTTACAGGAAATCCTGCTGGTACGCGTTTATGGTCCGTCCAGCTGTGGCAGGAGACCGGGCCTGCAACGCACCGCCGGCGCGTGAGATGAGAAAGTGTCCCTATTCGGGCGCCATTATGTGGTAAATAAAAATACCGGACTGAATTTCATACGGAATCCTAAAATAAAGTAAAATAGCTCAAAATAACAAGAGGCAGAATCCGTGGTATAAGAGGTTTTCTAAATGGGCTTTATTCCATTCAAAATGGCCGACTCGAGTCGCGGCCTTCAGGTTCCGTCACCACGAGGGTTCAGGAAGTGAAGTACAATAATTTATTGACAGACATGTATTTTTATAATAAGTGCATTACAATGAAACGAATGTAGAAGGCGTAACATTTGATAAGAAGAGTGACAAAACAGGTACGTAATCGAAACTAGGCGTAATAAGGAATAAAAGAAACATGATTGGTTTGCATTATCAGACATAGGTGGATCTATAAGATAATACTTGGCATAGATGCGCGCGCAGCAGCATGACGTGTAATTGACGTGCAACTAGGGGGTGAAGGGGACTTGACATTTAGCTCTACATGTGGAGACGAGAAGTCTGGGGGGTCAAGTCAACCTAATCCCAAATCATATCTACCATCCTATGTTTGGAGAACTATGTTATCCACAAGGAAGGACTCTCGGACAGAATCTAGTCTATACTGACTGTGTGCGTGCACAAACGTCTAAGTGTCTATATGAGATGCGAGGGGCAGAAAACTTTCCATGGCAGCAGGGCTATGAATCACTTGCAGGAGGACGGAAAGGCTGAGTCCTTTGCTTGTGAGCTAAAGGAAATGTTTACCTAAATCACTAGACAGGAATGCATCGGCTGAAGAGCAAAATAGATAATTCGAAGGTGAAATACAGCTTCTTGGCAGGCATGCGAAAACTGGCCGAGGCAGGCACCGTTAGCTGCACAGGGAGTAGGACAAAGTTCATGGATACAGATGCGAGCTCAAGCTGAAGCTGTCAGAGACAGAGAGCAGGGAAAGGCTTTGAGGACAGAATCGGGCCTACTTGCCTGAACTGTAAAAATGGAGTAATTTAGCCATATAAAGTCGGTGGCCTTTTATACTTATGAATCGAATATCCAGCCCTTTGATGGCGGATCTGACAGAGAACATGTTGACGGTAGACACACATATGTTTGCGTCTTAGAAACTGGAACTGGAGGGAACATACATGTACTTGTAACATGCATATAGAACCGTTGGGGTCCAAGATAGGGGACATAACTGACCAGGAAAATCCACATTTCCACAATACACAGGTTGGCTTTGTCCCGGCCGTTCCTCAAGAAACCATCTCCGCACCCTGGCCCACACTCTACCGCAAAGGACCTACCGGAGGATGTGGTAGCCTTCTCCCTAGATGCAGAAAAGGCAATTTAATCGCATCGACTGGGGTTACCTCTTCGCTGCTATGAAGCACTTCGACCTGGGACAACAGTTCTTCTCCGAGGTCTGCCTACTTTATGATTGCCCCATGGCTCACATCAACTGTGGCGCGTTCCTCTCGGACCCCTTTAGAATCCAGAGAGGCACGCATCAGGGCTGCCCACTCTCCTCCCTCTGGTTCTTGCTGGCCTTGGATCCCCTGGCCTCTATCATCTACCACTCGCACACATAGCAGGTATACCCATCGCGGGCAGCCTCTCAAAAATATATTTATATGCAGACGATATCCTACTCACCCTTAGAGACCTCTCACGTTCACTTACGGCATTACTAAAAGTCATTGAAGACTTTGCGGCCGTGTCAGGCTACAAGGTGAATTGGGACAAAGCAAGGCTCTCCCACTCTCCTTAGGCACCACGAGGGCAGCAATTCATGGTTACCCCTTCCGCTGGAAATAATCACAACTTAAATAATACCTCGGGTCCTGGTTAACAGAGGCTTGGAAGGAATGGTTGTAGATAACCTGACACACCTGATCGCGCTGATGAAATCAGACTTCGACAAATGATCCCTCCCGGGATTCTCCATGTGGGGCAAAGAACAAGCTTTAAGAACGGTCACATTGACACGCTTTACCTATACCTTGGGTATGTTGTCCATCATGGTGCTTCTAACTATTCTGCGCCTCATAGATACTCGAATACGGGCCTTCGTTTGGGGTTCCAACCGCCCGCGCTTAGCTGCGTCCAAACTCATGATTCGCGGCTCCTGCGGTGGCCTGGGCCTACTGTATGTAGAACACTACTCCTTAGCACTGCATCTCTCCCAGCTAGCCTATTTGCTCCTAGAAACTCCAGATGCCCCACAGTGGATCACAATGGAAGGATCACTCCTCACTTGCGGCAATGGCTTTGGTCCCCTTTACAGGAACTACACCCCCAACTATCTCCTTAGCACTCTGTGATACAAGCTACCCTTAAGGCATGGCACCGTGCGCATTGCTTTTTGGGCATAAACCACTGCCTACATGCCAAGGCACCGATTTCGGGCAATGGCAGTATCCGAATATATGACCAGAATCTCCACTGGCCCAGATGCAAGGCAGTGGGCATACGGACCCTGGATCAGGTGCTACTGAACAGTGACTTAAAGCCCTTTGCTCAGCTATGGGAGGAATTTGGGTTACCCCACAGCAGGCCTGGCAGCACCTGCAGCTACAACACTGCCTGAGGCGATGTCTTGGTCCTCGCCCTTTGGCCCTGCAATCCTCGCCGATAGTGGATGATCTGTCGGTATGGGGCGAAACACGGGAGGGATGTCGGGGCTTTATACTACCCTAACGAACCACCTGTTCTCACAACCTCTTTTGCACAGCTTCCGCGAAAAACGGCAGGCATGCCTATAATATACCGTTAAAGAAGAGGACTGGATGGAAGTCGTAGCGGTCTTGGACAAGGGAACCCGTGAGGCCCGGCTGAAATTGTGCCTGTTTAAGACCCTACATGATTGGTATTGGACCCCTACGAAGCTACAGAAGGCAGGTCTACTGCCACACTCTAGGCGTTGGAGATGCAGAGACACGCGCTACAACCTCCCCCACATTCTTTGTGAATGTCCTTCTATTTAACCTTTCTGGTCCTATTTTGGAGACACCCTGGGAGAGTCAATACCCCTCCGCCTTCCCCTCACCCCTACTGTCATCCTCCTGCAAGATATCAGGGACTCCTCAGAGATTACTCACCCACAACGCCACCTCCTACATATGGCACGGTCGACAGCTAAGCTCTGGATCCTTCGGCAATGGAGGTCACCCACTCCCCCATCGCAAGAGGACTGGATGGTGGTGATGATGATCCAAACAGCGTTATCTACGGCATGCAGTACCAGGCGGAGGTGTTTGCACAGACATGGGCCGCCTTTCTTCAGGAGGTCACACACTAATGTCCTATCCAGATCCCACCGGACCACCACACAGACTGCGACAACTGCTGGTAGGCACAGCCCCCACGTTCTCCCCCACTTCCACATCCGCCACAGGTACTCCCGCACGTCCACCCACACTTCCCTCTCTTTTACCCTCCCCCCTCTCTTGCCCCCCTTTGACGCACACTTCTCACCTCCCTTCCCAGCTTTTTTCCTTCTCAACCGCTCCCTTTCTCCCCCATACACCCCTCCCTTTCCTGCCCTCTCTCCTCCACCCCTCCTCTCTCTCATCAACCCTCGCCCCCCCCACCCATCTCCCTTCCCCCACCATCGGACACGTAGGCCGGCACCTGTCCCTTCCAGCCGATATGGACAGCCATAACCACGCATCCAAAACCTGGGGCACCGATCTCCTCCTTAGGGATGAAACCCATGCAGTACCCAATATATTCATCTATATCGACCCTCAGAATCAACCCCCTCATCATACCATACCCTATTCTCCCCCCAATAGCTATCATGGACATCGACGCCCGAGAGCTACGGTACTCCTCTTGTGCGGATCTAACAAGCATCATGCTTCATGCAATAACCTCCATTTTGCATTATGTTGCACGCTTGCTGCACTGCTGTGTTTCTTTTTGATACCAAATAAAAAATTACAACACAAAAATAAATCTAAAGGTATCCGCTCAATAGCTATCACAAGGTCAGTTTAAAAAACAATTTGGTTAAGGGCAATGTGGCTAAAAACCCAAAGCCTTTCACCTTCTGCACAGTGCTCTAGGGCACATGAGAGATTGTGCACTGTGGAGAAATATTATTCTCCACATCAAATCAACTAACACAACAC
Organism: Triturus cristatus; assembly: GCF_964204655.1. Taxonomy (NCBI): domain Eukaryota; kingdom Metazoa; phylum Chordata; class Amphibia; order Caudata; family Salamandridae; genus Triturus; species Triturus cristatus. The sequence continues at coordinate 338,265,059 of NC_140591.1, read as the reverse complement.
ATATGTAAGTCCTTATGATGCTTTAAATCACTGAAACTATGTGCTAGCAATTCAGAATGTACTCCTCCCACTATCATCTCAATGACCTGGCACATGCCAGTATCATTCCTGCATTGACACTAAAGGGAAATGCCATTTATGAAGATCTCACAGTGGATAACGTTTGTTCAGCAGGAACAGCAGGCAGCTGTCTAGGGTAGATGTCCCAATCCCAAAGGTCTAAAAACACGTGGAAAAAAAAAATAATTCAAACTATTATTAACTGCAAGGTCTCCACCTATGCGGATATTGAAAATCTGGAGGGGGTAGCAGTCATATGGCAGGTTTTTGCTCCCTTGCTTTCTTTAAATGCCCTTCATTTCATTTACACGTAGAATCTATATGTTTTACAGAGTAGTAAACATTGTAGGATAGGGTAAAGACGTCTCTAAGTGTCACAGTTTAACGGATACTGTACAATACAGACTTTACGGTAAGCATGCTTTTTTCAATAAGAATGTGATGGCTCACCTGGAACTGCTCATCGGTGCTCTTCCTCAATGCTTCCTCAAACCGCTTAGCTCGGTCCCTTAGAGAATGGCTTTGGAATGTTAGGGTATCAACCTGGTCCTGCCAAGAAAAGCAGAAAAGCAGATTAGGGTCCTTGGCATACCTGTGCGCAGAAGCTTTGGAACAGCATCACTATTTTGTCTAGGGCACGCACAGTAGAAACCCCTGCTTGTAAAGACTTTAATAAGAGGCTTGAAAATGATCCATTGAGTTTTTATTGGGGTGTGTGAAATTCATGTAATTTGCATCCGTGTAATTATTTGACATTTCAGGAAAATCACACACAATTATGCAAAACCGACATTTTACATTATATCTTAGCATGAAATGCATTCTTGCGTTCATTTCATACCTGAGGACACACTTTGCGTTAAAAAAAACAGTTAAAAACCACAAGTGCTTCACACAGGACCTGCTCTAATTTGGATAAATTCAATTTTTGAAGTGCGCTAATTTTTCATCACAAACTGCATGATTACACAACCTGGCATAAAAATCTAATTTTCATGAATTTCTGCGTAACAAGCGTTACACAAAATTACACGATATATACCAGAATAACAGAAATTTTCCAGGGCCAATTTAAATGCATTTCTAAAGAATGAAGTCAAGATGCATACCGATATCATTTTGGAGCAAACAGAAGAATCTCTATCATAGATAAACAGATCCCAGTTCTAAGGAGGCAGCCCACACTTCATCACCATCACAAACTGTGGATTGATATGGCACACAGAGAACCAGTTGATCATTATTTAGTAGGAAAAAAATGTGCTAAAATATAACTGTAAAAATCAATGGCAGAGCCGCTCCCATCCCGGACCATCTTAGGGATTTCGGGGGCCCAGGGTCAAACCTATTTTGGTGCCCCTGATCCCAACAACTTTGAATTTATGATCCATTTGTAGCTAAAACACGCCCATTGATCATACACTGAGTTAAGCAATAGTAGAAGAAAGAAGACAATTGACAGGCCTTTGCTTATTTAAAATCCGCACCCGCGCCCTTTAACGCCCCTCCTTTTCGTCAGTTTCCTTGACCCCCAGAGTGGCATTGAAGTGGACCATGGGCAGCCGGGTATGAGGCTGTGGGATTCTTGCAAACATTCTGTGACCAAAGCAGTATAGGTAGTTATTAAAGCTGGACAATTCGGATAAATTAATGAGGGGGTCTGCCCTGACCAAATAACAAGGGGCCCCTTCAAAAGGTGGCGGCCCTGGGCCACAGCCCACTTTGCCCATTCCTTAAAATGTCTCTGCTCGTATCATGGGACAGGCTTAAGTAGAGTGTACATCCTTTTCACAGCTTTGAGAGTATCATTGGGTATTCTATTTTAGGACCACCTGTTGTGCTATTAAACAGTCTAAGGAAAGATTTATTATTTTATGGATCAATGCTATGAAGCAACTGTGGAGCTGCGGTGCAGAAAGGGAAGAAAGCTGCACCGAGCCACGCACAACATTTCCACCATAGAGCCTACCCTTCCAGTAACAATTCTCTGCTTAGGGAAATTGTAAACCAATCCACACATTGGTTGAGTGCTGTACAGAGCAGCAAAAAATGCAACGTGTTGAATATTCAGAGGAATAAAAACATTTCTCCAAGTTCAGGCCTACTTAAAGAAGGCATTACTTTTCTTTATTCAAAGCCCGGTCTGGCTCTCTTAGTAGATTGGGCTGTGCGTCTATGGGTGCTAGTTCTGTAATGCCCCTATTTCCACCGAAGCAGCACCCAAATAACACCCCCTTGAAGCAACTTGGCACAAACCAGCGAAAAATGCTATTTGTGATGAAACAAATGCATCTTTCATCTTTTGCACTGGAACGTAAATACCCTAGCAAGAGCTTGCACCACTTTGCATGACTTACCGCCGGTGAAACCCCTTAATAAATCTGTTCCTAGTCCTCATTTTAATGATTGTCCCTTTTAATCCTCCTTTTAGTTAGGGTACCAGTTCTCCAAACAAGTAAGGAGTAATACAATAATAAAAAAATTACAAAAATACATTAACTGCATGATGAGCTCGAAGTGGAGCCGACCATACCCTCCAGAAATGTGGATCCTATAGTAAGGAGAGGCCTGATTATGAAGCATGCCACCTCGTGGGTGAGATCCTCTGTCCTCTTAAGGAAAAATCCCACAGAGAACTCATATCCAGACCGTTAATAACGAATACACTTAGTTATCTTCCCAGAGCCCAATACCCTTGTGTGGCCACCTCCGTGCCAGCCCATTAGTGGCTCCGGGAGCTCACACAGTGGAGTCAGCTTTCCACTACCTGGGAAAACTAGTGCTTTCTGTAAAACATTTGGCTATTATGCAAAGAAAATGCTGAAAGGTTAGAGAGTACACAATGTAAAACCTTCAATTGATAGTTTCAAAGAATTCCACCTGCTGTGTTACCCCTATGAATTTAAGCTTCCACCACCTGGAAATCAAAACACGTCTAGAATATGGAGAAGACAAGGAGAAGAAGAATATCACAGTAACTCTGTCCGCCCAAGGAAGGACTGAGGGCTTGAACTGAACCTCTTCTGGAACCCACCACTCACACACCCATACAGCCACTCATACACCCACTCACAGACCCTCAAAACCACTCACACGGACATTCACACACCCACTCACACAGCCATTCCCACACCCACTCAAAGACTATACAGCTAGTCACACATGCACACACACACCCTCCACACTCACACAACCAGACTCACACCCCCTCACACACCCAGTTTGCATGGATGTTATAGTTAGGAAATAGCATTAAAAAGGTTACAGGTATGTTATAGTTAGGAAATAAAATTGAAAAACACTTAGAAATTCACTGAAAAAAACAAAGCTTACAGGGAAGTTATAGATAGGTTAAGATTTTACACATACAAAACCATATAAATTCAGCAGTTACAGTTATCTCAAGTTACTGTAACTCGTGCCCCAAAGTATCTACTACTCATGCCCTCGAAATGCACTGCTATTTACCCAACATATAACATCACTCATGACATCTTCTATGACATCAGTGATAATATAATTGCAACATTTGCAGTGAAATTATTGATGAAAAAACTGTGCATGGCAGGGGCACGAGTTACTTGAGATAACTAGAACTGCCAAATTTCTATAGTTTTAGACTGCTGATACCATAATACTTTGCAGCATACGTCCGAGAAGGCGCGAGATCTTGCCCACATGGGCGGGACCCCTTGTAATAAATAGCAGGTGTTCTGAACCACGCTGTGTTTGTTGCATGATTGAAAGGCTCTGGAAGAAGGATTTACATCCGAAACGCGTCAGCCTACGAAGCCAGTTGTAATGTCAGCATGAAAAGCAGGAGCCTGTTGTTGACCTCACTGCACGAGGTAACGTTATCCTGTGGGCATTCTCACAACAGGCAATCTGTGTTTGTTGGATATATCTATAGATTTGTAATAAGGTGATATTAGGTTTTTGACGGAGTACCAGTTGCCAGAATCTAAAGCAGGCCCATAATCCTGTAACAGCCTCTAGACACATGAAGCAAAAACTTGCAATTTCATTACAAAAAAAGGTAGGAGATACGAACCTGGAGGGAGAGACGCATGTTTTCAAAGTTGTCTTCCAGTGTCTTCTTTTCAAGCTCGTGGTTACATTTCAGCTCTGGGAAAAGGCGAAAGAAGTGCACAGATAATATTTAGTGAGTACATGATGTCTAACGAGTTATTCTTTTCCTAATATCTCTTTCTATGACAATAAATCACAGTTTTAGGGGCTTTTAACACGGAGGATGGCAGTGTGATGTTAGCGATGAACGTTTTGGAGTTACAAGTGCTGGTAACTTTGCTTCTAACCAGGGTTGACAATGGGATGCATGTCAAATATTGCCTCTCTTGATGAATATAAAAGGCGGCAATGACCAAACAATTAATTTATTTAAAATTTTAAAAAAATCAAACACTGAAATAGAAAAACTTGGCATGTCTGAAGACAAATGTCACCGGTGGTGTGTTCTGCAATTGTTACTTGGGCATGAGGCGGACCAGACTACTGAGCCTGGCACAGGCGGCAAAACTACCTGCACATTCTGCATCAACAGATCGCTTGAGCATGGGATACAGCCCTATATGCTAGGGGATGCTAATTGGGGGAAACGAAACACATGATCTGTGTATGTATTCTATCTTGTTATTTACGTGTACATAAATACATGTTTGGATTACTCCGATGATGTTCTGTATTTATCCAGCAGAGGGCACTATAGACCTGTGCTTTAGGATTAAATGAAAATGCAAGCACTGCAATAGCTCGTTCTCCTCCTTGACGTATTGGTCCAGTTTCATATTTCTGTGGCGCATCACTGAACATAAAACGGTGTCCCGGAGTGCAGATGTTGGTCGTGGCCACATTTGCTGATTGGCGAGGCAATTTGCAGTGAGTACATTCTATGGCAGGTATAACACTGAGGGAATGAAGTATTTTCACCAGTACAACTGTTTTATAAAAGCACTACAAAAATGAGCAAGGGCCTCTTATGTACATTTCTAGGGGCAGACGGGAAAATGCATATCCTTAACCGACGTGTGTTAGAAAATGGAGTCATATTAATGACATTACGTACACAACTATGTAGGACTATAATTCATGTGCTGGGTCTAAATTTCAGAGTAATGTTCTGTGAAATTCTTAGAAATTCAGAGTAACGTGATGTCTCACTACTTACACTCCTGCGTCCTCTGGGATGTCATCTAAGCCATCTCTCAATTTCAGTGAGGTTCATATAGTTCAGTACTCGCTGAGCTTTAATGTAATCCTAACATATTAGGGTAGAGTTAAAACCCGATGCCTGCCCGATATCCATTGCTTGTGGTCATGACCACATTAACAAAATGATTACTTACGGGTAGGAGTAGTTTTGCAGCTTGTAAAATGTTCAGATTGACATGTGCATCATTGTGCCATCTAGTGGTTGGGTTTAGAATTCTCCTCTTGCAGTCTTCTTTAGGTGGAGCCTGGGCAGCGCATGCGCTGCTCTGCGGCATGCTGTACTGGAGTATGTAATAGAAGACCCGCCCACACTCCGCCCATATTTGTCATTGGCTTGTGTCATTGTCCTTCCTAAATGCTGGCGTGTAATTTGTTATTAGGCTTGTTAGTCCCCCCTTGTCTTCATTTGTAACCTCCCATGAGGACTGGCCCTTTTACTTCGGTTGTTACATGGTACGTCTTTTTTAGTCTGTAAGCATTGTTTTCTTTAATGAGTTTCTCCTACTGCGGAACAACATGCCTTCCTATAACATTCAGCGAGCCATGCGTGCTTTCACTTTCCGAGCACTGGGACAATGGTGGCCCCTTCTGTGAATAGGTCTTACAAGAGTTTGAGCTATTGGCATTGTAAATGACAATGCCTTTTATTTATGTGTTAATTAGCAAATCAGATCAATAAAAGGCATTGTCATTTACAATGCCAATAGCTTAACCTCTCGCAAATGCGAGACCTATTGCATTGCAAATGCTTGTTTTTGTTGTTGTTTGGTTTTGTCTCTTGTTACCATTTGGTGCCTTGTCTGTCCCTCTCCTGACATCAGACACCTGTCCCAAAAGCCCTTCTGTGAGGTCACCATCTTCAGATTTTATTCCCCAGTTGACTGGGGTGTGTTCTGAATTTCAAATTGGCTTTCTGTTGTTTTTAAGATTTGCCTTAATTTTTTTTCCTTATCCTTGTTTGCCTTGTTTCACCTCATTTCCTGGGAAGGAGGGTGGGTCACATGTGAATCCAGAAAATTCTTCAAGCTGTAAAACTACTCCTACCTTTAAGTTAAAGTTTTTTTCTGGATTTTCACGCTTTCAATTGCCTTTGTAGCAATATCTTTGTTTATTGTGGTGGTTGGGTTTGAAATTAACTTCAACTTGCAAACACATGGTTTAGTTTTTTTTGTCTCACTTGTGATTCACTTGGATAGCTACGCAATATTGCTTTGTAAACGTATGGACTGAAGACCATGTCGCTGACTAGGTAGCTGCCATGCATATGTGACTTAATGGGTAGTTTGCTGAGAAGGCTATGGTGGCTTCCTTCTTCCTTGTTGAGTGCGTTCTTGGCTTTGTCTCCAATTGTATGCCAGTCTTCTTGTGACACATTTATATAGTCTTAGCTATCCTTCTAGCAATGGTATCCTTAGTTACTGGTAGTCCCATGTTCTTGAATGCGAAGGATACAAAGAACTGGCTTCCTTTTCTGACAGGTTTTGTTCTCTCTAGGTAGTACATTACCACTCTACATACATCTAGCATGCACAAGGTCGTTTCAGCTTGAGTCTTTGGCACCTGGAAAATACTTGGTATTGGGATCGTTTGGCTCATGTGAAAACACGATATGACCTTTGGTAGAAAATGTGGGTTAGTCCTCATGATGACCCTGTCCTTGTGTATTTGCAAGTATGATTCCTGGGTGGTAAGCACTTGTAAATCTCTTACCCAGCGTAGTGATGTCATTGCAATTAGGAAGGCTATTTTTAGTGTCACAAATTTAAGTTTTGCTTTGTGGAGTTGTTGAAAAGGGTCTCTCGTCAGTTCTGTTAGCACCACATTTAGGTTCCAGATGAGTACTGGTGTGCATCTTGGTGGGAGAATTCTCTTACCTCCTCTAGAACATTTTGACCACTGGTGCATTGACCAAACTTCTGCCTATGTGACTCGTAGTCTAGGCCTCTATCGTTATCAGCTGAACCTTCAGCGAGGCATAGGTCAGTTTGCTATCCAGTAGATGTTAGGTATCTGATGACGTGGTGTCCTGCGTCCTGCTTCTGAAAGGCTAGACCTTTGCCACCACCTCATATACCTTTCCCATTAGGCTGTGTAGCATTTCCTTGTAGTTAACCTTTCTGCTTTCCTTAGGACTTCCATTGCTCATCCACGTCTAGAAAGCCCTCCACAACACCAGACCAGCATACCTCAACGACCAACTCTACCAAACCTCCAGACAGCTACACTCCACCTCTCTCTCCCTTGCACAAAGCCCCGCATCCACAGAAGCAAGACAGGAGGGTATGCTCCTTCATCGCCACCAAAAAACTGGAACAAACTTCCTCTACACATCAGAACTGACACGTCACTCCTCAACTTTTGCAAGAAATTGAAGATCATGTTGTTCAACTAGGAGCAGGGCATTGCCTTCGCTCCTCCTCCAGTGGCTGAATACCCTCATGGGCGATAACCTGCGCCACACAAATCTGCATAACATAACATTGTTCTTCCCAGAAAACCTAATTGCCTGAATTCTATGTCCTCAGGAGCTATGCTGCCAAGCTCAGAGTTTTGGGTTGTGGGTGAAGAACATTTCCCTTCCTGATGGATACCACGTCATGAGAGACTGGCAGTGTTTGCATGTTGCCTTGTGCTGTCTCTGTTAGATTGCAAAAACAAATTTGCCTTGCACACTGGGGCAAGGCAAAAAAATGGTAAGAACAGATGACACCATTAAAAAAAAAATTCAAACCCAAACACTAGATGACAGAATAATGCACCGCATGTGAATTCAGATAAAGTTCACGCTGCAAAAACAGATGTTACATAGCATTCAATGACTTCCTGGGGAGACACCCATAATGTATCAGAGTTCTTGTGTGGCCTTCAAGTTAATATGCTAGGATACTATAATGTATTGGGCCTGTGGAAATCAGGGGTTACTTGAATTAGACTGTGACAACCAGAGCCTTTTACCACTTGCTACCTGGGGCTTACACTTACTATGAAACCCTACACTGAGCAATACCTAATCCTCTTTAGCACATGGCCCTAATGGTGGCAAAGTTGAGAAGCCCAAGGCTTACTCAGGGAAGTGATGGCATTAAGACACTCAAAACACAATAGACCCCCCCAATAGCAATCAATAAATCAATGTCTAGCCAGTGTTTTTATTCTGGAGATCAAAAACACTTACTTGTGCACACAACACATTAGTGTACATAAGACTCAGATGTTAAACCATATGGTAAATATGGGGTCTTGTGCTACTGGGAGAAGAACTCGTGTTGTTTCACTTCAGAATGATCCCAATCATTGATGCTGCAAAATAAACCTTGGTGTCTTAAGTCAATCCCCAGGGAAATCCCCCTGAAGTGTTTGTCCCTTGTAGTCCCCTGTAGTCAAACAGTCATCACAGAGAGTCGCCCACCGTTTGCCTTTTAGGTGTGTTTTGCCACTGGATATTGAGGACTGTTTAACAACAAGGGGTGCCCAGTGTTTTCCCTGTATGGGGCGCTGGATATCTAGATCTGACAAATCCACAGCGAGTACCACATGCATTAGACACCAATGTGAGTGTATGCATGATTGAATGAGAATTGACTAATTAAGTAGGGATCACGATCCGGAAGAAAGCCTTGGACCCCTGGAGGAGCCCCGGACAAGCTGACATGTCCGGGATATTTATTACTATGGGGTATGGGTGCATTAAATATCTCAATAATCCCAACACACAAATTTTAATATTCTTTCGGAGGGGGATTTTTAGGATCCCTTACTTCATGATGGTATTGCTCTACCACCAACAACAAAGCACTTCCTATAATTACAGTAAGCCCATTCGCTCCCCTAAACAAACTGTTGGGATGTTACAACCTGAAGCGGAGGCATGCCACCTAGGTTAGTAGGTGAAGATGTGTCATCCTTTTTATAAGAATCCCGACACACCTGCAATCAGAAATATTGGGTTCCCTGAATTAGGAAGATCTTCTGAGGGAAACCTTTCAGACCAGATAGATTTGTGTGTTGTGTACACAACGATCTTTTCAACAGGTGTCCTAACGTATAGGATTTTTTAATATGTAGTCTGTCAGTGACCAATTAAATAAGTAAGAACAGATTTACTATAACATTTGTCCTTGTTGCCAATTTTTTGGGGTCAGAGATTTTGAAAAATAAATGTGTAAATTGTGGGTCATATTCTTCTGTTCAAGACTCTGACTTTTGCAATTCCACCCAGTTTCTGATTCCACCTCTGGGTCTCATTGATGGAATCCTAAAGTAATTTTTTCCAACTTCCGCACTGGTTATAGCTTTAATGAAGTGTATGTTGCTAACTTTTCGTGAAGTCCCATAATCATGTACAGATGTACGAAATGCATGGACCTATGCTGTATGCCAGAAAACCCATATATACAGAAATGGCTGCCTGGTGTTATAAGACCTTGAGGATAACATATTATTAGTTTATATTTTGTTCAGTTTAATCAGCTACTGGAGGTGGACAAAATGTTGAAATAATTGTGTAAATACGGATTGAATTGTACCATGTCAGTTTCAAAGCTGAAATAATTAGTGAGTTAATGGTCATGTTATACCAAAATTGCATTATGTTCAGAATACAAGGGGACAAATGTTTTCTTTCGATATGAAATATAGAAAAGTGAATCACTCGGTGATATTTTTGTGTGTGTGTGTTTGAATCTCTTGACAGTAAATTCAGGAAAAACAGGCAGTGTGCGACAGCAGACCACAAACTGTCCACCCTGTTACAGACAGACAGACTTGTTTGGGATGTTCAGGTAGCCAGTCCTAATCAGGATGGTGATGAATGGAGGTACCAATGGAGCGCTGGGCCAAATAAATGTGACCACGTTCTTGAGTGAAAAGGGAGTCAGAGCTACAGAGTAGCGTGGCTAAATTCTAGATTGAACCGTGTGAACATGGGATAGAGAAAGGAATTTGAGAAAATGAAATTGGCAATGGCGTTGGTAAGGCCAAGTTGATGGCAAGGAGTATAAACGAGGGAAAGGTCGATTAGATGGGATGGAGACGCAGGCAAGGACTTTCAGAACTAAATGCTCAGAGTCTTTCTGAAAGACGAATGTGAGGACAGTCAGACAGACAAACTGCCTCAAAGACAGAGGACCTGACGTGAGCATGGAATGGGAAGGGATCATTTTTTTTTTTTTTTTTTTTAACATGTTTTTTATTGCAACATTTTCAGCAACATAACCATCGGGGCAACCGGCACCCCCTACAATCTCCGGTCATATTCCTCGGTTTAGCAACGCACACAGCCATTCAGCCCACATCCCGGAGGCCGGGCGGCATAGATGGATAGTTAAGCAATGGAACACAACTATCGCCTCACAGCGGTGCCTGGTGCCTGCCCCATGGGAGCCTCTGCTTTTCTTTCCCACCAGCTACATTCTTCACCCAACTCAGTGTAGCATTACCCTCCCACCGCAGGAACTCCCATGGAATGGGAAGGGATCATGAGGTGAAACCGTGCTGGACAACACTAAGCATTCACTCACACTCTAGATGTTTATTATAAATAAGCAAAGCTTGCCTTCAACTTGGTAGTCGTGTTCATCCCGCAGGACCGCAATGGCCTCCGTGTGGTGGTTCTCCAGCTGGAGCACTGTAGCGTCTTGGGATACCACCATATCATCGATCTGTTCAAATGACAAAATCATGACAAGAACACAATGAACAATCCAAACAAAATCAAAATGACACCAAGGAGCAGGCCAGTTTGACATCAGAGGCCCAAGCTAGCACAAACCATGGAGGAGTTGGAACATTCCTCAAGAGAAATAGATTCTAGCTATCCAAGAACTGGCATCAGGATAATGATTAACAAGGAAGGTTTCCTGCTTTACAAAATCACAAGATATCAGCCCACCTGTCTGGTGTATTTCACCTTTTTTGGAAGTCAAAACAATCACAGAGCACACAAATAAAGTACAGCACCTGAGTATATCATTTAGGCGTGCATCATTTCCCCCAAGTTCTTCAGCTGAGTCCCGGCCAAGGCAAATATGTCACAACCAACTGCAGGAGAGGCTGGGTGGTGGCCAAGGGAAGAGTCTATGTGTTTCCTACAACCCTCCCTTCTGGCCCCACCCCCTGTAGAGGAGGACGGAGGACCTCTGAGTCGCTTCAAGGAGACACACAGATCACCGTCAGACAAGGAATGTTACAGCACGAGCTGATGTACAGGTTGGAACCCATCTGCATGACATGTGGCCTTGCAAATAAGACTCATTTGCATGGGGCATGCTGTGTGCATAAACACCGTATTTATCTTATATGTCTGCTGGAGGCAGCATTACCGCCTTTAGGTGTATCCTGCCAGGAGCAGACATCACCCGTCAACAACAGTTTATGCACAACTGTTTAGGGTCCTAGAAGGTGGTAATGTGCTCATCACTCTCAGGACTCTAACAACCAGTACATAGTATTACTTCTCGCAGCACCACCCGCACTTACTTCATGAATCCACCTCTACTGGCATCAATCGAAGCAGCACACTGGATATCTCATTGATCTATAATGATCAGAAAGGGGCAATATGCCACCCTTTGTGAGAAGGGTTAAATCAATACAGCAACCTTTGCCAAATTGGTTGGCATTTCAGTGCCTGGTAGAAATCGAGGCATGAAGTGGATTAATAGCAAACTAAGAGGTGCTGATAGGAAGGTTAATGGAGACACCAAAGATTGTTATTCCACTTAAAACTCAGAGCACAATGACTTCTAAAAAATATTTGAAAGAAAAGCATCAATGAGCAGAAGCGATATGTCTTGTTAACATTCGCACCTCATCAATTAGGTCTTTTAGGACAGTGCGTGATGTCTATTTGTCAGGCAAAATAACTGCCCGCTGGTACCTGAGAACATGCCAGGTCTGCAAAGACAAAGGCCTATACTTATGTGATGGACATTCACATGTCTACATATTTTCCCATCTATCCTCCCTCCAGAGCTTGTGCAGATTAGAGTTACAGCAACATTTTAGACACCTTCTAATTGTAATCGTAGCAACGCTTGTTTGAAAGGTTGGCAGTGATCCAGAATCACACAGTAGGTGTTGTGACCCAAACCCCAGCAAGATGTCATTTTATTCATTTGTTTAGAAAAGCATTTTACTGCTTAAAAGGCTTACTGGCAGTGAAGAAAGACAGAAAACAAGAAGAAATAATACTCAGTTGATCTGGAGTTTAACTAACAGAATAACATGTTTTTGAAGGCCTCGTGGAGGATGAGAGGGTTCTTGATATTTGAGAGGCTGCATGGCAGGTTGTGCCACAGTTTGGGCGTTGAAAAACGAAACAAGTGTCCCCAGTACACTCTTTCGCTATCCGAGGCACAATGAAGATGGACAGGTTTGCAGATCACAAAGTATGCGAGCTGATATACATATCCAGCATCAAAGAGAGCTCAGATTTATCACAGCATAAGCCATACAGGGCCACTTGACGTGCACCTGCTGTTCTATAGGTAGCTAATTTAAACTCTGGGTACAGGCTGTTGCAATAATCAGAATACACAAGTGGCGAACACCATCGCATGCTTCTTTCTAGGGAGGAGGGAAGAACCTTCCTCAATAAACCAGATGATTAGAAATTTGTTTTATGCCACTGCTGTCACCTGGCCCAAAAAAAGATCTTCTGATCAATTACAAAACCAAGAGATGTTCTTTGCTGCAGAGGTTGGAAGTGTCTCCAGGTCTGCTAGCCATTGTGCATTGTCCCAGAGAGAGATGTTATTACCACATAACAGAACTTCGAGTTTACTAGCATTCAACTTGCTGACAATGTTCACCCTTGATGGGCCACTGTCATGGAGGTTGGCGATTATCCAGGTCTTGTCAACATAGGATATAGTCCTACAGCCTAATGGTTTTACTAGAGAAGATAAGGGACATACAAAGACATTAATTCACATTGTTGATAGTGAAGTCAACAGTGGGACATCACAGGTCAACTCTGCCTGGTTAAATTAGTAGTAACGAGGGAAAGAGTTGGAGAAAAAACGTGCAGTACTCAAACACCCTACCTCATATATTGATATCTGCCAGACTCTGGAATAGACTACCATGGTCAGCTATTCTATTCTATGAAGCACTGATTGAGCGCATAGCTACCCTTAGGAATCGCAGCGCTGATAGTGCAGCACAGAGCAGTTAGAGGAGTTTAGAGCGAGCTGTTCTGAAAGAGCCAGATCTTTAGTGATTTCCGAAAGGAGAGGTTCTTTTGTGCAGATTACACAGAGAGAGGAAGGTTGTTCCAAAGTCTAGCTCCATTATAGACAAAGGAGCGCCCTCCATATTTGACCTTTCGAATCAGGGGACTGTAACCACATTAGCATTAGAAGAGGGTAGAGTTCTGCTGGGAAGGCAGGGCAATACCCAGGAGTGAGAGATCAGGGACCCTTTATGGAGGGTCGCCCTGAGGATGATACACAATGATTTAAATGTAATTCTCTGGGCCACGGGGAGCCACTGGAGGGTGCTCAAGGCTAGTTGAATGGATTGATGTCTCGGGAGGTTATAGTGAATCCGAGCAGCAGAATTCTGTCCTACTTGTAGCTTCCTACTTGTAGCTTTTGGCGCTCCAAGAGGAAGAGAGTTGCCATAGTACAGATGGGTAAGAATGAGAGCCTGGACCACCAGCCTCTTTGAAGTATAGGGAAGGAGAGGGAAAAGGTAGCAGATGGTTACGAGTTTTACTGCTTAAGCATTAATGTTCAAGGTTTTGTCCAGACACATTCCTCAACTCTTTATGGCTGTTTATTGGAGCTGGAGGACACAAACAGCTTGGCCAGACCAAACGTATAGAGAAGTTAGGATTATTTCCAAGGATCTTAAGCTCCGTTCTCCCTTCAGTTAGCGTAAGGTAGGAGTTACTCATCCAGTTAGCATTTTCCTCAAGGCAAGGGCCTAACGAAGAGGAGATGGAGTTTTGGCTCTGAGTGAAGGAGAAAACCAATTGCGTATTGTCAGCTTAGGAAAAAATTGAAAGCCCGAAGGGCTGAATATTATCTGCCAGTGGCCTCATATATATGTTAAAAAGGGTAGGGCTCAATGAGGAGCCCTGGGGTACCCCGCATATTAGGGGGAAAGTATCTGACGTATATGCTCCGTCATAAACATGGACAGAGCTATCAACAAAGAAAGACTGTAGCCAGGAGAGAGCTATACCCAAGATTCTCATACTCTGCAATCTGTCTGAGAATATCATGGTTTAAGTCAAGTGTCCAGAGTCAAAAGCTGTATCAAACATGACGGAGAGGCCAGGAGGATCACTCACGCTGTAACGCCCTCATCTAAAAAGGCTGTGACTTTATCCAGCGTGACGGCCTGGGTGAATTCAATGCCCTGACCTCGACAAAAGCCCGTCTGCCGTGGATCGATTATCCCATGAATTTCCAGGTTGGTGGATATATATTTGGACACGTTCTTTCACAAGATCTTCCCCACAATTGACAGCAGGCCATGGGCTGATAGCTGGCAGTGATGGTGGGAGCAGGCCTGGGATTCCTAAGAATATCACAGGACTGATTTTTAAATAACTGCACTGGCTGCTTATTTTGGGGCAGATGTTATTCAAAATGCTATGTACGGTTCAACACAGGATTGTCTGAAGGGGATTCTTAAGGATTATGTATTCTCCATGCGCTTGCAGTCAAAAAACATAAGGTTGTATTTACAATCCCCAGATTTGGGAAGACTAAGGCAGAAAACGGAGGATTATCCAGTGTTCTGCAGATAGGTAAAATCTGTTCTCTTTTGGTCATTCTGGTATTTTGGACCTTTGTTCGGTGCTGAGATGCCTTTGGATCTTTTGTGCTTTATGAATGGTTTGAATTGGAGAGATTCTGAGCACACGGAAGAGTAATCACGGGGGAATTAAACCTCATACACTCATAGCCAGGTTTGTGAGTTTCTCTTTTATGACTATACTTGGTTTTCTTGAATTGTTTTTATTTAATCGATTGGGATGGGGATGTCCCTTATTATTGTATCTTGTTTTCTTGAACTCAGACTGAGTCATCATCCCAATATGTGTCCAGAATAGCAAATATTATAATGCTTGCATATTCTTGAAAGATAAGATAAACTTTATTTATTTACTTATGGTGCTTAAGTGAGGGAATTGTACAGGAATACTATACCCAAAGTGAACATTCAAAGCTACCATTGAGTCTACCAGATGCATTCCATTGAAACTAATCTGAAGCTAATCCTAACATACAGATATGTGGAATGCAGCAGCAGGACATGGGGAATTCTGGAACAATATTTGCCTGAGAAGTACACTGCGGTTCTTCTAGGAGCACCTACAGGAATAAACCTCTATGAAGCCATAAATCTATCCTATGAGGCGCAAGTGGATGGTCCAATTCGTTTTTTACACGCCCGATTAACACTTCCTGTGCAACTTTGACAAGGTGAAGGAGGAAGTGCAGCTTCCTCTCAGGCCCAGCGGCGGCTCCTTCGATATGGAGGAGGAGTGTCACCCCCCAAAGATGGCAGGACAGGAAAAATAATACGACACTCGTTTTTTTTTTCTTCCTTTCCTGCCGAGTCTTGGGGCGGGGCCTGGTAGTGACAGGCACTGAGGGGATTGCAAATGCATTCCCAACACTGTGCATGACAGTTTGGCCAGCCTTATCAGGCCGGCCAAACCATCATGCCCGGTGAAAGCGCTCCCCAACCCAGCAACAGAACTTGGTTGGACAGAGCAGGCACAGACTCACAGTCTGTCCTGGAGCGTAAATCAAGAGCGCTCAGGCCAATCCTGAAGCTGTTCTCATGCGTGAGAGCAGCTTCAGGATGGGCCATACGGATTCTGAGAGTCTGTGCCTTCCTGAATTGGTGAAGAGGAGCACAAGAGCTTGACGGGGACGGCTGCAGGTACGTGTTTTAT
The DNA here is from genome assembly GCF_964204655.1 of Triturus cristatus. Classification (NCBI taxonomy): domain Eukaryota; kingdom Metazoa; phylum Chordata; class Amphibia; order Caudata; family Salamandridae; genus Triturus; species Triturus cristatus. Next base: position 338,248,852 of record NC_140591.1, on the reverse strand, counting down.
TTACAATATTTTTGTATTCCTCCCCCGCCCGCGATCCCTAGTGCCCATCCCCCCCTCTCCCACCTGCCCGCTCCTCCACCATACCGGCCACTCCTGCTCCCAGCTCCAAATATGACCATACAAGAGGTCTGCTGCTTGTTGCCATTAACATTAGGTGTTTACTCCAAAGAGCAGCCCTCTTACACTACATACTCATACATCCTGAAATGTTGCTACCTGTAGAGGCTCCTAGACATGGACACCACCCCTTCCTTTGTGACAGAGTGGGATTTCTATGCTTGCAGGATATGTGGGGCTTGTGCTACCTTGAGACATTCGGCTCAGCGGCAAAACATTACAAGTTTTGCAGAGCATCAGGTGGCCTCACCATATAGGCCTCTAATACATAAAAGTACTTGAACAGAAAAGTGAATCAATTCTGGTCATAACACCAGATCAACGCTCAAATTGTCATAAACATCTTTTTATCCTACTACTAAAAGTACACCTCAACAACGTACACAACGCCCATCAGCAGCTCAAAATCACAAGTTTAATCAAACCAAAAGAGCTCGTACTTCAACAATCTGTCTACGAAAAAATAATTACAGGCAACTTTAACTTGAATTTCTGAGACAATCAGAAAACATTGGCAAGCTCCACAAATCATGCCATCAAATGCACACACAAATGTATTCATGAAGAATCAAGTCTTTTCACTCTTTTCCAGTCACTCAATTTAAAAAGCTTACAAGGCTACACAGATGCAATGCAATACAAAGCAAATACATAATTTCTTTTCAGAGGGATATTTTATCCACGCTAGACCATCTTTTGTATCTAATGCATTACTTTCTTTTTGCTCCAAATTGACCACTCTACAACAATCCGAAAGTGACCATCTGCCATTGACCTCATACTTTGACTGCCAACCAAATCAGGTGAAACTCTACTAGTTAGTGCTTTAGTAACTCCAGCGCCTTGAGACACTCATGGGCGATTTGCCGCGCTTTATAAATCCTTGATTGATTGATTGCCAAGATGGTTGGAATCACCACATCTTTGATTGACATGAAAATACTCTAATGGTCGCTGGTTTGTTTAATTAGATTTAAAGAATGGAATTAGCAAAAACATACTATCAAACTGTGAAGAGGGTTTTCAGGATTCCTCCATTTCTTTGGAAATAGGTCACTAGTAGTTAAATCAATAGTCAACGACTCAGATAGCTGTAGACATCCTAATATTATCACAAATATAATGTCTTACAATATGAAGCCCTGGTTCACTCTCGAATCAAAAGCCATCAAATTAAGACTCCGAGCAATTTAAAAAACTTAGAAAAAGAATAAAAACAACGCTGAAATTTTCCTTAACTTGACAAATAGGAGGAAAAGGGGGAAGAGAAGGATATGGGAAATAAAAAGGAAATACATTCACCAGAGAGGCTACAAATCCACAAATTACATCAATCATATCAAAGGGAGCCCAGGGCCGAAACGCCATGTCGGGGTCTTTCTACATGGCAGAGATGGGCTACTGAAGGGGCTGGCGTCACCCGGTATATCAAGCTGCATGTCAACAGGCACAAGTAGCGGTGAGGCTGTATATTACATCCTATTGTTAAGGAATGAGACAAAAGGGGTCCAGCTATTTACCGTTTAATCTCCCAATCAAATGTGGAAGTGAAGGCCTATACCAAGATTTCCAAAAATATTTAGTGGGACTTAGAAGCAACTGAGGCTCGTGGACTATGCCAGCTGAGGGTTATCCAAAAATCATTAGAAAGCTTGCCCACTCATAGTGTTACTCTAGTTTCTCTTTCCTGCTGTACAAAACATGTCTTTTAAAAAGACCCTCACCCACAGCTAATCTGTGGCCATCTTAATCACCGAGTCTTCACTCAGCATATAATTGCACACAGCCGGCTCCACCTCTCTTATGGAGGCAGCTCTTGATTTCATTTTTCTCAGGGGGGATCTTCTAAAATTAAAATTGCCTACAGGTAAGCCTTGTATCTGAAACAATGGAGTATGTTAGTCCCTGCATATGCTCCTGAACCAGGACCTACCACGTAAAGCAACTTCATCAAGTTTTGTTATGACATTAATCATGCAACAAGGCACATGCTAAAAAACATCCTCCAAGTTAAAGTGGAGGAAGAGGGAGGCACATAGAGGCCTCGATCTGAACATCTTTCATCTGAACTGAAAATCTGGGTATGGACAATGTCTGGGCAAATATTCCATTAAAATCTGTCCTGAAATATACTAAGAAACCTCAATTCTCTTGAATTTCACGGGAACTGATATAGCTTTTTCATAACCTATTCATGCCAATTTAATTATCGATTAAATGCAATATTATTTAAAAGAAATATTAAAAGGTCAAATAATGAGAATGTGTTTTCTGGATTAAAGCTTTTTAGGTTTCCAGAGCTAAAGATCTAAATATCGGAATTAACCATAGCAATGTAGAGAGTGACAATATTATACATAATCCAATTTGCATCTTTTATGCTTCTGTCCTAGAACAAACGTGGGAAGGCTTGCCTTTCTAATAACCATGTTAAAAAAAGAATACAAAGAAGCACAAAAATGTTTGGACACAGCGAATATGTCCAAGCTCTCAGGCTCCGCAAAATGTGTGTAATTTTAACTAAGTATTTTAGCATTTATATTTTGTAACATTTCTGTAATGCAGTAGTTCTATAAAAAGTATTGACAGAATCCTATTTCCAATGATTTTAATTAATTACTACCATAACAATTTACCAACAAGCGATAGAGGCTCATGCGCAATGCCATGCCTGGCTATACAAATATACACGCCGGCGACAACCACACACAATGCGCACACAACATGGCAGTGCATCCATCACTGCCTCTCTCCGACCTCGGCCGCGATTGACATTCATGCATCATATCAAAAGGTGCTTGTCGCAGCACAGGCCCACCCACGCACTGAGATGGGGCCTAAGCACACGCAGGTAATGCCTTCTCCAACCGCCTCAGCCCACCCCCTGTTCAGAAGCGCGGTGTACACAGCCAATACTTGCCATTTGGCACCGTTCACAGTTTGGGCAGACACACACTGTTCCTCTGCTCGTTTTACCTTGCGAAATGCTTATCCCCTCGTTAGTTGGCCCACACGCTGTTGTTGTACCGCAGAAGCTACTAAAGGCACACCTTTCGCCCGAAATGCATGCGCGCTACCCATGGCCTGGCCCCTATATGCTTAGCTCCTCGCACTCGCGTCTACTCCACATTAGCATATCATGCCGCCTACCACCAGATTACCTGGAACGTTAGAGGAATGTATATGCCAGCGTGCAGGTACAAAACATTGGCTTACATAAAACGCCACGCCGCCCACATAGCACTATTGCAGGAAATGCATTTGACACAGCCGGAGATCCGTAAACTTCAACATAGCCACCTATGTTGAAGTTTACGGATCTCTGGCTAGTATTGGCCACAGGTATTGGCCACAGGTTATTCCTCATACACCAGAGGCGCTCTTATATGGATTTGCCCGGGTACTCCATACACACCCGAAGAGACAGAAATAGACATTTATGGGCGCTATGTGCTAACACGGTGCAAACTAAATGGGAGGCAGATTGTTCTGGGGTCCATTTATGCCCCCAACGCCGATCAGGCAATATTCTGGCAGATGCTTTCTAGCATAGTATCCCACTGGTGTGACATCCCCTGGTTGCTGGGGGGAGATTTCAACATGGTACTAGACACCAGCTTAGACAGGTCCTTCCCACCACTACAGCTTACCGCAGCTGCATCTAACGCCAAAGCCTTGAGGGAATAGTTGCGTCACTGGGGTCTCGCAGACATGTGGAGGGCACTGCATCCACGGGAGCACCTATACTCACATTACTCTCATCCACATAAAAAGCACGTGCGTATTGACGGGTTTGTGGGAAACGCGACACTTATTGCTGAGTGCGTTCAGGCAGAGTATTTGGGTCACATGCACACGGACTACAATCCTCACATAATACAGATGCTTGATGGACATGATGCACAGGTCACTCGCATGTAGAGGCTACAGCCCGCGGTGCTGGAAGACCCGCCTTCAGGGCCTCGTTAGCCGCTACTATTAAAAATGATTAAGAAACAAATAGGGATTAGGTCCCAGATGCTGGTGTCGTGTGGGATGAGAGCAAAGCGGTGGTCCGCAGGGCCGGACTGGCCGTAGCGGGCACCAGGCAATTCCCCGGTGTGCAGCACAGGTGGGTGCCGGTTTTGGGCCCCTAAGGGCCGTTTTTTGTTACAGGGCCGTTTTTGCAGCATAGCTGCAAAGTCGGCCGTGTAACAAAACCGGCCGAAAACCGGCCCTGGCAAAGAGCTCAGCAGTACCCCCAAGCCCCGGAGGTGGGGCCGGCCGAGCACTTTGCCAGGGCTGGTTTTGGTTCCCAGTCCGGCCCTGGTGGTCCGAGGTCAGTGCATGGGGCTTTGCTGGAGCATGCGCCGACAATTGGAAAAAGAGGCAATGTGCATCGAGGAAACCCTCATCCAATTAGAGGCAGATGTAGCGAATACAACTGGTACCCAGCATGTGCTAGACAAACTGAAGCATGATCATGCCAGAGTCATGGAACGGCTGCCGTGCATAAACTATGCCACGCATGCAGCGCATACTCAAGCGGCGGCAGATAGAGCAAGTAGGCTGCTAGCTAGATTGATTAGGCAAGAGCATTCACAGCCTCTGGTTCTTGTGCTGCGATCAGCAGCAGGATACCTATTGACTCACCAACATGACCTACATTGTGAGTTCACAGCCCATTATGCCAAACTATACAGGTCGGCCCTTCGGGTAGCGCCTTGGGGTCTGGACTCTTACCTGCTCCCGCTGCCACTGCCAGCTGTATCGGCAGAACTAGAGGAGCCGATCACACTCTTGGAGGTGCAGGCGGCCATACAGGCGCTTGCAACTGGTAAGGTGCCCAGGCCCGACGGCTTCCCGGCTGAGTACTACAAAGCGCTTCAGTCAACCCTGGTCCTGCGTCTGCTGTCAATGTACCACAGAGCGCAGTAGTCGTCTGACCTCCCTGAGTCACTTCGCGAGTCGCTGCTGGTCTCACTCCCCAAGCCAGATAGGGATCTGGAGCTATTAGGCTCCTACCGACCACTGGCGCTATTGAACACAGACTACAAGGTATTGGCCAAGATACTAGCGTACAGACTTGCTCCCCTGGTACTGAAGTTAGTGCATGCAGACTAAAATGGTTTTGTGCCTGCTCGCTGCACGTCACTGAATATACAACCCTTCTTCCGTGTGGCCCGTTACTCCAGAGAGAGCTGGACACACCCTGGTTGCCTGGTCCTCGACCTGGAGAAGGCATTCGACACCCTGGAGTGGGGCTATTTATTTGCTGCCCTCAACATGTACAGGCTGGGGGAAACATTACGGCGTCTGGTTAAGCTGCTGTATGGGTAGCCCATAGCCAAAATCAAGACGGGTCCCTATGTGTCTCAAGTGGTCCCTATCGAGCGTGGCACCAGACAGGGGTGTCTGCTCTACCCACTGTTAGTCTCAATAGCCATCGAGCGGGCGGCCGCGTCTCTCTGCCAAACGGCGCGGAGTGGGGCATCGCTCTGGACGATGGCACGCATGCAGTTTCTCTGTATGCTGATGACCTGCTGATTTACCTCCAGGATGCCTGTGGGTCATGTTCAGTGGGTAAACTGCTGGAAGTCCTGCTTGTATTCGTTAGCCGAGACGACCCCTGATCCAGGTTTGGTACTGGGGGGTACACCGGTGCCATGGCAGAGTTTGGCATTCCGTTATTTGGGAGTCCGAATTTACTGCCAGCTGGAAGACCAAGGCAACATTGTGTTGGCCGCGATGGTGGTAAGATCGCAGATGTCCTTCTGGTGCACCCTCCCACTGGCCACCATGGGCCGTATTGCACTCCTGAAAATGGTGGTGCTTCCGCGGCTCCTCTACCACTTCACAAACTTGCCAATATACATCAGACCCTCGTTTTTTTGCGCTCTAGAGCAAGACCTGCGGCAGTTCATTTGGCACGGCACCCGTAGCAGAGTAGTGGTGCAAAGCTTTATCTACAGTCGACCGAGGTGGATTAGCCATCCCCAACATGGAGCATTATTATTTGGCATCGCAACTCCGATGGGTGACCTGTTGGATCAGTGGCATGCAGCTGGTGGACACTACGACGCAGCAACCTGGCCAAATTACAGCCTTATTCCACCCTGGCAGGAGGGGTGCAATCCCAGCCTGGCTTGTGGAGTTGGTTGCATATAAATGCTTTTGCCGGAGCCTAAAGCTCACAAAAGGGACTATTCCATATGCTCCCTCCCTGCCCATACTTGGCACGCCAAGTCACCATCACACAGTCTCAGTTGCAGAGCTCGCCACCTGGGAAACGATGGGGTTGCAGACCCTGGGAGACCTGCATCAAGACCAGCATTTAGTGCCATTCCACACACTGGCTGAAGACAGTGGCCTGCCGCAGGGCCAATTCCTGTTATCCGCTACACTAATGAGGGCACTGCGAGTCCTGTGGGGAGACATTGCTCTTGAACCCATGACTCATCTCAATGTTCAATATATCCACGAGCTGGGCACTGGCAGACACCTTACCAAATGGTTCGTTGCGTACCTGCGAACACACTCGGCACAGCCACTGGCGTCACTCAGGCAGCGCTGGGACACAGACCTACAGAGACAATGCACTGACCGCAAGTGGTCGGACATCTTATAAAGACCTACACATATCATGAGGAATGCCTGGTTCTGTTTAATACAATACTGCATCCTTCAGAGAGCATGTATGACACCAGCCAAGTTCAACAGATACTTTAATTGGGCAGATGCCGCATGCCCAAGATGTAAATTGCTAGATGCAAGCCCTTCTGCACACGCTGTGGGCCTGCGCAACTCTCCCCCCCTATTAGAGAGCGGTTACAACACACTTAGCCGAATGCACGGGTCGCACAGTAGAGTACTCCTGGGAAGTAACGTCCTGATTTATAGACCTTGGGCTCATTGTAGCCAAACGCTTAATTACTAGGCGCTGGAAATCGTTGGAGCCGCTGAATACAAAAGCCTGGCTCCAGTCACTGACGTGCTGGGCACAGGCAGAGAGCGTAGCACTGCGCCGAGAAGACGAGCTGGGCTTACGGATGCTCCCGCTGGCAGTGGCATGGGACACGATACAGCTAGATCTTCGGAGCCATCGGCAAGATGACCTGGAGTCATCCGGGACCCCCTTATGACGTAGATGACTGGCAAGGCCCTTTGGTTTTACGCATGTTATATCGGGCATTGCTCGCTACCTCGCAATATGGTGAGTTATGTTGCGCCGTTGGCTAAGCATCTCACGTACACAACCAGATATATTATATCTATCCACTCAGTTGCTGCCAGCATTTCGTACCAACGGCAGGCAGACGAGACGCGACTCCAATCACAGCGCGCATCGCAGGGAAAACAACTATCGCATGAGTCCAAGTGGTACACCACAACTCTGCCCCAGTTAATACATTCCCCGTTACTTAAAACATTAACACACACAATACATATAATGTGATGCACAAACAAGTAAGGCACGCATGCCCCCAATATGCAGTCCGTCTATGCTATTTGTCTTTGCAAACATGCGACTTGAGCAGATGCTTATTTAATTGTATCAAAAAATTATGAAATTCAATACAAAAATGTAAGCAAAAAAAACAATTTACCAACAAGCTAAATCAACTGACGACCCCGGTATCATGTGGAAGTTATGTATAGTTCATAAAAATCTATTTATTATGAGGTGGTTGCTATTATGCATTATATTTACTTTTATTGCTAACCATATTTGTTGTTGTTATCCTGCAGTTTCTCTGTCTTAAAGTGCATGTCTTCTTTTTCCATTATCTGATAACACCAGAAAAGTAATGATGTTCTATTAGTGCTTTACAAATGTGATAACATATTCTATTGTATTCTGGTGCAACTAATCTGATGTGCACACACGTCCTTCAATGAAGATGGTGAAAGAGAAGGAATTAAAAAGGAAGGCAGTAAGGAGGGGTAGATAACCTTCCTCTTTCACGCCAGGACCTTCTACTCGATGAAGAGGTTCAGTGATCCTGTTCCTTCCTACATTCAAGTGCCAGAGTTGGGAAGCCCAGGCACCGGTTATCAGAATAAGCCTTACGGCATAGAATACCAGGAGAGTAAAGGCATGTAGGATCTTCCACGGCTTGCAGACTTGAAAACTGTTCTGAAGGCTGAGAGGCTCAATGCTTCTCATTCAAGTGTTATGTTCCCGGGTTAGGCCCATGTAGTCAAGCTGCTTATTTCTTACATTGTCCTCTTTTTCACAATAACATTTCTGACGTGAACTTTTGTGCATATTTGCGTTGAATTAGTACCTCTGAAACTACTTTGTTTACACATGTAGCTTCGCACAACATTATCACGTTGCCCCAAACATCATGTACAAGGCCTCTTATGCACTAGGCTCAAAAGTCATTCTTTTTTCATCCACGGGGCGACAGAACTATCTACATATCCATACCATTGCTAATCTGCACATACATCGCAAGGCTGCTTTCTATTATAAATAATGAGCATCCCCATTGACTAGCATAGGAGGCACTTTAGGTGACACCGAGGGTCCCTGCATGCTGAGACTTCACCACGCAGTGGTCTTACATCTCCGTGAGGGGTTTCAGTTCATGACCAAGACGGACTCCTACATTCTCTTGCGAATGGGAATGAGCTTGGGAGGATTCTTGGCTTCACACCTACACACACCCAAGGTACACGTAGAGTAGGGATTGCATAGTAGGAGTACGCCTGATCACTGCCTTGTTTATAGGACTGCCTATATACAGTATTTTAGCACCATGGTAGAACTATATCTACTATTTATGCTTTTGGTACTTGTAATCACTTTCATCTGCTTCTGTCTACTGATTATCGCAGCACATGTATTCTATACAAGAATAAGGTTGGTTCAAAAAACATATTAAAAACGTCCCACTGTGTATTCTATATATATTTCTCTGAGCACAAATACGCACAAGTGACTGAGTGAAAGGTTCTGATCTATTTCCGCGATCTCTGGGGGGGTCAGGGTTGTCATGTTCAGTGGTTGCCAGACGCAATTCGCTCCCTGGTAAGGTTAGGGGGGGCCTATGCTGGCACTTTGAGCTAGCTGTTCTCTAGGCCAAGATATCCTGCTGGGGTGCCTGGAAACAGTCTAGGCACCTCACCCAAAGTTTATGTTGTCCAACAAAAGCGCAGGTCCTACGGGTTGGTAGGAACTACACGACACAAGGATATGCAATTTTGGCATTTTTTTGTTTGTGACTCTTGTTAAAGAGGTGCATCACAAGAAGTAGCCATCTGCCGAAAATTGATAAGATCATCCTAAAGTTTAGTTTTCATTTCGAGGCATAGTGGACCCTGACCAGTCTGTTTTTCTCCACTTTCTTTACGCTGAATTAGAACATGTTCAATGACCAAATGACACAAAGCTCTGTTTAATCAAATTGGCCACTTTCCAAAGGATGGCCTAAAAGGGAAACAAGAAAACAACTTTAGTTTCATATGAGTAGGCTGATTATTCTTTTCTCTGCTAGCCAGGCCGGTGCAAAGGGCCACATATCTGCACGTCAAGACATCAACAATTAAAGAAGTCAGAGAGTCTGACCCTTGGAAGCCGAGATACCGCAGTTCATTACCTCCGGGTACATGTGAGAGATGCCTCAAATGTACTAGAAGGTTCCAGTGACAGTGACGAGAGAGGAGGCGTGGCCTGGACAAACCGCCATGCCCACTTTGCATGTTCTCCACACAGGCTGCATTACAACCTGGGTGGAGAACATGCCCAGGCTCCCATTCCCGTCTGTGTGCCAAACCGCAGGCGCTCAGACGAATCACAATGCTGCAATTGGCTCAGGCGAGCCTGGATGCTTCCTTTTTCCGGCCAGAGCAGAAGGACGATATGGGTGAGGCTGAGGAGAGACGCGGCAATCAGGTAACTGAATTTTAATAACTCGAGGGGACAAGAAGAATGCCTACTGGCAATTCAACCAGAAAGAATGTGCAAAGGGATACACCTGTAAATGAAACCAAATCTGCTCCTTCTGTGTCGTTCAGGGACATCAAGAAGCAAAATGTTTTAAGAAACATAGGAAGTTGAAAGACCATGCAGCAAATGCCCATTGGCACACTATCACCTTTAGCCTAAGCCATATCTCCCATCTGTCTGCACATCCTGGCTCATCGCCTTGGTAAGGATGACAAAGCTATAATGCGGATATCCTGTACTTTGGGTTTAGGGGCAGCTTTCATATATCTGCCTAGTAGCATACACTACTTTTACTCCCTGAAATCAGAAATCATTCCTCGCCCAGCCAGCTATTGCCAGAGCGAAGATGCAGAAAAGGGTGCTGGCAGGGCCGCAGGCTATTCTTTCACTCTGTGGCTGTAGAGTTTGGTTAGTTCTCCACTCAGACTAGTCCCTAACTAGGAGAAAGGCAAATACAGGTTAATTCATACTTTGATATCCCCAGCTTGGTGGTTGGTAAAGGATGGGTTAGAATGCAGTATTAGGGCCGTTCATCAAATGTAATTTAACAAGGCCTGAGCAAGCTGTGGGCCCTGGAAGAAGGGCGTTAATGACACGTCTGACATCCAGTCAGCGTTCAGGCCTCTCCCGGTTCACCGCATGATTTTTCAACTGTTGAGACTCACATTTTAGGTCACGTATTATGTATGCATGCCCTTGGGTTGCACTGTTGTCTTAGTGCACTTGGAGACATTCAGTTGGTTCCTAAAATTGGCCGTACATGGTCTTATTGGGTTACAGAACATAGGCCACTACTTGAATTACTTCTTGTTTTTGGGACCTTCATGCTCCTAAGCCTGCAGACATGCTCTGTAAGGCTTTTGAGAGTTATTGAGCACAGCTGGTGTGTCCCCGGCCATGGAGAAAACCGAAGTTCAAACTGTTACTGCTAGCCCTTAAATCGATTCTCACAAGTGGTTGTATAGGCTCCCACCAACCAAGGTAAAATAATTTCGGGCATCCATGTCCGTTTGCCTTTGGTCTCCCAAGGTGACTCTCCATCAGTTGTAGGTGCTGGTTGGTCAGCTCAAACTTGCTCTCAGAGTCACATCCATGGAAAGGGTGTTCTCTAGGAAAATCACCAAAGCCATGTCCAGCTTTAAGGCCAAGCATCACCAAACGTGGCTGTCCGGGGAGGCCAGAGAGGGCCCACAAACTTGAGAACCATTTATGCAGCTCTTTAATGGTTCAATTATATGGCCAAAAATGGCACTAAACAGCAGAGAGTTGGTTCTGTACTCAGATGCTTATGGGCGTGTGGGCTTTGGAACCATACTGGTCAATCAATGGTATATGCAACACTGGACAGAGGATTGGTCTCAGAGGGTTTTGACCATGAATTTGACTTTCCTGAAGCCTTTTCCTATTATTGTAGCATTACTCATTTGGGGAGCACACCTCTCAGGAAGGAGAATCATATATTGGTCTAATAATATATCAGCCTCATCGGCCATCAATTACAAGAGGACACAATGCCCCATTATCTTGGATCTGCTTAAAGCATGGATTTCTCTCTGTTTAGTGGAGAATGTGCATTTTACGTCTTGGCAGGCACAAGGAGTGAATAACACAGTAGTTGATGCTTTGTCACATTTTAAGTTGATGGATTTCAGAACTCGCAGAATAGGACATGGAGATGACACTTTTTCTTTTAAGTCAATGAACTTTTGGTGCCCCATTACACCAGAACTAATCACATCAGCACTGGCTCCCAGAAGAGAGAGAGCCTAGAAGATCACCTGTCTGACATACCAGGCTTTCCTCCTAAAGTATAGTAAAGAGGTTATGCTTCAAGCTGCTAGCAATCTGACATTTGCAAGGATGCAAAGGGAGGTGAGTAAGTTGGTGGCATCTGTAAAGCAACAACTCTCAGCCATTGCCTTTTTTTGCTGGCCTTAAGGAACTTAAAGGGGTACACCCACCCTTTAACTTAGGCAGACTTGCACAGCGGCTAAGGATGTAGCCAAAGGTTTGCTCCTCATTCGAGGTCTTTCTGTTCAGTTTAGCATATGCCCTGCCTTTCTTTGAAGCATTCAGGGTCTCTCAGTAAGTGGAGAAGTTGTAGATGGGCAAGTATGTGGGTATTAAGTGGCAAGCATGTGTTTCTGGGCCTACATTGGCTATGTATGTTAGTCAAGAGGTCTAAAACAGATACGGAAGGCAAAGGAATCTATGTACGTTTATATGGTCTGTCCCATGGCACTAGGCAGGGATTGCCCATGGGACAGACCACTTGGTGACCACCCCAAGTTTCTAGGGTATGCAAATGGTGCACCACTGTCACAAGTGTTGTCTATATGTATATGCCAGTGGGCATTAGGGTCACTAGGCAATTCTGAGCGTTTGAAATTGCAATCCTCCAGGACTGGCATACCTACAACTGTAGCAGGCATGGAAAGAGTACCAGAGACTTAAGCGCATCTAGAGATAGAACTCCAGATGTTTCAAGTGCAACGTCAGACTACATTTTTTATGTAAGCCTTAGGATTAATGCCGCACACCACACTTCCTACTAGCAGTTGCTTCATTCTAGTAGGCATCATCCTTACATCTTAGTAATTTTCCAACAGGTCCTTGACGGGAAGGGCAGTGAAGATATGCTGGTGTGGAGACTCAGTAGTCAACAGGGCGGTGAAGAGATTCCATGGCAGCCATCTCAAAATGTGGGTAGGAATGCAGCATCATTTTGTATGCATAGGTGGCATGAGTCAGGGAGTGTGCCAGGGCATCTGACCATGGCATTGGAGGTGAGGCAAATGTCCGAGTTCGACATGCTCTTAATCGATGTTGGAGGGCAAAGACATGATACTTGGAAAAGGCGGGTGTGCCAGAGATCTTGTAGCTATCGTCTGAGGGCATCCCATGCTGTCAATGGCCAGGAACGACTAGGCCTGACAGCGTAAACAAGTCATTGAAGAAGCTCAACTGGACGTTACAAACTCTCCTGAAGGTGGCATCCCCAGATACCATCAGGAATGGCGTGCAGTTGCTAAACCTGTTAAGTTCTGATTTATATGAAATTCATGGAATCTACCTGTATCATGTTTGCATGATGTAATCATGCAGACATGAAGGGGCAATCATTGAGAAAGCGAGAGCAGTGGTGGAAGGGAGTAGTCGCCAGTGACTTTCTTGCCCTGTGACCATACAGACAATGCAATCCAGGAGGGTGTGAGGGCATCTGATCACCATTCTTTTGAGAAGTGGCTAACTAGGGGATAAGCCTGGCTGGAAGGGGGGCTAACCTGTTGGTGGTTCCAGGCTACTAGCGCTAACTCAGGTACCCCAGACGTTATTTGGGGTGTGGCAAAGGTTTTGCGCAGTGAAGAGGTCTGATCCAGAGAAGTCCTTACTTGTCTAGAGCCTGTAAATGAGAAATTGAGTGACAGCTGATTCTCCGTGTTTATTTGAAGTGAGTGCAAAACCTTCCCATGTTTCGAACTTCCTAGCTGCCTACGTTTTCAATGTCAATTACATCAATGTTTTTGGCAATATGTTATGTAATAAGAAGCAACATTGCAAAGTGATATGATTTGAAAAATTGGTTACCCGAGGTGAACTGAACGGTAATCCATAGTGTAAGGTTAAATAACACAGCTACCTATTTTATCCCCAAACGGGTGCATTTTGAGAACTGAATCAAACTTGCATTTCTTTGGAAATTGATGTAAGACCAATGTCTTTTGTGATCTAGAGTGGCATGTGCAAAGTGGAGATTTGTTGTGCCAGAATTAAAATAACTGAGTACTACAGATTAAAGTGGCGTGTTTGTTGTTGTACTGAGGGACATTAAAATATTTTATGATGAGCTTACAGTGCAACTTCTGCTGAGTAGAATTTTAATGAAGTGTCAATAGTATTTCTAATTGAACTTTAACTGTTCATAGTTTGAATAAAATTAGAAAATACTGTAAACTGACCTGTGAGTGTACTCTGCAATTGAGCCACTATCGTCAGTGTGATTCCAAGCTCCTCCATAATGTTCAGTGCTTATGATTATCAAGGGAAATCCCATGAGGGAGAACCTATGAATTATTTATTGACCCTTGACCGACTTGGGTAAATAAAAACACATACTTACTATTTCTGGCAACATCCTGGAGCAAGATTTGAAATTAAAACTCCATTCTATGGAGAGGATAAGGCAATATCTCTGGGTGATTTCAATTTCATATTTGTCTTATCTTCTCTACAGATCTCTCAACATAATAACCAATCCCTCTTGCACATTGTGATTTTGTGTGAATACTGTAAAGGGTGCATGCTTTTACTGATCATGCAGGCCTTGGTCCTAACCTGTTCCTGATGCAGAGATTTGATCCTTGCAAACTCAGCGGCGTGATCTCGCTGTAGGCGCTCTATTTCTGTTTGGTACTGGAGCTGGAGCCGCTCCTCCAGGGCGCGGAGCTCTGACTGCTGCTGGCACTGGAGCTTTCTCACTTCATCTTCAAACCTCCTTTCCAGTTCTTCCTTCTCTTTCTGTAGCTTCTCACATTTTGCTGTGTTGACGGCTGTTGGGTGTAAAAGAGAGTTCAAGTTTTGCTTCAAGCTTGATTCGAGACACTATAAACAAGCAAGTGACCATGCTGTGAAATAGGTGCTGAAATCAGGCTTGGATGTATATAAGAAGACATCTTCTCGGCACAACAAGGCATGTGCCGGAAGTTTGATAACACGTTTATTTGATACAGCGTATAATGTATGCTCTCTCTAACCCCTCCAGGACTTCTCAGCCTAGAATCCAACACCCTCAATATCATTTTGCCTCGCTGGGAATCGAATTTGTGAATTACAGAAAGAAGCAGATGTCTCAGGCAGCATTAGCTGCCTGGGCCATCTTGACTACCCATCAACATCTACAAACTATGCTTAGTTTTACACAATCAATTTCTTCTGACATGTAATCACCCCCTCCAACAAAATATAGCCATTTGGCATACCTGAAGATGGAGAAAGAGGTTACACGAGGGAACTGAACTGGATATATTTAAAAGCGTAGCTGTGGCATTTTTTCAATTTGCTACTAAGTTATTCACATTTGTGTCTTTTTAATTAGTCCTTAATTTTATGAACTCTTTACGGCAGCCTGAAAACGATCCACATTAATTTGCCGCAACATATATTCTGAAGGTGGGGGCTATATGTCTATGGAGGGTGTGTCCCCTATATCTTTTCTTTTTACACCAGGCGATATTCACCTTCTCCCTGTAATATAACCTCCAAACCAAGTCACCCTTATAATCCTTGTCCTTCCCCACTTTCAATTTTCTTGCACCTTTAGTTCTTGATCACACCTCCCATCACTTCCCCAGACAATACAACTACTAGGAGATTACAACATCTGGAGTGACAAAGCTGCCAACAAACATGCCACGGAGGGAGTACGGAACTTGGAGTTAACCACGGGTTGAATATGGCACTCACCAAGTGTTAATACAAATAACCTGATAGGGATCCTGCTTATCTGGGGTGACCTCTCAATTGACACCGTTGAACTAAACAATGCATGCTAAACGCCTTACCCAGAACAAGGCACACACGTCCTTTTATAGACTGCTCAACTGAGCCCACAAGGCAACTTTCACATATTATTGACCTATGTCCCTATGCCCCTGAAGCATACACCAGAATGGCTCCTTGATGCCCTGCATGCCAAAGTAGATAATTCACTTGACATCCTAACACGACTGCACAGATGAAAATGGAAATTTGAGATCAAAGTGTCTAATAAATATTCGAAAATATTTTGCTTAAGGTTTTGTTTTTCATCACTGTGTTGAATGATTGGTTTCATTTACTTGTAAAGTTCCATTTTCATACAAGTTTGCAGCACAATATGTACTTTTATGACCAAGGAGCACCATTTCGATGTACATCAAAGTGAGGATGTAATTAATATATTTTACCTTTCTCATTGACAACTCACTGTCCTCACACGTTTGTGTAAAAACATTCTTTTGAACAAACAACCGCCTTAAAAGATTTTTTTACGGTCAGTGTTTGTCACACCATGATTTGTGATACTAAACATATGTGCAAATGTAGTTGGTGGTTTCTTGAGCTAGATGTTTACTTACAAAATGAGACCAGCATGTAAAATCGAATCCAGTGCGGGATGAATTTTGACTAAAAACACTTTAGGACACGTCTCCACGTCTTCACTGATCACATGCCAATTCTTTGGGAACTGCCCCTCACACACAGTTGTTTTTTTTTTCCTTCACCATGGACACAGATGACTTAGCATCAGGAGAGCGGGTTGGTATTGTCATCAGGGTGCAATGTTATTTCACAGCAGTAGATTAATCAGTATTGCTCTGTCGAGTTTCTTCAGCATGTAGTGTCTGCTTTTAAAATTCCTCCAGGGCGCTCCTGTCAGACCCAGTCTCACACAGAATGGTAACAATGGTGGCAGCACCCTTCTCAACTGATGAAGAGAGGCAGTCAATAGCCTTCTCAACCTGTCTTAGTTCATGCGATAATGATTGATTGTCTGTGGTGGAAGACATGCTTTCTTAGCAACTCCTTCATAGCTGTGAACCCAAAGGTGAATATCCAATGCTCACTGGTATTCTTGACCAACTTCTCATTCTCTCCCAAGCCAAACTGATCACTTACAACATCAATACTCCTCTCAACATCTGGATGCTGCTGTGGTGTTGCACCTTCATGTTCGAGCTCCAACACACTGCGAACATTTACAACAAGTCTTATCATTGACTTATAGCAGGATTCTGTTCTAAGAATTAAGCCCTAAAGGTATTCAATGCATAAACGACGCATTACGTGCACGTCTTATTCCACAGTATTAGGCTGAAAGTCTGTAATGTGAAAAAGTAACAAAACAATGAGGTTCAAATATATTGAAAGCAATAAAGTGTAGAAAATGACTTCTGTAATCTGTGAGGTCAAGTAAGGTTAGCGTGCTGCAGTTGTTCGATGCATGACTTCCTGCTATTAGGCAAAACATTATCATGAATTTTTTGATTTTCTTTAAGGTTAGTATTTGGTGTGATGTCGTGGCAGCCTGACTGGCAACTATTCGGCATCGTAATTGTGTATAGTGCGAAATCACGTGATAAATCCAGGATGGCATGATGTCCCGCATTCTGGCTGGTTTCCTGTATGGAATCCCGACAAGCATTCAGCCTGGCATGCCTTGGCATCCTTATTAGCATCCTGCCTGGCATCTCATCTGCTGATATCATGAATGACATCCTGTGGGTCAAGAACACCAACTGCTTCAAGGCTTGCCAGAGCCATCATTTGAATAAGATTCGACATTTCGATGACTAAAGGTCAGACCCTCGCCTTCATATACCATACCACCTTTTTGATGCCCAAGGAGGCATGCTTTTTTATGACACTGCGTGGCCATTAACACTGTTTACTATTACAGTATGTTCTTGACTAAGACTGAAGCTCACAGGTACCAGTGCTGAAGAGTATCTCATAAGAGTGTCTCATTCTGTGGGATTTCCTCTTTGACCAAAACTTCAAGAGCCTGCTCTGGAAATGGTATTTTCCATTTTTGTTCCACGAGAGCCATGTTTCAAGAAACCACAATGTAATTGTTCCAAAATGCTGAAGGAATGATCAAAATCTCTGTAAAGTAATTGTTGGAAAAAACTCTCACACTGCAGTGAACTTAAATAAGTCAATTTACTTCTAAACATGTATCTGCTACCAGCTGAAGTAGGCAACAGTTCCCTTGATCTGAAGACCCTACTCTGACATCCAATTCCACAGGCTCCAAAGGTGCAGGATTGCCTTGCTTTTCAATTACACAGCCATCTCTGTCAGCTGTCTATATGACCACAGCCTTACAACTGACAAGTTTCAGGCAAACTGCAGGACTGTGGACACACCCTGCACAAGGGCACACATGATAAATGAAGGCAACTGAGAACTTGATGATCTCTATCTGCATTTTTACCAAAAAGTGAGGCATTTACTTTGCATTGCAAAACACGGGCAACATTTTCAAAGTCCAACTTCCACTACAGTTGGAGTGAAGTAGAAAATAAAGAAAAAGTTTGTTGCCAAATACAAGACCTCCCTTCTGTGAAATAAGACTGACACCTTCAATTATTTCATTAAAATAGATTACAAACTACAAATCCGAATGCAGTAAATACCAACTCCATCATGGGCTGGACCGGAAAGTAAAGGGAATGCACGGGTCCTTTTCAGAGGGTTAGGCAAGATTCCAGAAAGCATACCAAGACAGCACCCAGAGGATGACTGCCCTGGCCAATGCTAGTGGCAGGTTTTTACATCTTTTCATTGACATTTTAATATGTCATAAAGAGAAAAATCACTAGTGATGAAACAGCCAAATCGTCATACTGCAATTCATTAGATCTCTCAATCCCTTTCCTGTGAATGGTTGACAGGAATAGCGGCATTTGCGGCCCTCCGCTCACTTTCCTCTATTCTAGGTTGTGGTATTTCGGTTAGTAACTCCCACTTTAAGGTCTTGCCAACAGACAACTTTAGCTGTTCCATGGAAAACAACCTATTGAAACCGAAATAGACTTAGAGTGAACTTTGAGTTTGACCTTTTCTCACGAATCAATGGCTTTCTTTTCTATCTCAGTTCCCCATTGCTGTTTTAATGGCATCCCCCTGTCTTCTTCTGTTGGTCCCAACCAAGGAGCATTTCAGTCTCATCATGTTTTGATTAGATGAGTTGTAATCTTCTTCTGCTGTGGTAAGGACTTGCTCTAGAGGGTCCGACTGACTATTCTCTATCCCTCTCTCTCTCTAATTATTTTACCTGCTATCCACTGCCTCTTCCTGTCCCCTTCCTCTCTTTATTGAAACTACTGGGTCGTGGCTCTCTTCTAGTACTTGCTGTACCCCTGTACTCAAGCTGCCATTTATAACAACATCACCAGAGGACCATATCTGAATAGTTTTTAAACAATTCCAAGATGATGTCCATGAATGCACGGGCATGGGTGCCATCTTGGAATGTTATTTTTTTTAAGGTTAAAAAAAAAATACAAGAAGGCCACTCTTCAGTGTGCATGCATGCGCACGTTCAGGAGGCCACCTCTGAATAATTTTGGCCATACAAGTGACAAGCCAAACAAGCAAATAACTCTGCACCAGCATATGGGATGACCTTTTAGCTTTCCAAATGCTTGTCGATAATATGTTCAGACATCCTGTGCTCTGAAAAACCCTCCACTAACTGAGTTTGCAGTTAACCATCTCAGTTAACTCTCTGTTTTTATCAGAAGGAGTACTGTCGTTCCATTGTCCAGAAATACGCATTTGGCCACAAACAAACTCTACAGAATTAGACAGTTGGCAGAGCATGTAATTTAGATTTTCCCGAAAACCTCTACCAAGGCTAGTTTCTGTTCGAGCACAAGACGTAGCTTCAACACACCGACTAATATTGCACCCTGTGCCCACAAAGTTGTTGCGCTTGCAGGTGTGTGGTTTTTCACCGCAGATGCTCCAACCAGTTGTCACTTTGGATTTTTTAACAGACGAGGGAAATCCATCTCCAACCAAACACCGATCAATTGGTTAATGAGACTAAATTGCAAAATAGTATATTTATTTTAATGCAAATTAACTTTTTAAAACACAGTACTGCCGTTTACTAGTTTGAGCTATACTGAATCACACAGTAAACAAAAAAACAGTGGCGTCACTAGGGTTGGTGTCACCCGGTGCGGGTAACTCATGGTGTCACCCCCTCACGACTTACCGCATGGACCTCCTCCGCCCCGAGTCCACCAGTGGACACAGTTGGCAAATAACGGGACCATACAGAATCCTTAGTAACGTTTGTAAATGTAGGTCCTACATTTACAAAATGTGCCTGTTAACAACAGTGTGATAATGATTCATTAATCAGGTTGTACAGTGGGCTACCTGCTAGTCAACAGTTTATTGGAATTTATAATATCATAGGTATGGTACTTTTTACTGGTGTGGTGTTCCCACTATCCAGCAACACGATATATCAGTGGTCGAAGTGGGGGAAAAAAGAAGGGGAAGTGTGGGCGGAGAATCAGAGGGCGGGAATAACCCAAGGATTGGATCAGTGGGCAGAGCCAGAGGCGTGGCCAGAATGCGCAAACATCCCAATTTTTTGTATTTGTTTGGTTTCACTGCCCAGTTTTATCAAGCAATGGATACACGTGATTATTTAAGGTTATAATGAGTTATTGACAGTAAAATGTGTTCACAAAGTGGGATATGCTTCTAATCACAGAATGTCCCCAAATACGATAAAATGTGGAAGCACAAGCCATTTGTCTCCGAGCCATGGAGTTTCTGTCATCAGCACTTCTCCCTTTTCCAAAACAGCAGTTCAAACATGAATGGCTAAAATTACTAGTTTGCAAATGTTTTCTAAATAATAATGGTTCTGCCATATTTGCCTCATAATGCAAGATCTGCAGCATGATCTGACCATTGAAACTAATAAATTGTTTGTAGCTCAAACGTATCAAAAGTTAATAAAAAATGTGACTTGTGTTGCTGCGGAGTAGATGACAGTTAATAGCTCACTGTTCTATGTTAGGATTTTAACTTATAAACTGCAAGTAACAAAAGGATCTCTCTGACAAAAGCAGTAGCCCACTGGCCTATTTTCATTATGTGCACTTTGTGATCTGCATGGTACATGTTCTTTGCAGCAGGTACATTAACCCTCTGAGCTACCTTTCCATGAGTCAAATCTTCCATTAGACAACATTCTGATCTCTCTCTAGGAAGAATATTAATCACCAGAGTCATCATGACATTTTTATTGTTACTGAAAATTACTGGAGGCCAGGAAGGAGGCAGCAAGCGCTTTTAAAACCATAATATACCTGCAAAAATGATGCCTCCACCTAAAGTGAGCACCTGGTGCGGTCACACCGGTTGCACCGCCCTAGAGCTGGCCCTTCTCAAGGGTCCTGTGGTCTCCGTGACAGGGTCACTGTTCTAGGGTGTACTGCTTCATAGGCCTTCCCACAAGACTGGAGGTGAACTTCAGTATGAATAGTGGTGGACATGCCTTGATGGTTAACCTACACTTGTCATGCTAGGATCCACCTGCTGGTGCTACGACACCGGGGCTTCTAATGTCTTGCGAAGCCTTCTAAGGTCTAGCATGAGATAGTGCTCTCTCAGGAGAGTGGTCTGGCGGACTGGTTATTAAGGCTGAACCTGGTGCCACATCCTCTACCCCACTGAACACCATACTGCCCCACTGAGAAAAACTCAGACTGCCTTCAACTACAACCCAATTGTTGCCAGCTATAAACATCTGGATGCGGCTCAATTTAAATTACGCACTGGGCAAGAGCAATATGTGGCCTACAAAAAAACAGTGACAGCATCCTGGAAAAAGCAAACACTCAAAGGGAATGCAAAATTTTGCAAACCATGTGAAATGTAAGCAGGAACAACTTGGTTACCTTTACGCTTTTACACTCACTGTTCAGAAATCAGTGAGTGCTTTTGCCTGAAAAGTTAAGGACATGACAACAGGGCCCTGAATGGACCCATTTCAATGGCCATTGCTTATATCCTTACAAAACGTAAGCAGTATGGTAAAAAAAGACAACATCCCTAGATACAGAGAAGCAGTACAAATTTTGTTTTTCAATCCTCACATTGCAGTACCTCCAGGATTGGTGCACTAGTTCCAAGCCCAGGGAAAACAAAGCCGAGACAACAAAAATAGCGCTTCACTGGCAAACTCTGTAAAAGTGGCGCTAATGTGTTTGGGTGTGAATAAAATCAATCTGGACAGTTTGCTACCACTCTGTCTTACTTTATTTAGTTATTTATTTTTCATATTTTTAAACTTTTATTCCCGATGCTGCATTTTGGAATTAAATGTCAGAAAAATACTCCATTGATTTCAAGCAAAAGTGATTTTCTTTTTTGGATCCATTTCACAAGGAAGCAAATAAAAGAAAGGAGAGGAGACAGTGCGCACTGCGCACAGGCACCTCCTCCTCCTAAAAGGTTAGGTTGCTCTGCGCACACTGGCCCTGTTGGTGTCACCCCATGTGAGGGTGTCACCCGGTGCGGTCCGCACCCCCATAGTGACGCCGCTGCAAAAAAACTGCGGACATTAAGAACTGTAAAGTTTATCCACAGAAAGGTTGTAGAGGAATGTCTAATTGATGGAATCCAATAAACAAAATCCATACCACAAACAATCTCCCATGTCATGCTTTAAATTCCATCTGGGCGTACAGTACGAGGTGCAATTCTGCACATAATCATGTAATCGGATCACAGAATTTACAGCAGGAAGGAACAGTGTTCGCCTGATGGTGGCTCCTTGACTCGAAAACAGCCAATAATTGATACTGGTATGCTGCCAAGAAGGTGTGATTAAAACGGATGAAGAGAAAGGGCAAAGATTGTAGAGGCAAATCCTTCTCAAGATATAATCTAGTTTACAGGAGGACTTTTGTTCTTTTGCTGTGCGGCTCTACTAAGCAGCTTAGACCTATTTGTTTGCAAGGGCACGCGCTTGTGTGTTCTCGCCATCTTCTCATTTGAAATGACACTTTACAATGTATACTTATCATTTGGAGCGATGGACTCCTGTTTCGGGCACATTCAACCCCCACCCCAGTGCTATTTCGAAGACCTTTCATTCCGAGGTAGGAGGCCCCTTACTGTTTTACAAAGCAACGCGTCATTTATGAAACTTCACTAAAATATAAACAATAAAAAACACACTCAAATGTCTGGACGTCTGGTCTTCCGTCCTCTCAGGTACATAAACTCACAAATATGTGCAGGGCACGAGTTTTTCGAAATAAGCAAAGGGTTAGAGGACTGAATGGGATTATGGGAATATGCAACAACGTCACAGGAAGTGATGTTGCAGGAAGCGTCATCATCACCCTATCAAATCTCTATCTTTACTGGGGATATGCCAGTCTCCCCATGGCTAAAAATGAATGTGTCTGTCTGCAATGCAACTGGTGCTCATGCAAAGCGCTCTGATACCTTCGGTCGAGTTCACGATATTTAAAACTGTAAAAAAAAGTAGTACTCCTTATGTACTCTATCATGCCATTGTGAATTGACCCCAAAACACCTAAACTGGGAAAACAGTGGGACTATTCGGGGCAGTCCTGTGCACTCTTTGCACTTTTACTGACAGAGAATTGGACATTTCAAGGCTGATTCACAAAGTCATGGACGAGTACTTAAAATAAAAGAGCACTCCTGTAGTAAGTCTTCCTGTACTGAAAAATGCTTCTATGAATCAGCCCCAGGGTATACAAAATATAGAGGATACATAATGGGTAACTATTATGGTCCGATATTGCCATTAGGAGGTTCTGGAGACCCCATAAACCACAAGTCCGAAGGTCGAAAGGTTTGTGAATGTCACCAGAACCCCAAGTTGGCAATCTACGATCATATTACACATGATATCCATTATTTATTTTCATTTTGCATGTTTATTTTGGAGTATTTAGCACAAAAAAGCTATCTACTTCAAATTGCAACGTACAATGGGCACTGATGGGAATCAGAATGTTTAGGTTTTGTTTACCTTTCATAAATAAATTGTTGCTACAATGATGGGGCACAGTGGTTTTAGGTCAGTCTGTGGCTGCAGCGTTTACAGCATAATTATAGATTTACTGCATTGGCCACATAATTTGCCAAATCTGCAGATTTCACCAAAAGAACAAGTTACTTACTTTGGGAATGCATTATCTGGTAGAGACTCTAATTAGCTGCAGATTCCTTACCTTTGAATTTCCCTCGATCTGGAAATTTTTGCTGACCAATACCCCTTGCGCATGCCGTCGGGTGACTCCATTCAGCTCCACGTGACGTCGGCAGTATCGGTTATGCCGTTGCGGTCACCTATATAGGCACCACCCAGCCACGTGGACGTCGGTACTTTTTCTTTTTTCCGTGCCAGAAGCGCAGACCCATGAAGTAACTGATGTTGTCGTGTGCACAACTAGGGCCCTGAAAAGGAGAGTAAACCTACCCCTAATAAAATCAGTCCCCAAAGCGGGGAGGCATGGGTGGGGCTGTAAGGAACCTGCAGCTAGATATAGTCTCTACCAGATAATGCGTTACTGAAGGTAAGTAACTTGTTCATGTGATAGAGACTTCTGGCTGCCGATTCCTTACCTTTGAATTAGATACCCAAGCCATACCATCCTGGCGGTGGGTTGCGGACCAATACCTTACACTAGAAAGTCCTGCTGGACCAAACGGGCAAAATGCCCATCCCTGCGGACCTGACTGTCCAGGCAGTGGTGCTTGGCAAACATGTGCAAAGATGCCCACATTGCTGCCAGACAGATGTGCAGGACTGGGACACCCAGAGCCAAGACCGTAGTCGCAGCCTTTCCCCTGGTGGAATGGGACCTTAATCCCTCAGGGGGCAGCTTCTTGGCCAGGGCATAGCAGATTTTAATGCAGAGAATGACCCAGCGAGATATGGCCCTTTTCTGCACTGCCCGCCCCTTCTTAGCTCCCACGTACCCCACAAAGTCTTGGTCATTCACCCGGAACTCTTTTGCGCTGTCAAGGTAGAACGACTAAGCTCTTTTTAGTTCCAGATAGTGGAGACGCTCCTCTTCCTTAGAGGCATGCGATGCAGCAAAGAAGGTGGACAATGTGATGGATTGACCCAGGTGGAATGGGGTCACAACCTTTGGCAAAAATTAACCACGGATGCAAAGCACTACTTTGTCTGGAAAAAACATCACGTAGGGAGGCGTGCAAGATAATGCCTGCAACACACTCACCCTGCGGGCAGAATTAAGCGCCACAAGAAAGTCTGTCTTGATGGTAAGCAGCCGGAGGTTACAATTGCCTAAAGGCTTTAAAGGAGCACACATAAGATAAGTGAGGACCAAAGTAAGGTCCCACTGCAACATAAAAAAGGGTGTGGACGGAAACAAGTGAGTCAGCCCCTTCAGAAACCTATTTACAATCGGAGACCTAAAGAGAGAAGGTAGGTCTGACAGCCCGCAAAAAAGAAGACAGAGCAAAAAGATAACCCTTGAGAGTTCCCAAAGCAGAGCCCTGCTGGGCAATGGGAAGGATTAGAATGAATAGAAGAACAGTGGAGAAGCAGAAAGAGGGTCAATAGACCTTGCTGTACAGTATAAGACACATTACAGCCAGACGAAGTGGAGGTCAGTAACTGACATGTGGTGGCAGGTACCGCACGGCTTGAACCCTGTCTTCCTCGAAGACATCCTCCCATATGAAGCTGTGAAAAATTCTTACATCGACAAAAAGTGGAGAAAAAGCCTGTCAAAAAGCGACAGATTGGTAGCTCTTCCTGGATTGGCGCTTAACTGGAACGGAAAGAAAAGAACTGACGTCCGTGCGACTCGGTGGGGCCTATATAGGTGACCGCAACGTCATAACCGGCACTAACGACGCTGTCAACATAACGCGGAGCCGAATGGAGCCACCTGATGGCACATGCAAGGGGTATTGCTCAGCAAAAGTTACTGGATCCAGCCTGACACCTGGGAAATTCGAAGGTAAGGAATCTGCAGCTAGAAGTCTCTATCAGATATGTAGTTTCTATCACAGACGGATGAAAATAGTTCTGCCAAAGACTGTGCAGCATAATTTGCACTTTTTGTTAAAGCTTTGTAGCGTGGTTTGGGAGCTGTAATTATGATGATGAAACCCACATTTCACAAGCAACTGTGAAATGTTTTCTATATCTCAGGGTTCCATTGGAAATATGGGTTTTTATACCACTACATTTTGTACAATAAAAGCATAAAAACATGTACTCCAGTACTACAGATTTACAAAACACTGCAATTTATATTTTACGTTTTGGATTCACTTTCCAAGCCAAAGTGTAGTGACAATTTTAATTTCCAAATCAGACATGCTGAAATTGACAATATTTCCTTACATTTTCCCGCATGCTCTTTGGGCTAATTATTAAGGTCTCCATTAATAAAAATGGATGTGACCACTTACATAGCACATGAAATGCCCATTGGATCATAATGAGGCTGAGCCAGTATGGTTGGGTTTCAAATAGATGGCTGGCATGTTTCATTCAGAAGACATTCGTCCTAATAAGCTACCTTTGTGATACACCAGCTTTTCATGCTTTTAGTAGGACTCCTTCCCAGATTCCGACAAAGTAGTGTGAATAGTGAACTGGAAAAATGGCTATAGCTGTCAAAGCGGTCTTTGCTTGAACAAATCAAACACATACACACGCAACATATGAAAAAACTATTCTGGCTTGTATCTCTGCATTGCAAGGTACAACAAGAGAATAGACTCTTCCCAGTGGCCTAGCTAGGAGGCGGTGGCAAGAATAAGGTAAGTTTTATCCCTCGTCATCTGTCACCATCCCCGCTTGTCCTCTGTCATCGTTGTCATCTGTCGCCCCCCGCTCCTACCTCTACCGCCAGTCCCTGAACGGCAAACTCTGAGATTGCCCTAAGCGGCAAAAGCGCTAGCCACGCCTCGAACACTTCCCCTTACAAAGACCAGGCTGATTGCTATCAATATACTCACTACATACAGCTGCACCCCTGGGTGGAGTAAGCTGACATGATTCTCTCAAATACAGCATGGGGCAGCCGACAATGCACTATTATCTCCTTCATGAAGTCAGTCTAAAAGAGACGCTCTCCTCTCTTTTACCAAGCACTGGCAAAGCATCTAGGCCAGGCTTCAATGGGCTAACACATGCACACATGGGTATTCAGAAATGTGCACCAACTCTTTGAATCGCGTCTCTGTACAACCTGCCTCTTTCTGCGCCTCGTAAGACTGTGCTCCTTTTCTCCTATGCAAGAGACTTTGTCAAAAAACTCAACTCTGTTTCCACCATTTGAAGTCCGCATTTGATAATAACTCGGATCAACCAGGTTTTCAGTTAGTGTTGGCTGCTGATGAAGGAAGATGGTGCTACTGTCATTTCTATCATTAAAGCAATATCTGTTTCCTGCTTCATTCAAAGACCAGCGTAAACGCTGTGATTTTGGTGCGGAAGCAGATTTTCATGATACTCCGCTTAGGCACGGTGAAGTTTGAGGGTGAGTGACTTTATCGGCGGAATGCGATTTATATGATGCGAGGGTCAGGCATACGCCCGAAACCTCGAAATGTGCGTCAGCGCGCTCACGCACGCGCGCTTCTCATGAGTCATCTCCGACCTCAAGCACGGATCAGCTGTAATGAATTCAAACGCTCGCTAACTGAAATATTTTTAGATACCGTGTGCGTGGCACATCAAACGGAGAATTGGATAATTGGACACTTAGAAGTATTTACATTTTTATGAAATTGTTTGTTTTCATATTTACTCGACTAACAAGTAGTTTGGCACAAATCTTCTTTCATTTACGAATAACTGATGGCAAGCTTGCCATCTAATGAGAAGTTGGTTACGTACGCCAGTCTTCTTTATTACAATTACTAAAAAGGGACCCCTTTAGGAATATTTGTATTTATATTTATGGCTATTATATTTACCAGCACCGGGGATCCCTATTGTTTGGTGGAGGCAGTGGTACAGAAGTTCCAAAAGGTACCTTATTGCTATTGTTGGGGAAAAAATTTACAACAAAAGAAAATTTGCCATGTTGTGTAGTTGTCTTGGAGCACAACGGCAACACATTTTCCACCATCTCCTGGAAGTTGAATCTGACATCAATCGGTTTGGTACTTGGGATGAATATTCAGAAGCAGCTGAAAGACTCAGTCAGCATTTTTGTTTAAAACCCAGTACCGTGGTCAAAAGACCTATATTTGTCATTCAGAAGCAACATAGTCACGAGTCAATAGATAGTTTTGTAACTGAAATACATATATTGGCATTGTTAAGTGAGATCAGTATATTCCCAATCAAAGTGTGGTTGGTTGTTCCAACAAAAAAGCACAATAACAACTTTTATGCAGTTGCAATCTACCTTATGGGAAGCTGCTGAAATCTCGAAGCTGATTGGATGATCTGCTGTGGCATCTAAAGGACTGAGTGGTGGAGATAGTGCATTATCTTCTGTTGAGATGGTTGCCAATATGTTGTTTTACATGATAAAACATTTACTAAGATCTAATTTTTGTTTCAGGTGCGGTTCCCGTAACTACCTAGCCAACGTTACTCGTTCTACAGCTAAAAGTAAAATATGCATCAAATGTAAAAAATACAGGAAAGATAAGCCATGTTTTAACAGAGCATAATGACCACGATAAGAAAGATGATCCTGTGTGTGATATTGTGGTGAGAGAAAGTTACTATCAAAATCATGTCTGATATTTTATTTTTTGAGAAATGGCCCAGAGTAGCTTCAATTCCCTCTAACATCAATTCATTTGCTTATGGGGCCCCAGGATAGATATGGTTGGTTATTTTGAGTAAAATGTCATCTATAACTAAAGAAACATTTACACAAAGGTGCATGTTGCTGACAAAGGTTACAACGTATTGGGTGGAAAGACCAAGGGAGTTTTGCTGTGGTGTTTACTCATGGCACTTCATGTCCAATTTCATTAGTAATGTTAGATAACCTGGAGTTGCAAGACATTTTAAACTTCCATAAAACTGTGCTTGAAGACAGACTAGATTGTGTAAAAGGTTTTTCACACGAAATAATTTTAAAGGATTCAGCCATTCCTGTAAGACAAAATGTTTGCAACATCCTTTGAGCATTAGATCTTAATAGATCAGAGATCAGCATAACATCAAACTGGACTGACAGAAGATCGTAGATCTCTTTTCAG
The DNA here is from genome assembly GCF_964204655.1 of Triturus cristatus. Taxonomy (NCBI): domain Eukaryota; kingdom Metazoa; phylum Chordata; class Amphibia; order Caudata; family Salamandridae; genus Triturus; species Triturus cristatus. The sequence goes on along the minus strand of NC_140591.1, from coordinate 338,220,027 downwards.
TTTCATAACACCAGTTGAGGATTTCCATTTATTAAGAGTGCCTTTTGGTTTTGCCTCAACGGCATAAATTTTTCAAAAACTAATGTCCAGTCTTTTTCAAGGAATGGCTGGAGTTCACGTTTTACAGGATGACATATTAATTCATGCTAATACTAAAGAAGAGAATAACAAATTGTTTATTAAGTTAAAGGGTTCTGAGTGAACACACCAAGACTGTTAAATGAGACAAATGTAAATTTTTTAAGCACACGCTGAATATTTTGGACATTATCTAACTCCTGGTGGTATCAAACCAAAATGTGATCTGTTGCTGGCTAACGGTGAAGTCCATTTCTTAGAAAATGTTGAACAAAGTCAAGTCCTTTCTATGACTTTGCAAATACTATTCTTGGTTTGTGGAAGGTTTTGCTGTTGTGACAAAACCCTTGTAAAAGTTGTTGCGTAAAGGCTTTAAATTTAAATTTGTTTGGGATGGTGAAGTAAATCTTTATTTAAGATAATGAAAAATAATGATCATCGATGCCCCAGGACTTAAACCGTTTCAAAAAGGTGAACCATGTCTTGTAACTGTGGATGCCAGTTTGACTGACATTGTAGTAGTATTAAGCCAAAAATAATCGGGTCACTGGAGCATACCACTGCCTTCATTTCTCAAAGTTTGCATGGTGCAGAATTGAGTTACAGCACTATTGGCAGTGAAGCCCTATCATGTGTATGGGCTACTGAACATTTTTCCTCTTATGTGTGGGGTAGTAGGTTTATGTTGTGTTGGACCATAAGCATCTACAGTACTTTCTTAGTGGAAAGGGTAAGGGTAAACCATCTCCTATACTTGTACAGTTATTGTCGAGAATTCACGAGTTCCATTTTTATATAGTTCACATTTCAGGTAATAAGAATGCCAGGGCAGACGTTTGTCTAGGTTTCTGCAGGACAATCAGATGATGGATAACTCATCAACTTGCAAGATGGAATGTGTAATTGGCTTAATGGGTAGAGTCTCTTCAGTAAGTGGGATTCTTAGATAGAAAAAGAGTTGTGTGAAGTATCACAATTTGTTGTCAAAGAGTGGACAGATGAATGCACCCTAAGTACAGATCTTGAAATTTGTTCAAAAATTGAGGATGATTTAAGCATAGAAGGAGTGTTGGTATTAAGAGGAGTTACAGTTGTACCTCCAGCTTTCCTATGTACTAAGTTGATAACTTTGGCCCATGATGGACATCAGGGTATTACCTACACTATACATATCAAAGGAGGGAGTGGAGAGGGAACGTGTCCACAAGGAGTGGATTCAATCTCCCCAGCTTTAGTTAATAAACAAATAGAATCCACCCATATGAGAAAGGTGAAAACAGGAAAAAAGTCTGGAGTTGGATGTGTTTTCTGCAATGGTGAAAAGCACGTTGTGTTCTTTAAATACCCCTCACACACCAAAAGGGCCCTTGGGGTCATGCTTCATCATAGGGGTCTTCGCGTCCCTCTACAGAACGCGGCGTGCTACTAACCAGCGGATACGAGGGAGCACTGATGTAATCACTATGTGTGGTGTGCGAGGGTAATGAGTGGTAGGGTCAGGAGTGAATGGTAAGTGAGTGTTAAAAAATACCTGGCATGTGAGGACTAAAAATAATTTTAATATACTTCTGTGCTGGTATTATTAAAAAAAGTGTGGTGGAGGTTTGGTGTATTTAATGTACATAACCTCCTGTGACTTTCTCCATGCAAATAAATTTCACGTTTGAAGCAAGTATGGGCTAAGGCTTGTTGTCTTAAGATGCTATAAGACAACTTTGATTGTGTGGATTTACTGGTGTTGGCGACCCTGCCACGGCCCGCCGTTGTAAGCGGCACGGATCCTTCGCCATTACTCGTGTTGAACCTCCTGTGTTTGTCGACATGTTTCGAAGCCTCAAGTTTCTTCTTCGGGACGGGTGCACAGATCCCTACCCTACTCACATGCAACAGTCTAATACCATCCATACATAAGTAATATTATGTGTAGAATCTAGCCAAATGTGCCTACTGTGGTCAATCGAGCTGAAACAAGGTAATACCTTAAATGTCAAATTGCTATAATAAAGCCAGTGGCATCATGAGCCTGCAAGAACGGAGGGGACCATGTGCCTAATTGCACTATGAGTAGCGGTACTACCTCCTACAAACGTCCCTTCCGCTGCTCCATGGTGTATGAAGAGTCGGGAGGTTGCGGTATTTATACTTTCCTTGAAGGAGATTTTCTCTACCAGGACATGTAAAACTTAGAAGTACAAGACCATCCCTTTAATTGAACAGCACCATGCCCTATGGGCTATATCGGGCCTACCTTTGGGGTGACTTATATGTAACAAAAGAGGAGTCTAAGGCTTGGCAAGGGGGTTTTAACGCTAAGTTGACATGGCAGTGTAGAACTGCATTCAGGCTGCAGTGGCAGGCCTGGGGCATGTTTCAAGGTGATATATAAGGTGCTGCAGGCCTACTGGTAGCATTTAATTTACAGCCCCTAGGTGTATAGTATACCACTCTACAAGGGACCTATAAGTAAATTAAATATGCCAATTGGGTATAAGCCAGTTTAACCATTATTTGGGGAGAGAGCACAATCACTTTAGCACTGGTTAGCAATGGCAAAGTGCACAGAGCCCTAAGACCAACAGAACCAAATCCAGCAAAATAAAGTGGAGGGTAAAGGCAAAACGTTTGGGTGTGACCCTGCAGAGAGGGCCAGGTCCAACATCAGGGAACCTAATTCTTGATCTGTAATTGATTTTTTGGAAGATGTGTTCACCATTAAGGGTTATTGCAAGTTCCTAGTGTTGGTTAAATGTGTCCAATTCACAAAATAAAGGTATGGTGGAAAAGGTTGATAGAATTGTCAAGGATAACATTTGGCATGTAATGGTGTAATGGATGTTAAAGTTGCTTTATGGGACAGTTTTTTATCACATTACGCCCCACTCTACCAAGGGAGTAAGTCCTTTTAAACTTCAGAGACTTAATGATCCAACTTCTAAACTAGTTCCATTTTATGTACAAGATTGGTGTGGGAAAGAAGAGTGTGGGCATGCAGCAGGTTCATGATAGAGTGAGGAATGTTTAAATAAAAACAGACTATCATTACGATACTTTGCACCACGTTAAAGATCAAGATTTTCTGGTTGAGGATTTAGTCGGTGTGCAAAAAGGGCATTATGGGAAAAAAGGCAATCTAAGTTTTTCCAAGCAATTATGTATTATTAATGTAAAAAAAAGGTTCCGTTTAAATCAAGAATTCTACCTGGTGTAGCAAAAGGTGTGTTGTGAAATGTAAAGGTAAATTAGTTGAAGCAAACCTTAATAATAAAGGGGGACCCAAAACTATGGTTGAAAATGATTTCTGGATGCATTAACCCCCATGCTGCATTACATCAGTGTCAAAAGGGGCTCGAGGGAGGGTCTTGCCACCTCTTTGAAACAAATAAAGATGTTAATGCTATATCCAATGACGTAATCAGTCCCAATGAAAAAATTCTATGTTGAATCCTCATACTTCAGGGAATGAAGTTGCATTGAATTATGTTGCAGGGGATAACAGTCTCCTTTCAGAGTTTATTGCTGGACAACAAAGTTGCCACCTCCATTACTGATGGTTTCAATTCTTCTAGACTAACTAGGAGATGCAATAGGCTCACGAAGTCTCCTAAATATTTAAAAGATTTCATTTGCAAATAAGAAGGAAGTTTTTCTTTCCCTTTGAATATTTGTTAATGTTTAATGTTTAGCTTTTCCTTATTCTCAAGTTGTAGTTAAATGATTAGTTTTCTTTTAGATAGGGAGGGGAATGTGTTATATCGATGCGTTAGCCTTGTTTTGGCTAATTACTAGGGAATACAGAATGTTACTGGGGAATGTAGGATGCTTAAAATAGAATGCAAGTAGGGATTTGAACTGCCAATCCAGTTGTTTTGGCTTGAGAGGTGGATGTCTTCATCTTGGCTGGCGTGTTTTCTCCTTTGCAATAAACTTTGTTATGAAACTCTGCTTGTCTGTTTTCATGATTTGAAAGAGTTTATCAAGTTCATCCGTGTGGAACTCTTTATAAATGAAATAACTGCAGAGATGTTTTTTTTTTCTGTTAAATTCTGTGGAGGATGTTGTATCCTTATGGCAAGATAGTATTAAAGAGGATGAACACAACCAAGTTTCTGTCAGTTTAGTAGCATAATGGTAAACGTAATGGATAAGGGGAGATACAGAAGTTGCTTTAGCGATTGCAGTCTTACAGTTTAGAAAGACAGCTGTGATATGATGTATAGAAGAGTGGTCACTGGGTTGAAAGTATGTGATTTCTCACAGTTCTTCTGTCTGGTCAAATTAATCTTTCTGTTTAGGATGTCTAGCTCTCAAGATTGTGGAAGTAAGACATGCTGTGGGATCTGTGACCACAAAGGGTTCGGTTTTGTGGAGTGCTTTAGCGCTAAAGTCCATGACGGTATTCTCTGAAGCACTGGGGTTAGTATGTTTGTTTTATTTTTTTAGGACTAGGTACGTCGAATGAGGTGCAACAGGGAGGGGAACATTTTTGCTTGCATGTTTTCCAATAAGGATGTAAAACATACATACAGATTCATTTAGTTTATCTTTATGGCAAAACAAAATGTACTTTAGGTTTATTTACAGATTAGGAATAATATTCTGGAATAAAATACAATTCTCATAATACATCAGAAATGTCAGTAGAAAAATGTTAATAAGTCAAATAAACTGGTATGATAGGAAGAGAGATATTAGTGAGTTGATTACATTGATATGATACATTGTATTTGATAGGAACGGTGGGATGCTGATAATACATTAGAAATAAAATGTAAGAAAACCCCATTTGATGACATATTGGAAATACTTACAGGATTGCAATAATGTAGTGTAAGAACCACATAATCCATTATACTCTATATGACTAGTGGAATTAGTGGAATTATCAAAGCATTTTTTGCCAGAATAACAAGATGAAGTGAAGGCACGTTAAGCGAATAACACAATAAATTGGATGCCTCAAGAAACACCTTATTGACCACTTGCATCTACTGGAAATGGATTGCTGCTTCATGAACACAACAAGCAGAAGGAGATTTTGAGAAACTTGTGAGGTAAAGAAAAATTACTTCTCCATGAAGGTACATTGAGAAAGTTAGTACAGCTCACAAGTGAATGATGAAATAAGATAATCATTATGGTAAGGTCAATAATGCATCTGATGGTTGGCATACAAACGTTAAACAAAATTGGAATGGGGATTTAGATAAATGGGTCACAAATAAAGGTTTCTAACATGGCTACAAGCTGAACACAAATGAGTAAGTATGACAGATGATATGCTTAAGGAATAGGGTATGCAAAAGATAAAATGTGGATTCATGAGAATTATAACAGAACATTTGTTTCAGCAAGAACTATGACAGTTTGTGTTGTAATGTTTTAATTTTTGGTGAGTGTAAGATACCCTATATTGCAAACATGCAAGTGTTATTTATTATTACTACAGATACAAAATCTTTCTCAAAGGTAACTTTCAACTTATGAAGATGCAGGAAGACTATAAAGGTGTTGAGAATAAATTGATGTTTGCTAAGTTATTAATTAAATTAAAATTAAAACATTGCTCGGAAAAGGTAGGGACTTTTACTGAATAGCTGGTCAAACACACTTAAAGACAAACAATATAGAGAACTAAAGAATTAGCGAAAGAGTTAAGTTTTCCAATTCTCAAAGGTGTACAGAACCACTGTGGAAAAACTCCCTGTATTTTCTTTAGTATATATATGGTGCAACCTAGTCTAAAGAAAGCGGAGCGCTGTACAGGGTTAAAGACACAGTCAACATATGATTAGAGGGGTAGCGGATTCGAAGAGTGAAAGTGGACTGTTACCATATCAATATGTAGTGTTCTCATAGGATATCATTATGCTGTTGGGGATAGTCACTACTTGTCAAATTAACAATTAACGTTTCCCTCTTTAGAAGGGTTTCTGGTAGGAGCACGCCTTGCCCTCTTTTCCGCATGCATTGTGGTGGCCAATGACTACGTGGATCTGGCCACAAACAATCTCCAGGGACCGACTCTGGTGGGAAACCTGTGTCTTTGTGAAAAAGATGTGGGAGAGGTCGTGGGTCCGTCCTTGTTGTCATCTGTGTGCAGCATTCATCCTCTACCTTGAAATTGCAATTTTCAAAAAATAAACATGTTTGAGATCAGCTAAGGGTTGCTATAATGAAAAGGGTACTAATAGTAATCATGAGCTATCTCCTGTTCGCACATGTTCCAAACATTTGTGACTGTTATCACAGAAAGGTTTCATATAATAATCACAAAAACTGTACAAACACACAAAAAAAACATGAAGAATCCCCCTTCGATCCAAAGGTACTTAATTAATTTTCTCTGGGGAGAAATGCTGCTATCAGCTACAATTATGTCCACAAGGAGCACCAAATTCTCAGTTTTAGGGGCCCCACAAGAACAGCCCCCCCACCAAACTGATTCCATAAACAAAAGTGGGGCGCTTACAGGGACAAAGCAAACAAGCATTCAGCAACACCAACACTTCTGGCTTGCCTATATTACACAAAGTAGGCACAAGGTTGCACAATTATGTGAGGATACAAGTCATTTAAATTGTAAAGTAGAAAGTACATTCCAAAACCAATTCCCGGGAAGGGACCTTATTTCTTAGTTCCACTCCTCATGCATTTCACGGGCATTAGAGTGTGAGGAAATGTCTGTCCCTTCAAATCACTTTCAACATCCTTAAACTTATGTTAGCAATAACACATAAACCGCAGTGCCTGAACACACATACATTGAATAGATGCAAATAATTAAAATCAGCTTTTAAATCTTACATGCAGAAATAAACAAGACCAGTACAACGTTCATCTGTGTGCCTGTGGATGGACATAAGCGTACACTTCCTACACGGCTTAGGACACTGCATTGGAAATATGGCTTGCACTGGACCATGACTAGCCATTTTAACATATGACTAACTCAAAGTTTTTCAGGGGCATTTGGGGCATCTAGCTCTTAAAACTAGGAATTCCAAATCAGTTTACAGCATCAGTTATGAGCATGTTTAACACTATCATTTGATAGCCGCCGTGCCGGGAAATGTCTTGTTCTCGGTGACAACATGATGAGTCAGCTCTCAGCTCTAAAGGAAGATACCAAGTGAATTAAAGACTTCTGTCCTGGATTCTATTCTCACTCTGGGGTAATTTTCATCTGGTTGGATGCACCCCGTCTCCAAGCTGAGGTCACTTCCGTGTGTGGTGACACTGTCACTGTCCTATGCAAGAGCAGGCTGTCATTTCTGTTAATTTCTTTCTTGGTAATGGCTTCCTTAGCGCTCTGCTTGGTAACACTTTCAGCTGTGTTCTAAAATAAGTCATTGATGGGGGGAAATCTGGGGAAAAGGGAATGTATACAGAGGAAACAATTGTACTGAATTCGCCTCCACTGGCCAGGCTGAGTAGCGGCCGGGTCCAACTGTATCCTTCACCAATGCCCTTCTGAGTGAGTGCAATAGGTGTGTTGAAGGATGTAGAAAACAAATCTGTGACTTAAGGTACTTACATAGGGGTCTATTTGGATGGCGGGCGGATCGCCACCGCCGGGTCGGCGGTGGCGATCTGTCTGCCAAATGACCCGGCTCACCCCCGCCATATTAGTATGGCGAGGGGCACCGTGGTGGACGGAAAGACCGTCTGCCGCTTTTTCCGCCGGTCGGATTGCCGGCTGGGCGGAAAAGGGAGTCAATATGGTGGCGGTGCCTTGCAGGCACGGCCATCCATATTAGTATGCCTGTCTTTCCATGGCGACGACTCCGCCATGGAAAGGCATGCGGAGTTCTCTTTGGGGGCCCGTTGAGGGCCCCCAAGGGGTGAGGGGCTGCACTTGGGGGGGTACCCATGGTACCCTCCAACATTGGCATGCACAAGGTGGCAGGCACCGCACGGTGTCCGTCACGTTGTGCATGCCAATACACAACATGCATATATTGCATTGTGGCGGGTGCTACTTACAGCACTGCCCGCCACAATGTAATATAAGCGGGATGCCACCACCACCGTGGTGGTGGCAACCTACTCGCCATGGCGGGACCGCCGCACCTCTGGCGGTCGGTCACGTGTACCATTACGGTGCCATCGTAATGATGCCCTAAGTATTTTAGTTAGATAATCTACTAAAAATATCCATCACTTCAGTGAGTAATTAATCATAAAACAGTTTATTATAATAAAGATCCAGAAACACCCTACTCAGTTGCGATGAATGGCTCATTGGCGCTATTGCCCACAGATCCTCCATAGGGTATGCCTTTGAAATGAAGCCTGTAATCCTTGCCACAAAATTCTAAACGTCTAAAACCCCTGCCATCCCTGAATGCCTACATCAGTGAGCAGAGATGGGCATTCTACCCATGATAGGAATCTGGGAAGAGACAGGGAAAGAAAGAAATAAATACCGGGCCGGAGCTCGCTACCAGATGGAACTGTCACAGTCAAGGAACGGTACTGTGCACCACAATGTTACACTGATAGATTACTCTCACCGGCTGGGTACCAGAGGACAGGTGAGTAAACTGAACCAGCCAGAGAGAAGATCTAATCACAAACAAAGGTACAATCTTACCAGATATGGCAGAGGAGGCTGCCATATTGAGCCACGGGCTAAACCAGCAATCTAGCCATACTCCCCAAGAGGCTTCCACAAGCACACCTGTGATATACAACTACACGAGGCAAGCAAACCAAAGGTAGCAAGGACTAGGAACCCAAGAAGGGAAAGGACCAAAAGAACGGAAAAGGAAAAACAACAAACGTGAGGGGTAGATAAAAGTGCAACTAGCGACATGCAGTGGTTCATTTGTAAAAGAAAATAAGTGCCAGGGCTCTCGTCTGGAGGCAGCTTACACCAGCCCATTTCTCCTGTTAGCTCTGCCTAAAACAGAACCAACTACTAACCATGAAAGTGGGGAAGAGGGTGTGGCGTAATGGCCAGACCAGCCAACTTCAGAGCTGGGGAACCAGGTTGAAGTCTTGGCGTCGGCTCAACATCCTGTGATTCTGGGCAAAACACTTATTCTCCCTGTACCGATCATAGATGATCGTGTCCTTAACTGATGCTCATGATAAGCACTGGTGTTGATAATTAAGTGCCGGTGCTGAGCACCGGAAGTCACCAGCTCAAATTAAGCACTGGCGACATGTCGCCTGGTGAAGCCTCTGAGCCCTGAGTGAGCTTAAATAAGAGTTTGTTACTATTGTCCTAGATGTGACCTTAACAGCAGGAGTCAGTGTGTGAATGTATGCAATTTGCATTTTAGTGTTCTGATCTCACGAGTTGCCAAGGACCCGTCTTCCACCTTTTCTAGACCCCAAGCGTGCTATGCTGTCTATGTTTGGCCTGTATCCTGACACCTTCCAGATAAAATGGAGCTTGGCAGTCAGTAGGAAAAAATGTAGCTTATTTAAAAAAATAAATTAAAATGTATCTTTCGTCAAAATGGTCTTTTGCATGTTTGCTGGATTTCCTCAGTGCCAGGGCACCCTATTAGGGTAACAGCACGTTCTATAAATTGGTTTGATTCATTCATTCAACTTCTGTGGTGAGCTGTAGGTCATAAAAACTATATCTTTTCACAGGAAGATGTCTGGAAGCAACGGTTACACGTCCCAAAACTCTAATGTCCTGTCAAACATTGTTTAATATTAGTGTTTTCCTTTTCATTGTAAAAAAAATCAGCAGATTTCTTTCCAGGTGCCTGAAATGCCCATCTCTAATCCCTGTGCATATGTTGTACAAGGTTCCTCCTACATTGCAGAAACAATGTTTACTAGATTATACCCACCCACACATACCTATTCCTCCAGCCTATATATATATTTTTTTAAATAAACAATTCTTCATTATATTAGCTACTTTCGTTCAACATTCATATCTTCTCTTGAATGCCCCCTACAGTTCTGTCCGTGAGCATAACTACAAACATGGCTACATTTGTTTTTATGTAGAACCCGAGACATCCGCATCAACGCCAGGCATTGATCTGTTCTTCACCACCAAAGCCAGGTTAAAAGTGCACACACAAACCTTTCTAGGCCTTTTTTATAAGAATCCAATACACCTTACAAAGCCCTGATGAAGGGCATCTATCCAACAACCTATGTGCTGAGGTTATACAATATCACAATTTTACACGTTTCTTTTACTGAGTATACATTTTTCTTTCGCGATTCCTCACATTTTGTGTCGAGGTGACCTGGCTTAGTTGGATAAACCTCTTCGCACTTCTTACCGTTCTCTCTACTGTCATGTTTATTTCAAGGTCCTGATAAATGAAATACTTATGAAGTCTGGTAGTCTATTACATATGAGCAGGTTTTATTGTGCAGTTCTTGTGTAACACGCCTCAGCTCCTACAGCTTTGCATTTATAGTGTATGTATTTGACAAGGTAACCCCGTGCCATAACTGGTGAAACTTCAGTTGTGCTTTGTCTACATTTTAACACATCTCCATAAATGTTGGCTGCAACCTCTGCTGGGACACACGGTCCACCACCACCATGTAGACTGGTATTCAGTTGAAGAAAAGACACTTTAACTAATAAAGATGCAACGTCCTTGCCCCATTCCAAAACCAGATGTTCCTCAACTGGAAAACTAATAGGAGATTTCAACCTCATGCTGTGCCTAAAAACAACAGCCCGCGAAGGCTGAAAGGCTTGCATGTACATTACCTAGCCTTAAACCATCTGTACCTAGAACTGGTGCCATGCTGGACTTAACTAAGTGATTCCTTTCTGTGCCTACTTGACCCAAATTTTCTAGTCACATGACTAGCACGTACACTCCTAGGTACACTCCTAGGTGAGTACGGTTACGGGCAACAGCAGACTTAGTGACCGCACTCCCCTGCTCTGTTCCCTTCGTGTTTGAGTCAACAATAAATCCGGCTGAGTGTGCACAAGCTACTCCAGCACCTTCCATCAGGTGCCAGCTGAGATGTAGATAATGAACAAACCCAAAATTTGGAGTGGTGCACCACTTGATAATAAAGGTAGTTTGTCAATAAGTCATATAGTCTTTATTTAGTTGTCGTAATGAATCCTTTATTTTCAAAAGTATCCAAATACAGAAAATTGCCAGCCAACGCGTTTCGTTCATATACAATGAACTTCTTCAGGGCATAGGGTGAAGTACGGTCCTGGGAGAGAAAATGCACATGTACAGTGTGGCTGCGTGGGCCTCCTTGATAAGGGCCAGCATGCGATAAATCTGAAGTAGAACTAGCAGCAGCCGTCAGCTCTGTATAGTAGTATAATTATATGGAGCTGACGGCTGCTGCTAGTTCTACATCAGATTCAACTAAATCAAGACTATATGACTTATTGACAAACTACTTTTATTATCAAGTGGTGCACCACTCCAAATTTTGGGTTCGTACACTCCTAGGTATAGGTGCCAGAGTCTACTAATATATGAAAATAACCCAGCATTGTGCTCATCACAAGATTCAGTCAACGCTCCTGGATGAACAGCCACAAGGTGATAAACACTTTTTGTTATATATAACAAAAACATACAGTACAATATAGGATTCGTGCAAATGAGTTTACTATAGCTGGAGCCATAAAACTGGATACTTAAAATCCTGTGTAAATAAATGGATGCTGAGATTTTGAGATAAATGCTCAAAATATGCCACATCTGGAGATTTTATAAATGATTTAACATGTAATACTTTTTAACAAAAACAGGTTTCATCAATAGCAGAGTTATTCTGCACTATTTATGTTACTTTTATAATTAGAAATACAGAAAACGTGTCTTGCTTCATACTTCATCTCATTTTTCACATATGATCACTGGGGAAAATATACTTGTTCGATTCCTGATAATGCACGACAATGAAAATACGTCAAAGTCAGTTTGCCCTAGTTCACAAATCCCTATGTTTCATGGAGTCCATTCTCTCTCCCACAATCAGCAAACATTTACTGATTTGTGTACTAGTGCAGAGATGGTGAAATCTGGCCCTCTTAATGTGCATTAATCTTTATACTTCTAACTGTGTGTGAGGTTTACATGACAAGACAACAGTCTATCTGCAGGGGCCTTTTTCTTTATTGTTTTGTTTCGGTGCCTTGAACTGCAGTTTTTTTTAGGATATATTGCATAAACCTAAAACAAACTTGTAGTAAGGAATATAGATTCCATTTATATAATGTTAAGTATACTGTTTTTCATTAAGACAAAGTAGAGAAATGTGTTTTTAATATTATAACAATACTAAACTAAACGACCTTATACCCAGGCAATTTTCAATGAAAATACATCTGTCCAGCCAAATGATTGTTTTATTGCTAATCATCGAGCAGTCATTCAAATATAAAGTGTAGTACATGACATAATCTGCCTTAAAATGAGCCACTAGCAAAGACAATGAGAGTTTCATTTTCTTGCCAGATGTGTGCTGCCTGCAGTTACGCTTAAGGGACATAATCTGGAGTGACATGATGGCGGGACACTTGAGGAATAGGTGAGGGTTAAGTCATGGGGTCTTACATCATTTCTGTAACATTTCCCAACAATCCGCTGATCTAATTCCCCTTTGCTCCTGAGCTGGCAGCGGACACAATCAATTCCTAGAAGGGTTTGCAGCAAATGAAAAATGCAAAGGTCACTGGAGGATGGAGACTCAAAGTCCAGGGCTAGAAAAGAATAGCCAAAAGCAATCCTCCATCCGAACCTTACTGCGCTGTAAGACACAGAGAAATCATGTCTACTGCCATCATTCTGCCCTCTTTTTTGCAACTTTTAAATCAAGTACAGGAACAATCAGAAATATAAAAAAAATTAACCTTCATGGGGCGTTACCAGCCTTTATCAATTGCAGGCATTTTTCCAGTGGAATGTAGAACCTACAGGCACTTAATAGGCACCTCAATCTGGCAGTGGTGCACCACCTTCTGTCAAAGACCAGGTCTGAAGCCGCACTTGGCTTGCAAGTTTTAACGCTCACTCTGTTTAACGAGGACAAGACTCGGTGTCCTTCTCTCAGGGAGTAGACGTGAATAGGACATTGCTACAGTATTCCCATTGCGTGTCAGGGAACACTTGAAAAAATGTTAGACAAATTATGTGCAGATGGTATTATAAAGTCAACAGATTCCTCAAAATGGGTTTCAGCCGTGGCAGTCATGCCACCCCCTGCCAGGTATTCGTGAAATCATGAGGATGACTTTACTTTTCCTTGATTGATTTGAAATCAGTGTATCATCAGGTGGCACTGTCGGCTAAGCCTAGATTTGAATACCTTTGTAACGCTCTTTTGCACCTTTAAATATGTGAAACTTCCATTTAGACTTCTCTCAGCAACCAGAGTATTCCAGAAACTAATGGATGTTTTTTTTAAAGGTGTCTAAGGTGCTTCAAGCGGACACCTTAATTTTTGCAAAAAGTACTGAAGTACACAATCAGATTTTGCTGAAATGTTTTGCAAATTTAAATGTTACCCGTGAAAAATGTAAGTTCTATGACATGACAAAGTAGCTGGGTCATAATTTCATAAAGATATTGCTCTCAAATGCAAGCTTAAAGTCTGCTGAGGATGATCGACAGAAGCTATCAGCAAAGGCCCACACAAATATGTGTATCACCCTTTGCCAGGACGAGTAGGCCACTGGGAACAATACTGCAGTGGGGAATGCCTCGTTTGTCATATGGAATACGGAGGGGCGAAGGGGGAAGTAATGGATGATCGTTGTGTACCCAACAGCACCAAATTCAGTAAGTTTGGTTTTTGTTAAATTTCCTATCATTATTCTGTATGTGTGCGTGTCTATTGAAAATTCAATAAATATAATTATTTAAAAAAGAAAGCCCACCATGGCATCAGATCGATGACCAACTTGATCAGGCCAACATCTGTGGTAGTGAGCCTTTGACAACCAGTACAGCCCTAAGCAGTACACTGTACTGCTATTACAATATATAATTCCCTGGCACTCTTGGTTTTCTGCAAACTAGAGAAATTACACTCATTCAGGCAATTCATAATATTGCCTAGTTTCTTTGATGTTTGAAGTTATACACAAAAAACTGTCTACCAGATACACTGGCAATAGCTTCTACCTTCAATCTTTGTGTACTGGTAAGTTTGGATCAGGGGTCTCCAACCTTTTCTGTAGTGAGAGCTACTTCTGATCAGTAAAAATCGTCGTGAGCTACTAAAGGCCAAGCAACTCACGCATTTTTCGGAGACACCTCCTGCTTCATTGTCTTTAAGCCTAATTTCTTTGTGGCCCATACGTTGGTTTGAACACAATACAACTATAGAGCTGGTCAAAGCGGTCAGCAGACTGAAAATCATAACAAAGTAAACTGTACATCTGCCTCACACCTCATTCACCACACTGCTATGCAATGCGTCCCATGTAAATGTAAATGTCAAGGTACTTATAGAGCGCACTGTCACCAGACGGACACCTTGCGGTGTCGCCTTTGCGGTTTCCTGGCGCTGATACTCATACCGCTGTGGAACCCCTCCTGGCTTTCCCTGTGAAGTGTCCACTCCTGGGCACCCCCAGGGTGAAGCCAGGCATCCTTAGCGCTGTTGGGCCGGTGTGGAGGCTAAGCAAGCTATTGCCCAGAGTTGCAGCATGGGGCCCGTGATTAGAATAGGCACCGAGGCGAGAATAGACAGGTCTGAGGAAATTGAGCCCGAGCCCTGCCGAGGCGGGAATCGAACCCTGGTCCCTGGCCAGAACTCTGCTTCAGGGTCTGCCTCTCTAACCATTGAGCCACAATCCTCCAACTCTGCAAAGTCAATTTTCAGAAAATGCATAGTTCTGCAATGTTCAGCAACAGACTGTCTGCTAAGCCTTGCACTCACTGCACAGTCCTCTTCTACTTCCAGTAATAATATAGTAGCATGAAACATATGGCAATGTCCCTCAGTGCATACCTCAATAAACAGAAAGCTCCATAGTCAGATCAATAACAGGTTCTAGCCAGGAAAGACCCTTTGAAATCCATTAAAAAAAGGAATACAATACATTTATCTAGTCCAGCCTTATATCACTTCTGTTGAGTAGGACTCACCTACAAACAATGCAAACACATGCAAAAACAGATAGCTGGATTATTTTTTGTATAAAAAACATAACTTCCTGAAAATAAGCATGAAAAATAAATAGGACACTGGTAGAACGCTTTATTCTCGTGGTATTTCAAAAGAGCTCTCATCTCCCGCCCAGACCGCGGGGAAAGCAGATACTTCTCAGACATTTCTGTAACTATGCATAAAGAGGGCTGCATTATAGCTCCTATTTGCATTGATTGAAAATGCCTCTGGTAACCTTACATACCATTGAAATAATAAATAAATCGTGCTTATACATTAACAAATCTTATGTACAGATCAAATTAATTCAAACTCGTACACATCATGAAATACTGAAAACGCTCCGACAAGTGAGCATGAATTTGTTCCTAAAAAACAAATGTCAAATCTGATCACACCTCGTGCACGTTCACACACTCCAGTTGTCTATTGCACTCACCACCCTGCTTTCCTCCTACATTGGCCATGAGTTTCTAAATCAGTGTAATGGAGTCCTCCATTCAACATTCCTCTAAGTAACACCTCAAGAACCATAAATACACACAGAACATCAATGGGATCAAAGTGCATGGGTAAAATCACTTAAGGGCTCATCTAAGGAACCTTGCTTAGAAAAATCCCACGCAAGAAGAAATTGCATCATCTCAGCCACTAAAATTGGAAACTGCCACTACGCATACCAGTAGAAGTACTTAACAAATCAATTTGTTTTTCGTAGCTATGGTGCAGCAGAACACAGCTCCGTGTCACACAAGCCTGCCTTAACACAAAGGAAGAGAGTGGGAGACAGAGACTGGGAGTGACAGTACAGAGAGGTGAAGGGCCTGTTTTGGGAGGATCGGGTCAGTACATGTAAAGCGCTTTGATTACAACACTGGCTGCCACCGCACTTTAAAATTGAAAGAAGATATAATAAAGCACAGCGGCAGCTGATGTTAAAATCAAAGGTCCTTGCATGCACTGAGCCGCTTTCATTGACTACCACGCAAAGGAAAATTTAAAGCGTGCTGTAGTAGTTAAGTGAAAGCAGTTTGTGCAGACAAGAATCTTTAATTTTAGCATTGCCTGCCACCCCAGTTGCTGCCCAGTGCCTGCAAGGACCTTAGACTTTAACCTCGTCTGCCACCTTGCTTTATTACTGAAGTCAGATATAAAGCACAGTGGCAGCCGATGTTAAAACCAAAGGGCCTTGCATGCACTAAGAAGCTGCTTTCACTGACTTCCACATGAAGGCAAATTTAAAGCGTGTAGAAGTCAGTGAAAGCAGTACAGGGCAGGCAAGGACTTCTGATTTTTAACACTGGCCTCCGCCGTGGTAGCAGCTCAGTGCCTGCAGGATCTTGGACTTTAAGGTCGGCTGCCACCGCACTTTATTATCGAAGGCAGATGTAAAGATGCGGAGGCAGCCGACGTTAAAATCAAAGGGCCTTGCATTCACTGAGCAGCTTTCACTGCCTACCACGCAAAGGCAAATTAAATGCGTGCTGTAGTCAGTGAAAGCAGTTCATGCAGGCAAGAACTTTGGATGTTTAAATCGGCTGCGACCGGAGTAGCTGCTCAGTGCCTGCAGGATTTTAATATCGGCTGCCACCACGTTTTGGTACTGAAGGCAGATGTAAATCGCGGTGGCAGCCGATGTTAAAATCAAAGGACTAACAATGCACTTAGCCAGTTACCAACTATGCTGCTATAAATCGGGGGGGGGGAGAACACTTACCAGTCCTGTGCAGCTTAGCAGCTTCCCAGGAGGATGAGATGGCAGTTATGAAGTGCGGCGCCTGCCTGGAAAAGGCAGGTGGCGCGTGACTTCAGGAAGAATGTCATGTCACGTTCTTTGGCCCGCCCCGCCCCAACTGAGCTCACATCAGCTAATCAGAGTAGCTGGTTAGTGTGAGGGCGGGCAAGGTCTTGGAGCTGGCAAAGAAATTGAAGGGATAACAAATAAAATGCTTAAATGACGTTTCTATAATTAGAAAGTAGGGCGAGCTACTCCCAGAGGGTCGGCGAGCTACCGGTAGCTCGCGATCGACCGGTTGGAGACCCCTGGTTTGGATAGTTTAATTCAGAATACAATATTATTTCACGTTCCACGGCATAGACTGTTCAGGTCAACATCAATTGCTAAGAATTCTTAGATGCCCTCGTCCGCAGAAAAAATACTGTCCTTGTGTAAGTAGACCCCCATTATTTTGTCTGTTAATGTTCTTAGATTTCTTTGTCTGAGTCTTACCTTCTGAATAGATATGTTTTAAGTGAGGAATGTTTAATAAGATACATATAGACAGTTGAAAGTCTAAGGAGGACTTCTTGATTCTGTACCTTAATGTTTTTGTTTTTTTAAATGAACTACACCTCAAGCAAAGTATTGACATAACTCGATTTGGGACTTTACGTACCTCAGTTAATAAAGTCCTGCCATTACCCCTGGATTTCAAGCACAGCATAGGAATTTGCGCTCAAGCTTGTTATATGTTGAAGGTACATGCTCTTTCCCTACCCCAATCTTCCGACACATACACAGCAGTGCACTAACAGTCTCCCTAGAATATTACTATAGGATTTAAAGAGGCCACTCCATTGGCTCGGAATGTATTTAATAAGAACTAAGTGCCATAGCCTTTTGCAGTAAAGCCAATTTACCTTTGGCTTTAGTAGCAAGTCTAAATGAATCATTTTTTTCTAGTTATCATGGCTGCTCTTTTCTATATGTTACTGTTGGTACCATTAATCAAGGCATACCTAATTTTCCTGTTAGTTATCTATAGTAACCTCCTAAGAGTTTGAGAGAGGTGAACTATGTTATCTGTACATAACAGTGTGGGGCAATAGACCCCAATGACTCTTGGTGGCAATGGGTCCATTTTATTTAAAAAGGGGTGAGGGGAAGATGTTTACTAAAACTGTACTCAACCAAAAAAAACTGCTTTCGGCCAACATTAATTGGTATTTTATGAGAACATTCACTCTCCGCTCCAGCTGAATACAAGCAGCTCTTACTGCAAAATTCAGTGGTCCAATTTCAGGTTTAATGATAATCCTAAAATCTCTACTGAGTAACTCCATCTAAAATGGATGGTAATGCTACAGGGCTGGCAAACAAATTTTTCCCCTTTCTTTACTGCTTACATTTTCAGTATGCAAGTTATTACAATTCTTTGATTGTTAAACAAACCATGGTGTGCAAACCCTTTTTGGGCTTCATAAACTTCAAATATTTCAGAAATTTAGCCAAACCTCCTAGATACGATAGTAAACAAATAGCTAAAATAGTATACATATATTCAAATACAGCTATAAGCTTAAGAGGGCACTTAAGTATGGATTAAGTCTCACCCACAGGCAACTTAGTTGACTGCTGTCAAACATCTATTTTCTTCAATACAATATACTGAGTGGGGTTTCTGTTAGCCTCTTTGCTCATGACTGGATGGCTTTCTTGTCTCTCTCAGTTCCCCGCTCCTTAATCAATTACTGTTCTCCACATTTCCTGGTGTTGATTGCTGGAGGACATGGCAGCTACACATTCCTGCCAGGCTGCGTGCATTCTTGTCGATTGCTCCCTCTCCTCTTCCTGTGCTATGCCTTTCAAAAAATATTATTTTCTTTTATTCTGCAAGGGCCTCAAAACTACACAGTGCCACTTGCTTCCGTCTTCGTTGCTTCACAGACTTTTTTAAATATATATTTTTTATTTCTGCGAGGTCCCGGCAGCTGTGCTACCACACTGCTCATATACATAAGTATAAATATATTTTTTTAATTTTCCTTTCTTAAATAACCGTCAACCATGTTGGAGCAGATGATTTAAAATGCCATTTTTTAATTTACTGTTTCAACAAGGCTAAAGGGCATTTTAGGATGTTGAAATAAAAATATACACTTAAATATGCAGGAGTGCCAGTGAAAAAAAGCATTGACAAAGTCAGGTGGTTGGCACTCACCTTTTAGAGGCGAGGCCTATTAGCTTTGCCATTGCTTTTTTCTATAGTACTTCAAATCACACTTAGGCCTTTTCTATGTACTGTAAATAACAGAGGTACTCTGTTGAGTGACATTTGGGAGGAGAAAAAGCTGAGTAGGTCTTGCCAGGATTCAACTTGTGACATGCTAATCGCTGCTTTATTGAAGCAGCCAATGTTCAACTCGTTGAGCTATATCATGGGCAATTAATAAAGCATGGTCAGCAACAGATCAAGGACACTCTTTGCCCTGAAACCTTTGGAATTTACGGTTACAGTTATGAGACTCAGATTAAAATATTTAGACGCTTCAACTGCTGTCTTGCCCTGTCACATGATAAAGTTACCTCTGTAGACCTGCACTAACATTTAGCGGTTTCCAAGAATTAAATGCACTTTTTGACAGAATGCTGCATGGACCCCCATTACCTGCTGGGTGGGGGAGCTTGATTGGTATCCGAATCAACACAAGAATTAAGGTCCAGTCAGACCCTGTGTTGGGCTGTTGCTGACAGAAAAAACTCAGTCAAGACACAACATTACAAACATTTACTCCAACAGTATTGAAATGTTACCAGCATATGTGGGAAAAATGACCTTTTTCTGGGGAAAGATTATGCACCTAAATCTCTTACCCGTATTCTGGTGAATTGTTAGGTATATAATCTAGAAGGAGGCTGGGGGAGTGAGACAAAAGGGGGGAAATATGCTTGTTGAAAGTATTGGTGAAAAGAAAACCGAGTCTCCCTGTATGCTGCTGATCTTTTGGTGTGCCTGCAGTGGAGGGAATGTTCTAGGACTCAGCTGCTGGAGATGCTCCAGATATTTGGAGGTGTCTCCGGCCTCCACATTAATCAGACAAAATCACAATTTGTCCCGCTTACAAGGCAAAATCCACCATTTACAGCACATGCAAGCTTAAGGGACCCAGAAAAATATTTGACATACTTCAGCATTCATTTGAAATCAGACCCACATCTATATTAGACTTTCAGTGTTGCAACTCTCCTGGCACAGGCAAAAGTGCAAAGTGCTGGCCTGGGATAAGCTGCCTCTCAATCATGGGCTGTGGGGCCTCTTTAGGATGGTCTACACAATAGGAACAGTGGTTCCAGGCGGGACATAAATAGTTTCACATCGCAAATGAGAAAAAGCTTGACCCATCCGTTAAATATTATAAAGCATGTAATTGATTCAACCATAGGTTTAAAAACAAGTGCTCAGTGCTCAAGTGATCACAACGTGTACAATACTAGCAACCAGGGCAAAAGTGTGTATAACAAATGAAGGCAAAAGGACAATTCATTGGTTTGGACTAGGCGCAGATCCAAGCACATATAGAACAAAAACAATTCATCAATTTATATCTCCATTGCCTGAATCGTTGATGGTGTTTTGACACAACGTTATTTAAGGGTCATCATAAGGACAAGAAAATCAATTGCAGTGACCCCGTAGAAAGATATATAAAAATAAACAAAAATTTTAAAAAAGTGGAACATGGGACCAGAGTAAAAGATAATAGTCTACAAACAAGAGTAATGCCCTTCATTCAGTAGTACTCACTTGTTGGCACAATGAACGAATCTGTGAAGCAAAAGGCAGAATAGCAAAAATTCAGAAATCTCTGATGTTGAAAGGTGTTTTTAGCGGTGTGATTACTTATTCATAGGACTCACAGGTGAATAAATCGGGGCCACCATAAGATCAAAGTTGGGTGTCCAGATAAGGGTGAGGGATCACCGAAAGCGATGAAATGGTTGGGAAACTGAAAAATACCTGCACATTAGAAAAATAAATATTCTTTGGATGAGCACACTTACTTAGCTGCTTCAGAACAGCAGGTGAAACGGTATGGTTAGCTAACCTCGTACCATCCACAAGGATCAGGATGCATGAAGGTCTGGATGTCCAAAATGGCTTCCAGTGCAAAGATGAGTAATGGAAATAGAAAAACATTTCAAAAGAAAATTCTGACTGCTTTAACGGCTGGAAAACAAAAAACAATCTATTTGTAATAGAAAAACAAAAATAACAATTTAAAAAAAGAAGCAAAAAAAATTACAATTGGAAAATGGGGAAGTTAGAAAATGACTGATAGAACAAATTGGGCAGCTGATAGGACCAGGAACAAATGGGTGGAATTAAAACATGTGCCCTTGATATTGTGAGACCACACTGGGCAGAATGAAATGACTTAACTGCAGAAAATAATATGCTGGTTGTGATATAGCGATTAATTCAATAGGAATTTAAAACAAACACAGTACATACAGTTTGGAATGTAAGAATCAAAGAGATCAAATGCATATACTATAACATATAGTTATTACAGTCATGATGTCATAAGATTCTACATCAGCATACCATTGTTATGTGCAAATAGCACAAGATGGCGAAAATTGCAGATCAATAAAGAAACACAGTTTTCATCTGGGGCAACAGCATCCCACTGGTATAGCAAAACAGTAAACAATTGCCATAAAAATAACTAAAAAGAATGGAAGCATTTTCAAGCAATTTGACAAAGTTAGTGAATCATAATGTGCTGACTACAAGTCAATAGATAAAAACACAGATTCATCTAGGACAACAAGTGAATGTAACACAGTTGCACTCCTAAATGGTGTTTTGTCCTTCTGTGATACTGTTGCACTTCAAGATCCAGCAACATTCAGCTTTGTTCAGTAATGCTTGGATATCCGCAACTCTCGGGGTGTCTTGACCAATTCAATCGCCTGCCACCTCAGGTCGTTTTCAGTGTGAATTTTTATTTTAGTATAATGTGCAACCAAATGTACATTTGATCCTACTGTGGTGTTGACTCAATCTACATCTAACCTTCTGAGTGGTCTGTCCTATATAGGTGTAGTTGCAGGGGCACCATACCACATACATAACATTTCTAGAGTTGCAGTTGGTAAAAGATCTGAGGATATATGTGATTTTTCAGTGTCTGAATTCCTTAATATTGTTTGTAAAGCTGCACCTGACAGATTTACTGCATTGATGGGGTCTGGAAATTTACTGCTGACCAGTAAGTTATGCATGTGACAGTGAAGATATGATTAACCCAGTGGTTAATTTATAAAAAACATAAGTGCTGGGGCTCTCATCAGGAGGCAGCTTGCACCAGCTCATTTCTTGTGTTAGCGCTGCCTATAACAGAACCAACTTCTAACTATGAAAGTGGGGAGAGGATGTGACGTAATGACCAGAGCTGCTGAATTCGTAGCTGGGGAACCAGGTTCAAGTCTGAGCATTGGCTCAACATCCTGTGATTCTGGGCAAATCACTTAATCTTCCTGTGCCTACCATAAATTAATGTGTCCTTAACTGGTGATCACGAAAAGTGCTGGTGTTGGTGATTGAGTGCCGGTGCTGAGCACCAGAAACCACCAGCGCAAATTAAGCACTGGATTAACCACATTGAGGGGGTCCAGTTTGACACAGATACTGAATGGTTGGTGTGGCTGCACATTGAGTCCTCTACACCCAAACCCCTCAAGGGGAGGGGATCAGAGTGATCAGTGAGATTTTGAACACATGTCCTGGACCAGCAACTATTCCTACTATTTTTGACATTTGCCTACTTACGCTTGCCTTGACAAGGAATTTTTTTAATCTTGAGGGGACCTATCACTTGCAAGTCAAAGGGGGGCTTCTTTTGCCCCCAACTGCGTCATCCATACGTTAGTGGCTTTGCAGATAGACACATATCTGATCCTGAATCCATTCCACTGCCCCATACACCTTTGGAAAATGTCTACTGACTATATATTCTTCATTCGAAGTGGTGAAGAACCTATGCTTCTCGAATTTTTTTAATTGATTAATTCCTTATCTGCTGACCTGCATTTCACTTCTCACTACTGCAATAGCTCTATTGATTTCCTGGACCTCACCCTTTTGATGGTTGTTGGGGACAAATTCGTACCGCAAACTGACTGAACATTACCCACCATTTGAGTTTTCAAGCAACCACTTTAGGCCCTGAAAGATGTCCTACCCTTTGGCCAGTTTCTGCGTATTCATAGGCCCTGTAAATGGAGGAAGGATTACTCTCAGGAGGCTGAAGTTCCAAGTAAAAAATTGTTGTACAGGGGCTACCCCAAAAAATTAATAAAAGGTCTCTTTAGAGAGCCTGGTATTGCACCTACAGAGAAGAAACAGAATGAACGAGTCATCTGTCTTACAACATTTTGCACCCACAGTAATTCTATCACTTAAATTTTTCAAAAAACATTGGCCCTTAATTTGACCTATTGGCCTGACTGAAAATCTTTCTGTGTTCTTGTTGGACTAGGCCCTTTTTGCAGGGTCATCTCTAAACTTTTTGCCTTCCTCCTGTATTTTTTCTGACCTGGTGTTGGCTGTTTTATGAATCTGGGCACCTTACCACTGCTGACCAGTGCTAAGGTGCATATGCTCTCCCTATGGTAAAATGTATACATTGATTGGTGTCCATGTTTGACTTATTTGGTTTACTATCAGTCCCTAGTTGAGTGCACCAGGGGTGCCAAGGGCTTGTATATCCAAATGCTGCTAGTGGGCTTGCAGCACTGGTTGTGCCACCCACAGAAGCAGCCTGGTAAAATGTTTCTACGGTCTGCCATTGCAGAACCTGTATGCAGTCTGGTACTGTCATGCTGACTGGGCAAGTGTCCCCACTTGCCAGTCCCTAAACCTTCCCTTACCTTCATATTAGTCACCCCTATGGTAGGCCCCAGGGCAGGGTGCATTGTAAGGATAAGGTAGGACATGCCCTGAGGTGTGTGGCATGTCCTAATAGTGAATTACAGCCATTTTCGTTTTTCACTATTGTAAGGCTACCTGCTCTCCATAGGCCAGCATGGGCTGCTAGATTATAACACTCTATAATACTAGCAGTCTCAGGAAGCATGGTAGAGATTCATGTTTAGTATGCCTGAACTCAGAATAATAAAATACATCTTTTAGTGAAGGTTTTAATATCCTGGGTTTGCAAATGCTACTTTTAGAAAGTTAGCCTTTGCGTGCCTAACCATTTCAGTCCGCCTCTGGAGGGGAGGGCTATCTTCTTTGTGTGTAGCTTGAGTGACAGGGCTGGGAAGTTCCAGGAGACAGGCTGGGGCTACCAGGTGGTGAATAGAGAGATTACACCAGGATGGGTGGGAGGAGTGCACCTTGACTCTGAATAGGGCAGTGCTCTGCCACCACAATGCTGGCTCCACCCCCTGGGGAGCGTCTGATGTCTCTGCCCTGCCTGCTGAAAGAAGAAGCCAGAGTCTCAACAACAAAGTGCTCCTCACTGAAAAGAACTGGACTGGGATTATGCAAAGGCCCCCCTGGCCTGAAAAGACAAAAGAAACTGAGTATAAATGTAGGAGCCCTGCTCCTAAGAAATCAGATCCTGATTGAACCACAAAGAAACTCTGCCTGACCAGAAGGACCTGGAAGAAGCTGAAGGAGGAGTAACTTTCCCTGACCTGGGGGATTGGCCTGCAGTTGGTGCCTTGCTGAGAAAGGAGGGGAAAAGACTGAAAGAGACTTTGCACTTTGTTTTTCAACTATCTCCAAGGGCTTGGAAGAAGAGCTTGCCCCCTGAACTGAGTCCCAGGACCATTGGACTCATATGCCTTCAAAAATTGAGTTGCCTGGACGATTTGTGCTTGTTTCCCATTGGATTTGGCCCCAGTACGCCTCGTACACCAACCACCGCGAAGCCGTGTCTTTGCCGCCCGGCACTGTGCGTCTACGCTGATCCTAAAGCGTTAGTACGCGCCGTATCCCTCTTGGCTGCATTGCACCTAACCTTCCCCGCCGATTCGAGACGTACATCACTGGCTGCCGAACCCTGTACGCCGGACCCAAGTTCCATCGTCCCGCAGGTACGGTCCGTATGCTGCTAACGTACTGCCCCGTGCCGTACTCAGAGCCGAGAAGCCGCAGTACGCTGATCCTCCCCGTATGCTGTACGGCGCCGAGAAGTGTCGCCGCCTATCCGCACCGAAGGTACGGCTCGAACGCCGAACGCCACGGACTCTGCAAGCTGATCCGGGCCATCCGCACGTATCCCTGAAGGTCCTGTACCAACGCCGCGTACCGACGCCGTGACCCGACCAGACCGAATACACTGCCGAACTACGACCCGGACCCATCAACTTGTCCCGCACTGTCCGTCGCGGACCCCACGAACTTAAGGTACTTTGTTCTGTTCGCACCGCAGCGTGCGCGTCCCGGACCCCGGAGTCCGCACCGATTGTTTGACTCGTACTTTCTTTGTTTTTAATGCGGACGAGTCGCACACCCAGGTACGAACCGTACAAAGCCTGAAAATTGAGTAAAAGAAGCCAATTTTTGCATTTTAAGCCTTTTTACAAGAACATTGAACTTTAAAATAATACTGTGGTCATTTTAATCGTTATTCTGGTCTTGTGCTAAGCCTTATATAAAGAAACCTATTTTGGATATAACCTTGACTGGTGTCCCTTTGTGGTGTGTCATTGTATTACTGTATGTGTTCACAAATGCTTAACCTATGACGCCCTGAGAATAGTCTTGACTGCTTGCGCCACACTACCTAAAGGGTGAGCAGGGGTTATTTGAAAGGGTGATCCCCTTACTCTGACTTAGAATTGAGAGTCCCTGCTTGTCGCAAGTCCATACCTGTGCCAACTAGAGATTCCCAATTCTAACAGTTCTCCATCGAGAAAGGAAAAAACCTGATGGACCATTTAGTGCATGCTAGAATAAAATGTAAGATCTTTGATTTACAATTACTTTTAGGACAGCAGAGATTTACCAGGCGTAATTGATGAGGTAATTGTGTCATGTGCAGCTTTACAAGTAGGCCTGGGCGACAAATTCCGTTCCACTCGCGGAATTTGGGTAGTTTCGCGTTCTGCGGAGAACGCGGAATTGCCCAAAATTCCATGATCCGCGACTTCGCGGAATTTTTTGCTTGCTGGTGCTTTCAAAATGCGTGTTCGAAAGATATTTCTCCCCGAGCATGCAAACAGCGTTCGCAAACAGCGTTCGCGAACAGGAAAAAAGCATCGCGAACAGGCAGAACAAGCAATTCCGCGTGTTCGTGGAACTTTTGCGTGCTCGTGGAGATATTTTACCATTTCGCGGAGCTTTGCGTAGCGCGAATACGCAAATTCCGCCCACCCCTATTTACAAGCAATACTGAGAAATTCATTCACAGAAAAATCACGTACATACTCAGATCTTTTACACACTGCAACTCTAGTAATGTCATTTATGTGGTATGGGGCCCTTGAACTATATCTATAAAGGACAAACCACCCAGAAGGTAAGATGTAGATTGAGTAAACACCACAATAGGATCAAATGTAAGGTAACAATGGCACCGTTGGTTGTACATTATATTGAAAAAACTCACACTGAGAACAACCTGAGATTAAAGGTGAATTGAATTGGTCAAGAAACCCCCAAGAGGTGGGGATATCCAAGTATTTCTAAACAAAGCTGAATGTTGCTAGAACTTGAAGTGCAACAGTATTAGGACTAAACACCATTTGGCACTCCCCAGTGGTGTTTAGTCCTTCTAATACTTTTGCATGCAACTCTATTATATTATATATAATGTTGTTCTAGCAGAAACTGCATTTTCTATCCATTGACTTCTACTCTGCACATTATAATGCACTCATTGTGGCAAATTGCTTGACCAAGCTTCCATTCTTGTTGGTTATTTTTAATGCAATCATTTTTCTCGATACCAGTAGGATGCTGTTGTCCCAGACGAAAACTGTGTTACTCCACTGACCTGTAATTTACGCCAACGAGTGCTATTTGCACATTACAATGGTATGTTAAATTAAATTCAGATGGCCACATTAACTGTAATAACTATGTTTCAGAAAATACATTTGATCTCTTTGATTCTTACACTTAAAATCCTTTGTAGTGTGTTTCTATCAATTTCCTATTAAATTAATCACTATGTATCACAACCAGAGTATGATTTTCTATAATTAAATCATTCAACACTACCTGGTGTGGCCTCATAATATTGAGGGAACACATTTTTATTCCTCCCATTTTTCCGTGTCTTATTGGCTGCCTGATTTGCTCTTCTAGCCATTTTGATAACTGCCTCATTTTTCAAATTTCAATTTCTTTGCTTCTTTTTTCAATTTAAACTTTGTTTTTCGATTTTTAAATAGCTTGTTTTCAGCTGTTTTCCCGTCTGAATAGTTTTTTGAAAAGTTTTTTCTACTACCATTACTCATACATGGACGGGAAGCCATTTTGGACAGCCATCGCTTCCCTTGTGCATCCTGATCCTTGTGGACGGTACGCGGTTAGTCAACCTTACCAGAGGCTCTATTTTCAACTGCCATTGCAAGTAAATGTGCTCTGTCTGTGCAATGTTTTTCTAACGTGCAGGTATTTACAGGTTCTCAATCATTTTAGAGCCTTGGGTGATCCCTGGCACCTGTCTAGACACCAGAATGTAATCTTTTTGAGGTGCTGATTTATTTGCCACTCAGTAATTGATTCCTATGATTCAGAAATCACTACACCTGAGCACTTTTTTACCACAGTGGTTTCACTTTTTATAATTTCTGAATTTTAGATATTCTATCTTACTATTTTTGCCTTTTGCTTCACAGATTCATTCGTTGTTCCAACAAGTGAGTACTACTTCTGAATGAAGGTCAATAACATCTTTTACAACGGTCCCATTTTCCACTTTAAAAAAAATAATCTTTATTTCTAGATATCTTGCTCTAGCATTGCTTGAATTGTTTTTCTAGTCCTGATGATGAGCCCTGAATAACATTGGGCCAAAATGCTGTTGAAGACCCAGGCAATGAGGACATTAAAATGAGGAGTTGTTTACATTATAAATATAATTGGATCTGCGCCTTGTCAAGACCAATCAATTGTTCTATTACCTTCATTTGTTATGCACACTTTTGTAATGGTTTTGGTATTGTACACAATGTGATCGCTTGAGTACAAAACACTTGCTTGAAAAGTTACGGTTGAACCAAGGACATGCTTATAATATCCAGCTTCTAGTCATTTGTGATGGGAAACTATTTGTGACCCACCAGGAACCACTGTTCTAGTTATATGTATATGCCCCTGATTCCAGGTGGTGGTTGGGCTGCCCCTTTTCTAGATGACCTCTTTAAGATGGCAACAGGTTCATCAAATACTCCAAAATGCCCCATGTCTTGCAGGAGACTCTATCCAATGACATTAAAACTATATTTAGTACATTCAAAGGAGCTTAGTCTCTTCAGGGGTTCTTTTGATGGTCATATTAAGTCGCGTCAGAGTTGAGGGCCTCGACAGAAGATATTACATTAAACAATTGACAGCTGCACATACATTTAGAGCGTAAACAGATAGAGATGAAATGAATGCTACATTCCCGGTCTAACTGATATGTATATAAATGTATTTCTTAATTATGATTGGCTAGTGAATGATTTCACAGGCACTATTACAAATATTAAAAGCGAGATTACTTTCTGTGTTTTGCTGTTTGCTGATGATTTTCATATTGCAATTGAAACTACTGCTTTCACTGGTCCAAGCTTGGTCTCCAGAAGAAAATTTATTAATCCTTACAATATATAGCTAAAGCGGGTTCTGACTGAAGATATAAAACAATAACCAGTGTTTAATTTGAGCCAGTGGTCACAGGTGGCGCACACCGGCACTCTTCTTTAGAGGACTGGGACATATTTTGCATTATTAAACTTTGAACCAAAACAAGATCGAGAAAAGATGAAAAGGGAAAACAAGAAAGGTAGGAACAATGTGACAAATGGAGAAAGGATGGGTGAAAAACAACCAGCAAGAGTGACATAAAGGGGCAAGTAGAGTAAGGTGGTGGATGAAATAAGCCTGAGATGGAATCAGGACTATACAGCCTTGGTATTCACACCACTGAAATTTACCAGCACTGGCGGCCGAGTACCGAAGAAATGTGGGACCCGGCACTTATTCTTTCACAAACCAAGCGCATTACTGCTACCCATTTTTGACGGAAAATGACATGATAGATCATAAAGACGATACATGGTTATAGATCATATAATACTTTGTGGTAATTAAAGTTCACATATGATTTACTTCAAGGATCTGCCATTATTTCCACAACATTATTAGTGTCCACAGTAGCCTGGCCACAAATCTAGAACTGTGTATATGATACTGTTGTTTGTAACACGGGGTCTGAATCATTTCACAGCAAGGAACAGTGTCATTTGATCGCATATTTTATAAGACATGAATAACAATCTATTCAACAAAAAATCAATATCGGTCACTTACCAACTTCATCCCTGATGTTTGCAAGCTCAATTGACAGCTCTTTCTCCTTTTTTAGACCCCTTTCATTCTGTAAAGAAAAACAAATTGTATCGAATACATCATCTTGTACACATAAATCTCTCAGGTATACTTCTTATAAACCAAAGAACTAAAGAGGAGAGCTGCTATAAAATACTAGATTGAACAAGAAAATTATTTTACCTTTTGGATAGTAATAAGGTTTTAGGATGCATTAGAACATTGGAATGTTGGGAGCTCCATTGTAGACAATGGAGTGCTCCCTGGTTCTACGGGCCGGTAAAGGCCCGCAGAGCAACATTCCAATGTTTTAGAAAAGCCTCTCGAAGCTAGAGGGGATTTAAATCCCCTCGAGCATCGAGAAGCCTTTGTTTAATTTGTTAGAACATTCTGCCCTCTAGTGGCAGAATGTTCTAATAGCCTTATAGCCCTTCGTAGCAGGGCTATACCGGCTATTAAAGTCCCGCTGCCTCGTTAAAGTCCCTCGCCTTCGGCTCGGGCCTTTAACGCTGCAGCGGACCTTTAACAGCCGGTATAGTCTGCTACGGCGAGCTATAAGGCTATAGTAATACCCACAGAAAAAGTCTAGCACAGCAGCAGTGTTAGAATTCCTCACACAGAGAAATTTGTTTTTTATAACTGTCGTGAAAAATGTATTTTAAATTCTATTAAGGACACATACATGGAGCAGCGGAATTGTGGCTCAACCCTTACATGTTACAAATATGCAACTTATATGTACATTTAGCACTACTTATTTATGTGCTCTAACGTTGTTAATGTAAAGTTTTACCTTTTGATGCATTCCTGAAGTGCATTCACTGTAACATTAGAATCTTATATACTGTGTGCCTTAACATTATTTAACAAAACATAGTATGGATAAAACCATCCTCACACTACTGAAAGGTAGTTACTTTAGAAAGGAGAATGATTTCAATGTTTTCACTTTGGTATTCATAATGTGAACTTTAGTCACATAGCCGACATCATGGCCTTGCAGTTAAACTCCCTGGTTCATTCCCCCACCCACATTGCTGGGCACATACTGGATCCCGTTTTCTCTAATTTATCGGAAGTCGCGGCTGATCCCCCTGAACCCATGGGCTGGACTGATCACTTTCTTGTTAAATTAGCCATTATGGCAAAAAAACCGCCCCCCAAAGTTGCGGTCAACTCCAGCCACAAACGACCATGGCACAAACTCGTCTCCGGAGACCTCATCAACCACCTAGGAGAATTCCACCTCCCCGATGAGAATAGGGATATTAACACAGTATACGCCGCCTTCCACGAATGGATAGTCACAGGGCTTGACGCCTTAATTCCGCCCAAATGGACTAAAACCCGCAGTTCCCCCTCTAACCCATGGTACAATGACTCACTCAAAATATTACGGAAAGAGTGCAAAAAAGCCGAACGCGAGTGGAGGAAAGACTACTTAGACTCTAACAAAACCCTTTACCTATCTAAACTTCGCACCTACCACAAGGCGATTCGCACTTCTCGAGCCTCCTTCTACGCAAAGGAAATCGAACGCAGCTCCAATCCCACCAAAACCATCTTCAACTTAGTCCAAAATCTCCAGAAAATCCCCAATCCAGGCTCTTGCATCACCTCCCTGAAACAATGTGAGGACCTTGCCACCTTTTTTACCGAAAAGGTGAGGAAGATCTACGCGTCCTTTCCACAAGACGATGCTACGCCCACTAACACCCCCTATCCGACGGCAGAGACATCAAAACTGCTAAGAATACCCGACATATCCCTCGACGACCTTTCTAAACTATGTAGACAGGTCAAGTCTGGTTCCCCAGCAGACCCCATGCGACCATCCAAATTCTTGGAATCACTCGACTTCTTCCTCCCCCCGCTTGCCAAACTACTCAATCTCTCCTTTTCCTCAGCGGTGGTCCCCACCTGTTGGAAATCTGCTTGGGTTTCACCCATCATCAAAAAACCCACATTGGACCCCAATAAACCAGAAAATTTCCGGCCTATTTCACTGCTCCCCTGGACGTCAAAACTGGCTGAAGCTCATGTCAACAAAATACTATCCCATCACATGCAGCAAAACCATGTCCTGGACCCCTCCCAAAACGGCTTCAGGCCAGGTCACAGCACTGAGTCGGCTCTGCTGACCACTACGGAGCACCTTCGAGGTATCCTAGACGCCGGTCAAAGTGCCGCGCTGATCCTGTTGGATCTCAGCGCGGCCTTTGACACGGTCTCACACAACATCTTGCTGAAACGACTTGAGGCCATTGGGATTGGCGAATTAGCCCTTGAATGGTTCCAGTCCTTCTTAAAAGACAGGTCCTTTCAAGTTTCAGCCCCACCCTACATCTCTCAACCCCACTCCATCGGGCAAGGGGTCCCCCAGGGGTCGGCGCTTAGCCCATCCCTATTTAACCTATATGTTCAGCCTCTCGCAGTGGTGGCAAAAGAGTGGGACCTTACGCTGGTGTCGTACGCTGACGACACACAGCTGGCCATCACACTCTCAGAAGGCCCATCACCTTCGGCAACCAAATTCAGAGATGGCCTCGCAGCAGTCGCTAGGTGGATGACACTCAACTGCTTGCAGCTAAATGCCGGGAAAACGGAGGTCCTCCTCCTGGGAAAAAACCCCACCCTTTGGAACCATCATTGGTGGCCCTCTGTACTTGGCCCCACCCCCGTGCCAAAAGATGTCGTCAAAAACCTAGGTGTCTGGCTCGACCCCTCACTTAGCTTTCAGTCCCACACGAAGAAAGTGGCAGCTACGTGTGTGGGTCTCATGAGGAGCCTCAACCCCATACTTGGATTCTTTGACTCCAAAACCCGCCAACTCATTATACAATCTATGATTCTTGCCCGGCTGGATTATGCCAATGTCTTACTCTTGGGGGCAAACAAAGCTGAACTAGCAAGACTGCAACGTATCCAGAACTCGGCCGCCAGAGCAGTGGTTGGTCTCCCACGTAGGTGCTCTGCCAGAGCCACCATTCGTAATTTGCACTGGCTGCCAATTGAATCTCGGATCCACTTTAAAACCCTGACCATGGCATTTAAAATTCTCAACTCTGATTGTCCTGAACTCCTGCGCCCTCTTCTGGTACCATACACGCCCCAGCGCAACTTGCGCTCACTGGGACAACACCTCGTGACGGTCCCCCGAACTAAGCTCTGCAGACAGGGTGGACGTTCCTTCAAAGTCTTAGGGGCTAAGCTATGGAACTCCCTGCCTCTGCACATCCGTACCCAAACCATTCTGATCGCTTTCCGAAAGGAACTCAAAACCCATCTCTTCTCTGTCATCTAATTCCTCTGCTGGTCCCCCCTCCCCTCAGGTACTGGTTAGGTCAGCGCCGGGACGCTCCGTTGCTGGGGCAGCTGTTTGCGCTTTAACAAATAAATAACATAACATAACATAACATATTCAAAACATTCGCTTATTTATAAGTTGTATGTGAACACGCATATTAAATGTGCACCATTGAGTCCTGTATTTCTTTTTGCATAAAGTACTGTTTTTCCATTTTCTGCTTGAGTGTCTTTTCCTTGCAGGTATGGTTTGTTAGTTCTGAGAAAAGATGTAACTCTATACTAGTGATAGAGAGCCTGAGAATAAGTCCTTGAAAAAGAATACACCGAGCCAGAGTGCTAACTGACAGTTTCTATTCATTAAATGTTCGCAAGGAGTCACAGAGACGATGTGTTCTCAGGACTGCTCTAGGAGAGTTTGCTAATGTTACTGTTAGACCTGGCATCATTGGCATGAGTCTCTCCTCCATTTTTTTCTGTTTGCCTCCTCTGTTTACGATGTTTTTGCTGGATTATTGCTTTGGGCACTGTGCCACTGCTGATCAGTGCCACAGTGCAAGTGCTCCCTATGTTAAATTGTTACATTGATTGGTGTTACCATGATTGGCTTGGTTGACTTACTGTTCAGACCCTAGTCTAGTGCACTGCGTGTGCCAAGGGCGTGTAAGTTAACTGCTGCTGGTGGGCTTGCAGCACTGGTTGTGCCACCCACAGAAGCAGCGTGTAAAATGTGTCTCAGGCCTGCCACCGCAGCGCCTGCGTGCAGTCCCTGACTGCCATGTCGACCTGGTAAGGAAACCTACTTACCAGTCTCTAAACCTTCACTTTGCCACATTTCAGACACCTCCATGGTAGGCCCTAGGGCAGGGTGCATTGTGGTAAAAGGTAGGTCATGCCCTGATGTGTGTGGCATGACCTAATAGTGAATTACAGCCATTTTTCGTGTTTCACTATTGAAGGGCTACCTGCCTCCAATAGGCCAGACTGGGCAGACTGATTATTAACTCCATTATAATCTATCTGGCTCAGGGAGCATGGTAGCATGTCGAGTTTAGTATCCCTGAACTCAGAATTTAATAACACACCCTTTAGGATGGATGGTTTTTAAATTCTATGTTTGAAAATAGCACTTTTAGAAAGTGGCCATTTTCTTGTCCAACTATCTACCGGTCTCTGCTGGTTTGGTGTGTGTGTCAGGGGCTGGGTGGCTCCAGAGGTCTGAGTGAGTCAGTGTGGGGCGAATGGGGCGTTTACACATAGAGTGAGGGAAGAGTAGCCTGCCCTGCCTGACACAATACTGGCTCCGCCTCCTGCTGGGCGACTGATAGCCCTGCTCCTGCCAGTGACAATACTGGCTCCGCCTCCTGCTGGGCGGCTGAGGACCCTGCCCTGCTCAGTGAATAGGCCAGGTGCCTCTGCCTGGCAACACCCACAACAAACCTGAGATGGTGGGAATCTCCCTGCTTGGACAAAGGGAACAAAGGGAAAAAGGGGTATAAGAGAAGGACCGCTGAACCAAGAACTCAGATCACTTCTGACAAGGAAACCTGTACCAAGGACAAGAAGCCTGCTGATCTAAGGACTTGCCTCCCCTTTCTGCCAGAGTGCTGTTTTGCTGTGGAGGAACCTGAAAGCTGCTTCTTTATTTTTGCCAAGGAACAAGGAGAGAGGAACTTGGTGTGTACTCTCTGAACACTTGCTAGGAAATCTCCAAGGGCTGGAAGAGTGCCAGTCTCCTGCTGAAGTCACAGGGCCAAAGGACTTCACCATTTGCTGAATTGCTGGAAAGTGTTGTTTCCAGTACACAAGGGAAAATCTGCAGTCTCGACGCCAGCAGCAACGCCAGTGAGCAGTGGGTATCGGCCCCGGCTCCAAGTGACCCCGTCTCGACGCCGGTATCAACGCCAGTGAGGAGTGAGTATCGGCTCCACCTCCAAGCGACCCCGTCCCGACGCCGCTACTGATCGCATCGACTCGACGCCCTTCTCGACGCCGTGAGCGCTGCTCCGGCCCGACATCCCTCGACACCGCTGCGGATTGACCCGACTCCGAGGCACGATCGACGCCGACCTCGACGCCGACATCTCGACGCCGTGGATCCTCGTTTTCGTCGTTTCTCAAGGTACTGTACTTGTGGGGTCTGTTGCAACTCCAGGCTCGACGTAGCGCTCCTCGCGGTCGACGCCGAACCTTGGGAATCTTGTAGACTCGACGTCGTGTGACTCCTGTGGGGGTTACATTGTTGCCAAAGAACCGTGCTCAGAAGAATACTTTGCTAAAGAACTATTTGCCAAGAAGAAACCTTACTTGAACTATTATTTTTCCTTCCAAAGAGTATTTATTAAGACTGTGGTATATTTTTGTCGTTATTTGGTCTTGTGCTAAGCCTTATATAAAAATACTATTTTTATAATAACTTCCGTGTCGTGTCCCTCTGTAGTGTATTCACTTTATTACTGTATGTGGTCATAAATGCTTAACACACTGCCTCTGAGATAAGCCTGTCTGCTCTGCCAAGCTACCAAGGGGGTAGCAGGGGTTATCTGAGTGTGTAATCCCCTTTCCCTGACTAGAGTTGGTTGGTCCCTATTTGTCAGAAGTGTATACCTCTGCCAACTAGAGACTGCCGGTTCTAACATTGGTGGTCAGCGGTGAGGATTTGAACTTTGCATTTATGACTCATGTGCAGTGATTAGTGTACGCTACATAGTGAAAGCAGACCATAACGCAGCCACAGTCTGTTTGGTAGGATATTCTATTTTTGTTCTCCGCTTTCCTGGAGCTTATTTTTTTTTTAAACACTGCCAGTTTTGACCATGGAGAATGCCGGAGCTGCTACACCTGTGGAGAATGTTGTGGGGGAATTCGATAAGGAGAAGATAGATTCCTACACGCTAAAAGATCTAAAAGGATTTTGCAAGCAGTTTAAAGTTCCTACCACAGGTGTCTCAAAGAAAGAGGGCTTCCTCAAAGCGCTGAAGGCCTGGTTAGAGGCCAGAAATCCCTCTGATCCGGTGGTGGTACCGGAAGAGGAAGAAGAAGAGGAAGAGGAAGAGCCCACAGGTGGGCCAGTGTCATCTCCAGGCAGTAGTGCGTCCTCTAGGAGCCTTTCCCCCGAAGAATTAGAAGACAGGGAGAGGGAGAGGGGGTACAAGTTAGAAATGGCAAAACTTAAATTAGGAGGGCAGTTGGAATTAGAGAATGCAAGAAGCAAGAGAGAAGCTGAAATGGAGAGCAAAAGATTAGATTTTGAGAGAGAGAAATTAGCGTTTGAACGTGAGAAGATGGTGAGGGAGATGGAGCTTAAAACTAAGAGTTTAGAGTTGAATCCCTCTGGTGGCAGCACTCCATCTGTGCCTGCAGAAAGTAGGTTTTATTTTCCTAAGGATGTGATCAAAGATTACAGTAAGAATGAAGATATTAGCCAATGGTTTAAAGCGTATGAGTTAGCATTGTTGGCCCACCGGGTCCCTGAGAAAGATTGGGGAACGGGGTTGTGGAGCCGCTTTACAAACGAGGGGAGAGATACCTTGTTGAGCCTTCCTGCTGAGGATAGGATGTCTTATACTCATATGAAAGATGCTTTAATGCTGAGATATGGCTTAACTCCAGAAAAGTACAGACAAACCTTTAGAGAATGTAAGAAGTTGCCTGGTACTACGTGGGTTGAATATGTGTCTTTTTTCTGCAGAACCATGGATGGTTGGATAAAGGGTAGCAAGGTTGATAGTTATGATGCTCTTTATGATTTGTTTGCTTGGGAGCACTTGTCTAATAACTGTTTTCCAGAGCTACGCCAGCACCTTGTTGATAGCAAGCTATCTAACCCTAGAAAACTTGCTGAGGAGGCGGACCGCTGGGTCAGTACCAGGGTCCACAAGGGTCCAGTGGGAGACTCAGCCAAAGGTGGGCAGGGTCCCCAGCAGAAGAGTGGGGGGGACAGGGTAAACAGAGGGAGTTTCAGAAAGGGCCCCAAAGTAGTCCCCAAGGGAACCAAGGGAAGGGTTCCCAGCCTCCCCCTGTAAAGAAGCCAGAGGCCCCGACAGGTAAACCTGTTCACAGGGGCCCCATGACCTGCTATGCCTGTAAGCAGGTGGGACACCGTTATTATGATCCCCAGTGTCCCATGAAGGATTCGAATGCACCGCCGCGTGCACCCCCTCGGCAGGTAGCGAGTGTAGCCCTGGGAGGGGAGGAGATGGGTGCCCCCGGTGGGTGGGGTCCCGCAGAAATGTCCCTGGTCTCTTTAGGAGACGTGGAAATGGTCCCTCCAACCCCTCTGCCTAGTAACACTAAGAAATATAGGCAGTGGGTGACCATTAATGGCCATAGGGTGGAAGCTCTCAGAGACACCGG
The DNA here is from genome assembly GCF_964204655.1 of Triturus cristatus. Lineage (NCBI taxonomy): Eukaryota > Metazoa > Chordata > Amphibia > Caudata > Salamandridae > Triturus > Triturus cristatus. Next base: position 338,182,918 of record NC_140591.1, on the reverse strand, counting down.
AGCGAGTGTGACAGCTGTCAAGTGTCACTTGGTGTCCAGAGAGCAGGTGGTCCCTCATGCATTCTACCCCGTTGTAGCTGCTGACAACTCACAGAGTCAGTGTGAGGTAGCTCAAGTTCCCTTTGAGTGGGGGGGGGGTCTCAGGTACTCTTCAGGTTGCTGTGAGGCCCGCCATGCCTGTTGATTGTCTCCTGGGCAATGATTTGGAGGACTCCCCTTGGGCTAAGGTGGAGAGAAAATCGCATCTGGAAATGTTGGGTCTGCCTGAGTGGGTGTGTGCGACCACCCGGTCCATGTCAGTCAGTAAGGGTGTTGATGGGGCCCTGGAGCCTGAAAGTATGGCCCAGGTCCCAACCGTGAAGAGAAGGGGCAGGGGGCGCGGGAAACCGTCCCCCATCGTTCCCGCGGTCCAGGAGGGAGCAGACCCTGAGGGGGATGCCCTGGAACCGACAGGAGAACAAGTGGCCGAACTGGGAGACCTGCCCGAGCTGACCCATTGGCAGCAGGATGGTGGTCCCTCCAGGGAGGAATTTTGTGCTGAACAAAAAGTGTGCCCTTCTCTTGTGGGTATGAGGCAGCAGGCCTCAGCCCAAACGACAGGTGATCAGTCAGGATCACATTGGGTCTACTGGGAGAACGACCTCCTGTATAACGAGCCTAAGGCTGCTGAGCCTGGGTCAGCCCGTGTGCTGGTGGTACCCCAGCGCTTCAGAGCCTTCCTACTGGGGTTGGCTCATGACGTTCCGTTAGCTGGACATCTGGGGCAGGACAAGACCTATGACAGGCTTGTCACCCATTTTTATTGGCCCCAGATGAGAAGGGATTCAGATATCCATTGTAGGACCTGTCAAACTTGCCAGGCAAGTGGGAAAAGTGGGCGGAAGCAGAAGGCTCCCCTCCAACCTTTTCCCGTCGTCAGTACCCCCTTTGAGCGAGTGGGAATTGACATTGTGGGGCCACTGGACCCCAAGACAGCCATGGGCAACAGGTTTATCCTGGTCTTGGTGGACCATGCCACCCGGTACCCGGAAGCCATCCCTCTCCGCACAGTGACGGCCCCCGTGGTGGAACGGGCACTGATGGGTGTTTTCTCCCACATGGGGTTCCCCAGAGAGATGGTGTCAGACCGGGGCACCAACTTCATTTCGAATTATATGAAGTCTCTGTTGAAGGAGTGTGGGGTAACCTACAAGTTTACCACTCCTTACCACCCTCAAGGTAATGGGCTGGTTGAGAGATTCAACCGGACCCTAAAAGGCATGATCATGGGGCTTGAAGAACCAATGAGGCGTAAATGGGACGTCCTCTTGCCATGCCTGCTATTTGCTTACCGTGAGGTGCCACAGAAGTCTCTAGGGTTCAGCCCCTTTGAGCTTTTGTATGGTCACCCGGTAAGAGGACCTTTGAGTCTGGTCAAAGAAGGCTGGGAGCAATCTCCCAGGAAACCTCCCCAGGATGTATATAGTTACATGCTGGCCTTTAGGAACCAGACTCGGCGCTTCAGAGATCTTGCTCAGGCAAATCTGGAGGCCAGCCAGGAAGAGATGAAGCGGTGGTACGATCAGAATGCCACTCTGGTTGAGCTTCAACCTGGTCAGAAAGTTTGGGTCATGGCCCCTGTGGAACCTTGTGCGCTCAAGGACAGGTGGACTGGACCATTTGAGGTTGTGGAGAAAAAGAGCGATGTCACCTACTTGGTGGACTTGAAGTCTCCCAGGAACCCCTTAAGGGTCCTGCATGTCAACCGGTTAAAGCCCCACTTAGAAAGGTCCGAAGTGGGCATGCTCCTTGCCACAGATGCTGGGATGGAGGAGGAGAGTGAGCCTCTTCCTGACCTCCTGTGTGCAAAAGAAAAAGATGGGTCAGTGGATGGTGTTGTCCTCTCTGACACACTGACCCCTGAGCAGCAGCAAGATTGTCGCCATCTGTTGGTACAATTCCCTGATCTGTTCTCCTTAATCCCTGGTGTCACTCAGTGGTGTGTCCATGATGTGGACACTGGGGACAGCACTCCTGTGAGGCACAAGGCCTACAGGGTGACTGAAAAGGTCAGAGCATATATCAAGGAGGAGGTCTCCAAGATGTTTGCCTTAGGGGTGGTTGAGTCCTCTAGCAGTCCTTGGGCCAGCCCAGTGGTCTTGGTCCCGAAGGCTGCGGCGCCTGGTGCTTCACCAGAACTTCGGTTCTGTGTGGATTACCGAGGACTCAATTCGGTCACCAAGACTGACGCGCACCCCATCCCCAGAGCTGATGAGCTCATCGATCGGTTGGGGGCTGCCCGGTACCTTAGTACGTTTGATCTAACGTCTGGGTACTGGCAGATCGCCTTGACTGATGGGGCAAAAGAGAGGTCTGCATTCTCCACACCAGATGGGCACTACCAGTTCCGTGTGATGCCCTTTGGGATGAAGAATGCCCCTGCCACATTCCAGAGGTTGGTTAACCAGGTACTGGCCGGGCTGGAAGATTTCAGCGCCGCCTACCTGGACGATATCGCAGTGTTCAGCGCCAGCTGGGAGGAACACTTGCGCCACCTCCAGGAAGTGTTGTTGGCCCTGCGCAGAGCAGGCCTCACAATCAAGGCTAGTAAGTGCCAGATTGGGCAGGGTTCAGTGGTGTACTTGGGGCACCAAGTAGGGAGCGGCAAGGTGGCCCCCCTGCAACCCAAGATAGATACCATCCTGGCTTGGGAACCGCCCAAAACCCAGACTCAGGTGAGAGCCTTCTTGGGTCTCACGGGTTACTACAGGAGGTTTGTCAAGGGGTATGGCAACATTGTGCACCCCTTGACCTCGCTGACTTCCAGGAAGCAGCCGAGACTTGTGATCTGGACTGACGCCTGTCAGAACGCCTTTGACACCCTGAAAACTGCAATGTGTACAGCACCGGTCCTCCAGGCACCCGACTTTTCAAAAGAATTCATTGTCCAGACAGACGCTTCAGAGCATGGTGTGGGGGCTGTTCTAGCACAGATGAATGAGGAGGGCCGAGACTTACCTGTAGCCTTCATCAGCCGGAGGTTACTTCCCAGGGAACAAAGGTGGAGTGCGATAGAGCGTGAGGCATTTGCTGTGGTCTGGGCGCTGAAGAAGCTAAGACCCTACCTGTTTGGGACTCACTTCCGGGTTCAGACAGACCACAGGCCCCTCAGATGGTTAATGCAGATGAGGGGTGAGAACCCAAAGCTGTTGAGGTGGTCCATTTCCCTACAGGGGATGGACTTTACGGTGGAACACCGCCCTGGTACAGATCACGCCAATGTTGATGGTCTGTCCAGATTTTTCCGCCTTAGTGATGAGGACTCCCTGGGTGAAGGGTAGTTCTCCCCACATTTCAGCTGGAGGGGACACGTGTTAGACCTGGCATCATTGGCATGAGTCTCTCCTCCATTTTTTTCTGTTTGCCTCCTCTGTTTACGATGTTTTTGCTGGATTATTGCTTTGGGCACTGTGCCACTGCTGATCAGTGCCACAGTGCAAGTGCTCCCTATGTTAAATTGTTACATTGATTGGTGTTACCATGATTGGCTTGGTTGACTTACTGTTCAGACCCTAGTCTAGTGCACTGCGTGTGCCAAGGGCGTGTAAGTTAACTGCTGCTGGTGGGCTTGCAGCACTGGTTGTGCCACCCACAGAAGCAGCGTGTAAAATGTGTCTCAGGCCTGCCACCGCAGCGCCTGCGTGCAGTCCCTGACTGCCATGTCGACCTGGTAAGGAAACCTACTTACCAGTCTCTAAACCTTCACTTTGCCACATTTCAGACACCTCCATGGTAGGCCCTAGGGCAGGGTGCATTGTGGTAAAAGGTAGGTCATGCCCTGATGTGTGTGGCATGACCTAATAGTGAATTACAGCCATTTTTCGTGTTTCACTATTGAAGGGCTACCTGCCTCCAATAGGCCAGACTGGGCAGACTGATTATTAACTCCATTATAATCTATCTGGCTCAGGGAGCATGGTAGCATGTCGAGTTTAGTATCCCTGAACTCAGAATTTAATAACACACCCTTTAGGATGGATGGTTTTTAAATTCTATGTTTGAAAATAGCACTTTTAGAAAGTGGCCATTTTCTTGTCCAACTATCTACCGGTCTCTGCTGGTTTGGTGTGTGTGTCAGGGGCTGGGTGGCTCCAGAGGTCTGAGTGAGTCAGTGTGGGGCGAATGGGGCGTTTACACATAGAGTGAGGGAAGAGTAGCCTGCCCTGCCTGACACAATACTGGCTCCGCCTCCTGCTGGGCGACTGATAGCCCTGCTCCTGCCAGTGACAATACTGGCTCCGCCTCCTGCTGGGCGGCTGAGGACCCTGCCCTGCTCAGTGAATAGGCCAGGTGCCTCTGCCTGGCAACACCCACAACAAACCTGAGATGGTGGGAATCTCCCTGCTTGGACAAAGGGAACAAAGGGAAAAAGGGGTATAAGAGAAGGACCCCTGAACCAAGAACTCAGATCACTTCTGACAAGGAAACCTGTACCAAGGACAAGAAGCCTGCTGATCTAAGGACTTGCCTCCCCTTTCTGCCAGAGTGCTGTTTTGCTGTGGAGGAACCTGAAAGCTGCTTCTTTATTTTTGCCAAGGAACAAGGAGAGAGGAACTTGGTGTGTACTCTCTGAACACTTGCTAGGAAATCTCCAAGGGCTGGAAGAGTGCCAGTCTCCTGCTGAAGTCACAGGGCCAAAGGACTTCACCATTTGCTGAATTGCTGGAAAGTGTTGTTTCCAGTACACAAGGGAAAATCTGCAGTCTCGACGCCAGCAGCAACGCCAGTGAGCAGTGGGTATCGGCCCCGGCTCCAAGTGACCCCGTCTCGACGCCGGTATCAACGCCAGTGAGGAGTGAGTATCGGCTCCACCTCCAAGCGACCCCGTCCCGACGCCGCTGCTGATCGCATCGACTCGACGCCCTTCTCGACGCCGTGAGCGCTGCTCCGGCCCGACATCCCTCGACACCGCTGCGGATTGACCCGACTCCGAGGCACGATCGACGCCGACCTCGACGCCGACATCTCGACGCCGTGGATCCTCGTTTTCGTCGTTTCTCAAGGTACTGTACTTGTGGGGTCTGTTGCAACTCCAGGCTCGACGTAGCGCTCCTCGCGGTCGACGCCGAACCTTGGGAATCTTGTAGACTCGACGTCGTGTGACTCCTGTGGGGGTTACATTGTTGCCAAAGAACCGTGCTCAGAAGAATACTTTGCTAAAGAACTATTTGCCAAGAAGAAACCTTACTTGAACTATTATTTTTCCTTCCAAAGAGTATTTATTAAGACTGTGGTATATTTTTGTCGTTATTTGGTCTTGTGCTAAGCCTTATATAAAAATACTATTTTTATAATAACTTCCGTGTCGTGTCCCTCTGTAGTGTATTCACTTTATTACTGTATGTGGTCATAAATGCTTAACACACTGCCTCTGAGATAAGCCTGTCTGCTCTGCCAAGCTACCAAGGGGGTAGCAGGGGTTATCTGAGTGTGTAATCCCCTTTCCCTGACTAGAGTTGGTTGGTCCCTATTTGTCAGAAGTGTATACCTCTGCCAACTAGAGACTGCCGGTTCTAACAGTTACAGATCACAATGTGAGAATGGGAAGGACAATAAAGACCCTGATGGTGTGAACAAGGGGTGTTACCCAGATGATTCCTGTGGTATTAACTAGTGTTCTCACAGGTTGATGTTAGCCACTTTTCTTGGAGAGGTACAGACCCCTCTATGCTTTCCTTTGATTCTTTGCTGAGTGTGGCTTAGGCTAACACTTATTTCCCTATACCTAGAAGACTCTTGACCAAGCTTCTGAAACGCTGATACCTTCCCACAGCTTCCCTCATATTTCCCAAACTTTTTCTCTTTTTCTGCATTTTCCCATTTTGACTTAACCATCCTCATTAGTTTTAGATTCTAATTTAGATAACCTTAGATTTTACTCATGTTTAGGAGAGAAGGATGAAGACTCTTCCCTGAGCATCAGATTCTGCTGTTAATTTTTGTATTGCTGTAACTGAACTTCTTGTTTGTCTCATACTGTTGCGCTTGAACTTCTTCAGGAGGTTTGGCTATCCAGTTCTTATTCTGTTCCTTTACAGCATGGTATTGAGATTCATTTACCTTAACCTGACTGCTAAATTGTAATAAAACTTCTTGACTTTATTTACTAATTATTGGTCCTTATTGTGTGGCCGAATGAGTCACACTGTTAGTTATATGTGTTTGATCAAGTGCTTACTGCCATCATCTTTCAGTCGCACGAACAGACCCATTGGATAGCCAACGATAAGAGGATTGGCCCAGCGCTGGATCACAGGTGAGGATTATGCATTCTCCTTGCTTTAGCATAACAGCAGTCATATAAACCATATGAACAAACCCCATAATGTAGAAGAAAAAAAATACAAGTCCAGACATAAGTAGTTCATCAACCAATCAGAATTTTGGTAGCCATATAAGCCACTGTAGAGACATCTAAGCCGACTCTTCTTGCTGTGAGTATGTCCTACAAATGTCCGAAGATCACATGGAAATTATCCTTGTTTTTGGTCTGAAACTTAAAAATAAACTAAATATTCCATTCCATTACAAACTCAATGAACGATTTGGTTTTCCATCATAATTGCATCCAATCGGGTAGGAAAACAAAAAAATTCATATTAAACTATGATAATCATTTCTATACACAAATATGGGTGGGTTAATCCTAGCTTCTGTGTAGTTAAGAGAATTGAAGATTCTTGTTCACGACTGTTTAGATTCTATGATAGGATTGGAGGCTTCAGATTATGCACATTCAAAGCTTATCAAAACATCAATGAAAAGGGATTACTTACTGGCTTATAATAAAAATCTTGAAACACTGAGTCTGATGACCAATCCGCCATGCGGATGATTTCTTCCAAGTGTGGTCCCTCTCCAAAGGATTTTGATGTCATCGCTCCTGTGACTGAATGAGAACCTAATATAGAAGTATCAATGCCTGCTTCTGATAAAATCCATTTAACCCACTGGGTCGAAGTAGGACACAATACCGTAGCATGAGGATGTACCAGAAAAATTCAAAGCTGGACAGAATTAGAGCTTCTGAGGGAGGAGGTAACTTTCTCATACTCCCGAAGACAATGAACCACACATAATTTATGGTCCCCTGGCTGTGCTGAAAAAAAAACATGCCTCGTTGATTATTCAGTTCATCAAGAAATCACAAAAGAAACACCCTCAGGAGTCAAACACCTACCTGCTAGATTAAGGGCTCGCACATCTGAGACTAGATTTCAAGAGCCCAATCAAAGCAGTAAGTTCAGTTTAGCCAACAGTTGTTTTCTAGATATCACATTATTCTCTAGCCAAGACTGGGGGAATTTTAGTACAATAGAAGCGTCACACAGGGTTGAATATTTAGGCTGAGGGGGAGCTGAAAATCTGATGTCTCTCAATAGTTTTGATACTAGGGGATGTTTGCCCACAGGTAAGTTGGCAACATGAACATGACCAGCAGCAATCGCAGAAATATAGTAGTTAATAGTTCTGCAAGACAAACCATCTGACACTAAAAAGGCTATAGAATTTGTGTCATGTTTCTTCTACTGCCATGGGATCTAAATGTCATTCCATGCACCAACCTGACCATCTTCTCCATGCCGATTTGTATTTTTTGTGAGTTGAATTGGCCCAGGCCTGGTGGATGAAGTCGAGAGTATGGTTTGAAAATCCTGGCACTTGCCAGCATCTCCAGGTTATCAACTGATACTGCTGGTATAGTACCAAAGGATGCTGCTGACCCAGAGGGTCAAGGAGAAGGTTAGGGAAAAGGGAAAGTAAGAGAGGACGATCACATGATAGCTTCAGGAGTACTCAAAACCAAATCTGTGTTCTCCAGAAGGAAGTGATAAAGGCTAGTTCCGCCTGTTGTTTTCTGACTGGCAACGCTACCCTCAGGATCATACAGAATGGGGTAAAAGCATAATTCAGGCCTGTACACGTCTGAAGCAAGGCATCCATCACTACAAGCCAGAGGATCTGGTCTCCAGCTGTAGAAGAATGATAGCTGGTAGGTCAGTCGCAATGCAAAAAGGTACAAAAGACATGGACCCCATTTTGTCATAATCTCAGAAAAAGAACATATTCAGTTTCCATTCAGTGGAATCCCTGAGAAACAGAGAATTACAGTCCGCCACTGAGGTCTGTTTTCCTAGCAAGTTAAGCACTATGGCTGAAATCTGATGAGTCAGGCTGTAGTGGTGAAAGCCTTGTGCTATTTCTGCTAGAGGGCGAGGCATTGTTCCCACTAGGCGGTTGAAAGGATGAACCACTGAAACGGTGCCCATCTTGAGAAGAATACAGCAGGGATTACGTTGAGGAGAAAAACATTGAATCACAAACAAGCCTGCTAGCAACTTGAGGCTGTTGATGTGAAGAGAAAGTCCCTCTCTGGACCATCTGCCTCCTACCATCAGGTCTCTACATCTGGCACCCAAATCCAATAGGCTTGCATACGGCTTTCTGGACATATCTGGAGTGAGACCACAGATAGCCTTCCCATTCCATGCGTCCATGTGATCAAGCCACCACTGAAGTTCTTGACGGACTTCTTTGGCTAGGGATATTTGATCTTTATGAGAGACCGCTCCACAAGTGTTGTATCTTGAAATGTTAAAGGGCCTGATAGGGGTGGGGTCCTGGGAAAACTGCCCATATCGATCTGGCAAGAAGTCCAACTAGTCTGGCTGGCAAAGACAGGATGATGGTCTCTTTCTGCCGTACTATGTGAATCTTTCTTGATATTTTTCATATTTTGAAGAGAGAGGGTTGCTGATCCACATTCTATAGTAAACCCTACGATGATCATTTGTTTTGATGGAGTAAGGTCTGATTTGGGTTAATTGATGACAAACCCAGAGACTCTAAGAGAGAGATCGTCAGGAGCAACTCTTGTGTGAGTAGAGACATCTTGAGACATCAGGAGAATGTCGTAGAAAGGAAATGATCAAACATATGCCCCTGGCTCTCAAATACTCCACTACAGGCTTCAGTAGCTTTGTAAAGCGCCAAGGTGCTGAAGAGAGACCAAATAGCATTGCTATTAACTGGTAGGCATGTTGCTTCTATTGAAAGTGGCTACAGATTGTTTGTGAAGAAAGTGAAGCAATTTACTGGTCTATGAACTGTTGTTTGTGCAAAGGAAGTTAAAGTTGCCTAGGTAGGAATGTCTGACTGGGAGTTGCATAAAACATCAATTGAAGGCCCAAGACAGTTTTGATTACTCAAGTATCGGCCATGATCAGTTTCCAGTTGTGCACAAAATGTTGATTTCTGCCCCCTAGTTCTGAAGCGAAAGAAGGGAAGAGTCTCAGCTTGAAAGGATGAATTGTTGAAGCCCCATGGAAAGCTCTATGATGAGAACACCCTCTGTAACCTCGTGGTCAGGAGGGGAAGAAGGAGAACCTTTCTGTGGATCATTCCAAGAGCCTCACGGTCGTGCTTGTCCTCTGAAGGAAGGAGCCTGATAGGAGAAGTGGCTAGCAGAACAGCACCTGCCAGCGCTGCTGAAAAGGTATGACTGGAAGATCGTTTTCTAAGGCAGATTGAGCTTGTCCAAAGAAGTGACAGTGTTGACAAAACATGCCATCTCCTTTATGAAGGATAGAATGTTGATGTTCTGAAAACAGAGCACAATTCACATTGCCTAAAAGATAAATCGGGCACTGGACCCAACCTCTTCGGTTCTTCGGATCAATCACGGTACCTTCTTTCGCTTCAAATGCCAGATCCAGCATGTTATGAAGAGGGTGAGACAGATCTAAAAGCGTATACAGGCCTTTTTTCGGATCTTTCCCAAATTTCCCCAAAAAGGCAGATAGTTCAGAATTGATGTCAGGGGTCCTGGTAATTTTGCTAATAAGTGATAGCTGAACACACTCAGCGTGTAGTTGTTGCGGATTTCTTCTAAAAGGATTTTCATAGTCTGCTCTGGGTATATGCCGCTATTTTAGGAGAAGGGATCGGGCCGGACTGGCCGTAGCGGGCACCGGGCAATCCCACGGTGCGCTGCACGGGTGGGGGCCGGTTTTGGGCCCCTGTAACAAAATCGGCCGAAAACCAGCCCTGGCAAAGAGCTCGGCGGCACCCCCAACCCGGTGGGGGGGAGGGGGGGTGGAAGGGATCTACTTTACTGAACGAGAATGGATTATGTCTTCCAGGTCAAACGTGCTCTTCAATAGAGCAGTGTGAGTTTGAGACCACAAGGGACCTTCCCTAGAATCCAGGTCCTCCTGTTTTCTCTTTTTTGGCACAGGTAGCCAGTAGTGAACCTTTTTGCTTTCTGAAACCTCAAAATTGGTCTCGATGTCATCCACAATTTGTGGCTAAACAATAGTTACCGGTACCGCCTCCTCCTCTTCCCCTGAATTAGTAGCACAAGTATTTACACAAGACTTCTTTAAGTTCTGTAAGGTGTCTGCCTTTGTCAAGACAAGTTTAGAGATTTGTGGGAGCTGCAGTAGGCGGACATAGAGCGCAATGGTGGAGGGTTTTGAGGTAATACGGCAAAAAAAAGGCTTGAAATTGCTCGTTCATGGGAACAAAGGAAGCTGATATAATTTTCTGAACATAATTTTGAAGTACTTAGTCCAGGACAGAACGGCTGAACCCAAGAAAAAGTCAGTTGTTTTCTGCAGTTGAATCCACCGGGATGTTTGTTGTGTTGAATTGCAACATAGCACCAAACGCAATATGGCAGAGTCAATTGAAGTCCCCAAAGTAATATTCACCTTTTCTAATATAGAAGGTAGTGCTTGCTTCTGCAAAGGTCAACAAGTCAAAGGAGGGGTTAACACAGTAACTCTAGCGAGACACAATCAATCTTTAAACAAATATATATATATATAATATTCACTGAAAAAACCATAGGTTTCACACATGTTATAGTTAGGAATTAGCATTTAAAAAACCTTGCAAATTCACTTAAAAAACCATAGGTTTCACACATGTTATAGTTAGCTGTACATTTCACTCGTAAAAAACCAATGAAATTCCACATTATAGTTAGATCAGGTAACTATAACTTGCGCGCCCACAATAAACTGTTGATGACGTCACATATTACATCACTCATGACATGGTCAGTGACATCACTCTTCACATCAATGATGACATCTGAAATGACACATTGTGGATTGCGGTCGCGCAAGTTATAGTTACCTGATCTAACTATAACGTGGAATTTCATTGGTTTTTTACGAGTGAAATGTACAGCTAACTATAACATGTGTGAAACCTATGGTTTTTTAAGTGAATTTGCAAGGTTTTTTAAATGCTAATTCCTAACCATAACGTGTGTGAAACCTATGGTTTTTTCAGTGAATTTGTACGGTTTTTTAAATGCTAAGTTATGTATTTATTTTTTTATTTTTTTTCTGGTTTTTCACCGTGCGCACACCCTGCGCGCACGGTGCGCTTCACGCACCGTGTGCGCGCTGTGGGCACTCGGTGCGCTTCGCGCACCGAGCACCCACGTTGCGCAGTTCATACCGTGCGCGCCTCGCCTTTTTTTACACAGTAACAATTTTTTTTTTCTCCCTTGCGGGTCCTTCAATTTATTTAATAAATGTGATTGTTATTTCGTTTTTTTTTAATTTTATTTTTTTGCCGTGCGCATACGGTAAGCTTACCGTACGCGCACTCCGCGATTTTTTTTTAAAATTATTGAATGTATTTTTCGTACTTTTTGGTCCTTCGTGGACACCCTGACAAACGCTAGGGGGTCTGCAACTCTCTTCGTTGCCCCCTTTTCACGTTATCCACCTTTGTTTTTCAGTGCGAGAGACAGAAAATGGCGGCCGACACTTTCTGATTTCGACCGATTCGAATGTTTACAGTCATGTAACCACCAATCAGAATTGAGCTCGCGCACGGCACCGTACGCGTACGGTAAGCTTACCGTAAGCGCACGGAGCGCGCTTACAGATATATATATTGATTTAAATGCTATTTTCTCAGGACCTACTGAACAGATTTACACCAGACCTGCAAAAGGCACATCTCTGACCTGAGGACTACCTCTCTTCCAAATTGCAAGTAATTCTGTTCAGCCGTTCGGGCTGTAGCTCGGACTAAAGGTCCTATGGGAAAATGCATGGGGAAAACGCGTTTTGGGACCCCCCTTTTTTCTCAGCCCCCGCTTGACGAATTCCCCCGAGACTTTCAGGGTAGGAGCGGAGCGGAGCGCCCCACCTATTTTGAAAATTTCGCGAGGATTCGACAATCGGCGCCAAAGTTATTCAAAATAGAATGTTGCGGATTTCCTATGGAAACACGGTCCTAACTATAACTATCTACTGGCGACCGCCAGTAGATAATAAATATATATAAATATAAATATAAATATGTATATATATATATATAACCACTGATAAAATCAAAGGTTACAGGGACGTTATAGTTACGCTGACTTTTTACTCATACAAAACTATAGAAATTCAGATGTTATACTTATAGTTATACTTACGTCAATAAACTAGCACTCGTTGCCTTAAGTTATTTAATGGCAGTTGTAGTTTCTTCAGGTAAGTATAACTATAACTATAACTGCTAAATTTCTATGGTTTTGGATGAGTAAAAAGCCAGCGTAATTATAATGTCCCTGTAACCTTTGGTTTTATCAGTGAATTTCAATGTTTTTTTTGGTCTGCTGGGGCCAAAGTTAACGGTGGATCCGCGAATAGTAAATTGCGGCAATAAAAATAAAAAAAAATGCAATTTTAGGGTCATAAGGGTCCCTCAGAGACCCCTCTATGTGTCCTCTTGGGTCAGGATACCTGTGTCCTTCCCCCTTCTATCTGGTTTACAGTGCATTTTCACCGCACCGAGCGGATGCTAGGAAACAAAATGGCGGGAGCAACTTTTCTTTTAAACTGCGACCAACTAATCAGGGCCTTCCTTTCACCTCCAGATTTGAGTATAATTCGCGGGTGGTTCTGCGAATTATCCACGTCACCAGATATACAAATTTGTTTCCCACTAAATATCTCCCAAGCTACTGAACGGATTTATACCAACTCACAAAAGCGCGATATGCGTACCAAGATCTAGTTTCCTGACAAATTTGGTGTAATTCTGTGCAACTGTTCGGGCCATAGGTTTGTTCAAAGGTCCTATGGGAATTAACATGGTGAAAACACGTTTCGGGACCCTCCTTTTTCCCAGTCCCCGTGTGATAGATCACCCTGAAACTTTGTAGCCTCCATCTGAAGTACCGGGCAATTTGTTTTGGAAAATGTCATGCAGATTCAAAAAGCGCCAAAGAAATAGGCACCTAAAAAAGAGCTATTCCTATTTAAACTAGACTGTAACTATAACTACCTACTGGCGACCGCCAATAGGTAAAATATATATAAAATTGTAAATTAACTGTATATTTATACATTTGTACACGTATATGTCAATATCGCTAGTTCAGGCAGTTGCTGACCGTAAAAGTAATAGTAAAAGTACCCCTTTACAGACACCAACCGGATCATCAGTAAACTACTGCAGTCCTGATAATGTGTGAGGGCATAGAAACTTCATAACTATTGCAGCCCAGTACCTTAAGGGCATCAATTTGCAGGCACTTAAATTTAAAAAAGGGATATTCACCCACAGTGTCGAAACCCACCTCCCAAGGTGTCATTGGTCCTTGAAGTGAGTTTAGAAGAGGGTTGGGTGGAAGGCCTAACGAGCATTTACAATGTAATAGGTCTCGCAATTACCTTGTTGTGGGCTTTTGGCATTGAAAATGTTATTGTTTTTATTCCCTTCGTGAAGCATTAATCAAATGGTGCAATTGAAAATGGCAATAGCTCACTTTGTTGTAATTGCGAAATCTATTGCATTGCATTTGTACTATAGTACATTCTCTCTCGAAACTCCATATTCTTTTACAACACATCAGCAAATATACCAATATACCTATAGCCGGGGTATTAGTTACATCTGGAGGCAGAATTGTCATGTCTTATTCGGTGTAGCCTTAAAAAATTAGGAATTACTGGTGGAATCAGTAATTCTGTACCTAATTCCACGAGCTATTTCTTATTTTAATGGGACAATTAAATATCTGGTTAATTGCATAGGATCCGCGGTGATCCTACAGAGCTTGTTATTTCAATGGGGCAGGTAACTAATGAAGTAAGAGGGCACTGGTTATAAAGAGTCACTGCGTCATTTTTGGTAGTATACTTATATTTTTCTCAAGAAATGTTAAAAAGTAGCAGGGGGGTAGTAAAATAAGAGAGGTGGTTGTAGGCAGGTGGAGTAGAGAGAGCGACCACGAGAGGTGAGATGGGGGGCTGATGGAAGAAAGAGAGAGTTGAAAGTAAAGATGCAGGTGACATCTGAAGCAAGGGAGAGAAGAGACTGAACTGGAGGGCGGGGGGGGGGGCAAGGGGTTGATAGAAGAGGGAGACCGAAGGAGATGTGTAGATCAGATTGAGGGAGGAAGTGAGGGGGAGGGAATGGAAGGGGTTGGAGGGGGAGAGGCGTGGGAGGAAGAGGATGGAGGAAGGGGGGAGAAATAGTGTACTTTGGGAGCTCAGAGGAGGAAGAGGGGGCACATATGAGGGATTCGAGAGTGACGGGAGAGAGCGTGTGAAAGCGACGATGGACTTAGAGGCAAAGGTAGGGGCAGATAAGGCCACATGGCAGGGGTGTCAGTCTAGAGATGGGGTGAACAGAAAGGAGAGATGGCCTCGGGGAGGGGGGCAGAGAAGGAAACGAGGAGAGAGTCAGGACGAGGAGTGAAAGGGCAAGAGACACAAGGAGGGGAAAAGAGAATGAAAAGCAGGAGGGGGGTTAATGGAGGGAAGAAGTGGAAAGAAGAAGGCAGTGATGAGACAGATGGAGAGAGGCCCAAGCCAGGGAGAGAGGCTGCCAAGTGAACCCGAGTGGAGAGGCACCCGGAGGTGGTGGGAGGGTGAGAGGATGCAGACATGGAAGGCAAGGCGAGAAAGACGGAAGGTGTGGGCCGAGGGAGGGTTCTGGAATTCACAAAGATTTCTTCTAAAAATACTTCCATTATAAGAGCGTTAAACTTTTCTTTTTTTAAGTGGGTAATTGCGGTAAAATGCTAAGTCACTTGGGGGTGTCAGTGACATGACCGTAAACGTCACAGACTTCAAAATGGAAATGTTACTCATAAGAAAACCTGGCCGCCCTCCATGCCTGGGCAGGCACTCTCATCAGGTAAACTAATGCTGCAGACCACCCTGGCCAGCCCTGCCTGATAGCAGGTTGGAGAGGGAGCTCAGTACTTGGCACTGTGTTTAAGACACCCGGTTCCACACTTCCCTACAGAGGTATCTCTGGCACAAAATGATTTACCTGCTGCGAGTTCCATTTTTCGTCAGTTCCTCTCACTTAGCGGTGCCTTGACCGATAGAAGCTGAAAGACCGGTGACCATCCATGAGAAGGCAGCCGGTCTGAGAAAGTTAACGGTGCCCCTCCACCACTTTCTCTTGTGGACCGCAGGTCTTGTATGTAAACTTCCAGGGCGGAGAATTACACGGCCTCTACATTGCGTTTTCCGTGGCACTCTTGACAAATACAGACAGGCTCAGAGCACTCTTTGCAGTCATTGCTTTCTGCTACAAATGTGAGCAGCTTCGTGAACACTCCCATCGCTTTCTCGATTGGGTCACTGTCAATCGGTCCTTTAGTGTCTTGCTCTGGACGTATCGGTTTTTTGTTGTTGTTTTTTTATTTTTTTACTTTGCTCTTAAATACATATATACACTTTTGGATTTGATGTAGGCAATCGTAAAAAAAGACGGGGACCTAAATTTAAGTGCAAGGTAAAATCAAACAGGGAGGGGCGGAGATTCAAACAAATAATGACGAAATGTAAACTTACATTGGAACAGAAACAGATACGACTAGACGGAAAAGTTGGAAAGGAAAATACTTATCGAAATGAAATGGGGTGAAATTAATATGGCGGAAAGAAGGGCTGAAACAATGGCACAGACGGAATAACATAGAAAGCCATAAGGGAAGAAGTAACCAGAGTGAGTGCTTGCTTCTGGTGGATACCTGGCGCAGAGGGCAGAGCGGGGTGATCTGGGGTTCCATCCGGAGTAATAAAACAAGCTCTCCATACAGTGCTTGTTTGTTACCACCCTGTCTCCTTTTGGGTTGGCCCATCGGACTGTATCTCACGGCTTGTTTATATAACACGCAACCTAAAGATAAGAAATTGCTTTGCAACAGCCGCAAAGCGAACGAGCCAGTCCGGATGGGCCGTCCCAAAAGGCGAAAGGGCGGTAACAAAGAAGCCTCATTTTCAATGGAAGGCCACCGTTTACCATAAACGATGACGCCTTTCAACGAAAATGAGGGGCGGGGCTTCAAGCCCCCTTCTGAAATGTCCTTTCTCACAATAGTCTCGCCGAGCGAGCAGCGCATGCGCTGCAACTCTAGGCGACACCTAAAAAGGGAAGAGGCTGCGCTTTAGAGGAGTGCAGATGAGAGAGAAAGGTGGATCCCTATTATGAAAGACAAATAAGCTGAAAGCTCTGAAGCAGGGTACGACTGAATCCAACAAGGGGTAGGACATTTCTAAATCAATGCCAGTGCTTGGGCGGCACAAAGGAACCCGTTACCGAGTCATGACACCACCGATTGTCAAAATAGTGGCGGTTCACAAAGAAGGAAATCCTTCAGAATAAAAGATTGGCAACTTAGAGATACAGGGACAGAGGTAGTGTGTATTTGTGTGTGTATTTGTGTGTGTGTGTGTGTGCGTTTTTTAAAAGTACCTGACAACACAGGGATGGAAACCTTGTCGTGATAAAGCTGATGACCGGTAGGTCCGTGCAGCTGACAGAGCATAAGTAGCACACAGAGATAGAGCTGTATAATACAATTAACAACAGAGAAAACATGCAAGTACTTACCATGGTCACCAAGCAGCAAACAAGAGGTGGTTTACATGTTTCTACCTTGGTTTATATGGCTACTAGTGTTCTGATGGACTACCTTTGTCTGGACTTGTAGTTTTTTTCCTTTGGCAGTGTTTGTAGTGCGTGTCGCTACAAACATGTTTGATGTATTTATATGGTTTATGTGGCTGCTATGATATTAAAGCACAGTAAAGAATACATATACTGAAGCTTCCAGTCCTGTCATAGAATTAAAGTGCAGACAGCAATGAGATAAGGTGCCCTTACACTCAGATGCACAGATTCACAAAAATGTAACGAATACTTGTGATGGTCAAAACCACCGCCACAAATGCTAAGGCATATATTTTTGGCACGCCGTACTCACTCACAATTTGCACCTGTGAGGAAGCAAAGGAGGAAGGTTTTGGTATGTTATGAGTGTTTGTAAAGTGCACTATCCCCAGAGAGGGTATCCTGGCACTGAGCAGGTGAGTGTGCCTAGCCCTGCCCGTGGTAGATTGGTTAATTGATAAAGCAGATCTTCAGCTTCTTGCGGAATTGAAGTAGAGAGGAGGAGGCTCTTACGTGGAGGGAGAGGTCGTTCCACGCTGTAGGAGCGATGTAAGAGAACGCCCGTCCTCCTGATCTGGTTCTGTGTATGTGTGGGATGAGTGCTTTTAGGAGTCCTGCGGGGCAAAGATGTCTAGGTGGTTGGTGAACGCAGATGTAACTGTTCAGGTAGTTGTGACCTGAGTTGTGTAGTGCCTTAAATGTGTGTGTGAGAAGTTTGAATTGAGTGCGTTTGGTTATCAGAAACCAGTGTTGTTCACTGAGGTGTGGTGTGATGCGAATTCTGCGTGGGAGGTTGAGGATGAGTCTGGCTGCCGAGTTTTGGATGGTTTGTAGTCTACTAGTGAGTTGCTTGGTGATCCTGGCGCACAGGGAGTTCACACCTTGCTAGCGAATCGGGCATGAGTGATGATTTTTCTAGTGTTGCTTAAAAGCCATTTGAAGATCTACCTTCGCACCTTCAGGGTGTGGAAGCAGGATGAAGTGATGGCGGTGACTTGTGTGGTCATGTCCACTTTGGTGTTCCTGGCATGAGTTCTGGTTTTGTGTGTGGAACCAAGTTTGGCTGGCCAACAGTTGGAGTCCCACGGTGAAGTGTTCTTGCGGGAGATCACTATTTCTGTCTTCTCGGTATTGAGCTTGAGACTTTCTTCTAGTTAGCGACTTTGGTCATGTAGGCTGTGAACTTGTTGTGTGCGCAGATGGCATTGGTCAGAAAGTTCAGGTATGTGTTGAAGAGGGTGGGGCTGAGGGATGAACCTTGAGGAAATATCCAGATGAGTTTGCAGGCCTAAGTAAAGTTCCAGGCGGCCGGCTTATGCTCTGTCCGTTAAGAAGTAGCAGATCCAGTGGTGAGAGGATCCTTGGATGCCAATCTTTTGCAGGTGCCTGATGAAGATGGGGTGTGAGACCGTGTCAAATGATGCACAGAGGTCCAGGAGAATGAGGACTGCTGTGTCTCCTCTGTCAAGAGTCATACCAATGTCATCTGTGGTGATGGTGAGTGCTGTTTTTGTACTGTGATTGGGTCTGAATCTGGACTGTGTGGTGTTGAGGAGCTTGTGGTAACGGACAGTGGATGGTTTCTTCCGCAGCATGCTTCAAAGTGTCAAGGAATGTGGCTGAGTCAATGGATTCATTAAGGATGGGTATTAGTACTTCACTGATAAGTTGGTACCCTTTAGTGAAGGCATGGCAAGGATCCAATAGAGCCCCCAAGTAGACAGTCTTCATGAAAGCAGCAATTTCAGTGTTGGTGATGGGAGACCATGAGGTCAGGGTTAGTTCATTGGCAACGATGGAAAGCTGAGATGCATTGGTAATGGGGTCTGGTTGAGGGCTGAAGTCAGCGGCGGTTCCTCCATGAGAGCGGGGGAGCACAATCCTCCACACTGCGCAGAAAGCTGAAAAAACAAAGAGGGCAGGGCCAGTGCGTCATTGCTGCTGATTGGCAGCAATGACGAGTGGCCCCGTCAGTATGAATTGTGCATGTCTGTTTGCCGGCTACATTATTACGGCCAAACAGACATGCACAATTCAACGTCTCCAACCCGCAGCCAGGTTGGAGAGCAGGCACTGGCCTGCTCTTGGGAGCGCTGAAGCAGCCTGCTCCAGCCAATCAAGATACTTCTCTCATGCAGTATGAGAGCAGTGTCTGGACTGGATAAGGACTCATGGGACGTTGCGCTTGGAGGAGTCTGGAGCCGGGGCCGGAGAACACTGGGGACGTGCTGCAGGCTAAGGTAAGTGAAAGGTTTTTGTTTCATTTTTAAATGTTTATTTGCAATTATTTTTATTGTATTTTTGCTGTTGTTTTAATTGTATTGATGTTGACTTAATCATTTTTGTGGGTCACCAACCACCACTGCTTGAAGTTGCTGTATATAGAGGTGATTTTGTTACAGAAGAATTTCGAGAGCTTGTTGCAAAGTTCTTGTGAGTGGGTGATGTTGCTGGAGGCAGCAGGAGACACATTGAAATCTTTGATGATGGTGAAGATTACCTTGCATCATTTCTCTGTGATATGTTTGGTGAGTAAGCAGGTACTGAGGATCATGCAAGTGAATGTGGCATTCTGTTTGGGTGGTGTTTGGTCTGTGCAAGTGGGGAGCTGGGTACCGTTGGTGGGAGTGGTGGGTGTAGAGTGTGGGAGAGTGCATGAGAACTTGTATGAGCACATGTGAAAGTTCCTTTCATGTTTTGTTGGGCCAGCTGCCAGAGATAGGAGCACAGAGAAGCACAGTAGGGTATCTGTGGGTAGGGGGAGAACTGAGGTTCCTGGGACTTGGTGGGGTCCAGGCATGGACGGACACTGATAGGCTTAGGAGGTGGGAGTCAGGCAGTGAACGCAGACGCTATATTTGCAGTTCAGCTGTGGTGCTCTGAGCATAACAAGGAAGTGCATAGGTCCCTGCTGCCAAGTCAAAGTTTATTGATGAGCAATAAAAATCATTGAATGAAGATCAATTTACATTCAAATCATACATTAAATAACCTGCACCAATAATGGAGCAATTATAGAAAATACAGTAAAAATTCAAAGCAAAGTTGGCCCTTAATTATAGAATATTTTTTTTAATGTTATTCGCAATTGGCATTGTCAATAATCACATTTTCAGACCACGTACATCCGGTTTAATTGCCTCAACTTAGATCTTCATACTCTTTGTCCTGTTTTGGTGCCACCTAGGAATCTTAAATTTGACAAAAAGAGCTAATGTTCAGGTAACATGCCCAGTTAGCATACAAACAACAGCATCCTTACACCAATGCATTCCTTATTCCAAGAACACTGGCCTCATCTAGAATCCCCGCTCTGCTCATTTTATCATACCTGCCAACCTGAAGAACAACCTCACCATGTGAGTGGGGGTGGGGCCTTTAAGGGGGCAGGACCGTGTGCTGTGAAGTACCAAGGAGGCACTTTTGAACCCCAGCCCGCCCCCAAAACTCCCTCCTCCCAGAAAAGGAAAATCTGGCTGAGGCTAGTGCCGATGTCCTGGGGTGTTTTCACTCCCCTTAGTGGACGTTGGCAGGTAAAAGCCTCTAAAAACTAGCTGGAAAACCACAATTTACAGTGGTTTCCAGCCTGCTTTCCCTGCCACCGTGTGATATCGGCCCCTCACAGAGTGCCCGTGTGATGGAAGCCGGTATTTTGTGTC
The DNA here is from genome assembly GCF_964204655.1 of Triturus cristatus. NCBI lineage: Eukaryota > Metazoa > Chordata > Amphibia > Caudata > Salamandridae > Triturus > Triturus cristatus. The sequence goes on along the minus strand of NC_140591.1, from coordinate 338,162,288 downwards.
ACACGGTGGCACCGTGTGAGTTGGCAGGTATGTGTTGTGCAATGGCACTCTATGCCATGTGATTTACAAACTAAGCACAGCGTGAGAATATTGCACAATTATGTGGAGTGCTTAAAAGCTTGATAACTTGAACATAGAGCATCTCATTTATTTTCAATACATTATTAGGACACAAAAGCGCCTGACCCCTCCAGTTTCAACAACAGGAACAAGTGTGTTACATTTACAATGCCAGTTTTAGGGCTTGCCACCGTAAACTCAGAGTGCACAAGCAGGACTGTTTCCGAAAATAGGCCTAAAATTAGTCAAACTCAAACAATGATGGGAACTTGTTTCAGACCCGACCTCTAAAAAGTAGAACCCTGAATTGGTTTTGAAGATGTGCTCAGGACAACAGTGCACATGCAACAAAGTGGTGACATGGCTGAATTTGTGACAGCAGTGAGGGCAGCGTTTTGTACACAAAATTAGAAAAATTGGCACTTTCTCTGAAACTGTAGGTCTTCAATAACAACATCATAAATTCAGAAGCTTGTGGAGCCATTTCTTTCTGAGAATCATCTACAAGCAGGAGCTGCTGGTCCCTAGGGCAGTGAAAGCAGCCTACGTGGGACAACGACAGAGCGAGGCCCCCGGAGGAGCTTTGGAGGCTTCCCAGAGACCCTTACAGGGCCAAGAGTCCTTCAGTGCAGTGTAGGGCCCTGTTGCGGTATCACTCCCCAGTGCGGGTGTTTTTGGGTTCTTGAACAATAATTTTGAATTTGAACAGGGACTGAAGCTATTAGAGGAAGCGAATGGACTATAAGTGATGTGGCGCCCTGGGAGGGCTGGGGGTGAGGAACGGTGGTAAATAAGTCGGTGCAGGTGGTGAGCATTGGACTGCTTCCATGTCGGTGGTATGGATCAACAAGTAGGAAGTGCTTAATGAGGGGTGTCCAAGGGGTTGTGGCAAGGGCCACAGAATGATTTGGCTATGGATAGGCGCCTGTCTAGTGTGGACGTTAGTGACAACTGGGGAGGTGGGATCTCATCTTCAGGGAGATAGGGGTCTTCAGGGAGATGGGGATGAGCTCAGGACAATGGTGGCCAACGTCCAGAAGGGGAACAGGTGAAGGGTGAGTCTTCTGACAGTGGGCAGGGTTGCCCAGGCAGGAGAGTTGGAGAGAGGTGGATGTAGAAGCAAAAGGTACATGCTGAAATGGTGTGGACTGGATTTGTATCGGGAAGGTGCAAGCAACCAGGGAGACAGCTGGCGCCCCTGGGGAGGGATGCTAGGATCTAAGTACAGTGATAACTGGGCGGGATCGTGGGGGGGTCATAAGAAGGGGACAAGGGTTTTAGTGGTGTGGAGAATTTAGAGAGGATGCAGAAAGTATGGCGGGAAACGTGGAAGTGGTTTTAGGTGGCACAGCGGAAAGGAGAAGTAGAAAACCAAGGCACAAGTGAGGGGAGCATCAGTGATGTGGTGCAGAGGCAGGGCGCAACAAAGGGATCGAGTGCAGGACAGGCTACAGTAGTTGGTTCAGTGGGGGCAAGGTTCTGCCAAAACACAGGTAGGGCAGAAGGGGAATAAGACAATGGAGAACACCCTGGTGGGGACTACGTAGGGGCTGCAACCACAGCGAAAAGAAGTGATGTGTTATTGCCATATATGGGCATAGGTAGGGTAAGGTTTGGGGAAAAAAGTATAATGATTTGCTTAAATTACTGCATAGGGAGACTGTGAGCAAAGGAGGCTCGAAAGCAGAAAATAGGGAGCTGGCTAAGAGGCGGAAACTGGCCACTTGCCTTGATTGATGGACGACGGCGTTCACTATTTTCACCGACAAAAAATGCCCCAGAGTGGAGTGCGGCTCATGGAAGCACAAGGATGTCATAAGGACAGCTAGCATCAGTTTTAATGGCTTGGTCTGGTTAAGATATGATGTGCAGTTCAGGGCACAGAAGAGTGCCATGCCAGTGAAATCCTGAGAGGATACTGACCACGAGCTTTGGCTATGGTACAAGATACCTATGAGATCTTTGCAAGGGGCACATACTGGGGGTGGTCGGTCTATTCCTTACCATCCCTTTCCGAGTTGGCCCAACCAAAGCAGGGTGGGTGGGATGGGCAAGCAGCCCCCCTTCAAGGGGGCCTGCTAGAATTTGAACAACGGAGTCTGTTATGGGTACCACTGGAACTTTCGCCAAGACTGTACCAGGTGTGGCGGCAGGCTCTCCCTGCTGCAGTGCACAGCAAAGGGCAATATGCCTTTCGCGGGATGGGCCAGGGGGATGATAAAGGAGTGTCAATAAGGGCGGAAATTCGGGTTAAATCGGAGGCAATGCTACCATGAAGAGATATATTGACGATGCAATAACAGCTTTCTTGTGCAAGGGTTTTTGTGCTGGTTTTTGCGTACCTTACACGGGTTCCCGAGCGGGTCGACAAGTGGAAAATCTGAAGACATGCAAAGAGATGGAGGAGATATTGTGGGAGAAGCTGAGGAAATAAGTGTGTCATGGTAGGATGACAGGACCATTTCAAATTCCTCTGTTGAGGAACTTGATGGTGTCTCCACTAGGTGTGGTGCTAAAGAAAGCTCTGGGGGAGTTCAGGCTGATATACTGACTGTCATGGCCTGAAGTGTGCTCTGTGAATGATTTTATCAACCAGGCGGAATGTGCAATGTCATAAGCCAGCGTAGGCACAGCCATTCAGTTAGTGCGGAGGTGAGGGTCAAGTGCGGAACTGGGCAAAGGGGATATTAAATTGGCTTTTCGCCTTCTGCCAGTGCACCCAGATTATTTCCACTTGTTGGGAATACAGTTTAGGTTGGATACTTTGTGGACAAGCGTATGAATGTGCAGTGTTTTGAAAATGTATCATCTTCTTGGAATGGGTGGATTGCACAGTAGAAGCATCAGAACAGGTTCTTCATTAATTGGATCATTTTAATTTTGCATGTAGTATGGCAGTCGTGGGTCGTGCTTTTTGAATAAGCATTGCTTTTACGATGAGGAGGGAGGTGAACCCACATCACAGGATTTGTTTGACCAGCCAAGTTAAGAAGGACTTGTTGGTTTGGAAGTGTTTTTGGAGGGCTATAGCAGAGTGATCTTGTGGCTGTAAAATGTCCCATTGAAGTGGAAGGTGGTGATTTTTTGGATGCCTCTGGAGTAGAGGGTTTTGGTGTGTTCTGGGAGGGTCATTGGTGAGCAGATAGTTGGCCTCAATCTTGGAAGGTCACGGTCACAGTATTGTCTTTTTGAATTTTTTTGATTGCTGTTGGCAGTGTGTCTGGGGGGTGATGAGTTGAGAAACAAGAGGGTGACGTTTGTGATTCGCACATTGGTGCAAGAGATGAACAGGATGACTGCTTCTGATGCTTGCGGGCTCAAGATTCTAAAGGAATTGGTCTTGCAATGCTTCGAGAAGAACATCTTGTTCCGAGCTAAGCACGTTGTGGGACTCGACAACACAGTAGCCGATGCACTTTCTCGTTCACAGTGGGAGACGTTCAGTGGTTTGGTCCCCAGCAAGGCGATGGAAGGTCTTCGTCTTCCAGAAGACTTGTGGAACATTGGTCTGTGCAAGCATATACACTTGTGGAATATTCGCTGGTTTGAGTCCACGAGGAAGATGTAATGACAGGGCTTGAGGAAGTTCATACCATTAGGTGCCAGATGGCGTGGCCGTGACGGGGAGTTGTGGTTGAGACACAAGGATATGCTAGAATTCAGCTTGGGTCAACTCGAGAGAGATTATATGTGATCTAAGGGGCAACCTGCATGTACTGCATTCTATGGAACGATGTGATGGGGATATGACCCATGTGGAGGAGAGATGGATCAAAGAGTGTTGGGTGGCTGGTCCCGACTGTATGGGAAGGGGCCCGTTGTAGGCCATCCAATTTTGATCAGGTCCTGAGGGCAATAGCAGAGCAGACGGAAGTCCCATTGGCTTCCCCCAGGGAGGCTCAGCTTTTCATAGCGCTATTCAGTTTGATGTTTTATGACGCCTTTAGGGTTTCAGAGTTGGTAGGTAGGAAAGGAAGTTTGGGAATGGTGTTGGCTGACCTGGTGTGACATACAAAGGGTTTTGAAGTTCGTATGAGGAGGTATAAGACTGACCAGAAGGGTAATGGGGCAGTGGTGTGCTTACACCTTTCGAAGGGCGAAATGGGTTTGTCTTTGGTTGCGGGTCCTTTTGTAGTTGAGTCTCTGGGGTGAGGGCACCATTTTCTGGCACAAGAACGATTGGACAATAAACTCCGGGCAAATGTTTGGAGTGTTGAGAAGATGCTTATGGGCTTAGGGCTTGCTGGCACTAGACTTTGGCACTCACTTATTCCAGATAGGGGCAGCAACAGAGGGTTTCCAGCTGGGGATAGGGGAAGACAGACTGACGAGTTTGGCATGTGGCAAAGAAGTTATGAGTGGAGGTATGTTCAACAAGAACAAGCTGAAGGTCATCTGGATTTTCAGAGATGATTTCTGAACTAGGCTGATACCTAGGAGAATGTTGAAGGGTGCGCAGCGGGCAGCTACAATCAACAGGACCAGGAGGCGGGTGAATAGAGAGATGTCTGGTTTCTGTGAGAATGGAGGGGTGAGGGTGATAACGCATCATAACATTCTTTTTGAGCCCCGCATTTTTTCAGGTGTGAGCAGGTATTGACCCGAAGTTAAAAGGGATGAAGCGGTTACTGGAAGCACTGAGTTGGAGTTGGCGGAAATTACACCTCAGGAGAGGGTCTTTCTGGAGGTAGAGTAAGGCAAACTGTTCAGCTTACTGGGGGAAAGATGAGGGTGTGTAAGAATGAGCAAAGCATAATGGGGCCAAGATTTGGACAAGGATGAGGGCCTGGTCCAAGAGCAGGAAGGCACGATGACTAATGTGGGTTCCAGTACAAGGACCACAAGAACTCATAGGATTTCAAAGGTTGTGTGTGGTTCAGAATTGTTTAGGGGTTGGGATGTTGAGGAAGAGAGTTACTTAGGGGAGGTGACTTGGCTTAGAACCTTTTGTTAGCAAAGTTGACAGGATAGCAAGCGTGGCTCAGCAGAAAGGACTAGCTACTCTGCTTGCCAGTAGTAAATAAAGCAGCCTTTTGCACTCAAAGAAAGCGCAGGGGTGTGATCATTTCCTCCCAATAATAGTATCACTAAACCATGCAGACATAGATATCCACCACATAATTACACATAGCAATGGCAGTACTATATCTCGAATGGCAGGAAGCGGTGAGGTAGGGTTATGTGATCCAGTTTGTCTCTTCGGCTCCCTAGTGCTCTATCTTCTTGACACACCAAGACAATGCTTAATCCATAGAAATGCAAAAGCATGACTAAATGACAAAGAATAATGAAAAGGAGAGCAAATATCTGCAAGTGGGACATTAGTATTCTTAGTTATACATTGATGTTAGCATTCAGTGTCATAAGACAAAAATAAACTATATAATGCTGTAAACTGAAAAGCAAAGGCCAAGTAGTGACAAAGTTACAAAAAAATTACACAGTTCTATGATAGGATCAAAGATGTTTGGGAATAAATTTGCACCTGGAAATGACAACTTATGTTCATATGGAAGAAGGTGCAGGACCACAACACTAGCAAGAGGCAATGGGTCAAAATATTCCTACAAATACTTTGAATTGCATCAAACGCGGAGTCAAAGGTGAAGGAAAAAAGAAATAAGGACTAAACAAAATGGAGTAACCCAAAAAAAGTATATTCATGTTTACATCATTTTCCACCTGTTGAAAGGCTGAAGCAAGTTGAGCCATTTAAACATGGTGCCTTTTGACACTTGGGAAACAGGGGGTAAACCACTGATGTTGAAAACATTTGGGGGACAAAAAAGCTGTTTTACAAAATTCTCAAAAAGAGAAATCAATGGTGCAATATTACAGGGAGGGGTGTATAAATCGAGAAATCTTCTGAAGATTATTTGGAGAAAACATATTCTGGGAAAAATATGTCTTTAAAACACGTTTCGTATTAGCAGATGTAGTTATGTCAATCAACATACGTTTAAGACATAAATGAACTACACACTGTACACAAAATATATTATTTAACCTATTACGAATGCTTAGTAGATCTTTAGGATTAAATATTTTATTGTAGGAAAGCAAATACAAATGCAGCAGTCCACATCTCAGCAGGAAAACTATTGTTTGCAGGCAAAGAAACATCAAATGGTTCAGAGACCAGCATACCACTTCCCATGCAGAACATTAGGCTAAACTCTGAGACCTAACTGGGTAGAGAAAAACAGACAAAAAACATCGTACACAAACGGAAAATGTCCACCGAGTCTGTTGCACCACTCCTCAAATGAGGCAGCCCTACGCTTGCAACACTCTGGAGAACGAATCATGTCCCACTCTCGTTGGCCACTACTAGCCATCACCAAGTGATCCCTGGACACACGGCGTCTAAGTACATAACCATAACAAGCATTTGCAACGCAATAGGTCTCGCATTTACACCAGTTTGAGCTATTGACATTGTAAATGACAAATCCTTTTTTTTGTTTTTGGTGTGAAAGCATAAATAAAAGGCATTGTCATTTACAATGTCAATAGCTTAAAGTCTTGTATACCAAACACATAGGTATTCTATATATCTGCAGTGATGGTGATTTCACACCTATATTTGTAGTGATAGTGATTTTACACCTATATCTGCAGTGATAGTGATCTCATGGCTATATCTGCAGTGATAGTGATCTCACACCTACATCTGAAGTAATGGTGGTCTCACACCTATATATCTGCAGATGAGTGATTTTACACCTATATCTGCAGTGATGGTGATGTCACATCTATATCTGCAGTGATAGTAATCTCACACCTATATTTGCAGTGATAGTGATCTCCCACCTATATCTGAAGTAACGTAGGGGGCGAGGTCGCTCAGCACACCAGGACGCCATTAGGGCCCTCAGGGGGTACCTCTTCCAGCAGCAATGCAAGCTTCCCTCACAAGAGATATATCATAACCTTTCACAGTGCAGAGTTCGTACTCTCTCTCGCTTAGATTACTAATGCGAGCTCCACACCACGGACACTAGTACTGCAGCCTCCCGTACACAAAGCACAGAAATGGGACATCGCATATTACAGCAGTAATTGCTTGTCTCACGCAAATATCACACATATGTAGATATGCTCACCACACCAGTACGCCATCAGGGTGCAGCTTTTCAAACAGAAATGCAAGCTTTCCTCACAACAGATACATCACAAGCTTCCACAGTGCAAACTATGCACTCTCTCTCGCTCATATTAGTAATACAAGCTCCACACCACCGACAATAGTACTGCAGCCTCCAGTACACAGACCACAGAAATGGTACATTATATATTACAGCAGTACACACTTGTCTCATGCAAATATCACACATATGTTTTGCACATAAATAATGCGACATTCCTTTCACATATGTATTAAATAAACCACACATTTCAGCAGAGCTAAATTATCACACATCACATGCACACATGAACTGTACAATGTTTGTGTCCAACACAGACCTACAATAGCAGCGTACGAGGCTTACTGAGGAGGTACAAAGCAAACAAAAAAACACCTGTAATAGTAGCACTCCGGCCGCAGCTAATGGCACCTAGCGGCATAAACAACACATTTCAACAGAGCTAAATTATTATAGATCCTAAGCGCATATGAACAGCTGTACGATGTTTATGTCCAACACAGGCCTATAATAGCAGCGTACGAGACCTTCCAACTACCAATTTGGTAATCGCAAATTGCAAATGCATTCCCATTCATTCCTATGGGCCTGTAGGGAATGTTAAGGATTCGCAAAATTATTTGTGAATCCTACATGCATAGGCCAATAGCGAATCCTTTAAAATTCGCTATTTGGTAATTGCAAATGATTACCTTGATGCATATGCCCTTTTGTCTCAGTGGGAAGAGCATGGAAGCAGTGATTCCATTTGCCTCCATTTCATTTCATGAGCTGCAAGAACAAACTTTTCTCACTAATACTGCGTGGTGCAGGTCAGGAAACAACTAACGACTTTGAGAGTCCAAAAAACCTCCTTCCGTTGGATGGCATCTTGAAAGATCTTGTCTCTTAATTCTATTGAAATAAACAAAACTGCGCCATCCACTCTAGTAAGTCTTGGGCCTCACGTTTTCAGAGCAATGTGTAAACCCTTCTGCATCACCCTTTGTATAGCATTTGGCTACAAGTCTGTAAAATCAGCCACTACATTAGACAATTTGTTATTTAGGCCTGTAGGTGGACACCAAGTATTCGTAACTGCGTATCCCTCTTTAAGTTGTCAAGCATTTCAATCCACTTATCGATTTTTACCATGGCCTCTATTGGATTCCTTCCGAAAGCCTGTAGATCATTCCCCTCAGGTTTAATCCAGACGTGCAAAATCCAGTTCTGTTAATCGGTTCTAAGATTGTTCAAACAGGCATTCAGCAGAGAGAACCCTGATTGCCAACTTCTCCAGTTTTGCATCCACTTTCAACAGCGCCGCTGTCCTTGTGGTTTGTTTTAGACTAAAATCACTTTGCATGGACTTGAAAGATTTGAGCAGAATCTGTTCCACTTCAATCAACTGCACAGCTTCTGAGGGCTCAACAGTAGCAGCAGATTAAGTGCATTTACACGAAACTGGATATAATAAGATTAAATAGTCTGTATTTCTCGTCGTGCCATGTCATGGTGGTTGATGTCACGCCCGAGGACACATTTCAATTAGCACAGCTCTTAGAGTGGGAACCTTGCCTCAGGAACAACCATTAGGCCACGGGGCCTCAACTCAGGTCCTCAGCATTGGCCTGCAAGTTGGCCAGATCTCTAAATGAGTAGTAGCATCCAGCCCAAATCTAAGCTCTGAAGACAGGGAACTCATAGCTGCCAGCCATCAGGGATAAGTACCCCGATCGCCAACTTCTTCAATTTGACCTCCACTTTCATCACCGCTGTTGTTCCTGTGGTATGTTTTAGATGAAAAGTAAAAGTTACTTATCTTCAGTAACGTGATATCTGGTAAAGGCACAGTCTAGCCACAGATTCAATAACTTTTTAATTCTCCCCAGGTGCCAGTCTGGATCCGGCACTTTTTCAGCTGCACCTCTGCACGCCGGGGGAACATCGTCATATGGCTCTGCGATGACCTCAACCCTGGTCATGATGTCAGTGGAGCCATACAAGTCCCCTCTGACACGTGGATGTCAGTTTCTCCTGTGAACCTTCAGATCCATAACACGGAGCCGCTATAAAAACTGATTGCGGAAGCTGTGTGCCCAAAAAAAAAAATCTTTGGAACATTAATAAAGAAGAAATATCAAATGGTATGTTAATACCAGACATGGATTTTAAAGAAAACCCCAAAAGAATCAACAAAGCACAGGGTTACGTGAAACCCTGCACCCTGGTGAATAACCCTCATGTAATGTAATGTAAATTGAAATTTATAAAGCTCTGACTGTCACTCCGCGAGGAGTATCCTGGCGCTAAAGGAAGAAAACCTTACACTCTATAGACCATTCATCAATGTAAAGTATGATGATACCAAGCAAAGCCTTTCAAAGAAAGAACAAATAAATCAATACTGCCCACTGGTGTGTGATCCAGTGTGAGAGAAAAAACTTCCCCCACCTTACCGACCACCCACATTTGGAAATAGATGGTATGGCCACATCTAAACAAACCCTATGTGGCCAGGCTAAGTGGTCTGTTGAGTCCCAACATAAGTTGAGATAGTGATCACCAGTATATAAAACCAGTACTGAAAAAGGGTATAACCTTTACGTAGTAGGTAATTCGCACAGTGGGGAGGATGAGCAGGGAGGTAATGAATCTGCAGCTAGACTGTGTCTCTAACAGATATTACGCTACCAAAGATAAGTAACTTTTACATCTGATAGAGACATCTAGCCGCAGATTCCTTAACTTTTGAATTAAATACCATAGCTTTACCCCACGGGAGGAAGGTCTGCAAACTAATCCTACAAAAGTTCCCAAAGAGAACCAGCCGGTCATAGCTAACAACTGACCAAATGTATGTAGGAATAGCAGAACAAGAGCTTGGCTCTTAATTGAATCCATGGTCACTGTCACAGAACATATAAATAGAAAACAACCCTAAAGGCCACAGAGAATCGGCCTTTGAAGGAAAAGGGGGGATAAAAAACCTAAAGAACCACCTGTCACTTAACAGACATTATTCTCTATCCCCCAAGGGGAAAGATAACTCGTTGACCAAAAGGGCCGAGTGCAATTCAAAAGTCATGTTATTCGCATTCTTCACAACGATGATGAAATATCAGAGCAAGAACTGTCCAGATAAAATCCAAAGGGACTCTCAGAACTCAATCCATTATACCAAGACAAATGAACACCAAAAGAAAGATGAATAATAATACCTCCATAGGATAAAGAATTTTGTTAGAACAAAATGACCACCTGAAGATTACATAACGACCTGTAAAGAGACTAAAATGACTCTAATAGGTTTGAATTCATTTTTTTTTGCCACAAAGGTGTACCACCTTGACATATGCATAATATATATAACATTGTATCACAACAGACTACGAGTGTTCTGACAACACATTGAGCATCACTGACGCACGTTTACTGCAGGACCGTAGGTATCTAGAATGCCTGCACCTGCATGCCTTTATTGTCATGGGTGGAAAGTCTGAACATGACTCCGAGCCATGGGCACGCTCAAAATACCATGGCAATCGAAAGAAGAAAAGAGAACTCGCCTATTAGTGCAGTATCAAAATATTAAATAAGGAAAAACAAAACATTAAAATGAAATAATATATAAACTGAATCCTTGTTAGCAACAAGACCATGCAACAACACTTGTGATACGAAACACAATTTGATCACAAGACCGCCTCAAGCAGCCATTATTCCCCAAGGACTTGCAAAAAACAGAGAAAATAGATACATACCCAAAACAACAGGTAATATATATCTCCTCCAGAGAGATGCAAAAAGCATTGTGGGAGAATAACAAGAGTTTCCTATGAAGCCTAAAAGTTGTACGACCCAAAACAGGTAAAGAAACTGCAGCTAGAAGTCTCCATCAGATTGTTTCCGACACTTCCTATCACACAGCGTTAGATACAGAGTTCACCCTCAAATGTTTTAAGAATGAACAATTGAATCGCCTATCCCCTCCACAGAGGAGAAGGCAACTAATTGGAGTCTTTCAAAGAATACACCATAAACCCTGAGTTTACTCACAGAATTTTCCAAAAAGTAAAGCACATATAATAAAAATGTAGATCTACAGTCCGCACAGAAGGAGAAAACAACCTACATCATAAAACGCATACTCCAAGAGGACTTAAATGAAGGATGAACCACAAGAACATGTATTCAAAAGAATACAAAACGTAGGCCCTGAATCCCTCAGCGCTATGATAAAAATGTACACCACACGAGTAGTGAGGACATACTGTGGTGATTACTCTAACAAGTAAAGACCAGAACATGCCTATCTACCAGACTTACCACTGGCATACCAACATGTACCTATGAGAGACAACGAAAGGTCAAAACCATGCACATTTTAGCATACTAAACTGCTTCAAAGAAGCTTGCGACAGAAAATCTTCCATAGAAGAAGACACGTCTCTTGACAATAACCTCTTGAGCACAAAGCTCATCCTCAGAGGCCAAGGGACAAAGGGAAAACTCCCTTGGTCATCTAAACCAATCCTAAACAAGAGAAAAAAGGGTATTTAGACTAAAACATCTGCTCTTGCAGGACACCAAGTGTCAAACCAACAACGGACATGTAAAATGCCCCAACAAAGCTTACTTGCTTATAAAGAAATAGTCTTCATCTGAACTATATAGACAAGTTACCCAGTAGCAAACAACGAAAAGCTATGATTCTGAGGACCTCTGTCTATCACGGAAGTGCCTTAACACTGCATCAGTTTAACTACCAAAAAGATGGGCACCATCAAAAGGCTTGTCGACCAAAGTCGACTGGACAGCCACCGAGAAACCCAAAGTTGCCAACCAAGTCCAACGCCTTAAGGCCACTGCCAATGCCATAGCGCGACCCACAGAGTCTGTAGTGTCCATACCACACCTTATGGTAAGCCTAGCAGCCTGCTGACCATCTTTAATCAAACCACCAATCTCCAAGCAAAGGTTATCTGGAAGACATGGTAACACATTCTGTAGCAAATCCCATAAAGCATGGGACTATTGCCTGAGCACACAAGATGCATTTATGGATCTCAAGGCTAAGCTTGCCGAAGCAGAGATGTGATTACCACATGTATAACGACTCCTAGACTCCTTACCCACTGGAGTTTTAGGAAATCTACATTCTGTGAAGAAGTCGCAACCTGAGTCACCAAGCTACAGGTGGAAGGGTGTCTATGAAGACAAACTGGGTCCTCAGGTGCAGGCAGGTGCCTATGTGCAATATCTCGGTCCCATGAGGCCCCGACTCAGTCTTGGCCCAAGTACCTAATAAAAAGGGCCTCCACAAATGGAAGAACAGGTTCTTCCCCAGTCTGTCCCTGAAAGAGGACCTCAATCAAAGGGTCTGTGGACCTTTGCACTGTAGTAAGTGACAAGCTTAAAACTGTAGCCACTTTCCTTAAAGTGTCTGCAAAGGAGGAACTTGCCTCCATAGCAAGGCCAGGGGGAGAAAGCAACCCCGAAGCCGGTGAAGAATCCATGCCACTAGCCTCTCCCAGAGCAGACAACCAGCCCTCCTCCATTTGAGGCACAATAATGCCGGGAATAGGCTGAAAGAGCCCTGCCTAAATCGACACAGGCTGTCTTTCCACAACCTCTTCCTGAGATAAAATTAAAACCTGCATATTCCCCTCAGTTTGACTAGTCGACTCGGCATCTGACGTCGTACGATGCCTACACGGAAGAGGAGAAACAACTTTGACCGAAGCCGCTGACGTCAGTCGGCTAATTGAAGTCCAGTGTCGTTGGTCGAAATCTCTGATCCATCATCCACAGCCTACTAGTCACACTCAAACCACTTTGAGCTGCATTAAAAGTTCCGGACCTTCTGAGCCATTTATGTTGAAACTCCTTCCCACCAGATTGTAATACTGTTCCCTCTCAGCAGAAATTAACAAGCATCTGCAAAGCAATAGGTCTCGCTGCGAGAATTTCAGCTATTGGCATTTTATTTATGGGTTTTGAAAACCTGCAAGCCTTGCGTAAACACGCACTTTGTACTTATAGTTGTTGCTTATGAGAAGCAAGGCTGGCAGTGACTGTGACTCTTTTATTGCCAGCCTTGCTTCTCATAAGCAACAACTATAAGTACAAAGCCCGTGTTTATGCACCATTGGCAGGTTTTCAAAACACATAAATTGAAGGCATTGTCATTTACAATGCCAATAACTCAAACTCTCACAAATGTGAGACCTATTGCATTGCAAATGCTTGTTTAACATGCTGGCAACCAACCCTGATGAACTGAGAATCACTGCTGGTAATTTTGAATGTGGTGGCCACTAATGCGGTCACAATCACACCTGCAATATTAGCAGCTCACAATTATTTTCATTGAACATGAGTAGCTCTGATTACAGAAAAGGTTGGAGATACCTATTCTAAAGTTTCAAAAATGTAAGAAAACAATACAATTTTCAGCACCAACTAACATTGCCAGTATGCTTGGAAAACTACGCTAGGGTGCAAATGCAGGTAAAGCAGAAAGAACTAGGAACTATGGGTAGCCAAATAACTACTCACAACGTTCCTGGGATTATAAAAGTCTGAGAACTCCTGACATTCACAAGCGTATTACTTTGCAGGGTTTAGCTGTCAATGTTTTTTGCTACGGTTCTAACGTTTGAGAAACTGTCTTTCAAAAAAACGCTCTCTCTTAAATGTTCACAATTAATTGATGCTGTTTTCAGAGGCATTTTAAAGAGTGGCATTTTGTTTCTAATCCATGTAACATAAACACATTGTTCGAACTCAGCCCTGACGAAGAGTTCGGACAAACTTCGCCCAAAACCCCAACATTTTTTAAAAGCAGACTAAGTGAAAAAAACAACTTTTGATCCATTATAAACAAGTAAGGAAGGAACTTGCTGCCAAAAAATATTAAATCTTCCCACTCTCTGTAGAGTCTCAATCTAGCGAGCTAATCGTGCACAATCATTTCCTTTCTTTGGGGCAGCCAGAAGCAGGGAATACAAATATGGAAGTGAACTTGAGTGATGACACCAAAAAGGACAGAGGAGCAAAGAAAGAATCAACTCCCCGGGCCAATGTAAGGCCAACGTCTCCCCCTGCAACGGTGGTGGTACCAAGAGGCGTGGAGGTGGGGGGCAAACAGAGGGCAGCCAGCTGCAACTTGATTCAATGTGATCTTAAATAAACACAGCGAGGAGGACAGCAAAGAGCAGGCAACGCAACACAGGCGGGTTATTTCTGCCCAAAGCAGGCATTGTGTAGCTTTTTAAGAGTCCATCGCTCCGTCTCTTCCAACACCAAAAACAAGAGTCAGACCCAGCGGCAGCTTTGTGAATCCTACCCTAAGTGTTTGAATATATTGTGCATACACGAGTGTACGCGTAAGTTAACACATGGTGCACAGCGATTTAATTCACCTCAAGACGCATACTCGGCCAAAAGAATAACAGGGTCACAGCGTTTAACTAGCCTATATAAAACGGGGCAGCTTGAGAGTTTTCTGCAAGTGGCAGGCTTATATCTGACACCAAAATCTTAAATCTACAAGAGAAAAAAACATACGTTACAAAACGAGCAGCCAAGAACCGAATGCAGAATCATACTTTAAATGAAATGTCATTTATACATAGTGCAGGAGTTCATGGCAACTTTGTTATATCCACAGTTTTCAGACGAGTTATGACTGAGAGAGAACATTCTAGAATCCAGTGCCCTTGTGTTGGATCTCGAAAAGTGCGTATTTTTGTCTTTACAACTAAACGGCGTGGTTGCACTGAAGCAGAGGGTGTCTCTGGCTGGTGTCTGAACAAAGCAAGTGCATGTTGTGATAACGCTGAAGTGCGAGCAATCCTAAACCGATTCACACACAGTACGTTTTGAGTTATATGGCATTACTGAAAAACACTACATCCAAACTGAGCACATCCCATTGCTGGTTAGGGTGGAAGTACATGCCTCTGAAGAAACAAATACAGGAATGCACCATAAAATCTTAAGACTTCCCTCACTAGAAACAGCTGGGTGTGTGTGTAAAACAAGAGAAGAGCAAGATTTACAGCCCTGTTTACAACAGAGCTCTGTAAACTGCCAGCACTGGTTTCCAGTGATCCATCTTAAAGAAAGAAATAGTGCACACAAGCTGTGAGTAACAACACATGTAACAGGGGCAGTCCTTGAAAATGGGCACATATCCTGAATACAGCATGTCTCGCAGAGACAGAGTCTGCCTAGGCGAGACCTAAAAATAGCACAGGAAAGTCACCTCTTCCAACTCGAAGGAAGAGAGTGACTACCCTTGTTCTGTCTTGCTGCTAGTATATACCATTTTCTGTACTAGAAACACATTGTAGGTTAGGTATGTGTACACTTTTTCACATTACAATTACACGAATAATTCCAGGAAACAGGCTATAAGAACTGTGCCTGGTGAAAGAAAGGACCAAGGTAAAAACATACTAATAATTTCCCCCCATCGCTGCATGATGTACAACACAAATATCTGCTTTCATTGTTTTCTCTTAAGGAATCACCCGCTTTAAATTCTGCATGAACACACATTTTCGTCTCTAATACACCCTTTTCAAATTTGGTATTCATATAGTAATTCAATGTTTTAAAAACTTCTAATTTAATTGGCTGGGTTGTAGACAGGAGCGCGACTTACAGGTAGCTGGAAAGCTACTTGTAGCTCACAAGCTACTCGTTGGAGAAGCCTACCCTATTATCAACTATGTTAAAATGACCCAGAAGGCCTTTAGTTTGTGGGGAATGCCCGGGCACCCATAAGAGGAATACATAGCACAACTCGAATCCTCAGTAATATTGATGTTAACCGAGTTATAAAAAGATACCTCACACGCCATTCTGTTTTTAAAAATGTTACAATTACCACATAATTTGCCACACACTTTGTGCCATCTAATTTATTAACACAAAAAACAAGGGTTTTGTCTATTCTAGTACAAAAAACGGCCTGCCTGTTTCACTAAATTGATGATTGCTTTTTGGTAAACTAAGTCCCATTGGAAGAGAATGCCATCTTAGTGGAAGTGACAGCCCTTTAACCGCTTCCATTTGCGCATTAGTGCACGCTTCAACAGTGATCAATTCAATATAAAAGAATCAGCAACTAATGTACCATCTTAAGTGCTGGAATGACTCAATGAACAGAGGCACGCCTCCTCTTTCACTTGAACCAACAATCACTACTTTTTGAGATAAGTGAATACTAGCTCATAATAAAAGGGGAGAGGCGCGAATCACAGAAGCACTCACCATGAAAGAGCCAACCTCAGGACTCCAGCTGATGTCAGCAGGTGACAGTGATACAGAGCCCTGGGGCAGGCGCCATCCGTGGGGATTGCAAATGGAAGGGCTTTCTATAGAAATCTGTCCATTATCCATGGTTTAGCCTACTACGAACGGTATAAAAAAAAAAATGTAAGCTATCACCTAAAACGGAAAAAGGGTTGATAAAGGTATGACTGATTTGGCTTAGCTTGAGAAAACACAATTAAGAAAGAATAAATCATTTTCCCACCTAGAAGATATATGGTTTAGCCATCTAACTTCATGTAATTAATCTGTTTATCTATTATTCATGAATCTGCATTGCTTATTTATCCCTCTCTCGGTTTTCCTAACTCTATTTTCCTCACTGTAATATGCAGTTAAAGAGTATTTTATGATAAAGCTACGAAGATTTCTGAGCCTCTTAATATTTCATTCTTGTAAAGTGTGCGTATAAACAAAAATAAAAGCAGGAAAAAACATATAGAAGCTACTACATGAAAACGATCCTCTACATGTGTTATGAGTGAATGGCTGGGTTTCAGCCTGCTAAACAAGACTTGGATCTCAGGGAATGTTATACCTGGCCTTCTCTCCCTGGACGCTTCATACACCAAAACCAAGCTCATTAAAAGTGGTCACAGAACATTTTAAGATGCCCGGACAAGAGGTAAGGGGTCGGTATAAACCTATCCCATGAGACCGGCAGCTTACTATTAGTGGCTTCTGTTCTCTCAGAAATTCTGAGCCCACCACCGCCAATGCACTTTCGAAGTGGCCCCCAGCACTCACTGGGCCTAAACAATGGAGATCTCATTGGAATTGACACACCAGAAACCAAGGATCACAGGGTGTGAGCGGTCAGCCAAGGCCAGGTTGCCCTGGAATCACAGAGGGTCCGTATCTGCCACTCTGCACCTGTCACATTTCTTTTCCCCAAAGACCTGAAGTACTTGCCCTCTGGCAAGTCCTGATCGCTTACAGCATAGGGAGTTTCCAACCACAGTCCACGAGCACGCCCGCCCTACAATCCTCTAGCCAACAGCGGGCTTTGCACAGCAAGGGGTTGGGCCTATACCTACGTCCAAACTAGGCCACTATTACTAGAAAAAGAGAAAGTGGTTGGGACGTGCTTGAATAATTGATACATTCATCAATAGCCAGCTTAGGTTGTTAAGTGGTTAAGGTGCTTTTATTCCACCTTATGTTATTTCATTTATTTTAGGTACATGTACAATCGACATTTAATTCATGTCTTTGGAGACTTAACACTGCACAAAACAATGCACCACAAAATTAATGACGAAACATTGGACACACTATAAAGACATCAAAAACCAAAAAATGCTTACAAACAACAAAATATGACTAAGGACAGACCAGACCTTATTTACAAAGCAGTGCAAATAATTATTGTGTCTCAAAAATCCAACATGCTAAATACAGCTAGGCCATGCAATCATTAAAACAGGCTAAATGTCCCGTTTGTATATAGTATTGTTCCATGAACTAGTTATGGCAACTACTAGCTGGATGGGGTCGACGCGTTTCTGAACCCATTACAATTTCAGGGTTCGCCTCAGGACAAGGACGTGGTCAAACACTACAAGACACAAAGACGAAATATTCATGAGTTGTGGGTCCCTGCCATTAAAGACCTGTTACCTTTGTTTGTGAACTCAGCGGATTCTTACCAGTTAACATTAGGGGTTCCGTACAAGATTTAGTGAGCTGGTAATACCACTCGGTAACACGTGATAAGAGAATTTTTCTAAAAAAATAGAGAAGATGAGCTGTGATTCAAACAGCTGTTCTTAACGGTGCAATCAATTGAAACAGCCACAAAAAGGCTAATTGTGATGAAGAATGATTATATAAAATGAAAACCAAGACTTGCCTCGTGTTTGAGATCGTTGCACTCTACGGTGATTGCAAATTTCACATTCGGGTGATGCGGCGAGTTATGGGAGTGTTCATACCTAGTGGGGATAATGTAGAGTGCTTCCAGCGGAGGGGCAATCCAGGACCTCTGGCGACACTGGAATTGCCTAGTTCATAAGTCGGGCGGTGCTTGGTGTAAGCTGGGTGTCAAGCAGTGTTAGTGGGGCTGTGGTCCAAAAGGCAAGGTCTATTTTGACCTTACCTCCCCTTTTTTTTTTTTTTTATTCTTCCTTGGGTTCTTTAGATTCCTTCTTGGTCCTGCTGTTATAGTTAATTGAGAGTGAACTGTATTGGTCACTTTGTTGGGTTGTTGGTTACCGTTGTTTGGGCAGTAGCATGAGCTTTGTTGCTAAACATCGAGGACAGGTGGCCGACAGTAACACGGCTCAGGCACTGATCCCGAATGGTGGGGGCCCTTCTGAGGGGTGGGTGGGCTTTGGCAAGGGGAGAGCATGAGAACAAGCTGGGGGTCAAGTTGGCAGGATGGTGAGTGTCAGGAAGGGGTTGTGCAGAATGTTTGAATTATTTAGGTTGGGGGTCCTTAGTAAGTTGGGCAGATAGGTTATTCGATGTATTAGTGAGGTGGGGATTTCATGTTATATGATGTTTAAAAGCGGTGCAACTACTTTCCTGTCCTAATAAAGTGGCCTTTTACTCTACTTGGGGTCCTGTTATTGTCCCTATTGGTGATCTTTCGTCTGCAGTATCTTGGAGCAAAGCTACACTAGCCTGGCGGCAGACTAACAAAAAATACAAAAACACTTTATTCAGTGACTGGTTGTAGCTATCAGTAGAGCATCAGGTGCAGTGCTACAGCGACTCTAGGATGTGGGGAGCTACTTACACCACAATTAACAGCTTGTTACTAATGAAAAGGGAAAGAGAGGCCATTTTCCTTGCTTTGTACACGGGCCTCTTTTTTTAGTATTCATTAACTGTGTTTTCTGGTGGTAAAGGCCCTCTTGTGTTCTATTTACCTTCAATTTTTTGTTTTCTTGAGACCCTAGACTGGTGGTCTCGAGGAAGCAGAGTATTCCTTTGTTCCTAAAGCTTCTTCACAGCCCACTGGTTGGAGTGTGGATGGTCTGAAGCGCTCCTTCATAAAGTACTTGTTCGCGCTGATTCCTGTCAATAATTTCTACTTTGGCAAAAAGGAAGGGAACGTATTCCCCACCACCCAGTACCACATGCGTTACTCAGTTTGTTCTGCTGAAGGGAAGATCACCCATGCCTGGTGCAGATCACCGTTGGTTGAGTAAGAAGATGAAAAGTAAAGTGAAAGCAGAGAGTATGCAAAATCGAATGCTATAAAAAACTCAAGCTATAGACAATCTCTTGTATGATAACAAGCGTTTGATGAAGGAGAGAGGAGTCAAACAGGATGACATGGTCAAAAGAGGAGACCTTATTTAGGGAAAATAAGAAATGGGGATTCCATGTTCTCTAGTCATTTTAAAGTCGTATGTGCGGCAACCTTTAGTCAGACTGGAATACTGGACATAGTGGAGTCTCAACAGGGCTGTCAGTTTATGATGGTCAGCCGTAGTGAAGTTGGAGAAGTGACAAGATATCATCATGCCTATGGTTGGAAAAGTGAAAGAGGTGGGTCAAACTTTTCTGAACATGAGGGAAGTGTGAGTTCTATGTGCAATTCTCACATAACAACTCGCTCTCCTTTGATGGTACATCTAGGTACTAAGAATACTGTTGATAGTAAAAGATACCATGATTTTGTTTGGAGTTGACTTTTCGCCCTTATTGTACAATTTTTTGTTTTTGTTTTATAAAGTAGGGAGATGTGTAGTAGTCTTTGGCCGTCCTTTCCTCTTGTTTAGTGGTTTGTTATGTTTTATATACATTCAAACGTGCACTGCCTTGAGGCCCTAGACTGGTCTTAAGGTAGCGGAGTGTCCCTTGTTCATAATGCTCCTCATCAATCTGAAAACCTGAGACCTTTACTGTTGACTTGCAAAACACACAGTTTAAGGGGCTCCTTAGCAAAGTGCTTTCATGTTCTTGCTTCTTTTCCTGTCTATGTTTTCCATACCTTGCGACTTCCTCACAACGATGACACCAATGTTGGGATAGTGAACTCATTGACGGGAGACCAAGGAGTACACTGACACGGAGAAAGGGCACCAAGCACATGAAATTGGTTAACAAGACCCTCAAAGAAGTATGGACTCATATTTCGCAGGGAATATAGAATGTGAAAGATTCGCATACCTGAGATGGGAGAAACTGACGCACACGGAAACACAATACTCACTGAACACACTTATGTGTGTTTTTGCAGTAGGCTGCAAAGTCAAAACCCCCATCATGTCACCTTCACCCAGTAACCCCTACCACTGAACCACCAATGTAGGGAAATCCATGGCCTACATATTACAGGTTCATCATAGCTCCAAAATGACAATAAAAACGGACTAATGTTTGTCTATATAAAAACCTGGAAATAGCACACGAGGTTGTAATATAAAGGATGCAGAGAAGACTAGAGAGAAAAAAATAATGATATGAAACAGCTGCAGGATGAACAAGAGTGAATGGGAGGCAGAGGGCTTAATAGTAAGCAACAAGAAAGTTAAACTCGAGGGCTCAGAAGTGAAAAGTCGCAATATGAGACTGTAGGGAGTACGCTTTTGAGCAAAAGGTCTTAATATGATACTTATGGTGCAGGAGGTTAAGCAGCAAGAGTTTTAATATTAGTATGGTGGGAGATTAGCGAATGATAACTTCTAATATTAGACCGGTGGTAACAATGGGAGATTGGTAGGGTAAGAGGAACATAACATATGTAGCTAAGGGTTGAGGGTTTGGGAGTAAGGTCTCAATGTTGAAGTAAAGGGATCAGGAGAAGAAGGTTAACATATTAGACATGGGGAGGTTACTAATAAGTGGCCTGGTGATGCAAGAGGCTCGGAGGTATGATATTATGATATAAAATATGGGAGGGATTGGCCCAGCACTATATTTGATGATATTAGACTGAGAGAAAAGTTTAGGAGTTTGAGTTCACAACATAAGACAGTTTCTGCGAAACCCAAGAGTAAGCGATCATGTCATGAGACTCGAAGGTAGGGCCATGAGACAACTGAGCCACCACTACAGAAACTTTACTAACCAGACCTCGACTGCTTACTGCTAACTAGAACTCAGTTGGAACGCTAATGAGGAGATTGATCAAATGAAGAGTAGAGGTTGAAATGGCAATTAGGTGTAAATTCAAGCAGTACATCAAACATAAAGCATAGGAACAATGGCTGAAAGAAGGGCCACAGCTGCCCTGCCTCCCTGCATTTTAAAAATGATACATTCTGATTTCTCAGAGTGCAGTCACAACTCTGTGTTTTTCCGCAATCTATGTGCTTCCAGGGACATGCTTTGCACTGAATAAACTGCTCCCTTGGAAGGATGTGTACTGGCATTCCACGTCAATATTGTAGTCAGGGATTAACATTTACATTTTGTATAATGGCTATGGTTTGAACAATAGCATGAGGTAGTCTCAGGAGATTGCCTGAATTAAGATTATGTGTTGAAATTACTCAGAGTTGAAAATTCAAGGAAAAGATTCATCATAAAACAACATTACATCCGGCTCTAAGAAGGGTCAATATTGCCCAACCTTACAAAATTCACACACTTGTAAATTTGTGCAGCCACAATTAAGAGAGAGAGAGCAGGGGGAGCGAGGGGGGGCAATATAAGAAAAAGTACCATCCTGGCATCTAAGACACACACACCTGTTCTCCTTTTTGATAATCAGAACCTACATACACCTCACTCCAGCAAAGAAACCAAGGTCATAACATGCATCCTTTATCCCACAAACTTGCATGGTTGGTGGTAAATCACAAGACCAGTCATACCTATAACGATAACCAGTAACCAGAAGTAGCAGCCAGGAGAAAGAGACTGAGAACACACGACCAACAATAATGCCACCATCAAGGGAGGAGGAATAGGCCCTAAACTAATAGTGATAAATTGCTCACAACTAATAAAGTGCAAGCATAAACAGACACAGGGAGAGAATGAGGATCGCCGGATTTAATCCTCTACTGAAGCACCTTCCACCTGGAACAACTCATTACCAGACTTTAAAACAACTAAGGGCCAGATGTACGAAATTCTTCTTTAGCATTTCCAAAGTAGTGATTCCATAGGAATTGCTATTTAGGGAATGCAAAATGGTAAGTACAAAATGTGTGTTTTTCTAACAGCGATTCCTACGCTGTTAGAAAAATGGGAAATGAGAAATGCAAATGCATTCCCACCTATGGCCCAAACAGAAAATGGTTTGCGTTTAATCCAAACTCATGGGTGCCTCTGGCCTTAAGGCCCCCCTGGGAGGCACCCCGAAATTTGTAGTGCACATGTAAGTGCTCATATGCACTAGGGGCTTTTGTGCGCTTCATGTCACATTAAAAAAGGCATTTTCATTGCATTTTTTAATTTTGCACATGGTTACCATTGACTTTGAGTCTATGGTAATAGCATTTCCTAAATGCCCAATTCGCATTTATGAAATACTTTGTACATATGCTTTAAGAATTGCACATAGGTCATTCCTATTTCTACTAGGTAGAAATCGCACATTGTGACCGTTTTTTGGCCTTTGTAGATATGAAAAGACAGTTTTGCATTTCTTAACAGGCCGAAATTGAGATTCAGCCAGTTAAGAAATGCAAAAAGCTTTCGTACATCTGGCCAATGATAAAATATTTGTGGTAATGGAGACGGAAACAGGCATATACTTGAATAGATTGGTAACTACATGGTAGTGGAGCCAGTAGACAGGAGCTCCACCAGGCTCAGCAGCAAAGACCAACAGCCATTATAAACATTCCACCGCCTAAGCAACAGCAGAGTTCTACAGATGACATACACGACATTCTAGACATTACATATTACTACACACCTTCCCTTCTTCCCAAAACAAAAAAATAAACAAAGCAACAATAAAAAAAAACAATTATCTGAAACGAGTATGTTTTGCACAAGATCTTGCACTCCTAATAAAGACAGGAAGCACTGAATTTTGTTGAACAGATGAACCTGAAACATTGGCATTAGGATTCACAATTGACAAATCACTGTTACGAGAATCATTAGGACTAGAACCATGCACAGCTTTGGACACTTTGGATAAATTCCACCAGTGCCCGCCTTCAACTTGAACAGCATTTTCATAAATATTAATGACATGGAGTGGCTTGCTAAATTTGCTTTCCCCTTTCTTTGCATAGATTGGAGACTTAATTTTGACAAAATCACCAACGTTCAGATTTGACATCTTAACCCCTTTTTTAGTGTCAAACCATTTCTTTTGCTTAGGTTGAGTTTCAAAAACATTATCTCTAACTATAGGCATGAGTCTATCAATACTAGAGTCAGATTGCAAAACTTTGTCACCCACCCAGGTCTAAAGGTGGTGTTTTCCCTCTTTCCCCTCATGAGTACAAAAGGTGCAACCTTAGTGGAAGAATGAGGCATGGTCCTATAGAACCAAGTCATGTTGTTTAGGGCACGCACTACAACGTGATTGCCAGCTCTGGTCCATTTGACACATTTCCCAACAACACGATTCATTCTCTCTACCAGACCATTTGTTTGGGGATGATAGAGTGAACTTCTCACATGCTTGATACATGAAGACTGCAGGAAATGCTGAAATTCACTGCTCACAAATTGCTTACCATTGTCAGACACAATGACTTCTGGAAACGCTTCCCTCAAGAAGACATCAATGAGGAAAGTCGATGATGGCTTTAGTATTGGCTTCCTTGACAAGCCTTATCTCAGGCCACTTGGAAGAGTAATCCATGAGGACTAGGATGTACTTACTCTGTCCACTTAAAACATCATATCGTTCCTGGACGTCAATCCCCACCTTAATCCATGGACCATCAGGTCATTCAATAGGAAGCACAGGAGGGGTAAACACTTTCAAACTCTTATCTGAGGCACTGCAAACACTCACGGACCATGTTCTCCACATCAGCGTCCATACACGGCCACAATTTTGTTGCTTTGTTTATTTTTATTTTTTTTATACTTGAAGAGATTTACTGGTAACTACATGGTCGTGGAGCCAGTAGACAGGAGCTCCACCAGGCTCAGCAGCCAAGTCCAACAGCCAATATGAACATTCCACTGCCTAAGCAACAGCAGGGTTCTACAGATGACATACAAAACATTTTTGACATTACATATTACTACACATAAGCAAGGGGTCGTTGTCATCTGTGTAAGCTGAATTAGATAAGAGCATCCAAACATAACATAATACAAATGTATGAAGGCATAATAGTAACACTAATGTAACTCTTCTCCACCTCCTTCACACACAGAACATAGTGGCTACCCACAATTCTATTTATGTATTCATGTAATAGTCTCATATAGTGCGCTGGAACCAAGAACAAGGTGGGTACTTTACATCAAATCATAACATCACCTGTGGTGGCTCCTCTGCTAAGGTGGAGGAGCGTCACCCCACTGCTTTTGAGCAGTGAGCAATGAAAAATAAAATGATAATAACAAATGAAAAATAAAATGATAATAACATAGGTTATTATCATTTTATTTTTCCTCGCTTACTTCCTTCAGCTGAGCAGAGGGCGGGCCGTCCATTCCCACACGTCAACACAGCTGCAGGAAGGAGGAGGAGTGGTGGCACCGCTTCAAGTGTGTATGATGGTTTGGCCGGCCGTCTAAGGCCTGACAAACCGTCATGCGCACTTAGATCTCTACATCCGAGCTGTGCTTTACAGCTGGGTGGAGAAAAAGCAGAGGGTCGTAGGGCCTTAGTAAGTGCCTAACTATGGCGCTCACACCAATCACGGTGCTGCTCTCATGCTGGGTAATGCCAGCAAGAGAGCAGCATCTGCATTGGGGTAGGGGATCCTGCGGCATGTCGTGAGTCGAGGAGCAGAAGCTGAAAAATGAAGGTAAGCATTATTTTTTCAATTATTTTCCCCTGCTCTGCCCCACCACTTAAAGGCCACGGCAGCCGCAACTTAACATCACTATATGTAACACTTTTAAAGAAAAATCATAAGATAAGAGGATGGAAAGTAAACCTTCCTCATAGCGCACGATGAGGTAAGCCGGGCGAGGAAAGAGGAGGGAAAGAGGGAGGAAGCGAGAAGGAGTGTAGAGAGAGAGTTTACTGCAAAACTAATGTATCCATTTTAATCCAACATGTTAAACAAAGTGACATTGTTTTATGTTCCAATGGTCCTATCATTAATTATCTAGCTGCTGTCATTCGATGACTGTTTTTAAGTGTTATAAGGCAATTTCCTGCTGAGGTACAGGAAGCTTCTTGCGCCCTCTCTCCTTTCTCTCCTGGTAGTCACAACACCAAGAAACCTTTGGCTGTACATCTGCTCTATAAGTTTTCCTAACATAACATTTGGTTGTACAAAAGCAATAGTGCCAAGAGCCCCTGTGGGACAGGGTGTACAATAGAAATGTCATCAGTCAGTCATTACTAAGAAGGGATTTTATAGGACCAAAACATAACTTATAGGTTTCACAGGCAAGTCAGGTCGCCCCTTGTCTTATACAGAGAATCACAGAATTAGAACAGGTGGGAAAGCAGAGAGTGAACCATTGGCCCAGAACAAATATCATTTGCACATCACCAATAAGGAGACAATGCTCTTGTGCAGACTTTTCTGCTTGCATTAAAAGGAATACCCTGTAGTTCTTACACAAACATACTTGTGGCTGAATAGATAAAGCTGAAAAATGAATTTGCCCTTTTAAGTGTTTTTATTACATGGAAAGTAACTAAAAAAATCATTTTGACAAGGTGAAAGTATGTTTAAGACAAAAATTGGGGCGTTCCTCTATATCAAAGGAGCAAACATTTTGCAAATCCGAATTCTAACTACTAACACAAATATAACATGATTTATTGGCATTGTGTCATTTCTTTTCTGCACCTGCTTCAAAATTGATTTTCTTTTTTTTTGTTCTGGTGCAAAAATATTAATGTACGGATTTGACACCGATCAGTTTGCTCTATATCCTGCTACATAAGAGCATTTGCTTCACGTTTGTCACTGTGGAGAGTTTATGTAATTTGAGGTCACTTGTACTCTCGACTCGAACAGATCAAAACTCATATCAGAGCACATAGGGGTGTTTACAGCTTCCTATACCTAGGCATAATTCAACCCCCCCCCCCCGCCCTATGTACCTTCTTGATAGCTGTGCATTTATCTCGTTTTTACAGGAGGCGTGGCGTGTAAGTAACTATCTGATATTCTGAAACTTGCTCTCAATGGTTCTCATGTTGTCGCGTAGAAAATAAAATTGTTTAAATTCTTCATTAGAGATTTGAGCATCTAGGACAACTCGCAGCCAACCTGTTGGTTAAGGTAAAAGTCGTGCAAATTTTAAGCCTGAAGTGACATGCGTACAATTTAAAGCATGTGATGCATGCACTACCAGCAGCACACTAGAATAAGGGACTACTGCAGCCAGGGAACAGCACAGCTGCCAAGTGACCCCCATGAAATGTGGACGTTTCAGCTAGGGTTCCATTCAACGCCTTTACGCACTGGAACATGCAGCCCCGCTACTTTCAATCAAAAATCGAAGCTACAAGTTCCAGAGTGGTGCTACTTGCTAAAAAGTCAGAACTGGCTGAACGAGTCAGTCGAGACATGGGGCCCAGTTTAACTTCACTGTACAGAAGAGCTGCGACGAGATAACGCGCAGGGTGTGTCCAAAAAACAAATGCAGCGGACAGGGAGCTCTCTGGAAGCGTTAGCGCATGCAAACCCACGTGTTCACACCACGCTAGAGACATTTCCCTATTTTCTTCAACTGGAATGAGGGATATTTGAAAGTAGGAAGCTAGGAAAAGTACGCCTGTCCCCACTTCTAGAGTGCAACAAGAGGAGGCGCTGTCGGCCGGCCCCTTTAAGACGGTCATCAGAGGGGGCTTCGCGTGACAGCGCTTGTTTCGGAGGACGGTGGGGCGCAAAGGATCGTATAAGACACCGCGCGTGGTCAGCTACGTAACTTAATTAGGGAGATGGTAGTTAGGTGCAGATCTCCATACCCTCTGCGCATCCCCCAGCCTTCCAGAGATATCCCCGTCTGCAGTGAAAGACGCGGCGAAACGACACCTCCTTTAGAAAATGAGAAAAAAGGCGTTGTGAAGTACCGTGGTGTCCAGGCACCGGTGGCAGCCGCAGAGCTTGCAGCAGCAGACGCCCATCCCGGCGGTGGCCCTGAGGAGGCGGCGGCCTGCATCCAGTGTCCGGGCGCGCTTCCCCGCAGTAGCAGCAGTGTCACCGCGGCGAGGTGTGCGCGGTTGAAACTTGTCAGCGCTCCAAGCCCCGGGCTGCCTGCTAGCGAGCCTTAATAACTTGGGGAGGCGGAGTGCGCACGTGAAGACGCGGCTCATCAAAGTGGGTGGGGGTAGCCTTTTCGTCTGGGGCTTCGCGGTAAGGCAGCCAGGCGGCTAGCTGATCAATAGCCACACATAGTAAGGGACCATTTACCCACTTCATCGGCTCGAGAGGACACATCGAGCTGGCTGCAGCTCCATCCCCCCTCAGCCAACCAGCTCTGGGATCGTATAGTTTGGAGATACATTTCATCCAAGCAAGCCAGGTTTAGAAACAGGATGATTCTAAATACATTACACAAGCACTACAGCGTTACGGTATGTAAACACTGTAAGCAAAACACGAGGCAAGCTCTGCACCCTTAGGACAAGTAAACTGTTCTATCATGGGTTTAAAATGCTGTGCCAGGCAGCTTAATGTCCGCGTTTAGGCGAAAACATTTTCTATTTACGTGCTGCTCTTGGCATAGGGTCTTGGTCCCACTGGGACGTCTGGTAGTTCATCCGAGAACATAAATGCGTCCTCATGTAAGATGAGCCTACTGCTGATAAAACAAATTCGTAACAACAGGCAGCAAGCCTGTCTACAATCAATTTTCACGCGAGTGACATTAAAGCTGTGCTTAGATAGGCTTTATATTTTATCTGCATATGCGGCACACGCAACATTAATGTTTAGTTTATTCATTTATGCGATTTATACCACACAACCTGCAGACGTCGTCTTTAGATGGGATGCTGTTACAGACAGTGGCCTATGAATAATGTTCCTCTTTGAGTATTCTTTATCAAGGTTAGTGTGCCCTTCAGCATTCGATCACAGAGACTAAAATAGAGAAGCACAAATCGGACTATGAACAGTGACGCCTGGTGAACAGCATTGTATAAACATTAGTGTATCGACTGTTTCTACAACAGGTTAAGCACTTAAGTATGGAGGACTACCTGTTGATGTCA
Source organism: Triturus cristatus (assembly GCF_964204655.1). Lineage (NCBI taxonomy): Eukaryota > Metazoa > Chordata > Amphibia > Caudata > Salamandridae > Triturus > Triturus cristatus. Next base: position 338,133,524 of record NC_140591.1, on the reverse strand, counting down.
ACGGGTCATCCTCCTGGGAGGGGGTGGAGGCAGGTTGCAGGGGAAGCTCTGCTGCTCTCATCAGGCTTCCCCGCATGGGGGCTTCTGTGAGGACTAACACGGAATTACTTCTGCATCAGCCCCCGATGCGATTGGGGTGTGCTGACGTCACTGACCCCACCGTAAGGCAGGAGGAGGTAATGCTGCATTTACTTACCGGTAATAGCATTACACTAAGTCCTTCTCTTGTCGTGCTGAATCACATAGTGAGGCCCCTGTGCCTCCAATCACAATCCTTTCCCAAGCATAAAAGTCCTGCCCCCTCCCCCATACTTCCTATTCCCTACCAAGCCCAAGGACCACACAGTTGGACTGGCTGACAGGGAGGGCCTGATTCACCACGGCTAGAGAAGGACTCTAATGCTACTACCGGTAAGTAAACGCAGCATTATCTTATCGTTCCTCTTGCCGTGCTGATTCACATAGTGATATGTACCAAAGCCACAACAAGGACCAGGCCAACTGCACAGAAAATGGAACACAAGTCCAAGCCATGGGCAAAACCAAAGCCAAGACGGAAGCCTGCACTGCGGACACCACAAACCGCACCAGACGGATGCAAAACCTTCCCCAGAAGGAGAGTCAAAAGGAGAACAAGCGACCCCCAGAGTACCAGCAGAAGAGGCCGAAAGAGGGAGACCTGCCAGCACAAAGCCTGGATCCCACCAACGAACAAACCGGCCGTAAACACCAGCAGCTGGCAGACAGAAAAGGCGAACAGCCAAAAACAGCAAACCGGCAATTAAAACAGCACCAGCAGGGCACCCAAACAGGACCCACCTAGGACAAAGGCTCGGGAGACCACCAGACCCCCTTAAGGGAACCGGAATCCAGAAAGGCCTGCATGGAGGAAACCAGAACCGGAGGCTTAGAAACCAAAAAGCAGAACCTCAGGTGACGGAGCACACAACATCAGGACAAGGCGGAAACCCCAACCTAGGCCGTACAAGGAACAGGGCAAGGGAGTAGACGACCCCAGGGTCCAACAGCCACCGAAACGGCAGAAGGAACACACCCCAAGACAACAGCCCGCACAAAGACCTACAACCAGGCACCAACCCGGAGACCAGAACAAAGGCAGTATGGCCGGAGCAGGAACTCGCAACACAGGACCCCACAGGGAACGAGAAACGTCCCAGGCCGAAAGAGATGCCAGGCCAGCCACAAGCAAAAACCAAAGGAAATGATGGACGGAGTGTTGAACATTGCAAGCACTCACCCCCAGTCAACTGATCTGGGTTTAATCCATCACCGTTCTTTAGCCCACTCTGCCACCCCAGTTCAGACATGGCCATATGCAAATCAGTCTGACCCTGTGCCTCATGGGAACAGTCCAGCCCGAACTGCCAAACCATGTCTTCCCTGGACCGGAAACAAGCTTCCTAGGACCGGTTTCTGGCATTTCAGCCGTCTTCAGCCAGGCTTGCTTGAATCCAGTGGCAAAGTGAGCCTGGCTGAAGATGGCTGAGATGCCAGAAACCGGTCCTAGGAAGCTTGTTTCCGGTCCAGGGAAGGCATGGCTTGGCAGTTCGGGCTGGACTGTTCCCATGAGGCACAGGGTCAGACTGATTTGCATATGGCCATGTCTGAACTGGGGTGGCAGAGTGGGCTAAAGAACGGTGATGGATCAAACCCAGATCTGTTGACTGGGTGTGAGTGTTTGATTGGTTCTGATGCTCCGTCCATCACCACCCCCTTTTGTACCGCTTTGTTCGCCATAAGTTGGCAGGATATGCTCAGACGTGAGTCCCTTGCTCACTTCATTCAAGCAAGCCTGGCTGAAGACGTCTGAGATGCCAGAAACCGGTCCTAGGAAGCTTGTTTCCGGTCCAGGGAAGGCATGGCTTGACAGTTCGGGCTGGACTGTTCCCATGAGGCACAGGGTCAGACTGATTTGCATATGACCATGTCTGAACTGGGGTGGCAGAGTGGGCTAAAGAACGGTGATGGATCAAAACCAGATCTGTTGACTGGGTGTGAGTGTTTGATTGGTTCTGATGCTCCGTCCATCACCACCCCCTTTTGTACCGCCCAGGCCAGCCACAAGGGCCCCACCAGATAGGCCAGGAACAAGCAGAGACCGCCCCAACGATGCAGATCAGGGCCCAGAGAAGCCAGGGAGACAGATGGTTGCAGACAACTAACCACCATGCGAACAACAGGAGCTTCATCTACTACGGCCTAGTCTACGGCAGCCCCGTCTATGACTACATCCTCTATGACTGCCTCGTCTACGAAGAAGCCTCGTCGACAACAAACATTGTCAACATCAGTCTAGTCGTCTACCTCCGTCTCATCGCCAATGATGTCAATGGCAATACAAACAACAACGAAAGCACTACAGTTGTTAACAAGAACAAAAGACACATAATCCAGAATAATTTAATATCAAGAATTAAGGGGGTTAATATGAGAATGTCTACAACAGTGAGCAAAATATGGAAAGGCAATATGTGGAACAATTTAACCACTTCGCTCCGCCTCCAACTTCAGAGCCTGGGTCTGGTCCATGCAGCTCTAGTAGTATACCTACAGGGCATGTTACAGGATTTCTTCGAAAGCTTTCCCAAGCCTGCAGGGTTACATCTTGTCTGATATGTCAGCATCCTCCAATGCTCCTGCCACTCCAACAATGATCCCAGTAATGACCGGTTCACATCCGGTGATGATAGAGGGAAGGCCCACAACTGGTGGATTCCCCAACAGAGAATTTCTGGTGGTTTCCATACCTTTGGGTAACAAGCAGCCAAACGCTTCAAACTTCCAATAGCAATCAAGCACTCTGTTTGTTTTCTTTATGATTTTCAATAGAAAAGCTGTGAGACCTATTCCAATTTTTCATATAGACGGGAAGAATTACAATCATGGAAGACCCGGTCACTCATTACCCCGCCTAACCAGCAAGGAGACATTCTCAACTATGTCTGGTGCTACTGTACGGGCTGTCAATTGACTGGCAATATGGGGCAGGTATAACCACCAGATGTGGCCAAACATTGCCACATACATAACATTTCTGCCGGGAGACAGAAAGGGCAGGAACAAAAAAGATTCTGCAGGGGTACAAACGTCCTCACCAGAAAACATAGATTGCACTATTAGATATAGCTTCAACAGAATTCCCACAACTGGCAGGATCAGTGGTCCTTAGATACTAAGGTTGGTTGCAGGCCACAACATTTTGAACCTGAGGTGCAAATATATAATAGTTTTACCTTACCATGTCAACGCTCTGTTTGGAAAGCACATCGACGATACCTTGCAACACAGTCAAGGCCGACTCTGACACTGCAAGATCTTTTGGGCACATTACAATTTTGAATGGAACACCCTTTAGAAGAGACATTTATCCATATCAAGGAGGATACCAAAGATATCCGACTTATCAACCCTCTCAGTAGCCCTTAGGCTAGCTTACCTATAGTGACACCGTTATGGTGCTCCTTACACCATCCTGTGGGAGAAACAATTCAACATTTTTGTCATCTAAGGCAGAAAATAGCATTGGACAAGTAAGTCCTGGATCTCATCACATATGGTCGTCCATTAGAGTTCACCCAGATGGCGCCCACCTAATCTCCATCTGCATCCAAAGGGAGTGCTTGCTATGGTAACCAAAGGTTCCACAGAGAAAGGCCCATATTATCAGCAAACAACGAGATTCTATTCTCGGTTTTTCCACACATACACAAAAACAGAGGAGTGGCGATCCATCATAGACCTCCGGAAATGAAACAAGTATTTCCAGAAACAATCCTTTTACATGATCACTCTCTATGATACCACGTGACAGCTCTGAATTTACAGGATTCCTACTTCTGCACTCCCACTCACACATCAAAATCCTCCAATTTGGCTTCATATTAGCCTCCTGCATTTGTATCTACAGCCTAGCCCCTGGGGTAGCTTTGTCAGGAAGGAAGGTCATCAGGTATTCCCCTACCTCGACAACTGGTTGATAAAACCACCAATGGCATTTGAAGCATCCAAGTAACATGGGCTTGGCCTAAAGTTGTTTCACTAACTAGGTCTCCTTGTGAATTATCAAAGATCATCAACTCCTCCATCCAAGAAGATACTATTGTGGGGCTGCAACACTACATACTGTCAAAGACAAAGACTTTCTATCCCAAGATAAAGCAACAAAGGCTCTAGTAAGGGTCTCTCAAATCCCCCCAAAAACAAAATCAGTGTGTCTGTTCTATTAGCATCCAGGCATCAATGTAATTTTCAATCAATATGATCCCTTTTGCACACCTGAAAATGATAGCCCCACAGGAACAGCTACAAAAACAATAGATCCAAACAAAAGAATCTTTCAAGGGCCCGTTGAACTTCACACAGATATGATGAAAGCTCTAGCCTGGTGGTCCCAGACCTCACACCTGTCAGAGGAACTTGTGTTCTTACCACAAATACCTCACTTTGTAGTGACTACAGATGCCTGCATAGAGAACTGCGGCAGTCATCTACAGAACCTGCAAATTCAAGGAAAGTTGTCTCTACTCCAGAAGAAGCATACATATCAATCCCCTGGAGCTCAAAGCCATCTAATTCAGGTCCTCGAGCTGACACGATATGCCGGCGCTCGATCGCCCTGTCAAAAGTACGGGGTAAGTAGGTGGCCAACCTGCGCGCCTCAGGGGATGATTCCCACTCATTGGTTGCTGCCAATGGCCTTAGTTAAAGTTTGTGGGGTAGGGAGGGTGACCTGGGGGGACTTTGCACAACCTGATTGGGGGGTTGGCGCGGGTGGGGATTCTGGAATTGGGTGTTTGGAGGCTGTTGTGGTTGTTTGTTGGTTTTGTAGCGAAGGACCAGAGGAAGCGAATCACTGTGCTCTACCAATTACTGTAAAGTACTCACTGCAATGTTGTCCGTCAATTTACACGATATGCTGCGCTCACTCCTGTGCCTGGTTGCTCGTCGAGCCGCTGGAGTTTGACCCTCGCGTCTGCGGGTGGGGAGAGTGTGGCGTGCTGAGTGGATATGGGCTGCTGCTAGACCGTGGTGTTCTGTTGTCCTTGTCGCCGTGCAGAACGTGAAGTGCCTCACTTGGAATGTACGGGGTATGAATGACAGCCGAAAGGCCAGGCTGGTGCAGGCCTACTTACTTCGGAAAGACATAGACATCTGCCTCCTGCAGGAAACCCATTTAACTGCAAATACGGTGCAGCTGCTTCAGCTGCATAGATGGGCAGAGATAGTGCATGCGGCGTATTCCAACTACTCCAGAGGGGTGGCGATACTGATCAGAAGAGGGCTTCCATGGTCCCCACAAGAGGCAATTAGGGACGCTGAAGGCAGATACATAATCCTTGTGGGGGCGCTGTATGGCATGAGAGTGGTGCTGGTAAATGTTTATGGCCCAAATGACGATAACCCAGACTTTTATGGAGACTTATGGCATAAGGTACAGACCCGGGGACCGGCGGCAGTACTGTGGGGGGGGGATTACAATGTGGTGCTATCTGACACGATGGATCGGCAGGGCGCGGCCAGGGACCACCATCCCAGAGCGGCGGAGGCGCTCGGCAGTATTATACAGGATGCGGGGCTGGTGGATTCCTGGAGGCTTTTACACCCCGGGGATCGCGCAGGCACATGCATAACTGCGCATAGGGCGGCCTGGTCCAGGCTAGATTACTGGTTGTTATCCAGAGATTTACACACCTCGGTACTAGAGGTGGAGCACCTGCCGCGGTCACTTTCCGACCATGCTCCGGTGTTCCTGTCAATGGCCACCCCCTCCAAATATGCTACACCGTTTAGCTGGCGGTTCCCCTCCCGGGCGCTGCGCGACCAGGTATTTCAGCAGGGTCTCCGCGAAAAGCTGGAGGAGTACTTTGAGATCAACGAGGGCTCTGTGGAGTCCCCTGGCACGCTGTGGGAGGCCTGTAAGGTGGTTACGAGAGGGTATTGCATGTCTCTAAAGACGGGAGTTCTGAGATCCATACGGACCACGCTTCGCTCCCTAGAGACGGAGCTAGCGCAGCTAGAGTCCATGTTGATTGCAGCGCCTTCTGATAGCGTGCGGGCTGCATTTCGATCGACGCTTACTAGGTACCAGGAGGAGGCTGACCGTGAAGTCGCGTATTTGTCTAAGGACTGTCAGGCCAGACGATATGGTGAGGGGGACCGCGCTGGCCGCACGCTGGCGAACTTGCTGCGGGCACCGCGGGGGGCGGACCATATCCTGGAATTACAGAGTGCAGAGGGTGGAGTGGTGAGGGAGCCACCGGCTATACTCGCCACCATGACAGACTTCTATAGAGAATTATACACTTCCAGGGTGGATCCAGACGACACGGTTCTCCGTGAGTACCTAGATACTATAGCGTTGGCGTGGTTCAATGACAGCGCCAGACAGTATATGGACCTCCCGTTTGCGCCTGACGACATACGGGCAGTAATCTCTAGCTTGCCCCCTTGCAAAGCACCAGGCCCTGATGGGCTGACGGCGGCCTTCTATAAAGAATATGCTGATATCCTGGTTCCGCGATTGCACAAGGTATTCGAGGAGGCGGTGGAAACGAAGCACTGATTATCACGCTACTCAAGCCGGGTAAGGATCCTACCAGCCCGGACTCCTATAGCCCACTTTCATTGATCAACCTTGATGCTAAAATCTATGCGAAATTGCTCTCCGACCGCTTAAAATTTATGTTGCCACAGATAGCGCTGTCTGATCAGTCGGGCTTTGTCATGGGGAGGTCCACCTCACATAACCTGAGGGTGCTTTTTGGGCTCCTGCACTACCTGGATCCCAAGGTGCAGGCGTCGGCGGCGTTATTGGACGTGACCAAAGCATTTGACTCCCTGGAGTGGAAGTTCTTGCGGACGCTGTTTACCCGAATGGGTTTTAGCCTGCCATTTGCCAGGCGAATCGGCGTACTTTATAATGACCCGACGGCAAGAGTGCGGGTGAATGGTCAAACATCTGCACCTATATGCATAACCAGAGGGACTCGACAAGGCTGCCCGCTTTCGCCGTTACTCTTTGCTATCGCCACGGAACCACTGGCGGCTCGCTTGAGGCAACATCACACTCAGCGAAGCATTGGATTCACGTCGCGTGGTCTGTTGATATCGATGTATGCTGACGATATTACTATATACATGCTGAACCCGTCACAGAACTTTGATCCGTTGATGAGAGAGGTGATACGCTATAGTGGCCTCACCGGCATAGATATCAACTGGTCAAAGTCGGTGATGCTACCGCTGACGGACGGCACGGCCGTGTGTCATACGGAATTCCCGATCGAATGGGCCACTGAGGAGGTCAAGTACCTAGGTATTAGGATGAGTCGCTCAATTCAGGACGTATGGCTGTCTAATTTTGGGGTGGCCATGGAGTGGCTGGAGTCTAAGGTGAAGCGATGGAAGACGCTACCGCTTTCTATGTTGGGCCGCATTGCTATCACAAAAATGGTCGTTGTGCCTAAATTCCTCTATCTATTTATAAATATCCCTGTGCCGCTAACAAAAGCATTCTTTCGCCGCCTTCGCTCGGCCGTGATTGAATTAGTCTGGGCGGGCAAGCAGCCTAGAGTGGCTTGGAACCTCCTTACACTTCCCTTCCGTCAGGGGGGCCTCGCAGCCCCGGATTTCGAGCTGTATGCGTACAGCGCACAGGCACAATATTTGCACTACTGGCATCACCCGATTCCTTACCAGCCACATGTGGCGATAGAGATGGACGTGGCGGCACCCTGCCCATTACGGACAGCGGTGTATCAGACATACAAACGACCTGGGGAAGAAATTAACACTGTGGAGATGGTGCGCTGGGCTTGGGCGGGCATTGCTAAGCGCGCGGGCATTTCTGACCTCTACGCCCCGAGCATGCCTTTGGATGGCAATCCCCTGTTGGGTCCGTTGACGGACGCGGCGGTGGCGCGCCGAGGCCGTGCTTGTGGGCTGACAGTGGCAGATGACCTGTATCCGGATGATACTTTCATTACACTGCATGGTGTGGCTGCGGCTTCTGAGCCGACGGCATCGGAGCTGCTACTGTACTATCAATTACGGTCGGCCTGTAAACAGAAGTACCCTACGTTCCCAGAGGCCCCGCCGTCGCTGGCGGCCTTGGAGGACGTACTGTCAAACTCCTCCTCGCGGAAATTAATAACACGCATATACAGGGCTACACAACACGCAACACCTGTTGCGCATGCGGATTCCAGGGCACTGTGGGAGAGGGAAGCAGGCTTACGCATCACGGAAAAACAGTGGGAATTCTGTTGCGCCCAACTTGAGCAACTGTCGCCTAACTATAGACTGCGGCTGGTACACTTCCACTACTTGCACAGGACGTACCGTACACCTATACAACTTTTCAAAATGGGACTGCAGGCTGACACGAAGTGTTGGAGATGTGGCGAGGGGGAGGCTACGTTCTTCCATCTTGTATGGACGTGTGGACCCATAAATAGATTCTGGGACGCTATTTTAAAAGCCGTAGGTGAAATAGTGGGCACGGCCATTGCTCCGGACCCACTGGTGGCCCTCCTGGGATTTGTCAAGAATGTACCCACTGCGTCGCGGCGCCTGGTGGCCCTTCTTTTATTGCTCGCCAAGCGTCAACTGGCGGTACACTGGAAGAGGAAGGCCCCGCCGACTGTTGCAGGATGGGTGAGGTCCGCGATATACTGCAAGGAACAACTCACTGCCTATTGGGACCAGTTGCCGCAGCGCTCACGACCTGTAGACATATGGCAGCCGTTGGTGGACTGGCTGGCGGGGGCGGGTGCGACTGGCGTAGACTGAGATCGTGTGCGATTGGACTGGTGGTTTGGCATGGTTACGTTTGGGGTCTGCATGGGGAGGCAACCGACAATGGGAAGCGATGCATTGATCATGGTTGCTCTGGCGGCTGGACTGCGCTGTGCATGACTGGGTTGTCTGGTGTTTCCGCGGATACGGCACCGCGTGGGTAACGTGACGGTAACGACAGGGGTATTGGTCTTTAACGTATGCTGCTCTTCCTCGACTGTCGCTTTCAGTTGTTATTGTTGTGAATTGCGAACCTTCTTACTTTGGATATTCTGCTTTGATGTACGGTGAGGATGGGCTTCGGCGGCATGCCGCCACGTAACCGCGCTGCCTGCTTCCGGGTTGTTGGCTGAATAGCAGTGTACACTTTGAAGTAGCAATAAAGGTTTTGGGGAGAAAAAAAAAAAAAAAAAAGCCATCTAATTCAGGGCCTGAATTAAGTCTTGACGAACGGGTTACTCCGTCACAACGGTGAAGGATATTCCGTCCGCCAAAATATAAATCCATCATATCCTATGAGATTTATATTTCAGTGGACAGGATATCCATCACCGTTCTGATGGAGTAACCCATCTTCCGAGATCTAAATCAGGCCCTCAGTCTCCAAGCTTTCCTGCCAATGATAGTGTAGACAAGATCACTGGCACTGTTCAAAGAAGATCAGGAAATCTGGAGCCAGCTAACAACACATAGAATATCTCTTCGGGCCAAACATGTTCCCGGAACTAGCAATCTCTTAACAGACATACTAAGCGGAACTGAAAACAGCCTTCACAAATGGAAGTTTGATCACTCAGTGCTAAATATGATCTTCTTGTTCTAGGGCAAACCGGCTCTAGATTCTTTAGCAACAAACGAAAACCACAAATGCCAGTTCTGTGTAAGTTGTCATCCACATCCAGGATCGTGGAGGAATGCCTTTCGACTGATAGTCGGGGATCCATGCTTACCTTTTTCCCCCAATACCTTTAATAGCAAAGGTTCTCATTAAGAGAAAAGTGGAGTGGTGTTGTCTTAACCTGATAGCCACAGGTGGCCCATGCAGCACTGGTTCACGGAGCTTCTCCTACTATTGGAATACAACCACATTCACCTACCACCATCCCATAAACCATTGACTATGAACGAAGGTCAGGCCCTCCATCCTGACTGACCTCTCTCTTATGTGACCGGCTTCTAAATTCCATGACTTCAAAGATCTCAATATTACTCAGGACTGCAGGTCTGTTCTCTCCAAGTCAATGCGGAAGCCACGATACAGGCATGTAAACCGTTTCTGCCTATGGTGCCAAAAATCAAACCTACATCCTCTGCTACCACAGTTTGGCAGATAACTAACCTATTTCCTCTCGCTAGCTCAGTCACAGTTGGTACATGCGTCTCTTAAGGTACGGCTGGCAGCAATATCAAGAGATAGACGTTCATCACATTTTCTCTCTGCTCTAGCAGAATCATCTAACAGTTGATGAAAGAATTTGTTTTTTCATCCAGTAAGGGCTCCTTCCCCGGACTGGCACCTGCATATAGTTCTATCTCAACTCATGAAGTGTTCATTCAAACTCATTCACAGGGCACACATCCTATTTTTCACATGGAAGGTCGCCTTTTTACTCGTGCTCACTCCAACCAGGAGGGTAGAGGAGATTTAGAATTTCTCAACTCAATTCAATTCAATTCAATTAAGCTTTATTCTGTGCAAATTAATGACCATAAAAGCACAATACACAAACATAATAAGAAAAAAAAGTACAAGGTCAGATTATAGTAGACATAACAATACATTAAAAACAATAAACTAATTAATTAATACTAATTAAAAAAATAGGGGCATTTGCACCCATAGTTAAAAACACATGCTTTTCCTGGAATTGATGCATTTGTTTAAAAAGGTTGCAGTATAAAAACTAATATCCGCAGATTGCAAATTAAAAATTAGTTTCATTGCTTGCTCAACTGAACGTGTTCCGTATTTAACAAACATTGGTTTGAGAAGGGCAATCCGAAAATTAGAATACAATTTGCAAAATAGCATAAAGTGCAATGTGCTTTGCATGGAGATCCCGTCACATCTACAAGGCCCAAATGGATGTTTTTTCATTGTTGGATGGCCCACCAAATGGTGCGCCATTCCAAATCTGAGTCTTGTTAACACAAATTTATGTGACGGTCTTATGACCAAGGTTAAGTAGACAGGAAATCCATCCGTAGATAAATATCTGTTATAAAATGTGACAGTGGACAGAGTTCCAGCGGCAACAGCCCTCTTTCTCTCTACAAAGGCCAGAAAAACCCTTTTTAACTCGACTTTGGGGATCAGTAAAACTGCTTTGGGATCATTTACAATGTTCAGGTTAAAAATATCTGAAAAACACACAATAATGTATTTAATCCAGGGTATTGCTACAAATTTGTCTAGTTGCAAACAGTCCTGGATAATAGATCTAGTAAAAGACTTCTCATCCTTCAGCCAAATGGACCGCCATGTCATCAAAGGCCTAAGGGATAAAAGGTCAAGTAGGTGGTTAACAGATAATTCCCGGTGACTCAAAGCATTAGAGGCCGATGCGGGCAAGCATAAAAGTTTTTTAAGGAAAAGATTTTCTTCGAGCTGCAGATTGTGGGCGCAACAATAACCCCAAATTCCTGCCCCATACAACGCAATTGTTACGCATCTAGCCTGATAAATTTTAAGCATGTCCCCGGTCCTACGGTCCCCAATTTTAGCGGCAAATCTAAAGATGCCGTGGGCATTTCTAGCCATTTTATTGCGTATGTTATTGAATTCATAAGTCCACTTCTTATCACTTGAGAAGGTAATACCTAAATAACAGAATTTATCCACATGTTGCACCTTTACATTATCAATAAAATACCCTTTTATGGTCTGTTTTGGATTCTTGGGACCACAGGTCATGGTGTACGTTTTACCTTTATTAATAACTAATTTCCTATCTTTAATAAAGGATGCAAAGCTATCCATCAACCGCTGCAATCCTACAGGAGTTCTGGATAACAATACAGCGTCATCGGCGTATAATAACACCGGCACTGAGACACCATTCATCCTAGGAGCATCTGCGTTCACTTCCTTTAAAATGGCATCAATTCCATTAATAAATAAAATGAATAAGAGAGGAGCTAAAACACAACCCTGCCTAATACCACGTTTGACACTAAAGTTTGGGGTACATTCTCCTTTCCTGCCAAAACGCACACAGGTTTTTAATTTTTCATATATCCTGGCAAGAAAAAATATTATACCCTCCGGTGCTCCCATATTCAACAAGGTTGGCCACAAAATTGAGTGGTCAACCATGTCGAAAGCGCTGCTTAAGTCAGCGAAGCATAGGTGCATAAGGCCGGGTTTTGCGTCACTGTACTTCCCGATCAACAGTTCTAAATTAACACATTGATCAAGCGTACCCCTGCCTTTCCTAAAACCATACTGGCTGTCTGCCAGAATACCATCCTGTTCCACCCATTCTTCCAGTCTTATAAGCATAATTCTGCTCATAACCTTTATAGAGGAGTCCAATAAGGAGACAGGGCGGTAATTCTTTGCATCAGACCTGCTTCCTTTTTTATAAATTGGAACGATAATGGACTCCCCCCAGGTTGGAGGGGGCTCAATACAGACAGCAGCATTAAAAACAACGGACAACAGGGGACCCCAGACTTTAGGTGCGGCTTTATAAACATCAATCGGGACACCGTCCGGGCCTTGAGCCTTCCCGCCCTTACTCGCCCGAATCCCACTAATAACCTCATCCACAGAGATATCAAGTGGCAAAATAGGCCAACTAGATGAGCCAGCATCATTGGTTTTGTCAGAGTCAAAAATAGTCGAAAAGTGAGTAATCCAGCCTTCACTGGAGACGTTTGCTGTTAACTCGGGTACCTTGGCCTCTTTGAGGAATGGGGAGTTAACCGTTGCCCAAAATAATGTGCAATTAGAAAGTTCTGCAGCTTGGTTAAGTGAATCCCAAGCTTGCTGCTGTAGAACCCCCTTCCTAGATTTGATAGCGTTTTTATAATCTAGTCTTAAGTTTATAACTACATTTTTATCCCTAGGCTTCATTGCTAAAGCCTGCTTGAGACTAGTCAGAGCTGCCGAACAGGTATGATCAAACCAGCCAGGTCCAGTTCTTAAACAACCCCTATTACGACCGGTAAACTTAGCATCAATGGCAGTGTTGATCCCTTTAAAACAAGATAAGACCCACTCATGGTCGAATCTATTTTCTAAAATAAAAACAATGTCTACCAAATTCCCCTTTATTATAGATGTGGTCAATTCTGAAGCTTTCTCCCCAACCCACCTAAGTCTTACCCCGTTGGCCCGGTAAGCTTCTATATTATCAATTCTTGTCCCCACCTCTACATCACCCTCCTCCCATAAGGACGTGGCTACAATAATACAATTGTGGTCGCTTGCTGCCGATATTTCAATTTCCAGTGGGGCAAAACAGTCGACAATACTAGAAGATACTAACACATGGTCAATCACTGAGTTAGAACGCCAATTTTTAAATGTAGGGATGGGCAAGCCGTTTCCATCCCTACAACAATCCAATATTTCTAAGTCATGACATCCCATTAATTTATTCAAGATTTCTCCATAAGTATCATGTCCAAAGTGCGGTACCTCCCATCCAGCGTTATTAGTGACCCCACATGATTTTAAAGGTAACATTTCACACAACGTGGTATTAAAGTCCCCACACCAAATTATGTCAAATACAACATTGGATTCCGAACTCAGAAAGTCAATGGTGTTGGCCAAATCTGTTACTATTCTACCCCTGGTGCTATCGAATATATTATTATAATAGTTGATCAGAAGGATATTACGACCTTTGCCTTCAGAAATCCAGAGCATCTGGACAAGGTCACCTACCGGTATATACTTTTTCACCAGTATTCTGCGATGGACCGATATAAGTGTGAGTAAACCCCCCTTAGCTCTTCCAGGTCCATCTCCCCGTGCTGGCAGGTTATATGACACAAATCCCTCATAATCAACATCTCCTTTGCACCAGGTTTCTTGGAAACACAAGATATCATACTTGTTAATAAAAGTTTCCCAGCCTAAATCTCTACGCTTAGATTTTAAACCGGCCACATTCCAGCAGGCCAATCTGGGACATGTACCTGTTCTGGTAGCAGGACTAGTGACATATTCAGTAACAGTGGCCCCCTCAATAGATTGCCCCAAGTTGCATGGATCCACAAGACCCTCGCGAACAATCTCTTCCTCAATCAAAAGGGGCGTGGGTGGTGTGACCTTAAATATAGTTTTATCAACACAGTCATCTACACCAAAGCTTTTAGTCCTCACTGAATACATCTCACTCTCTTGTAAAAGTCAATCATTAGAGTCCATGGAACTAAGGGCATGAAATCTATTTTGGGTTGGGATACCAAAATGAGGTCTATAAGTATCCGGGTGGGTAATAATTCTGCTACTCTCGCATTGATTGCTATTAAGATGGCTGTAGAAGAAACCTAGCGATCGAGCGCATACATTGACATCAGAGGTTGGAAGGGATGCAGCTCTTAGGAGGACAGTGGAAACATGTTGAGGATGTTTAAAATTTACAATCACACAGTCCCCCTTCGAGCTTTTCTTAGAACTCCCTATCCATTTAACTCTCCTGGTAGTCAGGACTTGGTCAGAGAAGTATAACGGGAAACCGCATTGTCTATTCAACCATGATAAACTTTTATTTTTTAAAGAGTCATGTGTTTCTTGGTAACCCCTGTTTTCTAGTGGTGGGACATTTGTTAATACCACCACATATGGTGCACACTTGGGCGGAAGGTTAGTGGCGTGTCCTCTATTAATTTCTTCCCAGCCCTCGTTATTTTTAATAACAGTTGTAACCTGACTGTCACAATGAGTTGGCACATTAGGTGTTATGGGGTTAGCTATGACATTTTCCTTGTTGCCTCTAGCCTTAATAGAAAGAACACTCTGAGTATTACATTTACTATTGATTGTGGCAGTAGTTACTCTGCCTGGTTCCTCCAAGGCCTTTTTAAGAAGTCCACCCAGTCTCGCGACTTCTGCTGTTAAATCTTCGATCTTTGACACAAGAGGGTGTATAATACCTCTGATCTTTAACTCAATAATATCCGCTAAGTTCTTTATCGTATCAACATCTAAACTGACATTGTTCGACTTAGAAGCCGTATCTATTTCAGATGGTTCTAATGGTGAGGCTACCCGCTTCCTCGCAGTTCGTGTCCCTCCCTTCTTAATTTGAATTTTCCTACATGTTCTAATTGCCCGCGCTACTGGGGTAGGGGAACATTGTAGTACCTTATCAGGGCAATTATCTAGATCCACTAAAATGGGGGGGTCTGCTCAAGATCGGGCAGTCCCTCAGCTAAGAGATCCACATTCGTGGTGTTAAATCCACTGTTCTCATCCAATAATATATGATCTGACGGGCCCTGAGTAGGGGTTACCGGTGGTGGAGAAATGCTTATCCCTAATGACTGTCGCCTTTCAGTATTTATTTTGCTCACCACCTGCACCAAGTAATTATCCATAGTACGTGGCCCAGAAGGAGCCTTCTGTTTCAACATACTGATACAACAGCCCAAAAACAAAGCTTAATGAGTTATACTATTAGTTACACCATCAACTGGTGGAATTACATATATATAAACAAAAGTGACCAGAATGAAAATAAAATAAAACAATCTCCCAAACGCAATATAATGTGTCACGACTCACTGAGTGTATCTATATTTCAGTCTGCAATCTCATGGGAACAGAGTCTCTGGCCCAGTCCAGCCTCCTCAGGCCTCTGAGGGCCACAGAGGGCCCGCCCTTGTCCCGGGCTTCTCCCGGCACCGCCCGCGTGCGTCCCGCGACGCGGAGGGGGCCGTTTGAATTTAGCGCCTCCGGGCGCGGAAGTGCTGGCGGGAGGGGGCGGTGCCAGCTAGAGTCCTGGGAGCCGTAGTCCTGCGCTCCCTACGTGTGGCGCCCAGCAAGCAACAAGCAACACCAGCGGTGTAAAATGAGGAGAGTGTCCGCCTCACGAGCTCCCCGCTGGTATCCAGGTAAGGTTTCGCCGCCGATCGCCAGTAGCCAGTAGATTCCGCAAGGTCTCCCTCAACTCAAGAACCCTCTTACGCCTCACAGGCAATTTAGTACTTTCTCAGAACCAATCCAAAGATTTATTCCCAAGATTCCTTCTTGAATGAACCTATAATATATCAGACTTTCTTCCTGAATCCAACATCACCAGCAGATAGGCCTATTTATAGGCTAGGTATCAAAAGATAAAAGTCTACTTACATTGCACTAAACTACTCATGAAAACTGACCAACTGTTGAATTCAGATGGACACACTCGTAAGGATGTTCCAGTCACGATGGCAACCATTGCTCAATGAATTTCAGCTGCAATCCTATTCTGCCACTCAAAGGCTGGCACGTCCCTCACAGCGAAAACCAGGGCACACTCAACTAGGGCAGTTTCCACCTCAACGTATGTTTGCGGAAGTGCCTCTGGAAAAGATATATCATGCTGCAACGGAAGAGTGTGCATATAATTCATGTAGCATTATTACCTGGAATCGGCACAACGCAGTGATGCAGTGGTTGGACAGGTTTTACTACACCACTTATTTTAATAAGGGGAGCCTCATTTGTTTCCATGTGTTTGCTTATGTATTTATGCAAATTTGAATGTATGATGCATATATATATACATTTTATTAAATTGCATATGAATGTTATGTATATATTTTGTACCCACCATCCGCTATTTGCGCTTACACTATAAGCTATACAACTACAGTAACTGCTTGCCATTCTGATTCAAGCATATGGATTTATGAAATATCCAATACTTAAGGAAATAAGTTAGTTACCTTTAACTGCAATTCTCCAGTATTGGCAGTGGCGTAACAAAACTTGAGGGGGCCCCCCTGCAAATCACATGGAGGGGCCCCCTCCCCGGCAGCCCGGCACACCACCCACCACTTTTCCCCACCACCCAAAAATCTGGTATATTTTGATTTGAAACCGCCAACATTTAATGAAATACCTCTATATTGTCTTGACTCAAAGTTCTAATGAGAAAGTGGGAAACACTCTTAACATATAAGCTACGCCATTTGTAACAATACTGTCAAAAGCAGATTAATTTTACTGAGGCAGCAATCACAACAATGCCAAGGAGTGATCCTATTGTCTCAGGAACTGCCTGTGGCTGAAGAACAAAGAACAACTATAGAGGGTCTGAATTGGAATTGACATTAATGGACAATAACTTTGAAAGACAAACCCAAACCTGCAATTCCATAAAAACTCAACTGACAATATACATGAGAAGTAGATAATATATAACTCAGTATCCTGCGAAAGTCAAGAGAAATAGACTGGTGAATTATCTGCATGCCACACACTAGCGACTGTCCAGGGTTGTGAATGATAATACCGTGAACTGAGGAAGCAATTTCAATTTCTACCATCAGGTCTTTATTAGTTAGCATTATAAAACAGGCAGGCAAACGAGGCTGAAGATGAAAACTGTTTGGATGCTTCAGAACACTGATGCAGATATTTGTCTGAATTTCTCAATTCTGTAGTGTGAACAATGCTAAATACAAAATTTAAGGCACACGTATTACAGACAAGTACAAGCAACAGCATAAATAACACCACATGTAGCATAAAAACAAACCATATCAGCAAGTACCTAATGACAGAATCTATACAAACTGTAGTTGGTGAAGCAAAAGAAAAGTGCATAATGAAGCAATCACCAGTCCAGTAATATACAAAAATCAAGCATGTTTTGTAAAACAATCCAACTTTCTTGCATCAAGGTGAAAATACTTTCAAAGTGCATGATAAAAACAAGTCCAGCAGTATGCAAAAATGATGCTAGGTTAGTCAAACAATTCTCTGTTTGGTGTGTGCATAAAGGCACATATAATTTCAAAGCAACTGGTAAACAATAACAACTACAGCACCATACAATAACCAAACCAGTTTAGACTAACAATTCCCTTTTTGAATGCTCAAATATTTCAAAGTGACTTGCACAACAGTAACGAGTACAGTAGGTAGCAACATACACAAATCGAACCACATTAGTCAACAAATGCCCTTTTGGTTTGTGCACAAGGGTGCAAATATTACAAAGTGACTGGTAAAACAATAACAGGTGCAGCAAGCAGCAGCATACCTAAATCAAACCTATTTAGTAAAACTAATTCCCCTTTTGTTTGTGCATGAAGGCATAAATATTATATAAAGTGCCTGGTAAAGCAAAAACAATTTAGCAGCATAAACATCAAACCCGTCCAGTCAAACAATGCCCCTTTTATTTGTGCAAGAAGGTGCCAGAGCCCACTTTGCCCATGCCTTAAAAAGTCTCTGGATGGCATCTGCCTTTAATGGGTGCAACAATCTCCCATCCAGTAATGGCAGCTTAAGAGGCAGCAATTGTGACCTGGGGAAGGTAAAGGAGGCCCTCGCTAGAGGTGATCCCATGGATATGGCTCCGATACATGGCAGAGCACTTACAATCAGGCCTGGGCCCTGGCATGGAACAGCAGCTGAGAATTTACTGTGCACGAAAGGAAGTGTGAGGGAAGATAGCAGTCCATCACGAAATGGTGGGCATGTAAATGGAAGTAACAGGGTGGCCAGAGACAGTCCTGCAGGCAAAGGGGCACCAAAACCTGCGCACCTAAATCATTTGAAAATATGTCTTTCAGCCCCTCGTGCTGGTTTGCAACTTGGAAAAGCAAAGGCATGTAAATTTTAGTTAGAAGCATCAAACTCTGCTCAAGCAGCAAATGATTTCAAACAAATAGTAGCTAGTTGTAAGCTTGCTTTTAAAATATGTGCACACATGTTTTTTCCAATACACCCCATTCCCGTAAAACAGTTCTCCATCTGAGAAAGTCTATATTGAAGTGTTTTAGGATGTTCAGTGAAAAGCTGGAGATGATAATGTGGTTAGTTGTTGAAGGGAAAAGTAAGATTCCGATCACTTTGCCGATGAATGCAATAGAATTTTAAAAGGGAGTAAAGCAAACTATATTAAAGGGTTGGTTATGCAGAGTTATGGTCACATCCTTTTTTCCACAGAGAGGTTATTGTGAAGATGAATCCCTGATCTTCAAAAATGGATACGAGTATAGCACATTTAATGAATTATTACCATCAATACTGAGAGGAGAAAGAGACTTATGTGCCCTCACATTATACACACTGTTGTCACCAAAAAATATGCATTTTCGACTCGAGCAACTCGTTATTTTCAACATGGTTGACAAATCTGTATTAGCATAGCAGTGTGCTTAAAAAAATCAAATTCCATATTCAACTGCGTGAGCTTCCACTCGTGGTTCAAAATGTAGCCAGTACCATATAATGTCTAGAGATAGACATATCTATACTATGGAGATCAAATGGGTGTGGCACTGGGGGTGGCACACCTGTGCCCATTCACGGATTGGCTTTGCTCCTTGCTTCCTCAGTGGCCATCACAGACCTAAGCCTCAGATAACAAATCAGAGAAGCGAGAACGAAGGTCCTGAGTTGGCTGGGAGATTGAAACCAGGGGCACAACTAGACCCGAACTTCAGGGGGGGCTACCACTCCCAGCCAGGGCTGGCCCTAGAACTGGTCGCACATGGTGCAACAGACTTTGTGGGCACCCCCTCCCCCATTTCCTCCTTCTCCATGAATTCCCTCACCACCACTCACAAACAATGCACCTTATCTCACTATAGCTAAGCCCGGGTGGAGCTGGTGTAGTTGCTCTACGCGCACCTCCACAGAGTTGGGCAAAAACTCCCCTCAGCTACGCGCCTCCACCCCCCCTCAAAAAATATTTTTTAAATTAAAATTAAGGTAAAAATTAAACACACTTACCTTTATCGCGGCATCTCTGGGCTGCCCTCCTCCTCCTCACTGTGGTCTCTTCTGCAAACTGAAACCCCTACGTCAGACGTTTGTCGTGGGTAGGACTGCGTGCACATGCGCAGTCCTACCATGATGTACATCTGACGTAGGGGATTCTGCAGGAGAGACCTCGGTGAGGAGGAGGAGGGCAGCCCGGAGATCCCACAATAAAGGTAAGTGTGTTTTTACCTTAATTTTCCTTTTTCTTTTAAAAATATTTATTGAGGTGGGGTGGAGGCGGGGAGGGTCTGGGAATGAACTCCGCTCCGCTACGAAGTCGGAGTTTTCCATAAACTTTGCGTCCTCAGTGGAATGTGGAGTATGCAAAAATCCGCAAGCTCCGCCAGCGGAGCAGAGTTCTCTGCCCACGGTTAACTATAGCACCTTTCTGACAAACATTTCTTTTTTTGTAGCATTACTCATAGTTTACTCACACTCAGTTCTGTGATCTGCATGGTACACGTTCTTTGTAGCAGGCACATTACCCTCTGCGCTTTGTGGGTGGCAGGAGTGCCCATGTGAGTGCACAGTGAGCGATGCAACAGTGTGAGAGTAGGGAAAGAGGAGTGACTGCAGGGTGAGTTAGGTGACCATAGAATTTGGGTGCGGATTTAAGTGCAGAGTGGGACGAAAGTATGCATGGTTAGTGATGGGCTTGTTTGAGTGAGATTGCAGATTGAGCAGTGAGGGAGACAGGTGAGTGAAGGGTGAGTAGTGTGCTTGTGTGACTGCAGGGGGAGGTACAGGGTGAACAGCGCAAATGCATTGTGAGTGCAGATTGATCAATGTGAGTGCAGGGTGTGCGGGTGAATGGTGTGAGTGCATGGTGATCATTGTGAGTACATTGTGATCGCTGTGAGTGCAGGGTGAGTGTGAAAGTGAAGGGCGAGAATGGGGAATGAGCTGTCTGAATGCAGGGTGCATTCCAGACACTTGAAGTAACTCAGCATGTTATTGACGGCGGCGTAGGGTTTCAGATAGAAGTTAAACTATTGCTATTATGGCATTAATCAGGGATTGAGGGTGGAGGAAATGAAAAATGAGCTGATCCTGCAACTAACTTCCAGTCTTATGATTAGGGTTGCCACCTCATTATTTGGATGAACCAGATGGTACAAAAATAAGCAGTCACCTAAATCAATATTTTCAGCACTTATCTGTGCATAGTTCGAACACCAAATATAAATAGAAAGCACTTTTAGTTGTGTTCTAGGGCTGCCTGAATGATCCATGACTGATAATTAAAGGGAACAAAGACAGAAAAGACACATTACAAATGAATACATACTTTTCCATTTATAACCCTATTTAGTGTCAACACAAGGTCTTTCCAGGCTCTTTAAACAACAAATTGCTGGCATTTTTCTTTTGGCAACCCTACTTTATATTCCTTTACATGAAATGCATTCTCACACTACAGCAGTAACTGTAAATTTCAAATGTAAGGAAAAGGCAGAGTGGGGGCCCAGGGGTTACTGGAACCAGAAAAAAACTAAGCCTCTGTAACTAGTTTACAAAGGTATGTAAATATGCAAATAAAAATATGCAAATGGTCTCTGGCCTCGAGGCAGTTACCTTCAACACCCTTGCTGCTGTGTCTGGGAGCTCGGGTCACCTGCACCCACCATTTAATGTGAGGAAGGACTGCTATGAGGCAACTCAACTGGTGCAACCAATGCAGAGAGAAGTGAAGTGCTGTCTGTGTGTGCTACAGCGCTGATCGGCCCCCTGGAGGCTGGAACACAGGGGCTGCTGTGGGGCCTATATTACGTTTTGATCCCCATGGTGCATCTTGCCCCACCCTCTGAGACTCCTCACTCCTCCGACACTCACCTGATGCCTGGCCTGCAGCTTCAGTGGCAGGCACGAACGGGTGGCAGAAGACAGGGCAAGGCTAGCCAGGGGCTAGCAATAATTAAATTATGGCTGGCGGCCGCACAGCCTCTCTCAGTAGTCTCGGGGGATACTTCACCTCCTCACGCGCACTTTCAATTGCGCGATGTCCATGACGGTTTTACTTGCGCGATGCGCATGGCGGTTACCAGTCTCACCTTAAAAGGGTGAAGACCGCACAGACTCGGAGAAGTGCGCGGTGCGCACCATTTAATTTATGAAAGAGGCCACAGAGAGGTATCTACGGTGAGCGTAACGTAAGCCAGCACAATGTGAAGTGCCTGCTGGCTGCGCGGCCGCGGAGGGGGCCTGTGGATCGCGGGGGACCCCCCCGCAATGCGGCAGCCTGTGTTACGCCCCTGTGGCTTTCAAACCTGTTGGGGCAGCGAGGAGCTTCCACTACTGATGCCAATTCTCTGTATAAAGGTGTAGACAACTTGCTAGTGCCTGTGCTGCACTTGCAGGGTGTGACTGAAGGCAGCTTGCTGATCTGCAGCCCATGCTGCTGCCAATTCTGAGGGTGAAGGAGCTCCCCCTGTTGTGACCCCCTCATACAGGTTGTGTTTGTGAGAGAAGCATGCACGGTTGTGGTCAATGCTTTCCTGGTTTTATGCATGTGGAATTCGCACCTTACTGTTATCTTTATGCCTGAGGCAAACCTAAACAGCTGTTGCTTATGTAAGTGAAGCTTGCTGTGCTGCTAGCCTGTTTGCTTGCACATCACGGCAGGAAACAGCCTGCAAGATTCATTGCTGTGGGACTGAACATGCTCCAAGCCTCCCTTAGAGAGGAAGTTCCACCCCATCCACAGCACTGTCCATACTCGCTGCCATCACTTAAACTCCACCATCACCCTCCACCAACACTACTCAAGACACCCGGACATAGTGCTGCCACTGACTGAGATACACTTCTGCCCCCCCCCCCCCATACTATCCACTTTCCCTTCCACACAGCCTACCTCTGGAAGTAGGAGATGCAAAGGCTGCCTTCAGTATTACCTGGCGCAAGATGTAGGGTTAATAGGATAGCCAGAATCAGGAATCACCCCGGGGCTGGCAGAACTGGTTATGCCTATGGTGAAGTTGGGCTAAGTCTGGAAACTAGGCGTCCGTGAAGTGAAGCTATACAACAATGCTTGATTCCACAAAGGCAGTCAAAATCTTTATCAACCATGTCTTTCAGTCAGACTGCCTTGCTCTACAAAGTGACCAACACTTTTCGGGTTGTCAATTATGCCCTCCACAACAGCGACAAGGGGCCCAATTCCAATAAGTCCTACTCCACCTGCTAGCATCTTTTAACACTACGGCACAAGGAATTCCTTCAAGTCTTAACGCTTTTCTTCTCTGTCCAGTCCAATGTAAAATCATGTAAATTAAGACATCCAGGTCCCATAATCTGCCTATCATTGTGGTATTCCCTCTCCATCCTCCATTAGTAGTTTTTCACTACCACCTCTGTCTACTACATGGACAGGAAAGAGGCTCTTCTCGTAAGATGAGAAATGATCCAGAAATAATCTAAGAAGCGGGGCTTATATCACGTTTTGATCCCGGCCCCATGATGCATCCTACCCCAACCTCGGAGATTCCTCCGACACTCACCTGATGCCTGCCTGGCCTGCAGCTTCAGTGGCAGGCGCGAACGGGTGGTAGAAGACAGGGCAAGGCTAGCAATAATTAAATTATGGCCAGCGTCGGCGGCCACACAGTCCCTCTCATTAGTCTTGGGGATATCGCACCTCTTTATGCGCACTTTTAATTTCGCGATGCCCATGACGGTTTTACTTGCGCGATGCATGACGGTTACCAGTCTCACCCTAAAAGGGTGTAGACCGCGCAGACGCGGAAACGTGGACGCCGCGCACCATTTAATTTATCAAAGAGGCCGCAGAGAGGTATCTACGGTGAGCGCAACGGAAGCCAGCACAATGTGAAGTGCCTGCTGGCTGCACGGCCACGGAGGGGGCCCTTGGATCGCGGGCCCCCCCGCAATACGGTGGCTGCAGGGGCCTGTGTTACGCCCCTGAGTATTAGTGTCTTTCATAGATTTACATGCAACCCACCCTCCTCCCCGGGAAGCCTTCCCTTATAGATCGGGATTCTTTAATCCCACTTGTGTTTGAAAATCTGAGGGTCTCAGCCTCTGTTGGGAGTGCTCTAGAGGGTGCTAAGAAAGCAAAAGACACAATTGATGGACGGAATGCAGAACAAATCAAAACATTCACCCCCAGTCAAGAGATCTGGGTTAAATCCATCATTCTTTTGCTCACCATGCCACCCCAGCCTCTACCTAGCCATATTCAAATCAGTTTTGACCCTGTGCCTCATGGGAACAGTCCAGCCCGAACTGCCAAGCCAGGTCCTCCCTGGACCGGAAACAATTATCCTAAGACCGGTTTCGGGGTTTCACCCCTCATCAACCAGGATAGCTTGAATCCACTGCACAGTGAGCCCGGGACCCACGTCTGGGCATAACCGGCATACTTAGGACAAGAAAGCAAAAGACACACAATTGATGGACGGAATGCAGAATAAATCAAAGCATTCACCCCCAGTCAAGAGATCTGGGTTAAATCCATCATTCTTTTGCTCACCATGCAGACCCCAATTTAGACCTGGACATATGCAAATCAGTCTTGATGCTGTCATCTTATTTTAAAAAAGGAAATAGGCTATTAAACAGACTTTTCATTGCCAATATAGGCTATTATAGTGATACATATGGCTCTATTATGGTACCGTGGGGCTCCCACTTCGACGACAGGGAATGATTAAAACATGGGAACCTATGATAGATACCAATACTGGTGAACTGCAGTTACAGGCAAATAACTTTTCTTCTACAAGAAAGTGGGTTATTCTGAATGTCTGAGAGAACAGAGGATATCAAGCGACCGATCCTTGAATACAATGCCCTTTAATCAGTTTGATAGAGTTGGGAGGTGTACACTGGAAAGAAGTGAGCTGGGAAGGACGAGCACTGCTCCTTCCAGAATTTTTAGGTTGCTCTAGATGGAGAATAGGACAGGCTCAGTTTATTTGGAGGGTCCAAATCGAATTTACGGTGGTATAGTAGGAAGTCTTCTAATTATTCTTGAAGTACTCGTTTAAGGAGTTTAGCTGGGAAAGGGATGTTTGAGATGTGTTTTTAGCATACAATGAGGGATTCAAAGTCACTTAAGATACCATTTAGTGACCATTGGTAGTGTAAAAAGTTACTTTAAGACAGCATGGAAATGGATCTGTGTGGGAACAATCATTCTGATGCTTACTATCTTTTAGAATCAGTCTTGTAATGAGGTCAAACGTGTGGCTTGGATATATTTTTGTA
Source organism: Triturus cristatus (assembly GCF_964204655.1). NCBI lineage: Eukaryota > Metazoa > Chordata > Amphibia > Caudata > Salamandridae > Triturus > Triturus cristatus. Next base: position 338,108,539 of record NC_140591.1, on the reverse strand, counting down.
TTGTGTGAGATTGAGTGGTTAGGGTGCAGTCAGTTCTGTTGTATTTCATTTGTGGCAATGCCTGAGTGATTGCCATGCCTCTAGATCATTTGGGTTGGTACTTTTGAGAATTTGGATTTTATTTGCTTGTGTATGTTGTTAATTGTGGAGATTAAGAGTTCTGCTAATGAGTGTTCATGAAGGGCTTTTACCATTGGTGTAGTAAAGTAGTGCTTGTAGTTCACCCACCAACCTGTACAGTTCACTTTGTGGGAAGGATGAGGTGACTATTCTGTGGGAGTGGTGAGCTTTTTGGCTAAGTGTATTGCTGCCTTTTAAGACCAGTGGGACTTGACGAGTCTCCAAATTTTATTAGAACACATGGTTGTAAGTTTGAGTTTGCTGAGGTTTCTTCAGACCTATTTGGTGTTTGTGTTTTATTGGATATCTGGAAGCTTCCCAAAGGAGTAAGAGCTCCAACACAATCGAAATCCATTGATTAAAGGACATATCTGTGAGGTGTTTAAAGGCTAAGGTGTGCAGGATCAGCAATACTTGCATGTCTCTACCAGCAAATGCAATGAGAATTGTAGAAGTTTTCATCTTGGATCAGCTTTATTTAGGTTTATGAAAGAAATGCCACTAAACTGCACTTGTCTGCAGGTTGGTCTCTGCCCTTCTTCAAATACAGGTTGGGTTGCTCCCTGGATTTTGAAAGGCAGACTGGCAGCTGCAAACATCTGTAACATTTTCACTAAATCACTGTCCCTAGTGTTTGTGGCTGTTTAAGGGACAGCACCTTTACTGCAATAATTCACACTGTAACAGTTTGTGATGGCACACCCAGTTAAGTTTGGCATGTAGAACAGAGGGGGACAGCGTGCCCTATACATAATACAGTCCTAACTCTGTGACTTGCCTAGTGTTTTGCGTGATGTAGAACCTCATGGTGTGCTTTTGCACAATATAGCACTCTAAAAAGCTAACAACCAACACACTATTTGTGTCCCCTTACAAACTGGTAACAGTGCTCCTATGCCATTTCCTCCTTGTCATTTTCTAGATCACATTTCCCTCAACTTAATGTCTATACAGGGAACCTTGCAGATAACAGATTGCGAAGGTAGCTTGGATGGCCACCAAGAAAAATGGATTCTTATTGCACAAAACGAGCTGAGGTTGCAGCCACACCTGCATGGGTAGAAAGACTCCTTGCACACGTTTTGATTATTTTATCTTCTGTGCCTGTTGGGATTGTGTAAAGCTTGTTTCTACCAAAATACCACCCAGCGGAGGAACCACCTGGAGTAGATGGGCTGGAATATTGTTCAAACAAACTTGTAATAAAAAAGCTCATTCTTTTGGTGGACACCTGTATGATGAAATGCAAGTTTCTTTGGTTATGTGGGGAATATCCCTTTCACATGTATGTCTCCAGGTGTCAGAAATATACTGGAGTGTGTGCTATTAAACTACAACTGCCTACACTGCTACCTTTGGTGGCGTAAAAGGCTAATGAAAATCGCTGTTCCTTTTTGGGAAGTCATTGCTTAAAATAGAAAATGAGATGACCAGTGGGCGTAGATGCTATGCCGTAAAGTAAACCACACCTTTCAAAATGGTCATGCGTAAATTCCATGTTGGTTTCACTCCAGAAAGAGTTTCCAAAGCCATTACACAAATGTCCTGAATCCTAGACCCTCTTCAACCGTATAAATGCAGAATCTTCATTAAATACAATGACTTTGTTCTGATTAAAATACCTCCATTGGAGGGGAGGAGCCCCAGAGATGAAAAATAAAATGGTAACGAAGTTAATTCATTACCATTTTATTTTTCATCAACCCATCCTGACTCAGGAAGGGGCAGGGCTTGCTAAGAGGCAGAATGGGTGACCTGCCTGTGCACTATATTATAGTGCGCATGTCCCTTTGGCCGACCGTCTTGTGACGGCCAATCTGACATGCGCTCTATAAACCTCTCAACCCAGCTTTCTTGGACAGCTGAGTTGAGATCCTGCGCAAGCTTCTACTGTCGTCGGGAGTGCTGAGAGACGCCGCTCCCTTCAATCCTGGCGCTTCTCTCATGCTGGTTAACAACATGAGAGTAGCTCCAGGATTGGTTTGGTATGTAAGGTGGGGCCCTAGATGTGATGTCGGAAAATAAGAGGACCTGAGCAAGGAGGACATGTCTGCGCAAGTAGGTAAGTATCTTTTTATTTACTGTATGTATTTATTTTATTTATGGTTGCCTGCCCATCCAATCGCCGTACTTGCCATCTGCCCCTGCCTCCTTGAGTGACTATTCTCCTACACAGCCACCTTTCACAGAACATGAAACCTAACGGTTTGCATGTGCTTTGGCATAAATGTGTGTGCCTAATTCTGCGGACTAAAAGTTGTGTGTGAGCTAACATGAATGCATGCACATTACCACTTGAGCACAAAGTAAATAAAAATGTTCACTATAACATAAGTATGTGCAGTGGCAATAAACGCGTCCAGTAATGCAAGAATGTGGACCAGAATATGTGCTGTAATAATTTGATATTGTCACTGGTGTTTGAGCACCTACAAAATTACAATAATTATTCTGTGAAGTAATGGATGGGGTGGCAGAAGAGGAAATCAACCACCCAAAGCCTCTAGTGAAAGAGCAGGGGCTGTCCACACACATATTCAATGAGCTAGGTTAAAGGGCAGGGAGGGGCATTCACAGTAGTCCTGAACTTACACAAAAATTACTGATATCATAATCTCTGTGGTGACTGCATTCCTAATTTCTAGGTGAATACTTAAACTATTTGAGTCCTAAGTTTTGATAATTTATTATATTTTTAGGTTTTGCCTGCAAAGCGCTTGCAAAATCTCTTGTAAACAAAAAAAAAACAACTAAAAAGGGCTTAGAGCCTGCCCATCATTTACCATTGTTTGGCTTCTAAGGCACTCATTTTGTTGCTTGTCACTGGTCAGGCATCTTGGTTTCATCTCCTCTTCCTTCCTCTTCCGGTCCGGCTGTTTTTCCGTGGAGTTTGGACGAAGTACAGCATCCTGTCTACAGCCAGTGTCCATCCAATGGCTGCTTGTTTTTGGAGGTACTTAAGTTTCTTGGCTGCACTTTATAGGAGTGCATGTGTATCCCTCCTTCCATTGTCCATAGTGTAGCTAGCTCTCTCTCCCATCTCTCCATTGGTGCTAACTCCATCCCCCACCCACTGCTTTCCTTGCTGCCAGTTGCTCCTTCCACCGTCCATTCCTGTTGTCCACTGTTGCCTGTCCTGTTCTCTGATGCCGTCTCGGCTTTCCCAATCTTTGCTTGTGTGCCCCGTTATCTTATTTTAAAGTGTATTTTCCTATTTAGCACTTTTTGTTTTGAAGTATGACGCTCCCAACCCACCCGCATGCCTTTGTTGATTGCCCTTCCCTCCCACTGCCTTCCTCCTGTCGCTGCTAACCCCCTCCCCACTCCCCCATGCTTTCCCCATTTGGCTCACGCCTTCCTCCTGTTCATCGACTTGCTTTCACCTGAAGTGTTTTTCATGCTAAGGCATTCATCTGCTGCTTCAGTGAGTATATCCTCTTTCGTAATTCTATTTTGTAATTGTGCAGTGCTTTTATTTATTAGCATCCCGTAGTGTCACAGTGCTGTACAGAAAACAAGTGCAGAATAAGCACCCGCTGAGTGCTCTATCCGCTTAAAGTGCATTGGCTTTGGTGCCTGCGGTAGGTGAGGGATTGAGGGCTCTGGTGATACAAGTACTCCTTGGCAGGGCGGAATCCCACTTTCTGGTTTGCTAATGCGACGCTCCAAATAGGCAGAACCTACCACTCCTGTCAGGGGCAGGTGATTTCACACAGTGTAGAACCTGCGCTCACCCTTGGGCAGCTTGGCACTGAGCAGTCACGCTTGACACAAAGGCAATGTGTCAAGCATTGGCACAGCACTCACTTGCGATAAATACACTGAGCGCCACAAAAGAGACTTCACACGGGATGTATGCAAATAACGTTTGTATTCAACACACACAATAATCAACACAACCTAAGCTTCATGTATTGCAGAGCATAAATCACACTTGGAAATATCACTAGCAGTACTAGGCCCAACCATGTTGAAATGACATCAATAATATGCACACTTGGGAAAAATCCTATTCAAAAGCCCCCCGCACCTTTTTGCGGTGCAACATGTTGTCCACCCTAGCAGTTCTCATAATTCAAGATCACACAGTTAGAGGGAGCACCCTGGGTTACAACAATATCAGAAATATGTACATACAACGAATTGGAACACTTTTTAGCAGCACCCTGGGATGAAGCTGCGTGGGTAAAACCAATGTCAGCTGTAGTGTTGTTCTGGCTAGAAATCAACATGCAAAGCAATACCGCCTGCCAGTGTCGTAAATCATAGGCGGTCCGCAGACTGTCCCTCCCACACACACACACTCACTCTGCACTGATACGCGGTGCAACGGATATCAGGTTAGTCCGTACGGAATGCGCTTGCACACATACGCTCGCAGCACCCTTGTGCGGTGCATTGATACCTAGCACACTGCAGACCTGTGGCCCAAGCCTACCTTCACCCTCCAGCTCAACACATCTGTCCTAGGCCCACATATGGAAAATAACCAGCCCTCCCACCGGATACTAGGCAGCACACGGCTGAAGTCCCACTTAGGCAGGGTCCCATGGGAGCAGGTGGGGTAGGTAGCAGGACTAATTAGGAGGCGGTCGGCAAATGATGGCTTGTCAGCCACTCAGGAAGTTCCCCCACAGAATGCAGAGCAGAAGTGGGCTGAGGGCAATAGTCGGCCAATCAAAAGGATCCGACTGGGCCTTCCGGTGAAGCACAGGGGAGGTCACGCAGTCTTTTGACCCACTTCTGATCGTTCTCGGAAGCATTCCTTCAACCCAGTCAGTCTCTCTCACTACCCAAGCCCGAGATGGGCAATACTACCTGGCAACACAATGTCGTCGGGCCGGGGGAGGAGAGGGTAGTTGGTCTGCCGTACTGAGGGCCAAACAGGGAACAATTGCTAAATGGAGAATGAAGAAGGGGAGCCTCTCGGAAGGAGGCACCCAGTCAGGTACACGTTGATCAGAGTGTTACCCAGGCAATCCGGACACAACCTCTGGTGCGCACTGATATGGGGCGCACCAGACCATTCTGGTCCTACACAATGAAGAGATGCAAATTAGGTACCTTCCTGGAAATGAGGCACAACATCTGGTGTGCTTTGATATGGGTTGCACCAGACAATTCCGGTCACACACAACGAAGAGTTGAAAGTCCGTGCGTCCCTGGAAATGTTCAGCAATGTCTCACAAGGTAGAATAAGGCACTACTAGGGTTACGCCACCACCTACGAGGGCCATAACCTGTCAATCAGACACCACACGCAATGAGCATGCAGTCGGCGTATCCCACGAGAGAGAATTGGCACAATCGACCAAGCTGGCCACGCAGGATCCTCAAACCGGTGAATCAGCTCACCACCAGCAAGACGCTTATGCATGCGAAGGTCCCCACCATGCAGTGGCCACTCACCATAGATGCAGGCACGATTTCTGGGGCTCCGCACCAGGCAATCCAGTCTTCAGGCACAAGTCTTAGGTCCATGCTCACACCGCGCTACCAGTTTGGATCCAGTCAATGATGTGGCACATAAGAGGGCACTGCTCTCCGGGTGTCATAAGTAGACGGTGTGGGTCCTTCGTAGGTGATCTTTGATGTCCCTGAGACCTCCAAAAGAACAAGGGGCAAGCCAACAAGCCCTTGGAGAGCACACTTCAGGGTGCCACACAGACCAGCCACTATTCAGAAAGGGCCGTGGTCCCTTTCAATGGCAGTAATCCTCCTACTGTACAACAGACTAGTCTGACTGTGTGCACCACGCAGTTCCAGGTTCTCTGGTTCCACGTCCCCACAAGTGTATTTCTGCCCTGCTGAAGTAGGGCACCAGTTCTTATACTGTAGTGTGCCTTTGAAGTAGGGGGTGGTTCAAAGAGCCTCCCTTTGAACTACAGATATCTCCCCTAAATTTCAGTCCTGTCCACCATGAGGCCATGGAATGCAGATCTTCATCTTTAGTGGGGCCATGATTTGGCTATAGAGACAAAGTGTCAAAGCCTCTCCCTCCAATCTATCCAGCCAGGCCAAAATATGGCAGAGGTCTTTTGTTCTAGTTGCATGCCCAATGTTTTGTAGCTGAGCAATGCCCAGATGTGCTCCCACAGCCTCCAGTGTGGACTGGAGTGCAGCTAAAAAGCACATATAGAGTTTCAGAGCAGAGAAAGGCCCACTTTCTAGGAGAGGCATTTCTAAGCTAGTACCACAGCAGGAAAGGGTTTTTCATTGTGAATACAATGATAGGAAACATGATGAGGCTTCTCTCCTGCAATCCACTATTCCAACTGTTTCTCCATGTTAACCTATGGGAAGAGCAACCCTCAAAGGTTGTGAAATCACACATGGGAATTCCTCACTACCTGGGCAGGGAACATAAGTGTACCTGCCCGGCCATTCACCTACCACTTGCTTCATCCCTAAGACGTACCCTTGGGTGCTCTAGGGGTAGTAAAAGGTCTTCTCAGAATGGCTAGTGATTTAAAAAGGCCAGTCTGAGCAGAAGCACAATTGCGCACACACCGGCCTGCAATGGCAGGATGGACACATGTTTAGAAACATCATAGCTGCAAGTGCGCATACTGGCCTGCATTGGCAGGTTGGACACATGTTTAAGCATATCATTGGTGCAAGTGCACAGACAGCCTGCAATGGCAGGCTAGACACATGTTACAAAAGATTGTAGGTGCAAGTGTGCACACCGCCTGCAATGGCAGACTGGGCACATGTTTAAGCACATCATTGGTGCAACGGCACAGACTGGCCTGCAATAGCAGGCTGCACTCATGTCTAAGCACATCATTGGTGCCAGTGCGCACAACGGCCTGCAATGGCAGGCTGGTGACCTGTTTTACAAATATCAGGTGAGCACCACTTCTTAACGTGGCTAGGAAGGGCACGCACACTTTCATGCCGCTTTTACAGTGGGCGAGTCCCCCAGGCCCTAAGGGCCGTAAAGAGAATCAGCAAAACCCGGGTAGTGTCCCATGGGGAGAGCCGATACCCTAGGTAGGGAAAACCCACAGGGGGTTCTTCCCTACCCGGGCAGTGAACACACAGGTGTCCCTACCCTGCCACTCACCTACCCTGAGCTTCATCTTTTAGGACCTACCCGAGGGCAACTCTAGTGGTGGTGAAAGGCCTCCTAAGGGTGGCTAATAAGTAAGAAAGGCTAACCTGCGCATGATACAGGTTTGACAGGCTATTGCGATGGGTAGCACAATCAGGGCTACGTCCCACTACTAGCCAACGCAGTCCCCACCCTGGGTATGTGGTGTACCTTTTTATAGGGCACTCACAGGTACTGCACCTATACCACTCAAGTAAGCAACCCTTCCTGGCATGTCTAGGAAGGACGCACACACTTTACTGCTGCAGTACAGTGGCCAGAGTCCTATGGTCATGAAAAAAAAAGAGTTGCCAATAACCAGGAGGAAAAAAAGAAAAAACGTTTAGGGAAATCCCCCTAAGAAAGGCAATGTCCAACAGCACGCTACTCCGTAACCAATGTGCCCAGAAATCTCATTTTCACCGACACACCACGCTCGAAGCACTATGCATGTGCACCAAGCTTTCCACACTTTCTGTATCCCCAACTTCTTCCCACTGCCTGTCCTGAGCCACTGAGAGATATTGACTAGGGTGAGAGAGCAGCTTTGACAAATGTGTGACTACAAGCGCTCCTCCCCTCCCGTGATAATAGCTCATGGGACTATAGTGTGGTAATAATAGTATTAACTTAAGAGACTATAGCAACTGGGTACAGTATTAAGTGCATGTTATGAATGTGCACTGTATTCTGCAAGATTGATTAGGCAGACCACATTGTTGTTTTCTGTTTATAGAGTGGTGTAGGGATCATTCTCTTGGTCCTGATGAGAAGCCAGGGGGATGGCTTGAAACATGTAGACTAAGGAGGTAGTAGCCCATTAATGCATACATCCGCCACTCCCCATTTTTAACAATACCAGCTGGAGGGAGTATTAAATTCTAGTTTCCACACAGCCAGGTATTTTTGAATCCCACTTTATTCACTCTGACCCCTCTACTCTCACATCACACATAGTATTATTTCACTTCTAAGTGCTCCCACGTCTCCGTCGGTTGTACCACGCCCGTCCCGCAGCTGGCGGGAAGAACCCGATGATGAAGCATGCCACCACGGGACCTTTTGGTGGGTGAGGGTTATTTTAACAAAACATTGTGTTTCCATATACATCTTTAGGGGACACACAGTTCTTGACAGTGTTGAACTGACCTAGGAAGGATACTACTATTCTGTTTACTAGGGTGGATTCTTTTTGGTTTTTCATGATACACAGAGGAGGGTGAGCCCACCATTGTTTCAACCTCTTCACTCCCTCTCTTGTTTAAAAATACAGGTGTCTGAAGCTTCACACACTCTGTGACCCCCACTTCCATAGCATTGTCATGGACACCTCACCCACTACACTGTCTGATTGTCTACGCCCCTCAGGCTCCTTTGTGCCCCCAACACCTTACACTGCCTGTCATTGTTGAGTATCCCTTCATGTGCCCTGACCCAATCTCCCAGTACTGTCCCACTCTCTTTCTGTGCCCCAAAAACCTCAGGTCTGTCCATGAACCCTACCTCCCCATGTGATCCATCTGTCTGACCTACTCACTTTATGGGCCCCACACTACTACATGTGTGCTAACCAACTCACTCAGTTTAGCCACATGCTCCCCACAATGTCTACAATGTGAGTTAAGCTGCTCATACTATTGATGTGCCCAAAGATCGTCAAATTGCCGCTCCCCCTTAACTCCTCTAACCATCCCATCTGCCACAAAAAAACATTTTCGAAACAACATTGACTAAGCCAATAGACTTCACATAGGCCAAATCTATTGACTTTGCCAATGCATGTTTATTTCTTCCACTGATATATATTTATTAGGAAGCTTAATGTTTTACCTCCTATGTGAAATCACATCATGTTGAAAAAATAAGTTACTATCTAGCCAGAAATCTACACACCTTAATATATATTTATTTAACCATCCTTATAATGTATCACATCTCTTATGAGTCCTTAGGCCTGTGAAAGAAAAGTCAAGCCTGTTATTATTAAACCCCATTAAGGGGTGTGGGTACAGAGCCAACTGGACTGAGAGGTTTTTGTCCTACTGTTGAGTTCTTAACTGGTTCCTTCTTCCTTTTTCTGGGCCCTCTGATGTGCTCCCTTGGTTGAAAGAGCCCGCAAACAAACATAATTACAAATAAAAGAGGAAATTACAAAGAAGTGGAGAGCTACACTACATCCTATTTTGTAGATAGGACAGATTGGAATTTGTGGTTTTTCATTCTTTGCCTAATGTGTAGTGTTATTAGGATGGCATCTATACCACTTCCTAATGGGCAACCTGGACCTCCCTTGTGTTTTGTGAAATTGTGCATATGTTTAATAAGTATGAGAAGCATTTACCAGTGTGCCATGCATTAAAGAAAGGAGGCGGTGATGGCAGCAGCCTAGCAAGCCTATCACACGTCTGTACCCAGGAGGCAACATGGACCAGTGTTTTGTATTTCCCACTGTAAATTTGTAACTTTTTAGCCACTGTTTTAACAATTAAAGCAATATATTGTGAGTTCCCAGCATTGTGCTGTTACAAAAATGTGCTAATCCTTGATGTTTGCCATAGGTCCTAAACAATACATATAAAGTAACACTGTTACTAATGTATCTCTATAGTAAACATTTGTATACCTGACATGGGAAACATAATCCTAATTACCAGTGTTGTGCTCCATACATGCACAATTCTCATGCAACATCCTCAGTTCCATTATAGGAACCAAGCATAACCATTCTTGCTTTTTTCAGTCCTGTATTACCAGCAGGGAAACCTGTGTCCTCAGGAATTGTGCAGAAACGAACATCATCCTGCAGGGAGCCATTCATAAGAATATTCACTTGACGTGAATCTGAATTCCATAAACTCACATTTGCTTCAAAGTCAAGTACTGTTTACAGCTGACGTAAGGTATGTACGACTGTGCATTTCTTATTACAGCAGACAGCTATTGTACAGATGTAGGCCGTGGCGGAGGAGCGTTGCCCCACTGCTCAAAAGGGAATGAAATTATAATAACGTATTGTTATTATCATTTTAGTTTTCCTAGTGAGTCAGTGGCTCTCGGGTAGGGCTGGCCAGAGCAGGGGCCAGAGCTGGCCAAACAGTCATGCACACTTTGCATCTTCCCCACCAGGCTGTAAGGCACAGCCTGGTAAAGAACATGCAAAGCTTCCGATTCCCCATCTGAGTGCAGTTCCACAGTGCTCATACCAATCACAACGCTGCATTGCAGCTTTGTGATTGGCTCAGGGGAGCCTGGGTGTTTCCTGCTGCCGACTGGAGACAGGAAGAAGAAGACAGAGGAGAGGTGGCAGCCGGCCGTTTTCAGGTAAGTCTTTTTTTTTATTTTCTTTTTTCGTCATCCCCCACTCCTCCCACCCTCACCATTCGGGTCAAGTAGTGGCTGCTACTGGATGTAGGTTGACTGTTAGGCTGTGCATACAGTGTTAGGTATTTCTCCATTAATCGTCTGTCTAATATCGCTGGGGGCCTATTTGTCATTACAATAATCATTCTCCATATATTCAGCACTAGCATCGTGTTAAACCTGTAAACCTTAGTATGATCTTCCCCCAAACCTTTTGATTTGCTTCTCCAATTTTTGCTGATTTGGTTTTTGTTGACCGTAGGACTCTGTGCTCACTACTTTAAACATGATGAAATTGGCACATTTAATTTAATTGTAAGTCCCTAGTAAAGTGGTGCTACATGTATCTCAAGGCCTGCAAATTAAATGCTAACAGTGGGCCTCTAGCACTCATTGTGCCACCCACTAGGTAACCCTTTAAGCAGGTATCAGGCCTGGCATTGTAGCCTATGTGTGAAGTTCTAAATTGCCACTTTGACCTGGCAAAATGAACCCTTTAACAAGAATGTGTGGTGCGTCGTCACACCACAGGTTCGAGACGCACAGCCATGCAAGTAATTGCAAAGATCAACAGACAGGAATTTAATATTTCATCCCATTAATCCATATTTAATCCATGTTTTCATTATTTCTCATGATTTGATTGTGCACAAATCGAAACAGCATACTACCAAACTTTAAATGCTCAAGAAGTGCCAATCCAGGCATTTTTCATCGGCATATAAGAATACGCTGTTCATCCCAGGTACCCATAGACATATCTTTTCAATAATATTCTTGTTATTACATATTTGTGCTATGAGCATAATCAAGTCTGCACACAAATATTTGCCCTTGAGTACTCTTAAAACATTGTTTACATTGAGGAAATTGGTGTGCATTCCATCACTTTTTCTGACAAAATAAACCCTTTGCAAGGCCTAAACATTCCTTTATAATACATATAAGTCACCCCTAGAGTAGGTCCTAAGCAGCTTATAGGATAGGGTGCAGTAAAGTTGTACATGTACATTCAACTTTTATATGTCCTGGAAGTGAATAACTATTAGATTCGTTTTTCACTATTACAAGGCCTGCCCCTCCCACAGGATACCATTTGGTTACCTTATTACATTTAATAAGTGATAACTTTCAATTGGGAGCAGGTCTCTAAAGAATTGTAATTTAAATCCGTCTTAAAACCCAATGTTACCATAAGGGCACAATTCTGAAAAGGCCACTTAAAGAAAGTTGGCATTTTCTTGTCCCAACTGTTGGTTGCCTGCGGCCTGTATCCGGGGTCACATAACTAAGTGTAGCTGGCATTTGGTCTTTGTGTATTGCTCCCGACAGTGAGTCAAAAGGGCAATAGGTGTTGGGAGGATGGTCCATCTCTCACTTGATAGGGGGGAGGAGTTGTCACCTACCCGACATACACATCACAAAGGCAGCACACTCACAAAGAGTTTCATGCTAGCCTGATGTGCTCCCAGACAAGCTGGGGCTGGGGCAGGGAGGCAGGAGAATCCAAATACCTTTGGGGATGGAAACCTCCAGAACCTTCTCCTACTTCAAAGCCGGCATCTAGTATGAATAGTGGACACTCAGACCGAGCTCTTTAGTGCACCTCTGGACCTTTGGAAGTCTCAAAAGGACTACTGTGCTTCTCTGCTGCAAGAAGGACTACTACCCTGCAGCCCTGCCACTCTGCTGTCCTGCTGCCTGATGATTGAAAAGGACTGGACCTGCATCTTAAACCCAGGCCCACCAGAGTGACTCCAAGGGCTAGTTGGCTGGCCTCCTGATCAGAGTTTCAGGGATAGAAAAGGCTCCAACCACCTTGAAGCCAGCCCCTGGAATCTGCCTGCTGCAAGTCTTGCCACCCAAGTGGTGTCACCCCATTCTTGTACCTTTTGAAGTGGGCCTGAAGGTGCACTGCCTGCCCGGCTGCGGCCTCTCTGACAGAACCGATGGAGTATGATGCATCCCCTTGCAGCTGTGCATAGGAACTGATAGTGCACAATGCATCCCTTACACAGGACCGTACATTGCAGCTCATCCCCGATGCAGGACTTCGCATCGCAAGCATTTGTCAGCGACATCCCCGACAATGACAGAGGACCTCGCATCGCAAGCCAAGTCGACACCTTCATCGGATCCGCCACTGCACAACGCATTTCCGGCTTGGGACCTTGCACTGCAGCTGTAGCTTCTTGGAAAAACTGTGCTATGTGACGCATTATCCCGCAGTGCTCCACAACCAGGATTTAAAGTACTTTGTTCTGCTGGCCTAACTTGGTCCCTGCATCCGGCCCACACTCCATTGTGGTCAACCTGAACTTGTGACTTTGTCCTGGTCCTGCATGGTGGTGGTGGTGTGTTTTTACTTTATTGCTGTTTAGAGTTCTGCATAAATACTTTACACATTGCCTTTAAGTTAAGCCTCACTGCATTATGCTAACCTACGTGAGGGGTCAGCACAGGTTAATTTGGGGTTTACTTGTGTTTCACCATGACACGAATTGTGGTTGCTGGTTGACTAGAGTTTCACCCCCCTCAACTAGTAACCCAACTTCCTACACATAGTATATGATAAGAAACTTAGATACAATATTGTATGCGAGTATGGACTTTGAGGATCAAGCTTATGGGGCATCTATAGATGCCCTGTATTGGTTTCTAGCACGTCAGTTGTATGTCTTCCTTTAGTGTATACCTCTAATATAGCTCACGTGAGCCCCCGTACATTCTCTTTGAATTTTTTTTTCCAGCCTTAAGTTGCAGAGGCTTCTAAAGTTCATAGTGGCACCGGATAACTTAAGGGAGGGCAAGTGGTATTCCTGGTTGCTGTAGTTGAATTACTCTAGATGTAGTAGGAGCAAGTTTGAACTTCATCCTGGCGTTTAATGGGAGCCAATGAAGAATCCTGAGAACAGGGGTTAAAGAGGGTACTGGAACTTGCACCAAGATTGAGACCCTATAATCAATTATGGGAAACTCTAGGGTTAAAAAAAGATGATATAATTAATAGGGTTTCTGTTGGACTTGGCCCTTTTGGCAGGGCTATCCCCAAACTTTTTCTTCTTCCTCCTCTTTTTTCCTGACCTGTTGTTGTTGGTTTTAGGACTCTAGGCACTTTACCACTGCGAATCAGTGATAAAGTGCATATGCTCTCTGTGTAAATTGTGGACATGTTTGGTGATCCATGATTGGTATATTTGACTTACTGGTCAGTCCCTAGTAAAGTGCGCTCAGTGTGCCAGGGCTGGTAAATCAAATACTACTAGTGGGCCTGCAGCCACTTGCCAGGCTCAAACCGTCCCTTTCTTACATGTTAGTCACCCCTAAGGTAGGCCCAAGGTGCCCCCCCAGGCAGGGTGCAGTGTATATGAAAGGTAGGACATGTACCGATGTGTGTAACATGTCCTGATAATGAAATACTGCCAATTTAGTTTTTAACCCCTTCCATGCTGCGCAAATTCCGCCGCTGTGCTGACGGTTTCTTGCGCGGGCGTGGTCATGACGGAACGGTTCCGTCATGAGCACAGCTCAACCGTGGCTCATGACGGAACCGTTCCGTCATGAGCACCGAAGGGGTTAACTATTGAAAGGGTATCTTGCCCCATAGGACAGAATGGGGAATGCTTTGTAACATTTTACAAGCATTCCTTGGGATAAGATAGAAAAATAAAGTTTAGGCTCGCTGAACTCAGAATTTATTAAGACATATTTTACTAAAGATGTTTTTTAAATTGTGTGTTTGAAAATGCCACTTTTAGAAAGAAGGCATTTTCTTTTTTAACTATTCTGTGTGCCTCTGCCGGTTTGTGTATTGACTGTCTGGTTTTGGAGTGACAGGGGCTGGGGAGGTGCATTCTCTCAGACAGCCACCGGGGGGTGGGTGGGTTGATGTGTGTCCTGCCTTTCCTGAATGAGTCAGGGCTGGGCTGAATAGACCTGGGCTGCATTCAGAGTAGCGGGAGGAGTTCCCTCTAGCACCTAATTAGGCCCGGTCTGCATTAACTGGCACATGCATCAATATAAGCTGTTGCGATTCCTTAATTGCGATTTTTAAGGAATCGCAATTAAGGAATCGCAAAAGCCTATGCATGTAGAAATCGCTTGAAAAACAGCGATTTCTAAAGATTCCTTAATTGCGACTCACAACTTGCGAGTCGCAATTAAGGAATACCTCCCCATTCATTCCTTTGGGCCAAGAGGCCCATAGGAATCAATGGGAAGACATTCTCAATTTGCGATTCTCAATTAGAGAATCGCAAATTGAGAATGCAATTTTAAGGGTGCAAGGGTGTCAAGACGACACCCCGTTGCACCCCTGAAATCGATCTGTGCACAAATATTGCGCACACACATGTCCAAAGGACATGTGTGTGTGTAACCTACGACTTTGAAAAATGCACTTTAGTGCATTTTTCAAAGTTTTCGCTATTTACCATGTAGTATGATTCCACGGTAAATAGCGGGCCCAAATAGCGAAATCGCTATTTTTAAAGGCATCTTGCATTGCAGTTAAGGAATCGCAATTTGCGATTTCTTAAATGCAATCGCAATTTAAGAAATCACAAAAATTTGCGAATTCTTAAATTGCGAGTGGCAAGTTGTTTCATGCATCGCAAAAGCTATTTTTGCGATCGCAAACGGCCGATTTTTGCGAATCGCTCCGTTTGTGATCGCAAAAAGCTTTGATGCATGTGCCTGTTAGAGTGGTGGGACGAGATTTCCCATGCACCTGAATAGGGTTTATCTGCCTTACACAATGCCGTCTCCACCTCTTGCCAGGCAGCTGCACAAGAGAGGACAGAACTGGTTTGGACTGGGCTCGGAGACCCTTGCACAAAGAGAACAAATACATTTTGGGGTATAAGTATTAGACCTAAAACCCCTCCACTTTAGACTACTTCTGGATTCAAGAGGAATCTTTGCCAAGGAGAAGAGCTGGAGGAACTGAGAAGTACTGCCCTTGCTGCGTGTCTGGGGTTGGCCTGCAGTTGCTGTTTCTGCGAAGGAAAGGAAGACTTTGCTGTGTGCTGTGTCCCCTGCTTGAGGAAAGTCTCCAAGTGCTTGAGTAGAGCTTGCCTCCTGTTTTGAAGTCTCAGGAACACAAAGACTTCACCCCCAGCTCCCCTGAACTTCCTTGCTGGGAATTCTGACCTGCCAAGAAGTGCCTGTGATTGTATGGGGCCTCTGGAGGTCGTTTCTACTGCTGGGAGCTGGAAAGCAACGCAACATGAAAATCTGTGTATCGTTCTTCTTGCGACAGTTTTCTGATGCAATGCCGTGGTGCAAGAAGAATCTCCACACATCGCCACTCCAGAAACTGATGCAGTGCCTGTCAGTCACCGCTACAAGAATCAACACATTGAGGGATCGCGGCTAAAGAAATCGACGCAGCGCCACTCGACGCTGCCGCATCGTTCGCTGACACATCCTGGATTTCCACGCATTGTCCCTGTTTCGGCAAGTTTTCCCCAACGCATCACCCGAGGATCAGAGTCATCACAAAATTGACGCATCACTTCCCCCTACAGAGCGGACCCGATGCATCGCTCCCCTGTGCACAGTGGAACTGTCGCTTCGCATCCACGAGGATCTCAGGAACTGACGCATCTCTTTGGTTTTTGATGCTTCCCATCATGCGGCTGTTTGGCTTGGTGAATTTTGTCGCAACCACAGGTACTTTGATAGAAATCACGCATTCATAGTTTTCTAGGGACTCAGTTGCTAAAACCCTTTGAAAGTCAATTTTCGTAATACTTGTATGTTGGATTTTTGTCGATTTGGTCCTGTTAAGTTTAGATAAAGATGCTTTATTGTTCTAAAGCGGTGTGGTGTACATTTGCGGTGTTATCACAGTGTTACTGTGAGTGTTGGTACAAATACTTTTCACATTGCCTTTGGGCTAAGCTTGTCTGCTCGTGCCAAGCTACCAAGGTTGTGAGCAGGGGTTATCTAAAGTGTGTATTCCCCTTACCCTGACTAGAAGCAAGGGTCCCTATTTGGACAAAGGTACCTACCTCTGCCAACTAGAGACCCCCCGTTTCTAACAGTTTCCATTTGGAGCATGGATCTCCTAGAGCAGACCGATTCTGGTTTCAAAACCTGGCATCAAATTCTGGCTTCGAATGAGAGCTAATGAATGTTGAAAATGTCCCTTTCTGCAGAGTTATCCCCAAACCTTTTGCCTTCCTCCTCTCCTTTTTTCTGAATTTGTTTGTTGGCATTTTACCACTGCTAACCAGTATTAAAGTGCTTCTGCTCACTGCTTAAAACACAATACTAATGGCTCATACGCAATTGGCATATTTAATTTACTTATACATCCCTAGTAAAGTGCACTCCATGTGCCAAGGGACTGTAAATTAAATGCTACTAGTGCGTCTGCAGCACTGATGGTGCCACCCACTTAAGTAGCTTTTTAAACATCTCAGGCCTGCCATTGCAGAGAATGCGTGTACAGTTTAAATTGGCATTTTGACCTGGCAAACGAAACCTTTTGCCAGTCCCAAACCTTCCTTTTTAATACGTGTCACTCCTAGGGTAGTCCCTGGACAGCACAGAGGACAGGGTGCAATGTATTTAAAAAGCAGGACATGTACATTTAAGTTTTACATGCCCTGGTTGTGAAAAACTCTTAGATTCGTTTTTCACTACTGCAAGGCCTATATCTCTCATAGGATAACATTGGGATTGCCTTAATACATCTTATACGTGTAACTTCCAAATAGGAATATATAATTAGTTCAAGTTTGGTGTCTCTGGAATCCTCATTTAAAATGCTGACTTCCGGTGAAGTCAGATTTTAAATTATAATTCTGAAAATGCCACTTTTAGACTTTTGCTCCTTTTGCATTTGTCGCCCTAAGTGGGAAAGGTATGCCCAGACGTGGGTCCCATACTCACTGCACCACTGGATTCAAGCTAGCTTGGCTGATGAGGGGTGATACCTAGAAACTGGTCCCAGGATGCTTGTTTCCGGTCTAGGGAGGACCTGGCTTGGTAGTTCGGGCTGGACTGTTCCCATGAAAAACAGGGTCAAGACTGATTTCCATATGGCTGGGTCCAACCTGGGGTGGCATTGTGAGCAAAAGAACGATGGATTAAACCCAGATCTTTGTGACTGGGAGTGGATGTTTGCATTGTTCAGCATTCCGTCCATCATTTGTTCCTTTTGCACTTTTAGAAAGTTGGCATTTTCTTGCCTTAGCCATTTGGTGCCTGCAGCATATCTCTGATCGTCTGACTGGGTGTAATTAGCAGTTGGGCTGTGTGCATTCCTTCTAGACAGCTACACACAATGGGAGCTAAGGTGTGCCTCAAAGGCCATCACTGGCAGGATGGGCGGGAGGAGCTGGGCACAGCCTCACTTACATCTGAATAGGCTGTGTCTTGGCCAGGGAAGGTGAGGCAGATGTTAAAGCGCAATTTTGCTTTTTCATTTGTAGGGGTGCATTATAATCATGGGTAGATCGTGCCCACATTTAAAACTTTATTGTGCTATCATTGGGTCATTAGATTGTGTATTGTAATAACGTGAAAAGTGAAGTGTTAGGTATATTTCAGTATAACGTGAAGAAATCAACGAGGCAATTATATGTAGCTAGATGAAAACCCTTAAATGTGTAGGATTTATATATGTAGTTAACGAAAAATTTGAAATTAATGTGCTTGCATAATGTGTTAACTTGACCATGTTCAGTAATAACGTTCATTTTTATGTGTGCTCTCTACTGAAGAAGACCAACTATCCTGAAACACGGGTCTAAAGATACACAGCACTGGCTGCATCAACAAGGGTGAAAACTAAAGCCTGACACCAAATTAAGTGTTATCATGCACTGCATTTACTATGACGAAACGGGGCAAACTGTCCCCACCCTCCTTCTGCTTGCATAATGTGTTGACCTGACATTATGTGCCATTTCTTATGTTGGCCGATTTCTGAAGGCCTGAATTGTGTTTCTCCCTCAAAGCTCTCGTATTAGACTCGGTACTGAAATTTCATGTGCATATGGAATTTGTTCTTTTTCACGTTTCTGTTGCAGGTGGAGAAATTCATCCTCGTTAGTTAGAATAATGTCTGTTTTAGGAGTTATGTGTAACATACAACAATGTCTCAGAGGGTATTATTCGTGAGGCAATTTCTAAGGGAGCACAATTAATTGCTGCAAGCATGAAAGGGAGACAATAATTTGCAGAAACATGGAGAGACATTTGTATATATTTCATCATATATTTAAAGACAACGCACTGTGTTACATTGAATGGTATATAACCTATGTAATATTGTGCACAAGTGCTCGTAAAATGGTGAACGGCGCAAGTGACACGAGAGGAAAGTATGTACAGCGGACAAGGGGTGCAAACATAACAATTTATATATACAAGGTGTATTCGTAGTACTGAATTTTGTCAAAGGTGGACAGACCCAATGTAGTGTGGTACGATCAAAATGAAGCAGTGTTTGGGAACCCACAAGGTGGGTTAAAAGGCCCCTCACACACCAACCTGGTTGGTGTCATGCTTCATCATTGGGGCCCCAACCGGGTGGCCGAATGCCCCCCGGTTGTGCTGCAACGCCTGACTACAGCGGAGCTGGTGTGGTGGAAGAATGTGATGTGGTGATGATTAAAAACATATATCTCTGAGAATCCTTGCCATTAGACGATTTATTATTGGCGGCTAAGGATATAGACTAAAAAGATATGTGATGCAACTAATGAAGAAATAATTATCTGCTAGTTGGCTGTGTTGTGGGTCTACATGTTTCAGCTCACGTATAAAAATAATAAGGAGCTTTCGTCAGGACCAGTGTATAGTGAGTGGCAAAAAGTGAAGTGCCACGTGGTGAAAAAATATTTAAAAAGGTTATTTACCTACACACTCGCTAAGGTGTGTGGACACAGTGTCGACAAAATTGCAGACACTGCGGCGCAAACCTGTGGAAGAAAACAAGACAGCACAAAAAACACATATGAGAATTACATTTGGTGCCCTGGAATGTAGGCAACAATCAAATATAGTTTTAAATAGATATTAGAGTGCTGTGATTAATCAAACCTGTCTTCAGAGAACGTACCGTTGGTGACACACACACTATTGGGGTGTATCATGCTGCTAAGCGAAAAGGCGGAGGCAAGACCATTAGAGATGCTAGGTAAGACGCGAAGCGCTCTGTGAACTAGGGGTGCCAGGTGGTAAATAACACGGCAATACTCCAATGAGCAAATGGTGAAATGTACACGAATAGCGACAGGTGATTATACCGGCAATGGTCGTGAGACCTCATCACGAGGTGTGTACATAGTGAGAGGCCCACTGTGCGCTAGTGAGACAAGGCTAAATGGAGCCCGTAAGCGCTAGAGGTATGGGGTGGGCACACTCTAAAGAAGAGGAACACAATGCGCAAAACAGGGGAGGGGAAAAGGATAATTACACTATGGCTGAGTGAGAGCGCTGAGCGGGAGGCGGGAGGGGGGCGCTCCTTACAACAATTCTGTGGACAAAAGAAATAAGTTAAAAAGCGAGGTAGGAATGGAAGTAATGGTATCCAGGGTGAGCGAGTAAGAGACACCTTACTTGATTGTGAAGCTACCATCGCCTGGCACCTACTGTGGTCTCCCGAAGTCCCGGATGCTGAGGGACCCAAGGGAAAATGAGATCAAATAGGGAAGTACTCCATTGTGTACGTGCGTGTTTGCTGGTAAACTCGGGCGGGGCCGAGTGGACCACGCATGCGTGTAGGGGTAGCGCGTGGCTGGTGCGCATGCGCGAATGATACCCGGGGGTTAGGAGCAAGATCGCCTGCTCAAGGGAGCGATGTGAGTTCTGCGCGCATGCGTAGGAGAAGAAAGCCTTGGTGGGTGTTAAACTGAACCCGTGCATGCGCGGAGGCTGGGGATAATTCGAACACATTGGTTGAACGGAAATTGCACCAGAAACTGGTGCCCACTAGGTGGTTTAAGCCTGTACTTGAGAACGTCAGGAAAAATTCAAAATAATGAATGAGATGGGGGTGCTAAATGAAATAAAAGCTGGTATTGTGGAAAAGCCACAGAAGTGTACATAAACATCTGAGACCAGTTGAGTAGTTGAAGCCAAGGCCTGCACTGTGGTGGAAATATCAGATGGCAAGATAGGCTGGTACTGAATTGGGAGATGTACCTGGCAAGGTTGAGGGTAAAGAATGGATTGAGCATAAACCTGTGGTTCCAGGTCAGAATGTTTGAGCCTATTAAGAAGATACTGTCAGGACTTTCTCAAGCAGTTCCAGGGGATATTATCGTTCAAACCAATGATGTGGCTCGAAAGGCGATATATCCATCTTTGTTCCTGTTCCAGGAGGCGGGTCTGAATGTTGGGAAGGTTGTGGTCTAGGGCTTCGATTATGACCCATCTCATATCGTTGGTCGTGTGGCCTTTTTCCAAGAAATGATTGGTCATTTTTGTAGTGTTTTTCTTGCAGCGTATTGTGCTGCGGTGCTCAAAAATGCGGGTTTTGACTTTGCGGGTGGTCATACCAATGTAGGTCAGATTGCACGGACATATGATCCGGTATACAACATTCTCTGTGTTACAATTGGTATGTTTGCGTAACTCCCATGTCCTTCCAGGTTCCAGGTTCAGGTATTTGGTTGTCTCCGTGATATGGCATACGCTGCAATTACCGCAAGGGTAGTGCCCTTTGATGTTGGGGAGGCCCCAGGCGTTGAGCACCGTGTTGGAAGGTCTGGCGGGGACACCCGGTCTGGTAGATACTATGGTGTCCTTGATGGATCTAGCTCTTTTGGTTGAGAGGAGGGGAGGTTCCCATTTCAGGTGGCCTGTGTTGAGGATCTTCCAGTTCTTTTTAATGATCTGGGAAACTTTGTTGGTCACCGTGTTGTAAGTGGTAACACATGTGAGTGGTGGAGGGGTGGGTTCTTTGGGGTAGGTTTCCAGTAGACCTTCACGGTTTTGATCTCTGGCCCTCTTACTGGCGGTCTTAGTTATGTGTTTCGGGTAGCCGCGTTGATGCAGCTTATGGCAAAGGTCTTGGGCTTGTATTTTATAGTCTCTAGGGTCACTGCAGTTTCTGCGAAGTCGCAGAAATTGACCATACGGGAGGTTTTCACAGAGGGCTCGGGGGTGAAAACTGGAAAAGTGCAGGAGGGAGTTGCGGGCAGTGGGTTTGAAATGTGTTTTACTCATGAGTCCTCCTGAAACTGCTTGGATGTCAAGATCTAGAAAGGTGGTTTGGTGTCTGTCAGAACTATGTGTGAAACGTAAGTTTGGGTCACACGTGTTTAGCCAGTCACAGAAGGTGGTGAGTGATTCGCTCGATCCTTCCCAGATGAGGAGGATATCATCAATATAGCGCTTGTAGAACTTGATTTGTGGGATACGTGGCTGGTTATTACTGAGCAGATGTTTGGTCTCGAAGTTGAAGACGTACAGGCCCGCTATGCTGGGAGCGAAAACACTCCCCATTGATGTACCATACTTCTGTAGA
The DNA here is from genome assembly GCF_964204655.1 of Triturus cristatus. NCBI lineage: Eukaryota > Metazoa > Chordata > Amphibia > Caudata > Salamandridae > Triturus > Triturus cristatus. The sequence goes on along the minus strand of NC_140591.1, from coordinate 338,086,475 downwards.
TAAAGCTTGCCCTCATATTCGAAGTAATTCTGTTTGAGTGCGAGGGTGGCGCACTTCAGTACGAATGAGGGAGGCGTGTGGTATTGCCAATCAGCCTCATTGAGGGCTTCTTCTAATACTCGTAGGGTGTCATCTTGTGGGAGGCTGGTGTACAGACTTTCCACGTCCAGTGATACCAGAAAGGAGCTGTTAGGGTCGTAGTGTATGTTAGCTAGGAGTCCTAGAAGATCTTTGGTATCTTTGAGATACGTGCTGGTAGACTGGACCAGGGGTTGTAAGAAGTGGTCGCAGAAACGTGAACGGGGTTCCAACAGGGACCCGATGCCTGAAACGATCGGGCGACCAGGGGGAGGGATCTTATTCTTATGAATTTTAGGAACAGTATAAAAGTATGGTATTTTCCCTTTTGTAGTGGTGAGGAATTTGGCCTCGCTTTTTTAAATCTGCCCATTCAGTTCCGCTTCTCCCACTAGGGTTTGGATGTTCGTTTTAAGTGAGATGCTGGGGTCATGTGTGAGCAGTTCATAGTTCTTAGTGTCATTGAGTAGACGCTGACATTCTTGGTGATAGTCCTCTTTGTTGAGGATTACCGTGCCTCCCCCTTTGTCGGCTGGTTTGATGATTATATCAGGGTTGTTCTTCAATGATTGTAGGGCAAGCCGTTCTTGTCTGCTAGTGTTTTGGAATGTATGGGGTTCTTTGAGAGCTTCGATTTCCTTGAACACTGCTTGCTCGTAGACCAAGATTTCTGGTGGAATGGAGCTGGGGGGGGGCATGAAGGTAGATTTTACCCGTAGGGTGGTGTCCCCCTGATCACTAGGGTCAGGGAGAGTTGGAGTGTTCTCAAAGAATGCCTTCAGTTTTAGTTTGCGAAAGAATTCAGCTAATTCGCAATGTAGTTTGAATTTATCAAGTTTGGTCGTGGGGGCATAGCCAAGGCCTTTCTCAAGGATGGCTTCCTCTATGGGTGATAGAATGTATTGAGAGAGGTTGGTAATGAGACTTAGCGTGTGCTCGGGCCTGGTTGTTGGTCTCTGGTTTGGGGGCACCACCCTACGGGTAAAATCTACCTTGCCCTACAATCATTGAAGAACAACCCTGATATAATCATCAAACCAGCCGACAAAGGGGGAGGCACGGTAATCCTCAACAAAGAGGACTATCACCAAGAATGTCAGCGTCTACTCAATGACACTAAGAACTATGAACTGCTCACACATGACCCCAGCATCTCACTTAAAACGAACATCCAAACCCTAGTGTGAGAAGCGGAACTGAATGGGCAGATTTCAAAAAGCGAGGCCAAATTCCTCACCACTACAAAAGGGAAAATACCATACTTTTATACTGTTCCTAAAATTCATAAGAATAAGATCCCTCCCCCTGGTCGCCCGATCGTTTCAGGCATCGGGTCCCTGTTGGAACCCCTTTCACGTTTCTGCGACCACTTCTTACAACCCCTGGTCCAGTCTACCAGCACGTATCTCAAAGATACCAAAGATCTTCTAGGACTCCTAGCTAACATACACTACGACCCTAACAGCTCCTTTCTGGTATCACTGGACGTGGAAAGTCTGTACACCAGCCTCCCACAAGATGACACCCTACGAGTATTAGAAGAAGCCCTCAATGAGGCTGATTGGCAATACCACACGCCTCCCTCATTCGTACTGAAGTGCGCCACCCTCGCACTCAAACAGAATTACTTCGAATATGAGGGCAAGCTTTATCTACAGAAGTATGGTACATCAATGGGGAGTGTTTTCGCTCCCAGCATAGCGGGCCTGTACGTCTTCAACTTCGAGACCAAACATCTGCTCAGTAATAACCAGCCACGTATCCCACAAATCAAGTTCTACAAGCGCTATATTGATGATATCCTCCTCATCTGGGAAGGATCGAGCGAATCACTCACCACCTTCTGTGACTGGCTAAACACGTGTGACCCAAACTTACGTTTCACACATAGTTCTGACAGACACCAAACCACCTTTCTAGATCTTGACATCCAAGCAGTTTCAGGAGGACTCATGAGTAAAACACATTTCAAACCACTGCCCGCAACTCCCTCCTGCACTTTTCCAGTTTTCACCCCCGAGCCCTCCGTGAAAACCTCCCGTATGGTCAATTTCTGCGACTTCGCAGAAACTGCAGTGACCCTAGAGACTATAAAATACAAGCCCAAGACCTTTGCCATAAGCTGCATCAACGCGGCTACCCGAAACACATAACTAAGACCGCCAGTAAGAGGGCCAGAAATCAAAACCGTGAAGGTCTACTGGAAACCTACCCCAAAGAACCCACCCCTCCACCACTCACATGTGTTACCACTTACAACACGGTGACCAACAAAGTTTCCCAGATCATTAAAAAGAACTGGAAGATCCTCAACACAGGCCACCTGAAATGGGAACCTCCCCTCCTCTCAACCAAAAGAGCTAGATCCATCAAGGACACCATAGTATCTACCAGACCGGGTGTCCCCGCCAGACCTTCCAACACGGTGCTCAACGCCTGGGGCCTCCCCAACATCAAAGGGCACTACCCTTGCGGTAATTGCAGCGTATGCCATATCACGGAGACAACCAAATACCTGAACCTGGAACCTGGAAGGACATGGGAGTTACGCAAACATACCAATTGTAACACAGAGAATGTTGTATACCGGATCATATGTCCGTGCAATCTGACCTACATTGGTATGACCACCCGCAAAGTCAAAACCCGCATTTGTGAGCACCGCAGCACAATACGCTGCAAGAAAAACACTACAAAAATGACCAATCATTTCTTGGAAAAAGGCCACACGACCAACGATATGAGATGGGTCATAATCGAAGCCCTAGACCACAACCTTCCCAACATTCAGACCCGCCTCCTGGAACAGGAACAAAGATGGATATATCGCCTTTCGAGCCACATCATTGGTTTGAACGATAATATCCCCTGGAACTGCTTGAGAAAGTCCTGACAGTATCTTCTTAATAGGCTCAAACATTCTGACCTGGAACCACAGGTTTATGCTCAATCCATTCTTTACCCTCAACCTTGCCAGGTACATCTCCCAATTCAGTACCAGCCTATCTTGCCATCTGATATTTCCACCACAGTGCAGGCCTTGGCTTCAACTACTCAACTGGTCTCAGATGTTTATGTACACTTCTGTGGCTTTTCCACAATACCAGCTTTTATTTCATTTAGCACCCCCATCTCATTCATTATTTTGAATTTTTCCTGACGTTCTCAAGTACAGGCTTAAACCACCTAGTGGGCACCAGTTTCTGGTACAATTTCCGTTCAACCAATGTGTTCGAATTATCCCCAGCCTCCGCGCATGCACGGGTTCAGTTTAACACCCACCAAGGCTTTCTTCTCCTACGCATGCGCGCAGAACTCACATCGCTCCCTTGAGCAGGCGATCTTGCTCCTAACCCCCGGGTATCATTCGCGCATGCACACCAGCCACGCGCTACCCCTACACGCATGCGTGGTCCACTCGGCCCCGCCCGAGTTTACCAGCAAACACGCACGTACACAATGGAGTACTTCCCTATTTGATCTCATTTTCCCTTGGGTCCCTCAGCATCCGGGACTTCGGGAGACCACAGTAGGTGCCAGGCGATGGTAGCTTCACAATCAAGTAAGGTGTCTCTTACTCGCTCACCCTGGATACCATTACTTCCATTCCTACCTCGCTTTTTAACTTGTTATTTCTTTTGTCCACAGAATTGTTGTAAGGAGCGCCCCCCTCCCGCCTCCCGCTCAGCGCTCTCACTCAGCCATAGTGTAATTATCCTTTTCCCCTCCCCTGTTTTGCGCATTGTGTTCCTCTTCTTTAGACTGTGCCCACCCCATACCTCTAGCGCTTACGGGCTCCATTTAGCCTCGTCTCACTAGCGCACAGTGGGCCTCTCACTATGTACACACCTCGTGATGAGGTCTCACGACCATTGCCGGTATAATCACCTGTCGCTATTCGTGTACATTTCACCATTTGCTCATTGGAGTATTGCCGTGTTATTTACCACCTGGCACCCCTAGTTCACAGAGCGCTTTGCGTCTTACCTAGCATCTCTAATGGTCTTGCCTCCGCCTTTTCGCTTAGCAGCATGATACACCCCAATAGTGTGTGTGTCACCAACGGTACGTTCTCTGAAGACAGGTTTGATTAATCACAGCACTCTAATATCTATTTAAAACTATATTTGATTGTTGCCTACATTCCAGGGCACCAAATGTAATTCTCATATGTGTTTTTTGTGCTGTCTTGTTTTCTTCCACAGGTTTGCGCCGCAGTGTCTGCAATTTTGTCGACACTGTGTCCACACACCTTAGCGAGTGTGTAGGTAAATAACCTTTTTAAATATTTTTTCACCACGTGGCACTTCACTTTTTGCCACTCACTATACACTGGTCCTGACGAAAGCTCCTTATTATTTTTATACGTGAGCTGAAACATGTAGACCCACAACACAGCCAACTAGCAGATAATTATTTCTTCATTAGTTGCATCACATATCTTTTTAGTCTATATCCTGAGCCGCCAATAATAAATCGTCTAATGGCAAGGATTCTCAGAGATATATGTTTTTAATCATCACAACATCACATTCTTGCACCACACCAGCTCCGCTGTAGTCAGGCGTTGCAGCACAACCGGGGGGCATTCGGCCACCCGGTTGGGGCCCCAATGATGAAGCATGACACCAACCAGGTTGGTGTGTGAGGGGCCTTTTAACCCACCTTGTGGGTTCCCAAACACTGCTTCATTTTGATCGTACCACACTACATTGGGTCTGTCCACCTTTGACAAAATTTATTTACATCCAGGGGATACGGACAAAACCCCCTTCTTTCCCTAGCTCTCCCATTGTTCTTTACATGTATTCGTAGTACTGCCCATACAATGAATGCAAATCATACAAGGTAATTTAAATGGGCAATTGCGAGAGAGGTGCCGTAATTTCGCTGCAAACGTCGACAGCGTTTCGGCATGTATGCAATGTTAGGCCATCATCAGGACTAGGTTACAAGTAGTTAGGAAACAGTGTAAGAGCGAATAGATCATGGAGTGGGGAGAGAAGTTGTCTTGAGCGGAGGGCTACAGAGACCCAATAGGTGTACAGATAATGGAAGGGAGCCCCTTGAAAAAAGTGGGTCCGGAGGGAGAAAGACCAATGGGTCGAGAGGCTAATGTGAAAGTGGCGGTATTGCACGAGCGTCAAGCCACGTCCATTGGATTAGTCAAGAGCAGGCAGTGAATTATGCGTGGGACGCATCGCTGGGTCGAGAGGCTTTTGTGAAGGCGGAGGTATAGTGTGAGCGTCAAGCAGCATCCATTGGATTAGTCAAGAGCGGGCAGTGATTAACGTGTGAAACGTTTGCTCTTTCATTTGTAGGGGTGCATTATAATCATGGGTAGTTCGTGCCCGCATATAATCCTTTATTGAGCTAACATTGGGTCATTAGATCGTGTAATGTCATAATGTGAAAAGTGAAGTGTTAGGTATATTTCAGTATAACGTGAAGAAATCAATGTTGCAATTATATCTAGCTGGATGAAAAACCATAAACGTGTAGGATTTATATATGTAGTTAACTAATATTTTGAAATCAATGTGCTTGTATAATGGGTTGACTTGACCATGTTCAGTAATAACGTTCATTTATACGTGTGCTATATGAAATTATGTGCCATTTCTTATATTGGCTGATTTCTGGAGGCCTGAATTGTATTTCTCCCTCGAAGCTCTCATATTAGCCCCGGTACTGAAATTTCATGTGCATGTGGAATTTGTTCTTTTTCACGTTTCTGTTGCAAGTGGAGAAACTTATCCTTGTTAGTTAGAATAATGGCCATTTTAGGAGTTAGCAAAAGACACACAATTGATGGACGGAATGCAGAACAAATCAAAACATTCACCCCCAGTCAAGAGATCTGGGTTAAATCCATCATTCTTTTGCTCACCATGCCAACCCAGTTTAGACCTGGCCATATGCAAATCAGTCTTGACCCTGTGCCTCATGGGAACAGTCCAGCCCGATCTGCCAAGCCAGGTCCTCCCTGGACCGGACACAAGCATCCTAGGACCGGTTTCGGGGTTTCCCCCTCTTCAGCCAGGATAGCTTGATTCCAGTGGCACAGTGAGCCCAGGACCCACGTCTGGGCATACCCGGCGCACTTAGGGCGAGAAAGCAAAAGACACACAATTGATGGACGGAATGAAGAACAAATCAAAACATTCACCCCCAGTCAAGAGATCTGGGTTAAATCCATCATTCTTTTGCTCACCATGCCACCCCAGTTTAGACCTGGCTGTTGGAAATGGCCCTTTTTGCAGGGTCATCCCTAAGCTTTTTGCCTTCCTCCTGGATTTTTCCTAACCTGTTTTTGTTGGCTTTATGACTCTGGGCACTTTACCACTGCTGATCAGTGCTAAAGTGCATATGCTCTCCCTGTGTAAATATGACATGTGAATTGGTATATCCATGATTGGCTTATTTGGTTTACCTGTTAGTCCCTAGTAGCGTGGCCTGTGTGTGCCTCAGGGCTGCTAAACCAAATGCTGCTGGTGGGCCTGCAGCGCTGGTTTGCACCACCCACAGAAGCAGCTTGTAAAGTGTGTCTCAGACCTGCCACGGCAGTGTCTGTGTGCGTCTAGAACTGCCATCTTGGCTGTGAAGTGCACCCACTTCCCAGTCCCTGAACCTTCCCTTGGCATCATGTAAGTCACCCCTATGGTAGGGTGCATTGTATGTGTAAGGTAGGACATGCCCTGCTGTGTGTAGCATGTCCTGGTAGGGAATTACACCCAATTTAGTTTTTCACTACTGTAAGGCTACCTGTTCTCCATAGGCCAGAATGGGCAGTTTGACTATTACATTCTATAGTCCTAACTGACCCAAAGAACATGGTAGAAAAACAAATTTAGTATGCCTGAGCTCAGAATATTAAAATACATCTTTTAGTGAAGTTTATTTTTATATTCTGTGTTTGAAAAGAACAAGTTACTTACCTTCGGTAACGCTTTTTCTGGTGGATACAGTATCTGCCTGTGGATTCCTCACCTTGTGAATATCCCCTGCGCCAGCAACATTCGGAAACTTTTGTAGCAGTCCACGCCGATGAGGTCGAAGACGACGTCACAGAGGCACGGCTCCGCTCGCGACTCCGCTGACGTCACCGGCTCCATAAGAAGACCTCCTCGGCGTGATGACGTCAGTTCCGCCCCTTTTTTCCGTGCCTTCGAGGCACACGGACGGACTGACAGCAATATGTACATAAACAGTATACACAGTACACAATATGCATATCAACACACACAGTGTGGAGAAGAAACATCAAAGCACTAGAAATAACCTAATGCCCTTGACAGTCATAAACACATTTGAAACCATCAATAGAATTACAGTCATAGAGTCACTGGTATAGAAGGATGGACAACGGGGAGGCGGGCGGGTCAGTGAGGAATCCACAGGCAGATACTGTATCCACCAGAAAAAGCGTTACCGAAGGTAAGTAACTTGTTCTTCTGATGGATACATCTGCCAGTGGATTCCTCACCTTGTGAATAGATTCCACAGCAGTCCCCACTCCCGGAGGAGGGTGTCCATCCCCCTATACCAGAAAATCCTGAAGGACGGAACGAGCAAAATGTCCGTCCCTCCTCACCTCGGTGTCCAAGCAATAATGTTTTGCAAAGGTGTGGAGGGAGGCCCAAGTTGCCGCCCTACAAATGTCCTCCACAGGAACACCCCTAGATAAAGCAGACGTAGAAGACTTTGCCCTGGTAGAATGAGCCCTCAAACCCTCCGGAGGCTCCTTACCAGCTAGGGAGTAGCAGATCTTGATGCATAGTACAATCCATCTGGAAAGGGTGCGCTTGTGCACCGCACGACCCTTTCTGCAACCAGCAAAGCCCACAAAGAGCTGATCATCAATCCTGTAGTCTTTTGTCCTGTCCAGGTAAAAACTCACCGCCCTCTTAGGGTCCAAACGGTGAAGTCTCTCCTCCTCCTTGGAAGGGTGAGGGGGAGGATAAAAGGAAGGAAGGGTAACGGATTGCCCCAGATGGAAGGGAGTTACCACTTTAGGCAAAAACGCAGCCCTGGTCCGGAGCACCATTCGTTCAGCATGCACAGTCAAGAATGGGGGCTTTGAACTAAGAGCTTGAAGCTCACTTACCCTCCTTGCCGAGGTGATTGCAACGAGGAATACCGTCTTAAAAGACAACAGTCTCAAGGGACACTTATGTAAGGGCTCGAAAGGAGAACCCATAAGATAAGTCAGTACAAGGTTTAAGTCCCATTGAGGTACAATAAAGGGAGTAGGAGGAAATTTAATTGTGAGGCCTTTGAGAAACCTAAGTACAATAGGTGATTTAAACAAGGACGGCTGATCCGGCAGGCATAGGAAAGCCGACAAAGCAGACAAATATCCTTTAACTGTAGCCACAGCAAAGCCTTGCTGAGCAAGAGAAAGGGCAAACTGCAAAATGTTAGACAAACGAGCCTTCAAGGGATCAATTGACCTCTCTCCACACCAGAGAACAAATTTAGACCATCTATATGAGTATATGGATTTGGTGGAGTGTCGCCTGGCCGATAAAATAACGTCCACCACATCTGGAGGGAGAGAGAAAGAATTCAGGTTGCCCCGTTCAATCTCCAGGCATGAAGGTGTAAGCTCTGGAGGTGGGGGTGTAGAACCTGCCCCTCCGACTGCGAGAGGAGGTCTGCCCTCAGAGGGAGACGGAGCGGAGGACACGAGGAGAGGTGGAGAAGATCTGTGTACCACACCCTTCTTGGCCAATCCGGGGCGATCAATATGACTTGGGCCCGGTCTTGGCGAATCTTCCTCAGAACCCGAGGAATCAAGGGTATGGGAGGAAACGCGTAAAGGAGTCAAGAGCCCCAACTCAACCGAAACGCATCCCCCAACGCTCCCTGCATCGGATACTGGAGACTGCAGAACGACGGGCAGTGCGCGTTCTCGGGGGTGGCAAACAGATCCACCCGAGGAGTTCCCCACGTCCGAAAGACGTGACGAACTACCTCCGGATGGAGCCTCCACTCGTGGTCGGCGGAAAACTGCCGACTGAGACTGTCCGCACGCACGTTCAGAACACCAGCCAGATGATTCGCCATCAGACAAATCTGATGGTCCCGAGCCCAGGACCATAGACGCAGAGCCTCTCTGCAGAGACAAAGAGACCCCACTCCTCCCTGTTTGTTTATGTACCACATCGCGGTAGTGTTGTCCGTTCAAGAACAGACTGACCACGAAGGGAAGGGAGGAAGGCCTTGAGTGCTAAACGTATCGCCCGTAACTCCAGAAGGTTGATGTGAAGCAACCTTTCCTCTGGAGACCAAAGACCTTTGATCTCCAGATCCCCCAGATGAGCACCCCACCCTAGAGTGGATGCATCCGTTATCACTGTGGTCACCGATGGAGGTAGCTGAAAGGGCTTTCCTTGGGTCAGATTGCCCTCCACGCTCCACCAAGACAAATCCGCTGCAGCTTCTCTGGAGATCCTCACAGACTCCCTGAGATCTCCCCTGTGCTGATACCACTGCTTGCGGAGGCACCACTGGAGTGCCCTCATGTGCCAGCGTGCATGGTTGACCAACAGGATGCAGGAGGCGAACAGACCGAGCAGACGAAGGACCTTCAGAACTGGAACGACCGCTCCGTTGAAAAATAAAGGAATCATTTCCTGTATGTCGAGAATCCTTTGAGGAGGAGGGAATGCTCGACACACAGTAGTGTCCAGTACCGCACCTATGAACAGGTTGCGCTGAGAGGGCACCAGGTGAGATTTGGGCACATTGATCGAAAAACCCAATTTGTACAACAGCTGAGTTGTATCCCGCAGATGGAGCAGCACCTTCTCCGACGACTCCGCCTTGATCAGCCAGTCGTCTAAATAAGGGAAAACCGAAATCCCCGACCTTCTGAGATGGGCTGCCACCACCGCCATCACCTTTGTGAAGACTCGTGGTGCCGAAGTAAGACCAAACGGGAGGACCGCAAACTGATAATGGTGCGACCCTACCGTAAACCGGAGATACTTCCTGTGCGACTTCAGAATGGGGATGTGAAAATACGCATCCTGCAAGTCGAGCGACACCATCCAGTCCTCCTGATTCAGCGCCTGAAGAACCTGCGCAAGGGTGAGCATCTTGAACTTTTCCTGTTTCAGGTAAAAGTTCAGGATTTTGAGGTCCAATATCGGACGCAATCTGCCGTCCTTTTTCGGAATCAGAAAATACCGGGAGTAGCATCCCTGACCCCTCTCCTGCTCCGGAACCACCTCTATCGCACCTTTCTGAAACAACTTCAGGACTTCCTCTTGCAGGAGAAGACGGTGGTCCTCCGAGCAAGCCCCTTGGCAAGGAGGATAATTTAGAGGGAATTCCCGAAAGGGAAGGGCATACCCATTTTCTACAAGATCTAGAACCCAGAGATCTGTAGTTACAGATTCCCAATCTTGCAGAAAATGGGTAAGCCGGCCCCCCACAGGACCAGCATGATCCGGAATGTCGAATCTAGGGCTGTTTTGCGGTGGTGGGAGGGGCTGAGGAAGAGGAAGAGGAGGAGGAGAGCTGACGACCACGTGAGCGACCTCTAAGCCTTCCTCTATATCCCTTGGACAGAGAGCCTTGCTGCTGCTGCTGCTGCTGAGATGGTCTGTAGGAACGAAAACTCGCCCTTCCAAAGCCTCTGTACCTCTTAAAAGTACCCCTCGGCTGGGATTGAAGGCCCAACGACCTAGCCGTAGCCTTACTCTCTTTGAAGCGCTCGAGAGCAGCATCAGCCTTCTTCCCGAACAGACCAGACCCATCAAAAGGTAAGTCCAACAAAGTTGTCTGGACATCCGAAGAGAACTCGGAGGACTTAAGCCATGCACCCCTCCTGGTGGCAACTGAAGACCCCATGACCCTGGCAACTGAGTCTGCTGTATCCAGGCCACTCTGTATAACCTGGCGAGCAGCCGCCTGGGCATCCGATAGCACTTCATTGAAGCCTCCTCTATCCTCCTCTGACAGTTTTGGCGCCAACTTTTTAGCAGAGTCCATAAGTGCATGGATATAGCGCCCCAACAAACAAGTTGCATTTGATGACTTTAATGCCATACTGGCTGAAGAAAAGACCTTCTTGGCCGATTGGTCCACCTTCTTTGCCTCCATGTCCCCTGGGACTTGAGGAAACGCACCTTTGGAACGTCCAGAACAAGCCGCCTGAACCACTAGGCTTTCAGGTGAAGGGTGTGAAGACAAAAACTCAGGATCCCCTGGAGCCACCCTATATCTTCTTGCAACTACCTTGGATACTGCAGGAGCTGAAAAAGGCTTGCGCCACACATCCAGCACAGGCTCCAATATTGCCTCATTAAAGGGCAACAGAGGCTCTGACACCGCAGTTGGAGAATGCAACACCTCAGTCAAAATATTGGACTTGAATTCAGTAGATGGCAATTGAAGGTCCAACAACTCTGCAGCCTTTCTAATTACAGCATGATAGGGTGCCGCGTCTTTTGAGGGTTCATCCGATGGCGGAGTGATCTCCCACTCCGGATACAAATCCAAACCACTTGCCTCCTTCAACTCGTCGAACACCTCATCAGATTCGCCTCATCCATCAGAAAGCGTCTCTCCTCCAGCACTCTCTGCGCCTCCCTTCTTGAATGGATCCGCACCTGCGGCGTCGGCGGCGCCGTGATCGAATCCGACGGCGCCGGCAGTGGCGTCGAACGCGGATCAGCTGGAGCAGCCGGCGTCGAACGAGGTCGAGTCGGCGCCGGCGAAGAGGGAAGCGGCGTCGATGTCCTCGGCGCCGGCATCTGCCAAGACGGCGTCGCTGGGAAGAACGGCATAAATGGTGCTTGAGGGTAAACCTGCGGCACACCCAGATTGAAAGCCATCGGACCCATCGGACCCATAGGTGCACCAGAGGTATACATGGCCCGAGAAAACACCCCGTACATCGCATTGAGATAATGCGAGGGGTCCTGACCTGGATTAGGGAAAGCCGGATACTGGTCAGGTAACACCGGACTCGGGCCTGCCGGCGCCGATGGTGGAACTTGCGGCGTCACAGACTCACCCGGAGACTGATTATCCTCATCCTGGGCCGGAGACGGAGCCCGAGGACTTGCAGGATCTGGAGATGGCACCGGCGCCGGAGAGGACGCCGGCACCGGGGATTCAGCCGGAGCCGGCGAAGACACCGGAGAAGATGGAACCGGAGGCGAAGCCGGGACAGGAGAAGGAGACACTGACTCCCTTCGACGCCGAGCAGGTGATTTCGACTTCGACGTCGAAGCCTTATGATGCGACGAATGCCTCCTCTTTTTCTTATGCTTCTTGCTCTTTGAAGCATGTCCCGAAGTCGACTTGGAAGCCGACCTCGACCTCGACCTGGATCTTCTTCTACCTCTTTTCTCCTTTTTCTTCATCCGGGCGATAAAAAGCTTTGCCTCTCTCTCCTTAAGAGCCTTCGAGCTCATTTTCCTGCAACTCGAACAACCTCCAACGTCATGGTCCGAGGACAAACACCAAACGCAATCGTCATGCGGGTCAGTGATGGACATGTGTTTGCCACATTCACGGCAAGGCTTGAAACCAGACTTCCTTGTCGACATTCTCGAAGAAAGACAGAGAAACTTCAGAATAAACACAAAGTAACAGGTAAAGCTACCAGTAACGATTCCCGAAATCCGTTGGCGTCGTCGGCGCGGAAAAAAGGGAACTGACGTCATCACGCCGAGGAGGTCTTCTTATGGAGCCGGTGACGTCAGCGGAGTCGCGAGCGGAGCCGTGCCTCTGTGACGTCGTCTTCGACCTCATCGGCGTGGACTGCTACAAAAGTTTCCGAATGTTGCTGGCGCAGGGGATATTCACAAGGTGAGGAATCCACTGGCAGATGTATCCATCAGAATACCACTTTTAGAAAGTAGGTATTTTCTTGCCTAAGCCTTCCAGTGTGCTCTGCTGTTATGTGTATTGGCTGTCTGGTTCTGGAGTGACAGGGCTGGGGAATTCCAGGAGACAGGGTGAGGTGTCCCAGTGGTGAACAGAGAGATCTACATCTAGATGGGTGGGAGGAGTTGCACCTGGGACCTGAATAGGGCTGTGCCTTCCCTCCACAATGCTGGCTCCACCTCCTGTTGTGCGTCTGATTGGCAGACCCCCTCTTTCTGAAAGGAAGGATGCAGCCTGGTAAACAAAGTGCTCCAGGACTGGGCAGAACTGGTTCTGGCTGGGTTCAGTGACTTTTAGCTTCTGAGAACAAAGACTTTTGGGGTATAAATATCTGTGCTGAAACCCCTACAATTTGTATTGCTCCTGGACAACAAGAAGAACCTCTGTCCGTGTAACTGAAGGAATCTGCAGGAGAGGACTGTCCTTGTGCTTGTGTGCGGTTTCTTGGACTGGCCTGCAGTGGTTACTACTGGACATGGAAGAAGAGGAAAAGGACTTTGAAGGAACTTTTATTTTTGCTACAGCAATCACCCAAAGGCTAGAAGAGAGCTAGCCTCCTGCAGGAATCTCAGGCACATCAGACTCCACCACCAGCCTCCTGTTTCCTCCCAGCGAGGATTTCTATCTGCAGGTGAGGCTCCTGTGAGTTCCAGGGCCTCTAGTTCTACTGTGGAGAAGAGAGTGCTGACAATCGTCGCTAACGCCCGTTAGCGAGCCACCGCAGCTGAAGAGCGTAAGGAAAATCATTGCGCTGCTGCCGCTGAGTGCTCGCTACCGGAGATAATCGCATCGCCTGTCTGCGGGCTGCCAAAGGCTCGCTGACTTCAAGATTATCGCATCACCTGTGTGCGGGTTGCCAAATGCTCGCTAACTCGAAGATTATCGCATTGCAGGTTTGCGGGCCTCAAAGCGCTCGCTAACCAAAGATCATCGCATTGAGTTCATAGCTTCATTACATCGCAGTGCGGACGCCGAGCATTCACACATTTTCATCAATCAGGATCGTCGCTCCCTTGCGGAGCGCCATTTTCTTTCATCGCACACACAACAGGCTCGGTGCATCATCCTCCCTTCACGGCAAGGATTTCATCGCATCGCCGACTTAGCGTGTAGAAGTTTTTCGCTTTGTCCTGCACACAAATCAGCGCATCATCCTCCCTTGTGGCAAGGATTCAACGCATCGTTGGTTAGCATAAGGAAAATCATCGCTACAACTCCTTAGCGACATTTTTGTTGCTTTGCTACAGAATCCAGGTATCTTGTGAGTAAAAGGGTCCCAGAGACCACTGCCTTGAACTGAACTCCTCTTTGCACATTTTGAGCTATTTTTGCAGCCTTTCAAGAGTAACCCTATTTTCTAGTATTGTGGATTTTTACTGTTATTGGTCTTGTGTTAAGTCTATATATAAAGATACTTATTTTTTATAACTACTTGTGTGGCGTCCCTTTGTAGTGTTCTTCACTATGTTACTGTGTATGGTCATAAATGCTTCACACACTGCCTCTGAGATAAGCCTAACTGCTCGTGCTACGTTACCACAGGGTTGAGCAGGGGTTATCAAAGGGTGTAGCCCGCTTACTCTGACTTAGGAAGAAGGGTCCCTACTTGGACAGTAGCCAGCCATTGCCAATTAGAGACCCCCATTTCTAACATTGGTGGTCAGCGGTGAGGATCTGGACTTGCATTTATGATCGCATACAGTAATTATAGTGTACACTACTAGTGAGTGCAGACCATAACGTAACCACATACGTTTTTGAGGTTTTGGTTCTATTTTTGATTCATCATTGCCAGTTATTGCTTCAATGGGTCTTGCGGAAATGAGACCTACTTTTTATATAGAGGACCTGTTGACCTACAGTCTAGAGGAGCTAAGGGGGTTCTGTGAGGAGAGAGGTTTAGCAGTGAGTAGGAAGGAGACTCAGCTATCCTTGCAGATATCCCTGAGGCTTTGCCAACAAGACAGATGGAGATTCTTGGAGTCCCAGTACACCTACCAAGAGGGTAGATGGTCTGAAGGTGGCTCTGGAGAATTTGAAGAGGATGGAGAAAGTGTTATGGAATATCTCAGTGGTGGGGAGTCCCTTGCTGAGTTTAGTGCCTATGGTAGTGACCAATTCCCTTTATGGTCCCCAAAGGAGTTGGTGGACAGGTGGGAGGGCACCATAGGTAGGGAGTCCCTTCCAGAGTAGTGCCCAATCCCCTTCATGGTCCCCAGAGGAGTTGGACAGACAGAGGGAGAGGGAGAACCAGCTGGAATTAGAGAGGCTCCAAATGGAGATTGCCCAGCTGGAGGCACACCTAGCGCAGATAGCAGTAAAGGAAAAGTTAGCTCTGGAGGGTAGGTTATCCTCTGAGCGCAGTGTTAATTGTCTGGATTCACCAGTGAGGGTGGGGTCCAGTGGTGGTTGCAAAGTTGAGTTATGTAGTGATGACAGTGTAGTACACCCACCCAGAGCTGTGGCACCTGACTCGAAGAAGGGAGTTGATCTACACCAGGGGATTCAAGGATATGAGGTAGCTCAATTGGTGTGCAGTGTCCCTGAGGTGGATTGGGGAACTAGCACAGGGGCCCATAGTCCTAGTGAGGGAAAGGACACCCTACCGACTCTAGATATGAGGTGCAGGAAGAGGGGTTCCCCCGTGGTTGAAATCCTGGTGTATGAGTGTGAGAATCGCCCATAAGAGTGTGGGTTGAGTGATAGAGAAGGTCATGTAATGTCTCGCCCATTTCCAGAGAGTGGTCTGGGGTACGTATGTGAGGCACTGGATTGTGAGGTGAAGGTTAGCACCTGCGTGGAACTGTGTATCCAATTGTGGGAGAGCATATTGTGAGTTCCTGTTTTCCAGAGCTAAACCAACACCTGTTAGAGTGCGAGTTCTCTGATCATAGGGAGCTTGCACAGGAGGCAGACCTCTGGGTGAGTACCAGAGGCTCTGTAGAGGCATTAGGGAATGACCCTAATAGGAGTGGTTCAGAGGTCTACTATAATGATCTGGTTTCATCTTGTGTGTTACTCTTTCTCCTTCCATTTGTTCAGGTTACAGAGCTTAATATACATCGTATATATCACCATAGCAAGCCCTTATTTTTCCTACACATACTACTCCTCTGAATTCGTTTTCATATCTCTATTTACTCTAGAGATATTTCTCTTTGGCTGTCCATTTTGAGAACTCTTTATTCTACCTAGTGAATACATCGATATATAAGTAATTTACACTTTTTTCCTCATTAGTTATTCTATTTTATAGAAGTTAAATTTTTCCCCCCACCTCCCCCTTCCTTTCTCACAACTAGTGACTCCTTCCTGTATTTGTTTTTCCTTAATGTGTTAATGAATATGTCTGTAGATAACACAGTTTCCACATGTATGTATCGCTTTGATTCGCTTCGGAGCTCATTTGGCTCTCGGATCTACCCTCCTGAAGGTCTGTTTTTTATTTCTATTCTCTAGCGCGTATTAGATTAGCCTTGTATTGTGTTATATCTACCGATCTTATTAAGGCTTTGGTTTCCACTCCGATTAGACATCTTTACATCTCAGAGAATTGCCCTTCATTTCATTATATTTAGGTTTGGAAGTATTCCAGATACTCTGTTATTTGTACGTCCATCATGGCGCCTGTTGATGTGCGCTCTAGTATTTCACGACGACGTACGAATAAGCGCAACAGGTGTGCCCTATTCAGCTTCGTATTTATATACGAGCCCGCGGCAGTGTTATTTTGGTTATCCAGACGGACGTTTGCGAAAGCCAGGCGTTGGATTCCGAGATAGGACCTAAAAGGTATTTCTACTCCCCTTGGGATTTAGGGCTATTGAGAAAAGCTCCTTTCGATTGTTATTCTCGCTAATCTGTACCGCGTCTTTCTTTAGTTTTCAGAAGAATGCTCTATCCAAGAAATCTCCATTCCTAAGAGTAGTTGCTCAAGTCTGTACTCTGCCTATACGATAAGTCTTAACCAGACATTGAAGAAGTAAGTAGTTATTTTGCAGCTTTACTTACTTTTACTTTATCTGAGATATCGAACCTGTCACCTTAAGCTTGGTTGTGACGTGAATCTAGAGTGGGAACCAATATAAAATATCAAATTTGTTTTTTTCGGTCCTTGGGATATTCCAGCTCTCATATATATGAGCATTTTCCATTGAATTCTACTACTAGGAATTCACGTAACCATATGGCCCACAGAATTATAGTAAGTTTGTCTTACATGGTAGCCATATATACATTTTTTCTAGAATTATTTTTTGTCTACATATTCCTTACTCCTATATTCTGCTGTTTTGTGTTTTTTCTCAGTGGGCCCCCATTTGCCTGTATTTCATTTGATTTAATTAATCAGCTCCACCACTGGCTCATTTATGCCGGTTACTTCTTATTGTTTTAGGCCTGCCCTTATTACTTTTGTGGACTAGGCTTCACCATGCCTTTTTTCTCTTAAGATCCTAGACCTTAACTCTGTCATGGCTTTGTTCGGAGTATATATTTTTCCCCCCTTATTTTGGTTCTTCTATCTGCTAGTCACTTGTGGTCTATATCTTTTAGTGGGTTACTTTACTGGTCACCTTTTCTTACTTCACCAATCGGGTGTTATCTGGTTCTGAAAGCTCCTAGATACATTTTATAATGTTTATGTATATTGATATTTGTTTTTCATTATTGTCCACAGACTATATAGCGGTCATAAAATGTGTGACCAAGGAGCCCCTTCAATATAATACATGTATATATGGAAAGTAATTTTTGGATTGGATGTTTGATCACCGGATGACTTTTATCCTTTTGCGCCCTGACGAAGGAACTGTTGGACTTCTGGTCCATTCCGAAACGCGCGTCGGCGCCTTCTGTCAATTATTTATAGTATTTTATGTCTGATAATATGTTTGTCTTATTATTATCTTTAGCTTTCAATTTGTAAATATATGCTAAATGTCAATTTTGTGATTTTTGTACATTACATGTATTTGTTCTTTTTTCATTTAAGTTTTGTTGGTATATGTGTCATGTGTTCGTATATATATTCTTCTTACTGTGTCTTTAAGATATTTCTTGTTTCAATGGGGCTGTTTTTGTGATATTTGTATATAGAGACTTCAGGAATTGTTTAAATTGAATAGATATACATATCACTATTGCTTTAAATTGTCTTTTTTGATAAAATAAATCTATTTGAAAATGTATTCTGTGGGACAATAATGTGCTTTATTATCTTTGGATGTACCACCTGTTTATGACTTATGAGGGGGAGGCGTGTTGCTTTTGTTCAGAGGTCTTCCAACCCAGAGTGGTGGGAGAGGTCCGGAGTGATGCAGCTAGGTCCCCTTGTTGTGAGGAGGTTGTAGGGCCTCACATCCTGTCTTGTGGGAGCAGGAGTGAGACTGGGATAGGTCCCAAAGTGCCCCCACCTCAGTCTCCAGTACTGGATGGTTCCACGAGGGAACACCAGGTAGGGAATCTAGTCTGTCGGGATGGACCGTCAGTTGTGGGGAGTCTCCCTGTGTTAGGTGAGCTGGGAGTGCCTGTAGTCAGGCCTCCATCAGTTCTTGTGTCTAGCAGTGCCACTCCTAGGTGGAGGGTGCAGAAGTTCAGCTTGAGGGGTGAGAGGAGGGAAGAGCCCCCAGTGGGAGAACCAGGGGGTCAAGGGCCAGTCAGGAGGGCTGAGCCCCAGAGGAGTGACCATGGTGAAACCACTTCTGTCCTGGGAGATCTTCGCGCCCTGTCAGGTGGACAGGGACCGGGAGATCTGCGCCAGGCAGACTGTCATGCAACACAGGAGTCCTGTGTTACCCTCGGGGAGGGTGGTTGTACTCCCCAGGAAGTCCTGGTTCGCCAGGCAATTGCTCAACCGCAGGGGATGGTCCCTGTTAGGGAGGCCAGGTACAGGCGATTCCTGACCTTGAGGGAAGGACATCGATGGGTGGTGTCCTGCCAGTGGGGTTGATGTTGTGTGCACTCCTTGAAGTCCTGGTTGGCCAGGCACTTGTTCCGCCGCAGGGGTTTGTCCCTGGGTTGGCAAGTCAAGTCCAACTGTAAGCAGTGTCCCAACCACTCCAGGTGGGAGGTTTCAGTATGCTGGAAGGGGGTGCAGAGGGAGGGAGTCCTCGCCTCTGACCCCGGTACCACCTGAGGGGCTTTCCAGGTTGGTAGATCGGTTGCAGGGTCAAGGCCCTAATCTGGTGGAGGGGTATGTTTCCCTCAAGGGGGGCCTGTGTGCTCCCCAGGAAGTCCTGGTGTGCCAGGAAGACTGTTGCACAACTCTAGAGGAGTGTGTTTTCCTTGGGGGGAATTGGTGTTCTCCCCCAGAAGTCCTGGGTTGCCAGGCACAGGTCCAGCCTAAGTGTACAGATCCTGGGTTGGAGGGCTAGGTCAGGGTGTCCCCCCTGACCTGGAGGAAGGGGCCACTGCTAACAGTGCCCCTACCGGTTTGTGTTATGGGGGCACCTCTCCAGGTGGGAGGGTGCAGGGCCCCAGTAAGGGGGGCGGGGAGAGGGTAGCCTCACCCATGACCTCCGCCCAGTCGAAGGGTACAGACCCTAGGCTGGGATGCCAGTTGCAGGATAGAACCCCTGAACTGGTGGGCGAATTGTGCAGGACACCTGCCACAGGTGCCCTGACAATTCTGGAAGGATGTACCGCTCCAGGTGGGAGGGTACCGAGCCCCAAGGAGGAGGACCGGGTGTGGGAAAGCCCCCCCCAGTCTCCGGTCCAGCCGCTGGATACAGTCCCAGGGCTGGCGGGTCAGAGTCAGGGTGGCGTGCCTGACCTGACAGAAGGGAGAGTGGACAAAAGGTGCTGGGCACCTGGGGCTACTGCCCCCCACTCTCTGATGCCACAGAGGTTGGAGAGCCCTGCGAGGTATAGGGCCTGGGTCTCATCACCGACTACTAACCGTGGAAACTATGGCTTGCTGTCTCTCTGTTGGGACACACCTGTGAGCAAGCTAGGGTTAGGTGCTGCACAGGTGGTGTCCACAGGTGAGGGGAAGAGTTCCCCATTGGTTGTCTTAGTGGGCCCTGAGAGTGTGGACAGAGGGATGCACCAGGGTTCAGATTGGCGTAGAACTGGAATATGCCCCTGAAGTCGTGGGCCAGTTCCGTGTTCTATCGCCCAAAGCAGGGAATCCCATCGAGGTGGTGATTGGTCTCCCCTGCGTTTTGGCTGGAAGGGGGTCGTGTTGGAAATGGCCCTTTTTGCAGGGTCATCCCTAAGCTTTTTGCCTTCCTCCTGGATTTTTCCTAACCTGTTTTTGTTGGCTTTATGACTCTGGGCACTTTACCACTGCTGATCAGTGCTAACTAGAGGCCCACATTTCTAACACTGGCCATATGCAAATCAGTCTTGACCCTGTGCCTCATGGGAACAGTCCAGCTCGAACTGCCAAGCCAGGTCCTCCCTGGACCGGAAACAAGCATCCTAGGACCGGTGTTGGGGTTTCACCCCTCTTCAGCCAGGATAGCCTGATTCCAGTGGCACAGTGAGCCCGGGACCCACGTCTGGGCACACCCGGCGCACTTAGGGCGAGAAAGCAAAAGACACACAATTGATGGATGAAACCGGTCCTAGGATGCTTCTTTCCAATTCAAGGAGGACCTGGCATGGCAGTTCGGGCTGGACTGTTCCCATAGGGCACAGGGTCAAGACTGATTTGCATATGGCTGGGTCCAAACTGGAATGGCATGGTGAGCAAAAAAACGATGGATGTAGGCCCAGATCTCTGTACTGGGGTGAATGTATGACATTGTTCTGCATTCTGTCCATCAATAGTTCTTTTTGCATTTGTCACCCCAAGTGGGACGGGTATGCTCAGACGTGAGTCCCGTGCTCTCCATGCCACTGGAATCAAGCTATCCTGGCTGAAGAGGGGTGAAACCCCGAAACCGGTCCTAGGATGTTTTTTCCAGTCCAGGGAGAATCTGCCCTGGCAGTTCGGGCTGGACTGTTCTCATAGGGTAAAGGGTCAAGACTGATTTGCATATGGCTGGGTCCAAACTGGAATGGCATGGTGAGCAAAAAAACGATGGATTTAGGCCCAGATCTCTGGGGTGACTGTATGATATTGTTCTGCATCCTGTACATCAATAGTTCTTTTTGCATTTTAGGCTTAGGGAGGAGAAGGTACACTGAATGGCGATACTAATAATGAGGGACAGTGCTCTTTCCCATCGGAGAGAGCCTGGAATCGAGGTCATCCCACGTGGAAAATTACCTATGAGGAGGTGGCTTGCTTGGATGGGGCGATGCCACAATGTATTCTGGTTTTAGAGAGAGCTCTGTAGCTGTATGCTACTTGACCCAGTCTAATATGAATGGACTTCTTAGGACACCTTTACGTGCCGACACCTTTGCCGAACTTGCCTGGGAAATGCCTAGTAGGGATGTCACGTTAGTGAAAGTGTAGGGTTAGACTAAGGCTTTTCACTTACGAACCCTAAATGAAGGGAAATTTGGACGTCAGAGCTTTTCTTTTTTGTGTCCTGATTCTGTAACTGATTATTCTGTGCATGTTGCACCATTTCAACTTCATTGTAGGTTTGGCTTTGTATCAGTTCCAGTGTATTTCTACACTCTCGTTTTGAAGATGCTTGTATGTCCAATTGTTCTTGGCTTTGTAATAAACCTACTAAACTCGAATGGGAGTCTGTGATTCTTCGGAGTCATAGTTTCATTGGAACAGTAATGATTGATTGTCTAACGATTTTCCTCCCCTCCACATCGGACTAGGGTTCCAGAGTAAATCTAGAAAGTGGAACCCGGCTCCCTCAGTTGTTAGCAGTGTAGGATGGTTGTCTAAGGAAGTGAGGGGAGAATCTAGAAAAGATTTAGAGTTAGACCCCTAGAGCCCCAAAATAGAGCCCAATGATTGAGAGCAGAGAACAACATATTTTAACGGCGATAGACAGAGATTGATGGTGTGGCGAGAACAGCGGTGAACGGAGGAGTGAGTATCAATAGGGATGCGTTGCGTGCTAGATTGTGGGAGTGTGTTGGTTTGTGTGATGTCTTGCGGAGTTGGAGTGAAAGTTGAGTGAATGTGGTTTTGGTCCGGAAATGGTCCAAGAGTTTTGTTTTGAGTTTCAGGCCCCAAAATAGCCTAAGAACCTCGGGATATATTTGTGGTGTGGAAAACAGATTTTTTCGTAATTGTCTGACCGTTGGTTTGAAGGGATGTCTTGAGGCGCCATCGGCAATCCACCTGAGACAGGGAACTTTGTGTAAGTGGACGTGTTAGGATCGTGTGGGAAACCTTGTGTACAGGGGTGGACTATATTGATTCAGGTGACCAGCGCAAGTCGAGGGTCGCTGTGTGTGTAATGCTATTGAGTGATTGAACTCTATCTATCTTGTAGAAAGGCAGACATTTACTGGGTTTGATGATTGTGTGAGCGAATATGTATGGTGAAATTGTGGAGGGTGAACTGCTGCAAGGAGGAAAAGGTGACGTTAGAGTGTGCCGCCCTGCGATAGGTTGGTTGGTGTAATGCCGCGCTGGGATTGGTTGGTGATCATCGGGAAGTTGAAGTGAGAAATTCTTGTCGGTTGAAGGGAAAATTCGATTTAACCATGCAATGTTTCAAGGTATTACATGATCTCTGCAGAGAAGACAGGGGAGTGGTAACTCGAGTGGGTGAGGAAGCACCATCCAAAGATACTCCGGCACCTTACATGCGAACAAACATAGGACTCCATACTATAGTTTGGATTCAAAATTGGCACAAAATTACTGATAAAGAGGAACATTTGGCTTTCCCACGTTATTGGTCATTTTGATCGGAGGTGTTATATCAGTTGAGGGGAGTGATGTCTTCATTACGGCCTCCACCTAGACCAACACAGTTTGAGGCATTAGCTGCGTGGATGCAAGCAGCTCAGGCAAAGAACAGGGAAAGATGTCAGGGAAAGATGCGGAAGGCAATGAAAGCATGTCGGGATGCGTGATGGGAATCACAGTTGAAAAGGTGGAGAGTAGACATCATTGAGGGAGAGAGATTGTATGTGTTACTGGTGAAAGAGGAAGACACTTGGAATAGGAACAGGGATGGAAATGATGGGAGCGATATAAATGACAGCTTGTTGGACAGACTCTTAGCAGAGCGTCCTCCACCTTACAATCCATATTCAGAAGAAGGAAAGTGAGAACTGGTGAATGCAGCGAGTATGGAAAGAATAGTAACGCCATTGGCAGGCCCTAGCGCATGGGTAGTGGGGAAGATTTTAGCAGAAGGGACAGGGATACTAGCATTTGGAAGTGCGGAATCAAGTGGAGTCAGTGCTGCTATAAGTCCCTTACTTTACCGGTCACCATTGGAACTGTAGTCTCTATGTATGATCCGGGTTTAGAGGAAAACGTTAGTCAACAGTAACCAGGGCTGGGAGAAAGGGTCTACTCAGGGGGGGATTTGACAATGAAACAGACCATTTTTGGTACCTGTAGAAGCTAGTACCCCATTGCTAACAACTGCAGACCTGCCAAGAGTATGTGGGGGGTCTAGTACAACACGATCTGTGTCATTGGCGAATTCAAATTCAGATTTGAGAATGTGGGTAGCTCCAGTTGGAGGACCCATGGGAAGGATACCAGAGATAGGTACAGATCAGGGAACTTCAGGAAATCAGCAAGTCTTGCAAACCACAGCATCAGAAAATCGACCGAGGATTTGGAGCAGTGAAGGAGAATGACAGTGTAGCATGTCGAGTCAGGGCACGATCAAGGTTGCTGTAAAGTCAAAATTGCTAGACATAGTGGGATTGAAGGCGGAGGTGGATGAAATAGTCAGTGGGAGTTTGCCTTTGGAAAGGATAGAACTGTATGAACAGGATGAGTTATTGTTTGTGGCAAATGATGTCACTCAGTGAAGCAAGGCGAGCACCTGAGGAATTGAAAGAATTGGCCCAAAAATATGATGTGGATTTGTTCAAAACGAAATTGCTACAGGGAAATCACAGGTTAAAATATAGTGGTCAGGAACTAGAAGAGAAAAGAGTCACAGGTTTGAAAACGCACATTTGGGAGCTGGTCTTAGGGATATGCGCATGGAGCATGCTTGACAAATGGGAGGAAAGATGGTCAAAGAAAAAGAGCGCGAGGAAGATGACGGGGGAGATGACACCTCCTGGAGGAGGCATACCAGGAGTTGAGCCTTACCAATTGCGAGATGTACCAAGCAGAGGGTATGTGCCTTGGAGCAGGGGTGACTTAGCAGCGTTCACAAATGATTTTCCTCGGTTGTGGGAGAAACCTGCTGAATGGTATAAGCAAGTCGATCGCTTTGTAAAGATTTCAAATGTGTTGTGCATTAATTTGAACACATTATGTGACATTGTGGTCCCTAGTGACTTATGGTCTGCTTGCAAACTTGCTATCGATTGGCCTTCTACTGAACCAGTTAGAGATCCCATAACTCATGGTCCTTCACCTTTGGTCATGAAAGAATTCGAACAGGTAATTACATGGTTACAGTCTAAAATCGCTTCACAAGATATAGATTGTGTTAAGATAGATTGAACCACCAAGAGCCTAAGGAATCAGTACATACTTACTATGAACGGCTTTTGCAGGACTTCAAGCAGTACAGTGGGTTAGATACTATAGACCCTTAGGATATGGGACAGTTTGTTTCCAAATCTGTGCTAGGATTGAGACCAGAGATTTGTGCATTATTCAACAGCATCTGACCTGCTGGCAAAACAAGTCAGTGGATGTGATACTACAGTATGCCAGATATTGTAGCAATGAAGTGGATTCCAGGCACAGGAGAATGAAGGACAAATTGATGTTGGTGCCGATGAGAAAGGCGAACAGAGTAGAACAGGCACAGACAAATGGGGGAACTTTAGGTCAGAATCATGGGAACAACGAAGGAGGAATTCAGAATGCGTCAAACAATACAGGACGGGGAAAGGGACAGATCCCAAGCCAGGTGTAGACGTCAATACATTAAAGAAAACCACTGTTTGTCATTATTGTCACAAAAATGGGCATTGGAAACGCGAGTGTTGAGCAAATCCAGCTAATCAGTTACAGGAAGAAGAGATTGTACTAGTATCTGATGTTATACACACTGTGACAAGACCTAAATCCTTTAATGGAGGGGGTCCGAATCAGCAAGTGCAAGTACCACAACCTACTAGAATCCCACAGGGTAACCGAGCCTATCACCAAATGCCCTTTATGGAAACTCTGGACGGATTTGATCTGGATCTGTCACAATGACAGTGCCTGAGGGGGAGGAAGACTGTACCCTTGGAGCAGTCTTAGAGGTAGACTGGAGTGGACTGTATGTGGAGGCAGATGTAGACGGTTATTCTATTACATTCTTGATTGATAATGGTGCTACCCGTTCAACTGTGGGATCCGCAGTAGTCCCAAATCTACCACTTTTGGGACAATCAATCCAAGTTGTAGGAGTTGCCAATAGGAGTATGACAAACCCACTAACAGAAGAAATACCTGTGAAAATAGGAACATTCAAGGATCAACACCAGTTTGTGGTGTGCAATTTGAGCCCAGTCTGTTTGCTAGGACGAAATCTCTTGTGCAAACTGAATTGTACCATGTATTGTATGCCTGGGGGAGTAGAACTGCAATTTAATGATGAAGACATTGCATTCAAACTGGTGAACCAGAACCACTGAGTAGACATGTTTCCTATGCTTATGGTGGAAAACACCTGACCTGAGAGACACCATCTCACCTGTGGTGTGGGACTACAGGGGGGAAGAAATAGGACTAATTTGAGGAGTCAAGCCAGTATGCATACAGATCAAGCCAAATGCTGAATTTCCAAGAATAACCCAGTACAACCTGATCCCTGAAACAGTGTCAGGGATTACCCCTGTGATTGAGTCTATGATTGCGCAGGGCATCCTGAAAGAGATATTAGGTAGTCTGTGCAATTCACCCGAAATGGGATTGCAGAAACCGACCTGCAAATATTGCATTGTCCAGGATTTAAGGGAGGTCAATTCCATTGTGATTCCAAGCTGTCCCGTGGTACTGAATCCATCTAGGATCCTATTCCAAATTCCTTGTGAGACTGTATGGTTCACTGTGATTGACTTATGCCAAGCATTCTTTTCGTTACCTTTCCATGCATGAGGAAAGACAATTTGTATTTGCTTTCTGACTGGAGAACCATATGGTAACATGGTGTCGTATTCCACAAGGGTATGCTGAGAGTCCATCCATCTTTAATCAGATCTTGAAAAAGAACCTTGAGAGCTTGGTGCTACCACAAAGTTCAGTGCTTGTGCAGTATATCGATGACCTCCTGATTGCTTCACAGACTGAGGAGGCTTGTAAGGAGGATACCATTGCTCTATTGAATAAGTTGGCAGAAAATGGACACAAGGTGTCCTGATTCCTGAACAAACTTCAGTACTGCCTGCCTGAAGTTCAGTATTTAGGTCATCACATTGAGAAAGGCAAGAGAAAGGTGTCACCAGATCGCATTGAGGTGATCATGAAAATGAATCCGCCTACCACACAAAAAGAAGTCAGAATATTTCTGGGAATGGTTGGCTACTGCCGACAATGGATCCCAAACTTCTCACTGAAGGCGAAGCCCTTACAGAGGTTGATACACAAGGATGTGAGCGATGCGGTAACATGGGATAATGACTGCTTGGTTGCCTTCTTGGAGTTGAGAGAAAGCCTGTGTTGCGCTCCAGCTCTAGGAATGCCTGATTACAACAAAGCATTTTCATTATTTTGCTGTGAGCAGGAGGGTTGTGCTCTATCTGTGCTCACCCAGCTACATAGGGGTGTCCGTAGTCCAGTGGCCTACTTTTCAGCTACATTAGATTCTGTAACTTCCGCATTGCCCGTATGTCTCAAATCGTTGCTGCAACGAGTGTCAGTATTGAGAATAGTGAGAGTATTGTGATGGGTCATCGTCTTACTGTTTATGTTCCACATTCAGTTGAGAACCTGATGACTAGGAACAAAACACAGCACCTACCCAACAAGCTCACAAGGATTGAGCAGATTCTGTTGGCCTCTGAAAATGTCACATTAAAGAAATATTCTGTGTTAAATACTGCTACTTTCATGCTTGTTCCGTATGTGGAAGGAAAAGATTGTGAGGACCATGACTGTCTGGATGTGACTGAACTCTGTACGAAACCGAGATCTGACATTGTCTATGGACCTCTACCTGAATCAGACCAAGTCCTTTTTGTTGATTTTTCATGCCTAAGAGACAATGAGGGTTACCTGAGAGCAGCTTTTGCTGTCTGTACTATTTCTGGAGTTGTGGAAGCTGCTTGTCTACAGGGAGTATACTCCGCAGTACTAACAGAAATCATTGCTTTGGCACGTGCATGACTTGTTTCTGATCAGATCCGAGTCACCATCTATACCGATAGCCAGTAAGGTTTCGGTGTGGTTCATGACTTCGGACAACTAGCGTCACAGAGGGGGTTCTTAACGTCAGCAGGATCTCCCATCAAAAATGGAGAGTTTGTGAGACAACTGTTGGAAGCCTTAGATTGACCGAAGGAAGTGGCCGTTGGGAAGTGTGCTGTCCATGGGAACAGGGAGGATTTTGTGACTGCGGGGAACAGGTACGCGGATTAAGTTGCCTGCTTTTGTGCTATTCACGCTTGCATTTTTAATGGGGTCTTTACCGGCAAAAGCACAGAGAGAACCGAGCTCAGCATGGTGATAGCCATAGCGGATACCTGGGATGAGGTCAGGTGTCTGCAGGGAGAAGTGTCAGACCGAGAAGAAGCTGGTTGGATCAAAGCAGGGTGTGAAAAGAGAGATGATGGCATTTGGGTCTCAACTGATGATAGAGCAGTGTTACCAGACTGTTTACTGAGTCCATTGGCGAGGCAGATTCATGGAGCAGTTCACATTGGGAGTGATGCAATGGTGCGAGTGTTGAGGCAAACATGGTTTAACCCAAGGTTTTGTGTGTTTGCTGAAGGAGTATGCCACTGATGTGTTACGTGTCAACAGATGAATGATAGATAGAAAACGGTGGTTACTTTGAGTCACATTGGAAGGTCGGGGGATCCTTTTAACTGAATCCAACTGGATTTCATCGAGGTGTCTAGTTGCAATGGGCTGACATCCATTCTAGTTGTAGTGTGTGTCTTTTCATGGTGGGTGGAAGCATATCCGACTAGAAGGTGTGATAGCCTCACAGTAGCCAAGCTATTATTGAGGGAGCTCATACCTCGGTTCAGGTTTCGAACTTCACTGGAGTCAGATACAGGAACTCACTTTCATAGCGGGATCATGAAGCTGTTGTGCACTGCCTTACATGTTGATCAGAGATTGCACTTTAGCTACAGGCCAGAGGCGTCAGGCATTGTGGAGCAAATCAACGGGACCATAAAGATGAGAATGGAAAAGTATGCTCTTCGATGTCTCTGAATAGGCCTGATGCATTGCCTTTAGTACTAATGAGTTTGCGCAGTTTTCCAGATAGGCGAATTGGACTATCCCCCATGAGATCCTCATGGGGAGGGCAATGTACTTGCCTGCGGTGCCATCCAAAGCCTTGATAAACATCACCAATGATTTGGTCCTTGATTATTGCAAAGGATTGGCTGATGTGGTTTGTTCTGGAACTTCGCGACCTTCTACTTCATAATGATTTCGATATACTGTTTCTAACAGAAACCTGGCTAGAAGAATCTTCATCTCCAGACATACTCGAGGCTGTCCCTCTTAGCTACAGCCTACTGAGAATTGACAGGCCGATACAGCGCGGTGGTGGCCTTGCAATGATCTTCAAAAAAGAACTGGAGTGCACCCTCACTCATAAAGGCATCACTAATAGCGAATGCGGCATTTTTACCATTAAAGTGACCCCTAACATGTCCATAACTGGGCTTCTTATTTATCGGCCCCCTGGCAATGCTACTCCTTTCTGCAACCAACTAATTGAAATAGCGACGCAACTAGCTATCAAATATAACAACTTCATGATACTAGGCGACCTGAATCTCCATTTTGAAGATCTACTTGCCAAGGAAGCTCAACTCCTTAAGACAGCCTTGCACGCTCTGGGGATCACTTTGCTTTCCACTTCACCCACACATAAACAGGGCCACCTCCTCGATCCCATTTTCGCGACTTGGGAAGGCATTAATATACAACCTCCGGTCCCTATCATATGGTCAGACCACCACATGATCACGTTCAATATACCCAAGACCAGGATTAAGGATAATGCCCACAAACCTGTATATGCCAAACGTCGAAATTGGAAAAACTATACCCCAGAACGCCTCTCTGACGAATTAAAAATTCACCCCCCCCCCCCCAAGGTCTATCCCTCCAAGACACCTGGAATTCTTACGAACTCTGGTTGGGTAAGGCACTTGATAAAATCGCCCCCTGGACTTGCAAACCCCCAGCAAGGCGAACAAAATCTGAACCGTGGTTTTCAGAAAAATTAAAGGCAGCTAAAGCCCGGTGCAAAGGGATTGAAAGAAATTGGAGAAAGAACTACTCCACGGAACTGAAGGAAAACTACAAACGTGAATTAAAGGCCTATCAGAGACTTATAAGAAAGGAAAAAAGTCTCTTTTACCAAAATAGAATTGAACAGTCTATAAATCCCTCTAAAGAACTGTTTCAGATTTATAGACAACTAACAGACACATCGAGCCTGGATACGCAAGACACATACTCTGATGAGTTATGTGAAGAAATTGCTGATTTCTTTGTCAACAAAGTAGACAAAATTCACGCTACTTTCTCCACTCCCCCCACTCTGGGTACGATACCTCCCCGCCCTCATAAATCCACTCTTACCCATTTCTTCACTCCGGACAAAGCAAAACTGTCTAGCATAATCAACAGTATCCACTCAGGCTCCCCAAACGATGTGTGTCCATTAGACAAATGCAAAGACATCATGGACAGTACTCTCTTGGATCAAATATGCCATCTCATCACCCTATCCTTCAAAGAATGTCACGTCCCTGAGGCTTGGAAAAACGCCCAAGTCATCCCCCTGAAAAAAAAACCGAACACTCCTATTACTCACTTTCAAAACCTCAGACCAATATCTCTATTGCCTCTTTGCGCCAAAATAATAGAAAAAATAGTGAACTCCCAACTCATGGCGTATTTAGAGCAAGAAAACATCCTCCATCCCACCCAATCCGGCTTTAGACCCAAATACTCCACGGAAACTGCTGTCTTGTATTCCACGGAATTTATCCGCAAGACGGTGGACGAGGGTGAAACTGCAGCGCTGGTCATGCTGGACTTAAGCGCCGCTTTCGATACGGTGCTACATGCCACGCTCTTGTCCCGACTCTCCGACATTGGAGTAAAAGACGGCGCACTGGAGTGGATTAAATCCTTTCTCTCCAACAGAACTTTCCAGCTTCACTGCCCGCCTTTTAAATCATCCTCGCGGACCGTGAGTTATGGGGTTCCACAGGGCTCTAGCTTGAGCCCTACTTTGTTTAACATCTATATGGAACCCCTGGCTCAAATCATAGAGAACTTCGGCGTGGGCATAGTTAGCTACGCCGATGATACGCAGCTCATGTTCAAGCTTACTCCGGATACTGACAAGTATGCCTCAAACTTCTCGGAGTGCATGACTGCTGTCGCTAGGTGGATGGACAGTAATTGCCTCCGGCTAAATGGTGACAAAACTGAGGTGCTTGTGATTGGGAACAACACCTCCCTTTGGTCTCAAGCATGGTGGCCTACATCGCTTGGCGAATGTCCTCAACCGGTTGAGAAAGTCAAGAACCTCGGGATCATGATCGACTCGGATCTTTCAGGTAAATCCCAAGTCCACAAGATCATTGGCAAATGCATCGGAACACTAAGAATCCTTAGAAAAATCATTGACCTTATACCTATTACAGCCAGGAAAACCATTGTACATGCTCTTATCACACCGCACCTGGATTATGGGAATGCCCTTCTTCTGGGCATTAACCAAAAACTTCTTCACCAGCTGCAATGTGTACAAAATGCAGCCGCCCGGGTGGTACTAGGCCTTCCGAAAAGAATCTCGGCCAAGACTGCACTGTCCAAATTGCACTGGCTCCCCGTAAGGGAAAGAATAAAATTCAAGAGCCTCTGCTATGTTCACAGGATAGCCCACAACAAGGGCCCCTCATACCTAAGAAGCCTCATGACCATCCATCGCCCTACTCGTCATCTGAGGTCTTCAGGAATGTCCCTTTTCAAACTACCCCGCGTTCAAAAAGCTAAAATCGGTGGCCGCTCCTTTAGTTTTCTAGGAGTGAAACTCTGGAACGCTCTTCCGATTCATTTAAGAATGGAACCCTCTGAAACCCTTTTCAGAGCGAACTTGAAAACACACCTCTTTCCTCAATAACTCGGGCCCCTTCCCGTCCTGTTGTCGCGGATGAGATTTTTCAGCAATCAGCGCGGGGATACACAGCTGTGCAGCCATGCGCTCAATAAATGTTTTATTATTATTATTATTATTATTCTGTGTCTCACCAGGTTAAAGCTGCAACTGCACCGACCTTGAGGACCTTTGTCATGACCTGTGTCTGGGGTACTGGGTCCTGGTCCAGAATAATGTGAGGAAGAACAGTCTCGAAGCATGCTGCCGAGTCCTTACCAGGTGATTTTGGTGATGAACCCTGCTGTGAAGTGCGGAGGCTTACTGAACATGATTCACACCTCCCATACCCGCAGAGCTTCAGGACCCTCGGAAGAAACAGCTCCTCTCCCTGAAGAGGATCCAGCCATGGTTGCAAGCCCACCAGAGAGGACAAGCCAAGCTGTGGGGGTTCCTGAAGAGGCTGAATACCCACCAGGTCGAGCTGAGGGGGACACAAGGCCCAGGTACAGACTCTGAGGGAGACGGCAACGTTGTGAGTGGCATAGAGTCAGACTCAGCTGAAGAAGTTGGTGTGGAAAGTGGTCCAGTGCTGCGGAAGAGGTCGCAAGGGAATCGTGGCCTGTGAGACAGAACAGGCAGAACCTGAGACTTGCACCGGAAAGAGATATTGCTCCTGTTGGAAAACCACTCCCACACTAGAAGGGGTGGTGGTGGACTTCCCGAACACACTGTGGTAGCTTGGCTCGAGTGGTCAGGAATCAGGCACCGTGCTAAGCATACAATATACCCATACAATAACCATGCGTGCATCCGTTCCAAAAACGACTCTACACCGTAAAAATTATGAAAATATCTCTCTTTATCTTTTTCTCTTAGTTGCTGATTGGAAAAATAAATAAGTCAATCACAATATACAAATTTTAAATAGTGCAGGTCAAATAAATACTGTCTAAAGATTCAATAAATAGGGATGATCATAAATATAAAGGACATAAATATAAGTGCAGGTAATACAGGCAATTAAATATTCGGAGGCAATAAATACTGTACCAATAAATATTGTGCACCAACAAGTCCTGTGGACCAATAAATATAGTAAAGCAATAAATAGGTAAAACACAATAAATACAGTGCCCCCAATAAATAATTAAAAGTATACAGCAACACTCATGTAATCAGATCACTTTTCAATTCCTAAGGGCTGATTTGGCCCAGGCACAGCTTGTAGGGTTGTGGAAGGCTTGAGGGGGGCTACTCCCTGGCTGGGACAAGGCTGAGGCCTAAACTGAGGTAGATCAAGGGGGGAATACCAGTGCCCTGGCTTTCTCTCTCCACACAACCTCTCTAGGTTAGTCCCAGTTCACCCCTGGCACAGTCAGGTTGGTTTCAGCACCTCCCTAGCCCCTTAGAGTAGTCTCTCAGGTCTCCACAGGGCCTTAGGCGCCCTCTACTCCACTTACTGCCCTTTTTCTGATGCTCCGACGCCGCTGGAGTCGTGTCGATGCCGTGAGGCGGTTCCGGTTCGATCTCGGCGGCCTCGGCACAATGTCAGTTCTTTGACGACGCCGGTAGGCGGTTCCGGTCCGATGTCGGCGGCCTCGGTTCGATCTCGACCTCCGATTCGACGGCGTCGGGCAGTCTCTACTCGATGTCGACTTCGGGCGGCTCCGGTCCGATGGCGCTCTCGGCTTCGATGACGTCAGCCGGCCTGGCCTCGATGTCGACTTCCGGCGACTCCGGGGTGCGATCCTCACCCCCGACCTCCGGTGCTCCTCCTCTCAGGTTCCGGGCGACTCCGGAGTGCGATCCTCACTCCCGACCTCCGGTACACTTCACCTCGGTCTCCGACGACTCCGGAGGGCGGACTTCACTCCTCCGATGACGCCGCTCACTCGACCTCGGTTGACTTCCTCCTCGACCTCTGGTATTCCTCATGACCTCCGTCGGCGCCCTCTTACGACCTCAGGCGGCTCCGGGTACGACGTCTGCTTCTTCAGTCAGCGCCGCTTCTCAACCTCGGGCTCCAGGTCTCAGGCTACTCGACGCCGGACTCCAGGGAAACCAGTTTCCAGGTCAGGATCTTGCTGCTTTCTGTTTCTAAGGCCTGTTCCTGCTGTCCAGGTCCTTAGGATGAGTTTTTCTGGCTTCTTCCCACACAGGGCTACAGGCTGGGATCCATCAGTAGGGACTAGTATCAAGGGTGGGTTTATGGACCCCACTCCAGGCACAAGTTTCCACCCCTGCTGCTTCACTCCTTCCTCCTTCACTGTTGTGCTGCTCTCCCTTCACCAGTCAGGTGCCAACTGCCAGCTCCAACTGCCAACACTCTGTCTTAACCTCCCAACATTCTAAACCGCCTCCAACTGTCACAGAGTTCTGGAATGTTCTGGAAGGTGCTGGTAGGTTCCAGTGGATGCTGGTGATGTCACAGGTGGCCACCATTTTGTGCTCCAGGCCCTCAGACAGAAGTTTCAGGGTTAGCTAAAATGGCTCCCTGAATCTGTAGCAACACGAAAAAGTCTGGTGGTTCCCAAAAAGGAAAAATTCAAACAGGGTTTGAGGCAAAAGTGGGACAAAATAAATAATGATGAGGAGGGACCACCCAAAGGGCTGACAGGTCTAACACGCGTCCCCCCCAGCTGAAAGTGGGGAGAGCTACCCAACCCCTTGGGAGTTCTCATCACTAAGGCGGAAATACCTTGAGAGACCGTCTGCATTGGCGTGGTCCACTCCAGGCCGATGTTCCACCTGAAAGTCCATCCCCTGTAGGGAAATAGACCACCTCAACAACTTGGGATTCTCCCCCTTCATCTGCATCAGCCAGCGAAGGGGTCTGTGGTCGGTCTGAACCAGGAAGTGCGAGCCAAACAGGTATGGCCGCAACTTCTTCAGAGCCCATACCACTGCAAAGGCTTCACGCTCTATTGCACTCCACTTCTGTTCCCTGGGAAGTAGTCTCCTGGATAGGAAGACCACGGGTTGATCCAGGCCCTCTTCGTTGAGTTGCGATAACACTGCCCCAATGCCATGTTCTGATGCATCTGTCTGGACAATGAACTTCCTGGAAAAGTCTGGGGCCCTTAAGACCGGGGCCTCGCACATGGCTTTCTTCAATCTCTCAAAGGCTTGCTGACAAGCCTCCGTCCAGACTACCCGTCGAGGTTGTTTCTTGGACGTGAGCTCCGTGAGGGGGGCTACGATGGTACCGTACCCCTTCACGAAGCGGCGGTAATATCCCGTGAGGCCCAAAAATGCTCGGACCTCAGTCTGTGTCTTGGGGGGTTCCCAGGCCATGATGGCCTCGATCTTCGCCTGGAGGGGTTGCACCGCTCCCCTACCCACCAAGTGTCCAAGGTACACTACCGACCCCTGCCCGATCTGGCACTTGCTGGCCTTGATCGTCAATCCAGCTTGTCTCAGGGCCTGGAGAACAGCTTGCAGGTGACGCAAGTGATCCTCCCAGCTGTTACTGAAGACGGCTATGTCATCCAGATAAGCAGCAGAGAAACTCTCCATTCCGGTGAGGATCTGGTTTACCAGGCGCTGAAACGTGGCAGGTGCGTTCTTGAGCCCAAAGGGCATCACACAGAACTGGTAGTGGCCATTGGGCGTGGAGAAGGCTGACCTTTCCCTTGCTCCATCAGTCAAAGAGATCTGCCAGTACCCCGCAGTAAGGTCAAAGGTACTTAGATATTGGGCAGCTCCCAGCCGGTCAATCAATTCATCCGCCCTAGGGATCGGATGAGCATCAGTTTTTGTCACTGAATTCAGTCCCCGGTAGTCCACACAGAACCTCAGTTCTGGTTGGGCACCCGGTGGTGCAGCTTTTGGTACTAACACCACCGGACTGGACCAGGGGCTGCTAGAAGGTTCAATCACTCCTAGCTCCAGCATCTTAGTGACCTCACTATGAATGCTGGCCTTCACCTTGTCTGACATCCGGTAGATCTTGGACTTCACAGGTGGGCTGTCTCCTGTGTCCACGTCATGGACGCACAGGTGAGTCCTACCCGGGACAAGGGAGAACAACGAAGAGTACTGCCCCAGGACCTGGCGACAGTCCTCCTGCTGTTCAGGAGTTAGAGATGGGGAGAGAATCACTCCCTCCACCGACCCATCCTTTTCTTGAGACGCAAACAGATCAGGGAGAGGCTCGCTTTCCACGTCCTCTCCTCCGTCAGTCACCATCATCAAGATGACTTCGGGCCTCTCGTGGTGGGGTTTGAGGCGGTTGGCATGCAGCACCCGCAGGGGCTGACGAGGGGTCTTCAGGTCCACCAAGTAGGTAGCCTTACCCTTCTTCTCCAACACCTCAAAGGGTCCTGACCAGCGATCCTGGAGGGCACTAAGCTCTCCTGGTTCGATCACCCACACCTTCTGGCCAGGCTCCAACTCCACCGGGTGAGCGTTGTGGTCATACCACGCCTTCATCACTGCTTGGCTGGCTTCCAAGTTGTCAGAAGCTTGCTTCCACAACTTAGCCATTTGGCTCCGGAAGGCCAGCATGTAGCTCACCACATCCTGGGGGAGCTTTCTGGGAGTTCTTTCCCATCCGTCTCTCACCAGGTTAAGAGGTCCACGTACAGGGTGCCCATACAGAAGCTCGAAGGGGCTGAAGCCCACTCCCTTCTGTGGCACTTCCCTGTATGAAAAGAGTAAACAGGGTAGGAGGACGTCCCATTTCCTCCGCAGGCTTTCAGGCAGACTTCTGATCATGCCTTTTAAGGTTTTGTTAAACCTTTCCACCAGACCATTGGTCTGGGGGTGGTAAGGAGTTGTGAACCGGTAGGTCACTCCACACTCCTTCCACATTGCCCGCATATATGCTGACATGAAGTTGGTCCCCCTGTCGGACACAACTTCCTTGGGAAAACCCACTCGGGTAAAGATTCCCATCAGGGCCCTAGCCACAACAGGTGCTGTTATGGTCCTCAGAGGTATTGCCTCTGGGTACCGGGTGGCATGATCCACCAGAACCAGGATAAACCTGTGACCAGCTGTAGTTGGTGGATCTAATGGACCCACAATGTCGATGCCTACCCTTTCAAAGGGGGTGCTAACGACAGGAAGTGGTTCCAGGGGAGCTTTCAGCTTCACCCCTGTTTTCCCACTGGCTTGGCAAGACACACATGTCCGGCAGTAGGTATCGGACGACACTTTCATCTGAGGCCAATAAAAGTGTGGGACAAGACGGGCGAAGGTCTTGTCTTGCCCCAGGTGTCCTGCCAATGGTATCTCGTGAGCCAACTCCAAAAGGAAGGCTCGATAACGTTGAGGAACTACCAAGGCTCGTGACGATCCATGTAGGGGTGCCTTGGGTTCACTGTAGAGGAGGCCATCCTCCCAGTAAACACTGTAGTTCCCTTCAACGTTCCCTGCTGCCTGGGCTTCGGCCTGTCGCCTCAGCCCCTCAAGGGTAGGGCACTCCCTCTGGCCCTGGCAGAATTCCTCCCTGGACGGGCCTCCCTCCACGTGCCACTCGGCCGGGATGGGTAGGTCCTCCAGGTTGGTAACGTCCCCCTCCGCAGACTCCTGGTCCACCACCTCCGGTGGCCTATCCGTCCTACGGGGTGGAGACGCCGAGGCAGGCTCCTCCTGTCCTCGGTTCTTCCCTTGACTGGCAGCTGGCTGGGCCTTTGTTCCAGGCTCCAGCCGGAATGAACTCCCTCTTCGGGTAGTCGCGGACCTTGTGCTAACACAGGCCCAGTCAGGTGTACCCAGCATCTCGGTGTGAGTCCGGTATTCCACCTCCTTCCAAGCGTTGTGCTCCATGTCATTCCCCAGCAGACAATCGACTGGCACGGCAGGGCTTACGGCAACTCGAAGTGAACCTGCAACCCCCCCCCATTCAAAGGGAACCTCGGCCACGGGATAGTGGCCTGTTCTGCCGTCAGCCATCGCGGCTGGGTGGAGTACATCGGGAATTACCTGCTCTGGAGACACCAGCTGGCTACGCACCATAGTCATACTGGCTCCTGTGTCTCTCAGAGCCTCCCCTCTTTGGCCGTTGATGGTGATCCACTGCCCATACTTTGCGGTATTTGCGGGCACCTGGATCTTAGGAACCATCTCCCGTTCTCCCAGGGACACTAAAGTGACACCCGCCCACTCCCTTCCCTTAGTTAAGGGCATCTCCTCCCCGAGCACTACACTAGCTACTCCGGGGGTCTTTCCTCCAGTGGGAGGGGGTGATCGTTTCTGACACTTCGGATCTCCTTTATAGTGTCCAATGCCACCGCACTCGTAGCAATGGACAACCCTTGGCTGCTGACTCTGGCCAGGATTAGGGTTTCTGGGTGGGTTAGCCCTAGGGGTGAATCCTGTTCCCTTTCCTTGGAAGCTATTTTGGGGGCTTTTGGAGAACTCCTTTTTCTTTTCCCCTCCCTCTTTCTTCTGGGGGGCACCCTGTCCGGCCTTTTGAGTATCCCCTCCAGTCCCCCTTGTGGACACCCGGGTACTAGCCCAAATGTCCGCCTCCTCAGCAAGCTTCCGGGGACTGGTCAGCTTGCTATCCACCAGGTGTTGCCGCAGTTCAGGGAAACATTTCTCGAGCAGGTGTTCCTTCAGTACTAGGTCAAACAACTCCTCGTAGTTCCTCACTTCACTGCCCTGAATCCAACCTTCCAGTGCCTTCTTTGCATAGTCCAGGAAGTCCACCCAATTCTGTGTGCCCAGTTTGTGACTACCCCTGAACTTCTGTCTGTACTTTTCAGGTGTTAGTCCAAACTTTCTGATGAGCGCCAGTTTCATGGTGGGGTAGTGGGTCTGCTCATCCTCTTCGAGGGCCAATAAAGCATCCCTACCAGCTGGAGGCATGTACTTATACAATCCCCCTCCCCAGTACTTCTCTGGAACCCCATGGGCCCTTAACGAGACCTCATAGGCCGCTAGCCACTTGGCGATATCATCACCCAACCCATAGCTAGCTGCTATGTCCTTTGGCAGGTAGGGTTTGGATTCCCTGGTGATCTCTTGGTCTTTGCTGCCACCATTAGGAACAGTTGGTGCCCCAATTCTTAGGATCTGAAGCTCTATCTCTTTCAGTCTTATCTCATGAGCCATCTTCTGTTTCTCCGTCTCATGAGCCATCCTCTGTTCCTCCTTCTCCTTCTCCAGCTTTGCTAAGTCCAATGTGAGCTGTCTTTTCTCCCTCCGATCTGCTAACTCCACTTCGGATAAGCCCCCACTAGAGACAGTGCTGCCCTTCCTAGAAAGTGTCCTGGGCCCTGCTGACAGGTTCCCCACCTCAGGTTGGTACATCTCAGCCCCCTCGGGGTCAGGCTCTCCATCCCTGTCTTCCTCCTCAGCCTTGCTTTCCCTGCGTGCCTCCCCCCAAGCCCTTAAGCTGGTTTGGAGTGCACCCTTCTTTGCTCCTGGGGGACAGTACACCCCCTCCCGCTGGCAAAACTCCCTGAGTTGGGCCACAGTGTACGTTTCTAGATTTTCTAGTACAAACTCCATCTCGCCCACTCAGGTTAGAGGACAGGTTTTGTGCAGTAACAATGCAGGGGGGTACCTTTAATAATACCTCCTCCCACCACCAGAGTAAATTTGGAAAAAACAAAATCCCACAATTAGGAAGGCCGCTTTGAGAAAACTCCCGGTGTAGGCCTATGGACTACCCACAGTTATTGTTGAGTATATGTAGGCACAGCTCTATCCCACCGCTGCCACCAATTTATGTTGGAAAACCACTCCCACACTAGAAGGGGTGGTGGTGGACTTCCCGAACACACTGTGGTAGCTTGGCTCGAGTGGTCAGGAATCAGGCACCGTGCTAAGCATACAATATACCCATACAATTACCATGCGTGCATCCGTTCCAAAAACGACTCTACACCGTAAAAATTATGAAAATATCTCTCTTTATCTTTTTCTCTTAGTTGCTGATTGGAAAAATAAATAAGTCAATCACAATATACAAATTTTAAATAGTGCAGGTCAAATAAATACTGTCTAAAGATTCAATAAATAGGGATGATCGTAAATATAAAGGACATAAATATAAGTGCAGGTAATACAGGCAATTAAATATTCGGAGGCAATAAATACTGTACCAATAAATATTGTGCACCAACAAGTCCTGTGGACCAATAAATATAGTAAAGCAATAAATAGGTAAAACACAATAAATACAGTGCCCCCAATAAATAATTAAAAGTATACAGCAACACTCATGTAATCAGATCACTTTTCAATTCCTAAGGGCTGATTTGGCCCAGGCACAGCTTGTAGGGTTGTGGAAGGCTTGAGGGGGGCTACTCCCTGGCTGGGACAAGGCTGAGGCCTAAACTGAGGTAGATCAAGGGGGGAATACCAGTGCCCTGGCTTTCTCTCTCCACACAACCTCTCTAGGTTAGTCCCAGTTCACCCCTGGCACAGTCAGGTTGGTTTCAGCACCTCCCTAGCCCCTTAGAGTAGTCTCTCAGGTCTCCACAGGGCCTTAGGCGCCCTCTACTCCACTTACTGCCCTTTTTCTGATGCTCCGACGCCGCTGGAGTCGTGTCGATGCCGTGAGGCGGTTCCGGTTCGATCTCGGCGGCCTCGGCACAATGTCAGTTCTTTGACGACGCCGGTAGGCGGTTCCGGTCCGATGTCGGCGGCCTCGGTTCGATCTCGACCTCCGATTCGACGGCGTCGGGCAGTCTCTACTCGATGTCGACTTCGGGCGGCTCCGGTCCGATGGCGCTCTCGGCTTCGATGACGTCAGCCGGCCTGGCCTCGATGTCGACTTCCGGCGACTCCGGGGTGCGATCCTCACCCCCGACCTCCGGTGCTCCTCCTCTCAGGTTCCGGGCGACTCCGGAGTGCGATCCTCACTCCCGACCTCCGGTACACTTCACCTCGGTCTCCGACGACTCCGGAGGGCGGACTTCACTCCTCCGATGACGCCGCTCACTCGACCTCGGTTGACTTCCTCCTCGACCTCTGGTATTCCTTACGACCTCCGTCGGCGCCCTCTTACGACCTCAGGCGGCTCCGGGTACGACGTCTGCTTCTTCAGTCAGCGCCGCTTCTCCACCTCGGGCTCCAGGTCTCAGGCTACTCGACGCCGGACTCCAGGGAAACCAGTTTCCAGGTCAGGATCTTGCTGCTTTCTGTTTCTAAGGCCTGTTCCTGCTGTCCAGGTCCTTAGGATGAGTTTTTCTGGCTTCTTCCCACACAGGGCTACAGGCTGGGATCCATCAGTAGGGACTAGTATCAAGGGTGGGTTTATGGACCCCACTCCAGGCACAAGTTTCCACCCCTGCTGCTTCACTCCTTCCTCCTTCACTGTTGTGCTGCTCTCCCTTCACCAGTCAGGTGCCAACTGCCAGCTCCAACTGCCAACACTCTGTCTTAACCTCCCAACATTCTAAACCGCCTCCAACTGTCACAGAGTTCTGGAATGTTCTGGAAGGTGCTGGTAGGTTCCAGTGGATGCTGGTGATGTCACAGGTGGCCACCATTTTGTGCTCCAGGCCCTCAGACAGAAGTTTCAGGGTTAGCTAAAATGGCTCCCTGAATCTGTAGCAACACGAAAAAGTCTGGTGGTTCCCAAAAAGGAAAAATTCAAACAGGGTTTGAGGCAAAAGTGGGACAAAATAAATAATGATGAGGAGGGACCACCCAAAGGGCTGACAGGTCTAACAGCTCCCATATCTGAAACATCCAAGTCGGATCAAAGTGATATAGAAGGAGTACGGGGGAGCTTGAGAAGATCAAGGAGGGCAAAATTACCATGCCAGAGTTACGCTACCCTGGAGTGGACTTACCTGGTCACAGATGCCGGGAACAGTAAGGTCCGGGAGAGTGAGGCGAAGAACCTCAGTGTTGATAATTGAAATTGAACTGTTGGATCCTGGAGTAAAGGTTAATGGAGTTTTGACACTGACTATACTAGATCCTCCAAGAGTGAGTGGCTTACGGAGCTTAATTTTGAAAGATCTTACATTTCTAACTTTTAGGTATCAGCCACCAGCTCAGGAGATTGCAGCATTTCGTATTGAAGATTTGCAGCATTTCATTGAGGAAATTGGCTCTGATCTCTTAAGGGATGTGAATTGAACTGTGAACTGTAAACAGAGACTTTTGTTCAAAAGAAGATAACCTAGGCCAGAGTAGAAGAAGAATAAATGTATGGAACTTTCCGTGGAATAAGAAAGACGGCTAGGAATGTCTTGCAATCTGCGTAAATAATTGTGGTACGAACTGAGTGAGAACTATTTCCACGACTTCAAGAAACTTTGTATGAACTTTGTTGTGCAACAGTGAGAGGCAGAGAAAGAGATGTTGCATTGATCCTCTTACAGTCAAAATCCGAACTCAGTTGAAAATGGAGTCTGGAAATTCGAACCATAGACACAAATGTATAATAGGTACACTTATAGAAGGAGTAATTAGTCATAGCTGTAGTCATTTTTATGCCTGTTATAGGTTCACATAAAGCTGAAGCTGATGGTGTGGGAGTACATGGGTCATGGGTCGTCCACACCTACCACATCTAGTACAAAAGAGGGTACATTAGTATCTGAAAGTGCTTTGATTGATCAGACTAGTCGCTTGTTGCACGTAGATTTGTCTAATGGTGATTTTACATTGAGTGTTTATGCGAAGTTGCTGTATGAGTAAGTAAACACGATGGATGTGAGAGATTTCTATATGTGTATGCAATTTTCTGAGTCTGTTGAGAAGGGTATCAGATACCATCATCAGCCTCTGACGTATGGTATTGCTTGTAGTCTGTTACTTAGCATGTTTTATGGTAAAGGTCATTACGAGTACTATTTCTCAAATTATGATGTGGTGCTATAAGAGGTTCCAGCTTACAAGCACCTGAACAAGTATGACTATTACAAGCAAGAAGAGAGAATGGGAAAGTATTTGATAACTACTGTTAGGTTAGACACAGCTTATGCACATAGACATCCTTTGACATGTATGACAGAAAAAAGAAATGTGTAGATCAAGTAGATTATAGACATAGATCCTTGGCAGTTAAACTTAACAATAGAAAAGGACATTTGGAGTCCAAAGAAGAGCTAGCACACAAGGCTAGGGGAAGTTACGGTCCAATAGCTTTAGATTGGGAACGCGAGGAAAGCTTTGCATTAGACAAGTACAGACTTATTATGACAAGATATTTGTGCGACAAAGTGATGTGATCATATTTTCACAATGGAAGCCACTGCAAAGAAGTTCGTACAGGAGGCAGTACAAGTAGTGCCAAATATGTATTTTGTGTGCGGGAGAAATGTGTATGTCCGATTGCCACTGAATTGGTATGGCACATGTTAAATGACTGTTGTGTTTCCTAAGATAAACCATGTGGAGGATTTGAAGACTTTGGAAGGGAAGTCACCACATAGAGAGAGACGTGTTACAAGTGCAGGAGAGATTGTAGGGGGCGTGTTTGGATCACTGATAGCAAGTTTGGGTGTGGTCTTAAATGATGTTAAGATTGAAAGGTTGTCAACTATAGCAGATAAGTTGACAGTCAATACTACTTGTGGATGGAGAGATGGTTTCGATAAGAGCTATAGTGATGCAAAACAGTTTTGCTTTAGATGTGTTGTTAGCAACAGAGGGTGGAGTCTGTAAAATGCTGAGGATTTAACAGTGATGTACTTATATCCCAGACCATAGCAAAGATCTGAAAAGGTATATAGGTTTGGAGCAAAGTGGGTAAAGGATTTGAAGAAGTTGGTTTGCATGAATTGAATTTAGGGAGAGAGTCTGGGGACTTCTGCCTTGCCTAGAGAAGAGAGAGCATCTTAGAACAAGCTCTGTAGCTTTATGCTACTTGACCCATTCCAATATGAATGGACTTCTTAGGAAGCCTTCACGTGCTGACACCTTTACTGAAATTGACTGGGAAATGCTAAGTTGGGATGTCATGTTAGTGGTTGTGTAGGGACAGACTAATGCTTTTTACTTATTTTATCGAACCGATTAATTAACCTGTATTGTTATGACTTCAAATAGTGAGTCACATTTAGCGATTTCATATTACCGATTTGGTATTGCAATATACGAAGCCTTTGAAAATTGCGGCTAGTCCAAGAATGCTCATTTTACAAGTGCAGCTTACCACCAACTTAAAACAGGTGGTAACCAGGGAAAACCTGCATAAAAAGTCCCAGAATGGATCAGTGAACTCCACAATGGGTACCTTCTACTTGATGGTAA
This sequence comes from Triturus cristatus, assembly GCF_964204655.1. NCBI lineage: Eukaryota > Metazoa > Chordata > Amphibia > Caudata > Salamandridae > Triturus > Triturus cristatus. The sequence goes on along the minus strand of NC_140591.1, from coordinate 338,043,015 downwards.
GGAGCATGAGTGTACTGGCTGGTCTGCAGTGGAGGAATAGATGAGTGCATATTTAGAGTCTGTGTTACTCTTTTTCAACAGACAGAGGAGGACAATATTTGAAAAATACAGGCTAAGTAGTGCAGTTATTTTAAATCTCAGCTGAAACTAAGCCACAGCTACAGAGAAATATTTTCAGAAGCAATTCTATTCCCAGCCATGTGCAGATATTATGCTCCTGCACATCTTAGCCTCTGAGAGTTACAAGGTTTAATTGCTGCAGCAGATGGGGGTCTCTTAAAGTGTACTATCCAGTGCTTAATTTGAGCTGGTGGTTTCCGGTGCTCAGCACCGGCACTTAATCATCAACACAAGCGGTTTTCATGAGCACCTGTTAAGGTCACATTCATTTACAGGGAGATTAAGTGATTTGACCAGGATCACAGGATGTTGAGCAGACGCCAAGACTCGAGCCTGGTTACCCCGCTCCGAAGTCGGTAGCTCTGGTAATTACACCACTTCCTCTCCCTAACTTTCATGGTTAGTACTGGTTTTGTTTTAGGCAGCGGTAAAAGAAGAAATGGGCTGGTGCAAGCTGTTTCCTGAGGAGAGCCCTGGCGCATGTTTTTTTTTTTTTTACAAATTAACCACTGGCACTATCCTGATTTTTCAGCGCTTTGGATGCATGCTAATGAGAATTAATTCTTGTGTTAGTTTTCCTACAACTGCACAGGAAGTACAATTAACAAAGTCGCCCTTTTATAGAATAGTTGAATTCCCACATGTTATTTGATATATAGGTGGTGCTCATGTTCCTATATGCCTTCCATCTCACAATGAGTATCTTAGAAATAGGAAGAATGCACATTCCCTAAACATCCAAGTGGTTTGTATGGCATTCAATATAATGAATATAGGGCCCAATTTATTTCATGCCGGACGGAGTATTCTCTTTTTGCCTGGCGGAGGACTTTATGCCTGCCAGGCCGAGACTACTATGCCCACCAGATTTATAAATGACCACCTAGCTGTCAGTCATTTATGAAGGCAATGGCAGAAACCACCTTCATGGTGGTTCCTGTCAATTCAGTTTATTATTTGCTACAGGGCTTCCAGCTTATTTGTTACTTTTTACGCATTTTCTTGTGATTTGTGCTCGTGGATTCTAACATTGTACCTTAACCTCGCAATACAAAGTGAGCGTCGCTACAATGTAGCCCATAAATCAACAAGATCAGCCATTGAAAGGACATTTAGACTGCTCAAAAGTCACTTTCACTGTTTCCATAAAAGTGGGGCTAGTCTATAGTATACACTGGACATTAGTTGGCAGAGAGTTGCACCATATGCTAAGGAGCACAGCAGTGCGACTCAAAGATGAACACCAGTCATCGTGCCAGAGTCAATTCATAAGGATCTCCAACAACAGCCACATCACACACAGCGTAGGAGAAGGAAACGTGTGAGGTGCAAACTTTTTAACGCATTTTATTTTTAATGTAAGATACGAATACAAATATATATTGAAACCCAACACAACAGTTTTGCTTTGAAACTAAATAAGTTTTACCTGTAATTTAGGTGATCTATATTAGAAAGTGTGATTGTTTTTTTCAAAAAATATTGTTTTTCTCAAGCAAGTACACAGTATTGTCAAATAGCAATTTGTAACAAGGGTCCACAAAGTAATAAGTTAATGATTACAAATGTTGTTATTGCTGCTTTCTACCTCACACACAGTGGTATCAGCAGTATGAGATCCCGAGACATCACTACCTGTAGCTCATCTAAATGCACACACTCATGTCTTCTGATACAGAGAGGCTATTCACCTCCACCTAATTAACCCGTAGAAGAGATGGCTGGTTTGTATATCCTCCCGGACACTGGTGACTTGAACAAGCCACGTGCATGCTAACCGTGCACCTTGGTTAAGTGGAAGTGGCATGCCACAGCTGGGTAACAGATCTTGTAAGCCCATCTAATCGACACAAGGGGATGATGCCAGTGCCTATTATTCACATTTTCTTGCTGTAAAACCTTATATATAGTGGTACCAGCATCTGCTGGGTGTTTAAAATGCTCAGCTATCAATTTTTGTCCCTACTCAAGTGTTATTGAGGCTGTCTAAGTCATCTTTTATGCTTGCAATGTTTTCATTCATGCCCACTAAGTGTGTATTGATGGTTTTTATTTTGTAGGCACTGCACTGCCAACATTTATGCTTCTAAGTCACCAAAAACATCCGATGTATCAGAAACATTTGTACGGGTTACAAGGCAGGAATTTCTCAGGCTGGCCGCCCTGTGACGGCGCTGAAGCTTCCTACCTTCCTAGGCGTCTGCCCCTTGCAGCAGGTTCTGTTGTCGCGATAGATGTTTGCGCCTCTGACTCTTGGGGGAATCTGGCAGTGAAATCACTGCTGCTCTATGTCTTGATAGGACAGGTGGTGTTGGTGTGGCTGTGATGTCATTATCTTCCTCCACCTGTAAGGGATTGTCTAGAGGTGCCTCTTGCTCGGACTCGGCTTTACATCAATACATTAAAATACAATTTTTTCTGCATATTCATAACAAGTGATTTCTTTGACATATTTAAATGTGTATTCAATTGATACGAACCTCTGAAATTATTTGAGAAAATACACTTAAGTATATGTACTATATATCCCACAATGCATCTGAAAGGTAATAGGAACACAGCCCTGAGGTTCATCTTCTAATGCCAGTCAGGTTAACTATGTATTTATCTAACTGTTTTAAATTAAGAAATTACCAATACTATTTCAGCACTTACCTTTTGAAGAAGTGGGTGAGGCCGATGTATCAATATCTGAAAGCTCAACAATATTTTCAGGCTCTAAAGTAGTTTCAGTGAGGTCTTCCAAAGGTGTGGGTGATGGCTGGGTTGTGGCCCCAATCCTGTTCCATATTTCTCAGCAATTCTTGTAGCCAACTTCTTTTTATTTCTTGATCACAGATCCTACCGCTGCTTCCTTATCTCCTCGGTGCTACACTGTGTCACTCCTATGAAATGTACTTTTTCTTGGACGGTCGTCCAGATTTTTTGGCTATCTAGAATCTGAGATTAGTTAGCTCTTGCCAAAAAGCTTTCACAGATTTTTTTTTTTATATTCTCCTTTTGAGACTCCTCTCGGGACATGATGTAACAAATATCCAAAAAGACTTAAAACTGAAAGCAGTATTCTCAAGAAACAATGCCTCCTACAATCCGAGTACTCTACAGAGAATGTGTGATAGCACTTCCTCATTGTGATGTCATCAAGCAGTTCCCAATTGCTATATTCGCAGTTTGTGATTCCTAAATACTGATTCGCAATTTATCGAATCCCACTGGTTTGCTAATTGAGGATTTGCCATTATCATACATATTGAGTACAGTTTACCAAATTGTGATTCAGTTAACTTTGCGATTCGGTACTCTAAACATTCGTACATCTCATGTGTTATAGTAATTACCCCATATCTGCAAATGTCCCCCAGACAAATTTTTGCTAGGCTAGCCTTGCTTGATCTGTGTTTTCTTAAACCCTTCTACCTTCGTAAAACAGACAAGTAAAGTAACTATAATTCCTTAATTTCGCACGTTGCCACTCTTCTGAACTATTATGTCACATATTACGCTTTACACCATACACTGCACGTTCACACTAATCCATAATCAATGCTGCTTAGAATAATTTTCATTACGATATCTAACATTTATAGTTTGTTGTGTATTGGCACAAAAGACCTTTGGAGGTGGGACAAGACATTAATGTTGCACACATTAGTTTCTATGCAGCCTGCTACATGGGTACCAAGTAATCCTACCTAGCTTTACCAGAACCAGGCAATAATTTACTATGGATGTGAGTCACAAAGCATTCTGGGGCACCTGAGCTGCTGTTAGGAGTGGAAAATAAGCACTTTGCAAAAGGAAAATCCCAATCTTGAGCCCTTGTATCATGATTGGTGATGTTTTTATTTGAAAGCTGCACCTATGTATTCAAACATTCTGCCATTCTGACAGAAGTCCTGTATATGCGCATTGTTATTCAGGGGCAAGATGGTGGGTTTTCTGGGTGATCTTCCCTACAAAAACAGATGAACACTCAAAAACACCCAGGGTTGTTGGTAACCCCACCAGCTACCTTCCAAACTTATAAACACAGACAAATGCGCTCTTGTGGAAGACAGGAGCAAGTGTATTTCCACGGTGCATAGAAAAGTGGATTTCTTGTTGTGGTAATTATACAATAGCCTTGAGAAAAAAGATTCCATTTTCCAGAAGCACATTTGGGTGACCTTTAAGCATGCAGCATGTTCTACCTGGAGAAAACTCTGCATGCATAAATGCTACATATTGAGGTAGTCTAAAGTTAGACATTCGCCCCAAACATAAGATTAATCCTACAGAAGCAAATGTCTGACCTTTAAACAATGGGCTGTCTGAATTCAGCCCGCTGTGGCTATGCAAATACCTGCGGTGCACAGAATAGCCAGCATCTCCTGTAAAATTATTTAATAAAGAAGGCACTCACTAAAATGTAAATCTTGTAAAAGGCAACCCTAACTATGAACTATGACATTGAATCTTAGATGAGACCTTGCTGTATTGCCTCTCACAATAGGGATACAAGGCATATATGAAGGCAATTACTGCTTCTGCCTGGAAGACTTTATCAGCTTACACAGCAACACCTGCTGGAATACAATGGCCTTGCTGTACCAGTGCAGGATCCAGTTTCCATGCTATGTCAGCCTATCATATGCAGACAATATACATCTAGACAGCCATGGCAAATTAATAGAGGGGGGTTCTTTGAACTAGGGACGAAAAGTATTCATACAGGGAAAGCCAAAAAGATAGAGCAGTACATCTCACCGAAACATAGCAATGCCTCTAATGTTACCAACTACTAGGTGCTATAACTGATGCAAAACTACAAGTATATGTAAGACATCTTTCACCTAAATCAGAGTTCTCCAAAGTCGGTTCTGGAGGACCGGATTCATGCCTGATTTTTAAGATAACTACATTTATCTCAATGGGATATGCTAAAAATCCGACATGGATCCAGCCCTCCAGTACCGACTTTGGAGAACCCTGACCGAAATGATCTAGAAAACAAATGCACATGCATAACACCCATCTTTTTTTTTTTGCGTTGACTGGTATAAACAAATCCTGGCATAACTAAGTCCCCCCAACCCAGGGTAGTACGGTTATCTAGAGGTTTAAATGGCTTCTATGTAACATATGATTAAATATTTCATTCATTGAGCATTCCTACCGCACACACCACGTGGAGAACAGAGCCTTTTAGTGGCTTCAATAGTGACCTTAACATAGAAGACATATTGACAAATTATAGTGGAGCATGTCACAGAAAGAGGAGCAAGCTTGGTCTGCTGATGTAGGGGCAGTTAAGACAGATGCTGAGTAGATGTAAAAGAGTCAGAGCTTGTCAGAAAGCTAACAGATTCGCAGTCAGGTGAATTTATTCAGGCGTTTTGTTTCAGCTACTTATAATCTGGGGACTGTTTTGGGTCTGCTGAGATTTTCTTCCAGTCTTTGTTCAGCCAAAATGGATCTAATAACAGATACCAGTTGTACGTGGAAAAAAATAGGATTGACACCATTTTAAAGTATCTTCTAGATTTGATTTTAACAACAGTATCTAATCTTCAAAATATTTACAGTAAAGTCCCAGTCTGGACATAAGGTGGAATACAAGGACACTACTGTTAAATCTGTTGATGAAAGAGTAATTGGTTTAAAACAAGCATTTGCAATGCAATAGGTCTCGCATTGCTGAAAGTTTGAGCTATTGGCATTGCCAATAATAATGCAACGCCAATAGCTCAGACTTTCAGTGATTCAAGAGCTATTGCAATGCAAATCAATTGCAGCACTCACGCTTTAGCTTTAAACATCTTACTTTAAAGCGCGGGTGCCACAATTGCTTCAAAAGTAAATAAAGCAATTGCAGCACCTGCGCTTTAGCTTAAGATGTTTAAAGCTAAAGCACGGGTACCCCAACTGTAACAAAAGTAAACAAATAAGGAAAAAACGGCAGCTGCACGCTTTTTTTCTATTTATTTGGCACCTGCGCTTTAGCTTAAGATGTTTAAAGTGTGGGTGCCGCCATTGTAACAAAAGTAACTAAACCGAAAAAAGGCATGACGTTGCATTCGCCGACCACAACTAACAAAAGAAAGGTGGGACGCCATTATTACAGCGGAGGCGTGCCGCGCTGGTTAAATTTTAAAAAAGTGTTGCGGGACAGCATGTCCTGCCTGCAACAGAAGGCAGGAGAAAACTATTTAAGAAAAAAGTGCTCCAAGGCTGTAATTAAAATGTATACCAAAAGAGAGTCACCGTTCCTAAATAGAGAGAGAAAGAAGGGAAGTAAGAGGTACTCTTGTCGTGTACTACTCTAATTGGGGGGAGCAGTGCGTCCTCATCTTGATGCCCTCACACAACTCGAAGGATGCCATGCTTCATCATTGGGCTTTTGGTCCTCGTCGGACCGGCGCTGCAATGCCCTACTGGTCCCCCAATGGGTCTCTTTTTCTGAGATCTTTTGATGAATCTGTATGGGTGCGTGGGTGTAAGTGGCAGTGAAGTCCTAGAAGGTGTATCAAAAAATAGCTGGAGCGAGAGTAATTAATTATTATTAAGGTGATCCCTCTGTCATTATTAAAACAAAGTGTATGGTGCTGCTTTAAGGGGTATTATGCCCTTTGATAGCTGAGTAACTATATGTCCCTAAGGGGCATATGTTCTGGTCAACATGTTTCGCGCTTTAGTGGTCTCAGGGGGAGATCCAGGGTGCTTCGTCAGGACTGAGTAAGAAAGTTTTATCTACAGTGGGCCTGAATTTTCGGTGCCGCCGGATAAACAAAGGGAGTAGAACTTCCCTTAGTAGGTAGGGTAAGATCCCATGAGATCAGTGAGGGTCACTTGAGAGGGTTCTCTCGGTGCATCTGGGCTGTGTCACCTGTGTGCCTCTCACTGTCTCCACCGGTGGAGAGTGGCCTCTCAATCTACGAGCAATCCTTGTAAACAGGAGATCCCTGATTGAACATGTTTGATTGTCGTGTGCACTTAGGTAAAGTAAAAAACTCTACAGCTTCTTTACAGTGAGTTGCCGGACGTTCAATATCTTGCAGGTATGTGTGCTCTCTATAGACAGCAGCAAGGCAGCGGGAAAGGTGGAAACAGAGGAGCAGAGGGCCTTATTGAAGGGCTGGAGGAGTGAGGGTGAAGGAACTGAGGAGAGGAGGCTGACAACAGGTGAAAGGCAAAGGGAGAAAGGCCACAGAGGCGCAGGAGAAGTGCCAGGAAGGAGGAAGCAGGGAGTAGCAGAGCTGGGCAGGAGGAGAAGAAAGAGGCAGTGTTTATTTTGTAAAAAAAATACGTTCTGTCGCCCAAGTTATTTCATTGGAGATACTGAAGCTTATACACCCTGTCAGTACTGCCAAATGCAGAGCCACCATTAGCTACTAACCATCACATGTCAACAAATGTGACAATCTGAATTATTCCTCGTCACCAAAGCTGTAAGAATGGGCTGGATGTGGCATTCTTATTTTAATGTATGTTGAAGTTTCAAACGATCTGCTGATGTGCTCCTCTGAACAATAGACAGCGCCACCATGTGCTGGATTGTCGGAAATAAGTGTTGGTGTTGACAAATAAGTGCTGGTGCCGAGCACCAGCAAACACCTATGCAAATTAAGCACTGAAACCTGGTCTCGAGCTATAGCAGGCAAGATGGCGGCCGAGGGTTCGGCCGTGTGAGCTGGCGTCTCTCCTTTGGCTCAACCAACCCTCTAATGTGATCTCTGAAAAGACTGAGATTCCCCTTACCTATCCTTAAACCGGGGAAAAGCAGTGGCATGCTAAGGCTGATCCTCCGTTGTACGCCGGTACCCGGACCGTGTAGTGTCTTCTGGCGTCCTGCCGCTTTGCACTTGGCGGTGTTTCGGCACTCCGCCCTCGCTCCCGGTGTGTCTGCCCGCGGGAGGTACTGGCCTGGAAGTATGGCCCCGAAGGCGAAGACGGCCACGGCGGCCGCAGCAAGGGCGCGATCCGCAGCAGCTGTTTCAACTTCTGGCAATAATCCCGGGGTCCCGATCAGTGCGGGAGGCCCGCCGAACGTGGTGCGGAGCAGCGGAAATGCCGCTACGGAAGGAGGCACTACCCGCAATGGTTCTTACTCTAAAGGAGCCGGCAAGGGTAAACATACAGTGCCGGCTCTTTTTAAAAATGGAACTTCAAAGACTAAACCTCCATACGAGCATGGAGCAGCTGAGGCAGCCGGGGCAACTATACAAGTATCGGCAGAACCGCAGGTATTGGGTGACTCATCTTCAATTTTATCTGGTTCCCTCTCGGCGGATAACACCTTTACAGGTCAAGAAGATTCAGTGGCAGAGCAACAGGGGGTAAATGACAATGTTATAAATAAAGATGCAATAGGAAATGGCCATCTGTTATCTCGTTTAAACATCTCAGTGAATGGAACTATGGGTGATGTAGTTCAGAGTATTGAGAACTCCGCAAGCTCTGGTCCATCTCTCCCTATCTCCGACGCTCTGGCCTTAAAGGTAATGAATCCTCCAACTTGCTACGTTTCTGATGGTAATGAATCTTGCAAGGAGCCTGAGGGGGATAAATTCTTTCTTTGTCAGAGCATACTGGCTCTTCTCTGGATGAAGAGGACAAGCATGACCCTGAATGGACTGACGACGGCAGCGAAGCTGGAGATTGGCGGCTGAATGAGGCTCTCAACGAGGAGCTAACTTCCTGCCGCCTTGGCACGGTACGTAAAACAAATGGGCCAAGCTCTCGCGATCCTGAAGTTTCTGTACTAACGCCCGGCGACAGCTCTTTTACTCAGCACGGTCCAGGCGGTGGTATAGTGCCTGGCTCCTCCACTTCATTTAATCTGCCCGATCTGCCGTCGGGAGAAATTACACTTGCGTTAATCTATCAGACGATGATGGTGCATCGGAAGGAGGCAAGGCAGGAAAATATCCGAACCCAGGGGGCCTGTCGAAGAGTTCAGAATTCTATTCGCAGAGTTGCCAAAACTTGTACTGACATTGCTACCAGAATTGGAATAGCCGAGGAGAGGATTTCAAATTTAGAGGATGCCTTAGCAGCACAGAAGTGCGTAACGGATTTGATGGGTGCTCAGAAAGATGACATTCTCTGGAAATTAACTGACTTAGAAAATCGAGTCAGAAGAAATAACCTCAGGATCCTAGGGGTACCTGAGGGCCGAGAAGGTGGAGATACTAGGCAATTCGTTGTCGAATTGTTTTCTGAGGCATTCCCGGAAGTAAAGGAGTGGGATTGGCAGCTGGAGGTGCTGGGTGCCCATCGCTCTCCATTAAAACAGCGGCAAAAGTCTGGCATCTCTGGGGACAAACCTCGTGCAATATTGATATGCCTCAATAACTGTCTGGCAAGGGAGAAGATTTATGATCTAGCGAGGCCTGATAGAAAGAGGAGGGGGAAAGATTGTGATTTTTTTGTGCGCCGGACTTTTGTCCCGCTACAGTAGAGCGGAGGTGGCAGCTTCGACAGCTGATATCCCTTTTTCAGGCAAAGGGCGCACAAGCTTTTTTGCTTTTTCCGTCCAAATTGAAAATTATTTTTCAGGGGCAGACAAGATTTTTCTTGTCTGAAATTCAGGCTAAGGAATATCTGTGCACTATATAGTTAAGCCTTATGAGAGTTTGGGGGCCGGAGCGACGATAGACAAGTGTGACTTACCTGGGTGTATATCTTGGGCTTTCCATAAATAAAAAGGCTGAAAGAAATATCAATATTTTCTCTTTTCTTATGGGACATGAACGCATGTGAGAGTAATTGTCTCCAGTCCAGTCTTCTTATTTTTATTGAGGGGTGAGGGAAGTCAGGGGAGAATGTCCAACCAGCTCTCTCATCACAAGGACTTAGGTCCTGTTGCCATATAAGGGTGTTGTTAGGGGTGGGTGGGTGAAGGGGGAGTGGTGCACAGGGGGGGGATGGGAATGGGAGGGGGGGATCGAGGGGGGTTATGGGTACATTGGTACTGGAAAGATGCTGTAGTGATGGCTTTAGTTTTTGATATATGTCCTTGTATATTGGCTATTTTGTTTGTAAATTTGGAAAAAGCGCAGTCTAGGAGGAAATGTTACTTTAGATTCCATGGGGCAGGATAGACTTATTTTTAGTTCATGGAACATATGCGGTCTTAATGATCCTAAAAAACAAGCATTATTTTCTAAAATTGTGCATGCTATGCATGTTGATGTATTATGTATACAGGAGACACACATACCCTGGGGGAGGCGTGATTGTTTGAAGTTGCCAGGGTATGACTTAATAGCGTGCTCCAAACAGACATCTATGATCAGAGGAGTGGCTATTCTTATGAAGCGCGGGGTAGGGGTCTGTAAAAAATCTCGAGAGTACAAAATGGGCAGATGGATTATAGCTGAGATTTTAGTAGGTCAAAGATCACTAACCATCTGCACAATTTATGGCTCCAACAGTGATGATCCGGAAGTATTTATATTTCTAAATGTTGAATTAGCTACTTGGCCCTATCCACTTTTTATCTGTGGGGATCTGAATATCAATTTACTTAGTGATTTTAATTTGGCATCTGATCGTAATTATAGTGGCAGGAAACCTAAAGTGTTCAAGGCACTTCAGGCATTAGCACAAGAGCATGGGGTGACGGACCTGTGGCATCGACACAATAAAATGGATGATGGGTATGCATATTATTCAGCCCCTCATAATAAATTGGTCAGGCTTGACTATTTTCTTGTTTCAGATCAGCTTGCCGAAGTTTCTTCTATCCATGCCTCTCCTAGGATTTTATCTGATCATATTTCATTAATTGTTGAGTGCTCTTGGCCCCGAAATAGGAAGCCTCGCAGGCAGTGGTCTTTCAAAAGGAAGCTTCTGCTTGATGAGGCTTACCAGGCACACATAAGAAAATGGCTAACAGAATTTCTTGATATCAACATGGGTACTGCCCCATATCAGGTGGTGTGGGACGCCTTAAAGGCCGCAGTGCGTGGAGAGACTAAAAGTTTCTCTTCATTCCGGTGGAAGCAAGGGCAAGAGCAATTGAAGGGTCGTATGGAGGAGCTTAGATTAGCAGAATTAGAACTGGCTTTTAAAATTAAGAACGCTTGTGATGTAGAGCACTCCCAGCAGGCTGTCGCTATAAAAAAATCTAAACTTTTGGAGTCTTTTGGCCTGGACCTGGCTGCTAAGTACCTTCAATATCGTACGATGATGTTTCAATTTGGTGAAAATTCTGGAAGGGTACTGGCGAAGAGGCTCCATCAGAAAAGTGTACAGAGTCGTGTCACGAGAATTCAGGACGAAAACGGTACGGTTCAGGATACCCAGGAAGGAGTGAATGGAGTATTTCAAAAATACTACGCAGAGCTCTATTCAGAAGATATTGAGGGCGCTCAGGTAGAGTCAGACATTGAGGCCTTTTTATTGGGCCAAGACACTATGAAGATATCATCAGAACAGAATGAAATATTATCGGCCCCTATTTCATGGGAGGAGATGGTGTTAGCGGTCAAAGCCTTGGCCAATGGCAAGGCCCCAGGCCCAGACGCGATGCCCTTTGAGTTCTATAAGACCTTTTTAGCAGAGATTCGGCACGATCTCCTTGCTGTTTTTAGGGCTGCTCAGAAAGGTATGGTTCCTGACTCATGGCGGCGGACTACGATTGTCCTGTTTAAAAAAAAAAGGAAAGCCAGAGTTGAGCCCGTCATCTTTTCGGCCAATTTCCCTCATTAACAGTGATTCTAAAAAAAATTCTAAAATATTAGCCTCTAGACTTGTCGAGGTAATAGTCCCATTAGTATATCTGCGCCAACATGGATTTATTCCGGGCCGCGACACAGTAGACCATGTTCGGCGTGTTATTGCCTTATTGGATTGGGCTCAGGCCACGGCCTCTCCCCTCGGGGTGATCCTGTTGGACGCTGAGAAGGCGTTCGACAGGGTCTCCTGGGGGTTCTTGTGGGCGTGCTTAAGTGGAAGGGTTTTAGCACTGAATTCATCCAAGCTATCCGGGCATTGTATATCTCCCCGGAGGCAGACTTCGTATTTCGGGTCAGGAAACCGGTTATTTTAATATTAGCAGGGGCACTCGAGAGGGGTGTCCGTGCTCACCCCTATTGTTTGCCTTATATATCGATCCGTTTTTGAGTAAAATTGAAGGGGATAGGAGCATAGTACCCATAAGAGTTGGGGCCACAGAGTATCGGGCCGTGGCCTATGCAGACGATATCGCCGTGTTAACATCGGCCATTTCCTCTGCACTTCGGGTACTTAAGGCGTCTGCTGCGCAGTTTGGTTTAGTGTCTGGGTATAAGTTAAATGTGGCTAAGATCCAGGTTGTTCAAACACCAGATATGCCACACTCTGGGACCCCAGTGGTTAGTGAAGCAACGTATCTTGGGGTAAGAATTTCAGCGGCAGTTGATACTATTCCGGATTTAAATATTCTTCCGGTAATAGATGCAGTAAATACCAAATTAGAACGATTGGATCATCTACACTTGTCTCTCTATGGCCGCTGTAGTGTTCTTAAAATGCTTATACTGCCAAAGTTTCTATATCTCTTTAGGACAATCCCTTTAGTATTGTCACAAAGTAGTTTGGCAAAGGCAGACAGGATCTGCTATAGGTTTCTGTGGGGGTATAGGCGCTGTCGTAGGGCTGCCAAGTGGATGTGTCTTCCTTGGAATCGAGGCGGGTGGGCGGTACCCAATCTGGTGTTATAATATTGTTCGGCAATTGTACAGGCTTTCGGAGTGCCGCTTCTAGGTGACAGATTTGAAGTTCCGTTATGCAACCGCCCTACTATTTTTTAGATTGGGCTAGGTACTGCAGCTAAGGGTATCTTGGTCGAAATTCTAGAGCCGAGTTATTTCAAAAGGACTAGATTTAAGGTAATCAATGCTATGTTCCTAATCTGGCAGAAAACTCGGCGGAAATTGTCCATTTATCAGCTTAAGGTATATACCCCATTCAAAGCATCCCGACTTCTTCCTCCCCTTATTTTCCAAGATCAGGTAATGTCTAGATGGCAAGTACAAGGACTGCGGGTTATTGGAGACTTGGTGGGGGATGGTCAACTATTACCTTTCTTATCTTTGAAGGATACATTTCAGTTGTATACTCATGATTTCTTTAAATATCTCCAGGTTAGAAGTGTTTTGTTTAAACATTTTGATGGAATTCCCTCACTATTTGATAAAATACCTATATTTGAACTTATTCTAAAGAAAGCTAGAATAGGAATGATATATCGGTATGTACTTTCCAGTTTACCGGATGATTTGAGTGCACAAGGATTAAGGTGGGCAGACAAATTGGGGAAGACCGCTATGGATCTAAATCCGGCCTTGGAGTTTGCTAGCGAAGTTTTGGTTTTCGGCAGTCTCCGGACCCAAAGCTATATGTCGATGTTTGATCCCTATTATACACCCGCAAGAATTGCAAAATGGGGTAGCAGAAAAGGGGATCATTGTTCAAGGTGTGGGTTATATGCAGCAAATACAAGTCATATGTTTTATTTTTGTCCAAATTTGACTGATTTTATATCAGACATAGAACGTTTCATCAACTCTACGCTCAAGATTCAGTGTACTCTGACACCTGAGATGGTGATAATGAGCTATGACGGGGCAGCATCATCGGGTAATTCATGGTACACTTCTGCGTTTCTGTTTATCGCCATGTCTATGATTCGGTTATGTATAACCTCACAATGGCTTTCCCCCGAAGCCCCGACATTTATGAATTGGAGAACTAGACTGCTTGCCATTCATAAGCTGGAATCCTCAGTATATTCAATAAAGGGTAGGCGGAGGCGGAAGTTTGCCTCTAAGATATGGGCTCCGGTGGAGGAATGAATTAAATAGTGGCTATGTCTAAAATGTTTTTTGTTTTTTGTTTTTTTTACTTCCCCACTGTGATTGGTGGTGGTATTATGAATTGTTAGGATAAGGCGTTCCTTTTTCCACCTTTTGTCTGGTTACCTTTTTTTATCTTCCTTTTTCTTTTTTCTTTTTCGTCTTTACTGCCATTGAATATGTCATTGAATATGAGATGTAATATCCAATGTACTTGTACATTAGTACTGAAAGCCATGACTGTATTGTTCTATGTTAACATGAAAATTTAATAAAAAAATTAAAAAAAATTAAAAAAAAGGAACCAGGGCAGCAAATAGCCAGGCAGAAGGGGAGGAGGGAGCAGTGCATCAGTGGAGCAGGACATGAGGAGAGAACAGAGGAGCAAGTCAGGAGTAGAGGGATCATATGACATAGCAGCAGCGGGGCAGGTGAGGAGGGATCTTCAGGCAGTTTACAGGGGAGAGGAGAGAGGAGGGCAGAAATTGGGTAGGAGTGAAGAGGGCATGGTAGCAGTGGGGGAGGAGAGGCAAAGAAAGAAGGGAGGGTAGGGGAGGGGCAGGAGTGGAGAGGGCATGGTAGCAGTGGGAGAGAAGAGAGCAGGGTAGAAGTGGGGCAGGAGTGGAGAGGACATGGTAGCAGTGGGGCAGGAGAGGAGGGCAGATAAGCAGTATTTAGGAGCCGTTTTGACGGTGGAGCAGGGCAGGAGGAATAACTTCTCAAACTGGAGCCAGTGAGCAGCAGAGGAGGGGCAAACAATCTGCAGTGGTAAAGCAGGAAAGGGGGCAGCGGAGGAGGCGAAATGGATGGGCTAATGAGGAGGGGGAAATGAGGTGGGGGTCAATGGAACACGGCCAACTATTTAAATGGGTGCAGGCAGGAGGGAATGACAGAGGTGGGACGACTCTCAAATAAGAGACAAGGGGTAGTTAGAGGGGGGTGAAGGGCAAGAAAGGAGAGAAAACTCCTCAATGTGGCGCAAGAGAGCAGTGAGCAGAGGGACACGGGCATAGGAAAACAAGGAAGGGAGCAAAATAAATGTCTAGAGCACTCCACAAATAACTGAGGGCTGAGCTGAGATCACTCCTCAAATAACCAAAGGAGATAAAAAGAATCCTGTGTTCAAACAAATGAAAGTCGAGATTGGGGACCACCCCTGAAATAAAGGAGGGGACAGCAGAGGCGGGATCGCAAATCGAGGAGGAGAGAGCGCGGGAGCCTCTCCACAAGTAGATGATGGGACGGCCGGGGACGCTCCTCAAACAACCCAGAAAAAAAGCAGCGACCGCCCTCAAATGAAATATGTGACAACCCACAGAGGCCACGCGGAAATAAAGGAGCAACGGGAACACAGACTCCTCATCGCATAAAAATAAATGAGGCGGGAGGTCAAGACCTCCCCCTGAATCAATGAGAAACTGACAGGGGCGGCTCCGAAAATAAAGGAGACGTGAGATGAACTGACTCCTAAAAAAAACCTCCTCAAATAAATGAGGTGAGAAAATACACCCAAAAGAGCATTCGCGAACGAGTGTCACAAGGGGAAAGAAGACCACACCTCAATACTCCCCAATTAAGAGACAGGCACGCAGAGGTCACTGCTAAAAAAATAAACAAGGGCTGTTCGGCGAACATTTGTCATGCAGATGAGTCGTGGAGCCAAGAGGGGAGGGGAAGAGGAGGGGGGGCTGAGGACTGTGTCTGTGGGAGGCAGATGCAGTCAAGAGGGGCAACGAGGGGGTAAAATCATTAGTCACCAACGGAAGCACTGCAGGCGAAACACAGCCAGGAAAAAATAACACACACGTGCAGATACACAAACACTGCTGCACACAGGCAGGCGAAATACAACACTACACACAATGCACTGATGTACACGTACGGCAAGCAGACATGTCTAGAATACAACTGTAGAAACGAATTAATGTGCTGTACTCAGATATACTATATACACACACATGTACATAAACAGTTCAAGTGTACCTGTATAAGATAGATAGATATTTATCAAAAAAAGATTCCTTTCTGTGTATTACTCTTTTAGTTGGTGGCCATGAGGCCTACACATTTAGATCAATAACCTTTGATTTTTGACTGTGACACTGGACAAATATTATTACTCCAGACTAGAATATACTTTTTGTTACTCTCACCAGTTGCGGTGGAAGAAGGACGTTGTGACAAGCAGGCTCGCCGATTTTTAAAGGTTGGGAGTAAAAGTAAAAACACCCCCAAGAAAACCTACAGTGTGGCTGACAGCGCTTAAAGAAAAGAAGACAGCGTTGTCAAGATTCAGGCTGCCACAAGATATTGCAGGCTCTAACTGGTATCAGGACACCACTTGAAAAGGTGCAGGGAAGGACAGCCTGAACTTAAACATTAGGCGAAAAACCTATTGGCACAGCTAAACAACTGAATACAGGCGGTGCATATCGAAAGACGTACCTGCTTTAAGACACCATTGAACATGTGTCAACGTGACTTTTTAAAAAATTCTATGACTCCACTGACTATGATGCAAGTGGTCTAAAATCACAAAAGTTGAGAGGTGATAAAGTCGTCCTGAACACCCACAGAAGGACTTCAACACCTACACTTAAAAAAGAAGAACAAAACTTTGGTTTTAAATTCTCGTCCGTCCTGAGGAAGGTGCTACTATTGTAACCTATGCACCGAAACGCGTCGACAGTGGGACTTTTTAAAGCATATGAAATGTATTTGTGTAGTATTTAATTTGCAATCTTGAAAGTACATGATTTAAACTGTGTGTGACTCTGAGATAGATACCGTAATACGGAATTGTTAGATAGCATATATAAGAGTGTACCAGAGCACCCAATCAGAGTATATATTGAATGCAATTTTAAAATATGAGTTTATTGAATATAAGTGTTTTCCTATGAAAAATAAATTTTGAGAGTAACAAAAAGTATATTCTAGTCTGGAGTAATAATATTTGTCCAGTGTCACAGTCAAAAATCAAAGGTTATTGATCTAAATGTGTAGGCCTCATGGCCACCAACTAAAAGAGTAATACACAGAAAGGAATCTTTTTTTGATAAATATCTGACACCCAGTCCTTTCTGGTCCCTGGGAAACTCTCTTTTTTTTTGAGATAAGATAGATAGATACAACAAGCGACGCACACTACGAACAGACACACATGAACTGTAGGCACGTCTTGAGTAAATGTTTCAGAACATATGTGCAGTCAGGGCCGAACTGCGAACCAAAACCGGCCCTGGCAAAGTGCTCGGCTGGACCCCCGGGGGTTGGGGGTGCGGCAGAACTGTTTGCCACGGCTGGTTTTGGCCGATTTCGTTATAGCGGCCGAAATTGCAGCTTTGCTGCAAAAACGGCCCTATAACAAAATCGGCCCCCAGAGGCCCAAAACCGGCCCCCAACCCCGGCGGCCTACCGGGGAAATGCTCAGTGCCCGCTATGGCCAGTCCGGCCCTGCGTGGTCACAGCATTAGTAATGTCCAGATTGGACTACTGCAATGGTCTTTACCTCAAGCTTCAAGAAGGATCTATGAACAAATTACAAATGCTGCAGAACGCTGCTGCCAGACTCCTTACAGGAACTCCTAAGTATGCATTGATCACAGCATCTATTAAAAAACTCCACTGGCTACCAGTCAGAAAGCGCACTCAATTCAAGGCCTTGTGTCTGGTTTTCAAGGCTCTGTATGGATCAGGGCCTGACTTTCTAAAGCAACAACTTCGCTGGTACTCACCAAAAAGAATACTCCGGTCATCGGATGCTAAATTGGTGACAATACCCCTGGTGAAAAAAAGCTAACTGGGGTGGCAGAAGTTTCACTGCTAGCGCAACCAAGACGTGGAATACACTTCCATTACATCTGAGACGCATGACCAATTTGATAGACTTTAGGAAGGCGTTAAAAACCTGGCTCTTCACAAACTAGCTCGCAATACACACAATTTCTTAAATCTCCGGTAGGTCTTCACCCCAGCGCCAGGACACCTTCGGGTAGCAGCAGCACTTTACAAATGCAATTAACATTAACATTAACACACAGATCCCATACTGTAGAAAAGTCTAGAAAAGTTCTCTTAAGGTCAGTCATGTATCGAGTATGCCATGGTCCCTGATGCAAACAAGGGAAACAGCCCTGTTAATGGGGTAGTAAAATACAGCAATTATCGAGGTTCCATGGCCCATTTAAGGCTTTGTGCCCTAGTCCCACTGTGCCGATGGTACCCACGCCCCTGCTCAAGGTGCACTCTGTTGTCAGGGCCACTGGTGTAAATGAGTCCTAAAGTGCACTTTACAAGGCACTGGCAAAACAGCAGCAGTGCAGTAAAGTTGTATATGACAGCTAAAACATGTACACAACGTGCTCTGAACCTAAAGACACACTACAGATAATCCAACATTCCGAGCAGACTGACATGTAACACTAAACAAGCTGTAGCCATTACGCAAAGGCAGCCGCTTGTTTAGATTTGCTTAGCACTTTCACTTTACAATAGCTGCCGTCCCACACAGCACTCATTGGGTGGGGTGGCAGCTATTGTTAAAGTGAAAGCGCGATGCAAAAATATACACTCGGCCGCCATTGCTAAAGTAGTGCTTACTGATTAATGAAGGAGACAGTGTAATGCCGCAAGTAAAAGATCCAGTCCTGATGGGCAGTCACAAGAGGAGACAGGGCAGTAACAAGGAGGGACTAAGAAGCCTCATTATCAATCGGAAACCAGCATTTACCATGGACAATGACACCAGCCAATGAAAAATATGGGTGGGGCTTCCACGGCACTTCCACAACATACCATACTACAGCATGCCTCGCAGAGCGAGCAGCGCATGCGCTTCAACGCTAGGCTCGACCTAAAAAGTCCTTTGAAGGAAGATGTGATCCAGTGAGAAAGAAGACCCATTCAGATCGGTCCATTTCCAGCTCAATACTCCTCGGGGGACAGAATTTTTGTGGACATAATGCATTTTAATCCTAGAGGTCCGAGAGAAAGACCCGTGGACAGCCATCCTAAGAGATAGTAGATCTTCAGACAAAAACCAAGCATCAGCAAATCTATTTTGTGCATGTTGAGTGTCACAGAGAAGGAAACCAGACTGAAATTTAGGAGCCATGCTAGGCCTGTTAATCCAAACTTGAAGTATGTGTAGTCCATTTAATTTAGTGACTGTTGCTGGCAGGGTGACTGTGAATGGCAACTTTGAGACTTCTGATTTAATCCATATTCCAGCTACACATTCTCTCAAAGCCCTTTCAGTAATATGCACAGTCATTTAGAATTTGGCCACAAAAGCTTTAAGTCCTCATTTAGAGTATAGCTGGTGGCCCACCATCTGTTACGGTGACCACCATATTTAGAGATCTCTACCAGCCCTGTGGAACTCTCTGTCTTCAGAAGGGTCGCTGCCCCAGTGACTCCTCTGAAGGAACTGAAAGTATGCTAAGAGTTGGATTGGTCCTTTCAGCAGGATTATCTTTAAACTTTTTGCCTTCACTCCACCTATTTTTGCTGAATTTGTTTTTGTTGGCCTTAGGACTCTGTGCATTTTACCACTGTTAACCAGCGCTAATGTGCTTGTGCTCTCTCCTCTAAACATGGTAAAATTGGCTTACACCCAACTATCATATTTAATTTACTTGTAAGTTCCTAATAAAATGGTACTGGTACAGGACATGTAAATTAAATGCTACTACTGGGGCCTGTAGCACTGGTTGTGCCACCCACTTGAGTAACCTTGCAAACCTGTCTCATGCCTGCAATTGCAGCCTGTGTGTGCAGTTTTTAAACTACCAGTTTGACCTGGGGAAATAAACCTTTTGCCAGGCCCAAACCTTCCTTTTTAACACATATAAGTCACCACTAAGGTAGGCCCCAGATAGCCAAGAGGGCAGGGTGCAGTTTATTTAAAATCTCATAGGATAACAACATTGTTTCCTTATTACATTTAATAAGCTGTAATTTCCAAATGGGAGTGGGTACCCAGGTCATGTTTGGTGTCTTTGGATTTATAATGAAAAAAGCTCTCTTATGGTAATGTTGGATTTTAAATAACAATTTTGAAACTGCCCCTTGTAGAAAGTTGGTATTTTCCTGCCTTAGGCATTTAGTGCCTGAAGCCTGTCTCTGTGTCACATGACTGGGTGTAGCTGATAGTTGGGCTCTGTGTATTCGTCCTAGAGATCCACACACAAATGAGAGCTTAGGGGTGCCTGGATGGTGTCAGCATTGGCAGGATGGGAGGGCGGAGCTGGGCACAGCCCTACTTACACTTGAATAGGCTGTGTCCTGCCTCCACACAAAGAGCTGCATATCCCCTGTACTTAGTCTGGAGGCAGGGCAGGGAAGGCAGGATGCCTGGGGACCTCAAAGGGAACGTCTAAAAGCTTCTCCCACCATCCAGAGGAAGGGCACCAGGTATAAATATTGGACCTAGACATCATCTATTCAGTACACACCTGGACCTCTGGCAGGAAGAAGCACTACTGTGCTGCTGAGAGGACTGCTGCTCTGCTGACCTACTGCCTGTCACCCTCTTGCCTGGGTAAGAAGGACTGGACCTGCATCTATTGAACACAGGACCCCAAAGTGACTCTAAGGGCTGGTTGGTTGGCCTCCTGACCAGAGCCTCAGGGACAGAAGCCTCCAACAACCTTGAACCCAGCACCTGGACTCTGCTATCTATGAGTCCTACTTGTCAAGAGGTGCCAACCCAGGCCTAGATCCTTGGAAGTGGGCCTTAAGGTGCTCTGCCAGCCCATCTGTGGATCCAGCAAAACTGATGCAACGCCTTTGCAGTTCGACGGATCGCCTTTTGAATCAATGTATTGTCTGAGCTGTGAGGGTCCTTCTTAAGCAAAGGACTCCGCATCGACCCCACAGCCGCATCAGAACTGTTGCCTGTGCAAAGCTTGCCGGACGCAGGCCCTTGCATCTCATCGATGGCAGCCTTGATGACAATGTAGGTTCTCACACCACAGCCTCACAGCTCCTCAGAACTGTCACATCGGGTCAACTACGGGACGCAGCCTGGATGCTGGACTTTGCCTTGCAAGCCCTCGTTGACTCAATCGTGGCCAGCCTGAATTTGTGACTTTGTACCAGTCTGGCGCAACCAGGTATCCAATGCTGACGTTTTGTGCTTTTTGGAGATATTTTCACTGAAATCTTTAAACCTGCAATCTCCAATTCTACTGATTGGATTTTTTTCATTTTGGTCTTGTTTTATTTATTAAAATTGTACTCTATTTTCTATGTAACTGTGTGGGATTCTTTTCTGGTGTGTTTTCACTGTATTACTGTTAGATGTCTTGCACACATACTTTACACATTGAGTCTGAGTTAAGCCTGACTGCTCTGTGCCAAACTGCCCAAGGCTTAATCACAGGCTAGTTTAGGGTTTGCTTGTGACTTCACCCTGACAAGGATTTTAGAGTAGGGTGTCAGCCCCCCTTCCCCCCTCCCCCCCACCAGTAACCCAATTTCATACACTAAGCAGCTGCCATAGTTTAGGTAGCCAATCAGCAAAGATTTTAGTTTTTCAAAAACAAGTCCCAAACAGGGGTATAGCTTTGGGGGGCAGGAGGGTGTTTGGGGCGTGATACCTCTCAAATAAATGCATTCTTGGTTTGGTAGTTGGGTCTGTGGGCCCTTAGTTGTGTCTGCTATGTCTAGTTCAGTTTTTTCATCATGCACCAAGAATAAAGGTCGACACAGTGACCTTGATGGAAGAGAGAGAGATACATCTTGTGTCTGAATTTCAAATCGTGAAACCAGATAACCTGGAATTGATACTGACTTCCTTGCTTGTCCGAATTCTGTGATCCTAGGCAAACATTTTTGTTCACAGAGCATCCTTATTCTTTATTCTAACATATTACAGCACTTTTAAATACTTGAGTTCTGGATGTGCGTTGTATAAGCAACTCTTGTGTTTGATTTAATAGACTATGATGATGCTCTATCTAGAAGGAGAATCTAGGCCACGTTTAGGCTTTAAATGACTACTGACTTGCCTGTTAGTACACCAATGGCATTGTCGTTGGGGGCGAGCCATTAATGTTTTGAAGTTCATGTTTACAATGTATTGCTCTTTATAAATGTCTGTCTATGTAGTGGTATAATCTGATGTACTAGGTGAAACACTTCAGCATGTTAAAGAAATGTACTTTTTAGAATTTTGAAGAGTTTGTTTTATGATATACATGGTAAACATGTTCATGGGTTTGCTCGTGCATGGACTTTTAAGGCTAAATTGACAACTATTTTGCTCTGGGTTTTAGTCACAAAAGTGGCACAAACCTACATAAAAGGTTTTTATGGAATTACTTTTCAGCCCCAAACTTGTTTTGCGCTGCAAAGTTGCCTCAATTTAATGCAAAGCATCACTAAGAACAGTGCATGTAGTGAAAATACATTTAAAATAAGTGAACCCTACTTAAGTAAAGAAAACGTCATAGAATGTGGCGGTTGATTAATCCTTTTTTCTCACAGAGATCCCTTTAATTACAATGTCTGGTCTTCTGCCCTCCACTTCCTTTAAAGCGTGTTGATAGCCGTTGATTTTACCAGTGCTTATTAATGGCCTTTTATGGTGTGAGAAGGTTGTAGAACCTGAACGAAAGCAGTAGACATCTGATTTGATGACTGAGTATTAATGCAGCGTTTTTAAGTGTCCCTTAAAATCACACTTTGCTACACTGCAACTTTATCCCCAGAAGCTGTAACTATTCAGTCGAATACCATTATAACTAGTGCAAGCCCGCATTTTAATTTAATTGTCCAAAAATAAATTCCGGCCTACTTTGCGGATTTACTGAGCAATGTGATGTTGCCGAAACGGTGCAGCAGTAGCGGCACAAAGGGAGTTTCTTACTGCCAACCTTCATGGCGAATGATGGATCATACATGCGTCTTAAATCACTCCACTCGGCACGTGTCCTGCATACTCGTGCGCCGGAAGGCATGCAATACCGAACCCAAACGAGCAGCGGAGCCCTGTCACAGCTAATGTGCTGTTATCTGAGCAAATCAGTCGACAGGGCTGATTAACGAGACAGCCTCTTTGCACGTGAGCAAGCAACCGAAAGAAAAGGTGCGTCCTTGTAAGATGGCACCCGCCTTGCAGCTTTGTGTTTGACCGCCTGATCGGAAACAACACACCAATGTGCCTACTACTTGCAGTCGGGACTTGACATTTAGCAATAATGATTCTAAAACAGATTGCCTTAACCGAGGTTAGCAGCAGGATAGATGGACATGCTCCAGTGCCCTTACTCTGCCCGAGGGGCTGAACACATTGCATGAACACTCACGGTTCAGCGCTTGTTCTTTTACAAATTAAGTACTGGGTACAATTTGAAAGCTGGAGGAGAGAAAAAGCCATACATTATGTCCTAAAACCCTTAGAAAAACAAAGGGAGAGAAGACAGATTCTACTGTGGCCTCATACATTATAAAGTAGTACATCACCATCTACAATTGACTAAATACGAAAGGAAGTCATATTTTGTTGGAAATTTCCATCTTTTATGTAGTGTTCCCCCCAGTTTTTTGCCTTCTCTACTCTATTTTTTGCTGAACCCTTTTTGTTGGTATTTTGACTCTGCACTCTTTGTCAGTGGTAAATGCTTGTGCTCTCCCTTCCAAACATGGTAAAATTGGTATAAACCTAATTGGCACATTTAATTTTCTTATAAGTCCCTAGTAAATAGTACTGCACGTACACATGGCCTGTTAATTAAATGCTAGAAATATGCTGCAGTGATTATTGTGCCACTAATTTAAGTAGCACTAAAAACATGTATCAGGCCTGCTACTTCATCCTGCAGTGCAGTTTTAAAACTGTGATTTTGACCTGGCAAATAAACCTTTTGACAGGAGTAAACCTTCCTTTTTAATACTAATAGGTCACCCCTAAAGGGGAAAGAACCTTTACATCACGGTCATTAGACCGGGATGCCTTTACAACACGGTCGTTACAACAACCACGTTGTTACAACGCAATGCCATTACTACGCAAGTCATTACATCAACGTGCAGAAGATGGCGCTCTAACATAAGCAATAATATAGTTTACTATTCCAACACCTTCCCTACTGTTGCGTAGGCTGGAGTTCGAATAGTAAATTATATATTCCTAATGTTACGGCGCCATCTACTGCAAGTCGATGTAATGACTTGCGTAGTAATGGCATTGCATTGTAACAACGCGGTTGTTGTAACGACCTCGTTGTTAAATGTCGCGTAGTAAACGCATGCGTTGTAACGTGCAATATTCCCCCTAAAGTAGTCACAAACAACTCATAGGATAGGGTGCATGGTATTTAAAATGTAGGACACATGTACTTAAGTTTTACATGTCCTGGCAGTGAAAAAAACCCAAAGTTGTTTTTCACTCTAGGCTCTCCCATAGACTAACACTGGGTTACCTAACTACATTTAATAAATGGTAACTTCAGTTTGGTAACAGCTGGAGAAGTACTTGTTCCACTCATATGAATTGTAATTTTAAATCCTCTTTTATAGTAAAGTCATATTTTAAATTACTATTAAAAAATGCCACTTTTAGAAAGTTGTATTTTTTCCACCCAAACGTAATGTGCCTTTCTACCAGGGCCCAGGGTCACGTGACTATTAATGGCTTGCCTGCCATGTGATGCATATTCCTTCCATATAGAGGACAAAAAATGATTTGAGGGTGTGGAAGGGTGATCCTCTCCTGAGAAGGGTGGCCTGGGGGTTGTAGTCAGTCTTTCTTGAGCTTTAAAGGGTAGCTTGAGGGTTGCACCCAACCCCCTCTTAGTTCTAAAGATGCCTGCCTTCTCACTGGCAAATGCAGCGCACATCTGGGCCCTGCCTGCCCTTTTGCTTCCCTAGAGAGACTGAGGCAAAACACAGACAAAAGGGAAGAACTGACCAGAACTAGGTTACGGTTAGACAAAGGAGGTGTAACCACACTCAGGCTGGCACTAGGTGTAAAAGTGGCATGCACCCTCAGGACCTCTCATCAAAACACGCCTGATCCGGAGAAGCTTTAGAGAAGAACTGTCATGCTGTCTGAAGAAGGAAGACTGAAACATGTTTGCCTTGAACCCAGGAACCCTGAAGTGGCTGACCTTCTATTTGAGCTACAGGGACACAACAAGCATCCAGATGCCTTTCCCTGGAACTGCCTAGCTCCCAGGTACCAAATGGATCTGCCTAAACTCTGCTGCTGGCCTCTGCAGAAGTGAGCCGTAACCCTCAATATGTACCCCCCTGTCTCCCCTGATCTTGGACCCTTGACTGGTTTTAGAGTGTAATCCTCTAACCCTAAAACTGTAAGAACTGGACTCCAGGTAAAAAACTGGGGTTCTGGCTCTTCACGTAAAAAAAAACACCCACCTACCAACAAGACTTTCCTGGATACAGACACTGGACTTCATCACCCGGAGCTCTTCGCACCAATAACAACCACCCCGCATTTCCCGCCAACACGAAGTCCAATCGTTGATCAGCTCTTCACAATGACTAATAATGCTCAGGGAACACAAAGATCCGATTGAACCTACCGTCGATGAGCCCTTTGTATTCAGCCTGCATCCCGATCACCCCAAACCACGTAAGCGAGAGCTTCTTGAGTAAAAACTGGACTAAGTTAGAAGGTTAACTTTCCACCTGGATGAATCTGGTTCCTTTATCTGACCTATGCTCCATTGCAGTTGGCCTTAACTTTAGACTTCGACCCAGATCAATGCTACCAGATAACTGCGGTTGCCATGTTGTGCTTTTTAGTGCTATTTTCACCATAAACTTTAAAAACTCAGAACTGCAGTACTAATGATTATATGTTTGTTGTTTTGGTGTCATTTTATTGATAAAATTATTCTCTGTTTGTCTGATTTGTGTTGGGATTATTCCTGTGTTGTGTTTTCACCTTGGTAATGTTTGAGTGCTGGATACCTACTTTACACATTGCTCCGAAGTTAAGCCTGACTGCTTTTGTGCCAAGTTACTAGAGGGTTAAGCACAGGCAGGGGCATAGCTTATACTGATTCAGGGTGGGAGTGGGGTCAGTGGATGGGGGCGGGGGGCAAATCTCAAATTTTCCAACCAAAAAAACAGTGAGCTTCAGGGTGGAGTGAGATAACCAAGGTTTGGAACAGGGTCAGTATTGATTTGCATGAGGGGGTCCTCTTGCTATAGAGGCATAGTGGGTGATAAACAATGAGTTGGAATGCTAACTAAAGCGCTTGCCTCCAGTTAGACTATTTGCAAGCATTCTTCCCATCACCTGTTTGTCTGCAGGTAGTATGCCTGGCACTTGAGGCTGGACCATCGTTCCAAGCCTACCACTGCCAATATTTGTGAATTCCAAAAGGTAGTACATTTGCATCCATTCGAGGAGTACTTTTATGGGTGCTGATTTACAACTTTTTTTGGTAAACCAGATATTATATACCTTTGAGTTTCAGTGCCAAAAAATGAACAAGTTAAATGATGTTAGTGAAATGAGAACAAGGAGAAAAACCAACACAGACATAGCAAACCAGACATGGGGTCCCAGAACCAGCTATCAAGCCAATAATGCATGGGGGGGAGGGAGGTATCTAGTTTTAAGAAATGTCTTTGTTTGGTAGGTTTCCCTAGATGGCCGCCGAGCCCAGGACTAAAAACGCAGGCTACTCCCTTGCAACAGCAGGTCATTTTGTGATAAATCATTTAGATGTCCCGACAGTAGGTTTTGGGCCATTACCTGTTGCAGGCACTAGGACCACCCACAGAAATGAGGTACCATTTTTATTGGAAGACTTAGGGTAATGCTAGGTGGGTGGAAGTTTGTGGCTTCCTGCAGATTCCAGAACTTTCCATCACAGAAATGGGAGGGAAATATGGCTTTTTAGACAAATGTTGAGGTTTGCAAGGGATTCTGAGTAACAAACCCTGGCATGAGCCACACAAGTCATCACATGCTGGATTTCCCCACGGGTCAGGTTTCCTAAGTTTCCCTAGGTGCCGGCTGTGCTAGGGCCCAGAGTCCACAGCAAGGCACATGGCAAAAAAAGGTACGTTTTCAGTGCAAAAACTTTGATGTGTCCATGTTGCGTTTTGGGCCATTTCTTGTTGCGGGCACTAGGCCTACTCACACAAGTGAGGTATCCTATTTATCGGGAAACTTGAGGGGAATGGTGGGTGGGTAGAAGTGTGTGGCTTCCCACAGATTCTAGAACATTGCATCACAGAAATATGAGATAAATATATTTTATAAAGACACATTTTGAGGTTTTCAAAGGATTCTGGGTAACAGAAACTCGAGAGAGCCAGACAAGTCACCCCATCCTGGATGCCCCTGGGTGTATAGTTTTAAAACATTTACAGGTTTGCTAGGTTTCCCTAGGTGCTGACTGAGCTAGGGCCCCAAATCCACAGCTAGAGACATTGCTAAAATAGGGTCCACATTGTGTTTTGGGCCGTTTCCTGTCGCAGGTACTAGACCTACCCACACAAGTGAGGTATCATTTTTATTGGGAGAGGTAGGAGAATGCTGGGTGGGTGCAAGTTTGTGGCGCTCCACAGATTACAGAACTTTCCATCACAGAAATGTGAGAAAAATGTGTTTTTTTAGACACATTTTGAGGTTTGCAGGGGATTTAAGTAACAGAACCTGATGAGAGCCACACAAGCCATCTCATCTTGGATTTCCCTGGATGTCTAGTTTTCAAAAATGTACAGGTTTGCTAGGTTTCCTTATGAGCTGGCTGAGCTGGGGCCCAAAACCACAGCTAAGCACAATGCAAAAAAAACAGTCAGTTGTCAGTGAAAAATGTGATGCGTTTTGGTTTTGGGCCCTTTACTGTCGGGGCACTAGGCCTACCCACACAAGTGCAATACCATTTTTGCGGGAGACATAGGGGAATACAGAATAGTGGAACAAGTGTTATTACCAATTGTCTTTCGATGCATTTCTGCCTTCCAAATGTAGGACTGTAAACATGAAGTAATTTTTAAAAATGCCCTCTAAATTCACATGCTAGTATGGGTACCCACAAATTCAGAGATGTGCAAATTGCCACTGCTTCTAAACTCTATATCTTATTCTCATTTTAGAAATATATGGGTTTCCTTGATACCTATTTTTCACGCTTTATATTTTATCAAATGAATTGCTGAATACCCAGTACACAATAAAAAACCATTGCAAGTTGCAGCTAATTTAATGACTCTGGGTACCTCTAATTCTTAGTGAACCTACAAGCCCTATATATCCCCGTAACCAGAAGCGCCCAGCGGACGTAACAGAATATTACTTTAAAAAAATCTGATATAGTTGGAAGAAGTTACAGGTGAAAACGTAGGTAAAAATGGCTGTTTCTTTCAACTCTTTTTCAATTCCTTTTTATTTCAACTGTTACTTTCTATAGGAACACTTTGAAGGATCTACACAAATGGCCACCTGCTGAATTCAGAATTGTGTCTACTTTTCAGAAATGTATAGCTTTCTGGGATCCATTAGTTTTCTGACAAAAGTCTGCCTGTTCCTGGAAGCTGGGAAGATAGTGATTTTAGCACCACAAACCCTTTGTTGATACATTTTGCAGGGAAAAAAACAGACACTTTCTTCTGCAGCACCTTTTTCCCACCCCCCAAAAATCAAAATGTAGCTGTATTTTGGCTAATTTTCAGTTCCAACCAGGGGAATCCACAAACCCTGGGTACCTTTAGACTACTCAGGATATTGGACAAAACTGATACAAATTTGGCATGGATACCTTATGTGGACAAAAAGTCACGGGGGTCTTAGCTCAAACTACCCCAAATAGCCTAAAAAAGGCACAGGGGAGGGAAAAGGCCTAGCAGCGAAGAGGTTAACTACCATGTTTGCAAACATGGGACCAGTCTCTTCCTTTGGCACACAATATTTGTTCTATTCTAATTAAATAAAAGTGAAAGGGCTAAAAAAAAATGCTGCAACCTAGACGATGTTCAAACCCGCAAACATTAAATAAGTTAATGCAAGCTAGCGTAAATAGGAGGTTGGGTTTAACATGCCTTTTTATTTTCGATGAGTCCTCAACAGCAAACAGCTATAAACCATTTGTATTTTATACGCAGTATGCTTCTATATAGCAGTCTGATATATTATTAATAGGGCACATTGCCTCACTTCTCAGCTTGCGCGGACTCTGTTAGTGCACAATAATAAATGTTTATGCTCATGGCAAGAACATAAAATAGAAATATCAAGGTTGTTGTCAAGTTCACAATAATTGTAGCGTTTTAGCTCGTTCCAAAAACATTAGCGCTCAACCAGTCAATCGTCATATGTTATTGCAGGTGTAACACGCCAACAAAGCGGATAGTGAAGGTTTTGTTGGGATTACAGAAAAGGGTAACCAATGTCTTCAAAATGTAAATTTTTGAGAAAAAGATTTTTAAAAGAATGAATGTTACATAATGGTTTTACTTAATAGATTGCATGAATCTCCAGCAAACCGTTTAATAAGGTAAGATTTGGTTGGATGAGATACAGACATGAGAAAGAATATCAGATACATCTCTATGATTGATAATGCAGAAGCCCTTAAAGAAGTCATCCAGTGTAGACGAAAAAAAGTTATCTTTACCCGGTCTCGCACATCTAACAATCACTTATAATATTCCAGAACGTTGCTTTGTTTCATGATGCCAGCTTTTGTACATTGGGACATTTTTCACTGGATGGCCCTTTGAAAGTGAAAGATTCTCAAATGCACCTGGCAGTGCAGATTTTACACCGTCTTAGTGGGCAGAAAATCGCGATTTTATTCAAGACATGGAGGCTAAGATTATGCAGTACCTTTAATAACCCCATTTCTTTTTTGCTTCCAGTCATAGCAGCAACACAACAAGACTTTGGAAATTTTAGTAAAATTCTAATAAGTAAAAAAGAATGTGCAGATCTCTTCCTCTTTAAATACAATATTTCTTAAATACCTCAAATGTAACCCACTAAGCTTCACCACAGGTTTAAAATGACAACTCCTAAAAATAGACTCATTCACCCAATCTGCAGATGATAGTATATCCTGTGAACCACCACCAAGAACAAAACCCTTGAAAGCAAAGCCCCCCTCATACAGCGTGCTCCAATATTACCACATTCATGCCAGTTTGCTTTATTACCTCTTTTACCCAACTCGCATGAATCGGGGCGGACACTGGCTTGAGTGGATGTCTATAGGAAGTAATAACTGCGAGACACCATCTCTCTCAAACCCAAGGCTCTTTTCTCTTTTAAACAACTGACCACACGCAGCCTCAGTTATTCTGAATGTAAGGATATTAAATTGTTCTAGAATGTGTGTGAGTTCTTTCCATATATAAACTCGCACCCTCGGGCTCAAAGGCCCTCTCTGCTATGTCTAAGGCTTTCACCTGTCCGAGCCTCCTTCAAAGAAAATAAAAGTAACTTTCTACGACAGTCTCTTCAAATCGAAAGAATCATCGCCCCCACTTTGCATAACTTTCAACTACATGCAAACATCACACGTTGATTCATGTTTTGTAACAGGAGGTTTTCGTACCCTCGTGCTACGCACCACTTTCCTTCCCAGCAAGTCCTGGCCGGCTGATATCCCACTCTTGTGACCTGCAGCTGTTGCTGTCCTATACAGACTTACTATTCTTTATGACAAACCTGTCTAAAATAGTTCTGTCAAGTAATTCACAGCATTAAATATATCAGTTGAAACTGGGTCAAAATCTTGTAAACACCAGGAATATCCATCTATTCCATGCCAATAATAATGGCCTCCTGCTTCCCTGAACCCCAGGATTGTGATTTAAGCCTAAAAGCTCCATCCAAAGGGCCTCGCATCTCCCACTGTTTCCTGGACTCCTCCAAGCCACCAGGGCCAATTGTCCTCGCATCTCTAAGGCGTGAAATGCTCCATGTCTTCATGAGGACCTATCAACATATTCTTGAACACCGGAAGTCACTGTGGGAAATCCAGATTTTCCGCCCACTAGGCTGTGTAAAATCTATATTGTCTGGGGTATTTGAGATGCTACATTGTCCTATGCATTTGTATTTAGGCTTATATCAGACAGCAGTGGGCGATTTGTTTTACTCAGTTCACACTGAAGCAGAGGCCAATCTTAGAGCAAATTCACCATTTGCAAATGATTTGCATCCGCCTACTTGGATTGAATAAAAAGTGGGCCGTTAACACAGTTCTCATTTCTCACAGTGAGAGGTACATGTGCAGGTCTGAGTTCTCGCTGCGAGTAGGAAGGGCAGTGTGCATGGTCCAGGCGCAGCAGGCACACGGGCTCTCCTCCTCCTGCAGTCCCCGCCATTAATTGTCCAGTGACACAGATCTCACGTCAATGCATTGGGTAGTGTAATTACCTTAATGGTATGATCTACATTGAAAGCAGGAGAAATAATGTATACTAAGGACAGGTTTTGGTCAGGTAGCAGCAGTTATAATTGGTGAGCCAGAGGCCGATGACGCTGGCAGGGCCCTTACTGAAAACTGTTGAGAAGCTTTGTAAGTGGTCAGTGTAAAGCTGCTGTGAAGGCCTGGATTTCAGTGCTCGCGGTAGGGACACACTGAGGTGTCAAAGTCCTTTATGGCAGTGGAAGAAACATCACCCGTCCGACTGGTCAGTCTGGTGCCTACTCAAGTGAGTGAGAAGAAGCTGTGCTGGGGTCACTACAGGGAGAGAATAGTGGGAGTCATCGCCAACACCCCTAAACAGGGAAAACACGTATTACAAGCAAAAATGTACCAAATATAAATGTAAAATATTACTCTTTCCTCTTTACAAACTCTCTTTTAACACAAATGTCATCACAAAAAATCCTGCAAGTAGCAAAGTAATGCCATTATAGACCAGGTTTTACCTCTCACATGTTCCTCCTTGGGATATCACTTCTGGTTGTTTTTCTGTTGGGAAAAAGTCCTAAAACCTGCTCCATGTTCTGCATACACTATAGAATGCTCCAGAGATATTGCATTTATTGCACACATACCGGTGGCAGGAGAGCACATACTTGTGGGTTGGCAATGCATCACTTCCCCGGTACGCTGGAACCAGTAGTTGGCTGCAGGATTGTGTTTTCTGGTCTAGAAGTCTTAATACTTCTGTACATTGTTGTTTACCTGGTTAGTGTTCAGTGATAAGTTGTGAAACCTACAGATTGTGTCCAACTCATATCTCCCAATTGCTTGCTGAAAGGATCCTATCAGTGTTACTTTGATGTGGTGGACCACCAACCGGGAGGAGGACTTCTTCTCATGCAGAAATCACGCATGATGGCAGATGTGGCCGCCAGAGATTTTGTCCTTCTTGGGCATGTAGTTTGTCCACTGACCATGCAGGTTGTCCTTGGAGCATATGTTCTGGTGCGCTCCCATTTATATATATATTGGGTGTTCTACCACAAATTCATCAAGGTCGGAAGATGCAGATTTAAGAGGAGTAGTAAATATTTACTTCCCCATATATGTGGTTACATTGACAATATATTGGTATCCAATACTGTGGAGCCAATATACGTGCCGGTCGACCTATGCAGCAAATTACCATCGACTGAGACTTTCCAACTTAGTTTGCAGCCCTTTATGCAAGCAGTTATCATACAAACTGATAATAGTTAAAACAGAGACTGGCATAACAGCTAGCATGCAGCCTGGTACAATAATTCTTAGCAGGGATTAGTCAATCAGTGGGTATATGAGATGAAAGTGCATGTGTAAGGGGATAACAGGAAGCCTTACAGTCTACCGAGCGGCAGGTTACATTTCTAAATGCAGAGGACATTTGCAGTTGCTGGACTTTCATTACTTTTTAAATCAAAGTGAGCATTTTTCATTCCTTTGGGCTTTTGCTTGTTAATCCATTACATGTTCTATCTGACACATTCCAAATGTGCTTTTTGGCAGCTCACATTATTGTATGTTTGTGCAATCAAAATGATCTACTAGGGAACCTGGGCACAGCTAGAGGTTAACTAAGTTTCACTGAAAGAGCAGCTCCTTCAGAATGAAAAGTTAATGTTCAATGTGGACCAAAAAAGCATCAGTAAATTTACATTTCGTACAAGCAATCTGCAATATTTTTTTTGACTAAACTTTCACGTGAGAGGGGGCAGAATGTGTCACCTGAAACTGAAACGTCTACAATCCCAGGGGCTTCCTTTCTGCTCTCACTGAGAGAAAAACCAGTGCACTGTATTATTTGCCATTCTGCCTTTCATGCCTGGTATGGGACAGGCACAGGTTGCTCCAACACATTGCACTGCCACAGCTCAGCCCAACCAGACTGCTCAGAGCACCCGGACCGCTCGCAGGGTATTCCAAACCACTGCAGTTGTGGGCATTCCATTGACCGTTCAATATATATTCCAAATTTGTGATTTTCATTTTTTGTTGTACATATATTTATATATTTTGAATTATAATTAACAACTAAGTTCCAAGTCTAATGCAAGTGTAATAATTGTGTTTTCCTGTATTGCTTCTCAGGCTTCACACTACCTTATCTGGCTGGTCCTTAACTCTTTGAGCACACTACCATGGTGAACCAAGGAGCTTTGGGCCAACTTTTAATTGCAGATTACCCAGAATTCTGGCTAGTGAGCAGCACCTACAATCTCACCCCTGATATTGATGACTTACCTCTGCAGCTACAAGGATTTGGGGAAAACCCCTAATCAACAGTGTATTATTGAATGTTCCCAACATTCACATAATTCCAGGTAAAGTATTAATAAAACTAACATCTGTGCTCACTAGCACTAAGGTAAAAGTAGCTGCTAACATGCATGATTGGAGTATAGTTTACTCCAGACGTGAGCGTGGCACATTCAACCAACGAATCAAACTGCCCGTAAGCATTGTCTCCGTCTCAGTATATTATATTCTTTATGTGGTTAACAGAAACCTCGTACACAGGAGGTACACAGCAATTTCTCCAAATCTTTACAACTTAATAACCCATTAGCATACCACCAAGGTACTACCCCTAAACTGAAAACAGAAGTTTAAAACCTCATTAACAGGGCTGGTCCTAGTTTGATTAAAAAGTGGCTTTATGCAAAGCTTACAATAATACACTAACGCAGGACAGTACAACGAGAATGAGATACAGTTTAAGGGCTTACACAATAGATGCTACGTGTCTTTTAAATCAAGGTAAGGTAGTGGTGGTTATTGATTTAAGCTGAAAGTAATGTCTACTTGTCTTTCCTCTGGGACTCTCACTTAAGAGTAATATCGTTGTAGCCTCAGAGATTTATTGTCCTTCCTCAAACTATTTAGCTTAATACATCTGGCTCAGCAACTAGAGATGCTTAATGTATGCTGGTCTGTGGGATGGGCTTAATTAGGCCTTGTAAACCCCCCTCCCTCTCAAAAACCCTATACATCATTACTGTTCACCAGTGGAACAGATGACTGATATGTGCTGGCTCTGCCGTCCATGTGCGAGGTGACAGATATGTACCAAAGGGTCTGTCATGAGACTCATTAAACCACTCTCAGATCACACAGATAGCGCACATACATTCTTGTAATATGGAGACCATGTCTGCTCTTCTCTGTTTAGAGTGTAATCAGAGGCTTCAGTTCATACATCACACTAGGAACAGGTTTACTCTTGCAAACTTTAAGAGCAAGCAAAGACGTATTACTAGTTTACTGATTGTTAAATGTATTTATTAAATGGTTTGCACACTTGGCAGACATGCATTAGTCTTCAACGTGTAAAATGCTGTTCAGAGCAGTCTGCTATACTCACATTTCATAAACGATTTGCTGACAAATGTAAAAGGTTCACACCTGAGCATGGTTGGGCACCTGACCACAGGAACTTAAAGCAGCCAGTAATTCTTCTTAATATGGACTGCTCTCTTCTGACAAGTGTGAACCATATATACCCACAGAGATGTTGATCACTGGGTCAGCAAGTACTGATACAAATGCTCCTAAACAGACTAGTCTGGCCTCTATCATGATGCATTTGGGAGGACTGGTGCAGGTATGCTGAGTGTTTATATTGATTGAAACCTCGGGTTTCATAGCCCTTTTCTTCCTTAAATATCATTTGGACACACCAAAGAGCAGATGGACCGAATGTGGTCTACAAATAATGGTACTGCTCGACTTGCTGTACCTTAATCCCTGCATTTTACCACATACAATTCCTATTTTCTTTTCATCCAAGCAGCGTTTGTGAGACACGTCCTCACATGAGAATGGCCATAAGTCCACTCCACAAATGTAACAAAGTTTCAAAGCGTGCAACCATAAATGACCCCTGGTACCTGAGCGACAAGGTAAGCTTCTGAGAATGTGCATGTAGGTGTTGTACAATCTAGCCATTACCACAATACTAACTAATAGAGAACCTCAGTGTCCACACCCACTGTAAGTAAATAAGGAGATTTTAAATTTGAATTTAAAAAAGCACAAAAACGAGGATACATTGAGAAGAGATCAAAGGCTGTAACAAAAAAGCTAAATAAACCCAATAGACAGTCTCTGAGAAAAACACATTGTATTCGAAAACCAATAATATTGAAAAACACCAGTAGCAAAAAACAATTTTGAAAAGTGTTTAAAAAAAATCCAATGCGGAGCAAAAATAGATATAAATGTTACCAATGAAAATGGATGGTAAAAATGTAACTTAAAAAATAAATAGCATACCATATTAGCCATAATGTAAAATGGTGGTAAAAAGTAGAACTTTAACAATGAAAGGGTAAGACTGAAACTAGAAAAATAGTTAAAATGACTGAGGCCTAGGCAACTCGTTTGGATGACATTTAGGCATTTGTGGTCCCATAAATACGTGGGGGTCATGCAAATGATGTTATCTTTGCACTTCCGAACTTAAACCAAGCTTATAATTCAGCAGGCCCAGCCTGTATGCTGTATTCCAACCGAGTAAACAAGGAGGGATATCACAGTTTCTAGGTATCAGTCAAATGAAAATGTTAGAGTGGCAACAATCTGTAACTAGCATTGTAAGACAGTGATTACTTGGGGTGGGCAGTTGCCATCCTCAAGGAATTATAACAGTAAGGATATTATTAACGAGCCCCGTTGCGTTGCTCTTGCATCACACAACGGGATGCAAGAGCAACGCAACTCAGAAATGAGATTTATGGAGTCACGCAAGGCAACATTGCGTGGCCCTGAGTGGCTTCATAAATCTTGAATAAAGCAACTCAGAGCAAAGTCGCTGCGTTGCATTACTCTGCGCCAGGGAGGGGCTCCATGGGTGTTGTGTGGGTGTTTCCACACAACATCCATGGATTTTGACGCATTCCCAGATTTACCAGAAGTGGTAGACCTGAGAATGCGCCAAAAACCTACGCCTCCCCAGGTGAGGCATAATGTCGAGAAATATCTTCAATATTTCCCCTTTCTACGTGGGCCGCATTTTGTGACCAACATAGGAAGAGGAAAATGCCTGAGGGGATTGTTTTAAAAACAATCAACTTTACAATGCAGGCACCTTTGAATCCATGGTGCAAGGGTGCCTGCGACAGCGCTAGGCACCCAAAACTACGCCAGCGCAAGGCAAAAGGCAGGAATGCGCTGTATACTTTTAAATACGGCGCATTCCTGCCCTTCCCCCTGTAACGCAGTGCAGTGCATCAAGGTGATTTGTTGCAATGCACTGCGTGACAATCTGAAAAATCTGGCCCTAACTCGTCCGTCAGGATGTACTCCAAAAGTTACTAACTTGACCTGAGCTCAACCCCTTTGTAGCTATGGTACAAAGCACACAGGCTTAACTTATGGCAATGCAGTACCAAAAGAGTAATAAATTCAAAACAATAGGAGTTCCAAGCTAAATTGGAAAAACAGAGTACATTGTAATTAAAAAAAATGACACCAAAACAACTAAAACCCAATAAGGGAAACCGGAAATATGATTTTGTTAGAGATTTAAGTGAAAATAGAGTCAAAAAGCACTATGTGCCAATGACAGTCTGTGGAGGTGGTAGAAAGGGGCCATAGGCATGATTTCAGGCTGACAGAGATGGAGCGCAGGTCAGATACACATGCGGATTTGTCCAGGTAAAAGATTTTACCTTCTGACTTAATCTTTTTTTATTAAGCTCAAAGCCCTCCAAAGGGGCAAGCCCAAAGCCGTATCTCATTAAGCTGCCTAGAAATCGGTCACTTTACCGTGAACCCCCTTCGATGTTCCTGGGGTCTGGAGCAGTTTCATAGGTCACGTATAAGGCTCCCAGGACCTCAGGGACAGATGTTATGGACCTGCACTAACTCCAGCAGATACCACTTACAGGGTCCAGTCCAGGTGTTACTGGTCAACTTTTTACTTCCAGAAACAAAGCCTCTTGTAGCTTCTTGGGTCCCCATAGCCACACAGGTCAGCCAACTGACTCTTGGAGTCTACTTCTCATTCCTGGGTACAAACTGGTGCAGGTTTGGCCCTTCAGTTCTCCACATAGGTCAGACACAGCAGGTCCAGTTCTCTTATTATGTTCTCCAGGTCTAAGCTACAAAAAAATGGTTCTGAAGCCAGCTCCTCTTCCCAAATTAGCCCCCAGGAACCTCAGGTGGGAAAATGCAATTGTCTAAAAGTTATTTTTCCTACCTATTTATTAAAAATATAACTTAATTAATGAACTAGATTTTTAATAAATATGAAAATTAGACTTTAAATTACTGTTATAGCTGCTTCCTGTCAAAGGTTATCGATTAAAGTTTATTATCAGTATTTTCAGATTTTCCATGATCCAACTACAGCCCTGGAAGTAAAAATATCTTTTGGGGGCTAGCCTCTGAGGAAACATGTCAACTTTAATTTCACACATGTTCCACTTTTAAATACCAGTCACCCTATCTTGTGGGCAAAAATGTGCACTTAGGGGTGATTTATTAATATTTAAAAACAGGGTTTTTTGCTTGCCAAAAAGCTTTATTTTGACAGCTTTGACAGTAGGTTTCAGACTTCTGCAGTCAAGCTACACATGGTAGGCGTGAAGCCATATTTTACAGTCCAACCCTTGTGGATGGCGCAATAGGTGCTGCAGTCGACAGGTGGTATTTAACCTCCAGGCCCTGGATGCACTTTCTACACCACATGCTAAGGAGTTATAGGCATGTCATATATACCAATCAGGAGTATGCCAATTCAACCATGTATAAGGGAAGCACAGGCACTTTACTTCTGGTTAGCATGGGCAAAGTGCATATGGTTCTATGTTCAGTATAACAGAGAGGGCAGACAAATGAGTGAAAATCATGCTTGAATGGTAATTTCTCACAGACACTGCC
The DNA here is from genome assembly GCF_964204655.1 of Triturus cristatus. Lineage (NCBI taxonomy): Eukaryota > Metazoa > Chordata > Amphibia > Caudata > Salamandridae > Triturus > Triturus cristatus. The sequence continues at coordinate 338,004,788 of NC_140591.1, read as the reverse complement.
ATCCATACTTCCTAATTCCCTCCCCTGCTACATGAATTGCAGCCTCTAGAAACCACTATCTTCTCAAACTTCACAATAAACCCTGCAGCTTGTTCGAATTGCAATCTTCAATGCACTCGGAATTCCTCTTTTGCAACTGACTTCCTATTGACCGGCGAACAACTTCTCCCTTCCGGCATTCAAAAGAGAGCTGAAAGCCTGCTTCCTTTGGCTGGTGCACCATATGGACTGACAACTCAATCCCTTAAATCTCTCCCACTCCATCTACCATGATCCCTGACAGCACATTATATATGTTCACTATGTACAATATTCTTTCACTATAAAATCGCTGTTTGCAGCCTCATCACCAAATCTAACTAGATCCACCTACTTTGTCTATGGTTTCATGTACAGCACGTCTCTTGGTACCACATTTGCAGTTGAACCTCTCCTGTTCTACAAAAAATATAAGTAAATAAGTACAAATATTTCTGACTTCTTTTTGTGCTGATGCACAATCACTTCAGAACATGAAGAACTCAAATAGGATTTTGTGGCAAAATCTGTAAGTAAAATCCAGGGGCAGTTTTGGCATTATAACCAGACATTATGTCCTGATTTATAGCCGGAATGAGGGAAAAAGTGGAAACAACTGCAGTAAAATGACTACTGTGACGGATTGTGCACATTTTACCAACTTGTGTACTACTGGTTTATGCGTGGAGACGTGATAATATGCCATCTGCACGGTACTCGGAACAGACACTAAATGCAAAATTCATGCATTTATGTCCTTGCTGCTGACCTCAAAACGAGAGGTCAGGAGTTACGTCATGGAGCTCTGGAAGAGTATGCATGGATTTCTAATAACCGTGGTGAGAAGTATTAACACACATGCCTATATATATGCCCTTGCCCCTGTTATATGACATGCAATAAATATGTTTAAAGCAGAGGAAAACAATTGAAACTGCATCCAAGTTTTTTCTGTCGATACCGTCTTAAACTTTCCCGAACGTCACTTAATGGTATAGCAGGGTATAGTATGTTATGGTATGAGCATTTACCGTGTGCTTACTATCCCTGACGAGGCTCGGAAGTACTTTGTCGACACGCTGCATGCTACTTCGTGGAAGCCCAATGTTAGTGTAGCATATGATTTGTCGCTATCATGTAGCATATGGTTTGTAGCTGTCATGAAGCATATGGTTTGTAGCTGTCATGAAGCATATGGTTTGTAGCTGTCATGAAGCATATGGTTTGTAGCTGTCATGTAGTATATGGTTTGTAGCTGTCATGTAGTATATGGTTTGTAGCTGTCATGTAGTATATGGTTTGTAGCTGTCATGTAGTATATGGTTTGTAGCTGTCATGTAGTATATGGTTTGTAGCTGTCATGTAGCATATGGTTTGTAGCTGTCATGTAGTATATGGTTTGTAGCTGTCATGAAGCATATGGTTTGTAGCTGTCATGAAGCATATGGTTTGTAGCTGTCATGAAGCATATGGTTTGTAGCTGTCATGTAGTATATGGTTTGTAGCTGTCATGTAGTATATGGTTTGTAGCTGTCATGTAGTATATGGTTTGTAGCTGTCATGTAGCATATGGTTTGTAGCTGTCATGTAGTATATGGTTTGTAGCTGTCATGTAGTATATGGTTTGTAGCTGTCATGAAGCATATGGTTTGTAGCTGTCATGAAGCATATGGTTTGTAGCTGTCATGAAGCATATGGTTTGTAGCTGTCATGTAGTATATGGTTTGTAGCTGTCATGAAGCATATGGTTTGTAGCTGTCATGAAGCATATGGTTTGTAGCTGTCATGTAGTATATGGTTTGTAGCTGTCATGTAGTATATGGTTTGTAGCTGTCATGTAGTATATGGTTTGTAGCTGTCATGTAGCATATGGTTTGTAGCTGTCATGTAGCATATGGTTTGTAGCTGTCATGTAGCATATGGTATGTAGCTGTCATGTAGCATATGGTTTGTAGCTGTCATGAAGCATATGGTTTGTAGCTGTCATGAAGCATATGGTTTGTAGCTGTCATGAAGCATATGGTTTGTAGCTGTCATGTAGTATATGGTTTGTAGCTGTCATGTAGTATATGGTTTGTAGCTGTCATGTAGTATATGGTTTGTAGCTGTCATGTAGCATATGGTTTGTAGCTGTCATGTAGCATATGGTTTGTAGCTGTCATGTAGCATATGGTATGTAGCTGTCATGTAGCATATGGTTTGTAGCTGTCATGTAGTATATGGTTTGTAGCTGTCATGTAGTATATGGTTTGTAGTTCACATTGGAATGCATTTGGAATATTCTTGTCCTGGAGATTAGTGCAAGATTATGCAGGTACCAATGTGATGTTAATTTTATGGATTTTAGTTAATAGGAAGTTTCAAATTATTATTAGCAGTCATGCATATGGATAATAAATGCATGATGCTTGAAGCCACGACAGGGATAATGAAGTGTCATGCCATCTATGCGCAGTTCTCATACCATTAATTTTGGAAGAAAGTGTGCTCTATATAGAGTATTAAAAGATACCGTTCAGTTTTAACCCACCAGAGGGCGTAATTGTAAATAAAAGTGCTCTTTGGAAGTGAACTGCGTTTGTTATCCGCGGCCTATGATTAAGGGTAGAGGGGCCAGGGGGCTCCGAAACGTGTAAGGCCCAAAAAAATTCTAGATGAAGCTTGACAGTTCCCCTGAATCAATAATTCAGTTGAATTACCTGTGGTAGAGTGCGTCTTCGTGCACAGGACACTGTTTGGGATTCGTTTTAGGGGTGTGAATGTTTCAAGCTTTTGTTAGAAAATATGTCTAATCGCATAGGGAAATCTTGATTTACAGAAAAATATTCCTACTTATTTTGTAGTTCGGGCAAAGTCTAATAGGACCTCGTTTACAACCGACATGCTGGGTCCCACTTTTTCAGCTTGATGTGAGAAAAGATTTATTAGAAGCAAATACAAGTGCGCACCGGGTAGGAAGGGATACCCTTTTGTTGTTTCTTTGTGCCTATTGATGTGCGATTAAAGTCATTTAAATGTTTTCATACAGTTGTTTTTATTTATTTTCCCGGAGTTTGATATAGCGCAAACTCGACCCAAAGGTATCAGAGCACTTTACATGAGCACCAGGTGCGTTACAGAAAGAAACATTAATTTTGTGAGGCAAGGAGAGACATTCCTGAGTGGACACCTCTTTCCTCTCCTGTAGAAATTACATCTAAATCTGAACCTAACACATCATCTCCTCAGGTTTAGCAAAAATTAAAAAGACTGTTGTCAGTACCGACGACTGAGAAATTGTCAATGAGCACACCATCGACGAAGAAGTCACCTACTATACTGCCGTCGACGGCATCAACCACGACGGCAATGATGAGGGTGATTATCGTCATCAATGGCATCGACAACCATATCAACGATACCGTCGACGGTCCACTTAGTTACTATTTTGTCTGCGGTAACACCGTCGACAATGCAAATAATACAGTCCATAAAAACTTACAAGCACGTCGTCATCAGCGACGGAAAAACTAAAAGAAGTGGAGAAAGTTCCTGTTTCTCTGATGCCAGAGAACACATCTCCTAGTAAAGTGTCCTCATTACCACCGAGTTATATTTTAGATGAGGATGAGTCTGACGATGATTGTCCTTTTGGTGTGGCACATAGTCCATCAGAGTTGCATGTTAAGTACCAGCAGTATGAAGAAGAAGGGGATTATTCCTATGGCTAAGAGTATTATCCCTCTCAACAAGCGGGACAACATTACTCAGATGAATTTCAATCATATCAGCAACAACAGTTTCAGGAGGATATGGTATGTGTACCAAGTACTCTAGTAACAGACTTACAACTAAATGCCAAATATTCTACCAACAGCCACTTCTCAAAGGCATACACCATAATCAAAAAATATGCCAGTGAATGATAGTATGTCGTCAGTGGAAGAAAGAGAGGAAGGGGAAGTAAGAGAAGTAAATGCGGAGTGGTTTTATTATTTACTTCTGATTCCATCATCTCCAGTACCACAACCTGTCGATTCTCCCCCAGAAGATATAGAAGGATTTCAAAATCTAGAAAGATTAGCAAAGAAATGTCACCATCTGATGACTATGAAACAGTCAGACTGTTTCTTGCATGATTTCAGAGATATCTCACAAAACCACAAGAGCTATTCCAATTGTAGATTACATTTTGGAGGAAGGCATTAAAACAATGAAAAATCCGGCCACAGAAGCTGCAGTTTTGCCATGTAAAGACAAAAAATATAATGCTCCTGGGAATTCCCCAGCTTGACTACTTGGACATCTTAGCCCTGACTCTGTAATAACACAAGCGGCCATTCGGAAAAACCCATCAGCACCAATATCTGCAGCACTTGATAGAGAGGGAAGATGGTTAGATAACATTGGAAAATGTTTTTCCTCTATATCACCATTAATGGTTTGAGTGGCTAATTTGTTGGCAATACTTGGATGCTATGACCGACAGTTGCAGTCAGACATGGAATCATACATAGACAATCTGCCAGATAACGTTAACTCAGAAGACAAGATAATCCTGCAAGAAGGAGAGTGAGCATCCTCGGAAATCATTGACTGCATTATGGACATTGCGTCCACTGGTTTCAGACAGCTAGCAGGAGTAGCGGTCCTACAGAGTCAAGTGTGGCCTGAAGTGCAAAGCAACATTTTGGATCTACCATATGATGGTGAAGCTCTCTTCAGGAAGCATACTGACAAAGCTTAACAATCAATAAAGGTGGATACTGATACAGCGAAGTCCTTGGGTACTCTCAGTAAAGAAGGCTACTTTTTCTTGGAGCAAGAGTAAGAGGACAGTTCTATTATAGGGAAGGTTACCAAACACACAGGTATCAAACATACCAACCTACATTATAGTAATTTGGACCCCAGTACCAACGGAGACAACCTCATCAGCAGCCTATACAAGGCAAACCGAGAGAAGAAAACAAGGTCCACAGGGTAAGGTTCCAGGAAGGCGACAGTGACAGAAGTCAGAATACACCTTGGAGGCCAAAGTTCCAGTCACCTCCCCGAATGGAGAGAAATAACAACCGACCAGTGGGTGTTGGACCAATTTGCATTCGATCATACACTAGATTTCATTCAAAAACTGCCTCCGACTCCACCCATAACGTCACTGCAAAAGCATCTACATCTTCTGAGGTTAGATGTCCAAACCATGCTCAGCAAAGGAGCCAGAGAACGAGTCCCTGGAACACAGAAAGGAAGGGGTTTTTCTTCCTGTTTCTTTTTGATCAGAAATAAGTCAGGGGAATAGAGACCCATTTTATATTTGTGAAACTTAAACAAATATCTAAGGAAACAGACATTTTGCATGGTCATGATTCAAGACATTCTTCAACTTCTGAACCATGTATGACAAACTTAGATCTCCATGATGCTTATTTCCATATTCCAATCCATCCCCGCCATCGAAAATGTTTAGGGTTCATAGCAGCCATTATCAGTTGAAAGTTCTCCCATTCGGTCTCAAATCAGCTCCCTATATTTTCACAAAGTACATGGCTCCAGTAGCTGCATTCCTGAGACAGAAAGAACACCAAGCCTTCCCATATCTAGACAATTGGTTGCTCAAAGCACCTCCTCACCAAGCTGCAAAGAAGTCAACCAAGGCATGTCTACGTCTTTTCAACAAATTAGGCCTTATGTTGAACCCCCAAAAAAATCAGTCCTTCAACCATCCACAAAAATAATGTTTCTGGGGGCTACTCTGGATGCAGCCAAGTACAAGACATACCCCAAAAACAGAAAGATGACCAAATTAATGCACTTGGCAGGTGTAGTAAGAGGAAAAAAGTCACTTTCAGTTCGTCAGTTCAGATCCCTTCTAGAAATGATGTCTTCATGCATTCCTTTGATACGGTTCTGCAGCCTTGGAAGGCGACAATTACAAGAAGTACTAGACAAACAATGGATCCAAACACAAGGATCCTTTGACAATACAATTCGCATCACTCCAGGGATACAAACAGCACTTTCTTCAGTGCCAAATGGGAACCATCCCAGTTCATTCTGCATATCAACCTTCTAGAACTCAAAGCAGTGCACCTAGCTTTACAAGTGTTCTTGCCAAGCATAAAAGGATCAGCCGTGCTCATCCGCACAGACAACCCCACAAATATGCATTATATCAACAAGCAAGGAGGCACAAAATCCCAAGCATTGTCCAGAGAGGCACAGAAGATATGGGAGTGGTCTATCCATTATCAGATAAGGCTGAAAGCAGAACATGTGCTTGAGAAACAGAATGTCATAGCAAGCACATTAAGCAGGATGAAAAACAACTGCCATGAATGGGAAATCAATCAAGAAGTTCTGGCACAAATTTTTCATCAATGGGCACACCAAATCTAGACCTGTTCACGACTTTCCAAAATCAGAAATGCCGATTTTATGGAAGCTGGCATCCACAAGCAGGGTCGAGGGGGAATGCTTTTTCGATTGCATGGTCAGAAATCTTTCCCTACATCTTTCCTCCCACTCCTCTCCTAGAGGTGAAGGCGGAACCTTGCACGATAATTCTTATAGCTCCACGATGGTCAAGGCAACATTGGTTAACATAGCTACTTCTCCTATCAGAGAAACACCACATCCAACTACAACCTCTGCCTTATCTACTGATGAGGAACCAAAGCCAACTACTTCATCCGTACCAGAAACTTGTCAGCTTAGCTCCTGAATACAACAAATTTGCACACTTGCACATGCCAAGTGAATGAAAAGACATTGTGGCCAGAGCTAGAGCAGATAGTACAAATAAGACTTTACAATCTTAAATGGAAGCGTTTTTGTATCTGGTGTCAAAAGTAAAAAATACACCCTGTATCATCTACTGCGGAGGAGATTCTTCCTTACTTATTACATCAGGCACAGTTGGGTCTCACTCATGCCTCAATTCAAGTACACTTGGCAACCATATCTTGTTTCAGAAAGTCATCAACATCACCATTGTTATGGTCTAGCAGGCTCATCAAAGAGTTTCTCAAAGGGCTTTTTAGGTTTTATCCCCCAGTAAAGCATTCCCTTCCACCAGTGCTTAATTTGTAAAGTATGAAGTGCAGGTGCTCAAATGTTTGTCAGAGGGCACACCTACTTTTTCCCGGCTCCACCCACTTCCTCCACTGGCTACACCAGCTTACTCTATTGACTCCACCCACATCCTCAACTGGCTCTGCTAAAAGTCAGATGTAATACCAAATCTGAATTTTAGCAAGTGTGCCTTCCTCATAGTAAGGTTTTGATAGGAGGTTCCAAACATACACATTTAAAAAAGAAACTTCAATGTAATGAATTTAGGGATTAGGAAGTATTATAGATATTTTGGACTCAGGTTTTGTTGCAAGTCACACTAGAGAATATTTTTGCTCCGGAGCAAAATAGAGTACATTTTAAGCATAACCTTGTCCTAAATTACAAACATCGCTCAAAGGTGTTGAACAATCATGGACGTGCAACGCCCTGTTTGGGATCATAATGTAGCAGATGCTTTAATACTGGGTGATGATTCAGCTCAAAACGTATGAGTCAGACAAACTCAATGCACACATGGGTGCAATGTCTGATATTTATGTGTTTCTCTCATCTTCATTGCTTGATTTTGCTCTCCAGAAAATGTTCATCATAGTCGTTGAAATGTCATTCATAATTACACTGAAATAACTGAAATTATGAAAATGGCACTCATAGGAATCTGAAACCTTGGCAGCTATGCAGTAGGTGTCAGTGTCACTGGGCGAAGGGTGCACTGCAAGGAGAGCAGAAGGGCATCGCTACCTGGCAAATGAAACTCTCCACTGTGAACCCTGCTGCCAAGAGAAGAGCACTTCCTTCCAGGCCTGGCTGTTCCATAAGTAAAGACATTAGGAGAGGGGCTTCTGTATTCGGAATGCACAGAGATCAATGTTGAAAAAAATGGGGCACTGTGGGGTTTTAGCACAGACTGCCAATGGAAGGGAGCACAGTGAAGGGATTGCAATGGGCTGCCAATGAAAAAGAGGGCAGTCTGTGGCTTTCATACAGACTGCCAATTGAATGGAGGCACCTGATCTTAAATAGTCTGAGAATGAGATATGGCACAGAGGGCTGGGCAGAAAGTGGTTAATCAGAACAGAAGGTGTTCTCTGCAACCACCAGGCCCTCGCTGTCCACAGAGAAGGCATCGCTCCCAGAAACCCCTGTATTTCACATACACTGACCAGTGTGCCTTCATCTGGCCACTTTATATCCACATGGGGGCAGAAAATGCTCGCACCTCCCTCACCTTGCCACCCCCTCGATCTGCCACCAGTATTTTAAACTACCCTGCTGCCCTCGCCCCTCACTGGCTGGCAGGCAGTCCTTGTGTCTGCATTTATTCCCCACTACACCCAAGCCCCTGTAATCTAGCGCCAGTACCACCCAGTGCATTGTAGCCCTTTCTCTCGGGAGTGCCAACGTCTGTTTCCCTTTCTCTTTACCAGTACTGCCCACTGCCCTTCAGCCCTCTACTACCAGTGCAGTGCCAGACATTCATTTCCGCCTGCATTCCCCATTTCTAGGGCCCCTTCTTAACTGTTAGCATTTCCAAATATCAACCATTGTCTTCCCGGGCTTTACCTCGGAACTGCCCACACCCCTGTTTCCCGTTCTCTTAACCAGTCCCTCCCACCATCTCCTCGAGCCCCCTTCTTTCCGCATGGAGCTCCTTTGTCACGCAGCCTGACTTCAGGGCTCCTCGCTGCATGACAGCCCCTGCTCCCTCTGAGTACTGCCCACTGGCTTGCTAGCGTCTTCTCCCTGCCAGCGCCCTTGCTTGTCACTCTGTTCTCCCCACTCCTTCCGATGTCATGCCATGCTCACAGACAGGGGTTAAAATAAATTAAGAAAAAGCAGGGCAAGGCTATGACCTTCTGGCAACCTCGGAGCATTGCTCTGAGGCCCCGACTGAGTTCTGGTGACCGTCAACACGCGCCAGTAAAAGCAGCATTTTCTTTTGTTACTCACTGCGTGGTGGCCCTGCAGGACTGCCTTAATAAGAGGCCTACTGCTGCGTCACGTCATGCTAACTGGTGCTGCTGTGCTGGTGACTCCTGTGCAAGTGTGTGTGTGCTGAGGACGTGTGTGGTCCACCGTCCCTGGAATAAAAAAAGGTTACGCACTGCACGTTTACGCAGCCCCCCACCCTCCATAGTAGAACCAATTACTGCCCAATCTTCGGCCCGCCCACCAGCAACACTGCGAGTCTGCGAGCAAACTGATTCACAATCTCATCATTGAGATTGATTTATTATCGGGCTGACGGGCTCTCTCTCTCAACACTGCACAAAACCGATGGACTCAATCCGGAGATTGACTGTCAGAGTGTGAAGTGACCACTGCAGGAAGGCAAATATATTTAATTTATTCTTTGACAAATGACTTATAGATAGTCGTGCAGTTGTAGACCCGGCCCTGATAAAAAGGTGCCGGTGCTAAGCACCGGAAAGCACCGGCACAAATTAAGCACTGCCCTCCACTCTGGAAATTGAATACAGTACTCTCACAATTAATGAAGAGCCCATTTAGGCCCATCCACAAAGCAGAAGATAAGGTTCTTTCTAGGAAAATGGCACTTCTACTAGCATTAACATCGGCAAGGATAGTACGTGATATACAAGTATTCACCATTCAGGAGCCTTTTATGAGGTTCATAAGTGATCGAGTGATCCTATGAATGAATCAGAGATTCATTCCAAAGGTGCCATCAAAATTCCATTTAAATGAACCATTAGTGTTAAAGACAGTCTTTCCAGATCAAAAAGATGTAGCAGAATGAACATTACATTCTGTATATGTTAAAAGATGGTTGATGTTTTATCTTCACAGGACAAAACAATTTCGCAAATCAGATCAGCTGCTGGTGGCATACAGTGCTCCTAGGAAAGGTTTTCCGCTTTCCAAACAAGGTATAGCAAGGTGGATAGTGGCAGCAAAACAATTCTGTCATTAAAAAGTTGGCAGACTGTTACAGACTAAAGTACGAGCATATTCTACTACAAGTGTATCAACTTCCACAGCTTTGTTTGCCAGTGTCTATTCAGCACATCTGCAGAGCAGCAACATGGAAGAGCAGATTCACTTTTATGCAGCACTAGTGCCTGGATTCGACAGTGTGCAAAGATGCGGCAGTGGGGCAAGCGGTGTTATGTACATTTTTCCAATACAGGTGAGCTCTCGTAATTTACATTCCACCATCTGCTGTTATATAGTGCATGTTTAATATTACATATGTTTATATATGAATAAGTATATTTCCATATATATACTGTGCTGTTTAACTGCTGTTTATTCTGATTCAAGCATGTGATGGAGAACAAAATAACTTACTTACCTGTAACTGTGGTTCTCCAGTATTGGTATCATTCATAGATTCACTTGTTACCCACCCTCCCCCTCTGAGAGGCCCACCATCTCTTTGGTACTGTTTCATATTCACACTTGTGCTAAAAAAATCTGAGCGATTGAAGCATCTGAGGCAAGTGTTCTAGAGGGTGCTGTAACCTAATTGGTTGGAGTTTGATTTCTTTGATAATATAGGGATATGTTACTAAAGTGAAGGTTCTGAAGCCTTTCCAAGCTGTGTTTAGATTACACTGCATTTCTAGTTTTACCGTTAGGACTCCCACTTCAACAATGGGAAATGATTAAATCATGTGCACCTATGAAAGATACCAATACTAGACAACCACAGTTACAGGTAAGTAACTCATTTTCTTTTCTACTTTGAGGTTGTTGTTGGTGCTGCTTGTTCTTCAGGCTAGAGTGTCAATGTACCATTGCTCTTCCAATCTCTGCATTTTAGATTCTCTGTTTTTTATGCATATAGTTTAAGGGGATTCTTTTTTACCCAGAGACGAGCGGCTTTAAGGAAGTCACCTAGTTTTGAAACTTTAAGGTCATTAGGTCTTTGAATGTTAAAGAATGTCTGGTTATTCTCTTCATAATTCCTCAACATGAGGTGCAAAAATGTGATGAGTTCTGGGACTGGACTGATGCAAATTTAGAAAAGGAGTGGCAAAATGATTGAACCAATTTATTTGAGTCTATCTAGTAATGCTTCATAACGTACATTGTGGAAAGGTGCCAACAGGTTGAGAGGTAGTAGTGCTGCTATCACATAGCTGCGCCAATATATGTGTCATTTAAGATATACCTCTGTGTGTGACCCAGTGGATGTATTTTTTCTACTAGCAGTACAGCCCTCCATCGGCCCTTGCTTAGAAGTCAATCAATATGGTGAATATTTTTCTTTAAAACAATTTTTCGAAGAAGATAACATAGCTGAAAAAAACACAACACGGTAAAGCGCCATGGCAATATACACACCCATGTTTTCTGATTCAAACACATATTCACTCTATTTACAATACTGAAGGACAAAAACGTTCCCCACTTCCCATTTTTTCTGCACTTGATTTCTGGAAACATTATAAAACAAGCATTGGAAATGTAATCGGTCTCGCATTTGTTTAAGTTAGAGCTATTAGTATTGTAAATGGCAATGTCTTTTACCTATGTGTTATGGATTGTACGTATGTGGTGTATAGAGGAATTATGTGGGTTGGATTGGATTAGTTGTGTAATGGGTGTGGAAGTGTGTGGAGTGCATTAGTGTTGTGGAATTTTGTGGCATGGTGAGCAATTATATGGATAGTAATTATGTGGTATTGAGGGTACTGGAATTATAAGGATTGGGATTGTGTGTTATGGAGTGTAATTATGTGGAATTGTACTTTATCTTGTGGAGTGGTATGTAGTGGAGTTTAATTATGTGGTGTGCTGTTGAATGTTGTGGCACAATGTGGAATTGTGTGGTGTGGATTGGATGTATGTGGTGGGTTGTGTAATTGTATTGTTGAGTTGTATTATGTGGTTTGGTGTCAAATTATGTGGTGTGGACTGGAAATGTGTTGACCTGAATTGTGTGGCATGAAACTGTGTGGCTAGCTTTGCATTTGAGAGCTATTGTCAATGTGTTTTAGCTATGTGTTATGAAGTGGGGTGAATGTATGTGGTGTGGATTGCAATTATGTGGGTTTGACTGGAATTGTTTGTTATATAATTGTGCAGTGTGGAATTGTGTGGAGTTATGTATAGTGGAATAATGTGCCATGGCGTGCAGTGGAATTATGTGGATAGTAATTATTTGGCATCGAGTGTAGTGGAATTATGTGGAGGGGTATTGTGTGTCATGGAGTGGCATGTAGTGGAGTTGAATTATGTGGTGTTGAATTTTGTAGCACGATTTGGAATTCTGTGTTGTGAATTGGATATATGTGGTGTGTAGTGGAATTGAGATGTGTAGCTGTATTTTGTGGTTTGGTGTGGAATGGAACTTTGTGAAGGTGAATTGTGTGGCATTGATCTGTGTGACATTGAGTAAAATTATGCTGAGTGGAATTATGTGGCATGATGTGGCGTGTATTGATGTGGATTGCTATGTGGCAGAGAGTGGATTTATGTGGGGTGTATTTTTGTAGTATCGAGTAGAATGTAATTAGGTGGAATTGAATTGTAGTGCCGAGTGCTATTATGTGGAGTGTAAATATGTCGCGTGGTGTTATACGGTGGGCTGGTTCAATCATGGTTGTATTGTCGCATCACCGGCATCCAAGTCAATACCTATAATAAACTGCTCAAGAATGCCGATTGCGGTACCGGTGGCGATCCAGAGTTAAAAGACGGTCATAAGAACAGACAGCAAATTGTCAAAGGAGCAAACGGAAAAAGAAAAGCTAGAGTATTGGTATTCTGTGTCAAATAAGAGGATTTCTCCTGTTATTGCACTATTTTCTAAGAAAAGCTGACATCTGCCAGTGGAATGGTAAGTGAAAAAAAAATGTGTCCAACTAAACATTTCAATGGAGAAAATATTTTTCAAAAATAGCTTACATGAAGCAATAAGCAACCGGAAAGATAGCCAAAGGCAAAGCAAATTTTAAAAAACACACATAAAAAAGGACCTTCCGGGGGCGTGGCTAACTGCCGACGGGAATGGCCGCTCAGTAGTTTATCTCCGTAGCGCCACTCCCGCAATATCCGTGCAACATCGCCCAGGCCGGCCTGATTCATGCCCTGAAGCTGGGAGCCTACTGTCCGGCGAGCCCTGGTGTAATTTTGGTGCCGATCGGAATCGGCGATCGGACCGAGCTCCGTGGACCCGAAGAGAGCGGACATCCGGGCCCGCGGAAGTGCTGAGGAGCGCGGCCGGCGCGATGTTGGGTATGCGGCTTGGTCTGGCATGGGGGGCGGCGAGCGAAGGTGTGCTCGAGCCATGATAGCGCTGAGGCGCAGCCTGCCAGAACAGTGGTGTGCCCCCAACACAAAGTACACGCAAGACTCGGCGGAGCGGTGGAGGGCCAGGGGCCACAGCGAGCGGAGCCTGAGGGATTGCTGATTGGGCCTCGGCGGGAGAAGGAGTGGTGGGGAGCGGCAGCCCAAGGGAGAGCCCAGAAGCCTAGAGAAGTTCATATAGAGCCCCAGTGCAGCGGAGGCGATAGTCCATTTAAGAGGCTACCCAGCTGGAGATGATTTGATGCTCGCAGTGGAGGGGACTTGATTGCGCTAGCGAACTTGCGGCTGGGGTGGCGACCGCAGGCTGAAACCACGGGCAGAGAGCTGGCAGCGAAGGGCCATAAAGAGGCCTCCAGTGGAGTGAGGTATTGAGGACCCAAGCCTCTATAGCCCGCGGGGACACTGATTCGACGTAGAGGAGGGGGTGACACTAAAGATACTGAGTCCCTGGCGGCAGGCGGAGGCCCGGCGGGGGAGGCCGGGGGCTGCGCACCGCCATTGCGATTGGATCCACGGTCCGAAGAGTCGGGTGCTAGCGAAAAGTGGTGACAGGGTACGGATTGATTAGCCGGAGTTGTGAGACAGGCTGGGGCTTATGTGCGATTGGAACAGCCGTGGTGCCTGGTACACTGAGTCGGTGGGGAGGCGCTCACTTGCCAATTGAGAAGGAAGCCGCCGCGGAGAAGGCTGATCCCGAGGGCCGGCTGCTGGCGCCTGCCTGATCTCGCCCCAAGTAAGGCACCCCCTGCGAAAACCGACAGGCCGAGTGGGGCAGCGGGGATTAGAGGGGGTGCCCAGCCCATCGGAGGGGAAGTCGGAGTACCGGAAAAGATGGAGACCGGAAGGGCGAACCGGACGGCGACCCAGTCGAAACTGGATAAATTCGCATGGCAGAAGCACCAGTCGGAGGACAAAACAGTAGCCGAGGCACCAGATGACGCCACGGAGCCCTCGAATAGGGAGCTGCTGGAGGCAATCATGGCGGTAAAGACCTCCCTGGAGGGGAGAATTGAAACAGTAGCCAAGAAGGTGACACTGACCCGCGAGAACATGAAGAAGTTGACAGAGAGAATGGGGACGGTCGAGACTTCAACTAAGGACCTGGTCGCGGATACAGCCTGGCTTCAGGAGCAGGTCACGGTGCTCAGCTCCTCCCACGAGGCCATGGCCCTGCAGCTAGATGACTACGAAGGGCGTATGCGCAGGAATAACGTCCGCATCATTGGGGTACCGAAGCAAGCGGAAGGGCAGGCGGCGGACCTGTTCGTTGAGGACTTGATCCTTAAGCAGCTACAACCAAGGGGCCTCTCCAAATTTTTCACAATAGAGAGGGCTCACCGGGTGCCTATAGGCCGTCCGAAGCCTGGGGCGGCCCCAAGACCACTGCTGGCGAGGGTGTTTAATTTCCGGGACCGTGATGTGATACTGCAGACGGCGCGTGCGGCCCCACCACTCACCATTGAGAACAGTCGAATCATGTTTTTTCCGGACTTTACACTGAGGGTGCAGAGGCAGCGCCGTGGCTTCCTGGAAGTGAAGCGGGCACTACGTGCGCAGGAAATAAAATATGCTAAGATGTTCCCTGCTAAGCTGCGTGTGGAAGCAAACGGAAAATCCTGGTTCTTTACCTGGCCGGAGGAGGCCTGGGAATGGCTGGAGGGCTGGTGCAAGGTGGAAAAAAAGACTCGCAAGACATCCTCGGGAGCAGACGACGATGTGGACTGGCGCCAGCATAGGCGTTTGCGAGAACACTCTGGCACGGATTCGCAGGAGCTGACGGGAGGGCGCTAGCCAGGCGCCGGGTGAGACACTTTGGTTTTGCCGCCTGCCCGGGGGACCGAGGGGCTCTGGGGAGTATGACAATGTAATAAAGCAGCACTAAGATCGGGGACCTGGACTCGTGGGGTGGGGGGGGGGGGGGGGGGAAGGGGCTGGACTGGTGCTGACAGTGCAGGGACTGAAGTGTCATAACCGCTTTGGAGCTGTTCCACTGCTCACATTATGATCAACGGTAGGCCACTGAGGGTAGTGGTCCCCTGGGGGGTCAGAGCGGCTCGGGACTGCACTAGGTCCGTGAGGGGAGCAATAAGATCAAACAAGTATACCAGTGATTGCTATGGGGGTCCAACGAAGGGAGGGTGCCGGACCCAAAACGAGGGTACAAGAGGTCAGGGCGGGGATCGGGCGGAGGGGGGCGAGACACTATGGGTAGATGCATGACCGTATAGGGGGTGGGGTTACTTGCGTCCCCGAGAACTGTTAATGGCACTCTACAAGTTTGGGGTGGCGGGCAGTTTTGGGTCCGCAATGCAGGGAAGCAGGGAGGGGGGTTTGTTCTTAGGGCAAAAGTTTCAGGTGAGTTCAGTTGGGAGGGAGGGCGGCGTGGGGAGTTGCATGTTGGCAATACTTTGTATTAGTGCAGACAGACACGGATTGTTGGGGCAGAATGTTCAGGTGACAGCAGACAGAATTTGGTGCCTCAAAGCTACCATGGAGCGTCCAGCGAGTAAGCAACTCTCCCCACTGAGGGGGCCTGGTTATCGAGGGCCTCCGATGCAGGCTGACCAGTTACGACCAGAACCCCATGACAACGAGGAAAGGGCTTAGGCTAGTCACATGGAATGTCAACGGGTTAGGAGACAAGATGAAGCAGGGAGTGGTGTCGCAGTATGTTCATCGCCAGGGTCTTGATGTGGTGCTTCTGCAAGAAACCCATCTGCAGGGAAACTCATGTAGGGCCCTGGATCGAAAGGGGTACCGAATGTTAGCACACTCTGGCTTCACGTCTGGATCTAGGGGGGTAGGGATAATCCTGCGGAAGAACTGTCCATATGTGCTCCATAAAACCTGGACAGACCAGGTGGGGCGTTAAGTAGCTTGCACAGGTACGTGGGAAGGCATGGTACTTAACGTGGTCTCAGTCTACGCACCTCCTGGCCTTCAACAGGGGACGCTGTCAGATGTGGCCACTTTGCTTTTAAGTCTTCCTATGGGCACACTAGTGATGGGGGGCGATTTTGATTGGACGATAGACGGACTAGTGGATAGATCCCACCCTAGACTGGACTGCGTGACTTTGTGGAAGCCCTGGGATTGGTGGATGTCTGGCGTTGGGCGCATATCAGAGACACACATTTCACGTTTCAGTCGGGGGTCCACGGGAGTCAATCAAGAATAGATTACCTGTTTACACATGCACACCATATCCACGAGTTTTTGGACTCTCGATGTCTGGCATGTGGGATTTCAGACCATTCCCCCGTATTGGCGACCCTGGGTATGAGACGCTCACCGCAACCAGGCCCAATAAGGATTCCACCCTGGGCACTAAAGGTCCCCCACATTAAGGATGCGTTGATGACGGACGCGAAACACTATTTTGCAGAAAACACTGATTCGGTCACATCAGCGATAACACTGTGGGGGGCATTTGGGGCGGTCATTAAGTATAGAGCATTGTCAGTGATTGCTGGATACAGGGCAGAACGCCGTAGAAGAGTACTGGAGTTGGAAACTGATATTCTTCGACTCGAAGGGGTAAACTCCCGAGATCCGAATGCGGATGCTCAACACTCACTAAATATAAAACGGCATGATTATAAACAGCTGCTGCTGGAGGAGGCGGGTGGGAGTATACTGGCCAGCCGACATCGCATTTATGAACAGGGGGAGCAAACAGGAAAGTTATTAGCTTGGTTGGAACGCAGAGAGCAGGCTGCACGATGGGTGCGCGCAATCAAGGGGGCGGATGATACCCTGATTACTGATCCACGGGAGATCGCTGAAACGTTCGCTCAGCACTATAAAACAATCTATGAGGCCCCAACCGCCTCTCAGGCGGTATGGGCGGCAGATCTTTTAGCAACTATTGAGGTGAGGGGGCTATCTGAGCAGGATGGCTTGGCGCTAGAGGCGGAGCTGACCGCTGAGGAAGTACATAAGGCCATACAAGATGTTCGATCTGGAAAAGCGGCGGGCCTCAACGGTCTCCCGATCGAGTTACTTAAGCCAATGGCCTCCATGCTAGTGCCTCACCTTCTCAACCTGTACAACGAAAGCTGCGAGCGCGCCCTTCTGCCAGACGACATACGTGAGGCGGCGATAGTAGTAATTCATAAGCCCGGCAAGCCTGCGGACGAGTGTCAGTTATATAGACCTATCTCTCTGATCGCAATCGAGGCAAAGATATTGGCCAAGCTATTGGCGAATCGACTGCTCCCCTACCTACCAGAATTGATCCACCCGGATCAGTCTGGGTTCATGCCGGGACGTAATACAGCGCGTAATTTGCGTAGGGTTAACGGAGTCATAGGCCGAGTGCATACCTTGGAGGAAGAGGCGGTGCTACTGGCACTCGACGCACAAATGGCGTTTGACATGGTGGCATGGGAGTACATGTTTGCAGTCTTAGACCGAATGGGCTTTGGCCCTAAATTCATGGGATGGGTCCGGTTGCTATATTCACAGCCCAGGGCCCATGTCGTGGTAAATAACTATCGCTCTACCACCTTCCCCCTCAGCCGAGGTACGAGACAGGGCTGTCCACTATCGCCTCTGTTATTCGCCCTGGTTCTCGAGCCCTTGGCGGTGTGGATAAGGGGGGACCCAGAGACTAGAGGCATGAGATGGACGGAAGACAACGAGGACCGGATATCGTTATATGCTGACGATATTTTGCTATATCTTGCCTCTCCGGCCAGTTCATTGCGGCGGGTACTCCATATATTCCATATTTTTGGGGCGCACTCTGGGTATCAAATCAACTGGACTAAATCCCAGATGTATTCCCTGTGGGGAGACCCTCCACGAAGCCCCCGAGGTTGCGATATCCCGGTGGCATCCCAGGGTTTCCTTTACTTGGGGATATTTATCACCACCAATACCACACTGTTTGCCGAGAAGAATCTCCAGGGGGTACTAAGGCGGTTTCGAACAGATATAGTACACTGGAAATCTCTTCCACTAACATTGCTGGGCCGGGTGTCCTTATACAAAATGCTGGCCCTGCCTCGCTGTCTTTATGCGTTACAGAATACGCCCAATCCGATCCCAAACTCCTATTTTTCTCAGATTGAGATGGTATTGAGAGATTTGCTGTGGGACAATAAACCGGCCCGCATAGCCATGACAAAGTTAACAATGGGATGGTATGATGGGTGCATTGGATTGCCGGACCTGCGTCTGTATTACCAGGCCACGCAACTGGCGGCCATTAATAGCTGGGTGTTTGGGAGGCATGATGATCCGAGCTTCCGTACAGATCATTGGTTGATGGGGAAAGGTGGCTATAATAGAGCCCT
Organism: Triturus cristatus; assembly: GCF_964204655.1. Taxonomy (NCBI): domain Eukaryota; kingdom Metazoa; phylum Chordata; class Amphibia; order Caudata; family Salamandridae; genus Triturus; species Triturus cristatus. Next base: position 337,986,135 of record NC_140591.1, on the reverse strand, counting down.
CTACACCAATCATAAGAAATTGAGACTTAGTGGCCCGACGGCGCGCGCGGTGGAAGTGTGGCATGGAGTGCAGAAGCGGATGGGTTGGAGGGGCCGCTTGACGAAGGCTACCCCCCTATGGGAGCCAGATGTTCTGGGGAGACTAAGTACATCGGCGGGATTCGATAAGTGGGAAATGATAGGAATTTCCAAAGTCAGCGACCTATGGGAAAAAGGTAAAATGGTAACATTCCAGGAGCTTCAGGCCAAATACCAATTGGCTTCCTCTGAGGGGTTTCTCTACCTGCAGATAAGCCATGCCATAGAATCGGCCCGAACTAAAAACGCGCCCATTCCGGACTCTTCCCCCTTGGAGGACAGGCTCCTGTTAGACCCAATGAACCGAAAGGCCATATCACTCACATACCGTAAACTAATCAATAAACGGGTGGACCCGATGTCAAAACTTAGGAGGGCCTGGGAAGGGGACCTAGGGGACTTGGCCGAGGAGGACTGGCGGGAGGCATTATCATCACCCAGGGAGGTGGCTATCTCAATGCGTCTTCGCCTGGTGCAGTTAAAAATCCTACACCGAGTGTACTTTGATGCTACTCTATTACATAAACTTAATAGGCGACCCGACTCGCTCTGCCTTCAACAATGCGCTCAGACGGGAACATTCCGGCATATTTTATGGGAATGTCCCCACATACAGAGTTATTGGACCGATGTCACCAGGCAAATGGTTAGGACATGTGGCAAAGCTATACACCCGACACCCGCGATGTGCCTTCTCAATGTCTGGGTAGCGACGGACCTTACGCAAATTGAGCAAGAATGGGTCACATTGGGGTGGTGTCTGGCTAAGCGGAATATCGCCCAATGATGGGGAATTGACAGCATACCACTACTGAGGGATTGGGCTAAAGACATGGATCATGCCATGCTCGCCGAGAAAACGGTATTCAAAGGGAGGGGATGCCCACGTAAATGGGTCCACAAGTGGGGAAAATGGAATAAGTATAGGGGGGATATATGTGTCTCACCGACGATAGAGCTGAGGGGGGAGAGACAGAGGGCACAGGTGGGATGAGTGCAGAAACATTCACAAAGAGTGAGATGCGACCAGAATAGCGAGAGTGATACGGCGACTCCTGATTCGGAGACATACAAGGGTTTGTTGGAGGGGGAGGCTGGTGGCATGTAAATTTAAGTACCCTGGACTCATGTGTACTAGAGGTGCATTGAGGGAGTGTGGAAATGGTAGAAACTAATGTATTTACATTGTCTATGCAATTGTCTCTGCCTGTGTGTGCATGTGTACCTGTGCACAAGTTTAGTGACAGAAATCGGGCTCACATGTGTCTGCCTTGTTATGATGCCAGTATTTTTCTCACTGGCATTGGGGATAACAATGCCCTTTCTTTGAGCTTTCTAAGATGCAGAAACACCTCAACACAAGATCTGCGAGAAGGGACCGCCACTGGTGATATCACACCTATTACTTAGAGGTACTGATGCAGCACACATGTGCAGAAATGTTATCAACAGAAAGTCCACAAGCGGAGTTGGCAACAGTGGCACATACTATGCCAAAGGGATTACTATCAATCTGTCACCGCGGCAGAAAGGTCTAAATATGGTGGACTGACGTTTGCCAGTGACTGGTGGCGTAACTCAACATGATAGGGGCCCCCGCAGAATGTGAGGAGGGACCCCATCATGATATTCATTGACCTTGGGGTTGAATGGGGAGTCCCTTGAGCGTTGGGGGATCTCTGAATGTTTGGGGTTCCCCTGTACCCCAGGGGCATAGGGGCCTGCGTTAAACCGCTGCCAGTGATGCACCGAAGCAGCATTTATCATCAGTGGAAGCGAAATATCTGCCAGAACAACTCCCAATCAGCTGTCACGCATCGATCACTACAGGCTGCAAAGGCAAGCCATCTCCACAGAACGAAACCTATGTGCAACAGATGTTGGCGAATAAGTTATAGTGTGGCTTAAAGTGGAGCGTGGCAGAGGGTGAGTTGTAGATGCAGGCCGTGCTCTGGGGCAGAGTGCGAATGAGAAGTCTAACACATACGCCTGCAGCAGAAGCATACATTTTACACATCAATGTTCTTTACTAACCTGTCAGCACTGCCGTCTACTCCTTCCTTATGGAGCTCGAGCCATCATTTATGGCGAGAAGGAAGGAAGGCAGCCAGGAGCCCTGCACCGACAAAGAGGCCCATGGAGCTCACTGCTGGCGCTTCCGGGGCCGACCCCCTCCTTAATATCTGAGCCGAGGTGGCACGCGCTATCTCCCTTAACTGCTTTGAGAACCCGCCCTACCTGTGTACTCCTTGTGTGGTATGTGTGCTGTATGTGTCCTTGACTGCCTCCCACCCCAGCTGTCAATCTCCACAGACCCACCCCAGCTGTCAATCTCCACCGACGGTCCCTTCACAGGAGCTGTCAGAGTCTGGCACCGGTACAGCAGTGATGACCTGTGCCCCTGTCAAAGGGAACCCCGAAACAAAGGCAGCTTTCTACAATTGTAAAAGAACCACGGCTGCCAAGCAGGCCCCCCGACCTGGAGCAAGTAAAATAAATGCCAGCCTATTCCCACAAGAACACGCATCGCCGGAACACGAAATGAATCCACCCAAAGCATTCCTGTTCAGCCAGAATTGTGGCAAAGTTGCTCTTTTGATGATAATGGAGAGTAAATGCAAATAAAAATATGTTAAAGTAGGACTTACGCTGAAAACTACATTCTTACTACGAGTATTTGCAAAATTACACAAGCGCAATACAGAGTGTCCCTTTCGAGCTGCCCATGTGCTAATGTACATTTTGATATATGCTCATCTTACTGCTAAACACTGTAAATGTGAGCGAGTGAGCGTTACAGGGCCGGATATGCTCAAGATAAAAAATCAGAGTTTGCATACAGCTGCCTTAATTTCCAAGACCCCTGGAGGTGTCAGGTTATGCACATGTAGGGCTAGTTGTAAATTATTAATGGATGCTTAGGCCTTTTTGGTTGCTGTCTTAGTAAGGTAGCCTGGTGGGTTGAGAACTTGGTGCAGAGATGTCTGTGTTATTTGAAGACAGTACCTTTAATTCTTAGCATTAACATAAGACTCTCTTTTTTCAAAATGAAAACACCTATGGAGCATTCTTATACATATGTAACTTAAAAACTGTAAGTACCAATGGGTTGGGGCATATTAATTATTTAATCATTAATAAATGGCTGATATAATTATTCAGTATTAAGCAAGTAAAGAAAACACAGTAAACAATCAAACGTGAGTTATCAGAATGTGCTGTCTAGTGTGAAAATGTAACTACACATAAAAAAATAACGTGACACCAATAAAACAAGACTCAAACTCAAAATTTGCCACAAATAATCAGGACAAACCTGTACAATAAAAGGAGGATGCGCCCGTCGTTTACAGCACATAGGGTAGATCATTTATTTACAATTTGTTTACAGTTCATTAAACAAATAAATGATAAAAAGTGATACATTAACTGGGAAAAAGTCTAACATCCTTGTCTTTGCAGCCAGGCCAGTCCGTTCTTGCCTCCTCATACTTTCCCGCTCAGACCGCACTGCCCGCAACTACCCTTAAAAATACTGAAGCGCGAGTTTGAGTTTGTTTTCCTATTTGAAAAAACGGTGTTATCATGGGCAAACCACCTTTTTACGTATCTCGCACCTGTCAGAACTACCAAACTTGAGAGGGCTTAAACATAGGCCATTCCTAATATTATACCCCGTGCTAAGGCTTACTGTTGACTTAATACTTCATTGGATTTTTTTACATCATAGTTATCCACGCAACATCCTAGGTTACAATGCACAATGTTGATTATATAAATAGTTTTATTTTGCCTACCAGCGTTCCTTTTTCCAAACCCCACCCAGGCATGAATTGCAACGGATGACTGTTATTGTGGAAGCGCCCTAAAGCCTCTAAAAATGCACACACAGACCAATGAAGCATACAGGAATGCCGTAAAACATACCAGAATGCTTGTCTCCGGCTTGTAAATACGAGCAGGGCGATCCCAGGGTGGGATTTTGGCAACTGTTCCACCCTAGAACATACATTGATGGCTTGGTGTATTTTGGGCAGCTGCAGTAACAAGCAACGGGTATTTAATGAGGCGGCCGCTACGCGACGTCATTACCCATGACGTGCAGTCGCCATCTTAAATTGGGGAAATATACATTGAAAATTGTAAAGGTAGCGATAGCGATTTTCTCTGTCCATAGGCAGCACTATCTGGGTGTAAGTAGTTGTGGTCACGATTCTCTTCCTCCGGCAGGAGTCGGAAAGAGGCGCCTTCGGAAAACAGCCTCTAACATTTCACCTTGCTCTTTGAATGTGATGTAGCGCTTAAAAGTTTGAAAATCGTAGGGGTGCGTTATATTCACTGTTAGTCGGCACCCGCATATAATCAAATGCGTACTCAGGTATTTTGTGTGCAATGTATTAAGAATTGTATAACCTATATCGATTTCAATAGAAGTGTTAGCTATGTATAAGCATATTGTGAATGTATTAGAGAAATGCATAGAGTTAGTTTATTTGAACACAATGTGATGTTAAAAACGTGTAGTTTAGAATTCGTGTCTGTAGACTGTTTAGTTTGACCACACATGAAAGAAAGACGTAAATGTCAATACTGTGATTTAGACATGCTTGTGTAACCGAAGTAGTGGCCAGAATTCGCATATATCGTTGAGGCGAAAGGCCTGGTATTTTCTTATGTTAGCCAAGGGCAATAGGCCAAAAGGGATTTATTCCAGTAGAGGTTTTAGGCTGTAGTAAATTGCAAAGTTAAAAGATGCGAAGTATGTCTGCCTTGCATGATCTCACCCCAGGTGCAAGGACAGTTGCTCGTTAGTAGAGAAGCTCTTTGTTCATGAATTGACTTATGTAGTAAAAGCCAGACATGGGAGTGCATTGGAATGTGCCAATCGTAACTCCTAGTGCGGATGGCGTCTGGGACTCAAGGCCAAGCGATGGACGATGGAACTGGACAGCGCTCTGTGGAAAAATACTGAAAGACGACCCCGCAGAAGAGGAGGTGCAAAGGGCGTGTTCTGAGACTTGGGGTTCTGTATTAGGGAAAGCGCCCCGAGGGTGGAGGCAGATCAGAGCAGCCCAGAGCAGAGGCGAAGAGCTAGAGGGGGCAACTTAGAACAAGCTCTCTAAGTGAAGACTTCTTAGGAAGTTTCACTCTGACACCTTTTACTCGATTGAGGGTCTCAAGGGATTGCTAAGTAGGGATGTCATCTAGTACAGAGTAGGGACAGAGATGGTATGGTCCAGTGTCCCTAATATCGACATTGGCTTGGTAGTTTTCTACCTCATGCTTTTAGAGATTGTGCTTTTAGTTATTTTTAGCCGTATGCGGATTCTTCGTAGAGTAGCATTTGTGTTAGTGCCTATGTACTTGTTGTGCCTCGTATTGAGGACTTTGTATCTTATTAGCCCTGAGGAGGTGCTGAAATAAATTAAGTACCACAATTTTTCTTGTATAGCGCTACTCATCCCAAAGCAGAGTGTCAGAGCGCTTTACATCACACGTACATATTAAAGTCGTGGCTTGTGATGTCACTTCCTATGATGTCAATTCCTGTGACGCCACATGTACTGTCATGCGGCGTGATGTAATGTGCCACGATGTCACGTGCCGAGATGTCACTTGAATACTGCCTAACTAGGTTCTTTTTTTAGGACTTGTGCCCTGTGTGATGAAAAGGAGGGACACAGAGGATTGGTTGACCACTAGCAAGCAAGGATTTTTTAAGGACACAGATAAACAAATGAAAAAGCAGTGACCCACAAAGAAGTATATACTAAAGTATATAGAGGAGGTGCTTGACCTAAAAATAGAATCACTCCAAGATCGGAGCATGTCAACGATATGGCCTCTAGATGGCAGTGTTGCTCCGTCTATTACATGAACAACGCTACCACTGGGAACATCAAACGAAAAGGCATCTGGATTAGGCACAGAATAGCCAGGTTTCTTTGGGATGCCGGCTTCAGATCCTCTGTGCCTGGGCAGAGAAAGCTTAGTTAAATGTGATGAGTCTTAACCGCAGCCTGAGTTAAGAAAGGGCTAATCCTACCCTGGAAACTGATACGCTACACGAAATCCCTCACAACATCTATCCTATTAACGCTCTCATTAAATCCTGACAAAGAATAGATGTTCTCTATAGATCACTTAATTTGCAGAACACATTTTCGATTCATCAAACGAAAATTGCTTGGAAAAATAAAACACAGCGTGATGTACAGTAATTCATATTCCGGCTGACAGAGCGAGATGGGGGCGGGAGGAGGGGAAGGCTGCTTTTAAAGTGAGAGTCTCTGCCTTGGGCGTCACCTCCGGCGCCCCTTTCATCCCGACTCATCCATGGCGAGAGTCAGACGAGGACACAGAGGTACGCACCGGAAGCAGCAAGGCACCAGGAAGCACATTAGCACAGGATCACAGCCGGCACGGCCCCCGCACGGAGGATGCCTGGCCGAAGGCAGCCTACACTTGTACACCTCCCCGAGCGGCAGGCCAGAAGCTGCGAATACATTCAAGACTTTTCAATATTTAAGAATTTACCCGGCCACTGAGGACTGTGCGGAGGGAGGCTGGCGGCATGAAGCTGTCCAAATGGCGTTCTCTTGAGTAGTGGTGGGAAATCCAGGAAATTAAAGAGAACAGCAGAGGTAGAGCCGAGCCAAGGACCTGGCCTGGGAGCCATAACCCAAGCCAGGCCATCAACATATTTTGCATGCAAACAGTGAAACAAACAGTGATAAAAACTATTCAGAAATCAAAGACATTCATTTATTTAACATGTGCAGTCGTTTTATTTAGTATATAAGGTTGCATCAATGCATTCAATGGTATTTATCAGTAGTAGTTTCTAAAAATGGGTGTGGTAATATTCATGCACCCCACCCTGACGACTCTCCATTAGTGAGTCAAGAGCCACCCAAGTCAGTGGTCATGCGCGCCCTACATGTGGCCAAGGATGCTATCACAGACTGAGCAACATGAGAGTCTTTGAAACCCTGTATGAGAGGTTTTCGCGCAGCGGAAACCTGAATTGATATATTTCAAAGTGCTGTCAATTGTGGATGATGAAGGAAAAGAAGGCACCATGGAATAAAGTACTTGCCGAGGATCACATAAATTGGTGAAGCGGGGAAGCTGGGATTGAACCCAACTTTCACATTGTGCAATGTGGCCACTAGATAGGTGTCTGTTTCTCTTTACCATTTTATATCAAATGATGAATGCTTACGTTTGAGGAACTACATCGGTACTGCGAGTTGCATAACTACACGATACTATATGTTAAATTAAGTTGAAAAAGAAGTCTTTCCAGAATAAAACACAGTAAAGTTAAGAGAAGGCAGGTCAGTCTGTTTTAATGTTGATAAAACCTGCTTTCCTGGACTTAATAAAAAAGACTCAATTCAGGAAGAGCTCAACCTCTTTAGTGAAGACGTGTTAAGAAAAAAAAGGTCTGGGTTAACCCGTGGAGATCTCAAGAAAGGAAAGTGCAGAGCTCAGCTTCTTGTCCCCTTGTGCCCAATTAGCCTATGAATGGGGTAAAGGGTGATACCCTCAACATTTCCTGAGCACACCCAAGCATCAGCAGAAACTGTGCCACAGACAGCCGGAGGAAGTCAATCAATCAATCAGGGGGTTTATAAAGTGCGCTACTCACCTGTGCTGGGGACGGGGGGGGGGGGCGTGGGGGGGAGGGGTGCAGCTCCAGCTCAGTCGAAGAGCCAGGTCTTGAGGTCCTTCCCGAAGGTGTGCAGGGTCTGGGAGCGCCTGATGTTTACTGGGAGCTCGTACCAGGTCTTTTCTGCGATGTAGGAGAAGTCTCTTCCGCCAGTTCTGCTTCTGCGGATGCGGGGGGTCTCTGCCAGGGCGAGGTCAGCGGAGCGGAGGTTCCTCTTGGGTACGTGGAAGGAGACTCTCCCGTTGAGGTATTTGGGTCTGATGATGTGGAGGGATTTTTAGATGTGGGTGAGGAGCTTGAAGGTAATTCTCTTCTCGACGGGGAGCCAGTGGAGTTCTCGTAGGTGTTGTGTCATGTGTTCGTGTCGTGGTCTTCCGAGGACGAGTCTGGCAGCAGTGTTCTGGATGGTTTCGAGTTTGTGTAGAAGAGATCTGTTGATTCCGGTGTAGAGGGTGTTGCAGTAGTCCAGTCTGCTGGTTATGAGCGCGTGGGTGACAGTCCTTCTGCATTCGGGGGGGAGGGGGGTCCATTTGAAGGTCTTGCGTAGGCAGTTGAAGCTGGTGGAGGTGACGGAGTTGATCTGGTGGGTCATGGTGAGGGAGGAGTCTAGGATTATGCCGAGGTTCCGTGCGTGGTCTGTAGGGGTGGGCAGACTCCCGAGGGCGAAGGGCCACCAGGTGTTGTCCCAGGCAGATGTGAATGGTCCGAGGATGAGGACCTCAGTTTTTTCCGAGTTGAGCTTCAGGCAACTGTACTTCATCCAGGCTGCAACGTCCTTCATTCCTTCCTGGAAGCAGAGTCTGGTGTCATCAGGGTTCTTCGTGAGGCAGAGGATGAGCTGGGTGTCATCGGTGTAGGATACAATGCTGAGCCCATGTCGTCTGACGATGGCGGCTAGGGGGGCCATGTAGATGTTGAAAAGCGTGGGGCTGAGCGATGATCCTTGGGGTACTGCGCAGTTGATCTCCGTGGGTTCGGAGAGGAAGGGGGGGGGGGGGGGGGAGTCTGATTCTCTGGGTTCTGCCGGAGAGGAAGGATTGGATCCAGTTGAGGGCGTTACCTTGTATCCCTGCGTCATGGAGTTTGGCTGCGAGAGTTTGATGAGAGGCGGTGTCAAAAGCTGCGGACAGGTCCAGCAGGATGAGAGGCGTGGCGTGTCCCTGGTCGAGTAGCATGCGGATGTCGTCAGTGGTGGCGAGGAAGGCAGTCTCGGTGCTGTGGTTGCTGCGGAATCCAGACTGGGAGGAGTCGAGGATGAAGTTGTCCTCAATGAAGGTGGTCAGCTGGGCGTTTACGAGTCTCTCTGTGACTTTGGCAGCGAAGGGGAGGAGAGAGATGGGCCGGTAGTTTTTCAGGTCTGTTGGATCGGCCGTGGGTTTCTTAAGGAGGGGTTTAACCTCTGCCCGCTTCCAGTCGTCTGGGAAGGTGCCTGATCTCAAGGAGGAGTTGATGGTACGACCTAATTCAGGTGCGATGGCGGAGGCAGCTCTGTGGAAGATGTGCGGTGGGCAGGGGTCCATGGGGGCTCCTGAGTGGGTCTTCTTCATGGTCGCGGTGATGTGTTCGGCAGTGGCGGGCGTCCAGGTCATGATGGTGGGCTTGTCGATGGCGGTGGGGAGGGGGTGAGGGATCCTTGGTCTGCTCACTGAAGATGTTGTAGAGGGCCTTGATCTTCAGATGGAAGTAGGAGCTGAGCTTGTCGCAGAGTTCCTGGGAGGGGGTGATGTCTGTGGCTTCGCTGGGGGGTTTGGCTGCGTTTGTGAGGATTTTGTTCCTGATGAAGGTCCGTTTGGTGTGTCTGATTCGCTGGTGGTATTCCTTCAGGGCGCTCCTATGGGTGTTCAGGGCTTCCGTGGTTTTCTGGTTTCGCCAGGCTTTGTCGAGGCATCTGCAGGTGCGCCTGGCTTCTTGTAGTTCTGTGGTGAACCAGGCGGCTTTCAGTGGGCGTTGTTTGGCAGGGTGGCGGAAGGGAGCGAGCTTGTCGGCGCAGCAGGTGATCCAGCTGTGAAATCCTTTGGCTGCGGAGTTGGTGTCGGTCGTGGTGCAGGGGGGGTCTAGAAGGAGGGTGGTGTTGAGGTGTTCCTCTGTGATCTTGCTCCAGTTCCTTCGTGGCGGGTGCGGTGGTGGTGTTGAAGATGAAATGTACGCAGTGGTGGTCCGTCCAGAGGGGCTGGGTGGTGTGGCTGAAACGTATGTTAGTACCTCCTACGAAGATGGGGTCGAGGTTGCGTCCAGCTCTGTCAGTGGGGGTGTTGGCGTGCTGCTTCAGTCCGAGGTTGAAGTGAAATGGAAACTGCTATACCAGGCCTACAGGCGATTAGGAGCAGGGCACAAGTCCTAAAACAAGAAGTGGGGAGACTAACCTAATTAGGCAGGTTGAAAGTGACATCCTGTCACGTGACATCATGGTGCGGGACATCACGGTGCGTGACATCACAGCACATGAAATCATGATGCATGACATCACATGTGGCAACTCAGAAATTGACATCACCAGAAGTGTCATCACAAGGCAGGACTTTACAGGAAGTGGCATCACAAGAAGTGGTATCAGATTTTAGGGCCTCACATATATGTTTAGCAGGTCTAACATGTATGTTTGAGTGCATTTCAAGGATAATAGCACAGTGAGGTATGGAAGATGATATATGACTACTACACCTTGTAATTCCCCAGTTTTATGTAACACATCCAGTACATTCATTTACAAACTTATATAATTTATTGTATATGTAATATGCACATCTGATGTAAAACCCTCTGACACCCTGCATTGGGATGAGTAGGGCTATACAAGAAAACATTGTGGTACTTACATTATTTCAATGCCTCCTCAGGGAAAGTAAGCTCTATATAAATGCAATTAGTTTTGTGTAAATGCTGGGAAAGACCAACACATCTGATATTCGTATAGTGCATGCATATCTCCTAAACAGGGACTGAACAAAGTGAAAAGCTGCCTTTCTTAAGTATGTGTGAAGTGATAATAATGCGTGAGCCTTTGTTTCCCCTCTGCTGCATTTGAATCAGGTGTGAGGCTCCTGTTTGCTCCCAGCCAAGAGACTCGAACAAAAGGAGGCTGATGACCCCTCAAATTCGGCCTTTGTTATGGGCCCAGCAGGAGTCAGAAATAGGAGAGCCCCATCCCTGCCTGCACGTTGGTGCTTGTTGTTGCTTGTTGCGGATGGAAAGTAGACAACGTGCAGGCGCTGCTGAAAGTGTCCCGGTGTTTGGAAATTACAAGGGGACAAGTTCAGCACATTGTTCAGTGGGGCCCAACTTCTTGGCAGGGTGGACAGCGTTCACCCTGTGAAAATAGTGGGTGGACGCTGTCCACCCGCGTGTACCCCCGACTTGTGCCCTGATTAGGAGTCAGCAATCTGACACAGACAAAAAACTCTCTGCATCCAATTCCTTATGTTCAGGATATAACAATCCAACCAAAAAACACTTTGGTGTCTGAAGGTATGGAACACCCTGCTGAGAGGGATGCAAATCCCATGCTGTATTACAAGACATATGTCAGCGGCTGAGAGCGCTCATGCCACAGACTGCATGTCTGACTTTCCAACTCTGGCTGCATCCAGACTCCCCATTTTCAACCTTTAGTGTTTTACAGAAATGGAAGGGATGCCTGTGTGGCTTCTCTGCAGATGTTCAGCAGAGGTCCTCCCTGTGCTGTGGTCCCAGGTGCTGCGGGGTCACAGCGCAGAATGCCGCTGGACCTTCCTCAGAGATATAAAGTCTCACCCATCTGATTACTGTTGCAACAGAGAATTCGAACCAATATAGGTGAGCTAAAAATTAAAAAAATGGCAGTAAGGGAAACATATGTCAACATAACCTGCTGAACACGAGGCCACTTCATTTTCACCAAAGCCTATGGCTCCAACCCTGTGGTGACCCCATTTTGGCCTGTGTGGCATTTAGAAAGAATATATGGAAAAAGGCACACAGGAACTGGGTATTCTGAAAGGATATTTGGTGAAAATAAAGGAATGGGCTTCTTAAGAACAGCGCCTGGTAGAAGTCTTGGAGAAAGTTTCGAGCACACCCAGGGCACTGGACTATCACTAAGTCCCCGATGGGCCGAACCTCCTTTTGAGTGACGCTCACCACTCTGACCAATCGAGGTGCAGCATGATCCCAAACCCCCAGCCCTCCCCAAGGTGGCAGCAGGGCCGGGCTCGAAGCAAAAGTAGCCTGGGTAAGTGCTCCCCCACTGCAAGGGCATGGGGGGGGGGCTCTCAGTAAGAACTGTTTGAACAAATGGTGACAATTGGAAAAGTTTACAACACATTTTCATCATGTAGTGCTTTTCACCTCATCCCCTTCCCCCTCACTTCTTCTGCAACCTCTTCTTTAGTATCAATGTCTCATCCTTTTCCTACATCCGAATTTTTCATGTCCTCAAGTAAAAAAATAAACATAACATTTAAATGGTTAGAAAAACAACACACGTTATATTCTTGGGAGTACAGGAAATTAGATCCTTTGACATATTAAGGAAAGTAAATTAAAATTGGGCCAGTTTTCTACGTGAGTCCTAAATATTGAGGAAAGTGATATTTTGGCATCATTTATATTACTGAGAGATTGAAAACTATAAATCCTCTTTGCAATGGCGTGCTTGGAACAGAAAGATGAAATACACATCTGGCACAACTGGGAACAAGAGGGAAAGCTGCTCCTATCCTGCCAAGTCCGAACAATAGTTAACTAACTGTGGTGCCGTTAACAACCAGGTTTATTATTGAGAAATATTGATCTATAGAAGTATAGGAATATTGATACCACGGGATCCCACCCAAAAATGAGAAAGGCTGGAGATCGAGTTAATTCCGGAAATTATCTCTTCACAAATGTCCCATAGCACTCGAAAGTCAAAGAATACGAGAATAACCTGCCTCGAAGATGAAGCATTAAATGCCTGTCGAAAGAGCCAATGGGAGGTATAATACATTTGAACAACTATGTGTAGACTCTGAGAATTAACAGGTTTAAAAAACATACCGTGAGTCAGAATGTGCCTCGCTGAATGTTACGCTACTAAACATCTATTCTTAATTCCTTGAACCAGGATACGCCTAATTTGTCCAAACCCAAAGTCTCACAAACCTATCTAATAATAAGTAATGCAGTACGATTCAGCAACAGTTAACTACTGTATTTCTTTCCATAAAACAAATTCATCTGGATAATACACGCAACAAAAGCCCTTCAACGGTAGATATTTAAACCATTGTTTGGCGTCAATTTCATAATGAAATATTATTTCTGCAAAAAACAGAGAAACCAGTTTCCTTGAGTCAAGTGGACAACCCAAATTTATAATTTGATTTACATTAAACTGATACAAATATATATTTGCAATAAATCACTCACTGCTTTTTGGTGTGTTCAATTTTGCCCTATAAATTTCACTTTTATTCTTCATGTCTGCAACACCTGTACTACCTCCTCATAGAAAAAAGCAAGACTAAGACACCAAGAATGTAAGCAGTTTGTGGGAAGGGCTATGGTGTGACCTTGTATTACAAGTAGGGCTCCCGGTTTTATGGTATTTATATTTCTGTCATTTCCGTCTGTATTTATCCATATTTATTTTTTGCTAATTTTACCTGTATTCATCCATATCTATTTTGGGTTTTGTGAAAAAATTAAGCTGAAATGTGTATATTTAATTATTTATGCATTTATTTAACCAGTTAATATGCACTCGTGCCTGAACGCCTGATAGGTTTCAATGATAAATACACACTCAGACAGTAAAATATGCACATGTAAGAAAAGATGTAAAATTTAGTATCAAGGTTGTGCAAATCTACTGCTTTTTAAAGCTCTTTACTAAAATCCTTATTTTTTTCAATCACCTTGCCTGTCAAACTGTACAGCTATTGGCCTGCCAGTCATGATTGACAGCATTTAAAATCACTCAAAAACAACCCAATTTCCGTTTTTATCCACATTTAAAAATAAATACAGACAGGAAAATAAAAGGTTTTCTGTCTGTATTTATCTGTAAAAATCAGTAAAAACGGAAAACAGGGAGCCTTAATTACAAGTAATAAAATGCCCTCTGCCATATGGTAAAAGCATATTGCTTATCACCTCACAGTTCCTTGACCTCATAAAGATCTTCTTCATTTGGCTTTGTTTCTCTGTATCACGGGGTTAGAGAACTTCTCTGTGATTTCCAATATCCTTATAATGGACTACATGGGGGAACTTTATCCCATATATCATAAGAAACATTGAGCGGCCTCAGTACTTCTGAAATGTAGTACCTGACTATACCCCAAAATACATAGTTTAATGTTTGACTTGTTTAAGGAAACAAGAATAGAACAATGTACCTAGTGAGCCTAAACGCTGCATCTTCAGATGGGGTAAACAGTTTACTATAGTATGGTGTTCCTACATTATCAGTACCCATAACGTGAAGGATTTGAATTCCTAGTGCAGCTCAGTAGTTAGTGTCATCTAAAATGAGATAGAATCAACTCGCCTTCAGCAATTGATACACAGCTTCTTGTACGCCTGGACTGGCTATCCAGAAGAGCAAATAAAAGATGTAATGACACTTTTGAGGTTTTTTTGTAGAAGAAGGTAGAGGAATTGCACAGGTCATACCTTGTAAATGCTACATGAATCCCAGAAGAATAGACACCGTAACTAATTTAACTTGCCCAGTAAAGAGAGAGGTAGTTCTGCCATTTCCTTAACAGTTGTCTATCTTTGACCAAGAGGGCCATTGTGGGCCTGAATACTGATTATTCTTGTAGGCCTCAGTAGTTGAAGTGCAATGGTTGTGCCATGCCTTTCTGCTGAGCTCCATCCGCATATGGGTCCTAAGTGTACACATTTTTTGAAGATAATATTGTCTCGAGATGAGTCCAAAGAGCATACGCCATCCTTCCAAAGAGAGCTCTGCCATTAGTAATCTAACCTGGCTTCCCCAACGAGTAGCTCGTGAGCTACTGGTAGATCTCCAGCTACCTGTAAGTAGGTCTCCTGTGTGAAGCCCAGCCTATTAAATCAGAAGCTTTTACTTGTTTGAATTAATATATGTATAACAAACTGAAAAGTGTGTATTCAAGATTAAAGTGTGTGTTTTTCAGAACTCATAAGCCGATGTTTGGAAAAAAAAGTGGTTGAATTTCCAAAATATATTCAAAGCTGACATTTGAGTTATAAAACAAGTAGTGTATGGGGAGACGTATTACTAATATTATTACCTAGGTGCCAGGGGATTTGCAGCTCTGACTGTTATGCGTTACCCATGTAGAGGCATTCCACACTGAGAAAGCATTTTTACATTATCGCTGGCAACAGTGCCTGATGCACTGAGGTGAGCTGTGCCGGCAATCTTGAATATATACTAATGTAATCTTGCCTGAACTGATCACTATTACAACACTAATATTAGTAGCTCTGGATGATTTTCATTGAACATAAGTAGCTCTCACTACAGAAAAGGTTGAAGATCCCCTTAACTAGACGAGCTGTGCGCGTCAGCCTAGCAGGGCATGTTCAGTTTGTATTTTTTTTTATTATAAATTGCCCTGTACAGCTCAAAGTTAGACCCTCATAAGGACACAGACAAGGAAGAGAGGCAGGTAGGGAGAGGGATGGAGGCTAGAAAGAGTGAAGAAAGTCACTGAGGCATCCGAGGCCTAGTACAAAATAGCCTCCAAGACAATGATGCACTAGGGATTGTCTGATGCTCACTATGGCCAATGAAGACAAGGTTACAGAAGGGCCTAGATTATGGATCACTGGGCTCGAAGCATTTACTGATAGACCTTTACAAAGTCCCTACATATTCTGGAGTCGATGAAACATAATAACAGGTTTAACCTGTTTCCCAAACATGAGACTTGGACAGCCCGCCAATGAGGAGTGTTTACCTGCTCAGCTGTTGCACTGAGACCATGAGAGTCTGGTACTGGCGCAGACAGAGGCTGGGATGATTCGGGGGGCCAGAAGGGGGGGACTGGCAGCAGACACTTTGATGGCATTGCCATAAAGTGGTGTAGCAGGAATCATCACCGTCTCATTCAATACGTCATGATCAGTATCACTTTTGCTTACTATGACCCTAGGGGTTAGTGGAATGCAATGGTACCAAATGAACACAGGTATTCCCCCCAGAGCATCAATAAACGAGTTGTAAAACACCCTTCTACGTCAGAAGGACAACACCAATGAGCCTAATATGAAAACAATCCTCAAACCTATTGAGCAAAGAAATTATAATACTCGGGCAGTTTGCCCATCTGGGTTGTTCCCTCCGCTACACCTTCAACATCTGAAAAAGCAAGGAAAGGATATGGAAAGTATGAAGCTGCCCGGGATCTGAATCATTTTGCCACCCAGTGAGTCTCTTATTTTAAACACATAGGCCTCGGGTGGGATGTCTGATGTTGCCTGCAGGTTGAGGACTTCACCTGGGAACATGAGAAACATCGCTACCAAATATTAAATCACCCAGTGCAGCTGTCGAGTGTGCTTGCCTCCCTGCCGGCAGCGACACTGACAAAGCTACCTTGGGGTAAAGGCAGATAGCACAGCGATTAGGGATTCCACTTCTTTGGACGGAGCTCCAAAGAGGAAACTATTAGTTCCAGAGACATTGTCAGCACTGCAGACGACTCACCTCACAACACAATAGCAAGGATGTGAACTTCAGAGACGTTACCTCAAGGGGAGCTGGTCCTGTCCGACATTTAGGAGGGTCTGCCTTACCAATACAGCTCTACAGCTGACCAAGAAGACCCCACTGGACGAACTATTAAGGCTCTTCCAACAGGAGAGCATTAACAGGCTGTGTCCTCAATGGCATCTCTTCTGAAATTGTAGTTATTTTGGGGGATTTACTGAACATGTCCTTTGTGGTTGTCTTATATTTATTCAAATGTAGTTGTAACGTGGACCACCTAGATACAGAGTTTAAGTCGACTTGATGCACATTAACTCTTGATAGCTGGAGTCTACCACGAGGTCTTTGCCAGAGATGGAGTTTGATGCTTCAAGCTGAAGGAGAAACTCTTAGCATATATCACTATGAAACACAAACTAACAGGTTTTCAGACCATCTCCAAAAGAGCGCAGCCGGGTTGACTGTCGTATGATATTCCTGGTGGCACCTGCTTGGCTTCACTTCAGCATCTGTGATGGCTGACAACGATTACAGATCAGAGCCCCCAGATCTCCCAGGTGGATCCCCAACTTGTGTCAGCAGCTAAGATAAGACTAAAGAAATTATAAAGCTCCAAAGTAACAATAAGGGAATAAATTGTGATATCTTTTGGTCCAACCGGATTTGGTTTTGGACGTCCAGGACCAAGGCATAGACAGTAAAGGCCTCTCAGTCAGCACTGCACACCCGGATGCCAGTTAGTGGTCATACTGTTACAGTCCTGTATACATGCCTTCTTATGAAGTGGTTTTCTTTTTCCCCTTGTCAACCTACATACCCTGAAAAAAGACCAGCTAGTGGTCAATCAGAATACAGCTTGCATTGCATGATGTCTTGGGGTTTTGCTTTTATACACAACATGGTCTCGGTGTCTCTCTCTGGGATAAAAGAAGAAAATCTGAAAACTAAAGTTACATTTTCACTTTTATGTTGTTTCACCAAAGTAGGTCAATTATTGTAATAATACAGTAAAAATAACAAGAATTGCTAATCTGATACACAATGGAAATCAGAGAGAAATACTACAGAGGAAGAATAATCTATTTTTTCTCTAGTTCCCCTCTGTACGGTCTGCACATGGTATATGCATTCCAAGAAACACTGTACCCCACAGTGCTCCATAAACCACCTCTACCAATAGTACAGATATGCATCCTTACTTTCTTGAAGAAATGCTGCGTGGCCACAGCGAACACCTCGAAGCCTCGGCTGGCTCTCTTCAGCTCCTCTTGGACACACAGGAGCTGCCTCGACTGCTCTTGACATTTCTCCTTCAGCCTTTGCACGAGCTGCCGGTCTGCCTCCGGCCTGGGGTTGAAGCCATTCCGTGGAACGCCAGGCCTTGGTTTCGAGTGCACTGCAAGGTGAAGTACAGCATAGCATAAGTCACTGCTCTAAAGGGATTTCTGTCCCATTGAGTTTTGGGGGGGGGACTGAACCCTAGGTTGTAGAGCATGTTTTCTGTCTGTTTGAAGTCATAGTGACTAATATTTTTGTAATTCTTAGGTGGCCTTCAATTAAACGTTGTGTGTGTTGGGAGTGGCTACGGAGGATCATGAATAACTGGAGTGATGTTGACACAGTTGGGATATTGTTTCTGAAAACCATGGTGTGGGATTGGAGGCTAGGAGACCAACCAGTACTTCATTTGTAAAAGTGCCAGGGCCCAAAGTTTTGCCCAGAAGCCTGCAGCCAGTATTACTGTATGCTGATGTGCCGAATGCCAAGCATACACAGCACTAATCCCACCTCATGCATCTTGAATCCACCACCAGACTTTCCATGCCCATTCATCTCACTCTTGCAGGTTCCTGCTTTCTCCCTTTGTCAGTGTTTCTCCCAACCTCCTTTCTCCTTGTGTGTTTTTTACTCCCTTGATCTGTGACAAAGTCTGCAAAAGAAAACTAAGTGATGGCCACTAAAAATTAGTGGTGGTGTGCCCCACCTGCAACCATTGGCTCAAATTAGCCACTGTGGGTCCCGCCTCCACTCACTGGATACAAACATGCATATGTCGCATATGTGCCACTATCCAATCCATTGTAACCAATCCCCTCAGAGAACCGACTCTCAACAACAGATCCGTAAATAGAGATAACCTCACAAATATCAACATAGAGCAGATTACCCTAAACCACTCTATTAACAAGTTGAAGTGTGGGCTCATTAATTGCAGATCTGCTAGCAAACAAGCTCCTGACATATTCAACCTCATTCTAGAGAATGATTTAGACATTATGGTCCTCACAGAAACATGGCTAAATAGTTCCTTCTCGCCCATCCTTGACTTACTGGTTCCTCCTACCCACGACCTAATCCGCCCAGACAGAATCGGGAAACTCAGGGGGGGGGGGTTGTAGCCTGCATTTACCGTAACTCAATCTCAGTCAAGCAAGCAGACTTCCATCGGTCTATCCTCCTGCGATTATCTCTGTATTAATATCTTTGATGCTAAGCGCATCGCCAGCAAGCTTCACATATTCTACCACCCCCCAGGCGATAACTTGACTTGTATCGACGAGATAATGGAGGTCATGGCATCCAACGTCAACTCACAAGTACCTCAAATTTTCTTGGGTGACTTTAACCTCCACTGGAACAATGCAAACGATCATATTGTAGACTGTCTTAAAGAGTTTCTGTCAGAACAGGAAAATCTCAATTCTGTGACAGCCCAACTCACAACAAGGGAGAGACACTGGACCTCATCAGTGCAAAAACAAACATCGTCCTTCTAGAATACATCACCCCATGCGATTGGTCTGATCATTATTGCATCCTCTTCTCCATCAATATCGGAGTTACTCAAAAAAAGGGCCAACCCTCAAAAACAAGACAATGGAAAAGGAACTTACAAAGCATCGACCCCATCACCTTGGTAAACCGATGCAACTCCGCCCTGACCCACATGGCGGACATGACTGATGTAAATGACCCCACAACCTTCTACAATTTCACTTTACTCAAAATCCTGAACTCTACAGCGCCCCTCCAAGAAAAAAACGTCTCCTCCAAAATTTCCAAACCTTGGTTCAAGGAGACCCTGTACTCAGAGTGACGCCCCCTAAGAGTTGCAGAGCTTCTATGGAAATCTGCTCCAACCACTGATAACCTTGATCACCTTAGAAGGTTAAGGAACTTATACAATAGGAAGATTCTGAAGGCAAAGGCAGACTTCTTCAGAACCCAGCTGAACCAAGCAATCAACCGGCCCAAAAAACTCTTTGAAATCGTCAATCAACAAACATGCAATACGACTAACTCTAGGGAACTAAATGACCTGGCCACACCTACCTGTGATGTGCTTGCCAATGTTTTCCGCGAAAAGACTAAGACCACTGAGCTAGACATCCAATCCAAGAAGGCGCTCCCACAATCTATGGCCCAAGATACTAAATGTGGCACTCTACTCAAAGTCCATTTTATTACTCCTAGGGAAGTCACAAAAAACAATGCATCATGGCACACCTTCTTGCCAATCTCTCAACAAATAATCGATAACACTCTTCAAGCAATCAACCCCTCCAATCATTTCTCTGACCCCCTGTCTCCTGCCCTGTTCAAAATTTTGAAAACTACTATCCTACCGCTATGGGCAAAAATGGTAAATGCCTCCCTGAGACAAGGCATCATTCCAGACTGTCTTAAAATAGGGCAGGTAACACCTATACTAAAGAAAGTTGACGCCACCCCATCTGATCTCAACAACTACCACCCTGTATCCAACATCCCCACTTTGGCGAAACTGTTGGAGAAATGTGTACAAAGTCAATTATGCAACCATATTGAGAATTACAACCTCTTAGACAGTCACCAATCTGGCTTCCGCCATGGTCACCACAGCACAGAATCCGCACTCACATACATTATGGACGACATACTAAAAATGCTTGACTGCAACGAGTCATGCCTAATGATACTTCTTGACCAGTCCGCCTTTGATACGGTCAAGCATGACAAACTTTTGTCCCTATTGGAAAGAAGGATGGGCCTCTCGGGCACCGTGTTGCAATGGTTCTCCTCCTTAAATAACAGAACACAAAGAATCAAGATGAAGAATTCACTCTCGCAACCCTCTGTGGTCACCCTGGGTGTCCCTCAGAGATCAGCCCTATCACCCATTCTTTTCAACCTACTAATGGAGCATTTGGCGAACGCACTGAAATCAGCGAACATTCTATATCACCTGTACGCGGACGACACCCAGCTGTATCTGAAAATCTCCACTCCAGAAGATTTCATTTCCCTCAACACTATTCTACTGAACACGCAAAGCTGGCTCACTAACAACCACCTCATGCTGAATACCAAAAAAACGGAATTCATTCTCATCTCGCCACCGAGTCACACACCTAAGTTAGACCTATGGTTAAAACACCTAACCTCCTTTGACTGTGTTCCCCTCATCATTGACGCAAAATCCCTAGGAATCACCATAGACAAACATCTGAACATGCAGTCGCACATCTCTAATGCCGCCAAGGGAGCTAACCACAAGTTGAGTATACTAAGGAAACTCAAACCCTTCCTCCCTCAGGCCAATCTAAAAATGGCAGTGCAAGCCCTAGTCCCAAGATTAGACTATGGAAGCACCACTCTTTGTGGTCTCCCCAAATACAAGCTGGCTCCGCTGAGGGTATCACTTAATGCTGCGGCTAGACTGGTATCAGGAACCAAAAGAAATAGTCACATCTCTCCGACCCTGAAAGCCCTGAACTGGCTGCCTTACGAGGCAAGAATACACCTAAAAGTGTCCTGCATGACCCACAAATCAATACATAACAATACACCCAGTTACTTAGCTCTAAAGCTAGAAAGGTCGGGAGGTTGCAGACAACTTCGAAGTGCGAGTACTTTCCTTCTGAAACCTCAATCCTTTCATAAGAAGAGAACTGGCTGCAGAGCTTTCTCAGGGATTGCACCAAAGATTTGGAACTCCTCACCTCCAGGGGTGCGTGGAATATCTTC
Source organism: Triturus cristatus (assembly GCF_964204655.1). Classification (NCBI taxonomy): domain Eukaryota; kingdom Metazoa; phylum Chordata; class Amphibia; order Caudata; family Salamandridae; genus Triturus; species Triturus cristatus. The sequence goes on along the minus strand of NC_140591.1, from coordinate 337,964,713 downwards.
CTTTCCAGGCTGACCCCGAGTCACCTATAAGATCCGCATACCATTGCCATCTCTGGTGGAGTGTACGAGCCTATTATATGTAAGATTAATACCACAGCCACTCAATGCTCAATAACTGTATGTAGTGTAAAGCTTAGTTGGCCTTGGGTCCCATTTATTATCTATATACTTTATACCCATTGTGAATCGAAGGAGTATATTATATGTTTGTTTGTTAGCACAATCACCTAATGCCAGGCGCGGTGCGTCCATTGAGGCGTTGGGGCGTTGCCCCCCCGCCCCCGCACCCGCCCGCGCCCGCAGCTCCCTCTGTGTCTCTGAACTTAGTTTACTTAAGTTCAGAGACGCCGAGGGTGGGGAGAACTGACAATGCATGTCAGTCAGCATGACGTCGGACCGTGGGCGGTCCGGCGTCATGTTGACTGACATGCATTGTCAGACCAGGCAGCACTGCAGCACAAGTGCGCATGAGTGGGCATGGTGAGCTAATTTTTAGCCCGTGCCCAGTCATACACACTTGTGTTTTCACGGACTTGCGCATGCCCATTAGGAGCCCCTCGGTCTCCTAATGGGCAGGCGGCGGGCGAAGAGTAGGCTGTGCCCTCAGCCAATCCTGGCGCTGCAGCAGCGCCAGGATTGGCTGAGGGGTTGCCACTGCAGTGCTGACGTGCTGTTCCAGTTTGAAAAGGGCAGAGGCGCCAACGCGGACCAGGAGCAGAGGCGGCCAGGTAAGTTTTCCTCTTAATTTTAAATGTATTCTCCCATGCGACCCCCCCTCCACCCCCTGCGCGTGACCCCCGCTCGCGACCCCCTCCCTCGGGACTGCTCATGTAGTAAAAACCGGTCCTTTCGTTTATTTGCTTCCTTTGCAATCATTTTACGCCCCGCCACTTTCAAATGTCACCAGCCGCCCCTGCCTAATGCTCAATAACTGTATATTGTGCAATGTCCTGCAGATTCCCGGTCCCCTATGTTTGTTATCCATATATTATATATCTCCTTTGTACGAAATTACACATTCAAATGCTTGAATACCACCTCATCCATTTATGTTTTTATACTATATACTGTAAAGCGCTCTGAGACCCTCGTGGGTAACGTTCGCGCTATTTAAAACTTAATAAATAAATAAATACGTAAATATGAGGCATAGAGTCTAGCAGACGATTACGTTGGTACAATCATAATCCAACCTACAGGCTGCTGTTCAGGCCATGGGTGGCACTCTTACCGGGCTATTTGAATCAAAAAAGGCTGCGGCTGCTGTCGTGGATAGGTTAAATGCCAGTGGTATGGTGGCAGAGTGACGCACTGCGTTGTGATGCAGTGGCATATAGGTGAGCCAGTTGCTGGCGGCACTCATGCGCCCTACTGGTACAGTGGGTTAAGCCTTCTGTCCAGCACATACGCTACCTGCACACAATCACCTCGTGATAGAGGTACGCACCGGTGATAAATATACATTTTCTGCTATACTTCATATTAGGTGTGAGCAGGTATTCTGATGCAAACTTCAAAACTATAGGGGGCACCTAAAAGTTTTAAATCCCGAAATTTATTTAAAAAGTTGCCATCTTCCAAAATTGTTTGAAAGGACCATTCTTCATAACTAATAAACCACAACTGAGAGTGGAGGAAAACTTTTGAAAGGTACTTCAACAGAGTTCATATCTGATTAAACTACTTTGGATTGTATCCAGAATACAGAAACCCATCAGAATCAAGCAGCATATCTTACATTTTCTTCTACATGAATTATTAAACCAAAGTGCTCTTGCATTGCTTTTAAAGGGAATCCATCAATGCGCCACTGACATCTTTGTAAATGTGCCTTGTTCTGACACTCTCCTGATATAAGACATGAATGATGTAATTGTGAAGAAAGTCTTGCTAAGAAAATAAAAATATGCCATTTTTGTTCGTGATTTACAGTGAACCATTTAATCCGAATGCGTTTATGTGTTTATTGATCACTTTTCAGAGTGATTCAAGAGTAGACCATTGCCAGCAAGAAAATCAAATGCTAAGTGGAAGAGAGAGAAGTAGGAATTGAAGAGTACTTAGAACCCCGTGTCGTGCATTTTAAAAAGAGTCGTTTAATGTCATAGGATTAGGATGAAAGGACACATTCTCTAAGCCGTTGGCTTAGATCCTGGGGATGAAAGATGCAGTAACGGGGAGCGAAAGAATTTCGAAACATCCCAAAATAGGTAAAGAACATGGGAGAGCAGGGCTAATGCTAGCAGCATTGACTGGTCCCACATGGATCGGTTCATGTGCAGGGCTCTGGTGCCCCTTGCCACACTTCTGCAGCACCTCAGCAGGAGGGGAGTTGTGAGGAGTGAGACTGCAAGCCCTGGCCGATGCCCTCATGGTAGTAGAATGTGTGGTGAGGGGCTCTGTGGGTAGAAGGGAACTGAGTGTCTCCTTTGTAAGTGGGTTAAGTGGGCTTGGCTTGCCACACCAGCAGGAAAGTCCACAGGTTAGTACTGATTTGAGGTACACTTTATGTTAACTTGACTGCCTGTTTTTCTGCACAGACCTTAACTGCACAGAACACTTTGAAAGAATAGGGGATACCTTTACCGCATTTGTGATCATCAAAAAACTCTTCCTGTTTTCCAAAGCATGGAACCCCCAACACCAGCTTAGACGATAAAGTGACTGGAGGAGGGGAAGATCAGCAGAGTGACATGTGATGCAGGGACTGATTGCTCTTCATACTTCTTTGGGATAAATTGTAAGAGCAATGCATTGAACAACGCAACGGGGTTCAGTGTGTGTAGTGCGTAAAGTGCGTCACCTAGGGCCATTGGGCTGGAAGGTTTGAAGTTTGCTATTCTTGTTTGCTGTGTTTTTTAATGGAGTAGAGCTTCACAAGCAAAAATGTTACCTAGAATACTTCTGAATACAATTCTTGTCAATATCAAACCTTGGGCATCAAAAGTTTGTCTCACACAGTCAAATTCTCAATCGCAATCTTCTTTCAAACAACACTCTCGATATATTTCTTACGAAGAGTGATAATATAGAAGGCATGGTTTGAATCGATGGATAGTTCACCTCAAGGGAATGATACTGTTCCTTTAACGTCCCATATGAATAGCTCCGATCAGTTTCTAGAGACATCTGCAGATGATCAGAATGTTTCATTGGTGCTTACTTTTCAGAAATTATCTGATATGAGAGACACTGAATACACAGTGGGATAATCATGGCTTTGTCAATGCCATCTATCCACATTGCTCATCTTTGGTAAATTGATAAGACATTAAAGACTCCGATGAATCAGTAGCATTGTCACCTATGGGGTCATCCTTAAGACTCCCTTCGTAATAACTGTTTAAACAAAATGAAGTCAATCTTTTTCAGATCCCTTAACTTACGGAACTATTTCAGAGACACTAACCACAGTGTCAAAGACACTTACGGAATGATCATGCAAGTTAACTGAATATTTAAGTGTTACAATAAACATTTCCAATGCTAGAAACGTCTTTTAAAAAATGCCTCATTATTAACAACAGTAAATCAAAAAACTTTGAGAATTGAAACAGCTTCTGTAGGCGGAATTAAGAATTAATGATTACATTGATAAGTATGTTTTCATCTGACTTTGATGGTGATTACCTCTAACATTAAAATAGAGTCTGGTAGCCTTCGTTGTCAAAACAGAATCACTCACTTTTACAAATAAGAATGTTGTATTACAATTTTCATTCGAAAACAGAAAATAAGAGGAAACTCATTCCAATAAATACATGCAAGTTAGTGATGGTATGAGTGACGCATCTGTAGCGAATGTAGAAGTGATATAAGAAAATATAAATCAGATTGAACAATCGCTTTATCAGTTTGAGTATGAAGAAGTATTTGTTCCTTATGCATGCCAAAGCAATAAAAAACGAAGGGAACTTAACAAGAAATGGAAATGTGACTTCACACTTCAAGGTAGAAATAGGCTAATTTCATGAAAACTATTTACTCCAACTTCTAATTACAGAAAACACCTAGAGACCTTAAAATTGATCTAACAGATTATTTTTGTCTAGAAGGCAACCGAAATAGTCATTGGGGTTAAATATAGTAAGCCTTGCAGAGAAAAAAGAAAATATACCACATCATATAAATTCACAAATAAAGTCAGAAAATGATAAAGGTAAGCTGTCAGACCGCAAAGGCCTTTATGAAGCTAACTATGATAGTTCTAGGACAAATGCCTATACAACCATGCATCCATAAGTGGGTAAGTATGAAGGTACAGGAAAGACACTTTTCAAGAATGAAATAAATATTAATTTTGTAATCGGTTCTAGTAATGCAATAAACAGGAACGCGAATCACCGAAAATAAAGTTTGTTCTCTCTTTTAACTGCCAACCGTCAATATATACGCCTAACTTAGTTATGAATAAAAGTAACTTCGTTATGAATGAGGGTAATTTCCAAAACTCCCAGGCTCAATCGAATTATGAAACCTGAAGTTGAATTTTGTTCGTTTGTATCAATCTGAAGATCTTCATCACGTCTTAAATCCCAGCAAAAAATCCTGTTCTTACATCACTTCAAGCGACTAAAGCTGTCCCTAATTATGAATTTACTGTTGGTACACTTTACAAAACCTAATCATATGGAAAGTGTTGGAAACCCACTCCCACACTAGAAGGGGTGGTGGTGGTCTTCCGAACACACTGTGGTAGCTTGGCTCGAGTGGTCAGGAATCAGGCTCCGTGCTAAGCATACAACAAACCCAAACAATAACCATGCGTGCATCCGTTCCAAAAACGACTCTACACCGTAAAAATTATGAAAATAACTTTCTTTATCTGCTTTTTCTCTTAGTTGCTGATTGGAGAAAATAAATAACAATCACAATATACAAACTTTTTAGAAAGTGCAGGACAAATAAATACTGGCTTAATGATTCAATAAATAGGGGTGATCATAAATACTGAAGGCATAAATAAAAGTGCAATACAGACAGGCAATTAAATATTCTGAGGCAATGAATACTGTAACCAATAAATATTGTGCATCAATAAATACTGTGGACCAATAAATACAGTGGAACAATAAATAGGTTAAATACAATAAATACAGTGCCCCTAATAAATACTTAAAAGCTGACAGTGACACTCATGGATTCAGATCACTTTTGAATTCCTAAGGGCTGATTTGGCCCAGGCACAGCTTGTGGGGATGTGGAAGGCTTGAGGGTGTCTACTCCCTGACTTGGACAAGGCTGAGGCCTAAACTGAGGTAGATAAAGGGGGAAAATACCAGAGACCTGGCTCTCTCTCTCCACACAACTTCTCTAGATTAGTCCCAGTTCACCCCTGGCACAGTCAGGTTGGTTCCAGCACCTCCCTAGCCCCTTAGAGCAGTCTCTCAGGTCTCCACAGGGCCTTAGGCGCCCTCTACTCCACTTACTGCCCTTTTTCTGATGCTCCGACGCCGCTGGAGTCGTATCGATGCCGTGAGGCGGTTCCGGTTCGATGTCGGCGGCCTCGGCACAATGTCAGTTCTTTGACGACGCCGGCAGGCGGATCCGGTCTCGATGTCAGCGGCCTCGGTTCGATCTCGACCTCCGATTCGATGGCGTCGGGCAGTCTTACTCGATGTCGACTTCGGGCGGCTCCGGTCCGATGGCGACCTCGGCTTCGATGACGTCGGCCGGCCTTGCCTCGATGTCGACTTCCGGCGGCTCCGGAGTGCGATCCTCACTCCCGACCTCCGGTGCTCCTCACAGGTTTCCGGCGACTCCGGAGTGCGACCTCCACTCCCGACCTCCGGCACGATTCTCACAGGTTCCGGCGACTCCGGAGTGCGATCCTCACTCCCGACCTCCGTTACCCTTCACCTCGGTCTCCGACGACTCCGGAGGGCGGACTCCACTCCTCCGATGACGCCGCTCACTCGACCTCGGGTGACTTCCTCCTCGACCTCTGGTATTCCTCACGACCTCTGACGGCGCCCTCTCTCAACCTCTGGCGGCTCCGGGTACGACGTCTGCTTTTCCAGTCAGCGCCGCTTCTCCACCTCGGGCTCCAGGTCTTAGGCTACTCGACGTCGGACTTCAGGGAAACCAGCTTCCAGGTCAGGATCTTGCTGTTCTCTTGTTTCTAAGGCCTGTTCCTGCTGTCCAGGTCCTCAGGATGGTTTTTCTGACTTCTTCCCACACAGGGCTCTAGGCTGGGCTCCGTCAGTAGGGACTAGTATCAAGGGTGGGTTTATGGACCCCACTCCAGGCACAAGTTTCCACCCCTGCTGCTTCACTCCTTCCTCCTTCACGTTTTTGCTGCTCACTCCTCACCAGTCAGGTGCCAACTGCCAGCTCCAACTGCCAACTCTCTCTCTTAGCTTCCCAACATTCTAAACCGCCTCCAACTGTCACAGGGTTCTGGAATGTTCTGGAAGGTGCTGGTAGGTTCCAGTGGATGCTGGTGATGTCACAGGTGGCCACCATTTTGTGCTTCAGGCCCTCAGACAGAAGTTTCAGGGGTAGGTAAAATGGCTCCCTGAATCTGCAGCAACACTAAAAAGTCTGGTGGTTCCCAAAAAGGAAAAATTCAAACAGGGTTTGAGGCAAAAGTGGGACAAAATAAATAATGATGAGGAGGGACCACCCAAAGGGCTGACAGGTCTAACACGCGTCCCCCCCAGCTGAAAGTGGGGAGAGCTACCCAACCCCTTGGGAGTTCTCATCACTAAGGCGGAAATACCTTGAGAGACCGTCTGCATTGGCGTGGTCCACTCCAGGCCGATGTTCCACCTGAAAGTCCATCCCCTGTAGGGCAATAGACCACCTCAACAACTTGGGATTCTCCCCCTTCATTTGCATCAGCCAACGAAGGGGTCTGTGGTCGGTCTGAACTAGGAAGTGCGAGCCAAACAGGTATGGCCGCAACTTCTTCAGAGCCCATACCACTGCAAAGGCTTCACGCTCTATTGCACTCCACTTCTGTTCCCTGGGAAGTAGTCTCCGGGATAGGAAGACCACGGGTTGATCCAGACCCTCTTCGTTAAGTTGCGATAACACTGCCCCAATGCCATGTTCTGATGCATCTGTCTGGACAATGAACTCCTTGGAAAAGTCTGGGGCCCTTAAGACCGGGGCCTCGCACATGGCTTTCTTCAATCTCTCAAAGGCTTGCTGACAAGCCTCCGTCCAGACTACCCGTCGAGGTTGTTTCTTGGACGTGAGCTCCGTGAGGGGGGTTACGATGGTACCGTACCCCTTCACGAAGCGGCGGTAGTATCCCGTGAGGCCCAAAAATGCTCGGACCTCAGTCTGTGTCTTGGGGGGTTCCCAGGCCATGATGGCCTCGATCTTCGCCTGGAGGGGTTGCACCGCTCCCCTACCCACCAAGTGTCCAAGGTACACTACCGACCCCTGCCCGATCTGGCACTTGCTGGCCTTGATCGTCAATCCAGCTTGTCTCAGGGCCTGGAGAACAGCTTGCAGGTGACGCAAGTGATCCTCCCAGCTGTTACTGAAGACGGCTATGTCATCCAGATAAGCAGCAGAGAAACTCTCCATTCCGGTGAGGATCTGGTTTACCAGGCGCTGAAACGTGGCAGGTGCGTTCTTGAGCCCAAAGGGCATCACACAGAACTGGTAGTGGCCATTGGGCGTGGAGAAGGCTGACCTTTCCCTTGCTCCATCAGTCAAAGAGATCTGCCAGTACCCTGAAGTAAGGTCAAAGGTATTTAGATATTGGGCAGCTCCCAGCCGGTCAATCAATTCATCCGCCCTAGGGATCGGATGAGCATCAGTTTTGGTCACTGAATTCAGTCCCCGATAGTCCACACAGAACCTCAGTTCTGGTTGGGCACCCGGTGGTGCAGCTTTTGGTACTAACACCACCGGACTGGACCAGGGGCTGCTAGAAGGTTCGATCACTCCTAGCTCCAGCATCTTAGTGACTTCACTATGAATGCTGGCCTTCACCTTGTCTGACATCCGGTAGATCTTGGACTTCACAGGTGGGCTGTCTCCTGTGTCCACGTCATGGACGCACAGGTGAGTCCTACCCGGGACAAGGGAGAACAACGAAGAGTACTGCCCCAGGACCTGGCGACAGTCCTCCTGCTGTTCAGGAGTTATGGGAGAGAATCACTCCCTCCACCGACCCATCCTTCTCTTGAGACGCAAACAGATCAGGGAGAGGCTCGCTTTCCACGTCCTCTCCTCCGTCAGTCACCATCATCAAGATGACTTCGGGCCTCTCGTGGTGGGGTTTGAGGCGGTTGGCATGCAGCACCCGCAGGGGCTGACGAGGGGTCTTCAGGTCCACCAAGTAGGTAGCCTTACCCTTCTTCTCCAACACCTCAAAGGGTCCTGACCAGCGATCCTGGAGGGCACTAAGCTCTCCTGGTTCGATCACCCACACCTTCTGGCCAGGCTCCAACTCCACCGGGTGAGCATTGTGGTCATACCACGCCTTCATCACTGCTTGGCTGGCTTCCAAGTTGTCAGAAGCTTGCTTCCACAACTTAGCCATTTGGCTCCGGAAGGCCAGCATGTAGCTCACCACATCCTGGGGAAGCTTTCTGGGAGTTCTTTCCCATCCGTCTCTCACCAGGTTGAGAGGTCCACGTACAGGGTGCCCATACAGAAGCTCGAAGGGGCTGAAGCCCACTCCCTTCTGTGGCACTTCCCTGTAAGAAAAGAGTAAACAGGGCAGGAGGACGTCCCATTTCCTCCGCAGGCTTTCAGGCAGACTTCTGATCATGCCCTTCAAGGTTTTGTTAAACCTCTCCACCAGACCATTGGTCTGGGGGTGGTAAGGAGTTGTGAACCGGTATGTCACTCCACACTCCTTCCACATTGCCCGCATATACGCTGACATGAAGTTGGTCCCCCTGTCGGACACAACTTCCTTGGGAAAACCCACTCGGGTAAAGATTCCCATCAGGGCCCTTGCCACAACAGGTGCTGTTATGGTCCTCAGAGGTATTGCCTCTGGGTACCGTGTGGCATGATCCACCAGAACCAGGATAAACCGGTGACCAGCTGTAGTCGGCGGATCTAATGGACCCACAATGTCGATGCCCACCCTTTCAAAGGGGGTGCTAACGACAGGAAGTGGTTCCAGGGAAGCTTTCAGCTTCACCCCTGTTTTCCCACTGGCTTGGCAAGACACACATGTCCGGCAGTAGGTATCGGACGACACTTTCATCTGAGGCCAATAAAAGTGTGGGACAAGACGGGCGAAGGTCTTGTCTTGCCCCAGGTGTCCTGCCAATGGTATCTCGTGAGCCAACTCCAGAAGGAAGGCTCGATAACGTTGAGGGACTACCAAGGCTCGTGACGATCCGTGTAGGGGTGCCTTGGGTTCACTGTAGAGGAGGCCATCCTCCCAGTAAACACTGTAGTTCCCTTCAGCGTTCCCTGCTGCCTGGGCTTCGGCCTGTCGCCTCAGCCCCTCAAGGGTAGGGCACTCCCTCTGGCCCTGGCAGAATTCCTCCCTGGACGGGCCTCCCTCCACGTGCCACTCGGCCGGGATGGGTAGGTCCTCCAGTTTGGTAACGTCCCCCACCGCAGACTCCTGGTCCCCCACCTCCGGTGGCCTATCCGTCCTACGGGGTGGGGACGCCGAGGCAGGCTCCTCCTGTCCTCGGTTCTTCCCTTGACTGGCAGCTGGCTGGGCCTTTGTTCCAGGCTCCAGCCGAAATGAACTCCCTCTTCGGGTAGTCGTGGACCTGGTGCTAACACAGGCCCAGTCAGGTGTACCCAGCATCTCGGTGTGAGTCGGGTATTCCACCTCCTTCCAAGCGTTGTGCTCCATGTCATTCCCCAGCAGACAATCGACTGGCACGGCAGGGCTTACGGCAACTCGAAGTGAACCTGCAACCCCCCCCCATTCAAAGGGAACCTCGGCCACTGGATAGTGGCCTGTTCTGCCGTCAGCCATCGCGGCTGGGTGGAGTACATCGGGAATTACCTGCTCTGGAGACACCAGTTGGCTACGCACCATAGTCATACTGGCTCCTGTGTCTCTCAGAGCCTCCCCTCTTTGGCCGTTGATGGTGACCCACTGCCCATACTTTGCGGTATTTGCGGGCACCTGGATCTTAGGAACCATCTCCCGTTCTCCCAGGGACACTAAAGTGACACCCGCCCACTCCCTTCCCTTAGTTAAGGGCATCTCCTCCCCGAGCACTACACTAGCTACACCGGGGGTCTTTCCTCCAGTGGGAGGGGGTGGTCGTTTCAAGCACTTCGGATCTCCTTTATAGTGTCCAACACCACCGCACTCATAGCAATGGACAACCCTTGGCTGCTGACTCTGGCCAGGATTAGGGTTTCTGAGCGGGTTAGCCTTAGGGGTGAATCCTGTTCCCTTCCCTTGGAAGTTATTTTGGGGGCCTTTGGAGAACTACTTTTTCTTTTCCCCTCCCTCTTTCTTCTGGGGGGCGCCCTGTCCGGCCTTTTGAGTATCCCCTCCAGTCCCCCTTGTGGACACCCGGGTACTAGCCCAAATGTCCGCCTCCTCAGCAAGCTTCCGGGGACTGGTCAGCTTGCTATCCACCAGGTGTTGCCGCAGTTCAGGGAAACATTTCTCGAGCAGGTGTTCCTTCAGTACCAGGTCAAACAACCCCTCGTAGTTCCTCACTTCACTGCCCTGAATCCAACCTTCCATTGCCTTCTTCGCATAGTCCAGGAAGTCCACCCAATTCTGCGTGCCCAGTTTGTGACTACCCCTGAACTTCTGTCTGTACTTTTCAGGTGTTAGTCCAAACTTTCTGATGAGCGCCAGTTTCATGGTGGGGTAGTGGGTCTGCTCATCCTCCTCGAGGGCCAATAAAGCATCCCTACCCGCTGGAGGCATGTACTTGTACAATCCCCCTCCCCAGTACTTCTCTGGAACCCCATGGGCCCTCAATGAGACCTCATAGGCCGCTAGCCACTTGGCGATATCGTCGCCCACTCCATAGCTAGCTACTATGTCCTTTGGCAGGTATGGTTTAGGTTCCCTGGTGATCTCTTGGGTTTGGCTGCCACCATTAGGAACAGGTTGTGCCCCGATTCTCAAGATCTGAAGATCTATTTCTTTCAGTCGTAATTCATGGGCCATCCTCTGCTCCTCCTTCTCCTTTTCCAGCCTTGCTAAGTCCCATGTGAGCTGTCTTTTCTCCCTCCGGTCTGTTAGCTCCACTTCAGACAAGCCACCGCTAGAGGCACTGCTGCCCTTCCTAGAAATGGTTCTGGGCCCTGCTGACAGGTTCCCCACCTCAGGTTGGTACATCTCAGCCCCCTCGGGGTCAGGCTCTCCATCCCTGTCTTCCTCCTCAGCCTTGCTTTCTCGGCGTGCCTCCCCCCAAGCCCTTAAGCTGGTTTGGAGTGCACCCTTCTTTGCTCCTGGGGGACAGTACACCCCCTCCCGCTGGCAAAACTCCCTGAGTTGGGCCACAGTGTACGTTTCTAGATTTTCTAGTACAAACTCCATCTTGCCCACTCAGGTTAGAGGACAGGTTTTGTGCAGTAACTATGCAGGGGGGTACCTTTAATAATACCTCCTCCCACCACCAGAGTAAATTTGGAAAAAACAAAAACCCACAATTAGGAAGGCCGCTCTTGAGAAAACTCCCGGTGTAGGCCTATGGACTACCCACAGTTATTGTTGAGTATGCGTAGGCACAGCTCTATCCCACCACTGAACACCAATTTATGTTGGAAACCCACTCCCACACTAGAAGGGGTGGTGGTGGTCTTCCGAACACACTGTGGTAGCTTGGCTCGAGTGGTCAGGAATCAGGCTCCGTGCTAAGCATACAACAAACCCAAACAATAACCATGCGTGCATCCGTTCCAAAAACGACTCTACACCGTAAAAATTATGAAAATAACTTTCTTTATCTGCTTTTTCTCTTAGTTGCTGATTGGAGAAAATAAATAACAATCACAATATACAAACTTTTTAGAAAGTGCAGGACAAATAAATACTGGCTTAATGATTCAATAAATAGGGGTGATCATAAATACTGAAGGCATAAATAAAAGTGCAATACAGACAGGCAATTAAATATTCTGAGGCAATGAATACTGTAACCAATAAATATTGTGCATCAATAAATACTGTGGACCAATAAATACAGTGGAACAATAAATAGGTTAAATACAATAAATACAGTGCCCCTAATAAATACTTAAAAGCTGACAGTGACACTCATGGATTCAGATCACTTTTGAATTCCTAAGGGCTGATTTGGCCCAGGCACAGCTTGTGGGGATGTGGAAGGCTTGAGGGTGTCTACTCCCTGACTTGGACAAGGCTGAGGCCTAAACTGAGGTAGATAAAGGGGGAAAATACCAGAGACCTGGCTCTCTCTCTCCACACAACTTCTCTAGATTAGTCCCAGTTCACCCCTGGCACAGTCAGGTTGGTTCCAGCACCTCCCTAGCCCCTTAGAGCAGTCTCTCAGGTCTCCACAGGGCCTTAGGCGCCCTCTACTCCACTTACTGCCCTTTTTCTGATGCTCCGACGCCGCTGGAGTCGTATCGATGCCGTGAGGCGGTTCCGGTTCGATGTCGGCGGCCTCGGCACAATGTCAGTTCTTTGACGACGCCGGCAGGCGGATCCGGTCTCGATGTCAGCGGCCTCGGTTCGATCTCGACCTCCGATTCGATGGCGTCGGGCAGTCTTACTCGATGTCGACTTCGGGCGGCTCCGGTCCGATGGCGACCTCGGCTTCGATGACGTCGGCCGGCCTTGCCTCGATGTCGACTTCCGGCGGCTCCGGAGTGCGATCCTCACTCCCGACCTCCGGTGCTCCTCACAGGTTTCCGGCGACTCCGGAGTGCGACCTCCACTCCCGACCTCCGGCACGATTCTCACAGGTTCCGGCGACTCCGGAGTGCGATCCTCACTCCCGACCTCCGTTACCCTTCACCTCGGTCTCCGACGACTCCGGAGGGCGGACTCCACTCCTCCGATGACGCCGCTCACTCGACCTCGGGTGACTTCCTCCTCGACCTCTGGTATTCCTCACGACCTCTGACGGCGCCCTCTCTCGACCTCTGGCGGCTCCGGGTACGACGTCTGCTTTTCCAGTCAGCGCCGCTTCTCCACCTCGGGCTCCAGGTCTTAGGCTACTCGACGTCGGACTTCAGGGAAACCAGCTTCCAGGTCAGGATCTTGCTGTTCTCTTGTTTCTAAGGCCTGTTCCTGCTGTCCAGGTCCTCAGGATGGTTTTTCTGACTTCTTCCCACACAGGGCTCTAGGCTGGGCTCCGTCAGTAGGGACTAGTATCAAGGGTGGGTTTATGGACCCCACTCCAGGCACAAGTTTCCACCCCTGCTGCTTCACTCCTTCCTCCTTCACGTTTTTGCTGCTCACTCCTCACCAGTCAGGTGCCAACTGCCAGCTCCAACTGCCAACTCTCTCTCTTAGCTTCCCAACATTCTAAACCGCCTCCAACTGTCACAGGGTTCTGGAATGTTCTGGAAGGTGCTGGTAGGTTCCAGTGGATGCTGGTGATGTCACAGGTGGCCACCATTTTGTGCTTCAGGCCCTCAGACAGAAGTTTCAGGGGTAGGTAAAATGGCTCCCTGAATCTGCAGCAACACTAAAAAGTCTGGTGGTTCCCAAAAAGGAAAAATTCAAACAGGGTTTGAGGCAAAAGTGGGACAAAATAAATAATGATGAGGAGGGACCACCCAAAGGGCTGACAGGTCTAACAGAAAGCATACTATTCCAATCTTCTTTATAGGAAACAATGGGTTTCTGACTCCAGAAGGATCACGTATCTAACCAGCCAATGATTTTTTAGCACATTACAATTTTAAATGCAATAAAATCAGTGGAACAGGTTTGAATATAATCTTATTCAGTGGTAAAGAATAATCCTTCATAGTTGAATCAACAAACTAAAGTGTACTGTTTATACCAAATGGACAAGTTACATCCCTTCTGTAATGCTCTTTCTGGTGGATACTCTATCTAATCACAGATTACTCACCTTTAGAATATTTCCCAGGCATCAGACTGGATCTGTAAACTTTTCAGCAGTGGGCCTGCTTGCTTATAATAGGTGCTGTGTGGCTCTGTGCAGGATAAATACCATCCCAGAAAAGACAGAGCACACCAATGGTTCTTGCTACGATCAATGTAAAAGCTTAAAGATATTATGGGGTGATGAAGTCTCTCCTCCACTTTTAAGGGGAGAGGAGTGGTTAAATACACTGGGAGAGGATGGTTTGCTTACCTGGAAAGGAGTCAGAGCTTTATGCAAGAAGGCCTTCTTAGTCCTCAGCACCAATTTGCATGAAAAAAGGGTGGTCTAGGACGGTTGCACAGACATTGCCTAAAAGTTCACTCATTCCGCGAGCTGGAGTGATAACCACAAGGAAGACCGTTTTTAAAGTTAGAAGATGCAGAGAGTAGCTGTGCATTGGCCACATGGGTATACACATGAGAAATGTCAAGACCAAGTTAGGATCCCACTATGGCATTACAAACGGTTTGGGAGGAAACATGTGTCAAATCGTTAATAAACTGCATCACAACAGGTGATTTAAACAAGGATGGGTGGTCCCATAAATGTAAAAATGCCTGAAACCCTTAATCGGCCCATTGCAAGGCCTTGCTGGACCAAAGGCAAAACAAATAATAAGACATCCAGCAATTTAGCTTCTAAGTAGTCTGTTTTGGGGATTCCACACCAGACCACAAATTTGTTCCAGTGTCCAGCTTACATAGACTTAATTGAAGTGTGCCTGGCAGCAAGGATGACATCCACCACTTCATGATCAAATGCAGTTAACTGCTGCAGCTCAATCCCCATGCAAGGAGGTGTAGATTGCACACACTTGAGTAAAGGATCCTGCCCTGCAACAGGAGATTCTCAAACTGGAATTATTATCAGAGGGCAGATCTTCATGTCCGAATGTTCCATGTACCACATTCTACTGGCCCAATCCAGAGACATTAGGATGATTTAAGCTCGGTCATTCCTGATTGTTTTCAGAACTCTGAGCAGAAGATGCAGGGGCGGAAAGATGTACATAAGTTCTGTGTTCCGTTCCCACCAGAAGGCCTCTACAGCGGATGTCAGTGTAGAAACTCCAATCTGCAAAACCTTTGAAACTCCATGTTCTCGAGAAGGTGGTGAAAAGATTTAGACATGGTCCTACCCACAGCTGTAAGATGCCCAGTGCCACCTCGGGTGCAGACATAATTTGTGATCTGCCAGATGCTGCCGATTGAGTTTAACCATCCTAGCTTTCAAGGATCCCAGCAGGTGCTTCGCTAAACTAAACACCCCATTGTAGCACTTGACTTAACACTCTCAGTGTTATGTATCAGAGCAGTCCAAGGCATACTCAGGAGAGGTGGTGTGGGCTAGTAATAATTTTTCACTGGCACTCAATAATAACACTCAATAATTGATTGCCCAGTCAGTGCTTTTTCTTTTGAAAAAGTACTTTATTACATACACACTACTAAATACTACACAGTAATTTACAAATATGTACATTGGCAGATGGTACATACCATAGTATAGATGACATTGCATAATCACTGTTGACCCCCTGAAGGAGTCACACTAAAAATAAAATAAGTCCATTGGCTTGATCAAGGGTTCAAGAGGAGCAACCCACAAGTTAAATACATAATTGTGTGTGTAATGCAATCATCAATAATAGTAATCATGGGTAAATACACTTGTTAATGAGAATAAAGCATATGCACTTTAATCAGTGTTCACTGTGAACATTACTAGATCAATAAAGTATTTAAAATGAGCAAAACACGTGTCTGTGTACCTTTTATAAACTTTCCAGCCATGAAAATGCAACAAAAAGAACAACCCCTAGAGGGTGTCAAATTTTAATACCTGACCCGCAACCATAGACTTAGCCCCTAGAAGACGCTTCAATACATGTACCTCTTTTATATACTTTCAGGCCACA
This sequence comes from Triturus cristatus, assembly GCF_964204655.1. Lineage (NCBI taxonomy): Eukaryota > Metazoa > Chordata > Amphibia > Caudata > Salamandridae > Triturus > Triturus cristatus. Next base: position 337,948,795 of record NC_140591.1, on the reverse strand, counting down.
ATAACTGCAACCATTGAATAAGCCCCTAGAGGGCACTGCACTCCCAATTGTAGAGCCAAAGCTCCAAACTTGGGAGTGCTGTAAACATTGATAAAATCTTGGAGGGATCCTGGATTCCATGACCCCCGCAAACATAGGCCCATTACTTTTAGAAAAGTTCCTTGGGGGAGCTGCTGTACTTCGGCAGCCCCCACAGGCCTTCTTTTTAACGTGTGTGGTGCCCCCTGCCTGTTTTAGGGGCCACCATGGAGAAAAAAACACAAGTAAACTGAAGAGCCCTGCAGAGCGTTATGAGGCGCTCGTCCAGGAGTAGTGAATATTTTAGTAGTGGCTCTCCCTCTTTGCTGGGGAAAGCCACATAGCTTTGCCTTTTGTTTTTTGTTTTTATTGTTGGGGGGTGCCTGGTCCCACCCAGGCACCCCCATACCACCATTTGTTGAGGGCATGAGGGCAGTGGAGGGGGTCCACCACTCGCAGCCCCACAGGCTCCTGCGCTTGCCACACCCCTGTGTATGGCGGGCAGGTTACATCCGTCTGTGATGGTCGTCCCCTTCCATTCAGGCATGGGCATGGAGAGCAGGTGTGAACCCACTGCAATTGGGAAGGGGCGCGACGGTGCTCCCTCACACTCCTTTTGTTTTGGGGCACGGGATGGGATCCTGGCCTCCCTTTGAGTAAAAATGGCATGGGGATGCGTTCTCTTGGCCAGTAGGGAGTCCGGGTAGGGGGCCCACGCATGCACCCTCTATGAGAAAAATGCATAAAATAAATCCTGTGCTGACACCCTGGCCCACCCCGGGAGTGAGTGGTGAAACGGTGGTGGAGCCCCATGTGCTTCATTGGTGGTAAAAGGACAACAGTAACCAATCTTTCAAATGCCATAACTAGGGTCCTGTTGAGCCGATTTTAATGATCCTGGGCTCATTTTACTCCTGTGGGTGAGTGCTAGCCACCAGGGGCAGATGCAGTAGAACTCCTCACTTCTAAAACAATGTAAACTTCAGGGAGCTAGTCCCCCTAGTTTCCTGCGCCAGCCTTCCTCCAGGTCTTGGTCTCTGGGCGCAAAAGTCTAAGGCTTTCCCCTAACTCAGTGGTTCCCAAAGTGTGCGCCGCGGCACCCCAGTGCGCCGCGATTAGAAGCCAGGGGCGCCGCGCCGCCTCGCAGGATGTGGGAGATTGCAGCCCCAGCTCAGATACCCAGCAGCATTGGAGAGGCACAGCGGGATGGCAACACTCACACCTTCAGCCCCATCATGAGCTGTTAAGTCCTGTTTGAAGGTGACTGAGAGGGAGGGGCTGCAGCTTCGGTCGCAGGGGCATCTTTTCAGATGCAAACAACCTTGAATGCGTCGTGTCATGTCACTGCAATTTAGAGGGGCCTCACACATTCCCTTCCTCCCCAGGGCCATAAAAATCGTAGAACAGGCCCTGATTACACCGAGGCAGCACGTGGTTCTCTCCACAGAGTTTAATTAATGTTACTAAATTGTAAGAAAACCTCGGTTCTTCAAACATGCAGTTTAAAATGTAATAAAATAGACATGGCACAATCGCACCCACACTGATTAACAAAGTATGGAGGACAATCCGTTAAATCAGTTCTCCTTTAAGTACTGTACATCACAGTGGGGGATGGCAAAACTAACATTTTTGACAGAGACCCTGTCGTCTCGTTGTCTTGTCCAGGAGGGGGTGAGGAGCCCTACCCCACCCTGAAAGAGACAAAGATGATACTAGAATACTGCATGCCCACCCCTGTGCCCACCCTGGTGGATCCTGTTCCCCCTCATGTGATGGCTCCTGCCCCCCCGTGATGGCTCCTGTCCCCCCCCATGTGGTGGCTCCTGTCCCCCCCCACCCCCCCAAAACCTGTGATGGCTCCTGTCCCCCCCGCCCCCCCTATGGTGGATCATGTCTCCGCCCTGGGTGGTTTCTGTCCCAGTCCTGGAATGGCTCCTGCAGCGAGGGTGAAGTTCTTGATGGGCCTCTTCTTAAAAAGGCTCAGCTCAAAATTAATATGAAAAGGTGAGCGAGTGAGTAAGTGAAGGGATGGGTGGATGGCTGGATGAATTAGTGAAAGGGTGAATGGATGAATGAAAGATTGAATAGATGGAGAATGAGAGGATGGATGGATGGATGAGTGGGTGGAAGGATGGATGAAAGAAAAGGTAAATAGCTGGATGTATGGGTCGAAGGGTTGCTGGATGGGTAAAAGGGTGGATGGATGAGTGAAAGGATGGATGAGTGAAAGGATGGATGTGTGAAAAGGTGGATGATGAGTGAGTAAGTGGGAGGATGGAGGTGTGAAATTATGGATGGATTGATGAATTTATAAGTGCAAGGGTGAATGGATGGATGGATGAGTGAAAGGGTGGATGGATGGATGGGTGAGTGAAAGGGAGAGTAGGCGGACAAAAGGATGAATAGATGAGTGAAGGAGTGAAAGGATAAATGGATGAGAGAAAGGATGGATGAGTGATCGGGTCAATGGATGGATTAATGAGTGGATGAGTAGATGGGTGGGTGGGTGGATGGATGGAAGGATGGCTAAGTGAAAGGGTCGATGGAGAGAGAAAGGGAGGATGGATGGATGACTGAAAGGGTGGATGGGTGGAAGGATGAGTGACTGGGTGGATGGATGAGTAAGTGAAAGGATGGCTGGATGGGTGAAAGGGTAAATGGCTGGATGGATGGGTGAATGGATGGATGGGTAGAACAGTGGATGGATGCGTATACAGATGGATAGGGTGAAAGGGTGGATGGATTGATAATGGATGGATGAGTGAAAGGATGGATGAAGGGATGGATGAGTGAAATGATAGCTGGAAGGATACATGATGGATAGGTTTGCAAATGGTTGAATATGTTTGGATATGGCTGGGCTTACTTATATACTACTGCGCGACCTCCTCTGATGTGTCTGTAAAACTTACCTATTGTCCTGACACCTGCCTTTTAGAACTGCACCAGCAGGACCCAGCACACTTAAAACACTGGGTAGAGGGGATCTGGTGAGCCATCTTGGGTTCATCAGAGCCCACCCCATGTAAACTTCTTGTAACGCCACAGAGCTCCTTGAGCCTTTCTCTAGCAATTGAGATGTACTTTATAAGATCTTTTTGATTGCAAATAAAGTTTTATGATGGTGATGGCTACTCTCTGAATCCTTCATCACGTCTAGGCTTGATTCTTCATGTAGACCAGTGGTTCCCAAACTGTGCGCCGCGGCACCCCGGTGCGCCGGTAAAAAAATGGTGGGGAGCCACGGCCAACTGCCAAGTGGGTCAAGGGAGCCATGGGTCAAAAAGTTTGGGAACCACTGCCCTAACTGGTCCTGGGGGTTGTAAGGGGGCCAGCCTCACTCACCCTTGGGGAGAGCCACCGATCCTTGGGTAAACTGGGCAGAGCCCATAGTCATTTCTGGGCATCAGGGGATACAGTTCTCCATGGCGGTCCCAGGGCTCAGCAGCAAAAGCAGAGAAATCACCAGTCAAGAGAGAATCTTCCCCTTGTGCAAGAGTTTTTAAAGGAGAGAGCAAGGTTCCAGAAGCCAGGCACCCCTGCCAATCCAAGGGTGCCACATCTCTTCTCCACCCCTGTCAAAACCCTCTTGCATAGCATGATGGGATAGTTCAAAATGGTGTCATCCAGGAGTCACTAGTCACATCTCCTCTGGGGCCTCAGCTCCACCCTTGCTGACATTACTGCCATGGCCTTCCTACCTAAATCTTCAAAGGCCCCCTCCCAGAGGTATGGACTCCCTCCTATGTTCAGTAAGCTTGGGCAGGCCCATCCCTGGTACAGTGTGACAGCTGATTGATTGATGCAGATCCTTCTGCCCCACCCCTTTTCTCCTCAGGAGCTGAGTGAAGCACTGTTAGTTGCTCCCTTTGTATGTGAAGGCCTTTGTTCCTGCTGCTGGAGAGAAATGTAATTAACCTGGCACAGCATAGTGACAAAAGTCCTGGGCTCTGATCCTGAGCTGAGCCAGAGAAATATGACAATTCTTGATGACCCATAAATTATACAGATATCTTTTTGGAACTTGCAGAATTGATTTTCCCACACAGGTTACACCCTATTTCAATACGTGACTGGCCTCTGTAGGCCAAAGGGACGTGAAAGTTAACTCCCAATGTGTATAATAAAGTGTCACTGCGGACAAAACAGTAAATCGTACTGACTTTCGCTATGAGTGTACACTAATATTATAAGGCCTACTCCAGGTCAATATCTAATCCTCCGGAGACCCCTCTGTGCAAGGCTAGCTGTGCACAGTTACCTGGCTGCGTACAACAGTAGTCTCCCATGCACAGCACACACATGTGTACACATGCATGTGAGTACCAGCCAAGTGCCCCTTGCTCTTGCTGCGCTGCAGCGGCCTTATCTTAAATGGCGGACACTGGTGTTAAACGCATGCAGTCTATTTGCCATGTGATTACCATGGGTGAGACACGTGCAGTAAGTCTCACTCACAGTAAAAAGTCCAAAACCGTGTGATCCAAAAAGCAAACAATACATGCATGTTGAATAGGTAGAACCTAATTGCAACAGAAACCTTTCAGGTAATGCTTAGAACAGAGACTATTAATCATTCTTTACTTTTTGAATTAGAAACAAAAACTTTACTTCTTATTGAGTAGTGAAATTTATAGAGGAAGTTAAAAAATGTGAAAAATATATATATATAAAAAGGAATTGTGTCACTTATGTGTTAAATGTGGAAAGCACAGTATGACTAACTTCGACTCATAATTTTTTTTTCAGGTCAGAAAATATATGTATCTGACTATGGCAAGAACTCTTAAATATGGTTTTAACTTTCCATTTAACCAATTCAGACTGCGAAACTGGCAGAAAAATTAACAAAAAACATTAGATCATATGAAAATAAGTAAATGCAGGAAAAATGGTGGTATAAGATGATTTAATGTATAAAATGTGATTATTGAAGCATACGGTGATATATAACACTAAACAGAGCTTGCGCAGATTGGGATCTAAAGATTAAGATTAGGAACAACTATAAACTCTTCAGATTTGTTCTCCATTTATATCTCGCTAAGTCTTACTTGTTCAGGTAGGTGTACATTCAGTGCAGTACCAGCCCAGATAATGGTGCCCATGAATGTTAGGGTGTGGCGCAAGCATCAGATGGAGAAGAAATGTGTCCAGGTGAGCAGTGTCCAATGATGGTGCTGGTGCTTGTAGAGTGCTCCTGGTCTGGTGACACCAATAAGTTAAAATCGGGGAATAAAAAGACACTCCAGTAGGGCCAGTTAGTGGGAGCTGTATCTGAGTGCCAGTGCAGAATGACGTGTCCTTTGTGGTTGGGTTGTCCAGTGCTGGACAAAAACAAGAACATGGGAGGGCCAGTATCAAGCCCCCAAAGTCTCAGGGACACTGGGCAGGCTCAGAGAAGGCACAACACCTTGGTTAACTCACTGAAAGTAATTTACCCAGGAGCCTCTTGAATTCTTCCCTCAGCCTGCAGTGACACTTCAAAATGTGTTAGAGGTGTCTCTTATAGAGGAAATGTCTTGGGAGGAGAGGCAACCAAATGATAGCTACAGATTTTTTAGTTAGAAAACTTATAGCAGAACAGGTTGTCTCCTTGATTACTGTTTTTATTTTAAAAAGAAACAGACACGTGCACTATCGGGTGGGCATCAACATTTAGAGCAGTATTACATTTCACTCACAACAAACTTAGAAGTTGTGGGGATACACCCATGCTTTAGTTTTCCAAGTATCTAAAAGGAACCTTCATCAACAGAAAGATTGATGTTATGTTCCCTATTTATGATCAGTCACAGCCCCTCTGTTACTACTGATGAATATTACCGATTCTATATTTTCAGGGCAAATTATTTTATAATATGCTCTTCCTGCTGTTGACAGTGCCTCACTCCGTCTGCTTGGAATCTTTTGATTGGTTCTTCATAACTTTCCAGACTAGAGCAAGGTAGCAATTATTTGTACTAAGGCTGGAACTGGCCTCCACTGACAACATCTATGTAGACTTTCCAAACAAAACGCTTGTATAAATCACAATATTACAATGTTTCATGCAGACATATACAATAGCTAACTATAGCTAACTAATGAAGTTTAAATCTTGACTGCAGAGGTGAAATATAGCTGACCCACTGGTTCTGAGATTCTGATGTTGGATAGATTGCCTTCACACAGTCACTAATAGTGTCAATAAACCGACAGAGTGGGGCAGTGCTGTCCTGTTGTGATAATGCTCTTTGGAATTTACACAAGGTTTTGATTGTTACTGTGTTATGTTGTAGTTTTGAGGAATGTTCTAATGTCTTTTTTTGTAAAATATAAGAGTGAATACTTTCAGCATCAAGATCAATTGTATATATCACAGGGATGCATGTTTAATAAACCACTTAAATATTGATGTAACGAGGAGCTTCGCGCGCATCCAAGATGGTCGCGTGAGCACAGGGCTCCCCGGACCCTTGCCGCTCCTCGCAACTTATCCTGACATTATCCTGGATTTGTGGACGGATTCTGGAAGATGAACCTTGGCTGAATCCATAACTCTTTTCAGAACGTAAATCGGACCTGGGAGACCTAAAATACAGCGTCTTCAATCTTGGAGGCCCACCTGGAAACTATGCCCGGTGCTTTGGTGAACTGTGGGGCCGGGGAGTAGTTGAACAACAACGGCATCGGAGCCTTGCCAACGACCGCGCCCCCACTTTCAGTTTCGCTTTTGCACTTCTGCATGGCCTGATCGAGGAGCTACTTCGCGTGGCTGGGGCGTCCTCCGGCCTTTGTACTGGACTGATTTGTGCCTTTTTCTCAACTCTTCCGAGCGGGCTCTAGGACAGTCTGTGTCTGATCTGCTGGCGCCCCTTTGCTATCGGTCCGGGTGGACCCCTCCGATGAGCATCGCTCAACATGGCGGGCAAGGGGGATCCCGAGAAACGGAGGGCCAAGACATCCCAGCGTGGGGGACCAGTCCAGAGTAACATCATGGATCGTTATACCCAGGGTAAAGGATCCCCCGGGCCAGCAAGTGCCGTCGTGGAGGACTCCGGTGGTGGCCCGTCCGTCCCCACGGAATTGTCGCTGCAGGACGTTATGGGCGCCATCAACGGCATAAGGGAGACCATCGCCCAGCAGTACGAGGCTCTGGCCCGTAAAATTGACACGGTTGCCATTGATGTTACGTTAATTCGGGCAGATCTCTCTAAGACTAACGAGAGGGTTCAGTCGCTGGACTTGAGGACATCCACTCTAGTTACGGATGTATCAGACCTCCAGGCAACTCTTGGCGATCTAAAGTCGGCAAACGACACGATGTCCCGGCGGCTGGAGGATTTCGAAGGTCGGGCACGACGCAACAATATCCGCGTCATAGGTGTACCGGAGACTTTCGACAATCGTCCGGTGGACCTCATGGTCGAAGATCTTATCCTTAATCATCTTGCTCCTTCAGGCCTGAGCAAGTTCTTCGCCGTGGAGCGTGCCCATCGTGTCCCGGGCGGCAGGCCTTGACCAGGAACTCCCCCGAGGCCTATCATTGCAAACCTTTTTCATTACAGAGACCAGGATGCGATCCTGCAGGCCTCGAGGTTGCACGGCCCAGTTAAATATGAGAATTCCTCCGTTAACTTCTTTCCGGACTTCACCCAACTCGTTCAGAAACAGAGAATGGGCTTTCAGGGGGTGAAGCGCCGTCTTCGAGATCTGGAACTCAAATACTCTATGCTTTTCCCTGCCAGGCTTCGTGTGGAATATGAAGATCGGACTATCTTTTTTGAACGCCCTGACACCGTGAGTGACTGGTTGGATTCCCTGCCGGACCGGGGCGAACGACCTGGGCGTACTGGCGGTGCCGAGGGCGGAGGGCCTCTGCAGGAATGATTCTTGGTCCTCCACTTTGACATTTCCTTCTGCGCCCAGCCAGGTTCTACTTCAATTGTATATTTTGTCTATTAATGTTTCGTTTGGGTGCGGGCGGGGACGGGTCCCTTTCCTCCTCTAGGGTCTTTTTGTAGCATGGGATTGTTAGGGCGACAGGCACACTGCAAGTTGGGGGGGCTGTATAGTCCGCAGGGGTGCAGGGTTGGGGGAGTTGCAATGGTGTGGGGGTGGGAGGGTGGCAGTGGTTGTTGGGTTGTGTGTTTTTTCTTTTCAAGGCGGTATGTTTGTTCCCTTTCAGTTTCAGGTGTCTGGCTGCGTGCCTGGGGACTCCAGCTTCTTGTGTTGGGATGGGGGGGGACGGGTTGAAACTGATGTCTTGGAACGTCAACGGATTGGGGGACCATATCAAACGTGGGGTTGTGTTGCAATGTTTGCGCCGATTGGCCCCTGATTTGGTTTTTCTTCAAGAGACGCACTTGGTGGGTGTTGGAAACCGGGCAACCGGGTTAGCAGTCACCAGGTTCCCAGCACAATGGTAGCTTGGCTCGAGCTGTTGGGGTCAGGCACCGTGTTAAGCGTACGTCACACCCTCACAATAACCATGCGTTCATCCGTTCCAAAAACGACACTACACCGTAAAAATAATGCAAGTCAAATTGAAAATATATATGTCTTTATCTTATTTTCTCTTAGTTGCAGGTTTCATAAAATAAATACAATACAATACAATAAGATTTTCCTCAAAAGAGCAGGTCAAATAAATAATACTACATTGGAATTTCAATAAATAGGTTCAGGTCATAAATAAGCAAGGAATAAATAGGGTGCAATAAATACAGATGGCAAATAAATACAGTCAGACAATAAATATAGTGCAGGAATAAATACTGGGTGACAATAAATAAAGCACTTCCAATAAATAAGGTAAAACAATCAATGACAGTGACAATTCAAATCATTTACATGAGGTCACTTGGTCTTACTTTGCCCACACACCACTAAGGACCTTTGGATGGCATGAGGGTGTCCCACCTAGATTGGTCAAGGCTGGGCTTAAGCTGAGGCAGAACAAGGGTAATCTACAGATCTGGCCCTCCACACTACACAGCTCTTTATGTAGGTCACTGTACCAGTCTCAGTTCACCCCTGGCCCTCTCAGGCTGGTTCTAGCACCCCTTTAGCCCCTAGAATGGTCTTTTAGGGCTCCACAGGGCCTTAGACGCCCCCTCTACCACTTACTGTCCTTTTTAAGATGATCGGCTCCGCTCGGCACCGTGTCGACGCCGTGAGGCGGCTCCGGATCGATGTCGCTGGGCGGTCTCGACTCGATGTCGCTGGGCGGTCTCGACTCGATGTCGCTGGGCGGTCTCGACTCGATGTCGCTGGGCGGCCTCGGCTCGATGTCGCTGGGCGGTCTCGACTTGATGTCGCTGGACGGCCTCGTCTCGATGTCGCCTTCCGGTGTCACAGGGACTCGGACTCCCCACTTCCTGGTGTCTCCGGAGTGCGATCTCCACTCCCGACCTCCGGCGCGCTTCACCTCAGTCTCCGGCGACTCCGGAGTGCGATCTCCACTCCCGACCTCCGGCGCGCTTCACCTCAGTCTCCGGCGACTCCGGTGGGCGGACTTCACTCCCCCGTCGACGCCTCACCTCGACCTCAGGTGATTCCCGACTCGACCTCCGGCGCCTCTCCACGACCTCCGTTGGCGCCCTCACTCGACCTCGGGTTACTCTTTACCCGACCTCCGGTGACTCTCCACGACCTCCGTCGGCGCCCTCACTCGACCTCTGGCGGCTCCGGGTACGACGTCTGTTTTCTGTCTGCGCCGCTTCTCTACCTCAGGCCCCAGGTCTCCAGGCTTCTCGACGTCAGGACTCCAGGAGGACACTGCTGAACAGGTCAGGAACTTGCTGTTCTTCTTCTTTAAGGCCTGTTTCAACTTTTCAGTCCTTTAAGATGGTTCTTCTGATCTTGATCCCACACAGGGCTTTAGGTTGGGCTTGGTCAGTAGAGACTAGCATCAAGGGTGGGTTTCTGGACCCCACTCCAAGCACTGGTTTCCACCTCTGCTGCCTTACTCCGACCTCCTTCTATCTCTGTCCTCTCTCTTCTCCAGTCAGTTGCCAACTGCCACTCTGAGATGGCCTCCCAACATTCTAAACTGCCTCTCACTGTCACAGGGTTCCAGAATGTTACGGAAGGTTCTAGAATTCTCCAGTGGGTTCTGATGATGTCACAGGTGACAATGGATGGCCATCATTTTGTGTCTCAGGCCCTCAGACAGAAGTTCCAGGGGTAGGGAAAATGGCTCCCTGACCCTGCATCAACACTAAAAAGTCTGGTGGTTCCCAAAAAGGAAAAATTATAACAGGGTTTGAGGCAAAAGTGGGACAAAATAAATAATGATGAGGAGGGACCACCCAAAGGGCTGACAGGTCTAACAGTGGGCAATGTATGTCATGCTATGAACAGGGGGGGCTACCGACTGGTTGCACATTCTGGCTTCACCACTGGATCCAGAGGGGTGGGGATCTTGCTGCGATCTTCCCTCCCGCTTGAGATTGACATAGTCACTCTTGATGATAGAGGGCGCTATGCGTCCTTGACTGGACGGTGGGAGGGGCAGACTCTTTTCTTGGTTTCGGTCTATGTTCCCCCGGGCCTCCAGACCTCCACTTTCTCAGATGTGCGTCGTATGTTACTTGAACTTCCTGATAGTCTCTTGCTTGTGGGTGGGGATTTTAATTCCGTGATTTCTGGCGAGTTGGATCGTTACCCTCCCAGAGCCCTCTCTGCCGCCCAGGCGTGGCTCGGCGGGTTCTTGGACACTTTCGGTCTAGTGGACTGCTGGAGGTTGATACATCCGACACAGAGTCAGTACACATTCCACTCCGGGGCCCACGGGAGTCTCTCCAGACTAGATTATTTTCTTATGCCCGCGGCCCAGACCACCCGGGTCCGGGAGGTTAAGCACCTGGCCCGGGGCATTTCCGATCATTCCCCATTGTGGCTCCTCTTCGATACCGGGATGCGATCCGCCGGGCGGATCGCCCCCATTAACCCCTGGTACCTGCGTGACCCCAAGATTCGCAAGGGTCTCATTAAGTCGCTTTAACAGTATTTTCTTGAGAATGAGGGGTCCGTCTTGTCCTCAGTGTCCTTGTGGGAGGCCTTCAAAACGGTTCTCCGAGGACACGCCCTATCCCTGATCGTGGAGGCCAAGAAGGCTAAGAACGGGGCGGTGGTTGCGTTGGAGGCTGAGATATCGGGGTTGGAGGCTGCCTTGGAGACGGGTGTCACTCAGGACGGGCTCCACGCCCTCAGTCTGAAGCAGTTCGAATATAAGTCCCTTGTTACGGATGCTGCTCGGACAATGTATAGGGAACAGCAGGGTAGATTGTATGATGCTGGGGATAAGGCGGGTAAATTGATTGCTTGGCTTGATAAGAAGGAGAGAGTGAATCGAGTGGTCCCCGTGCTTCAGACGTTGGAGGGAGTAAGTGTGACTGACCCTGGTGAGATTGTGGAGTGTTTTGCTGACTACTTCAGTGCTGTGTACTCCCCGGTGTCTGCTAGAGATGAGGCTGACTCTCGTCACCTGTTGAAGGATATTGCTTTGCCCTGCCTGTCGGTGGATGAGCGTGAGCAGATAGATGCCCCATTATCGGTCGACGAGATTGCTACCGCGATTCGTTCCCTTCGCTCAGGCAAGGCTATGGGCCCCAACGGACTCCCGATTGAACTCTATAAACTGCAACCGGATAAAATTGCGCCATTTCTCCGTCGTATGTTTTCGGAGTCGCTTGAACTTGGTTCTCTCCCTGATGACCAACGTCTGGCCACTATAGTCGTGATTCCCAAGGACGGTAAGCCCCGGGACCGTTGCGCCTCGTACAGGCCTATTTCTCTGTTGAACGCCGAGCCGAAAATCCTTGCCAAGGTTCTTGCTAACCGCCTGCTTACTGTTATTTGTGATCTGGTACATCCGGACCAATCCGGTTTTATCCCGCACCGGAATACGGCCCTTAACTTGCGGCGCCTACATGGCGTACTTGCAAGGGCGGAATATCTTTCAGAGCCGGCCATCTTGGTTTCCTTGGACGCCACGATGGCCTTTGATACGATAGAATGGCCGTATCTTTGGGCCGCCCTGGCAAAGTTTGGCTTCGGGGCGGGATTTATTAGTTGGGTTAAACTCTTATACGCTGCTCCGTTGGCACAGGTTGTCGTTAATGGGAGGGTTTCCCGGCCTTTCGTTCTTGGGAGGGGCACTAGGCAGGGGTGTCCGTTGTCTCCCCTGCTCTTCGCTATGGCTTTGGAACCGCTCGCTGCTTGGCTTCGTAGGGAACCGTCGATAAGAGGGATCCAGTGGGCCCCTGGCTTCGAGGATCGGGTTTCGTTGTACGCGGACGACATTCTTTTGTACCTCACCTCACCACGTAAGTCACTTAATGTGCTCTTTGACATTCTCACTTCCTTCGGCAAGAACTCTGGTTTGATCATTAACTGGTCCAAATCCTGTGTCTATGCTATATCCGGTGGCTTTCCTCTCTTGCCTTCTCGTTTTCCCATTAAGGCGTCCCACTCCGGCTTTACGTACCTGGGGGTGTACGTCTCATTGGACCCGACTGTCCGATACGAACATAATCTCCTCTCTCCACTTCGGAGATTGAGGTTAGACGTGGCTCGTTGGCGTAAGCTTCCCTTGTCTCCCCTCAGTCGTGCGGCACTTTTTAAAATGATGTCTCTTCCCCGATTCCTTTACGCACTTCAGAACTCCTTTGATATTATTCCGGCGGCCTACTTCCGGGAAGTGGAGAGCTTACAAAGGAGACTTGTTTGGGACGGTCGTGCACGTATTGCTCTTGCTAAACTGACTCTCCCCTGGTATGACGGGGGCATTGCACTCCCGGACATCAGGAGGTACTATTGGGCTTCCCAGCTATCTGCTATTAACCATGCAACGTACGCACTTGGTCCGAATCCGGCTTTCGAAATGGATAGATTTTTGTTGCCTGGCGGCAACTTTAACAGAGCGCTTTACTCTCGATCGGCTGGGAGGAACTTAACCGGTCCCACTAAGATTGCAGTACGCTTGTGGAAGGCTGCGAATGTGGCCATGGGCTGGAATGATCGTTTGACCGGTGCGACCCCTTTGTTTGCGTCTGAAAGATTGGGAAGCCTCTGGAAGACGAAGGGCTTTGAGCGTTGGGACACGATTGGCATCAGCAGAGTAGGTGACCTCTGGGTGAAGGGTGCGGTTAAATCCTTTGCTGCGCTGCAGTGTGAGTACGAATTGAGTGAGAGGGAGTTCTTTCGGTACGTTCAGGTTCGGCACGCCTTGCTCTCGGTCTTCGGAGCGGAGACTGCAGTCCCTGTATCTTCGCCACTCGAGGACCGCATACTCGACGGTCACTTGCCCGACAGTACTATTTCCCTTATCTATAAAAAACTAATGAACGTTCGGGCGGATCTCCTTGTGCGTCTTCGGGAGGCGTGGATCGGGGATGGGGTGGAACTGGACGATGAGGATTGGCAGTCAGCGCTGTCCTCCCCTAAGGAGGTGGCCATACCCGCACGTCTCCGTCTTGTCCAACTTAAAATTCTCCACCGTGTTTACGTGTCGGGCCCTCGTTTAGTTTTGATGGGTTTTTCTGAAGACGGGCTCTGTAGGCACGGCTGTGGGCTCAGCGCCACTTTTCTCCATGTTCTCTGGGAGTGCTGTGAGGTGGCGGAGTATTGGCGCCGGGTGCATGCTGTCATGGAACGTGTCACTGGGGTCGCTCTGTTGCCTGAGGTTCGCCGATGTTTGCTGAACGTGTGGGAGCCTAATGACTATAATGCGGTTCAGACTCGGTGGGCGGCCCTTCAATAACATTTCGGTCGCTTGTGCAAAAGCTGATGAGGCTTTCTTGAAAAGCGCGCTCTTTGATGGATATGGCAAAGCATGGAGTCATCCATCAGCATTTAATTTTTAATGCACATTGCTAACAGCTGATTGATTATAAACTTGGCAGTCTGTTATAACATTCATAGCGGCCAGTGTGTTAAAAATAACCGAGACATCCTTTCAACGAAATGCTGCTGTGGAAGGATGCAAGCAACAGTGCTAGGCCCATTACACAACTGAGCTTTAAACCTACTCAGCAAAACTATTTCTACAGTATAATTAGTCCATGCGTAACAAGTCATTTTTGCAGGTTCTGTTTGTTATATCCACTCGTGCCCCACTTTGAGGAGTTCTGAGGGAGCCACAGAACAGAGATAAATGTAGACTCTGTGATAAGAATTCTGAAATAATGTATCATATTTGATGCTTGCGCCGGACTTTGATAGAAAAAGACTCTTACGCCCGTTCATTCATGCGTTTGGGTGTAGAGCAGCAAGCAGCTGTTGGAAAGTTCTGTTTTCAGAGCGAACTGAATCAGGCAATAGGTAGTGTGGTGTAATTAAAAGCCATTACAGAGAAAATGTTGACAAGAAAATTATTAATATTTGTAAATATGGGAAACAGACTTATTATATCATTGTTTCTAGATTTTGTATCTTTTTTAGCTGGTAGTTTTCCTTTTTTTCTCCCTACGTTATTGCTATTGTTTTGAGTTTCTTTATTATATTTTTGTTATGATTTTGATATCAAATACAATAAAAACAATACATTGTATAACCCACAGGTTCTATAGAACCGTACACCCCTCACATCAAACCAGGTGACAGGACACCATAGCATTGAGCTTAAAACATTTGTAGGATACGCAACTGAAAACTTCTTTGGATTTCTAGTAACAACTTTATTCATGACAACAGTCTGCATAGCAGTGATTTGCTATTTTTAGTTTTAGACAGTCCCCCCAGTCTCCACAGACCCAACTAACTGGCCTAGATCATTTTGTGTTATGTGTATTTGTATTTGTAGAGCGCACAATTCACTCGGGAAGGTTTCCTGCTGCTGAAGCAGGAGCTGTATATGGGCCAAACCACGACCGGGGCAAGTTGAAGAGCCAGGTCTTCAGTCTCATGCAGAATTCAAGAACCGAAGAAGCAGCTGTGATGTGCAGGGGCACGTCACTCCAGGCTTTAGGAGTGAAGTATGAGAAGGCATGTCCACCACATCTGGTTCTGCGTATGCATAGGGGTGTGTGCGAGTAGGAGTCTGGCTGAGTGGAGGTGTCTGGCAGGTTTGTGTGGAAATCTACACAGAAAGGTGTTCAAGATCAACCTTAAAGAAAACCAGAAGGAGGCAAATCAATTTTGGACTGTAGCATGTTGCGTTGCCAGGTTTAACTAAAGTTATAATTCCTTAGAGGTACTCAGCAAAATGCATTCTATGTTCCTCTAGCAATCACATGTGTACAAGATGCTCTTCTCAACATGGCCCTTACAAATGGGATGGGCAAAAGATGCAACTCATATATCACAACTAACACAATTGGCCCACTGACTACTAAATTGACTACACCATCTCCTAAATCATGAAATACTACACAAGATCCCAATGCACAATACCCCAAAAAACAATATAAGATTCCTGGTATAGGCTGGCGATTCCTCTTGTGGGTTGAGCCTTAGTATATATCCACTGAATCCTGCAATCCAGACCTCCAAATCTCCAGATGTCTAAGTACTAAGGAAGTGGTCTGTTACTTAAGAGCCAAAGAAAGATATTTGGAAAAGAGAATATGAGTGACTGTGTGTTAAATGCACTACTCATGCACTCTATTAAAAACTAGACAGACAGTGCCACCGTGTGGTAGACTGTTGGAGTTTAGAAATAAATGCCAGTCTCAGCAGTGGCAAATACCAGCACAAATTAAGCACTGTTGTAAAACCCCTTATGATTGAAAGAGTTGGATTAACAGACAAGCACAAGAGTGAGTAAAACCATCCATGCAAAGGAGTGATTTGGCTATTCTTGTCTTAGCACACAGGCCTAAACTTCCTCAGTGACCTAATGTATGGACAAAGATGAGACAAGATCTTGCGGGCACTCTTTTCAGCTTAGTTCAAAACTGCTACCGTAACCTTTTGGAGTGCTGACCATTTAACTGAAAAGGATACATAAAGGTTAGGGAAGACCAAAGACCTAGACATAGGATTAAGCTTCTTGCATGTAGTTCAGTCATGTAAATACAATGAAACAAGGATGTAGCTCACACTTAAAAATCAGCCTTTCAATGAACAAAAAGAGCTAAGCAGAGTTGAGAGACATAAAACAAACATAAGTGATCAGCTACTGATCACACGGAAACCTACATCATATTCAGTAGGGAAATTCTTTAATTCAACCCCCACAAAAAGACATAAAACTGAATTGTACAGTAATTAAAGATTATGCAGCTACAGCAACCCAACCAGCTACCTCATAAGTGGCAGTTTTTATAGATTTATGCGGTCTAAAGATTAAACCCTAGTGAAGGGATGATCGATTCAAGGAGAAAACAGACCCACAGAGAAATTATGGTTTTTATTCACTAAGCATATAAACAAATAAATTGATATTGAATACTCATCCTATTTGGAACAACCGTGCCTAAAGCTGAAGAACTAGTGCCTATATTGAGCCTGTGGTTTCCGGTGCTCGGCACCGGCACTTAATTGTCAACACCTGCACTTATGACAGTTTGCCACATGGTGGCACTGTCTGTCTAACTTAGAGGTGAGCATAACAATAACAGTTGTTTATTCATTCTGTATACATTAAAAATGATTAGTACCTGCCACCCAAGCGATTCTTTAGGGCTGTGGAATAGGCTGAATTGTCCCACTTGTAAGAATGTGATGGTTAATAGTTTTGTTGGTACCGTTATTGGCAGCGCTGTCAGGAGCTGCGGGGTGGTGTAGGCTGAAGTGGCTTCCTGGCAAGGGCCCTGGCACTTATCTCTTTGTTTTACAAACTAAGCACTGAACTAATCCAACAAATTTGAAAACAGGTCGTAGCAAGGCAACAGCAAAATACAAAGGACCCCTAAATAGGAGTACAAACGCCACTAATATCAGGACAACATTGGTCCAGGAACGAATTTACTGCTCCTAATTCACACGAACTAACTGCTGCTCATCCACACACCCCGAGACAGAGGGAGTATAGAGCCGGAAAATACTTGGAAATAACCATTTACTTGAAATACAGCCCCAGCACTTGGGGCTGCATGCACTTACAAAGCGCAAAGACAGACTCACAACACCGCAGTTCGCTCGCTTTGTTAACTGTGACGCTAACAAAGGGTCTGATGTATCTAAGGGTTTCACACACTCTGTGTCTAGGGGGAATACATAGTTGCAGAATTTAAAAGAAACATCAAATGTTTAAAAAGGGGTCAGGATGGTTTTTTCATTATGAAAATTTTTAACGTGCTATATATTTTCTTCCTATAAATAGTTTGTGCTAAATAAACCCCTAAACTAACAACAATTCAAAGGATTCTGTTGCAATGATCCACACTAAATGCGTTTATCTAGCTCTGTTTCAAAGAAGCGTATTTAGGAAAACAAAATGCAATTGGACGCATTTGATTGTGGAACTTCGAAACAAATACATCTCAGCTTGGCTATCAAACCATAATGTGCCAACGGTGAGCCCAGTGGATGCATGTGTCTATAACATGCAGATAGCTATCCCTACATGTTAAAGGGCCACTTATATTCCAACGCATCCATCGAACAGGCTGTGGTGGGAGGTGGCAAGTGAGATGAGGAAGGAGACAGCATCATCTTTCTGGGTACCTGTTATGGGCTGTCGTATGACTGACTGACATTATAACCCTCAAATCCACCAGACACCGCAGAAACCTGGACCTAGCTGAAGAGCTCTTTGTTCGTGGTTCCAACACCAGATACATTCTGTCAAAAGAACTGCCTTTGCACTGTGGCACCAGACTTTCTTACAAAGATCTTTGTGAGGCCATCTGATCAGCATTTCTATCACTAAAATCTTTTTGACAATATTTCATTGATTGGTTTTTCGTGGAAGTTGATATGTGATTTCTATGTGGTTCAAGCCGCAGTCTTCAGGGCAGACCCGTATAAGTCCAGAGCTGGTCTGGGCTTGCTTGTATCAGACTTCAGATGGGATGTGGACTAGGAGTTTTAGCTGGACTATCGCTTTGGGACAGCGAGTAAACTGGTTTGCATCTGGTTGGTCCCTGTCTGTAATGACACAGATCAGCTATATCACAATGGGATGGAGCCTGGAGTAATTGCCACTGGCTGAGATTCATTTAAGTATTCACCCATTACTTTTTGTGCTAAATGAGACTCATTCAGTAGGAGAGGGTAGGCCCGGACATGGTTCTCCAGCTCACTGTGCCGTAGGACTCATGCCTCAGTCTGCATAGGAGTCCCCAGTAAGGGCAGAGCTGGTCTGGGCTTGATTGTATTAGAGTTCAGATGGGATGTGCCGATGTTTCCACGGAGTTCTGGACCTTCACTTTGGGGTGGGGTGAAGACTGGTTTGCCTGTGATCGGTGCCTGTCAGTAAAGGTGCGTATTACCTATATCACAATAGAATGGAGCCCGGAGTCATCCATCTGGGTGAGATTCATTGAAGCATTCACCCATCACTTTTGTGCTAACTGAGACTAGCTTAGTGGGAGAGAGTAGGCCCAGAGGCAGTTATTGAGCTCACTGTGCCATAAGACCAGAGGCAGCTACTCTGTTATGGCGGAGAAGCATAGCCCCACTAGGTGGCAGCTGTGTTAACACGTGAAAAATAAAATAACAAACCAATTTTGTTATCATTTTATTTTCATCTTACCTGAAGGCTGCTAGTGAGGGTGGGGTGGGGCCATGCACTCTATGTGTAACAACAGAGGGGAGGAGGGGTGTGGGCTAAGTGCTCATCACGGTTTGGCCGGCCTTCTTAGGCGGGTCGAACCGTCATATGCACTTAGAATTTCTCCACCCAGCCGTGTTGTACAGCCAGGTGGAGAAAAGCTCCCAGGCACTTTCTGAGTGGCAGATCAGGCCACTCAGACCAATCCCAGCGCTTCTCTCATGCTCGGAATAGTATTCCCAGCATGAGAGCAGCCTCAGCATCTGGGAGCCTGCTCAGTGTGCACCAGCCCTGGATTCTAGGATCAATGCGGTGACCGCAGCGACAGGTAAGTTTTTTTAAATTTAATTGTCTGTGCTTATTTTTTTGTATTCCCCCTGCCTCCACCGCCGCTGCTCCACCACTTCAGATCCCAAGCAGCCGTCACTGCATATGACTTAAGCCACAGTCTGCAGAGGAGGCCCCAATAAGGCCAAAGCTGGTCTGGGCTTGTTTCTATTAGCATTCAGTTGGAATGTGGACTAGGAGTTCGGGAAGGACCATCACTTTGGGATGTGGAGAAGATTGGTTTGCATATGGTTGGTTCCTGTCTGTAATGACACAGACTCGTTATAGCAAGGTGGAGTGGGGCCATTGCCACTGGCTGAGATTAATTCAAGGACTTTACTCATTACTTTAGTTTGCTTTCAAGCTGAAACCCGCAAAGACATACATGTGCTTCACAAGGGTACAGAAGTGACCTTCTCAGGAGAAGGCCACACTGCTGTATCTTAAGGTTACCCTGATGCAGTCACGCCTTGGAAGAAGAGATAGGAGTGACTATCTGAGCTTAGTCTTCTCTCAGTAGAAGGCCCCATTGCTGCATCTTTAGCTTTCCCTGATACACTCACCCCTTGGAAGGAGGGATAGGAATGTCCATCTGAAGTCAGTCTCCTCTCAGTAGAAAGCTGTATTGCTTCGTCTTTAGGCTATTTATTTATTTAAAGAGTTTTATATAGCGCTGGCTAGACCCGAAGGTATCAGAGCGCTTTACATTAGGTTCCACAATGCAACAGAAAATGATAACAATTACACATTATGTCAAAAAATAAGCAATACATTGAGAGAGGAGAGAAGGAGAGACATAAATAGTGGAGGGGGAAAGGGGAAGTGTGAAGAGGGAGGATGAGAGGAGAGACGAAAGGAAGTATGTCTAAAGACCGACTGGGTAGGTGACGTCCAAGGAGGGAATCCACGGCCCGTCTCCCCTTTCGCTAAACAAGGTAGCTCCATCGGGCATCAGTCAAAATAGCTAGGTCTCAATTGACGAGGGAAAGTTCACAGATAAACAGGGTGGGGACTAAGGGCAAGGACAGGAGAGGGCAAAGGTCAGTAGCTGGAAAGAGGAGAAGAGTAGAGCGGAGAGGGGTAGGGGTAGGGGGAAGGGGGAGGAGGGAGATAAGGTCAGGAGTGACGCAGGAGTGTTTGCCCAAAGACCGGCTGAGTAGGTGATGGTCAAGGAGGGAATCCATAGCCCATCTCCCCTTTAGCTCACGAGGTAGCTCCACCGGGCATCAGTCAAAATGGTTAGGTCTCAGCTGTCGAGGGAAAGTTCTCAGAGTAAAGGTCCTGGTGGGTGAGCGGGAACAGGGTCTAGTGAAGACTGGTCGAAGTCCGAATGATGGCCAATGATTTTAGCCCAGGAGAGGAAATAGTATCGGGGAGGGTCTCACTGAGGCAGCCATCTTGAAATCCGGCAAGGGGGACGAGTCATTGAAAGTTCGAATTTGGTCAGCCCCCATGATTTTTTATAGCACAGAAGGAAAGTGGGAGGGCGGCCATCTTGAGATCAGGTCTAAACGTTGGGCAGAGATTTTGAGCCAGGTCGGCGTTCTTTTGATGAGTAAAGCCCCGTGGTGCAAGTGAGGGGGTGTCCGAGTCTGAGAAGAGGCCCGCTTCTTTTTGATGGACCGGGGATCACTCGCGTAGCTTTGAGTGGTCGGGAGTAAC
The DNA here is from genome assembly GCF_964204655.1 of Triturus cristatus. Classification (NCBI taxonomy): domain Eukaryota; kingdom Metazoa; phylum Chordata; class Amphibia; order Caudata; family Salamandridae; genus Triturus; species Triturus cristatus. Next base: position 337,928,139 of record NC_140591.1, on the reverse strand, counting down.
CGGGTGGCGGCCTTCACAGGGTCAGGCCAATCCAGCAATTGAGTGGTGGTGGAACTTTCCTGGATGTGTACCGGGTGGTCGTAAGATAAAAGGTGAGTTGTTAGTCGTTCAAGACATTGAGTGTAAGGTGCAATCCGCGTTGACTAGAGTCTGGTAATGTGTGTTTTCAAGGGAGAAAAATTCTCTGGGTGGGGCCAAGTCGGCCATCTTAGGGTCAGGCAGTCTCAACTTACGAGACGGTGCCCGTAGTAGGTCCATTGCCGGTGTCTTCATTCAAAGGTCTCCTCCGGTCTGGTCATGGTGGGAGGAAGTCGGGATTTGCTCCGCTGGGTGTTCAGGTGCTTGGCGGGGCGTATTAGAAGTTGTGGGGAAAGCTGCGAGTGGAACCAGAGCTGCCATTTTGGGGTCAGTCAGTCTCTCTTTCGGGACGGCATTCTGGGCAGAACCGGCGGAGAAATGCACTCCGATCCAGGTTCCCAGCACCCGTGCCCCGGTGTGGATAACCGTCGGCTTCGTGACTCCTGCGGGTCCAGATCAGGGCTGTCCAGGGGTCGTTTGGAGGGTACCGTCGCGACAATCACCTTAAACATTAGCGTGAGCCGTCCTGGAGGCATTGGGCGCGGGATGTTGAATTTACTCCATTTCTGGCTCGCCGTCATTTTGGTTCTTCTCCTGATTGATGAGTCCTGATTCTTTTGGCAGTGTGGATGTGGGGGGGGTCAGGTGGGATATTCTGTGTGTTAGTGATCGCATTCCGAGCTCCTACCCCGCGGCCATCTTGGGTCAAATTTCCTGGCTACCCTGAAGCAGTCACCCCTTGGAGGAAGAGCTAGGCATGACTATCTGAACTCAGTCTTCTCTGACTAAAAGGCTGCATTATTGCATCTTTAGGTTAACCTGATGAGGTAGACGCCTTGGAAGAAGAGAATCTGATAGGATCATATTGTGATATCATATGAGTAACTGATTTTTTTTTAACCCACTACCAGCGAAACTTTGTTGAGTTAAAATATGTGTTTTTCTTTTAAAAAGGTACATCTTACTGTATTCTCGTCCCCGAGGCCTACCAATGAAAATACATGCCCTGAATGTGAAACTGGTGGTTTCTGCGAGTACAGGAGACAGGGTAATTAATAAATGTGCTGCGTCATCACCCAGAAATGACATCCGTGTTTTGCATGCGGCACACTACTCGCACGAGAAACATACATATTTCATGGTAGACACTACTCATTAATTATATTCGTTAGACATGCGATGTGATGCTGGGCGCCAGATTATTGACACGTGAAGGGAATACATCTCTCCGTGATGAAGACTAATTAATGGGGCTTTATTTTACGTAAGGAGCGCAGCGGGCGCGCGTGCGTACCTGGTGAGTACACGCTGCTCGCTGACGTCACCGACCGCTTCGGGGAGGCGACGGAGGGCTTGGGCTCTTGATCTTTCTGGACTTTCTTTGCACCTGATAAAATAAAGAAAAAAACAAATCAACACTCGACGACACCACAAAAAAGGCAAAAACTTTAATATGAAATGGAAAATACTGCATGATGATCACACAAGTAGGAGCACTTTAATCAGAATAACCCTTGTCGTCGGCTGGCGTGATATCCTGCAACATATCTTGGAGGCCAAGCAGCCTGCGGGAGACAGTTGCGGATGTTGGAGTCCAAGACGTTTGTACTTTTCTTAGCAACAAAATCATCACAACATGTATGTACGGTAGCATGTGAAAAGGGCAGAAAAAAACCTACACTGCAAAAAAACAGATTATAGTGTGTGTGTGTGTGGGGGGGGGGGGGGGTATCCTGGTAGAACAAGATGTTTTAGTTTATATTTTTGTAGCCTCTGTTTTTCCTTTCCTATGTCCTCACATGGAATCGTGCACACTCGTGGACGCAGAGTGAATGACAGTGAAGTTCGTTGAGCCCCAGGTCACTGCCCTGCCTTCAGCATCTGTACCTCAGGGAGAGTTTTAGTGTCTCTACGCCTCCTCGCAGGATTTACTGAAAATCAATGGAAACAACTCCTTGGGGCGCCTGTCTCCAGCGACAATCCATCCCCTTCTGTCACCACAGGGCTCTTTTGTTGGACTCTTACATGTTCATGTCCAACAGGGTTTCCTGGCTCCAGACAACACATGTTTATTGCCGCCCAGCCCAATGACACTCGTTTTATGGGCTCTGGAGAAGGGAAGCTGCCAAGATCCGAGCCTGTGGCCATGAGGTTAAACAAACACAGCTGCCTGTGTTTGTTGCATTAGTACAGATCAGGTTAATTGACTGCCCAAACACGATCTGAGTGGAATTGTCCCTTTAAATTGGGAACTATTAACACCTGTGATTTACGGTGCTTAGAAGCCATAGGACTGCACAGGGGCGTAGGAGACACTAAAATTCTGGGGGGGACAGGGACAACCTTGTGCACTTTCCAGTGACCCTATACAAATCACCGCCCGTTAAACAAATACAATCGCATACTTTCGAAGTGAAATATTGAGAAAAGCAAAAAATCAAAACCGGGTTTTGGCTCAAAACACTCAGCTGAACTGAGCCCAATTGATTAGCAAAACAGAACAAATAGTTCAAGCTAAGACTGGCTAAACCTTATGCTTTTATAACTCCTAAAATGAAATGAAACATGAGAGGAGGGTTTTATAAATTTCCTTTTTAGTCGATGGAAATGTTTTTAATTAATTTCACATTTCAAAATCATTTTGCGCTATAACATTGCTTCATTGCGCATTTATCTTATGTACAAATCCATATCTGACATAACATATAATACATCAACATAATACTCATGATCCCCTAAGTGAATAAAACAACCATACATGCACTCCTCAAACAATCTTGGCCAATATACTCATGCATACTCCAAACTACACACACACTAGAAAACTTGGTCCTTGTAGCAACCTCTCTTCTCTGGTAGATTGGTTACAACTCAGTTTGAACAACAAAAAACGTTCTTTCTTTTCCGTTGAAACAATAAAGTTCCAGTATTATTTTTGAAACACACAAGAAGAAAAAAAATTTTTATATGGACGGTGCAACACAAGGACCGAACTGGTCGACGCGTTTCGAACCACTATATTTTGGGTTCTCCTCAGGACCAACCAATTTCTGCAATAAACAATAAAAAATTCGTTTTAGGTATTATACTACAGCTCAGAATTCCTACAATGCACCACCAAGACCTAACATCACCCACCTTCGAAATGGAGATCTATCTGCCTGAAATATATCCGACTCGTCCCAAATGATGAGGAACCTAAACACAAAACCATTTGTATTATCGTTTCTTGCTTCACTAAATCAGGCTGTACATACAACACAGGACAAACAACAGACTGTTGGACAAAAATGGGGTGCTAGCTCAACTTACCGGATTAGGGGATGGTGCCCTCTTTTCCGGCTGACAATGCTTGTTTAATTGTTGCTTTGCTAAAACCAAAAATGAACTACGATTACTTAAAACGTCATTCCCGTTCACTTGCCGGTACTCAACCTGCCTTGCGAATAGAAAGGCTTACCTAGGTGAGTTCGTTTGTTCGTCTCACGTGGGGTGCCCGCGCCGGATTCTAAAAACAAACAAAGCGGTATAAGTCGTCACAAAGGCTACTCCGCCATCCGTACTGAAGTCCTCTAAGCCTTAGTGTTCTTTCCTTAGTCGCCAGAACACTTACCGGGAATTCACCTCTCGTATCTCGATGTCCGTGTCAATCCATTGGTAAAGTTCATTTTGCATTGTGGGAAATGATGACGATTTAAACAAAACCAACTACCGGAAGCCCGAAGCTTGCTGGTAGATGTAGTTTAACTTGGCGACCTTCGTGTCAGGTATAGAAAAAATAGTAGGAAAGGTGCCGAGGACTTTTAGACAAATGCTTAATAATGTTTGAAAAATTAGAATAACTAAAGAGTACAGGCGCTCTTACCAAACTAAGTTGATAGCGCGTAGTTGTCCAAAAAAACCAGGTGGCTGCTGGGGAATGTGGTTTAAATTTCACTACTGATGGTAACCTCTAACGAAAGTGTGGGGTTTTTTTTGGGATTAATTGTGTGTTTAAGTATACGTTACAAAAACAATACGTTAAAAAAATCACGTGACAAACAGCGGAAGGCATTCCATAAGGACCAGGGTTTGGGTGGCTACATGTCAGCTGGCACTGTCAGCAAACTTTTGTAAACGCACTCAGTTAACAGGAAATCCGTACATTGTCTGTTATATTTGGAACAGCAAAACGAACAGGAAAGGCAGTCGGTACATCTGAACAATGTTATTCTCCCATTAGACCAATGGTCTGAATATCTCCGCTACTTCATTCAGGCCGTTAATCGCCGTGTTGAATTTCATGATGAGTAATGCCTCACGTTGGCTTAATTGGCCTTCCAAATCGCCCCCACGCGGGTCTCTTTCAATCTTGGACAACACTGTCCATTTCAAATCCACCTCACTGTGAGTCATTGTTGCCCAGTGGCTGACTAATGGGGCATTTTCCACTCGTCGTCTAATCCTTGATTTATGCTGGATGATACGTTGTCGGACCTCCTGGGTTGTCTTTCCAATATACAGCTTTGGGCAAGGACAAGTTATTGCATAGACAACATTCTTCGTTTTACAATTGGTAAACATGTTATGTTTCCAGTGGGTAGTATTAAATGAAAAGACATCACCCTCTATGGTTTGCTCGCAACATATACATGTTCCACATTTGTGGTGACCAACAACTGGCGGTAAATCCAGCATGCTCCTTAAAGTCCGATGTTCATGTTTTGGTAGAGCCGCCCGGACTATATAGTTGGCTACACTTTTCTCCTTCTTATATGCAAACATGGGAGGGGTGGAAAATTCTTCATGGAGGTCCTTAATCAAATGCCAGTTACCTAGGATGAGTTTCCGGAGTTGGTGGGTATTAGGGCAGAATGTCGTTACACAAACTGGTCTACTGCCCTTGTTCCTAGTTTTTTGCTCCAACAATGTTTCTCTTGGTGTCCACCAAGCTCTCTTCAAAGAGTGTTTGAGTAGTTTCTTGGGGTAACCCCTCTCCAGAAGGCGATCTCTTAATTTATTGGCGTGCATGAAGTATTCCTCTTTTTTTGTACAGTTCCTACGAATTCGCAAGAACTGACCATAAGGTAAATTTTGTCTCAGACTCCGAGGATGGTTACTGGTATAATGTAATGCCTTATTCCTGTCTGTCTGTTTCCTGAAAAGTGTGGTTTCTAGCTCCCCTTCAAAAACCACTACCTTAACATCCAAAAATGTAATCGATTCGTTTGATGATACACTGCTGAATTTGATATCATTAGATCTTTCGTTGAGCCAACCAACGAACTCATCCAATGATTCCTGTGTGCCAGTCCAAATTAGGAAAATATCATCGATATAACGCATATAGCTGGAAATGTTTGCAACAAATGGGTTGTTGTTATATATGAAATTGTTTTCATATAACCCCATATATAACACCGCCAACTCCGGGGCAAAAGGACATCCCATCGCCACGCCTCTTGTTTGGTAAAAGAACTGCGAATCGAATGAAAAGTAATTTTTGGATAATGCAAACTTTGCCAAAGTCAAAAGAAATTCCGTTGGAACTTGAACTGGTCGCTCTCTTTGACCTAAAAACCACTCTAAAGCCTCCAAAGCTTGATCCTGAGGAATCTGGGTGTAGAGTGAAACCACATCCAATGAAACCATCAGTTGTTTAGTCTTGTCAAACTGCACGGATGCTATTCTATTAAGAAAGGCAGTAGTATCTTTCAAATGAGCCGGAACTTCATTGATAAATGGTTTGAGGAAAAAATCAATATATTGAGCCACTGGCTCAATAAGTGACTCACACCCGGATACTATGGGCCGTCCTGGGGGGTCAAGTTCATTTTTATGCAGTTTGGGCAAGGCATAAAAGACCGGTATCCTCGGATTCATGTTCTTGAGAAAGAGGCGTTCTTTGGGGCCTACAAAACCTTGTGAAAAACCATCTTCAATAATATGGAAAAGTTGATCTTGTAATTCTTTTGTTGGATCTTTCTTAATTTTGCGATAGCATGTCACATCTTCTAACTGGCGTAGTACTTCCTTCTTGTATTTATTCACGTCCCATAGGACAATTGCCCCACCTTTGTCCGCCTGCTTCACCACTATTGATCTATCATTTTAGAGGTCAATCAGGGCATCTTTCTCCTGTTTGGCTAAGTTGAACTTGACAAAGCTTTTTTTACTTTCCATTGCCTGAATTCCAGATAAGATGGTTCTCTCAAAAGTGGTAATTTCTTTGGGGACCTTGGGTCCTATTGGACAAAAGGTTGATTTTCTTTTGAGTCCAGTTATTTCAGCCGTGACTGCTTCAGTTGTATCCGAAAAGAACGTTTTTAGACGGATTTTGCGACAAAACTCCATGGTTTCGAGCTTCATTTTTACAAAGTCTGTTGTTCTAGAAGGAACAAAACTAAGTCCTTTCTGTAAAATAGAAATTTCCGCACCTGTTAGGATTTTATCAGACAGGTTGAAAATTGGCGATGCAACTAGCTCCTGTAATATTGGCGGCGTGTCCTCATTTCCCATGGTTGGGAATATCGCAACCGTCCTCTGCCTTGTCGTTGGCCTCGGCCTAAAAAACGTGCCTCCTGATTAGATGTTTGCGGGTCCTGATTATGTTGGTTTGCCCTTTGATTCTGATTAGCCCTAGTATTAGTATCTGTGGTCTCACTCGATGATGATGATGATTCCGAGAAATTAATAAATCTCTTCCGTGATCGTCCTTGATAGTTTTGAAGGTAATTTCTTGAATCGTTAGTGGTATAAAAGTCTTTGTTCAAGTAGGGATAAGTGGACTCCAACGAAAAATTCTTTTTGTCCAGCTCAAATTTATTGCTTTTTTGGATTACCGTGTAGTCTTTAAACTCCAAAATTTCTTTCTCAACCTTTTCTAATAGGGCTTTTGCATCAGTTAGATTGGGGTTATTTTTGATTTCAGTTTCCAAGTCGGCGATCTCTTGTAGTTGTATCAACGACAGTCTATGTGCTGTCTCCACCGTTAGGACCATGAGGTCCCGGCTACATTTCGTCTCTATGCAGCTATATCCTTTCTTATAGATTGGATCGTCAATAAAAACCACCGGAATATTCCGTATCTGAAGTCCCGATGGAATTGTGCCTTCCTTTAGGTGTTGTAATAAAAAATGTCCGTGAAGGTCCGTGCGTATTTGTTTTTTTCGTAATCTTGTTAGTTTGTCCGATTCATTCTGTGTTTTTGCTGTGACACTCAAGGTGGCCGATGCAAAGACCGGCGGTGCTCGTATTAAATTCTGAATGTGTTCTTCGCTATAGGCGAAGGCATCTTTCTCTGCCATCACAAACTACGATGGGGAATAACAAAGACTTAGACAGACAAAGACAAACTAAACATTGAACAATCAATTAACAATACTAACAAGTGAAACTCCAAACTCCACTAAAGTGAACAATAAAGATCTCTAAAGGATCGTGGCTTTTTTTGCCACTCAACTCAACCTCGCGGGCATCTGCCCGCTCCTCAAGCAAAAAATCAAAACCGGGTTTTGGCTCAAAACACTCAGCTGAACTGAGCCCAATTGATTAGCAAAACAGAACAAATAGTTCAAGCTAAGACTGGCTAAACCTTATGCTTTTATAACTCCTAAAATGAAATGAAACATGAGAGGAGGGTTTTATAAATTTCCTTTTTAGTCGATGGAAATGTTTTTAATTAATTTCACATTTCAAAATCATTTTGCGCTATAACATTGCTTCATTGCGCATTTATCTTATGTACAAATCCATATCTGACATAACATATAATACATCAACATAATACTCATGATCCCCTAAGTGAATAAAACAACCATACATGCACTCCTCAAACAATCTTGGCCAATATACTCATGCATACTCCAAACTACACACACACTAGAAAACTTGGTCCTTGTAGCAACCTCTCTTCTCTGGTAGATTGGTTACAACTCAGTTTGAACAACAAAAAACGTTCTTTCTTTTCCGTTGAAACAATAAAGTTCCAGTATTATTTTTGAAACACACAAGAAGAAAAAAAAATTTTATATGGACGGTGCAACACAAGGACCGAACTGGTCGACGCGTTTCGAACCACTATATTTTGGGTTCTCCTCAGGACCAACCAATTTCTGCAATAAACAATAAAAAATTCGTTTTAGGTATTATACTACAGCTCAGAATTCCTACAATGCACCACCAAGACCTAACATCACCCACCTTCGAAATGGAGATCTATCTGCCTGAAATATATCCGACTCGTCCCAAATGATGAGGAACCTAAACACAAAACCATTTGTATTATCGTTTCTTGCTTCACTAAATCAGGCTGTACATACAACACAGGACAAACAACAGACTGTTGGACAAAAATGGGGTGCTAGCTCAACTTACCGGATTAGGGGATGGTGCCCTCTTTTCCGGCTGACAATGCTTGTTTAATTGTTGCTTTGCTAAAACCAAAAATGAACTACGATTACTTAAAACGTCATTCCCGTTCACTTGCCGGTACTCAACCTGCCTTGCGAATAGAAAGGCTTACGTAGGTGAGTTCGTTTGTTCGTCTCACGTGGGGTGCCCGCGCCGGATTCTAAAAACAAACAAAGCGGTATAAGTCGTCACAAAGGCTACTCCGCCATCCGTACTGAAGTCCTCTAAGCCTTAGTGTTCTTTCCTTAGTCGCCAGAACACTTACCGGGAATTCACCTCTCGTATCTCGATGTCCGTGTCAATCCATTGGTAAAGTTCATTTTGCATTGTGGGAAATGATGACGGTTTAAACAAAACCAACTACCGGAAGCCCGAAGCTTGCTGGTAGATGTAGTTTAACTTGGCGACCTTCGTGTCAGGTATAGAAAAAATAGTAGGAAAGGTGCCGAGGACTTTTAGACAAATGCTTAATAATGTTTGAAAAATTAGAATAACTAAAGAGTACAGGCGCTCTTACCAAACTAAGTTGATAGCGCGTAGTTGTCCAAAAAAAACCAGGTGGCTGCTGGGGAATGTGGTTTAAATTTCACTACTGATGGTAACCTCTAACGAAAGTGTGGGGTGTTTTTGGGGATTAATTGTGTGTTTAAGTATACGTTACAAAAACAATACGTTAAAAAAATCACGTGACAAACAGCGGAAGGCATTCCATAAGGACCAGGGTTTGGGTGGCTACATGTCAGCTGGCACTGTCAGCAAACTTTTGTAAACGCAGTTAACAGGAAATCCGTACATTGTCTGTTATATTTGGAACAGCAAAACGAACAGGAAAGGCAGTCGGTACATCTGAACAATGTTATTCTCCCATTAGACCAATGGTCTGAATATCTCCGCTACTTCATTCAGGCCGTTAATCGCCGTGTTGAATTTCATGATGAGTAATGCCTCACGTTGGCTTAATTGGCCTTCCAAATCGCCCCCACGCGGGTCTCTTTCAATCTTGGACAACACTGTCCATTTCAAATCCACCTCACTGTGAGTCATTGTTGCCCAGTGGCTGACTAATGGGGCATTTTCCACTCGTCGTCTAATCCTTGATTTATGCTGGATGATACGTTGTCGGACCTCCTGGGTTGTCTTTCCAACTTATTGAGAAAAGCAGGCATGTAGTCACAGTTTGCATGTATGCTTTATTGTTATTTACATTCATATAGTAATGAGACCAAATGTTTAAAAAAAACATAGATATGAATCTTGCATCTTAATGCACAAAGCAAACAAAGGCCGCTGACTTAGGGTGGGGGCGTCGTGTTTGCAAGTGCATTAGGGTTTGAAAAGTACCTGCTTCTGCATTCCTGGTCTCCAGCAATTTTGAGGCAACAATAAAAATGTGAAGATAACTTTGGTGATTAATGTTCTTTTTTTGAGAGAGATCGAAGGCTTGTCTAGTGAAAGTTTTAATTCAATAGGTCAGTGAGTTACTGCTTTTGTCTGAGATATTCTTTTGGTATTTGAAGTTTATAAGTTAAAATCCTAACATTGAACAGTGAGCTATTAACCGTCATCAAAGAGCTGCATAAAAACTTCAATGTATAGATTAGAACGTTATGATTTTTCCCCAGTCTTTCCCTATCCTAATGTTGGAAAATGGGTTCATTAGGATAGAAATCAATTCTGATTATTGAAGAGAACCCCCCCAACCATGGTGTTATGTTTTACATTTTGAGTTTGTGTTTTTCTAGTGATGCAAACCCGCCCTGGGCACTCCCCAACTTTTTGCTGACTGGTACTGGTGGTACCTGACTGACTGACCCTGGCCTCTGCCTAAACAGCCAGTGCTATTCTGAAAGAGGCACTTAAAAATACAGTGAAAACACCTATATACACTAGGGTGCACTATGGGTTAGGGTACGCCTATGATTGGCACGACCTCTCCTATAAGGCCCTAGTACATAATAGGGCAGGGGGATTAGAACTACTTTTAAGTCCCTAGAATATAATAAGGCATGGCAGTTTAGAGGCCAGCAGCCCTTTCTGCGCTTGCATGTGTGCATTGCTGAAGCCTGAGGTCAGTTTAAAAGTAGCCCTGTGTTATAGGGCTGCTTTTAAAATGCAAATTGTGCCCAAACTCGATTTTTGGGTTTGGGGAACTTACAAATAGATCAACTACAATGTTGGGGCAAAATTAAGTGGAAAAATGTTTTCCACTTAACTATGGCTGTATCATATTTGCCACATAATACATCATCTGCTGCATAATCTAACGATTTCCTCCAAAACAAGTTTGTAGCTCAAACGGATCCCAAATTACTAAAAGAAATGTGACTTGTGTTGCTGTGAAGTTTAGGGCCCTTTGCAAAGGTTAGTAAAGAAAACAATTCCCAAGAAAACAATTGGTCCCAGACACTCCTAATGACACTCAAATTAATACCTGTAGGAGAGTGTAGTATGCAATCAATTCATACAACCAAAAATGTATAATGTAAAGGCACATTCAACAGGGAAATCTCATAGATAAGAGGCCAACCAAAGTCAATTAAATTGCAAACATCAATTTATTTCCCGCTGAATCATATTCATAAAATGCAAACTTAGGGGCTGACTACGATGGCAGGCGGACTTCAGTACCACCGCCATCGAATCGGGGAATGGGACCGCTGGCCTTCAAGGTGGAGGCCCCACGATAGGCATTACAATGCGACTGCCACTACGGTGTTCGCAGTGCCTATCTTTTACATTGCAGCAGGTACTGCTGGCTGCATCATCCGCCGCAAAGTTTAAAAAAAAAGGAACATGTTAAATATATCGGTGCCTGCCACATGGTGCAGTGATATGTTGTGGGGCATCATAGATGCCCCCCAGGACCCATGTCTGAGGGCCAGGGGTAAAGGGGCCTGCTACGGGCCCCCAATGTCCCTTTCACCAGCATTTCCATGGCAGGTGAACCGCCATTGATAAGCTGGCGGGTAAGGGACATCGTAATCCCTGCTGCGGTGCATGGTAGGCACCACCAGCATTGTAGGAACCACGAGCCCCTCCACCACACCGGCGGGCTCAAGAAGCCCGTCGGGTGCGTGGTGGTTGGTCTTTCCGACCGCCAGGTAACCACCCGCCATTGTAATATGGCGGGCTGTGATGCAGTCACCAATGGCGGTCGGACCGCCACCGACGGGGTGACGTGGCGGTCCCACTGCCATTATAATCACCCCCTAAGTTTGGTGTGCATGCAAATCCTACATTGCCAACCCCTGGCAAGTTGCACTGCTAGTGCTGGAAAAAGGCCAATGGAGGTACCAATGGGTGAGGTGGACTGGCCTCAAGGGTCTTGTGACCTCAGTGACAGATTCACTGTCGATCTAGGATGTGCTTCTTCATATGCCTGCCCGTAAGACTGGAAGTGAACTGCAGTATGGATTGTGGTGGACAGGTCCACCTGCGGGTGCTAAGACACCTGGGCTTCTAAGGTCTATCGGGCCTTCTAAGGTGTAGCATCGGAATAAGCTCTGTCAGGAGTGTGGTATGGTGAACTGGTCATGAATGTCTGAACATGGTTCTCCAGTTCCAAATTCAGCAGCTCTGGCCAGAGTGCCACATTCTCTCCCACACTGAACACCATACTGCCCCACTGAGAGAAACTCACACTGCCTTCAGCACAACTCAATTGTGCTGCGACTAAATTCAAATTATGCACTGGACAACAGTAAAATGCTGCCTGAAAAAAAATGAATAACACCCTGGAAAAAGCAAACACTCATAGGGAATGCAAGAATAAGCAAAGCATCTGAACTGTAATCAGAAAAAAACATGGTTACCTTAACGGTTTTAAACTCATTATTCAGAAATCAGTAAGTGATTTTGCCTGAAAAGTTCAAGACTTGGCTACAGGACCAGAAAGGGACCCCTTTCAATGTCCATTGCTTATATCCTTTCAAAATGTATGCAGTTTGGTTTAAAAAAGACCACATCCCCAAACACAGAGCCGCATTTTATAAGCTAAAATAATTAAAAAGTTGAAAACGATCATATTAAACGTTTCCACTCTGCCCATCAACCAGGTATTGCAGTCCCTTTAGGAATGGCGCACTTACCCACCCTGGGAAAACAAAGTTGTTCAAAGAAAGAAGATAAAAAGAAAGTAGCGCTTTCACTGGCAAACTCTGTAAAGTGGCGCTAATGTGTGTGGGTGTAAATAACAGTCTGGCCTGTCTGCTGTCCACTCTGTATTGCTTTATTTTGGTATTTAACTATTTTTTCTCTCTATTCCGAGGTTTTTCTTTTCAATACAAAACGGTTAGAAAATGAGGACATTTACAGCCAAAGTGTTCAGCCTTTTTTGGATCAATTTCACAGGGGAACAAATAAAGAGAAGGAGAGGCAAGAGAGAGTACCTTGAGAGCTGCCTCTTGAAATCAGCACGTAAGCAGGAGCGAGACAGAGACAGAATGAGATGGAGGAATAAAGCGAGGAGGGCAGCCGCCAGAGGCAGATCAGGAGTAGTGGACACGGTCCTTGCCATGAAGGAAAAGAGACAGCGTTTATTTTTTCTCCGTTGTCTGCCCTTCCCAGAACGGTTGAGCCTTCCTGCAGCATAACAAAAGGCAGAGGGTGGGATGGCCTCTGACTCCAGGCAGGTCAAGTGCAGGGCCATTAGGTCGCGCTTTCGCGTGCTAATGGCCCTGCGATAACAGAAGGGAGAGGGGAAATTCCTTTGTCCCCTCGTCCCCCCACCCTCGTCCCCCGTGTCCCCCCCACTCCAAAATCTGGGGGGGATATACCCCCGCGTCCCCCACACTTCCTACGCCCATGGGACTGCAGTTCGAAGCGCGGTGTACGGCCCTTTGCAAAGGTTGACTGATCACCTTTCTCAATGCTGCATTTGTATGTTACACTGGTACTAATAAGACAAAATCTTTCCAGGGACTGTTAGCATGTATAAAAATGTCAAAATAATAAAGTATCAGAAAATATATTGCATTACGCTGCAGCCTGTTTTTTGCTGCATAATTTAGTCAACACTGCGGCATAATTTTGCCCTTCTTTGTTACATGAATCCAGTGTCCCCAAAGCAGGCAGCACATGTTAAAAGTGCTAGTGCATGAAGTAGAGAAACTGTGAAGTTTGCGAACTTAGTTGGTGTGCGTGCAAATTCTGCATTGCCAATTCCTGGTGAGTTGCAGCTACTGCTGAAACAAAGCCATTAGAGGTACCAATGGGTGAGACGGACTGGCCGCAAGGGCAAGGCCGGCTTTAGCTCTGCTGGCGCCCTGTGCAACAATGTTTGTTGGTGCCCCCCAAACGACCACCTCCGGCACGAATTCCCTCACTACCACCCTTTAACAGTGCCCCTCAAGTCTCCATAACCACACACACTCTCAGATGCATTTGATTTACAGCGCCACTCATACCAGTGTAGGGTGTCAGAGCACTTTACATCTCACACATTACACAGAGACAATCAATTATACGTGTGTAAATCACTGTATAGTAAATGTTACTTAAGACTAAGGACTATAAGTTGTAGGAGTCACATGACAACCATACAAGTAGACAGTATAGTTTAATAGTGATTAGTCTGAAGAAACACAAACTCAGAATTTAAATCGTAATACCATGGGTGGGGGTTCTCGTTAATAATCAGAACTGATTTGTATCCAAAACAACACTTTTTGCAACATTAGGAAAATCAATGACTGGGGGAAAACCCATAATGCTCTAATTTATACTTTACAGTTTGCATGCAGCTCTTAGATGACAGTTAATAGTTCACTGTTCTATGTTAGGATTTTAACTTATAAACTGCAAGTAACAAAAGGATCTCTGTGACAAAAGCAGTGACCCATTGACCTATTTACATCATGTGCACTTTGTGATCTGCATGGTACATGTTCTTTGCAGTAGGCACATTAACCCTCTGAGCTACCTTTCTATGAGTCAAAACTTCCAGTAGACAAAACTCCGATCTCTCTCTAGGAAGAACATTAATCACCGGAGTTATCATGACATTTTTATTGTTGACGAAAATTGCTGGAGGACAGGAAGGAGGCAGCAAGTGCTTTTAAATCCATAACATACTTGCAAACACGACGCCCCCACCCAAAGTCAGCGTCCGGTGTGGCCACCCTTCTCAAGGGTCCTGTGACCTCAGTGACAGGGTACCTGTCACTATAGGGTGTGCTGCTTCATAGGCCTGCCAGAAAGACTGGAGGTGAACTTCAGTATGTATTGTGGTGGACAAGCCTTCAAGTTTAACCCACACTTGCCACCGCTAGGGTACACCTGCTGGTGCAAAGACACAGGGCTTTTAAGGCCTTGCAGGGCCTTCTAAGGTCAAGCATGGGAATGTGCTCCCTCAGGAGAGTGGTCTGATGGACTATTCATGAAGGCTGAACCTGGTTTCCCTGTTCCAAATTCAGCAGCTCTGACCATAGTGCCACATCCTCTCCCACTGAACACCATACTGCCCCACTGAGAGAAACTCGCACTGCCTTCAACTACAACCCAATTGTGCCATGCTATAAACACCTGGATGAGACTCACTTTAAATTACTCACTAGACAAGAGCAATATGCTGCCTAGAAAAAAGTAACAACATCCTAGAACAAGCATTGGCATAGCCAATAGGTCTCGCCTTTGGGACCTTATAAGTATTTAGTTATGCAGCAGGTCCCAAAGGCGAGACCTATTGGCTATGCAAATGCTTGTTTTGGTAGGCACGGGGAGATTAAGCGATTTGCCCAGAATCACAGCACAGGATGTGGAGTCGACCCTGAGGCTCGAACCTAGGTTTCCCAGCACCAAGGTCGGTGTTGTAATCTGATGTTTAGCCGTGAGCCCACATCCTCTCCCCAGTTGGGTGTACGATCAGCTGCAAGTTATTGTGCCTACTTTTAAAGCGCTCAGACTCCATCGAGGTGCCCAGTGTGAAGAGGGGGTATTCAGGCAACACAAGTGTGCACGGGGTGCAAAAAGAGTGTTCAGACAATGTTGGGGTGTTTTCGGCGCAGCAGGGGTGCCCTTGGCGCATTTGCGTGGTTGGGTTGTATTGGTTGTGCACTGGCTGCATGCTGGGCTGCTGCAGCAGGGGTACTCGTGGTACAGCTGGGATGCAGAGGGTGTGGTGGGGTCACCCTGGATAAAGTGACAGGCTTTGGGGTACAGGCGGTATCAGTGTTCAATCTGAATTCGGGGTGATCAGACAGTGTGGTGTTTTCCGTGCAGGGGGTGAGTGATGCGTGTCCAACCTGCGTCCGGGGGTCACAGACCACAGCAGAGAAACTCGGGGTGTAGCAGGGCCGCTCGGCTGTGGTAGGGGTGCAAAGGCTCTACTGTGGTGCAGAGAATACAGGGGGTGGTGGGCTGGGTGGGTCTTTCGGTACGGACATGAAGGGTGCTCAGGCAGGAGGAGGAGTGTTCGCGCTGCAGTAGGCCCCAAAATGTGTCTGCGGTACACTGTGCCAAAGCCTCAGAGAAGTCTCGGGGTGCAGGCGTGGGGGTGCTCAGGGTGCAGCAGGGGTTCTCTGACCAGTGGCAATGGTGTTGGGGCTCTTACCTGTGAGAGGGAACGGATATCTGGGTGCGGTAGGGGCAGGCAGCGGCTACGGAGCTCAGAATTCAGACTGTGGCAGGACTCAGGACTTCTGAGCGGTTTCCACAACAGAGCCGCCAGATGTTGTTGGTAAGGCGGCTGTAGGGAAGATTAACCTCCTTCTCGGTAACAGAGCATGGCATTGGCAGAGACTGCCTCTGGGACATCCAATCAGCTGCAAGACCATGACTTGAGGATGGGCGAGTCTGAGGAGCGGGGACAAAAACAAGCAAAGTGGCACAAAGTTCACCAGCGGGGACTGACCGGCCGAACAAGCATCTTTGGACCGGGCTCGGGCAGAAGCGGTCCTTTCACGCGTCACGGCAGACAGTGCCCATAGGAGCAGCGGTCACAAAATTATTGTTGATGCGTGGGCTGAAGGTACAGATGAGATCATCCTGGGGAATAAGTATTTAACCTGAACCGCACACAAACACTTATTTAATTTACTGTGTATTACGACAACCGACCATCACCACCCCAAGCTCCACCCCCTTGAATCCAGAGAGTAGGGTACAAGGTCCAACAAGCATTTGCAATGGCGGCGGAGGGGGGGGGGCGGAAAGTCATGGTTACGAAGTGCGGGTGGGGGGAGGGAGGTGCGAAAATCCATGGAGTAGGGGGAGGGGCGAAAATTTAGGGACAGCGGATTGCGGTTGCAAAAATCCATGAACAACGGAGTGCGATTGCGCTTCGCTGCCGGAATAACAAAAAGAAAGTGCTCACCCAGTAATTAAAGGACACAGTATCACGCCGCAAGTAAAGCATCCAGTCCCGGTGGGCGGGGCTAAAAGCAGACAGAGCGGCAACAAGGAGGGATTAAAAATCCTCCTTCACAATAGAAAGGCTGCGTTTAGCATAAGCGATGACGCAAGCCAGTGGAAAGGAGGGGCAGGGCTTCAAGTCCCCTTCGGAATCCGTATTGATTCCAACAGGCCCTTGCATGGCGTGCTAACGCCAGGCGAGACCTAAAAAGCAAGCACTCATAGGGAATGCAAGATTAAGTAAAGCACGTGAAATGTAACATAGGAACAACATTTACCTTAACGCTTTTACACTCACTATTCAGAAATCAGTGAGTGTTTTTGCCTGAAAGCTTAAGGACATGACTACAGGGCTCGGAATGGACCCATTTCAATTTTCATTGCTTATATCCTCACAAAACGTAAGCAGTATGGAAAATAGACCACATCTGTGAACACAGATCCACGGTACACATTTTGTTTTCCAATCCATCCACCAATCAGGCATTGCAGTACCTCCAGGATTGGTGCACTTCCCCACCAGAGGAAAACAATGCTGTGCAAAGAAAGACAAGAAAAGAAAAGTAGCGCTTCACTAGCAAACTCTGTAAAGTGGGACTTATGTGTTTGGGTGTGAATAAAATCAATCTGGCCACTTTGCTACCACTCTGTCTTGCTTTATTTATTTTTCACATTTGGAACCTTTTATTCCCGAGGCTGCAATTTGGAATAGAAATATGCCAGAAAAAGAAGACATTTCCAGCAAAAGTGTTTTTCTTTTTTGGATCCATTTCACAGGGGAACAAATAAACGAAAGGAGGAAAGAGACACCTTTCTTTCAATTTGATAGGCATGGGTGGCAGGGGTACATGAGGACTGGTGAGGTGTTGCAATTGTGCGGGGACCCGTGCTGGTAGTAGGCTGAGTGGGAGGCCATGGGCGGCTGCCCACACTGCCCATGCCTAGTGCCGGCCCTGATTAGTGTGGTGTAACGCCCCAAACACCCCACGCCCCAAGCCAGGGGCATAACAAAGGCGGGGGGCCCGAGCTTGAGGGGCCCCCTCAGCACACAGTAGTCAGCGCAGAATTTTTAGGCTGTGCGTGGTCACCCGGGTGCGCGCTGATCCGGGCATGCTTTGGGAGGTTTCTCGCACAGTAGCTGCTACTAATTTAAACACTTGAATTTTCACCGACTCTGACCTCGCGCGCAACATTTCAAGTGACCTCATCAGGAGTCAGTGACTGCCCGGCCAATAAATGTGCTTGAGTTTCAATTATCTGAGCGTGCGCACTGCGGCAGCTGCAGTAAATAACGTTTTGCTACTGGCACGGGTAATCTGAATCACAGCAGCGCACGGTGCAGCTGGAGCCCAGAGTTTAGCACACACGACCACCCGCCCAGAACCATGATGATTGCCCGGGAGTTTCCATTGGTTGCCATCTGCTGGCCACAGCGTCGTGGCGGTGGGTTTTAGTCCAAGTCCAGTCGTAATGTTGCAGCATGTCGCATCGACGTTACCAAATTGCCCTGCTCGCTGCAAAAAAGTAAGTGTCTGGGCAGTGTCGATGACTTTAGTTGCTGCTTATGCTAGTAATTAATTTGCTCCTGTCACAAGTTCAGCAGAGTCGCCCCAGCTCAGCTCTGTGAATGAGTGGATGCAGGGGGCACCGTGCGTGCAGCTTGTGTGATCTGGTGAAGCTATTTCTGCGGCTATGTGACAGCCTCAGGCTGACTACCTGCGCCGTGCAGCCGTGAGTAAACAACTTTGTAGTGTTCTTTTTATTTTTTATAATACAGCCAGCCTGAGGCTGCCTGGCTGTGACCTATGTGAATGACCTGTGCCTCAGTCTGCCTCACCCACGTGGGACAGAGAGCGGCCTGGAGCCATAAGTGCTGTAATGCATGATCATGCTATTATTATGATCGCAAATGCCAGGGTAGGAGCCGGGGGGGCCCAGTCGGCATACGCTGGCTAAATGGCATCATGATCTAATTATTTTTCTGCTGGCCCAGCAACACGTCCAACTAGTGCAAGGGCTCGATGTTCAATTTCCTGCCTCAGCCTGTCCGGTGCAGTGAGCACCAGCATGGATGCCTAAGTTAAATGACAACAGTCGAGTGTAATGAATGCCAGAACTCTGCAGCACTGAGCCCCAGTATGGATAACCTCTGCCTCAGCCTACCACGCCAGCACCAGCAGCATTCAGCTGACTTATCAGAGAAAACAGCACTAGAAGCGCGACTCCGGTACAGTAAGCATTTTAATATCCTGGCAGACACAAAAGGTATTTTACCCATATCTGTACATAATTTAAACAGTGCATATGATAAGAAAACATTATAAAATGTGTTCTCAAGTCAAGTTGTCTTAATGACCTCCGACTGATAACGTAAACAAAGACAGAAAGTGCATTTCAAAAACGAATATGGACAATTTCATATAAAGTTCCCTTAAAAATCTAGTCCAGGCCTTAATAAACTGTTAAAACCTGGAATGGTTGCCGGTATTTCTTCTGCAAAAAGTGGCAATCCTAAGTGAGCCTCCAGTATTGAGGCCAGAGTTAGAGGACAACAGCTGAGTGCAATGTATGCCAACACTCTCTGCATCATTGAGCCCTTGACAGATGACAGTACGATCATATTAGAAAAAGGCAGTAGGTTTGTGAACTTCCTTTTCAGGTATTCTATAGTAGTTTCAATATCTTTTTTAAACTACTCATTACTTGAAAGTGTGTAATTTCGGATATTTATTTCTGTCAATGCACTTCATTGCTTGATTTGCGAAAGTGTAACTCTTAAGTGTTACACATGTTGTCACAATTGACTGTCACTCATGTACAGTGAAATCAAGAAAAAGTGACACACAAAAAGTCAGAAAACTTGCCAGCTATGTGTACATGCTTGAGACCGAGAGACAGTACAATCTCCTAACTGCACTTGCTATGCTTTAAAATTTGCTTTTTAGGCTATTGTGTGGTCATGAATGATCAGATTAATAAGATCATCTTCTGGGCAGCTGCAGTGTCTGCCCTCTGTTACTGAGAACTGCAGTCACCCCTTCCATTTCTCGCGCTTTGTAGCAGTTTTAAGATCTTCTCAGAGTTTCTTGTTGCTCAAATGGGTGTAATTTCTGATATTTATAGGTTTCCCTCGTCTTCATTGCTTGATTTTGCTCATGAGAAAGTGTCACTCATAGTCGTTGAAATGTCACTCACAATTACACTGAAATTATGAAAATGTCACACATAGCCATCAGAAACCTTGGCAGCTATGAATTCAGTTAATAAAGGTGCACTAGCAGTGTTCTCGCTTTCACAAAGGAGGCACTATAATGCGTGACTTCGCAAATCAGTGTGGTGATGCGGATCACCACACTGAAATGCGTTAGTCTCACGTCTGATGTGTTATGCTTGGCAGGGCTGTTGGTTAGACTGTACTCCTACACAGCAATTGTTAAATAAAACAATGTTTTTTTAAACTGAAACTCTAAATCATGCAGTAGATTGCACCACCAATAGTCATTGAGAGCAGGGTCCGCGCACCGCGCTGGGACATCAATGTAGTTTAAATTTTACGCCGCTGCGCGCTCCAGTCCAATCAAATAAATCAAATGGTGCGCTGCGCGCAGCTTCGTAGTCTTAAGCCTCTGGGTGGAACAAAGCTGGTCTGGAATGTTCATGCAGTGTAAACTGCACGTGAGGCGGCGCCGGTGTGCCGGGGGCACTGAGCTGGTGAGTAAGGCCATTAATGGTTAATTAACATTGTCAAAACAGGGGTGTCTGTTCACACCTCGCCCCCAAATCCCATCACTGTCTCGTGCCGACCCCAGGACGCCCCCTCACTCCTTGCAGCGCGCTGTTGGGGACCCAGGATCCCAATACAGACTCTGTAGGGTTTACCACCTCCCGCCAGCGTCTCACGACGCGGGATTCTCGGTCGGGTATTCATGGATACCCCATTTCCGCATCTGGCATCAGGATACCCTGTCATCGCCTCTAGCCTATGACCCCTGCACGGAATTTGAGGAAACTCCATTCTTGAATTGGGCGTTCTGAGGTGGAGTCCAGGACACCAAAAGTAGGTGCCCTTCCCGTCTTCTGCTGCTGTCAGTATCAGCGAGCACTGGTATGGACACCAGGGCACTCTGGAGCAGCCCTGGACCCGCACGATGGTTTGGCCAATAGCTTTGAGGGTGTGTGCCTGAGAGAATAGAGCCCTGCGTGTGCATCACCCGTCACACACAGGGTGATGCTCACGCCCCACCCCAGTATCCCTAGCGAGCAGACCATCCGGTGACCTGGGGCTAAGCAGGGTTGGACTGGCCTATAGGGCAATCTGGCAGTGCCAGGAGGGTGGTCTGGCTGTTCAGTGTGTGGGCTGGTGTTTTCTGTTTGTGGGCCTGTTTTAAAGTCTGGAGGGCCGGGTATGCCATTGATTACTCTGATATATCTACAAACATTGCCTGCAGCAAGCACAAATCCATGCAGTCTCACATACATTCCAAAACACTTATACCACGTGTCTTTACAAGTTCAGAACTGCCCTGATCTGCATATGTGGGCCACTTCTTTAGCTATCTAATTCACCAATGGGGGCACTTTTATTTTGGGAGTAGGGTTATTTTCTGACCCATCCCGATCTTGGGGCTAAGGGGCTCTTCAAAAGAGTTGGGTGGGGCGGGTTATGAGTGTGTGTGTGGGGTGGGGTGGGGGATAGGTGGCCAAAGAATCTAAGGATACCCTCAGTTACTGTAGAGGTATTTGCAATCAAATCGAGCCACAAATCACCCCAGACTTTTCAACAAACTTGACTTTGCGAAGGCTCATTTTTCTTGATTTAGTGGAGTGGGGCTCCCACAGCAGGATCCTGCTTCAGAGAGCACAGTGACGGGCAGAGGAGAAGGGGTGGCTTGTAGCACTGGACATGCCTCTAAAATCAACCAACGGCCTTTCCACATATTTTTTCACCATAGCAATGAAAATGTGTAGGATGGGTCTGAAGGCTGTTATTTGGCTCCCGGATGCCAGAACAATGACAGCTAAAATGTGCAATTCTACCTTATTAACCTCCTGCTATTATGAGAGGGACACTGCTTAGCGATCTCGCGCTGTACCTTACTTTAAGAGGGGTCTCTCAGGGGATTGAAGCGTCCCCTGCAGGCTAGTGTGTGTAACCATTTGTTCACAGGTTTACATTTTGGTGGATCCGTTCAGACTTTCATCCTTCCGAGATAGATAAATCATCAACGTTGGACTGGGAAACAGAAAGCATCCACTGAATGTTATGCACTATTATCCATTGGCTCGGCCTGGGGGAGACACGCCGGTGTGAGAACAGCATACACCAAGGCAGCAGTCAGGCCACTCTAGACACATGTAGCAGCATGTGACATGCACTCTTCACAGCAGCGCCAAGAGCTGCAGCACAGGTCTGCGAGGGTCCCACCCTCCATGTCACATGCATCAGAGTAATGCGCTTACACAAGACACGCACTCTGGGGAGGGCCACAGCCTCACTGCAAGGGGAGGATAACCCCCGCTCTTCTGGTGGTATAATCCAGCTGACATTCGCCACCTAGAGGGGAGATGGAGGGAAGGGTGGCGAGCATGTGAGCAGAGCGTGAGGTGGATCCTGGTGCCCACGTTTAGCACACCTGGAAGTATACCGCGCTGACCAGAATGTGAGGAGCTGGGCGCATGGAAAGAGCCCAAGGTGGCAAGTGTAAAATGGGAGTCTGGAGCACATGGAAAATGGCTTGTGGGGCCTGGAGCACAAGGGAATTGTGTGCGAGACATGGATAGCTAGGCTGCTGTGTCGGGTGTCATAGACAGACAGTGTGGGGAACACTTGAGCTAGAGACACCTGGGCAGAAACAGCGAGGACATACTGGTGTATGGAAATACTTTGTGAATAGCCCGGGATCTTAGATAGCCTATGGAGCCTGGGGTGCACAATACGAGGGCCCGGGGCCAAATAGAGAGCGGGGGCAGCTTAGGGTACATTGACAGTGCAGGGGCATGACAGGGCACATGAACAGTGAGGAGTATGGAGCACGTGGGCAGAGTGAGGGGCGCGGGCACAGCACAGCTTGGGTAACACGGACACACAGTGCGATGGCCTGGGCCACATCGACAGACAGAGAGTGGGGTACACTGACAGTGCGAGCGGCCTGGGGCACGTGGACAGATAGTGTGAAAAGCGTGGTGTACATGGACAGGCAGTATGAGCGAGGAGCGTGAGCAGTTGCGTGGTGCGGGGGGGTGCCCCCAAGATCAAGGGGGCCCGTCAGCACAAAATTCTGGGCGGAGAGCTCCCGATTTAATCCGGAGGGGGCTCCCGATTTAATCCGGAGGGGGCCCCCTCACCGTACCTTGCAGGGGGCCCCCTCAAGTTTCGTTACGCCACTACCCCAAGCTACGCCCCTAATAAACAGTAGTTCCTGGTCTGTGGTGAAATAACCTGCTGCTACAACAAGATTGGTTTCACGCGCGAGGAATGGGGTTTTGGGGGGGGGGCGGCCGACCAACGGGAGTCCTGCCACCCCTGGGGAGTTTTGGCCCGAGGGGGCAGCCGTAGGCACGTACGGCGTGCCTTGGGCTCCTTTTTGCCTCGTTGGGCTGGGGTAGGGCGGTTTTTGGGCGGGAGGGTTTAAAACCGGCAATTTCGTGTCGCGAGCCACCATTTCGGTGGCCGTGACACGACAGCCAGTGTGAGGGAGGCGGGCAGTGGTGTCGGTTTTTTTGTGCGCGGCGATTTCGGCGGATTTGTCACGGTTTGGCTGAGCGACGCGCTGTGGAGATGGGGATTGTGAACGGCGGTGTACGGAGCAGGGAGATGGCCATGTGGGAAGATACGCGCATCGCGGAGGCGCTTCGATTGCTGGAGGACGCGGGCCGCATGGATCTTTTGCGGCCCGGAGTAAAGGTACGGCCTCCCAGACGCGCCGCGAGTGGAGTGGCGGCTGTGGTGCTAGCGTGTGCCCCGCCGAGGGCGCCAAAGCGCGCTTCGGCTGACGCGGGGGGGCGCGGCCACGTGGTGCACGTGGCCGCCCCAGTGAAATGTTGGAGGGCGGGGAGGCGGGCAGGGCAAAAGCCGGCGCTACAGTTTAAGGAGGGGGCGGGAGGGGTGGGGGTGTCACGGGGCTCCAAGGGTGGGCCTGCAAGTGCTGCCACAGATAGTAACGCCTCTGCAGGGGCCAAGGGGGCAAAGGGGACGGGCAGTAGGCAGTGGGCGGAGACGAGGGGCGGGGGGCTGCGGCGGGACGCAAGTCGGTCAGTGCGGGTGAGGCTAATATCCCGGGGCCCAGCGGGGCGGTTTCCCCATTACTGATTGAGAGTGAAGGTGAGGGGGCGGGGGAGGGGGAGGCCTGGTGGGGATGTTAGCAGTAGGGAGGTCGCCGGCTCTAGAGGGTGGGGGCAAGAGCGGGGGTGCACAGGGGGGCCTCGGGGGGGGACGGGCCCGATAGCCAGGGGGAGGAGGGAATACTCACGGGGGCCGTGGGGTGCGGGGGCCTGGGAGCAGGGTGGGGGGTGCTCAAAGGGAAGGGGGCGGGGAGCGGGCGCGGGGGGGCTCCATGTTCCGTGGTGGGGGTTGGGAGAGGTTGGGGAACTGGGGTGGGGATTGCGGGCGAGAGCGGGTCGGACACGGGGTGCGGAGGGCGGGGGGTTGGGGGGTGGCGCTGGGATGGCGGGGGGGTGTCGGGGTCCAGCGCGGTTCAGTGGGAGGTGGAGTCCCTGGCGGGGAGCGAAGGGGGAAAGTGGGGGTGGATCAGGGGATGTGGGGTGGAGCGGCTGGGGGAGGGGTGGGGCGGAGAGGGCTACGCCGGCGCGGCGAGGGGGTCATTCCTCGGGGGCAGGGGGTGGGAGGGGCTGGGGGGTCACCGGGGGGTACGGCGGGTCAGGGGATAGGTTTACCACCGGCATGTCGGACGCCACTCTTTTCTTTCGGCAGGTAGGCGTGGAAAAGGGCTCGGGAGAGCTTCATGCGGCTCCAATCCACCGAGGGGATGGGCCAGCTCTGCCTCATGCGGTCAGTCACGCTCCCACGAGGGACCTGTCAAGGGCGCCATCCAGGAGTCGGGGCGGTAGGTCCCCGCCAGCCTCACCTCGTAGGGTTGATGCGGCCTCCAGGGGCAGGGGCCGGAGTTGCTACAGTCCAGACAGGGCACGCGCGGAGCAGCGCACAGGGCGGAGGAGCGGGAGTGTGGATTTGGAGGACTTGTTGCACACATGTAGGGAGCGAGCGGGGTTGAGCCGGCTTGAGCCCGTAGAGGGCGGTCTGTGGCCAGAACATGAGCCGACAGGGATGGAGTCCGAGGAGGGCGGCCCTTACATTTGGGATGGGGAGAGTGTGGAAGAGGGGGAGATTCGGGAAGGGCGGGGGGGAGGGGGGAGCGCCATAATGTTGGTGCTAGTTCATTGCAGCCCCAGCGATTCCAGGCGGAGAGAGTGTCGGCCCCTTCTGCGCAACTGGTTAGGCGGCGGGATCCGGTGAGGACGCCGACCTTGACGCCAGGTAAGCGGAGAAAAGGGGCGGGGGCGAGTGGTGCCGCACCGGTGGGGGTATCGGTGTGCACGGATGCGAGGAGCGATGATGGGGGGTTGCGTTTGAGCAAGGGGGCATACGTACGGGACACTGGGGTGGGGACAGATGGCGCAGGGAGCAAGGGGACAGGGGCCTTGCGCGATAAGGGGGTTGGGGAGGTGCCCACGACGGGTACGGGGAAGGAGAGTCATGAGGTGCC
Source organism: Triturus cristatus (assembly GCF_964204655.1). Lineage (NCBI taxonomy): Eukaryota > Metazoa > Chordata > Amphibia > Caudata > Salamandridae > Triturus > Triturus cristatus. The sequence continues at coordinate 337,902,598 of NC_140591.1, read as the reverse complement.
AGTCCGTAAACACCCGTATATGGGTATTGCGAAGCCTCTGGGGGCGCATCTGTTGTTGGCCACCAAAGGAAAATTTTGGAAGGGAGAGTATGTGGACATCTTGAAGCTCCTGCATAGGGAGCTGATGGCGAAGGAAGGGTCTAAGGAGGAGGAGCTGGAGCTGGCTCGGCGGCCCAAGGTGCCTTTGAATATTGAGAACTGGTCGGCGGGGTTTTTGATCTTTGCAAGTGTGTACTGTGATAAGTACCCGGAAAGGTCCGTGGCGTTGTTTAAATACATGGGCGTCATCCGTTGGGCGCAGGTGACGTACGGGGGTTATGCCTGGTCGCACTATGATGAGGAGTTCTGAGCGCGCCTGGCCTGGGACCCGGAGGCAAAATGGGGGGAGATTGACTCGGACCTGTATCAGCAGACAATGGGCGGGGCTAAGTTTGGGAAAACGATTTATACGGCCAGCGGCCTACCATTGGCGCCTCGCCCCTTTCCGACCCGCCCCACCCGGGGGGTGGGGGGTGGGGCAAAGAGAGAGTACTGGGAGGGCCAGTGTGGGGGGGTTGTGTTGGGACTACAACAAGGGAGCTTGCACGCAGCAATACTGCAAGTTCCGCCACGAGTGTTCAAATTGCGGAAAGCGCCACCCGGTGGTGCATTGCTGGGGGACGGGGGTCAGCCTGGGGCAGCAGTCCACTCCGACGGGGCAGCAGCCCGGGGGCAGGGGAGGAAGGGGGGCACAGGGGCCTTTGGGAAAAGGCTCGTACTCCAGTTAAACTGGACCGGCTGGAACCACTCTTGGCGTGTTATCCACGGACCGAGGACGCAGGGCTGTTGCGGCAAGGGTTTCGGGAGGGTTTCCGGCTGGGGTACGAGGGTCCGCGGATTGCGCGGTGGGCAGAGAACTTGAAATCTGCCCAGACGCATAAGGCGGTGGTGCGGGAGAAACTGGGCAAAGAGGTTCAGGAGGGGCGGATGGCAGGCCCCTTTTGCGGGCCCCCGATTACGGATTTGATCATCTCCCCCATAGGGGTGGTGCCGAAGAAGGAGCCGGGTCAATATCGGCTGATCCAACATTTGTCATGGCCCGAGGGGACATCGGTCAACGATTACATAGTGGCTGATCTGGCGTCGGTGTCTTATTCTTCGGTTGATGTGGCGCGACGTCTGGTGGCGTCTGTGCGGTCCGGTGCTTTCATGGCTAAGTGCGACATCAAGTCAGCTTTCCGGTTGTTGCCGGTGCATCCGGTAGACTATCAGCTGCTGGGCATACAGTTCGACGGCTCTATTTTTGTGGATAAGGCATTGCCCATGGGGTGTTTAATCCTCTGCGCGCTGTTCGAGCGTTTCAGCACGTTTCTGCAGTGGGCTTTTTCACGGCACACGGGGCACGAGACGGTGACGCACTACCTGGATGACTTCTTCCAGGTGGGACAGCCCGGTTCGGCGGACTGCCAGCAGCAGCTGGACAGTTTTACAGAGCACATGGGCTACCTGGGTGTGCCCCTGGCGCCAGAGAAGACGCACGGTCCCAGCACGGTGCTGTCGTTTTTGGGGTTCGAACTGGATTCGGAGGCTATGGAGGCGCGATTGCCAAGAGACAAAAAAATGCATATGCTGGTACTGGTGGATACGCTGTTGGGAAAGCAGAAGGTGACAGTGAGAGAGGTGCAGGTTTTGTTGGGGCATTTGAACTTCGCGTGCCGAGTGGTGCGGGCGGGGTGTACGTTTTGCCGGCGTTTGGGACTGTCCTTGTCCGGGTTGACGTTGCCGCACCACCACTTGCGCTAGAAAGCGGGTACGAAGGAGGATCTGCATATGTGGCGGGCTTTTTTGGACTGTTTCAATGGGATTCCCATGGCGCCCCCCGAGGAATGGGAATGGGACGTGACCATCTCGTCGGATGTTTCGGGTTGTACTGGCAGGGGAGGTGGTGTGCGAAGACCTGGCCGCGAGCCTGGCAGAACGGGGGGAGGAGCATAGCATTTCTGGAGCTGTTCCCGTTGGTGGTGGCGGTGTCGGTGTGGGCGCGGGAGCTCGCGCATAAAAAGGTGCTGTTCAAAGTGGACAACATGGCAGTGGTGCATGTCGTTAATCGACAGTCGGCTCGGGATCCGCAGGTGCTTAAATTGTTGAGGGTGTTTGTAGTGCAATGTTTGGACTATGACATTCTGTTTCAAGCACGTCATGTGCCGGGGGTGGACAATGACATTGCGGATGCTTTGTCTCATTCACAGTGGCAGAGATTCCATGGGCTAGCCACGGACGCGGACGAGTGCAAGACGCCGGTGCCAGCGGGGCTGTGGTCCGCAGGAGAGAGAGGGTCGCGCAATTGGTAAGGCAGTCAGTGGCCCCGTCCACATGGAAGGCATCCGAACAGGCGTGGCGGGAGTTTTTGGAGAGCGGGGCGGTCCGGCATGACAATCCTTGGGTGCGGAATGAGCAAGTGGTACAGTTTATGTTGGCGCTGATGGACAGGGGACGGTCAAAGGTGACGATTGCCGGCAAACTATCCGCCATAACCTTTATGGGAAAGATGTTGTGGGGCTACGCGCCGTCGGCGGGCGAACTGGGCGCTCGATTGCTGGAAGGTTGGGTGCGCGAGAAGGGAGGCAGGGCACCTCAGCGCGGTCCCATCACGGGAGGTATGCTTGGTGGCTTGATACAACTCATGCCGAAGATATGCCGCAATCGGGAGGAGGTCCTGTTGTTTGCAACTCCGATGTCGTGGATGTATTTCGGGGCATTTCGGGTGTCCGAGCTTGTAGGGCCACGGGGCAAGCCAGGACTGCGGTGGGGGGAAGTGGAATTGCGAGCGCGGGAGGTGGCGGTCCGGCTGCGGCGCGCGAAGACCGACAGGAGGGTCGAGGGGCAGTGGGTGGTACTGGGCCCAGTGGCGGATCGAGACGTGTGCCCTGCGCGTTGGGGGGAGCGGCTGGCTGGTGGGGGGCAACCGGGGAAAGGGGAGGTTTTTTGCCGGGCGGACGGAGGACGGGTGACAGCGGCACAGCTGCTCTGGGTACTACGGTATGCGCCGCAGGCCTTAGGGGAGGATCCCAGGCGCTTTGGGACACACTTGTTTCGCATAGTGGCGGCGACCGATGCAGCACGAAATGGGTGGGGGGGGGGACAAACTGATGCGCTTGGGGAGATGGAAGTCAGATTGTTTCAAGACGTACATTAGGTTGCGGGGGCACGGGATGGTGGAGGAGTCATGAGGTTTGTTCGTTGGTTGACATGTGTCTCTTTTCAGGTGCAGTGGCGGGGCCGGACGTGGAGGGAATCTCGATCTTCATCGTAGGACATTCTTTTGTGAAACGGGCTGAGCACTCTGAATGGGATAGGCACAAGAATCTCAATTTAGGACTGGATCCTGGACTTTTCAATTGTCAGTGGCGGGGAAAGGGGGGAATGAGGTGGCATGAATTAATTCCCATGTTGAATCTGGTGGTACGGGGGGGGAATTTGTCCAGATGTCTTGGTCATTCATGTAGGGGAGAATGACTTGGTGCAATGTAAGGGTTTGGCTTTGCTGAAGCAGATGCAGCGGGACTTGAGGGAGATACGGAGGCAGTGGTCCGGGTGCCATGTGATTTGGTCTGAGTTCATACCCAGGAGAAAGTGGAGGGGGGCAGAGCGTCCTGCGGCGATAGACAGAGCGCGTAGGAAGATTAATAGGGACATGCGAGTCTTTTGCGCTAAGGAGGGTTTTGGGAGGATGGAGCACCCGGACTTACGCTATGCGGCGGTTTATTTCTTTCGGGAGGATGGAGTTCATCTGTCCCGCTACGGCATGGAACTGTACATTGTACAGCTGAAGGAGGCATTGGATAGAGCAATAGGGGAGAGCAGATACCCGAAGCGTTCAGATTCCTAGGTGGGGTCGAAGGCTGTCTAGGACACCCTTCGAGTGGCGTTTTTTCCTAGTTGATTCGGTATAAGGTTGGTTGGTTACAGTTATGAGAATAATATAAGAAGTTATTTAGTTAGGTAGGTGTAGAGATGTTAGGAATGGCCAGTTGTTTATAATGGTTGCAGGGGGGGGGGGGGAAACAGGTTAGGGGAGGGGGTGGGGGGAAGGTAGGAAGACTTTACTTAGTGAGGTTTAGTTTTGTACGGCACAGGCCAAGGGAATGCTGATGTAAGGTGCACCTGTTTCCAATAAAGCGACCTTTTTCACACCAAGAAATGTGTTGTGGTATGTGCTGCACCCAGTTTAGGCACAATGGGGTTTTGGGGAGGGCCGCTGACCAACGGGAGGCCTGCCACCCCCGGGGAGTTTTGGGCCGAGGGGGCAGCCGTAGGCACGTACGGCGTGCCTTGCGCTCCTTTTGGGCTCGTTGGGCTGGGGTTGGGCGGTTTTTGGGTGGGAGGGTTTAAAACCGGCCATTTCGTGTGGCGAGCCACCATTTTGGTGGCCGTGACACGACAGCCGGTGTGAGGGAGGCGGGCAGTGGTGTCGGTTTTTGTCCCACCCCCCTCCCCATAAATTTTGTTTTTTCATCCCGTGTGGGGGGGGGGCCTTTTTGGTGGGGGACTTTGGAAGGCGTGGTGGAGTTGTTGCGGTTGGCTTTTGAGGGAACAGATGCATCCGGGGGAACACGTGTAAGGGGTTGTCGCTGGAACAGGTGCGGGTGTGAGGATAATTGCTGTGGGGGCGTTTTTTCTTAGTTGATTCGGTATAAGGTTGGATGGTTACAGTTATGAGAATAATATAAGAAGTTATTTAGTTAGGTAGGTGTAGAGATGTTAGGAATGGCCAGTTGTTTATAAGGGTTGCAGGGGGGGGGGGGGGGAACAGGTTAGGGGAGGGGGTGGGGGGAAGGTAGGAAGACTTTACTTAGTGAGGTTTAGTTTTGTACGGCACAGGCCAAGGGAATGCTGATGTAAGGTGCACCTGTTTCCAATAAAGCGGCCTTTTTCACACCAAGAAATGTGTCGTGGTATGTGCTGCTCCCAGTTTAGGCCCAATGGCGCAGAGCCAACCACCACCTGCTTGCTGCTGGCTTGCGCACACACGTGGTTTGGAGCGTAAACTCCTGCAGGATAATAACATCTTGCTTTATACTACTGCCCTTCCTATAGAGGTCTATGGGCTGTAACATATAAAATTACCCAATATAATGTTACTCAATTTACTAACCTCTCAAGGATAAAAGGATGAGCTGGGCTTGCCAAATCGCGACAGATGATAAACGTGAATGCCTAACTCGCTGAGCCACCTTGCAGAAAAAACAAACGGAGAACTAGGGAACAGTGTCAGTTCCGAGTGATTAACAGGGAAATGTGCCTCTGGTAACAGAAATATTTTTACCATAGCATACGTGTACGTAGTGAGACGCAGTTGGTGCTGAAAAGTGTGTCCACTGACACAAGTGTGTGTGCAGTAATCCATGTATGCTCCATGACACACGTTTGTACAGTAGCACAAATGTGTACATCAAGAAAATGAAACGAACACCAACACTTGTTGTCTACCATGATGTATGTGTGTAGAAATACAGTCATGTGCACGCAAAGCTTTCTATGTATCACAACACAAATATGCATGTGTAACATGGCTGTGTGTACTGTAAATAAAGCGTGTACAGTCACACACTGCTGTGTAATATAAGACCAGGTGGACCCTAGCAGTAAAGCGCTGCCAATATTATTTGATATATCTCAGGTATTCTCTGAGCCAGCAAGAAGCCACAGTGAATTACTCACTCGCTGCTGATAAATGCGGCTGTGAGTCACGGCATGGCTGACTCACATTACCATCCATGCAAAGTTAATACATCGAGTACCATTAAATTGCATATTAGTAACGACAAACTGAATTAGCAAATGTAAACCAAGTTATCCATCCACTGCTTAGGTGACATTGCACCTTTTTGCTTTTAAATAATTCCACATCTCTAAATGAGCTTGTCGTACATCTATCAACATCCATGAATAAATGTTACTTAAAAGGCCCAGCAAAGTCGTTTTATACTAGTTTGTGCTCCTTATGGAAAGACAATAGAAGTAACTCATTTTGCTTTACACTATTCCAATTTTTCATCTTGACAATGAGAAAAACTGTCTTCTCTAATTCAATCATACTATACAAGCAGAACAAAGTGAGAACTCTGTTTGATTCAATGTTTGCTTGGTGCAAAAGCTATTTACTATGATCCCCATGGCAGAAGCAGCAAGAATGACGCAGAGCGATTTGCCATGTTGTGTACCAGTGAAAGGTTTATTTTTGAATGCAACTAATAATGAATTTGAAAAGATGAGTGGACATCTCAAAAAATGAAGGTTCGATTAAATTATGCAGACTTGAAATGTGTTGTTAGCCAAATGGAATATTTTGGAGGCGAGTCTAGGGCATTTGTGTTTTTAACAGGAGGTCCACAGTGTTGCCCAAAGTTTTTCTAATAGGACTGCTTGAGCAGCATCTACTCAAGGCCATGAGAAAGATTTATTTGCACCCAGAGCAAGTACTGGATGGCCAGGTTCAAAATGGATAGCTTCCCCTCATGTACACGGCACTTATAGAGTTTCTATAAGAAATACATGTATGTTATGAGATGAGTTATGACGTGTGTTGTGTGCGCCGCAAAACTTCCCAGATGAATTACAGTGGTGTTACACGTTTGAACCACAGGGTTGTGTCGCCGCTCGCGCATGGAGTCCGACACTGATTGCCAGTCTGTAGGCGCGGCCCCGTAAATCAGTGGAGCTGGAGTACCTTAAATAATACACGGACACCAGTGGTGGTATGGATGAGTCCTGGTCCGTGTGCGTCTTTATTGTCTCTTCACGTGGTGCAGGGTAAACTAATCACTCTCAGGTCAGAGGGGGCAAACACACAATGTCCCCTCCGACCTCCACCCACAGTGGTTCGTCCTGTGTCGCACCTGTTGCGTCATAGGGGCGACATCACATTTCTCACCAAACAGATTAAAAAAATATAGGACATATATGTATATATAACAGAACAGTGAAAACCATTTTAAACTCCAACATACATGAGTCAGTAGGGCACCTCAGCACCGCAATTAGCATCAACAAGGCGAGCTACGCCCACATTATGACAAATGGAAACGTCTTACATGAAGTGATCCCTCAGACTACAGGACGGCTCTGGGTTCCTTCTCAGACCATATCGGGTGAAGGTGAGACGCCCCGGAAGGTTGCTCGAGGGTGCCATTAGGGAACCTCCTGTTGAGACCGGGAGAGTCATGGGAGACTCAGGCGCAGGGGCGGGAGTCACTGGCAAGTCATTTTCGGAACTGTCCCACTCATCCTGGCCCTGAGTATCATCCATCACGGAGCCAATAGCGTTTGTGTCTGTGGGCGACTCCCTCTGAGGGTGGAACCTCTTGAAAAGCGACACATTCCTAGTGACAGATTCTTGACCTCACTGGGCTGTGATTTTAGGACCTCTCTGATGTGTGATGACCCAGGGCTATCGTTCATACTGCATTAGAAATTTGCTACTAGTGTTATGGTTCTGCAGGAGCACAGTGTCACCCACTTTGAGGTCAGATGGCCAAGCTCCCTGTCGGCAACTGCCCTGATCATTTCGATGCTGCAGGCGGGCCTGAACACAACGCTCATCCAGTGCATCTGGCTGCCACAGCGGATGATGAGGAATGGAGTCAATGACCACTCGTCCCATGGCTGGGTGCCCCGGAGCTCTTCCAGTTGTTGAGTGTGGAGTTTGGCAGTAAACTCGAAGGAAGGAAAAGATCGCCAGTTCCAGGTATTGCTGGCGCACATGGGCAATGCAGGTGACCTTATTTAAATTACGCATGACCCTCTCAGCTTCGCCATTATCTTGAGGCCACCTTGATGTTTTTTTCTTGTGAGTGATGCCGAGTGAGGAGAGATAGTTAGCCACCTCTTGTCCCTGGAAGGGAGGACCATTGTCCATTCTCAATTCCTTTATCAGCCCGTGAATGGCCATCACTTTTTTCATCTTGGGGATACATCATGAGCACTCAATGACAGAATAATTTCTACTTCAGGATAATTGGAGTGATCGTCAATTAGCACAAAGGTGTACCTCCCGCCTGCGAGACTCCCAAAGTCCAGGCTGACACATGACCAGGGACGGCGCGGTCTAAGTTCTGTTATTACTGGAGCCGGCTGGCTGGCTTCCCCTGTGGCCTAGCACCACTCACAGGATCTCACCGCCTCCTCCACCTTTTCGTCCATCAGAGAGAACTACACTTTGGTTCTCAATCAACTCTTTGTTTTTGCCATGCCTTGGTGTCCAGCATGGGCGAGTTAGATGACTCGGTTCATCAAGGTGGTGGGGATGACTAGGCAATGGCCTCTGAGAAGACATCCAGTTGAGTCTTCATTAAATTCCTGTCGGACATGATACACGCTTTCCATGATTTGTGTTGCCTCCAGGGTGAGAGCACCCCACTCCTTCTTGGCGTTCCGTCAGCAGTTATGTTTCATGATCTTCAGTTCTCTTTTGAGACACTCGTCTCGGCGTGTTTTTTCCCCAGAACCTCCATGGACAGTGGAAGGGGGCATGCCTGGGCCATTACATACCGAACGTATTCCTCCATGTCCTCCGCTTCAGCGTGGCCGCTCGGGGATGACGCGGCTGGTAATCTGTCAGATTCAGCGACCTCGGATGGTATTCCACCTGACAGTTGTATTCCTGCTACTGGAGCGTCCATTTTTCAATTCGAGGGGGTGATTTGGTAGCTGTGCCTGCAAACAGGGGAAGGGGAGGCTTGTGGTCAGTCGCCACGACAAAAGGATGTCCATACCCATATAAGTGGAAGTGGCGACAGCCCCAATGAATGGCGATTGCCTCCCTCTCGGTTTGGGAATACCTCTGAGAGACAAAGAGCAACTGGCAAAGGTCACCGGAGCCCAATCCTCTTCCGCATGGCTTCTCTGCAACAGAACAGCTCCTAGCCCCTTTGGGCCAGCATCCACGGCAACCATGGTTAGCTTCTGAGGGTCGAAGTAGGCCAAGGTGGTGTTGGAGGAAAGAGTATCTTTGATCTCCTGAAACGCTGTTTCTTGTTCTGAGCCCCAGGGGACAGACCCCTTTGTGAGCTCCCTTAGGGGCTGTGTGAGGGTGGTGAGGTCTCGGATGAGCCGGCCACAATAGTTGACCATGCCCAGGAAGCTCCTTACGTCTGTTAAGGTGGCGGCAGCAGGCACCCCTTTGATGTTACGCACCTTGTCAGGGACAGGGGTTATGCCTAATGCCGAGATGACATATCAAAAGAACTGGAGTTTTTTTTTTAAGAACTCGCATTTGTTGCGGTGAAAGGTGAGTCCTGCCTCTTGACTTCTCTGGAGTACTTTGCTCAGTCGAGTGTTGTGCTCCGCAATGGTTTTAGCATAGATGACAATGTCATCATTGACATTCACGACCCCTGGAAGGTCTATCAGCAGTTCATGAATGATGTTTTGAAACACCTCTGCCGCGCTTGACACACCGAAGCTCAGGAGGGTATATCTCCTCAGGACTACATGGGTGGAGAAGGTTGTGATATATCTTGATTCTTCATTGAGCACTAGTTGATGGTATCCTGATCGAAGATCAAGTTTCGAGAACCAACACGCTCTGCTCAGTTCCCCAATGAGGTCGTCTATCATGGGAGTGAGAGGTCTTTCCCTTTTTACGGCAGCATTGGGCAGCCTCATACCTATGCAGATCCTCACTTCTCCAGGCTGCTTCAACTTCCGGGTGACAACGATGGGGGACACCCACGGTGTTGGTCCCGTCACTGTCTTATTGATCCAGGCGGCCTCCAGTTTGGCCAGCTCCTTCTCAACTAATGGTCTCAGGTGGAAGGCAATGCGTCTATGTCTCAGGGCTACTGGCTGCACCATGTGGGCTATGTGCAAATGTATTTCCTTCCCCTTCAGTCAGCCGATGCCCTCGAAGACTGCCGGGAATTCGGCCAAGATGTGCTGAACAGTCTCCTGGTGAATTCTGAAAGCGAAGGTGACGATTCCCAGATCTTCCACTGCCCTACATCCCAGCAGCATGCCATGCCCATCCTCGGCAACATAGATCTGTGACACTATGGAATTAGAAACTATAACAACATGAGCAACTATGAGTCTCGCCTATATAAAAAACTTGACACAATCGTAAGGGTAAAGCTGGTGTTGTGAGTTCATGTGTACATGTGTGCGTGTACGCATGGGTGTAAGATTCCCATCATCCACCCGAAGTGGTTTGCTTCATCATCTGGGAATTGCGGACTAATTTAGAGAACCATCTTCTACTGAGCAGGTCGTAGATATTGGTCTCTTAATTGTCCCAACGTGGTGGAAACTAGTTTTACTAGATGATGATTGGGTGTGATGGTCGCAGTGCTGGTGTGTGGTGATGGTGTATAAGTGCTGGTTAAAAATGTCTAACAAGGTACTAGAACAACTTTATTAGTAGCTACCTTGTTGACAAACTCTAAAAACAGTGCTCTAACAGTTTCAAATATAATAACTGTGTTGAAGGACGGTCAACATGTTTCTGCTAACGGATTTGAATCATCCTAGCTTTCGTCAGGACCTAGAAGCTACTGCGAAAAAACTGTGTAAAATAATAAAGTGATTGATACAACCTGGACCCTGATAGGTGTCCAAGAAACGCCGTGGGCGGTAGTTTATATTCACTGACCTGCATAAATGGAGAGAAAAGATAAAAAGAACACAACATAGCAAGATACCCTTCACATAGTGTAATTCTCAAGATTTTACAAATAGCATCCGGCGCAATGTCCGGTAAACCAAATACTCTTTGATGTATTAAGACTGTGATAAGTCTACAAACTCAAATCGAAATTAGACGACTTAAAGGCACTTACCCTATCTGTAATGGGTGTGCGCCTCACCTCACCTGGCTACTGCTCAGGTATAAGGAGGCCCCGCTCTGTAGAGAAAATCAGAGGGTTCAACAATGTTAAAACCTAGTGATTGGTTAAAATTTAAACGCTTAAGCCCAGCCGCGTAATGTCAAGAGACGCCTAATTTCACCGGGAATCATCCGACCGCTACAACAATGGTCTCTAGAAAGCGCTCGATCTCGGTGACATTTTAAAATAATGGTTCAGGCCTAAGCAGAAGGCCGACTTGTACCACTAGTATAGTGCATGTCACGTCGCATCAAATTATAATAGCATGACAGCTCACCTGTCCGTCGGTACCTCTTGTCAGTACTGAGCTCGTAGGGGAGGCAACATACGAGGTGTCCGAACACGGCAGAAATAGAGAATGCCGATCTAGGTTGTCAAGGCAACTAGGGGAAACCGAGGCTGACGTGCGTGCGCAGATGTTGCGTCATCGCGTTCCGTGTTAGAGCCTGGGAAATGTAGTATTAGACCCGATGATTGTCAGGGGCTGCCATAGTTAGAATGCAGGCTCCAACCCACCGCTCGTATAGGAATAAGAGATGATAGATGTAGTGGGTAATGTACCAGGGAGATGTTACGCCCGTATTAACTGATGAGAAAAGTGAAACACCTGGTGTCATGATATTAAAAGCATGTGGTAGACAAGAAGACCATTCTTTTGTAGAGCGGAACTTCCCTAAAGAATTCAGCGCTTCTTAGTACATCATTACCATACAATTGAAGGGTACTGATGGATGTCTGCTCTTAGAGTGAGGCCCAAGGAATATCATCATTCAGCCCATTGCGATCACTTTGGAGTTTGAAGACCCATTTCTGTTCCTTGTGGAACAGAAAGTTAGTGATGTCTGTTATATGTGATGGAATGAATGGTTGTTCGAGGACTAACCACCTGATGTCTTCTGGTTTATGATTAAGTGAGAGAAAGTGGTTAGACATTTTTGTCGCTTGTTTCTTGCGTCTAATAGTACTCTTGTGCTCGCTTATTCTCACTTTGATTTTTCGAGTGGTCATCCCTACATATTTCAATGAGCAGGGACATGTAATCAGATAGATGACTTTCTCTGAATTACAGTTAGTGTGTTTGTTGAGAATCCAAGGTTTTGAGGTGCCAATGTCAACCGATTTAGTGGGTTCTGTTTGGGGACAAACCGAGCAAGAACCACAAGGATAGTGGCCTTGAACCGGTGGAAGGTGCCAGAGTGTAGATATGGCAGGATCCTTCTTTGCTTTGGGTCGTGTGTGTACCAAATTGTCCCTGAGGTTAGGACCTCTCTTGAACGAGAACAGTGGTGGAGGGATTTCTTCATTGTTCAAATTGAGAATCCGCCAATGCTTGCGCACCACTTTTTGCACGTCATTTGACAGTGTGCTAAAAGTGTTTACAAATGTAAGTCTCTTAAGTGGTGGTTTGGGTGTAGCTGGCGCAATGAGAGCGTCCCTATTGTTGTTAGCTGCTCTTTTTTTGGCTTGTCTGACCAAGTGTCTGGGGTATTTCTTGACCTGCAATTGCTGTGACAGATCGGCTGCATGCTTGTCAAAAGTCTCTTTCGTGGAACAGTTTCTGCGTATACGCAGGAACTGACCGACAGGCAAGTTGTTCCTAAGGGACTTAGGATGGTGGCTCTGGAAATTCAACAGAGAATTCTTCGCTTGGGGTTTCTTGTATAGTTCACTCCCCAAAGTCCCTTGTGAGGGGTAAATGACGATATCTAAGAAGGGCAATCTGTATTTGTCGTGTGTTACAGTGAATCTCAAGAAATTGTTTTGCGTGTTTAACCAAGCATGGAAATCAAGTAAGGTGGTCACACTGCCACGCCAAACCACAAGAATATCATCGATATACCTCTTCCATATGACAATTTTATCACGGAAGGGATTCGTATTGGTCAACACGTTGTTCTGTTCAAACAAATGGACGTAGAGATTTGCTAGGCTGGGAGCAAAAATGCTCCCCATCGATGTGCCTGAGGTTTGGAGGTAGATGGTCTCCTCGTACCTGAAGAAATTTTCTTTCATTGCCAGCCTGGCACATTCCATGATGAAATTGATTGGGGTAATCGTGACCAGATCTTTGGTGTCAAGTAGACCCCTGATAGCCTCTAATGTTTCATCCTGGGGGATGCAGGTATATAGTGACTCGACATCGAAACTAACCAGTAGGTCTGTTTCGATGTCAAAGGTGGTTTCGGGTAACAATCTGAGGACATCTTTGGTGTCCTGGAGAAAAGTTGGCATTTCCTTGACCAAAGGCCGGAGGAAAAAGTCTACAAAAGTGGACAAGGGTTCCAGGAGAGACCCGATCCCTGAGATGATGGGACGTCCTGGTGATGGTCTAGTGGCTTTATGTATCTTAGGAAGGACATAAAAGTAGGGCATGACAGGATGTGTCGTGATTAAGAAATCAGACTCAAGTTGAGTGATCCAACCGGATTCTCTGGCTTCATATACCATGTCTTTTATCTCTTTAGATAATCTTATTGTAGGGTCCTCGTGCAAAACCCGGTAGGAATTGGTATCGTTTAGATGTCTTAGACATTCATTACGATAGATGGATGAGTCTAGGATGACGATGGCTCCCCCCTTGTCAGCGGGCTTGATGGTTATTGTGTCATCATTAGATAGTGTAGTCATGGCTTGTTTCTCCACAAAAGGTAAGTTACAGTAGCCTTTTCTGCTTCTAGAGCAGAGAGAGGCAACATCATTGGTCACAGCTTGTTCAAAGACTTTGACATTATCCGGCACTAAGTGTGCAGGTGGTGAGAAATTAGAAGGTGGTCTAAGTCCTGTATTGGTTTCTACTGATAGGTCATCTTGATCTATCCTATCGCCTCCTTTTTCTTTATTCTTGAAAAAGAAATGTAGACGTAGTTTGCGAAAGAATTTGCCCATTTCACATCTCAATTGGAAGGGGTCACCTATGGAAGTTGGAACGAAACCTAAACCTTTGTTGAGGACCTCTAGTTCTGTTGGAGAGAGTTGGCGCTGGCTTAAATTCACCACAAGTTCATCACGTTCACACGTGTGTCCAGTATATTCTAACTGTTCTGTGGTGGCTGGTCTGTTTGCCAGTGTACCTGTTGTGTTGAGCCTCCTCTTCTCCTGCCTCTGCTGCGTCCACGGCCTTGCCCTAAAAAAGGTTGCTGTCCAAAATGGGTAGGTGGTGGTGGCTGGCAAGGAAAGGGTGGCATGGGTGGACCATATGGTGAGGGTTGGAAACCCCACGGTGCTGGGGGCCACCATGGTCTGGGTTGGTCATAATAGTTTTGTGAACCTCGTCTCCTATTGGCCCGTGAGCGCTGATAGTTTTGTCTTTGCGACGGTGTCCCTGTGGTGGAGCCCTCTGAGTCTGATGAGGGGGTGTCTGTCCCTGATGAAGAATAGTTTGAGCCATACCTCTTGCCCTTTTTGTTATATTCTGGAGGGATGTAAGTGTCGCTAGTGTATGGGTAGACTTTTTCGAAGGAGAACTTAGCCAGATCTTTTTTAAATTTCTCTATCTTCGTCAATAAGATGGTGTCTTTGTGCTCTTTGTTAGCTTTATTGGTATCCTCAAGATTCCTTTTGAATAAAGCACTAGTGATGGTGGCTTTGATTTGGCCCTCCAAAGCTTGTATTTCTACCAGGATAAGGTCAGCTGCCTTCTTGGCTGTAGCGATGATTAAGATCAGCCAATCGCGGGTGCATCGCCACGCGATGAGCGACCAGTCCTTGAGGAAAGTTTTGTCTGTCAGAAAAAGGTACCGACGGACAGGTGAGCTGTCATGCTATTATAATCTGATGCGACGTGACATGCACTATACTAGTGGTACAAGTCGGCCTTCTGCTTAGGCCTGAACCATTATTTTAAAATGTCACCGAGATCGAGCGCTTTCTAGAGACCATTGTTGTAGCGGTCGGATGATTCCCGGTGAAATTAGGCGTCTCTTGACATTACGCGGCTGGGCTTAAGCGTTTAAATTTTAACCAATCACTAGGTTTTAACATTGTTGAACCCTCTGATTTTCTCTACAGAGCGGGGCCTCCTTATACCTGAGCAGTAGCCAGGTGAGGTGAGGCGCACACCCATTACAGATAGGGTAAGTGCCTTTAAGTCGTCTAATTTCGATTTGAGTTTGTAGACTTATCACAGTCTTAATACATCAAAGAGTATTTGGTTTACCGGACATTGCGCCGGATGCTATTTGTAAAATCTTGAGAATTACACTATGTGAAGGGTATCTTGCTATGTTGTGTTCTTTTTATCTTTTCTCTCCATTTATGCAGGTCAGTGAATATAAACTACCGCCCACGGCGTTTCTTGGACACCTATCAGGGTCCAGGTTGTATCAATCACTTTATTATTTTACACAGTTTTTTCGCAGTAGCTTCTAGGTCCTGACGAAAGCTAGGATGATTCAAATCCGTTAGCAGAAACATGTTGACCGTCCTTCAACACAGTTATTATATTTGAAACTGTTAGAGCACTGTTTTTAGAGTTTGTCAACAAGGTAGCTACTAATAAAGTTGTTCTAGTACCTTGTTAGACATTTTTAACCAGCACTTATACACCATCACCACACAC
Organism: Triturus cristatus; assembly: GCF_964204655.1. Taxonomy (NCBI): domain Eukaryota; kingdom Metazoa; phylum Chordata; class Amphibia; order Caudata; family Salamandridae; genus Triturus; species Triturus cristatus. The sequence continues at coordinate 337,887,178 of NC_140591.1, read as the reverse complement.
CAGCACTGCGACCATCACACCCAATCATCATCTAGTAAAACTAGTTTCCACCACGTTGGGACAATTAAGAGACCAATATCTACGACCTGCTCAGTAGAAGATGGTTCTCTAAATTAGTCCGCAATTCCCAGATGATGAAGCAAACCACTTCGGGTGGATGATGGGAATCTTACACCCATGCGTACACGCACACATATACACATGAACTCACAACACCAGCTTTACCCTTACGATTGTGTCAAGTTTTTTATATAGGCGAGACTCATAGTTGCTCATGTTGTTATAGTTTGTGGATCTGGGGATTGCAACTAGTTGAGTCCTTAAACTTTATCCCTAGGACCCCCACTCTTTTTCAGAGATACCTTTATTATACTATGGAATTAGAGCCATACGACAGAGTTGCTTTGAATCTTCCTCGCATTACCAGCGGCTGATCTTGGCCATATGCAAATACTTTCGTTGTTCCAGCGTTCAAGGGCGGAGCTTGCTTCAAAGTCTCAAAAACCTCGGCTGACATAACATTGATGGTTCCTCCGGTGTCAACGACAGCTGTGGTGTCTTGTTCTCCAACTCTCACTTGACATTTTGGGAGTTGGCGCGATGCTTGGGTGGCTGTGCCTATAGTGAACGGTGAATGGATGGTGTGCTGTTCTGCTTCATCATCGTCCATATCACTATTTCCACTCCTGAGGATCCTATTCACGGTCGACCGGGGCCCATGACTCTTCCGGGATCAGCATACTCGCAAAAAATGATTCATCTTCCCACATCCCGTGCATCTCTTCCCGTGCACTGGGCATTCCGTCGAACCATGGGGGCTTCCTTCACAGAATCCGCACTATCGGGTGTTCACGTTGTCCTTTCGGCTTGGCTTGGTCATGGGACGTATCATGACAGCATTGACAGGTTCGGTCTTAACCGGAGTCTGTAGGGCCGTCTCCATGTGGGGAGCTCTGGCCCGCGATAGTTCCTTGGTCCGACCTAGTGTCAGAATGTCTGTCAGTGGCTTTCCGGACTCTTCCAGTATTCTCTTTCGGAATTTGGCGGAGGCACATCCTTGTATTATTTGTCCTCGTATCTCCTTTCATCATGCTTGCTAGGTCCTTGAGGCGAGCATGGAACGCGTCAATAGACTCTTCAGCTTGTTGCCGTGCCTTACTCACAGTGGCTTTTGTTATCTCTGTAGTGTGGAGAGTGTATCCTCCCCAGCACCCAGCTGTGTGGTTTCCTGTAAGAGGACTAGGATTAGCTGGGCGCTTGCACTGACAGTGGCGCTGTTCAGTTGCCCCCCACCTGGGATCCTAGTGGTTGCCCGGACTGTGTGACTGCTGGTTGCCCTGACTGTGTGGCTGCTTGCTGTTGCCAGTGAGCAAGTGGCAAGTGCTGATGCTCACACCAGGACAGGAGGGGCCTTCTGTCTCGGTGGGGCATGGCGCGTGCAGGACTGGCACTCACCTCTGCAATGGAACGTGCACAGTCTGTTAGCTCACTGACGCTGACGATGTACCCACTAGAGCTAGGCAGCACTGAGGTCATGTTTTTTTTTCTCTCTGGTACCTCTCTGGAGCGTGCTGCAGAGCTCTCACTGGAACACAGCCGCTTCCGTATGAGCGCCATGGCACGAGCACCGCGTGAGTTGACAGAGGGTGAGAAATAACATGGGTTAATTTAAAGTGTATAAGTGCAAATATGGACATAGACATGTTCCAGCAGGTGTGGAATGGGTCAGGAAATAAAAGCTAATGGAAGAATATGCCTTTACAAAAACAGTGCTATATACATCTGACCATCGCCCAGGAGTGTAGTGGGTAAAATCAGAAACTGTTAGCAAATCCCAAATCTCTGGCTTTGTCAATGCTTGTTTTGTTTTGGTATAGCTTTTTAAAATCTTTATTATTGGGATGTTGCTGTGCCCTAATCAATTTGAACCAAAACATGTTTTGGTCTCAAAAAGCACGCATTTCCATAACAGTCCCTGATTTAGATCTCGGTGGAAGGGTTACTCTGTCACAACGGTGACGGATATCGCATCTTCCGAAATATAAATCCCATTAAATATAATGGGATTTATATTTCGGCGGACGGAATATCTATAACCGTTGTGATGGAGTAACCCCTCCACCAAGATCTAAATCGGGCCCTTTTTGTGTGTGTTTTTTTTGTTAGCCAATGACTTAAATGGGCTGGCCCAGGGCCCTATGCTTTAAGCTACTGTGAGTGGAAGAAAAACGTGAATGACACAAAAACAGATAAATGTATGTAAATGGCCAATATACTGCCCTATGTGTAAGCAAATTATACATCTACTTTTAGTAAAATTAAAAGACATTGGCTAATGCTAGTCCTAAAAAGCCTAAGTCCAGGCCCATACTCAGAGGTACAATATAAGCATGAAATCTGATGACTAAAAAGTGTTTTAGATGAAAACAGGCAGAAAATTAGGTAGAGTAGAGGGGCCCTGCACTCTGACTGTTCTCAATATGTACACCCCTGTATGGGAATGTAAAGCAATTTCATGAAAGTAAATACTTTAGGCTAATTTTATTTGTATTTCTTGCTCCTTCTAGTTTCCCTTTCTATTTTTGCTTACTGATGACCACAAAGATAATAGTATAATGCAAGGTATGATGATGTAGAACAGCTGGAATAATCTGTTATATCTTGCTTTGTCTCAGCATGGCACAGTCCCTCCTGAGCCTTCCAGCCTGAAGTCTGTCTTCAGCGGGCCGCCTGTAGTCTGTCTTCTGCGGGCAGCCTGTAGTCTGTCTTCTGCGGGCAGCTGACTTATTGTGCAGCCTTTCCTCTGAGCCCTGTGCTTAGCTTCTCTGGCTGTGTGCTTTAGTGCTTGGAAAAATTGGACTGCAGCCCAGTAAGAGCTGCTGCTCAGCACCTTCCTATCTGATAGGGTTGGCATGGGTTCTGAAAAGCAGCCATAACCTGTTTGTATTTATATCTGCTGACCTTTGGAGTTTTCGCTTGAATCTAATGAATAATTTAATTTAAGATTAAACTTTTTCCATTCCTCCCTTCCAACATTCCACGAACAAGTAAACGATTCTTAGAAGAGCTGCAGGGAAATGTCAATACCACAAAATCACGATCTTAGGTGCACTCGTTAGCTTTCCACACATCAGAAAATAAATATTTTAACTAATTCAACAAGATAGGGGTCGGACATTTTTTTTTTTTTTACCATTTTCTTATTTTTTTCTCCACAAAACACTATATTACATGGCCCAATGCCAACTGGGAAAATTCACAGAATTAAAAGTGGATCTTTTGTAATGCCGGCAGCATTTAGAGAGGAGACAGCGGAACCTGTAATCGAACTATAATATTATTATGAAGCACTTGTAGAGCGCGTAGCTACCCATAGGCATCCCAGCGCTGATGGTGCTGCACAGAAACATTTAAAGGTTATTTAGAGCCTCTATTAATGAGGATAATCTGGATTTTTAAGGGAAGTAGCTGATTTTCTGAACGCAAAGATAGGGGGAGGGAATTCCATAACCTGGCCGCATTATAAGAAAAAGAGTGCCCTCCAAATCTTTCTCTTCTAACTGAGGGTACTACGGCCAGGTACGCATTAGAAGAATGCAGGGCTCTTCGAGGGAGGTAGAACAGAAGCAAGGAGAGGGAAATCTGAGGTCCCTTGCCCCACAGTGCCTTGTGGGCAATACACAAGGATTTGAACGTAATGCTCTCCACGACAGGGAGCCAATGAAGGGAGTTCAACACTTGTCAAGCGGATTGGTTCCTAGGTAGATTGAACAACAGGCATGCGGTACAGTTCTGGACCACCTGAAGTTTCCTTATTGTGGTCTTTTGAACGCTAAGGTAGAGAGAGTTCCCATAATTCAGTCAAGAAAGAATGAGATCCTGGACTATCAGCCTTTTTGCAGAAAGAGGAAGAAGAGGAAAAATATTCCGCAGCATTCTGAGCATGCCATAGCAAGTGGCTGCCAACCTCTCTGTCTGATTGTCAAATTTGAGGGAGTTATCCAGCCACAGGCCCAGGCTTTTAATGATAGTTTTGGAGGAGGGAGGAGCACCTAAACAACTTGGCCAGTCCAGTCTCAGACCTGGATTTATATTGCTGCCAAGGAACATAAGCTCAGTTTTGTCCCCATTAAGCTTGAAACAGGAGTGTTCCATCCACTTAGCCACTTTTTCAAGACATGGGCCAAGAGAGAAACAAGCATTGGCATAGCCAATAGGTGTTGCCTTTGTGACCATATAAGTGTTTAGCCAGAGCTATTGGCTTGGTCAATGTATATAAGCTATGTTGTAGAGCAGAGTGGCTGTTGTGCAGCATGTTGAAAAGTTATAATAAAAAAGTATTATAAGTATTTGTGTTACTTTATATATAACCAATAAGACATTACGTACAACTGAATGACCTTATTAAAAAAAGAATTAATGCAAAAAGATTCTTCTAGTTTTCCTCGTTCTTGCAATGCTTATTGAGAAGAAGTAGAATTAAGTATTTTTTTTCTAACATTACCACTTCTAATCTTTACCTCTTGTTTGTAACTTCCTGTGTCACGCTTTAGACATCAGTAGGACCAGTAACCTTGCCCATATGGTGGAAAAACGTATCCTTAGTCTTCCATGGTACTCACTGGGGGGAGGGGGGGAGCCCGGCTCATTGTTAAATCTCCTTGTATGTATGTGTAAGTGAAACTCACAAGTGCAAATAGGTATGTTCACAATTGCAAAACCCTTTTGAAATTAGGAGAAAATGTTTTTGTGGTTTGTGTTTATAAATCGCCTCTCTTTTTTTTGTGCAGTTTTATATAGCATGAACTCTGACCCGAAGGTATTTCAGTGCTTTACATGAGCACCAGTTACATTGCACACGTGCATATCTATTTTTGGTAGGCAATGGGAGATTAAGTGATTTTCCCAGGATCACAGGGTGTTGAACCGACCCCGAGACTCAGACCTAGTTCCCCAGTGCCAAAGCTGAAAGCTCTGACCGTTATGCCACATCCTCCCAGGGAGGGGGTGTTCCGAGGCGGAACTTTACTAAACATTTTGTGGACCATGTCTAGAAATTTGCAAAAGTTGCAGGTTTCCAAGCATTACCTGAAAGAGTCTTGTAAATTCCTGAAATTATTAAATATTCCCTCATGCGAGGTTGTTGTAAACCTGTGGGTGACAAATTCACTCAGTTCTAAAGCCCTTCGTCTTTAAATGGTTCCCGCCCAGAATTATCAGAATGTTTTTGCTATGATCGAATAATTGGTGCACTTCTACAAAAAAAGCACTGAGTGACAGCCTGCTTCTCAACTGGCTGATAGGCTGTGTAGGACCAGCAGTGCACCGCATTATGTGGAACGCGGTAAAGGGCAGGCAAACCCCTCTCATCTGCAGCGCCAGTTCTGTACCCTGCCCTGTGTTTGAAAGCACTGAACACATTTCACGGGGTGACACGCAGAGAAAGCTCACTGCGCCAGGTGAGAAGCTCATTACATGACTGCTGCTTTGAATCGCTGCTTAAAATGCGATCAGCGAGCCACGAGAAAACGAATGATTGACAAGGGAAATCTGACATTGTGTATATAGTATCTGATTCTGCAGAAGGCAAGATGTTTGCTTTAATCCCTAATTTAGAGCGTTTTATAATTTGAAAAGCAGATTTAACTTCATCACTCAAGCACGTTTTGCAGTTAAACTAGTGTAACAAACGCGGCCGCGAAAGTGAAAGAGGGGGGGGTGTTAAAAAAAAGAAAAGCGGGGGAAAAACAAAGAAAAATGCACTTACCCTCCGTCCTCTTTGTCCACGACGCAGGAACAGGAAGCACTCAGGCTCACTTAAGCCAATCACAACACTGCAATGCAGGGTTGTGATTGGTCTGAGCGCCATAGTGCGGCGCTCAGTCGGGGACAGGGAGCCTGGGTATGCTCCTCACCACGCTGTGTAATGCAGCCTGGTGGGGAACATGCAAAGTGCGCATGACTGTTTGACCGGCCCATGACGGCCGGCCAAATAGTCATGCGCACTTTAGCATGTGCTCTCCACTCCTCTACCTGCTCTGCGGCCAGCCGTAGCCGGCCCGCCCGCACCTTTACAGCGCCAGACAATAAAAATAAAATGATAATAACATACACCCAGTTAATTAGCTCTAAAGCTAGAAAGGTCGGGAGGTTGCAGACAACTTCGAAGTGCGAGTACTTTCCTTCTGAAACCTCAATCCTTTCATAAGAAGAGAACTGGCTGCAGAGCTTTCTCCGGGATTGCACCAAAGATGTGGAACTCCTTACTTCCAGGGGTGCGTGGAATCTCTTCCTTTACCGCATTCAAAAAATAAATAAAAATACTACTAATTAACAAATTCATGTCCTAAGTCTTAATTCTAGGCTGACCCCGAGTCACCTATAAGATCCGCATACCATTGCCATCTCTGGTGGAATGTACGAGCCTATTATATGTAAGATTAATACCACAGCCACTTAATGCTCAATAACTATATGTAGTGTAAAGCTTAGTTGGCCTCGGGTCCCATTTATTATCTATATACTTTATACCCATTGTGAATCGAAGGAGTATATTATATGTTTGTTTGTTAGCACAATCACCTAATGCTCAATAACTGTATATTGTGCAATGTCCTGCAGATTCCCGGTCCCCTATGTTGGTTATCCATATATTTCTTTTGTACGAAATGACACATTTGAATGCTTGTATACCATCTCATCCATTTATGTTTTTATACTGTATACTGTAAAGCACTCTGATACCCCTGTGGGTCACGTTTGTGCTATATAAAACTTTATAAATAAATAAACATGGTCATTATCAATTAATTTTTTCTATGGGGCGACGCTCCACTGCGTTTGTGGAGGAGTTGCCACTGGCAAGTGGCCTCATGTATATAATAAACAAAGACGGGCTCTGGAATGAGCCCTGAGATACTCCACATTTTAGAGGGAAAATATCTGACAGACTGCCTTCTTCAAAAACCTGAAAAGTCCTTTCTTTAAGAAAAAACCGTAGAAAGGAAATAGCTCTTCCGGTAATTCCAGCCTTCACAAGTCTTTTCACAAGGATGTTATAGTATACAGTGTTGAATGCTGAGCTTAAGTCGAGTAGGATAATAGCGGCTGACACTCCTTGATCAAGCAATCTCTTAGCTTCTTCGACCACTGCCAATAATGTAGTCTCTGTGCCATGGTAGGGACAGAATCCTGTCTGGGTGGAGTGCAATAACTCACGACGTTCTAGAAATTCTGACAGGGTCTGGTTTCTCCAGTATTTTACCAATCTCTGGAAGAAGAGAGGTAGGACGATAGTTGCCTAGCATCAAGGGGTCCAGGATAGGCTTTTTAAAGAGTGCTTTAACCATGGCATACGTCCATCATGGTATGTGTTTACTATACAGGTAGAGATCTTCATATTGCAGGAAATTATTAATGCTCATTTCTTCCTGCCTCTTTGATTGTTTCTTTGTGGTATCTGGATTTTTCAAGCTTCCACTCCACATCACTTATTTGTGTTCCACAGAACTTGGTGCCAAGGGCAAAAAGAAAATGGAGGGAGCCCTCCCCAAGTTATATGGATGGTGCCCACCCAAACCCAGGGGGACTTTCAGGGTGAAGATAACAGGTGAGTAAGAGTCTGTGTTAGACCTGGCAACTTTTGGCGTGCTTCCCCTGTCTTTTTGCTTTCTGACCTCCTGGTTTTGAATGTGTTTTTGCTGGTTTAGTGTCTCTGCGCACTTTCTCACTGCTGTTTGGTGTTAAAGTGCAAGTGCTCCTGTTATAAAGTGTTATTATGGATTGGTGTTTCCATGATTGGCATATTTGATTTACTGATAAGCCCCTAGTAAAGTGCACTGAATGTGCCAGGGCCTGTAAATCAAATGCTACTAGTGGGCCTGCAACACTGATTGTGCCACCCACATGAGTAGCCCTGAAAAGGTATCTCAGACCTGCCACTGCAGGTTCTGTGCGCAGTTTGTACCTGCCATGTCGACCTGGCAAGTGCACCCACTTGCCAGGCCCTAATCTTCCCTTGTCTTACACATAAGTTACGCCCAAGGTAGGCCAAAGGTACCCCTGTGTGCAGGGTGCTGTGTATGTTAAAGGTAAGACACGTACTGGTGTGTGTGACATGTCCTGGTGGTGAATTACAGAGTATTTCATTTTTCACCACTGCAAGGCTATCTGTCCCATAGGAAAGAATGGGAGTTTTACTTAGAACACCGTATAAGCATAACTTCCAATTGGGACCAGATAGGGGACTGGAGATTAGTATGCCTGGACTCAAGAGTGTAAAAATACATCTTTTAGTAAAAATTATTTTTATGTTCTGTGTTTGAAAGAACCACTTTTAGAAAGTAGGTATTTTCTTGCTTATCTATCATGTGTGCCTCTACTGGGTTTGTGGATTGAATGTCTGGCTTTGAAGTGACAGGGGCCGGGGATGTGCATTCTCCTCAGACAGCCACTGGGTGGGTCTAGGTGTGTCCTGCCTTTCCTGGAGGAGTCAGGACTGGTCTGAATAGACCTGGGCTGCATTTAGAGTACTGGAAATGGGATTTCCTTGCACCTGAATGGGCCTGGTCTGCCTTGAACAATGCTGTCTCCACCGCCTGCCAGGAAGCTGGGCCAGGGAGGACCAAACTGGTTTGGACAAAGCACAGACACTCTCTGCCTGAGAGAACAAAGGAATTTTGAGTATAAAAATTGGGGCCCAGTCCCCAGAACTTTAGAACTCACTGGAATCAAGGCTCCTGCTAAGAAGAATAGCACTGCCCCTTTGCTGGGTTGTTGATTTGTTGGGTTGGCCTGCAGTTGCTGCTTCTGCCTTGGACAGTGAAAGGACTGGGCTGAACTTTCTTTACTTGTGCTGGGTATCTCCAAGGGGTTGACGTAGAGCTTGCCACTTGTTCTGAAGTCTCAGGGACTGCAAAGACTTCATCAACCTCTGGGTACTGCTTCTCGAACTGCTGTTTCAGTTGCCACAGAGAAGGGAAACGCAACCGACTCCATCGCTGGCTCTGTGTCCTGACGACACTGCAGAGGATCCCGTCCGCGTCTCACACTGCAACCCTGGTCTCACCGACGACGACAACCGCCGCCACTGCCACCACTGCCACCACTGACCCACTGCTTGCACTGTGACCTGTGGGCACCGCACTCCACAAAGCCTTGCTTCACTTCGCCATCCTGGTCTCACCGATGCCATCGCTGCTGCTGGATTCGACACTTGTGACTGCATCGTGGCTGGGGGCACCTCTCGTAAGTTTCACGACACACTGCGTCATCCCACACAGCCGTCTGGGCCGACCGACGCCAGCTCCCGCTAACCAGCTCTGTCGCTTGCACCGCAACCTGCCAGCACAGCATCGAGCACCGCTTCACCCTGCACCGTAAGCCTTGGTCTCACCAGCGTCGTCTGGACGATCGTCACTGAGCCGCTGCCTGCACCGCGTCGGGAGGGAACCGCACCCTGCACCGCTTCCATTTTGCAACGCAACCGATGCCGTGACTAGCTCGCACAAACATGCCCGCCGCAATGAGAAAGGTACTGTTCACAAGTCTGTCCGCGCTTTTGCTGGCCCGTTCCGACGCGGTCTGATGAAAGTGTTAGACTCGTAAGGACTGTGTTTTTGAGATATTTCTGCAATCTTCGAAATTATATATCTTTAAGTACTGTATGTTGGATTGTTATCGTTTTGGTCTTATTTTGGATATATAAAAATATTGGAGATTTTTCTAAGCTGGTTTGGTGTCCTTTTGTAGTATTTTCACTGTATTACTCTTGGTTATGTGCATATACTTTACACACTACCTCTGAGATAAGCCTGACTGCTCAAGCCAAGCTACCAATGGGGTGAGCAGGGGTTATTTTCAGAGTGTAACTCCCTTATCCGGACTAGGATGAATGGTCCTTACTTGGACAAAGGTGCAAACCATTGCCAACTAGAGACCCCCATTTCTAACAGTCTGCCACCCCATTCCTTATCTTTCCCATCATGTTATTTCTTAGGCAAGGTCTGGATCTACTGTACACTGAAGTAGTTGAAGAACCGGGATTTAAACCCAGCGGCGCAGGGGACACGCCCAAAGTCTTCGGGTTCACCTGTCTTAGAGTACAGAGACACGGGATTCTTCTGTTGACATCAAAGATCAAATTTATTAGCTGCAGCTAGTAACAGAGGTCCTAGAAGTACAACACGGTGTATGTTCTCAGGAGACTGCTCAACATAATAGAGCGGAGCATCGTCTTTTATGCCAAAAACCAAGTTCCTGGCTAGCATCAATTACTCACAAATTTGACCAATCAGAGGATGATATTTACAGAGGCATCACATAACGACAAACCCACTTTCAGTTATCCAACCCATCGCCAATGACAAGGCATAAATCCAGCATTCTTGCTCGAACAGGCCAGACGGGCCCATCATAAAAGACCTCAACCCAAATCAATAATTAGGCCATAAAAGGAAGGAGCAGAAACAGATGAGAAGCAAGATAGAGGGGTGTGTGCATGTGCCATAGAATCAATAATGTCCTGCTCTTTGATCTCTATCTGACCAGCTGCTTAACAAGGTACTGGCTCAACAAGTTTAGCCTCGGGCAACAGGGTCAGTTGACTCAGGTCAAACAGGAGTCAACACGAATTCAAGCTAAGGTGTGTGCGTCCCTAGAGGCTCGCTTGGCCACAGTCATCCTGTAGTCATTAGCCTATGTGAGGGCAACCACAAAATGGCGGTTATGCACAAAATGGAACCCACGGGTGCAGACTAGATCGTCAAATACACAGTGAATCCATCAGTGTAGCATGACAAAAACGCTTACGCATACCGCACTTGTCAGTCGCGGTTCGCTGATACCAAAACCATCACGATACGACAACCTTCATTAAATGGGTTCAGAATTCACGGAACCACATAGTTAAAATGCCTACACCCTCATAAAAGGAAATGAAGTACTGTTGAAGAAGACACATCACAATAAAGTCATCATCAAAAGAATGTCATTAGATGGGAGCATTTTGAATTTGAACCACTAGGCATTTTGTGTGGCCTTAGAGATGACAGCAGAGGTAGATGATATTATGAAAAATAGAGTGCCCCAAATTGCTTGCATGAAAAAGGTATTTACTTTAATTTCAAATATCTTGAGGAAAATCCCGAACAGGGCTACCATCAATCCAAGAAAATATTGCCCAGCTGCTAAAGACACAAGTCATACAGTATTTATGGCCCATAAGCTTACATAAAAGCCCTTCAATAGCTAGATGTCAATGGAAGAAATAAGCACCAAGGTCTAAGCATCCTTTACAAATGCAAGCCGATTACCACTGAGCCTATCATCAAAGGAAGAACGTATCCTACCAACTAGGGATGTCACTGCATTCAGTGGGCGCTAACTTCCCTCTTCAGAATCCCTTTAAACTTTCAAATCACACGGGTGGATGCCACATTCAATGTTCGTCATTTCAAAACAGATTTTAAATCCGGTATATTGTAATTTGGCTTCTTTTAGGCGACTTTTTAATCCTACTCTAGCCCCTTCTCGCTTTGTACTATTTGCCGTATTCCCTCTTTCTCCACCCTCCTATGCCTCCTCATGTGCACAAAAGTCGGTGAGGTGGTAAATGCAACAAAGTTTCAGGTTGACCACAGTAACGATGAAGGCTCAGGATTTATCAGCAGCTCCACTGAGACCAGATGATGTGGGCGGTGGAGGTCTTGTGGTATGTCCTGGGCCGTGTGACCCATCATCAAAGAAAATGATCGAGGAATCACAGCATGCCCTCATATCTCTAAAGCAAGCACTGACAAAATACAAATATTTTGTACAGTACCAACCAGTGGCAGACGACCAGACTGATGTCCCTCGATGCCTTAAAGGGTTCTAGGGCCAAAATCGACTCCATTAGCAGCACCAATGATGTCATTTCATCACAGTAAGTGTTATTCTAACCATATACTACCATTCAATTGAAGCAACAGGGATTTATTTTCTAGTCAAACCTAGGGTACAGCACCTTGATTTGTGCATTATACATGCATGCAAGATCAGTCTATAATAATGTATGTGCTCGTATATAATCCCACATTACAAGTCTGCCATTGCAAAGCATTTTAAGTGACTGCTTGAGGCGATACATGAGCCTACATTTAAAAATAATGCATTCTTTTTAAACATTCAGCCTTACATGTCATGAAGCAAAATTCAGGAATGAAAAGATTGCTATACTTTTGTATCCTTTTCTTCTTTATAAATGGAATTCATAAAGTTAGATCAGTCAAAACGAATCGCATTAAATGCATTTACTTCGTATGTATTGAAGAGTGAATGCCAAGGGTCATATGTATAGTTTAACATCCAGGGACCTTGTTGATATGTAATAATGCTCAGAAGCAGTCACCTGGTGTGCTTTAAAACAGAGGAGCGAAGCCTGTGTAGCGGGGCCCTCGACTGTGGTTGTTCGGGTCTGGGTAGGTTTCACACTGTGAGGTAGGGACATACAAACGAGAAGCGGTGAGTGCTGAAGGGATCACTCATGATTGCACCAGTGCCCTTGATCTAAAACAGGCGTCACATCCTCCATTCACGGTGTGTGGAAGCATGAAGTACGTAGTCTGGGGCAATACACTACATCCCGCCGCAACTTTGATCACAAACATAATGACAAAAGTATAAGCTAAATCAGTCGCCTTCTGCTCAGTTACCTCCCACGGTCCTTTACACTTTTTTTTTTTGTTCTTGTCCCTTCTTTATTAAAATACTTTTTCAGCAGCTTCTTTCTAATGTCTAATAATTTGGGACACAAGCAAATTATGTGTTCCAGCGTTTCCATCTCTGTTTTACATAAGCAGCTCTTGCTTGCAAGTTACTACATAAGTGCAGTTGGTGAATACAAAAAAATAGTAAACTTATTCCAAAATGTAAACTTCCCTAAAAGTGTAAGTTACCTTTGTGAATCAGGCTCCTAGTCTCGTCACCATACGCCCAGTTTTACTTGCTGCGCTGATACTCTCTACCACACCCAAAACACGCCTCACCTCATCCAACCCTCCTCACATCACTGAACGTTGCTCATCCTAGTACCACCACTTCACCTCTTTTCTGTTCTTTTATCGACACCTAACTCTTCCTAGCCCTCTGTTCCTCGCTCTCACGCCTCTCCTACACCCCGTCACTTTATGTCTGCTCCTAAATACCCTTTCCTCTCCCTCTCCCACGTTCTTTTTCCTCACCCAGCACTGCCAAGTACCTAGGTCCATGAGTGAGGTGCTGCTCCAGTCCAGGGGTTTTCTTTGAATTCTGGAATTTATAGTCTTGTTTATTCCTCTTTTTTTTTTTTTTAAATCTTTTTTATTTGCAAGATACAAACAAACAGTATGGTCAACATTAGGCATATGCGTCGCTGTGTCCCCGGTACACACACGGACAGTAGAAAGCAATGAATCTTACTTAACACCCTGAAGGCAGAGAATTCTTAGTCCATATTCTCCATGTCGGATCGGCGGGCCTGCGGGGGCTCACATACTTCCCCTCTGTATGCATTCCACTTCGACCACACCTCCCCCACTTACGGGGGCACCCCCGCGCCGTGTAAACAGTCTTTTCCTGCAACATACACCAATCCATGTCTCTTTGCCAATCTGCCAGTTTCAGCGGAACGGGTGCACCCCAAAGGCGGGCTATGTTTCTTTTTGCCACTGTTTGTCGAAGTGTGACCCAGAGATTCCCTCTCGCAGGTAAGTCTGTGGGTTCCCAAATGTTCAGGAGGCATCTTTTTGCCTCTGGGCGTATGTCCACCTCCCATACCTCCTGCATGCAAGACACCACGCGCCTCCAGTACTTCTGCACACTCGGGCACTCCCACAGTATGTGGAAGAACGAGCCAGCTATACCACAGCCCCGCTGACAGAGCCCTTCCCCCCGTCCCATCGCCTGCAGTCTCGTGCATGAGATATACACTCTATGCAGCATCTTAAGTTGAATGAGCCGAAGTCTGGCCGAAATTGCCACCTCCCTCGGGGAAGCCAGCGCCTCCACCCACTCCTCGTCATCAATCTCCAGTCCGTCAGCCACCCATTTCTCTTTAAGGGAGCCGAGAGGGTCAGGCGGATTATTAATCAGTTTCTTATAAGTAAGTGAAATGGCGTGCTCGGGCATGTAGCCGTCGAGTAGCCTATCCTCAAGAGGGGAGGCCTGTGGGGGCTTAGTCCCTGGAGGAATGTTAGCCTGAAGGGAGTGCCTGATCTGCAGATATCTGAAATATTCAGTATGCGCTAAATCGTATGTGTCCTGCAGGTAAGCAAAGGATCTAACCCCCTCGGGCCCCCACAGGTCCTTGACCTGTGAGATACCAATAAGGTCCCAACTACGGAATCCCTTCGTATGACCTAGGCTGCCCAGTCTCTCCGACGCCCACAGTGGAGTGGCCATTGTCAGAGTGTTGGACCAACCCAGCTGCCTATGCGCCGCGTGCCATATTTGTACCGAGTGTTTGGTCGGCCCAGTGAGCTGATGTTTCGCAGGTTTAGAGTAGAGTGCGACTTCGTAATTCCCACCGGGAAGTAACCATCTGTCCATCCCGTAGCCGGGGTCATTTCCGTCCCTGTACGTCCCTTGGTTGATTGCCGACAAATGGGCGACCCAATAGTACTTACGGATGTCCGGGAGGGCGATCCCTCCATCATACCATCCTAGTGTTAGCTTATTCAATGCTATCCGCGGGGTGCCCGCCCAGAGTAGGGTCCGCTGCGCCGCCTCAACAGCAACGAAATAAGAATTAGGCACTAGATCTGGATAATTTTGGAGGGCGTAGAGAAACCGAGGCAGGGCCATCATCTTGAATAGGGACGCACGGCCCAGCAAGGACAACGGAAGCTTCTGCCAAATCTCGGAATCCCGTTGGAGCCGTCGCAAGGGCGGCATTAGATTCTTTTCGTATGTAAGTGTCCTGTCCACTGAGACAAAGACTCCCAGGTAGCGGAATCCGCCCTCTGCAAAGGTAATCGGGCCCAGGTCCTTTACACTTTGAGGCAGTTGTTGGTTGGGATAGAGGATGTATTGTCCTCCTTCGTATCTTGGTTGTTGATCATTCCTTGCAAGACAGGAGGTGAGCGCTATTAGTGGGGTTGTGTTGCTTGTTCCCATTGGTTGTGTAACTGACTGGGCTCTAACCTGGTGCTATCTTCCCAGTTTGGTAATTCATATAAGATGCTGTTGTCATTGTGGTATTGTATAGGATGGGTTACCAACTACGTGATGACCACTAAAGTTCTTGAACTTTTGACATATTTCCAGTTATCATTTCTTCCCTGTGCTTCATCAGTACTCTAGTACTGTGGACCTCATATACTTCCCAGGCATCGCTTGGGAAGAGCATCTTAATCTTCTCTCCATGTCTTGGATCAGAACTTTATCACTTACCTTGATAGTCCGTGGTTCTGCATTTCTCGCTGGCTCGCACTGATGTTGTTTTGTTTTTGCCTCTGCTGGCTAAACTGATGGTTGGGGCATGGCTGTTTATTGTGGCGCTGATGGTATTGCCTCACTATGTGGGTGTCGAAACCACATTGTTGGCAGGCGGTAATGTGGGGTGTTTGGTACAGCCACAGGAAATTATGCACTGTCCACTAAACATTTTCATAGTGTTTCACACATGGCAACAGAGTTTGTTGAGAGTCCTTATATACCTCTCTAATTTCCCATTGGCTTGAGGTCAACACTTTGTGATCTTTCAACAACAGATGCTTGTGGTTTCAAGGCATATTTTATACTCAGCCCCATTGCAGTGGGTGTCAGTTGTATGTAATCACAACATTAGGGATGTCGACAGTAGCAGTAATCTTCTATAATTTCAAAAGATGTTGAGGCTATAATTCTTTGAGTACGAACTCAATGACTTTTACTATGCAAACGTCCACAGTAATGTCCATTCACAGGGTCTTGTATTGGTCTTCAGTTATTATAGGATCTAGGTGATCGCTGTCCCCTTGTCTGGACATAGCAGGCATTCATGGATCATTTGTTCAAAAGCCTTGACACACTTGTTGGGTCACTCTGGATCCCAACAAGTGGGGGATCACAATCATGCACTCTTTAAGCACAAGATTCTTCATCTGTGGTGCATATTTTGTTGCATAATCTTCAGATTGCCAGCAGAGTGGTCATAATAATTTGAAAAATCCCCTCACTATCATAGGGGCCGATTCACAGAACTAATTTAAGACAAAATCCTAAACTTACAGCTTTTGGTATTCACAGAAGTTAGGATTTTGTCTTAAGTTTGTCTTAAGACAAACTTAAGACAGATTTAAGACAGACTTAAGACAGACTTAAGACAAAATGCTAACTTAAGTCTGTCTTAAGTCTGTCTTAAATCTGTCTTAAGTTGGTCTTAAGACAAATTTAAGACAAAATCCTAACTTCTGTGAATACCAAAAGTAGTAAGTTTAGGAGTTTGTCTTAAGTTAGTTCTGTGAATCTGGCCCATGGTGTTGAAGGAGGGACCACTTCACCGAGTTGTCTGCTTCTTTCGTGTCCCTGAAATAATGGAGAGCTGGTATCTTGATGTGTGCCACCGAGAGCTGCAGTGGCAGATTCTGCCAATTCACTCAATGATGGTAGCAGCATGGGCGTCTCACTCAGGTGGTGATAAGATTGACTGGATTGGCGCCGCCATGCGCTTCACTGATAGCATTACAGTGCCATTTTGATCATTGCCTCTCATGTTGACAGGGTCTCAGTTAGGCATGCGTTTGTGGCCAGCGAAATGACAAACAATAACATCCAAATATATATTTACGCAGCATTCATTAGCTTTGCTTATGGCCCTCTTTACCGGTTCTTTCATAGAGCAGGTGCCTTGCAACATCTCATCCAGTCATTAAAGGGTTTTGTTTTTTCTTCTTCAACTGTCTATCTCCATGTCTCCAATCACAATGCAATTTCCACCTCCTCTTTCACCCTCATACTCAGGCAGGTCAAAGCCACGACTCTAGAGAACTTTTTCTTTATAGAAAAATTATAGAGATGATTCTAAAAAAATAAAAGGAAGGTTCTTTTCAATTGTTCCCATCCACGTGGACCTCTGGGTGTAAGGGTTAAACTACCAATGTGGGAATTGCATCCAAGATAAAGGAGAGGTAATTAATGTGATACATAATGAGACTTCTAAAGACATCTGTGTTTTTGCAGTTGCTGGGGATTTCCTTAGAAGGGCAAGAACTTAACAGGCCACATTTTTGGCTACCTTATTAAGAAAACAGGAAATGTGTTTGTGTGAAGCACAAATTCACCTCCTGGGGTATATATATTGGTACCCAACTCAATGGAGCTCATTTTATTGACCTCAGAAGGATGAAAAATTTAGCTCTGAAAATAAAGGTGCACTTGATGAGTTTGAAGTAAGAGATCATCTTCGTTAAAAACACAGTACACAACCTTATTCAAATGAACATTAATACAAATTAGAACATTGAAATGTTGAGCGCTCCATTGAATACAATGGAGCGCTCCGGGCTTCCACAGGCCGGTAGAAGCCCGCAGAGCAACATTCTAATGTTGTTTTACTTTCACACCTGTTGCTGTGAACAAAGGTCTCTCGGAGCCTGAGGGGATTTAAACCCCCTTGGACTCCGAGAGGCCTTTGTTTTTAGTAATTACAACATTCTGCCCTCTAGGGTCGGAATTTTCTAATAGCCTTAGAGCCCTCCTAGCGGGCTTTACCGGCCATTAAAGGCCAGCTATCTTGTTAAAGGCCCTCGCCTTCAGCTTGGGCCTTTAACGCTGGAGCGGGCCTCTAATGGTTAGTAGAGTCTGCTAAGTCAGGCTCTAAGGCTGTATAAGAACAGTAGAATTTTGAGAGCTCCATTGAAGACAATGGAGTCGCTCCCTGCTTATAATGGATAGTATATGCCTGGAGCTTCAACATTCCAATGTTTGTCTTCATGCTTCTCCCTTTTTAATTAAGAACATTCTACCCTTGGTGGGAGGAATGTTCTAATAGCTTTATGGCCCTTCTGCCTAGTTAAAGGTCCTCTCCCTCGTTATAGGCCCTTGCCCGCGACTTGGGCCTATAAATCGGGATCAGGGCCTTTAACAACCGGTGTAATGTTGTGGTTGTACTTCTTTTTGTGGAGCACTAGGACCCCATAGACAGAGAGAAGGCAGGTTGTGGGGGAATAAGCCAGGAACTGGAAAGGGAGGGGTTAAATATATAGGAGTGGAGGATACAGAAGTAAGGTTGGAGCAGGATGAGCTCCACATAAGAATAAATATAAACAAAGTTCATCATAACCTTAAAGGTGTGTGGTCCTTTCTTGGACACATCGAAAACGACAACTGGTGACGAGGGTAGACACGGCACCCTACGACTGAGCACACGTTTGTGCCTTCTGGTCCTTTCAGCTGTGCCGGGAACTCTTCTTGCAAGGAATGCAGAGTGGGTTGGGAGCCCATCCCAATCGCGCATAGTGAATCTGGAGCCCGACGTGACTTCGGGAGCCTACACCTCCTGTGGACTGGGAGACTGCTGTGCATGACGAGACTTCGGAAGCCCTCCCCTGTCGCGTGCACCTACTGAGGATCCGGAGAATCCTGCTACGACGCAACTTCGGGAGCTCACCCCAGTCGCGCACACTTGGGATTCAATTGGTTGTATGTTTTCTCTGTGGTGAGTGGAGCCCTGCCTGCCGGATGTTTTCCCCTGGCAGCTATCTTGGAGTCATGCAGCTCCTCCAACGGGCATCGAGAAATGACTGGGGACAGTTTGAGGTAAGGTTCCATTGAAATACTGCTTTTCTGTGCGTCTGGTGTGTTTCTTACTGCCTACAACTACTGACATTGCCAAATCCTCACTCCAAATGACTTTGTATGTGTGCAAATTCTGTGCAACAGTTTTCCAGTGCCTTTACATCACCACCTCAAATTGTATTGTACATACCTTGTGGCTTATCTCCCAGCTACCACCTCCAGGACATGAGTTAGCTCTCGCCCAGTGCTAATTAGTGGACTTCTTTACTTCTGCTGAGGACATGTCTAAGTTACTGACCTCAACACAACACACTGGTCGTAATGCATATTGGGCCATGTTGGAGTTGCCTGGCTCTTCATCACAGGTTGTGCACAGATCAGCCATGCTGGTAGTTGCTTTCCTGCGCCTGCCGGAACCTCTGGCTCTCGTATCTGGTGGTGGTATGGGTCTTCACTGGTAAGAATGGCTGGAAGATTTTGAAGACTTCATGAAAGGGTCACAGGTCTCTGAACCAGATCAACAACTCATGGTCCTACGCAATCTCATCGGAAAAGAAGTAGGTCAGATCATCAAGGAACTTCCGGCAGACGTCACGTCCTCCTATTAAGATGTTTGTGAGGCACTTAAGAGGAAATTCCTTCACAAATGGAATATTTATTATGAAAGCTACACCTTCAATTTGTCCTCCCAGAAGAAAGATGAATCCATGGGAGAATTTATCTCGCATCTCAAACGTCTAGCACGCTACTGTGCTTTTGACAACTTCACGACTGAAGATGCCCTTTGTTTACGAATCATTAAAGGATGTCAATCAGAGTCCCTACGCAGATGTCTTCTACAGAAAAGCTACTCTCTGAATGAAATAGAAGAAATTAAGAGAGTCAACGATCAAGCGGAAGAACATACAAAGAAAATAGAGGCTGGAAAGTTAGAAAAACATGAACAGGCTTTCCGGCTTCAATCTCATCATAAAGAACATCATTCCTCTAAAGGCCAGTAGACATATAAATCCACGTATTATCCTCAACAAGCAAGTCGCCGTCGCAGTCCCAAACAGGCTGACACAAGACGGTAGCGCCAGCTGAAATGCTATCGCTATGGACAAGACTTCTCACACACTGAGTCATGCCATGCCTACGTTAGAAATGTTGGTGGTGCGGCAAAGATAATCACTTTGAGAAGGTATGCAGAGCATCACAAAAAGACATTAATAGAAAATCAAGAAAATCCAGCTCTTGCCATCATGCAAAAGCTGTACGCGACTGATGAGAACACTCCACCAGCCCATCGTGATTAAGCCTCTATTCGCATGTCACATACAGGTCACGACGCTCCGAATCCCGGGAGTCATTATCCTTCACACCAATATCTCAAGACAGCGAGGAGTACATCTGCATGGTTGCAGATCATGACAGACTAAAGAAATACCCAAGATTATATCTCCAAATGCGAGAACACCATGCCAAATTTGTGCTCGACAGTGGAGCGTCTCTCAATTACATCTCTGTCGCAGAATACAACAAAATTAATCCGAAACCTCAATTGCATAAAGCCGCTGTGCTAGTTTACACGTGGATGTCTAAGGAAACTCTTTCCTGTCAAGGACAATATCAGACGTCTCTCATTTACAAAAACCGAACTATACAAGCTCACATTCACTTTATTGATGGGCCAGAAGCAGACTGTCTCTTCAGGTTGCCCACTGCTGAAGGGCTCCAATTGGCAGAAATACTGTACTGAGTAGATGATGAACCTGACATTGTGCAGAAGTTTCCAAAACTATTCCCAGGACTCGGTAAAATGGCTCATTTTCAAGTTCATATTCACATAAATGAAAAAGTGACACCTGAGGCTCAGCATCACAGGAAGGTGTCATTTCATCTCCAACAATCAGTGGAGGAGGAGTTACGGGATCTCCTCCGGGTGGACATTATTGAGAGAACATCTGGACCGACTCCCTGGGTATCCCCAGTGGCTGTGGTGCCCAAACGGGGATCAGATGGTAAAGTCCGTCTATGTGTGGACATGAGAGCCCCATATACTGCCATTGAAAGAGAAAGGCACCCAGGTCCCACATCAGTGACATGTTCACGCTGTTGAATGGGGTGAAAATCTCTTCTAAGTTAGATCTTAAAAAGGGTTATCACCAGTTTGAACTCCATGAGAGTTCACAATATATCACCACTTTTTCAACTCATCAAGGCCTATTCAGACATATAAACATCTCAGCTTTGGTATTTCATCAGCCATTGAGATTTTCCAAGAAGTGATCAGGAGGGTGATTCGTCATATTCCCAACACCCTTAACTACAGTGATGACATTCTTGTGTTTGGCACTACTGTTCAGGAACACAACAAAGCACTGGATCGGGTGTGTCACACACTCCTGGAAGCAAACCTGACACTCAACAAAGACAAGTGTGAATTTCACAGATCAACGTTGAAATTTTATGGACATATCTTTGCGGGTGAAGGAATGAGACGGGACCCAGAAAAGGTCCCAACTCTGAATGACACCTCTTGTCTTTGAGATGCCAGATATATTCGGTCATTTCTAGGAAGGGCCAGCTACTGCGCGATCTATATCAAGGACTATGCCACTATCAGCTACACCCTTCCTTAGTTGACAAAACAAGGTCAAGCATTCAAATGGTCAGCAAGATGTGCTCAAGCGTTTCACTCAATAAAGCCTTTGAGTTGGCCAGCAATCTGGCATACTTCAATTCTCATCAAAAGACCGAAATGACTGTGGATGCTAGTTCTGTGGGACTTAGAGCCATACTAGCACAATATGACAAGGAAGGTGATCAAAGACACATAGTAGCTTACGCCACTAGCAGTCTGACCAATACTGAGAGCGTGCTCACAGCCAGAGAAGGAAAGCCTGGCAGTAGTCTGGGCCTGTGAGCACTTTCACATCTTCATCAACGGGAAACATTTTTTGCTAATTACGGACCATCAGACTCTAATAACCATAGTCAGTACCCGCCGGGCAAAATTGACAGCCAGGATCGAGCGATGGGGAATCCGTCTCCAAGAATACACATATATAATAATTCACAAGCCTAGAAAAGCAGCAAATCTGGCTGACTACATGTCAAGACACCCCAGGGCATCTTTCAGTACGAAACAATCTCTAGCAGAAGAATACATCCATTTTGTCATTGCTCAAGGAAAACCACCTGCAGCCATCCTTGAAGCCACTGTAGCAGATGCCACCTTACAGGAAGTGATACACCACATTCGAACAAACAGGTGGAGACACTTGGAAGAGCCCAGAAGCAGTCAACACATTGACATTACAGAACTGACTTCCTTTTAACACGTAAAGGATGAATAGTCCATTTCCAAAGATGGACTCCTACTGAGGGACATCATTCCAAAACATCTGCATCAAGGAGTCATTAACCTGGCACATGAAGGGCATAGTGGCTACTAAAAGGGCATTGGGTGAACAGGTTTGGTTCCCCACCCTTGATCAGATGGTCAAAGCCACGCTGAAAGACTATCCACAATGTCAACTCATCAGTCGAGAAGAGCCACCCTCACCTCTTCAAATGTCTGAACTGCCAGATGGCGTCTGGCAACATGTAGCAGTGGCCTTCTTAGTTCTTTACAATCAAACAAATACATTCTTGTCATAATGGATGAGTATTCCTGATTCCCAATTGCTCACTAAGATCATCCACCAAAGCGACCACTACCATACCAGTACTGGATTAAGTCTTTGCAGCATGGGGAATACCTAAAGTGATTAAAACAGACAATGGTCCTCCATTCAACGGACATGAGTTTGCGGAATTTGCTAGCCACCTCAACTTTCGACATAGGAAAATCATGGTGGAGAGGTTTATGGCTACCTTGAAAAAGACTATACAGCAAGCTAAACTATCAAGGCGAGATGTCCAGATGGCTCTGAATGAGGTACTACGAGCATACAGAACTACGCCACCAAGTACCACGGACAAGTATCAAGCCACCCTAATGCTGGGCTGCACTGTGCGCACGAGAATACCCATCTGGAAAAGCTCAGCTAGCTGTTTCTGTCAAGCTCCAGATCATGAGGAGCTGGCAGAGGTAGACAGAACTAGGAAGGCCAAAATGAAGGAATATGCGGACAGTCGTCGCAGGGCTGAACCATCAACTATCTAGGAAGGCGACTGGGTACTCGTACAACAAGAACATAAGAGAAAAACTGGCAGTCGATATCATGAACAGCCAGTGCAAGTAACAAATCTAAAAGGTACCATGATCACGGCTGCCTCTGATGACAAGAGGATAACCCGGAACGCCGCTCACTTTCGAAAGAGTACTCCAATAACCAAAGAGCCAGCAGCTGTTTTGGAAAGCGACGTCATTGAGGACATTCAAGTATCAGTCAGTGGGTCTGTGTTTCCCTCCACCTCGACTATGGGGGAGCGGGCCGACCCAGATTCGGCCAGCAGGCCACAATGTCCTTGTTGAAGACCTGTACGTCTTATTGAAAAATTTTAAATAAAGTTTTCCGGAATGATACCAATTTGTGTAAGTGGGGATGAGATGTAATGTTGTGGTTGTAGATTACTTGTAGACAGAGAGAAGGCGGGATGTGGGGCATGACGCCAGAAATAGGAAGAGGAAGGGGTTAGATAGATAGGAGTGGAGGATAGATAAGTAAGGTTGGAGCAGCAGGATGAGCTCTGAGTAAGAATAAATATAAACATTACCTTAAAGGTGTGTGGTTCTTTCTTGGGCAAGTCGAACACGACAACTGGAACACCCCTTGGCAGCAGGCCATAAGGCTATAGTGGTTAATTTGAGAAGGAAAATGTGAGGAACCCTATATATCGTTGACTATCATGACAATTTACAGGAGAATAATATTCATCACAATGCAGGAAATTACACGCATGATTAGTGTGTTCAAGAAATGATAACGGCATATAGCTCTTGATAATGTGACTTCTCTCTAAGTGATTTATTTATGGGTCTCCAACTGAATGATCCCTAGAATAGGTGGGAATTCATTAAAGCATGGAAGTGGTTTGGGTTTGAGCAGATCTAAAAGCATTAGGAATTCTGTTCTATAAATTGACCCACGATTGCTGGAGGAAGCAAGCACACACAGGTCTTGCTTGTACAGGTTATTGGAATAGGACTGGAGGGGTATCCTAGGGTTTTAAATTTGTCTTCCAGATATCTACGTGTGGAATAGCTGGAATGTGTAGGATAAATAGAAGAGAACATTATTCAGGCCTCTGCCGGAAGCCAGTAACAATCTCCTTGCTGCAGGCACATAATTCTTTTTCTAAAGATCCATGTATCCAAGCATTTTTGGCTTCATTTAGAACGAAAATATGCTTTTAGGCCATACCAAGGTATAAACAATGGACATAACCTATGGGAATTCACCATGGATTCTATTCCCTCTTCACTTCTTTCTAGTTGAGATAAACAAAAAATTGTTTATCTATATTAACTTGTGGGCATAGTGAAAGGGTAGTTGAAAATCACCACCAAATTCTCGTGACTCCCTAAGAAAATCACAGTTTGACTAAAGAGCACTCGTAATTTCGTTTCTCTATGCACGCCTTGCTGTTAACTCACCCGTTAGGGCTACTTCCTGTGTGTTAGTTATTGTGACTCATCGCATTGGGTGCTGGAACCAGTGACCCAGGCGGACGTGCCCACCTACGATTAGCCATCGATGAATATTAAGCCTATTGGTAAGTTTATTTGGCATAGTACCTGCTAAATGCCCACTACCTTTGTTTTCTCTATGAACACCTTGCTGCTAAATCACCCTAAGGTTTGGGGGATTAAGCCCCCTTCCTATGTCTTTTTCATCAGGAATCCTCCCATTTTGTGCTGGAACCTGTACCATGGGCAGTGAAAGGCCGGATTCAGTTGTGCAGATGTGGCCACTTTGGATTGGCAACCAATGACTTTTAAGCACCACATACTCTTGGAATAATAAAATAGATTAGTAGGCAAAGTGTGCTGAGTGTGATATGCTGTCAGGCTGGAAGAATGGGGCTGGGGCAGGGCCATTCATTTGTGTAAGATTTATTTTAGTGTTATTCCATAAGGAAAAGTTCCATACCTGTAGTCAGAGATCTGCATCATAGGAATCTTCATTGAAGTCATAAACCTTGAATAATTCTATCTTGTTTAAGTGGACCCTGGAATACCTGCTTCAATATACATATCTCAAGCATCCAAGAAAAAGACATTGAGGAATGTTCATCACTGAAAGTCATTTTCCATATAGTCTCAGTACAGACTGTCAGAGATGTATTTTCCTTGTGAATACTGGAGGAGAAAAAAAAGATAGACCAATAAAGCCTTTAAATGTGTAGAACTCTGCAATAGAAAAAAAGTCTGCCTGTAAATAACAAACATAATGAGAAGGAAAAGACAGCCTGATAGGTTATCACTGAGAAGCTTAAAAAGGGACCTGCACCTTTCAGGACCCAGAAGGTACCTCATCTCACAATGCACTGCAGTGGCAGTTTGCCAGTTCTTTTTTATGCGTTGCACCAGATACAAATAAACTCTGACAGGCGGGGAGGAAGGAAAGTGTTTATGACTTCAATGAAGATTCCTATGATGCAGAACTATGATTATAGGTATATAACTTTTCCTTCTGCATCGTAGGATCTTCATTGATAGTCATAAACCTTGAACAGAGTAGCAGGCTGAGTAAACAAAACAACAACAATGCGTCTGACAAATACTGCACGGTGTGAATCGGTAATGTGCATTAGTTAAGTTCCACTATAATCAATTGGACGTTCAGGCCCATAAGGAGAAAACTACCCATTTGAACAGATTGTTCAACGTTTCTTATCCAAATTCGGCCTGAGTATCAGTAATGTCTTGTAAATGGGAGTCAAACCTCCATGTAGCTGCTTTACAAATGTCTAAGATTGGAGCCTGTCTGATCCAAACTGTGGTTGCTGCCTTTCACCTTGAAGAATGAGGTTTAGGCTTTTTTAGGTCTCGCCTACGCAGTGCGCATGCGCTGCATAGGAGACCTTTAGCCGTCGTGCAGCTCTTTTTCAAAGCACATACTCGTGCTTGTGGCAGCATACGCCTTGCGGGAGCACGCAGGGGCGTGCCACAAGCACAAGTATGTGCTTTGAAAAAGAGCACAATGCGCGCGTACGCACCACTCCCGGGCGATCGCTTTCACTTTCGCGGCTGCGAAAGCGGCCAATGCTAGTTATTCTTTTCTTTTAGTTGCTCCACTTTGAGATGGTGTTTTTCTTTTAGTCACCCTGCTTTGAGCTTCGTTTTTGCGGCTTGTATTATAATTGCGTACACACGTTTTATTATTTTCGTTGCACTTTACTGTTAATTAGGGTAATCCCACTTTTCACAGCCACAGGAGTAGAACACTCAGGGCACTAAATTTTCCTATACACCGTGCTACCACTGCACCCAACTTACAAGGTATTTAACCAATACTAATAAGTTTCTGACGTTTCTAACCAGTAAGATGGCGACATGCGCATTTTGCTTTTCACTTAGGTTAGTCCCATTTCTAATGCCATGCAATTCTACTATTTAAAACACATCATTTTGGTGATCTAGCAGACCACGGACGGAGCCATTCACGCAGTTTCACACATGTTTTTGGTAAGTCACTACCTGTAAGGATGTTTCTTTACTTTAGTGCACGTTAGGAGCCTACCTGTCTTTAATAATTTTTTCCTGCTTTAATAACGCTAGAAATGGACCAGTCACTAAAAAATGTGATGGGATTGGGCCCAATTTAGGCCCGTGCAAATGTGCATTTAAATAAAAGTGGCGCAGTAATGGCCTCACTTTTGTCCAGGCGACAAAAAGTGGGTGCAAAAAGCCTGCTGTGCATTTACCAAGTGAGCCGCAGTATTGCACCCTTCATACAATATAGGGAAATGCAAATATTTTTGTATCATTTTTGCACGATATTTCAACATTTTTCTGCTGTGCTCTCGGAGGTGTGTTGCCTGCAACTATAACAAGCAAACTCTGGATGCACTCCGTGCTAATTTTAAAATGGCCACAAAAGCTGTTTGCACCCACTTTACCTCTAGCACCAGGATTTACACGTGGCTTTGTGCATCAGCATAGATTTCTGGACGTGTATTGAGCTTGTGTTCTGTGACTAATTTTAAGTGTGATTTTCAGTGAGTTATTTTGTCCCCGCAGGAGTTGATTCTTACAGACTGCGAGTGATCACCCAGAATTTCAAGCTAGAACCCCAATTATGATCCTTCCATTGAAGTTAGCTCCCTCTGTGTGCCTGCGTTTTTTTACCCAAATGATGTGGCTCTCCTCCCCCCCCCCCCGTGCCATGTCAAACATTTCAGGCATTATTATTTCTGTAATTCTGTTCTTTTCTAGCAGCACATATTCTACTGATCCCATGATCTGTGCCGGTTGCAGATAGCCTGTGGTTTAACCCTTTCACCGCGGCGGGAATTCCGCCGCGGTGCTGGGGGGATGCGGGGGGCAGCGCGGTGGCGCTGTGCTCATGACGGAGCCGCTCCGTCATGAGCCACGGTTGGGCTGTGCTCATGACGGAACGGTTCCGTCATGACTCCGCCCATTTGCGTTGTCCCCCCGCACAGGCGGGGAAACAGCGCCGCGCAGGCGGAGCGGCCGCCAATGGGCGTGTCATGACGGAACCGTTCCGTCATGAGCACACGGCAACCGTGGCTCATGACGGAACGGTTCCGTCATGAGCAGGGAAGGGGTTAAAAAGCCTTGAAGTTTGTCTAATGCAACAACATGTAAAAATGTGCGTTCAATTTCACTTCATGGTTGCTTAGAACGCAGGCATCTGTTAGTCCACAGTATGAAGCTTGTGAAAAAATTTGCCCAATATGTATCCATTCACCACCGCTGAATGTATTTTTGAATAATTATATTTATTCGCACAACATGAAAACATTAGTTTTTTGTTATTATTTGACTTCACTTATTATAGCATTTGTATAATTGCATACCTTTCTGCATGCTCTTGCACAGAAGTCTGAATGCGCGTTAAATCATTGGCCCGGTGCATTAATGGTCCAGGAATGGACTCGCACTCCTATGTAGCACCAGCTCGAGATTAAATGCCTGCCACGCAGTGTTTAATTTGTAAGAAACGGAAGTACAGGGACAAAACGTTTTTCTAAAAGGCTGCAGGTAGCACTGCCACATAATAAAAGCATCAAGGGCACCAATGGGAAATTAGTTTGCTGGCTCCTTCACTACGGGGACTTTTAGAAATATTTGTTTTCGTTTATTCGGTACGTGAGGACGCTTATTGCTTTCCCATGACACATGGAGGAGCGTTACCGATGATCACTTCTTCACTCGGCATACAGGAACTACATTTTGAGAATACACAACGATATTTTCACATAAAATGTGGGCTCGTACCGGTCATTCATTTACACTTGCATTTGGTTACAATGCATATATTTTCCCATGAAACCAGTGATCCCTAAAGAAACATGTATTTTTTCTGGGTTGACTTACCCTGGTTTTGAGAAGCCGAAATTAGAAGCATGTGCATAGCAAACAGCTTAGATATAGGGAGCATACTCACATTGTTTAAGTGTCTGCCTATTTTAGCTAGGTCCTAGATGGGGCATTTTTGTACGCTTTGAGTGCACATTTGTGCAGCAGTGTGCATTATTTGCAGCAGTGCACAATGGGTGTTGTCTGCAGCAGTGTCCGAGAGCGGCACATCTTAGCTATAGTACATGGTTTCCTTTTCATGCGGCAAACATGTATTCCTAAATCAGACTGCAGGACCTAGTGTGAAGTAATTGTATAGCTCTTAAATCCCTGGCAGCACGGCAGCTAGGATAATGTGCTGCTTGGCTACACACTTGTAAAGTCCAAAAGACGAGACGTATTCGCTATGCAAAAGCTTGTGTTTTTACCGGCCTGTCACCACTAGGATGTACCTGGCAGTGACGGACAGAAAGAAAGGAAAGCCACCTGACCATCCACTCCAAATAGGTCGGATGGCTTACTTCTGATGGCACGTGCTCTATCCAGCATAAAACCTGAAGTGCACCAGAATCAAAACAAGCATTAAAAATGCAATAGGTCTCGCCTTTCATTAAGTTAAAGCCATTTGCTTTGCTATACAATACCATTAGCAAAGCAAATGGCTTTTACTTAATCAAAGGCGAGACCTATTGCATTTTCAATGCTTGTTGTAATTAGGTAGCACAGAGAGATAGATGAGACTATCCATCTAGTAATAGATTGTTTTGAAGTAGCTAATACCGGTCTTAAGGCATCATAATTTATGAAAAGATGGGTTGATTTTCTTATACTTTTGGACTTATCTAGATAGAAACACAACATCCTTTTAACATCAAAAGAATGTAAAGTTCTCTCCACTGCAAATAGAGGGTTTGGAAAAAAGTTAGGTAGAGCTATAGATTGGTTAATATGAAAGTCTGATACTACTTTAAGTAAAAAGGATGCATGCGTACATAGAACAACCCTATGATGATGAAAGACTGTGAAAGGTTCCATTGAAGACAGAGCCTGCAACTCACTAACTCTAAGTGCCGACGTAATGGCTATCAGAAAACTCGTTTTCTATGACAAGTGTTGCAGTGTTATGGTTGGGTTTGAATGGAGGTCCCATCAGTTTTGACAATATGAAGTTCAATTCCCAAGGAGGGTAAGGTATTCTGACTGGAGTAAAAACTTTCTTCAGACCTTCCCAAAAATCTTTCACTACAGGACTCCTGAAGAAAGATTGGTGCATTGGTGATTTTCGATATGCAGCGATGACTGCTAAATGTACCTTAATAGATGACAATTGCAGGCCTGACCTGGCCAAGACAAGTAAGTACAGAAGGATAACATTTTCCTGTACCTTAATAGAGTCATGGTTATTATTACAACTATACCATATGGAGAAACGCTTCCACTTAAAAGCATAGTATGCTTGTGCGGATGGTCATTTAGCTTCCTTTAAAATGTTCATACAATCATCTGGAAGAATTAGATGTCCATATTGATGATTTCAGGAGCCATGCTGCCCAATTTAATGACTGGATCGTTGGATGTAGAATTTTGCCCTGAAGTCTGGAGAGAAGATCCGGTTTTAGTGGAAGGCGCTTGTGACAGACTTTGGATAGCTGGAGGAGATCTGTGTTCCACCACTGTCTCAGCCAATCTGGAGAAATCAGTGTCATCGTGATGTGTGACAGTATCAATTTCTGAATTACCTGCGGTATGAGTGGAATTGGTGGAAAAGGATACACAAATGGAGTCAACCAGTCTCTCAAAAGGGCATTGCACAGAGACTGCGGTTCTGGAGCCCTGGACGCATAGTCTCTGCATTTTTTGTTTTGAGCAGTGGCGAACAAATATCTCGTTGGTGTGGCCCATTCTTAGAAGACGTTGTCTACCAACTCGTCGTTGTGAACCCACTCATGAGTCTCTTCGTGAAAACAGCAGAGGAAATCTGCTTCTATATTCTGGATTCTTGGAAAGTGAAAAGCTGTAATCGATAATCCTCTTGCCAGAGCCCAATGCCACATTGTTTGAGCTTGAAGGGAAAATTGTCTTGACCTTGTTCCACTTCGTATGTTTATATAGTACATTGTACTGGTGTTATCCGTTTGATTCATTAGGTCTTTGGAGTTGATAGAGCAGTCAAGCAACAAATAGGTCCAGGCACCTCTAAATATTACCTATAATAGGAAAATGTCTTCATGATACTGCTAATGGAGGGGGAATCTGCGAATTCTTGAGATTTCAGAAAATATATTCATGAGGTACTTAATACCTTTAAAAGGTTTGAAATATATGGGACACAATGAATGCCTTAAATAAAATTATGATATTGTAGATCAGGGGCTGACTTGAGCAAGAAAACAGATGGAGACCACGTTCAAAGTAGTTCAAATTTGATCTGGGTCTGCTGGGGTCTGTTTTTGTCTACCAGTATGTTACTCATTTACCCTCTAGACATCATCTAATTGAAATTCGGAGAGCAGGGATTCGTAGCTGTCTGAGGGTTTATAAGGGGATTGAAGGAGAAGATTTTATTCAGTTTCATTGTGTCTGATGTAGTGGGTCAATAAAGGGGCATCCGCTTTCTGTTAAGACTGCAATTGATAATTAGAGAGGAACACAAAACCTGGTAGCTGCCAATGTTTAAAAGTGATCAAGCCACCTCTCCAAAAAATGCTACTTTGCTTTTGCAAGATTGTCTAAATTAGATGATGCAGCTTCAATGAGCAAATACCCGCTATCAGTGAGAAAAAGTTGTCTGATTTTGGATTTTTGAAATTGTTAATCGATTCTTTAAACTTGTACACTTTTGCAGACACACACTGTAACATTTGATGGACTTATGATCTGGATAGACTTAGATAGCTTCAAAAGTTAAGAACTGAGTTAAGTTAGCCCTTCTTCACAAGGTGCTGCAGGGTCCTAAATACCATGGTCTTGGTTTTCCCAGAGTTAAGTTGGAACCAGCTCCCTTTCATCCTGTTTGTGTTCGTTATATCTCAGATACTGGAGGAGATCCCTGAAGTGACCCCAGTTACAGCTGGAGTGCCATCTATCAATTCAAAAAAGAGGTCATCAAAATGTCCAAGACATGTAAGGCCCCAACACTGTGAAGAAAGTGACATGATACACATGCAGATGAATGTAATTCTGTAACATTATTTTTAACAGCCTTCATTGAGCCGAACTATACGTGGTCATCTGATGCAGTCAGATGGAAGTTCAACTACTTTATCTAGATGGAAATGTGAAGATTAACAACAGATCCATTTGTGAACAAATAAGTCAGTAAGGGGGAAATGTACCCAACAAAACTGGGTTGAGAATATTAGAAGGTTTATGCCATTGAGTAGCAGTGGTGGTCTAAGAGTCATGGAAATCAAACAAATGTCTGGAATGGGAGCTAGAAGTAATGCACATCTTTAAGCAAACACCAATTATTGAGGCATATGCTCTAGAAATGCAGTGCTGAACAATTGTAACTGTCTGACCCAAATGTTACAATGTCTTTCTTCTTTGATTACTACATCTTGCCCCCAGAATACAAAATTGGCAGTAGGAAAATTCGAAGACTGTTTTTTTACCCATATTTGATAGATATGTGTCGCTATTAGCACTGAATTGACAACCCATGAAACTGAAACGTTGAATGCAACTACATACCACATCCAAGGCTGCATTGCCAGTGTGGGCTTCCCCACAATGCGCCTCAATATTCTACGTTAAGTGCATCGGGGCAGACTGTAAACCACTTTGCCATCTCTGTGGGTTCTCTGCTGAAAATATCAGCATGTCTGCATCTTGAGTCAAAAGTAATGCACATGCCTGCTAAGAGCCTGGCACAGAACAATAACTCATTTAACAATAGTTTGTGAGCAATCCCCAGAGATGGCAAAGACTTTTGTAGAAATTATATAACCAGAGGACAAGCAGGAACCTAGAGCTCTCTGATACTGTGCTCTAATCAATGATACAGAACAGGAGAACCTCCCACTGCCATTCATAAATACACAACTTTATATACATACAGTTCTTGTAAAACGGACAATGACTACACTGAATACAAAAATGTTACCTGAGATTGGGCTGTTTCTGCGCGGCGAGCCAGGCGTAGAAAAAGTCATTTTGTCTTAAAGAAAGGAAGAAAGATGGAAAAGAGAGAAACTGTAAAAGATTATTCGAAAAATTATGTTTATTTTACATGCAAGGTTAACTTTAACATCCAATGCTGGGTCCAATTTACACTCCATTATATTTTTATTTGAGACAAGTGCATTGACAAATATGTATGAAACACATATAAAAATATGAAGAAATTAGATGATTCAGAAATACATTCAGAGTGAACGTATATGGCTTCATATATTTTTCTAGACACATCTTTTGAAAGACTGGCTGCCATGTGTTTTGTTTCCATTATTTGGCATAAAGATTATATTTTAATTTCATTACTTTTTTTATACATATACATAAATGGGTTTGTCTATGCATAATAGAACCATCTGGGAGTCTGAGGGAAGAAGTATGTTTATGTGTTTCTATCTACTGTGGCAAAGCTTCATGTCACCCACCCTTATGGGGTTAACCTCTCAAAAACAAAAACATATGTCTATGAACATAGAATGTGAGGTTGAAACATGGTTCATAATAAAGATAAATCTATTATCTAACTACTAAATGGAAAAGTAACTTTAACTGCTTCAGGTAATGCCAATGGGCGTTACCTTAACATGGAATCTAATATTATCTTATGGAAAACAGCAAAAAGGTCAGTAGCATAGGATAAAGCTTTGGCATTTCAGTCGGATTGGGGCAAAAGCCAGACCTGCAAGCGAACACAGTTGAATATGGGTTGGAGGTTAATCCTGATAAACAAAGTCATCTCCACACTAAAGTACTTTCATAAAGGCCACCTTTGTAAAATAGTGTTTTTCAAGGACCCAGGTCTGTACCTGACAAGGGCTTCAATGCATTGACTGTCAGAGTTAGCCATGGGGACGGTTCGTGAAAATGAGTACGGTCTGAACAGGATGGAGAACAAGTAACGGCAGGGAGATTGTTTTTTCTAAGACAGTTGCTTTAGTTTCATCCTGGTTCTATATGTTTTGAGGCTCAAGGGTGGTAAGGATAATCTGCTTATCGGTCTTTGTATAGTGATCACAGGAAGCCCATTGAGTGGTTTTGAGAACTTTGAATCCTACAAAGCAGGAGAAACCAAACAGGCTGGGTAGGGAGCCTTACACCCACGATCCAACGCATCACTGGAGTGAAGGGCGTTAATTCTGCTCCCAATTCTCTTGTACCTAGCCTAGGATACCATGGTGAGCTGTTAGGACTCGAGCTTCATAGACTCTCCACCGAGAGACCCTGGTTCTTCAGATCCTTATCTGTGCCACAGTTACTAGACCATTAGACCCATGGACCTTCGGCCTGCAATGATAGAACGTTTCCCAGGAGGGTAGATCAGAAAGCTGGCCTAAATAGCTCTGGTATGCATGATCAGTCTAGCACAATTCTAGTGCATGGGAGAACTGCTCTTATCCGTGTATTGGTCAAAGGACTCCGTAATTTCTGATTAATCCTAAACTGCGACTTAAAGGATTGCAGGCTCAGCGTGGTATTTTATAAGGGTAAATCCTAATCCTATTGGTGCCATTTCAAATCACTATGGCATCAATCCTACCCATTCCCTGATCATCCCAACACCCCGTTAGCTGTCCAAATCCCGGCAGATTTGTTTTGAAACCACCAAAGTCATGTGCAGTACTTATCGCCATTAGAATAATGTAAGTAAATAAGTAACAAGAATGCAGAAATTTACTGCATGGGAGCATTTATCTCTCTGCTTTGTTTCCATCCCATGCTATAATTTAGTGAATGCAAAACAACAAGGTGATGGATGGAATGCTTGAATCAATCTCAGCCTCTGGCAATCACTTAGATCACATCCCACTCCATTGTTTTTTTGCCCACCATGCCACCTAA
Organism: Triturus cristatus; assembly: GCF_964204655.1. NCBI lineage: Eukaryota > Metazoa > Chordata > Amphibia > Caudata > Salamandridae > Triturus > Triturus cristatus. The sequence continues at coordinate 337,852,950 of NC_140591.1, read as the reverse complement.
GTTTGTACCCAATCATATGTAAATCAGTCTTGACCCTGCTCCACATGGGAACAGATCAAGTCTGAACTGCCAGGCAAATTCCTCCCTGAATCAGGACACAAGCAACCCAGGACCTGTTTCACCCTTATTAGGGCTCTTCAGCCAGGTAATGCTTCGTTCCAGTGCCACAGTGAGCCAGGACCCACTTTGGGGCATACCTGGCGCACTTAAGGCGTCAAATACAAACACCACAATGTCATGGATGGAATGCTTGAATTAATCTAAGCCATTGACAGCTGCTCAGGCCGCATCCTCATCAATTGTTTAGTGAATATCATTTGTGAGTCAAAAAAGGGTAGGGACCCACCTACTGGGCTTGGAGTTAGAAAGCTTACCTGGTACCAGCAAATCCAATAGCCTTAGCATAGCCATACACCTTCCATGTTGTACCTGATGTTCCAAGATGGTTCTGGGCAGGGTACTTAATATACAAATTTACATATTAAGCACTGCTCTCAGACAAAGAAATGAGTATTGGCCCGACATGGAGCTGAATAGTAATATTTTTAACACCTAATTAATGTTAAACTATAGAACATAGTCAAACTAATTAAAGGCATGATTTTTGTACAGAAATATTTAGTGTATATTGGTGCAACCACCAGGCAGATAGAACTAGTTACTTACCTGTACACTATGGTTCTCCAGTATTATCTTTCATAGATTCACATGCTTGTATCTTCCCCGTCGTCATGGTGGGAGTCTCACGGTAACAGAATGACCACAGCAGTATAAGAAAACTGCATAGCAAAATCCCATAGGGAATCATCTTATTTGGTAACCAAATCTCATCATTATGTGGTCCAAAACTCAGCCAATCGGCTGCTAGCCCTGCCCTCACACTCCCCAGCAGAGCCTTCCTGCCTCAGATTTCCAGCCCCGAGTGCGAGACTAGAATACTCTTAGAGACAATGAGGTTCTGCCTGAGAAATGGGGAGGTGGGCGGGCCGCATGTGAATCTATGAAAGATAATACTGGAGAACCATAGTGTACAGGTAAGTAACTAGTTCTTTCTCCAGTATTGAATCTTTCATAGATTCACATGCTTGTATCAGAATAGTAAGCAGTACTTATCCCAAACTGCATTTCCAGGCTAGAACCCCCCAATAAACGTGGGCTCTGCTCTTTTGGGTAGAATGTTAACCTACATTGCAGTATTTGAAAATTTGTGCAACCATACATATATCTGTACATATACATTGTTATAATCCATGATAAATACCTTAATGAAATAGGTGCCGTAGAACTGCTTGTCCCACTGCTGCATCCTTTTTCCACGCTGCGTCCAGACAATAATGTCTAGTAAAGGTGTGCGCATTCTTCCATGTCGCAGCTCTACAAATGTCTGGCAATGGCACTCCCGCAAATATGGCCGTAGAAGTTGCCATCTTTCTCGTTGAGTGTGCACGTACTTTGGATTGCAAAGGCCTTCCAGCTTTGGTATGACACAAGGATATTGCTGACGATATCCATCTCGAGATACTGGCTCTGGAAAGTGCCACCCCTTTCCTGGGGCCGGCAAAGGCTACGAAAAGCTGGTTTGTTTTTCTGAATGCTTTGGTCTTGTCGATATAGAATTTTAGACATCGCTTGATGTCCAAAGAGTGCAATGCTCTTTCCGCCGCCGTTGACGGGTCCTTACAAAATGTAGGCAAAACTATTGGCTCATTTAGGTGAAAGCTGGAGGGGACTTTAGGAATAAATTTGGGATTCGTTCTGAGAATCACTCTGTCCTGCCTGAATTGTAGGAATGGTTCTGCGATTGAGAAGGCCTGAATCTCGCTGACTCTTCTTGCCGATGTAAGTGCTAACAATAACGCCGTCTTCCATGAGACAAACTGCAACTCCGCCTTATGGATGGGTTCAAAGGGCGGTTTCATCAACTGCGTAAGAACTGTATTCAGTTGCCAAGGAACAATCGGTGTTCGAACAGGAGGGAACATTCTGAAGAGCCCTCTGAGGAATTCCTTAACGACTCTTTGGGACCAAAGAGAAGGACGGCCAGGATCTCTGGTGTATCTTGAAATTGCGGCCAGATGTACCTTTATGGACATATGAGAGAGTCCGGATTTGGCCAATGTCAACAGGTATGGAAGAATCTGGGCAGACGAGACCCGAAATGGGTGCAAATTGTTAGCTGCGCACCAGTGACAGAACCTTTTCCATTTCGCCGTATATGTTTTGTTTGTGGATACTGCCCGGGATCGCGACAGAATGTCTTTGCAGTCCTGAGGGATCTTTAAGAGGTGGAATTCATGCTCGTGAGGTTCCATGCTGACAAGCTGAGCGATTTCAGATTTGGATGCAGTATCTGGCCATTGTGCATAGTTATCAGATCCTGTGTTAACGGGAACTGTATCCTTGGTGCCATTGACAGCCTGAGAAGTTCGGAGAACCATGCTTGTCTCGGCCATGCTGGTGCAATCAGAATCAGATGACACGGTTCTGACTTCATTTTCCTTAAGACTCTCAATATCAGAGGAAATGGGGGAAACGCATATGCAAACATTCCTGTCCAGCATATCTGTAGCGCATTGCCCCACGATCCCTTCTGCGGAAACCTGCTTGCAAAGTTCTTGCATTTTGAATTGTGGCGGTCCGCGAATAAGTCTAGCCTTGGCGTGCCCCATACTTTGAATACTTTGGAAAGGTGCTTCTGATGTATTTCCCACTCGTGGGAGATTTCGGGAGATCTGCTCAAAATATCTGCCCTTATGTTGTCCACTCCTGCAATATGTTGCACTTGCAGTGACACGTTGTGAGCTAGAAGCCATTTCCAAATGGCCTGTGCTTCTTGTGACAGAAGTTTCGACTTTGTGCCCCCTTGTTTTAGCAGGTAAAACATAGAAGTTGAGCTGTCCGTCTTCACCAGAACCGTAGATCCGCGAATTCTGGGAAGGAAAGCTTTGAGTCCCAAAAACACGGCCCTCAGCTCTAGCAGGTTGATGTGGAGCTGCGTTTCGTACTTTGACCAGTGACCCTGAATTTCGAGCTCCTGGAGATGCGCTCCCCACCCTTGGAGAGAAGCATCCGTCATCATTACGAAACTGCAGGTTTGAATTTCGAAGGTCAGTCCTTCCTCCAAATGATCTCTGATTTTCCACCATGACAGGGCGTCTCTGATCCGAGGGGTAATTATTATGCAATCGTCGAATGATCCCTGCGACTGGAGCCATTGCTCGTCCAGCAGTTCTTGTATAGGTCTCATGCGGAACCTGCAATTTGGGAGTAGGGGGATACAAGAGGACATCATTCCCATCAATGACTTGTAAACCCTCACTGAAACGGACTTTTTTCTTTGCAATTGTGTTGACAACCGTATGATCTTTTGAATGCGCTCCTCTGACGGGTAAGCTTTGGCCTCCTCCGTGCAGATTAGAGCACCCAGAAATTGAATGTACTGCGCTGGTCTGAGATGTGATTTCTCTAAGTTGACTCTGAGACCCAGCTGATCGAAAAGCTCCATGCAAACGTGAAGGGAGCGAAGGGTATCTCTGAACGAACTTCCCTTGATAAGCCAATCGTCCAGATAAGGGAATACCTGATGACCTTGGAGACGCAGGTGGGCCGCAATTGGCGCCATACATTTTGTAAAGGTTCTCGGTGCCGACTTTAGCCCGAAAGGTAAGACCTTGAACTGGTAATGGCGCTCCGCCACCATGAAGCGTAGAAATTTTCTGTGTCTTACGTGGATTGGGACGTGAAAATAAGCATCCAAGAGGTCCAGGGACGCCAAATAATCTCCTCTGCCAATTAGGAGAAGAATTTCCTGCAGGGATAACATCCGGAATGATTTCTTTTGAATAAATTTGTTGAGACCTCTGAGGTCCATTATCTGCCTCCATTTTGATGTGTCCTTCTTTTTTATGAGAAAGAAATGCGAGTAATAGCCTTTCCCGCGTTGAAGATGAGGAACTTCCTCTATTGCCTCCTTTTGTAATAAGGCCATCACTTCCGCTTTGAGGGCTGATAGATGTTCCTGTCTCCTGCGAATAGGAGGCTGATTTGGAGGCTTTTCTACGAATTCCAGAGTATGGCCATGTTGAATTACATCTAAAACCCATCTGTCCGATGTTATTGACAGCCAAGCTGGGTAAAATGGAGTCAGGTAATGGGCGCTGCTTGTTGGGCAAGTGGCGGATGTGGAGAAGTCATTGACGTCGGTTGGACTGCTGGGACTTCCCTCTCGTAGAAGACCTTCCTCTGGACTGCTGTTGATAATTATTCGAAGGTCGATATTGTTGATTGCTCGAATACTGTCGAGAACCCTGCTGCTGGTATGGCTGATACCTGTTCGACTGGAACGAGGATCGTTGTGTAAATTGACCTCGAGATCCTCTCCTCCGAAAGGACTGAAACCTGCCCTGTTGTAGAGATCCCAGCGCCCGCGCTGTATCTGTGTCCGTTTTGATGCTTTGGAGGGCCTCATCGACGTGTTTCCCGAACAGGTTCTCTCCATCAAAAGGCATGTCTACTATCTTGGCCTGTACCTCCGGTCTGAAGGAGGTGGCCTTCAGCCATCCTTGCCTCCGCAGGGCTACTGCACCTGCCATCTGACGAAAAGCCACTGAGGACAAATCCATAGCGATGTCAATGGACTCAGATGCTGCTCTAGCCCCATCCTGAAGTATAGCAGCTGCTTCCTCTTTTTTATCGTTTGGAAGATGGGAAAGCAAGGGAGCTATATCGCACCACATCTGCCGGTTAAATCTGCTGATGAGGGCTAATGAATTAGAGGCCTTTATTGAGGACGCTGCCATTACTGCAAAGCGCTTCCCTGCACCGTCCATTCTTCTTCCTTCCTTATCCGGTGGAACTATAGATGCTGAAACCAGATTCTTTGAGTTTCGTTGGGCGGCCTGCGTCACCACAGAGTCTGGCCGAGGATGACCAATTAAACAGGCCGGAGACGATTCCGGAGCCCTATATTTTTTGTCTATTCTAGGTATTGAAGCAGGCACCGAAGCTGGGTTCTTCATTATCTTCAAGCCCTCTTCCCAAATATGGTCAATTATTGGAATGGATCGCATAGACTTGCGTGACTCCTCCTTAAAGTCATAAAGAAAGCATTCAGCTTCCTGAACCGGAATAGGAAGATCAAAACGCTTTGATGCCTTCTCCATGATGTCATGGAATCCACCTATATCTTGAGGCGGAGAGTTTGCCGGTGTTGGAGATGTTGACGGCGTAGTTGGGAGAATATACTGATCCCATTCATCGTCACCCTGCTTGTCTTGAAGGAGTTCTCCTTCTTCTAGTTGATCGGGATCACTGTCCTCTAGGTCATCTCTGATAGTCATAATCGGTGGAGATCGGATTTTCTGAGTGGAAGCTTTGGGAGACGAGTGAGGCGGTCGTACCTGTGCCGGCTTCTCCACCGTCTGTGGCATTTGAGAGTTTGCCTCCGGGAAACGACGATAGTAATCGTTGATCATGAGGCGCAAGTCAGTCACCAAGGACCCTGGTAAGGAAACAGAGTCCTCTCTCGAAGTATTCTGAGGCTCTTCCTCCTCCTCGTAGGCATAAGACTCCTGAAAAGATTCGTACCTCTGTGAATCTTTCGGTGGACGGTCCTGAAATGAGAAGACTTCTTGTACCTCGTGGTATTCATCCTCATCTGTTTCCTGACTCTTTATGCGAAGTTGGGAAGGACTATAAGCCACCCCTGAAGAGTCCTCATCATCGGACTGTAAGTCTAGTAAAGTTGAAGGTGGAAGCGGAGAAATTTTCGTCCACGCCGTAAAATCCGTAGATTTAGTCTGCTTCGTCGACGAGCCCGTCGACAACGCCATAGACTTTAATGTTATTTTCTTCACCTTAGGGGATTTGAAAGCTCCCGTCGACGGAACCGTCGTCGACCTCGTCGACGGTGTAAGCTGCATTATCGTCGACGCCGTAGTTGTCGACGACGAAGTCTTCGTCGACGAAGGCATTGTAGCCGTCGACGGAATCGTCGACGGGTGGTTTTTCGACGACGAGGTGTTCGTCGTCGCCGATGCCGCTGTCGACGTCGATATGGTAGTCGTCGACGGAGTCGTCGTCGATATGGTCGCCGTCGACGTAGTCGTCGTCGACGTAGTCGTCGTCGACGTAGCCGTCGACGGTTTCAAAGTAATAAGCGCCGGCGACGCTCTAATCTTCGTCGACGGGGCTGAGGAAATCTCTCTTGACTCCTTAGATTTCTTAAGAGGAGTATGAGGTAAAGAAGACGCAGGAGCCCCTTTGTCTTTCGTTTTTTGCTTTTTTACCTCTGAAACATCCTCCAAAGTTGAAGATTTTCTCTTCTTTGTAGACTTTGAATCCTCCTCAGAATCAGAGTCTGAAGTGACCTTCTTTTTCTGAAGCCACAGCAGAAGGCGTGCCTCCCTGTCACGCAGGGTCTTCGCAGAAAAGGTTCTGCAATGTTTACAGTCCTTAGGCACATGATTAGGGTGCAAGCAATATAAACAGTCCTTATGTGGGTCCTCAGAGAATAATCTAGGCTTTCCACAGGATCTGCAGGGCCTGAAAAGCCTCTTCTTAGAGCTTTCAGCCATATTGTAGTAGTAAGATGAAGCACAATACCTTAAACCAGCAAGTAGAAGGTAATTAGAAGAACCAGGGGTCAAAAGTTCACACTGGAACAGAAAAACTGAGCAAGGCTCAGGGAGACTCCTCTTCACACGAAGGCGGTTGGAAATCTGAGGCAGGAAGGCTCTGCTGGGGAGTGTGAGGGCAGGGCTAGCAGCCGATTGGCTGAGTTTTGGACCACATAATGATGAGATTTGGTTACCAAATAAGATGATTCCCTATGGGATTTTGCTATGCAGTTTTCTTATACTGCTGTGGTCATTCTGTTACCGTGAGACTCCCACCATGACGACGGGGAAGATACAAGCATGTGAATCTATGAAAGATTCAATACTGGAGAATAGAAAAAATACTTTAAATTCAGTTCAGTGATTTCTAGATTGACATCTATGTGTTGATGCTATATTGTAGTCCAGTTCAGATGTCACACTGCTTTCTGCCAGAGCCATAACACAATTTTTATAGAGCACTGCATGTCGTCTCATGGATACTACAGACTGCACTACAGAATGCAGTAAAATTCAATAAAAAGTCCAGAAATGCAGGTTCATTAAGACATTTCCCAGAAGATATGCCATAACAGGCCTTACATCCAGCTGCGGCTCATCCACAAGGAACATCGCCCCACTGGCTCAGAGCAAGCAGCTGAAAATTAAAACAATATCTTATCATCGTTTTATTTTTTAACTGCTAGCTCTCAGCCAGCGTGTGCAGGGAGGAGTGATCCGGGCCATGGGAGAGGGGAGGAGGAGTGGTATGTTCACTTGCAAGTGCGCATGTCCTTTTGGCCAGCCGTCTTAGGCTGTCCAAACTAACAGGAGCACTTTGCTTTCTCCATCTCGGCTGGATTGTACAGCCGGGTTGGAGAAACAGCACAGACTTCCTGTGCCTGAGCGAGCATCTTTTCAGCCCACTCAGGTCAATCCCCACGCTGCTCTCATAACATGAGAGCAGCGATGGGATGGCACAGAGAGTCTGTGATGTTGCCCCAGGGACTGCTGGGAGTGACAGAGCAGAGAAGCAGCAAGAGGTGAGGCGGCCGTCATCATGAGGTAAGTTTTTATTTATTAATTCCCTATGCGTTTCCCCTCCGCACCCCCTCCACCCGCTCCCCCCCCCCCCACACTTTTAAATGATATCGGCTGCAACTGCTTACATTTAAATTCTGGATGCTCCATAGAATTTTGGAAAGGATTTCAACTTTTTTCAACAAAAGCATTAAGGTGGGAGGGCGTGAAGAGATAGACAACTCAGGGAACTGAAGTACACAAAAATAAAACAGATAAGGGAGATGTATAACATAGGGTGCAAAGACAGACAGAAAAACATAGAAGAGAATTGGAAACTGGCTAAAAATGGGTGAAAAGGAAGAAACGGGGAATAAACTTTGGAGTGGGGGGACCCAAATAAAATTACAGATATATGAAAGAAGATGGGGTGTATGGAAACAGGTTCTGCGCACACGTTTAAAAATAAACACAGTGTGGTGGGACCGAAGGGTAAGGTCGAAAGTACGAAGGAGGTCTACACCAGAAATGTCTTTGTAGATTTAATCGTGCGTATCATCAAATGAAAAGGGAACATGAGAACAACCAGCCGACACGTGTTTCGTCAACGGGAAACAACCCATGACTCTTCAGGGCTGAAAGGAATAAGGTTGGCAAGTAGCCAGGTCGTAGGCTCGATAGGTGGAGAGGGGTGAGGATATCACCGTAAGGACCGCGGTATGCAGGAAAGTGGGAAACTTCGGAAATGGCGCGTAAGCGCAGTAAGAACACCAAGACGTCTCTGGCTCAAAATTACGGCAGAGATAGAAAAGGCGGGTAAATCCGTTGGGATGCGTGGATGACGGGTAAGTAACTCCACAGTGAAATCATGAGGTCCGGGCAACGAGCTGGAATCGTCTCGCGCGAAGATGGGGTGTATGACCTGGTGAAAATATTCAGCTTATATCAGAAAAACACAACTCTTAAGAATGCTTGGGAGTTCAAACAACTCAGAAGCTGGGAAACCTATGCAATTTCGTAAGCCGTGCAGGGGGGTGCAGGGCCCTTCAGAGCAGTGCAGCTCATCACAGCATTTGTTTTGCCTAAACACTCAGTAGTGTGGTGAGGGGAGGAGGGTGTCAGGGCCCCTTTAATGCTCTGAGGCACCTATTTTAATTGTATTACACTGCAGACGGGACGAGACCCTGGAGAGGAGCGATTTTTTTAACACTGTACTAAATCCACTCCAAAGACTTCCATCTGTTATACTACAGAGCAGTATTTCACTAGAGCTACAGTGTTGCAGACAAAGTGATATTATCTGCTATGTACTCTTTCAGAGATGCCAGTGCCTTTACCATGCCTAAATGTTGTAGGCATTGTAAAATGATTGCTATTTGCTATATAGCAAGAGATGAGATGTGCCAGCAGAACAGATTAGAAATAGCCCTGGCAATCGATTTCAGTGACAGCCTCATCGCTTTCGAAGAGTGCTGACACACAACGCTTTCACTCGTCCCCACTTCCTACTGTATACAGCATGCGCTGCACCCCTTCTGCTCTGGTGGTTACGCAATAAGATTTTGAACTAGACCGCAGTCACCACGCAGGCGGACCCAGCTCGCGATTCTGTGAGCAACGAAAAGCTCTGGGCATCTGTTCTGCATATAGCCAAAGGGCAGTGAAGGACTGGGATCACAATTAGGCCTGGGCACTCCCCCAAAATGTGGTCCACAGTCCAGAATCATTAATTTAATTTGCTTGGAGTTGTATACAGTGGTGTAGCAAAGGGGGAAGGGGCGGTGACGTACCCCTGCTCTTACCTGTGGGCGTCGCGGGTTGGCAAAGACAGGAATCGCCAGCACACCACCCGCTCCTGCATGCAGCAGCCACGGGGTGGCAAACGCAGGGGCTCCGCCACGGGCGACCAAAGGTCTAGCTACGCCACTGGTTGTATATAGTTTGAACTCTGCGTCGGGCAGGAAAAGGAGGAGAACAACAGAGACTAATTTAAGCCCCTCCCACAACCTGAGGAACTCCCTGACTCGCCCTAACCAGCCCCCACCACGATAACTTTCCTGTCCCCCTCCCTACCCCAGTCCTCGGCAAAGCGAGTGCTAATGGCTTCCCATCAGTAGATCCCTGAGGCCTATGTGGCACCTGAAGGGAGCCAGGGGCAGGAAAGAGCAGCCCAATGTCGTTCTGCCAGTCATCCGGCCTGAGGTGGATCAAGCTCAGTATATGTATGCAAAGGCTGTAATAACAGCCATATATAGTGTGCACTTGCAGTGGACACAGGGATGGCCCTGGCTGATTGGACTGCTCAGTCCACCCAAATTACAGCCCACCAACTGGCCTCGGCAACAGGCCCATGTCCGATTGCCCGCCTTGCCAATCCGAGCCTACCACAGGGTACCATACTAGGATGCTCTTAGCAATGGAGAATGTATATACCGAGGCCTGGACAAAGCCCTCTCCCTTACTGTTGATTGTCCAGTTTCCTGTGATATGGGTTTAGGGATTTTCAGAGCCACTAAAGTACCCGGCAGAGACAAGACTCTAATATACTCTGTGTGCCTTTAAGTAATGGAAGCAACAGATTCCAAAAATGGAGACTTCTCTCTGCCTTTAAGTCATTTCTGTGAAATGGTGTAGTGTGGCAGATGTTGTTTAGATGTGTTATGCTAATGTGACTTCGTTAGGAGATATGGCAACCCTACGAGACAAAAAAAGCTTCGAAATCACTGTCACCAACAAATCAGAATTATTTAATTTCAGGACAGTGAGGCATGTTTTATACTACTGTGCTAATTTTATGGACTACAAAACACCTACCACTTACATGCACTTATTTCCCCAAGCAGCGCACATACAGCCCTATCAGGCTGGTCAGGTCCTGGTAGCTATGTTACCCCAGCAGAGCCATCACAGGCTCCATTCTGTGCAGTGCACTTCCACAGGGAGTGCACTGTAGACGCTTGCTTTGTGCCTCGCAGCTCCGCAGCCTGCCATCTCTAGCGGGGCACCAAACTTCCAAGGGCTGCCCTCTCCCTCTCCACAGCCACCATCTGAGGAGACTACAGCACCGCACTTGCGGCGGACTGGACGAACAGAGGGAATGTTTATAAGAAAGAGATGCCTGGACATTAGCTTCTCTCATTTCAGTGTTAAGGAAAGGTAGATTTCAATAAGTTTACATTTCAAATGTCTTCCAGTCTGTGCTCCAGACACAACCTTTTTTGTAGTGAAGCCACTCACAGCAGGACTGTCTCCAACCTGGAGCACCCACAAAAGAGTTGTGAGGGCTCTGTACTGAAGTGTCATTAAGGTAGACAAATGCTTGGCCTCACCTAAATGGTCCATTTCAACCTGCAGCTCCACCTCTACTCGCCCATTACATCAATAACAAGCATTTGCAATGCAATAGGTCTCGCAACTGCGAGTTTTGGAGCTATTGGTATTGTAGATGGTATTGTAAATAACAATGCCTTTAATTTATTCACAAGCATCAGGCATCTGACATCCACAAGCATCAGGCATAAGACATCCACAAGCATCAGGCATCAGACATCACTCATGAGACATCAGGCATCAGACATCCACAAGCATCAGACATCAGTCATCAGACATCCACAAGCATCAGACATCAGGAATCCGACATCAGACATCCACAAGCATCAGACATCAGGCATCAGACATCCACAAGCATCAAACATCAGGCATCAGACATCCACAAGCATCAGACATCAGGTATCACACATCAGACATCAGGCATAAGACATCAGGCCTCAGACATCAGGCATCAGACATCCACAAGTATCAGACATCTACAAGCATCAGACATTAGACATCAGGCATCAGACATCAGGCATCAGACATCAGGCATCAGACATCAGGCATCAGACATCCACAAACATCTGGCACCAGGCATCAGACATCATGCATCAGACATCCACAAGCATCAGGCATCAGACATCAGGCATCAGACATCAGGCATCAGACATCATGCATGAGACATCCACAAGCATCAGACATCAGGCATCAAACATCCACAAGCATCAGACATCATGCATCAGACATCAGGCAACAGGCAACACACATCCACAAGCATCAGGCATCAGACATCAAACATCAGACATCAGGCATCCAAAAGCATCAAGCATCAGACATCAGGCATCAGACATCCACAAGCATCAGACATCAGGAATCAGACATCATGCATCAGACATCAGGCAACACACATCCACAAGCATCAGGTATCAGACATCAAACATCGGGCATCAGACATCAGGCATCCAAAAGCATCAGGCATCAGACATCCACAAGCATCAGACATCAGGAATCAGACATCAGGCATCAGACATCAGGCATCAGGCACCAGACATCACCCATCAGGCATAAGACATCATGCATCAGACATCATGCATTAGACATCCACAAGCATCAGACATCAGGCATCAGACATCCACAAGCATCAGACATCCACAAGCATCAGACATCATGCATCAGACATCATGCATCAGATATCAGGCAACATACATCCACAAGCATCAGGCATCGGACATCAAACATCAGGCATCAGACATCAGAGATCCACAAGCGTCAGGCATCAGACATCAGGCATCCACAAGCATCAGATATCAACACGCATCAGGCATCCGACATCAGGCATCAGACATCAGGCACCAGACATCCACAAGCATCAGACATCATGTATCAGACATCAGGCAACACACATCCACAAGCATCAGGCATCAGACATCAAACATCGGGCATCAGGCATCAGACATCAGACAAGCATCAAGCATCAGACATCGGGCATCAGACATCCACAAGCATCAGACATCAGGAAACAGACATCATGCATCAGACATCAGGCAACACACATCCACAAGCATCAGGCATCAGACATCAAACATCGGGCATCAGACATCAGGCATCAGGCATCCACAAGCATCAGACATCAGGCATCAGACATTCACAAGCATCAAGACATCAGGAATCAGACATCAGGCATAAGACATCAGGCATCAGACATCAGGCATCAGACATCAGGCACCAGTCATCAGCCATCAGGCATAAGACATCATGCATCAGACATCATGCATCAGACATCCACAAGCATCAGACATCAGGCATCAGACATCCACAAGCATCAGACATCCACAAGCATCAGACATCATGCATCAGACATGCATCAGACATCAGGCAACATACATCCACAAGCATCAGGCATCGGACATCAAACATCAGGCATCAGGCATCAGACACCCACAAGCATCAGGCATCAGACATCCACAAGCGTCAGGCATCAGACATCAGGCATCCACAAGCATCAGACATCCACAAGCATCAGGCATCCGACATCAGGCATCAGGCATCATGCACCAGACATCCACAAGCATCAGACGTCCACAAGCATCAGGCATCATACATCAGGCATCAGACATCATGCATCAGGCATCAGACATCCGGCATCTGACATTCACAAACATCAGGCATCAGACATCAGGCATCAGACATCCACAAGCATCAGACATCAGGCATCAGACATCCACAAGCATCAGACATCAGACATCATGCATCAGACATCATGCATCAGACTTCAGGCAACACACATCCACAAGCATCAGGCATCAGACATCAAACATCCACAAGCATCAGACATCCACAAGCATCAGACATCATGCATCAGACATCAGGCAACACACATCCACAAGCATCAGGCATCAGACATCAAACATCGGGCATCAGACATCAGGCATCAGACTTCCACAAGCATCAGACAGGCATCAGTCATCCACAAGCATCAGACATCAGGTATCAGACATCATACATCAGACACCAGGCAACACACATCCACAAGCATCAGGCATCAGACATCCACAAGCATCGGACACCAGGAATCGGACACCAGGAATCAGACACCAGGAATCAGACATCAGACATCAGGCATCAGACATCAGGCATCAGACATCAGGCATCAGGCACCAGACATCCACAAGCATCAGACATCCACAAGCATCAGACATCAGGCATCAGACATCATGCATCAGACATCAGGCATCAGACATCCGGCATCAGACATTCACAAATATCAGGCATCAGACATCAGGCATCAGACATCAGGCATCAGACATCCAGAAACATCAGGCATCAGACATCCACAAGCATCAGACATCATGCATCAAACATCAGGTGTCAGGCATCAGGCATCAGACAGCCACAAGCATCAGACATCCACAAGCATCAGACATCAGGAATCAAACATTCACAAGCATCAGACATCCACAAGCATCAGACATCAGGCAACACACATCCACAAGCATTAGGCATCAGACATCAAACATCGGGCATCAGACATCAGGCATCAGACTTCCACAAGCATCAGACATCAGGCATCAGACATCCACAAGCATCAGACATCAGGTATCAGACATCATGCATCAGGCAACACACATCCACAAGCATCAGGCATCAGGCATCCACAAGCATCAGACATCAGGCATCCACAAGCATCAGACATAAGGAATCAGACATCAGGAATCAGACATCAGACATCAGGCATCAGACACCCACAAGCATCAGGCATCAGACATCCACAAGCGTCAGGCATCAGACATCAGGCATCCACAAGCATCAGACATCCACAAGCATCAGGCATCCAACATCAGGCATCAGACATCAGGCACCAGACATCCACAAGCATCAGACGTCCACAAGCATCAGACATCAGGCATCAGACATCAGGCATCAGACATCATGCATCAGGCATCAGACATCCGGCATCAGACATTCACAAACATCAGGCATCAGACAACAAGCATCAGACATCCACAAGCATCAGACATCAGGCATCAGACATCCACAAGCATCAGACATCAGACATCAGACATCATGCATCAGACATCATGCATCAGACTTCAGGTATCAGACATCATGCATCAGACATCCACACGCATCAGACATCAGGCATCAGACAGCCACAAGCATCAGACATCCACAAGCATCAGACATCAGGAATCAAACATCCACAAGCATCAGACATCCACAAGCATCAGACATCATGCATCAGACATCAGGCAACACACATCCACAAGCATCAGACATCAAACATCGGGCATCAGACATCAGGCATCAGACTTCCACAAGCATCAAGCATCAGACAGGCATCAGTCATCCACAAGCATCAGACATCAGGTATCAGACATCATACATCAGACACCAGGCAACACACATCCACAAGCATCAGACATCCACAAGCATCGGACACCAGGAATCAGACACCGGGAATCAGACATCAGACACCAGGAATCAGACATCAGACATCAGGCATCAGGCATCAGGCACCAGACATCCACAAGCATCAGACATCCACAAGCATCAGACATCCACAAGCATCAGACATCAGGCATCAGACATCATGCATCAGACATCAGGCATCAGACATCCGGCATCAGACATTCACAAATATCAGGCATCAGACATCAGGCATCAGACATCCAGAAACATCAGACATCAGGCATCAGACATCCACAAGCATCAGATATCAGACATCAGGCGTCAGACATCAGGTGTCAGACATCATGCATCAGACATCCACAAGCATCAGACATCAGGCATCAGACAGCCACAAGCATCAGACATCCACAAGCATCAGACATCAGGAATCAAACACTCACAATCATCAGACATCCACAAGCATCAGACATCAGGCAACACACATCCACAAGCATTAGGCATCAGACATTAAACATCGGGCATCAGACATCAGGCATCAGACTTCCACAAGCATCAAGCATCAGACATCAGGCATCAGACATCCACAAGCATCAGACATCAGGTATCAGACATCATGCATCAGGCAACACACATCCACAAGCATCAGACATCAGGCATCCACAAGCATCAGACATCAGGAATCAGACATCAGGAATCAGACATCAGACATCAGGCATCAGATATCAGGCACCAGACATCCACAAGCATCAGACATCCACAAGCATCAGGCATCGGACATCAGGCATCAGACATCATGCATCAGACATCCGGCATCAGACATTCACAAACATCAGGCATCAGGCATCAGACATCCACAAGCATCAGACATCAGACATCCACAAGCATCAGACATCATGCATCAGACATCATGCATCAGACATCAGATGTCAGACATCATGCATCAGACATCCACAAGCATCAGACATCAGGCATCAGACATCCACAAGCATCAGACATCAGGAATCAAAGATTCACAAGCATCAGACATCCACAAGCATCAGACATCAGGCATCAGACATCCAAAAGCATCAGACATCAGGTATCAGTCATCATGCATGTTTAAAAAGACAAACAAGACAAGCCCGGCGGAGCGTGGCGCGCGCTCTTGGCGGGGGCAGGGGAGCGCATTCCAGGCGGGTGAGAGGACCCTTTGAAGTCGGATGCCAAACGGATTGCATGGTGGCACGATGCACGTGATTGTGCGCGTGCTCGCCATGCAATCCGCTTTTGGGAGCACTTTTGGGAGCCCCTTACTATAGTCTCGCATAGTGATCGCTTACGCGATAGCTAGGCGAGACCTAAAAAGGGCACTGGTTCAGGAAGTCTAATCAGCAGCTGTTTGCTAAGAACGTGGTATTTGAATTTGTAAAGGGAGCCCTTTCACCACCCCCTCACTCACACGTCACCAGTGTTTGCATCCCCTGCCCTCCAGCCACTGGAATGCAGGTAATACACATCCACTGTCTGGGAAGTGGCCCTCATCTTCCATCTGGTGCCAATGCATACCAGAGGCATTCAAATGTATCCCACTCTGCTGTATAATTAATACTGTGAGTCAAACCTGAGGATGAACCCCAGAATCTCTTTTACAATGTGTACATTATTTCCCATGTATTTTCGACATAAGCGTCCAGCCATTATTTTTCTCTTTCAGCCCTTGAGCTAATCAACTGACCTGGCTGGATCGGTGGTCTAGCACTAGTCTAGCAATGGAGAGATGGTTTCCCTGTTTTGTAGTATCTATTCAACTTAACGAAATAGCTCAATCTTCACAATTAAATAATGTTTCTATATTTTGCATCTTCAAACTGTATGCTGTCTCAAAAATATTCACTATGTTCCTTAAATCTGGCGTTTAAAAAACTGCCCTTTAATTAAAACTTTGGTTTATCACCTCTCCTTTTTTCTTCTCTCTTTCAAATGTCCCTCTCCTTACCGTCCATCCTCTGCATGCCTCCTCTGACTGAGCACAACCTACTCTGACACATCCACCATTGCCCTTTCATTATTTCAGCATATTTCCCACAGCTCATTTAGAAGCTCACAATCTCTCCTCCCTCTGCTGAAAGTTATACCTATGCAACCTAACAATATCTATTCTCCACTAAATCTTGTATTAATCCCATCAACCACATGTTTTAGTTCACCCCACGGATTAATGATTTCAACAGCCCGCTAATACTTTAGTTCCCCATAAAAAACCAAAAGGACTGCATGGAATGGTTTGCTTTGAGTACATAAAACTAATCCCAATAAATAACAAACATTAACCAATAACACTGCACTAACCATCAACCTTGGGTCTCAGAGCAGCGTGCTGCCAGGCATAAAGTGCTTTGATGCCTCATCTGGGGTAGTAAGCGCTATATAAATGCCATTACATTACAATATAATATGCGTATCCACCTTCTAAAAGGACAGAATCTTTTCATACATCCCATCCTTTCGACCAAAAAAGATTCTTTACTTGCTTTCGTATCCAAGTGAGTGAGATTTAGACCTTCGTATCAGAGGTAAGACCTTTTTCCAGAAAGGAAATTACTTTCTTATTAATAACATTTGGTGCTTCCGACATCCAATGCCCTTTTAATGTAGACATTATAATTCACAAAAAATCAGCAGCTGAGACAGAAACTTTCAGGCTCTGGGAAGCAATGATCTCCAGGGCCACAGAAGGTAGGGTCTGCTTTAAGAAAGATCAAAAAGGCAACTTTTTCCTATAACTTCCTTTGACGCCTTCCAAACGAACAGCCATGTCAGTGACCAAGTGTCAGCGAGAAGGGACCACACTAAAGTAAACTTGCACCCTAAAAGTTCTCCAAATCAATCAACCAGTCATTTACGTTCAGAAATAATCTCTATATACACATCCGGCAGGGAACTGGCAGAATCATACAAAACAAACTCCACATATGCAGAATTAAAGAATGACCAAACACTTTCATATTTGTTACTTACAGATCCAAACATCACTTCTAACTTTGTAACAAACTAAATCTTAAAAACACAAAATCTTGTTGTTGTCAGAATCTTCCATGAGAGGTAGATTTGCTTCTTTGCCTCGTGATTTCCATTTTTTGTTGATTTGCAGAAGTCAATTAAGCTTTTCAAAGACTTACAGAGACTTACTAACAGCCCACAGTCTCAATTTATTTTTCCAACATGTATTAATTTATCGGGGTCTGTATTTGTAGTTTTGCCTCTAAGCCCCATTGCAACGCCATGTTAAGAAGCGTGAATTCATTTTATAATGATCTTTCAAACCCTAGTAGTAAACACTTGTATCACTATTTTGAAATCCACATGTAAGACCAAGGCGAGCTTAAAAGTTGGGGTACTAAAGTATACAAAAAAGTGATGGATGGAATGCTTGAATTAATCTCATCCACTGGTAATTACTCGGGCCGCATCCCAGTCCATCGTTATTTTGCACACCATGCCCCCTCAGTTTAGACTCAGATATGTGCAAATCAGTCTTGACCCTGCTCCAGTCAGAACAGTCCAGCCCGAACTGCCAGGCCAGGTTGTCCCTGGCCCGAAACACAAACAACCCAGGACTGGCTTTGCCCTAGGTAGGGGTTCATCAGCCGGGCATAGCTTGGTTTTCGTATACTCAAAGTTTCTGTACGGCCGCGCGATCATTAATTCCATCTGCTTTTCTGTAACCCAGAAGGTTCTGATCATTTGTTGTTCCCCAGTGGTGCATTTGCAGCACTAGCACAAGGTTTAGTAAGTGAAATAGAAATGGGCCAGGGGGATTTCGGCAAGGGGACGCACCACGTTTTGCAACGATGAGAGTCTATCTTGGTGTTTTATCTTTGAGTACAAATAGGGCTCACCGGTGCTGTCAAATGCAGATTTATGTGCTATCCCTGTGATTGCTTTATTCCTCTCAAAGCTAACCACTGTCTTTCTTTAAAAACGACAGCCGCAGCTATCCACGCTCACATAAAGAAGAACACTTTTGCGAGCAGAGTGTTGCACATTGTAGGTTTTCAGTACATTTAAATTGTCATAATGATACGTTTATTGTTGGACATAAAATTGGATTGATTTTGCTTTTTGTCACACAATTGGCATATTATTAAATATCCCATTAGATTGACAACTTATAAGAATAGGTGCAGGGGCCCAAAGTTTTGTATATGGAAATTAACTATATGCCCATAGGGTAAGAGGGAGTGTTGTGACTTTGGATTGGTCAGTGGACGTTTTTTTCACGGATTGCCAACTGTAGACCTTCTCAGTCGTTCATTGGCTGCGAGGCTCAGAACAGCACAATTGTTGGCTCGTTCTTTAAATTAATTTTATTAATTTTACATTAGTTATTGGTCCTGCATACTGTACTGTTAATCTAGCTAACGGAAATACTATTCTTATTTAAAAAATTCAGTATCTTATCATACATTTATATACATAAAATGTATGCAAAACTTTGCACACACAAACACAAATGGAAGTGTGGGGACAGGTGGAAATGATCACTGTCCGCTTCCAGCATGAAATTATACATTTTATGCAGCGTTCCAAAAACAGCATTCCATTCATATTTATTTGTTACATGGCCCAGACTTTGCCACCTTTTGGAAGAGGTATTTTATAGCTCAACATGCTAATGAGATATAACTTGAACTCAGAACAGAGAGCCATTCAATTCAAAGGCTATATAAAGGGATCTCGAAATTAAAGATGTTGACTCTTTATCGGTGATGGCCTTTAATTGTCTTCTCAGGCTGCAGGAATATTCCCCATCGCAGAGAGCAGGATGAAAAGCAAACTGAGTCATTATTAGGTCAGGCAAGCACAGTCTGTCTGAAAACCACGTGCTCTCTATTGTTTATTATTTTCGAACCCTAACATCGTCACTTATAGGCAAAATATTGTACATGTATTTCTAGTGCCGGAGGTACTGGCCGTAGCGGGCACCGGGCAATCCCCCCGTGTGCCGCACGGGTGGGGGCCGGTTTTGGGCCCCTGGGGGCTGTTTTTGTTACAGGGCCGTTTTTGGAGCATAGCTGCAAAATCGGCCCTGTAACAAAATCGGCCGAAAACCGGCCCTGGCAAAGAGCTCGGCGGCACCCCCAACACCCCCCTCCCACCGGGTAGGGTGGGTGGGGCTGCCGAGCATTTTGCCAGGGCCAGTTTTGGTTCCCAGTCCGACCCTGGGCTTTGGGATGGGTGCAGCACGTGCTCCCGCCGGCTACTGCCTGTAGTGTCCTAGCAGGGACACGTTCTAGTGTTCAGATGTGTGTCCTACACTGTACACCCACCCACCACAGACGTCACTGGGTCAGGTGACGCTGTCAATAAAAAGGCCGAGCGCACGTGCTCGAGGCCAGTTAATCCACTAACCCAACTACGTGTGCTGTGTCCGTTATTGCCACCGAGCATGAGGGCCTAGGGCCCAACATTACATTGGCGACGAGCGGGCTAATCCCGCGTGTGCAGCCGCCTGTTGGAAGGTGGTGAAGGGAGAGCTGGCTGTGTGTGCAGCAGCCCAGCCGATTGGAAAAGGGGGAGAGAGCTGCCCGCGTGAAGGACGCCCACCCCAGCAGGCGAGAACAGCGCCTGATCGCCTGCGGGCGGGTGAAGAGCCCCGGCGTGAAGTGAGGTGTCTGAGAGCCCACCTCACACCTAATGTGCCTGACTGAATCTGGCCCCTGCGTGGAAGAGCCCTGGGGGAGAAGAGCGAGCCGAGCGGAGCCCGCAGCATGTCCTGTGGCGGCCGGGTGCCCACCCCGTGTCTGCTGCCGTGACCCCCGCGTGAGAAGCGCCACGAAGACAAGCGGACCGATCGGAGCCCACCCGCATCGGCCACGACCCTGCAGGAGGAGGTCGGGTGCCCACCCCGACCCCGTCGACCCTGCCGCTGTGCCCGGAGGTGCCCGTAAGGAAGGAAAGCCGAGCGGGAGCCCACCCCGCAGCAGAGGAGAGAAGACGAGTCCCTACTGAGGCGGAGCCCACCCGCGACTGGCCGTGGCCGTGTGGCACCTGCACCCCCTTCCCGTGCGGCCCGTGAGGTGAGGAGACCGGCTGCGGGAAGGGGCGGACTGAAAGAAAGCAAGTGCGGAGCCCACCCGCAGCGACAGCACCCAGCGGCGACCCCTGTCTTCTCCGCCCACCGCCCGTGCAGCATGCGAGCCGAGTGAGGCTGCCGCGGGCGGGAGGAGCAGGAGAACAGCGCGGACACACACACACCCTCCCCCGCAGGGCACGAGCAACGAGGAGGCCGGCTGCGGGGGCGGGACCGATCGCAATTCAAATGCGCATCGCAGCGGGAATTATAATGAAGCTCAAAGAGCGCGAGGCCTGCCTGGCCCGCAACGTAAGGACAGTGAAAAGAAAGTAAGGCACTGTTAGCGGGAGCCTACCCCGCATACGAGACATGCCAGCAAACCCCTCCCTGCCGCGCGAAGATTGCGGGAAGCTGCCGCAAGCAGGGAGGGCGATATCTAAAGTAAAGAATGGCCCGCCGGCCATCCGGAGCATGCCCCCACCTCACAGGACTCCCGGCAGCATTGAGAATGCAGGCAAGCGGCCTGCGCCGCCGAAACACGCCTACACTGTGTGCGCGATGGCACTGACTGCCAATATGCCCCACTGAAGTCCCGAATGAGCTCGGAAGTCTCAGCGTGACCAAAAGAGCATGTCTCCCCCAACTCACACACAGAGTAATGCCTTGATCTGTGCAGCGACTGAAATGCCTGTGGCCCCTCTGCCTCAATAAATAAATAAATAAAGACTTACCTGCTGCCCAGCCCCTGTACTGCACTCCACTGCTCTAGCTCCAGCCCTTCTGTGCTCTACCGAAGCCTGCAAAGAAGTAAGACAACTCAGCAGAAAGTTCTGGCAGCCAAGAAGGGTGCTGCTGCAGCACGGAGAAAAGCAACACTGCCATCTAGTGGCCACTGGTGGCACTGCAGCAAAAGAAAAAAAAAGAAACAAACAAGCATGCAGCAAGCCAAGGGAATCCAGCCACAGGAGACCGACGGATCGCAGCGCAAAGAAGAGGCAGCAAGGCACGTACTGCAAGGCCTGACTGATGCGCAATGGTGAGCGCACGGGAACGCGACGGAGGTGCACAGGAATGCGCCAGAAGCGCAGGAACGCAACAGAAGCGCAAGGAGGAAGAGACAGTGTGCTGCAGGGATGCAGCGCCATCCCGCAGCGACAAGGAGGAAGAAAAGGAAATGGTGTCAAGCCACATCCACCCCAGCAAGGTCTGCGCTGTCGCCGCATCAAGTGGAGCGAACCCTCGAGCGAACTAAAGGACTCAGCGCAGTTGTACCCCGGACGCGGAAGGTACACTGCAGCGCCTACTGGAGAGGAACCCACTGAAGAGGATGGGCGCAGCAAGTATCCAACACTGGCGGGCACGGATGTCGAGCCACACCCAGTGGCGCCAAGAAGCCACCACATCAAGAGATCATGGTACAAGGAGCAACGCTACACTGAAGATGTACTACGACGGTACGAAGAGTAGAACGCACCAGCGCCTGACAAGGCAGCGGACACAGGTAGTCACACGACGTGATGCACCTCGTGAAGCCGACCAGCCAAATGGTCGCACCACAAAGGCCAAGCCGACCTGCCAAACGGTCGCACCACAAAGGTCAAGCCGACCAGCCAAATGGTCGCACCACAAAGGTCAAGCCGACCAGCCAAATGGTCGCACCACAGAAGCCGACTCGCCAGGAGTTGCACAAGGAGGTGACCGACGCACGGGTCAGTGAAGCTACAAAGCAAGAGGTCTGACGACAAGACCGAAGATATCCTGCCAGTGATCGGCAGCGCGGACCGTCAAGTGGTCCAAGAAGCTCAAGAAGAACCAAAGTAACTGGTGAAAAGGAGAAGAACGAAGCGGACCAAGAGTATGGCCCCACGAACTTCAACCAAAGTAACTGGTGAAAAGGAGAAGATGAAGAGAAGGTCACGACCCTAACTCGGAATGCGGAGGAAGATGAAGAGAGTGTTCTCGGACGAGGACAAGACCAGGGGGAACACGTGCAGAGTGCGCGCGCTGCATGAAGAAGCCTGGCCAGACCAAGAGGAGAACAGAAATGGTCCAGAGTGGGTCGTGAAGCGAAGGGAAGAAGATATCTGAGTGGCACGTTTGCCACTACAAGAAAAGAAGGAAGATGACATCGGAGTGGCACGTCTGCCACTAAAAGAAAAAGGGGAAAGAAAGAGATCTGAGTGGCACGGTTGCCACTGCAACAAAAGAAGAAGTCAGAGTGACATGACACCCTCACGGAGAAAGAAATAGAGGAAAGAGAGAAGAGTATGGCAAGACTACTCACACCTCAAAGATAAGGAAGGTGACAAGCGTCAGAACACAGTGCGCAAGTCCTGAAGAACACCCGTGGCACGGAGAAGAAAACCATCTGTTTGACGATGCTTTCAGCGCACCCGGGATCTGCAGAGGTGAGCAGGTCGGACCGTTCGGAACACCCACCTTTGGGGTTACACGGACACTGGTCAATGCCAGCCGTGGTGACTCAGGGGCAAAGGCCTCAGGGATGCCAGTGAGAGAGAGCATCCCCGCGACGAGAGATGGTCATCAGCCGCCCTTCAGCAAAGGTCCCAGGAGGATGAAGACATCGCGCGCTAAAGACAGGAGCCAACAGCTACCCTCCAGGTCTGACTGCGGAATCTGAGGTGAGACCGGTCGTCTCCTCCGCACCCGCACTTATCGGCATGGGAGTAACACGATACAGGACACTTAACCCAGGCCAGATCTGATGAAGAGGGCCTCGGGGATATCCCGTGGCAGGGGAACACCTGCGAGAGGGGCATCCTGGTGAGAGGGTTGTCTTTCGAATGACCCGTCTTTTTGCAAAACAGAACACACGCCACAGATAAAGAAAAGGACTGGACTAAAAGATGAACTGCAACATCTAGCGGTGAACCACAAGAACTCAACTGCGTTTGTGAAAAGCAAAGTGAAGAAAAGACTGTGAGAACAACTTCAAGGCAGAGTCGTCAACAGACTAGATCCATCGAGCACCCATGGCTGGTGCCACAGTGAACTGGTGATCGTCCGCGACAGGAAGAACATCGTCCGCGACAGGAAGAACATCGTCTGTGACTCCAAGCAGCTGAAGCGTGAGCGATTCTGCAGAAGTTTGGTCACTGTATTACATCTGTATATATATTTCTTTCTCCCCTAGGTTGAACATTGACTCTGGGATTTGTTATTAAAAATTGGGAGGAATGTAGTGTCCTAGCAGGGACACGTTCTAGTGTTCAGATGTGTGTCCTACACTGTACACCCACCCACCACAGACGTCACTGGGTCAGGTGACGCTGTCAATAAAAAGGCCGAGCGCACGTGCTCGAGGCCAGTTAACCCACTAACCCAACTACGTGTGCTGTGTCCGTTATTGCCACCGAGCATGAGGGCCTAGGGCCCAACATTACACTGCCCACTACAACCAGGCACCTCAATGTGGGACACGAGCAGGAGGTGGGGTGCTGCCAGCCTGGGATTAATGGACGGGCGGGGGCTTGGAGGTGGGCCTGGATATGGCCCAGGGTACAGATCCACTTGCAATACCGTGAGGATGCAGCAAATCTTGTTTTTTGCAACACAATTGCATTCTGGGAGGTGTGCTTTTGCTTTTAACATGGCAGCTAAGAGCTAAAAATAATCCAAAATCGATTATGCCGCCACAGATAAAAAGTGGTTACTTGCAGCTAAGATACGTTTTTAGCGTTTCACCTCTTTATACTCAAAGACAGACCATGTCATAAATATTTGTAAAACTCATTTCAATCCCTGGTACAGTCTTGTAGCACTTCTGTATCACTGTACATGAGACAGAATTAAATGCAGTGCCTGTAACCTCTATCAGCCCCCTACCACCCAAGTACCCCCTTTAAGCATCTCAGATGAATCATCGCACCTCACTGCTTAAAGCCAGGCGTGTAATGCGGGGAGGGTGTTTGGGGGTGTCACAGCCCCCCAATAAATGGCTTCTCTTGTAAATAGTTGGGTACAGATGCTTATAGCCGGGTATGGTGAAGTGGTTGTCGGATTTCACCTAAGACATTTATATGCACAACCAGACAAAAACATACACAGAAACACTCTCTATTTTAACGCTCTTAAAAACATTGGGGCAGATTTACCAACATTTTGCGCTGTGCTTCCATCACAAAAGTGACGCAAACCAGCACAAAATGGTATTTTTTATTATTGACTTTCCAGTGAAAAACTTGTTTTGCACTGAAAATTGCCTAAAAGTAACACCACGTAACGCAGAGTGTTGCTTTGTGTTACTTAGCATCAAGAGCGCATTCATAGGCATTCCCATGCTGCCATCCATGCTTTGTGATGCGAAACCCTATGGGGTATGTTTATGAAGGATTTGCGTCTCTCTTGTGCCATGCAAGGAGGCGCAAGGACAATGTAAAACCTAAGCCGGATTTATCAAGCCGTGCAGGGCCACCTTGCATGGCGCTGGTTGGGATGATAAGTCCAGAGTAATACAATGCAGTGCAAATTGCTGCGTTGTGTTACTCTTCCCCAGGGAGGCAGTTCATGGGCGTTGCGTTCCCATGCATCTTCCCATTTCCAGATTTACCAACAATGGTAAACCTGGTAATGCACCAAAATGTTACTCCCGGAAGGAGAGGCGTATCCAGAAGAAACATATGTTGACTTCTCCTGGTTCCTCCCTCTTCCTATGTGTGCTGCATTCTGTTATAATTTCTTTTTTTGCTCTCCGACTTTTCACGTATGCTGCACTGTAGAGAACACATACAAAGTGGGAAATGTTTTTAAACTTGTTTGGGCACTTTTCTGTGTACTGGAAGGAAACCCTTCCAGTACAGAACCTATGGTAGACTCGCTCACACACTGTTGCACTATGGTGCAAACGTGTGCGTGTGGCGCACGGCAGCAAACTTCTAAGGAGAGTGCCATATCTCTTTAGATAAGGCGCTCTCCTGCTCCCTCCCTGTCACACAAAGCAGCATTTTTGGCTGCTGCGCTGCGTTCCAAGATATGTTGGATTGTCTTCTTTTCAGTAACCCTAACAATTTGCACTGCTCTCCTTTCCAATGCCACCAGCTCCCTCATGTCCTGCTTCCCAAGCAATATATTTTAGCAAGCTCAGCCCCCCGTGTTTTACTGACCATGCTACCCTCCTGTTTAAAGTGCTTCAAGTAGGCTTAAACTGTGGTGTTCAGCCTGCCTGAAGAACTCCCAATACATTTGTGTGTGGCTTGGAGCAACTTCGAATACCGCTTGCAGCCCTCTCTCTCCTACACCATGCACTCCCTTGGGGCACATGTAAGAAACCATCCTTTTTTTTTTGTTTAAATGTGTTTTTATTGATTTTTCAAGGAAAAAAGAAGAAAGTTTATAAGTTTGCATTATAATGCAATTGTTACTATCACTTTGTATTTTTCATATCAATCCAAGTATGGCTCGGAGGCCAAGGCACCAAATAAAGACAACTCTAAATTAAACGTCAATGCATAACAATTACATCTGATGCTTACAGTATATAGTTATTAATCTGGTAACCGTAGGATTAGGCTGCTTGCAACACAACATTGATATTACAAATACATTAAACATCACATCGACTCCTATATTTGGATTTATATTTTGGAACCATTGCAACACGATGCACTGCTGATGTCTGCTGGCTGCAAAAACAAAACCCGCTCACCCTTCCGCACGCAGCGCCTGGACAGAGTCTAGTGATTGTGTTCCCCCATCACCCAGGGTGTATGCCACACCGTGTTGATCTTGA
Source organism: Triturus cristatus (assembly GCF_964204655.1). NCBI lineage: Eukaryota > Metazoa > Chordata > Amphibia > Caudata > Salamandridae > Triturus > Triturus cristatus. The sequence goes on along the minus strand of NC_140591.1, from coordinate 337,826,309 downwards.
TGCCTGCTGACTTATCTGATGTGGCCAGTGGGCAGTTGTGGGTTTGCGCCTGATACACTAAATTTGTTTCAAGGGTCAGGTGTTGGTGCAGGTCCTAGGTCCGAATAGTGTTCCCCAGCTCGAGTTCCCAAGTAGTGCAGGTGTGTACTGATGGGCCTCTCAGTCTGAGTCTGCCAGATTGCACGGAAATCTGTCAAAATTACATCCCATTTCCCCGCAAGTGGTTGTTTATGAATACCCAAAGCGTCCTCCCGACGCAGCGCCACACTCTCCCCTTGCGCCCTGCAGTGAAGCGAGTGGGACCAGGCACTCACTGTGGGGGGGGGGAGGGGTGTCAGGGGACTTCCAGCGTCGTGTAATCAAATGCTTGGCAGTGATGAGTCCCAGATCTATGTACCGAGATGTCACTTTATGCTTCCGGGATCTGCTATATAACCCCAGTATGCATACCTCCCAAGACCAATTTCGTTCACGCTCCGTGCACTGCGCCAGCATCGTGGTGACAGCCCCCCAATAAGACGTTAATGCAGGACAAGACCAAATCATGTGGAGCAAATCAGCTCCCGTGTCCTGACATCGCGGACAGTCAGTGTCAGTACGGTTAAAATACTTATTTATCTTGGCAGTTGTCAGGTAGGCTCGGTGTATTATGTACTATTGGATAAGACGAAATCTTACATTGCCCGGGATTCAGGCAGAACCCTCAAGCAAGGCCAAACATTCACGGTCCATGCATGGACGCTGTAAATCGGCCTCCCAATGAGCCCTCAAAGATCACAACTGCGGCGTCGTATGTGTTCTCAGCGTTCCATCGAGCCACTTAACAAGATGTCCGCCTGTACCCAGCTCATGCAAATATTGCACTAGATGCGTGGGCGGCTCCTGCTCTATGCTGCCCCACATCGTGCGCAGTGTGCCCATAATTGCTGCATGTAGTAAAATTGCCCTCGCTGCAAGCCCGTGTTGCCTGCCAGTCTCACAAAAGGTAGTAAGAAACCATGCTTAACAAGACAATATGGGAGCATTTTGTGAAGTAAGAAAAGTAAGATAGCTCAATAAGACAAGGGTTGGCCTCGACAAAGGATTTATTCCTAGCAGATCCATCTTTCATCTTTCTGAAGGCCATATGAAGAATAACATTGATTGGGTGATGTTAACACTTACTGTATGAATGTCTTGAGATAAAACAGTTTGTGATAGCTGCTCCATAATTAGTGATTATTATAAGTAAATCTCTGCATGTGTAGGGATGTGCCTATGCATCGTAGAGATCTATCACGGTTTCACTGTTTTACAGGGCACCCAGATGTACACATATATTTCTTATGAATTTCTGAACTTCTGTGCAACAATGTATGATATTTACATACGTTCCTAGTAAAGACCTGCTTCTCTAATTCTCTGTGATTTGAGTTTTTCATAATACATAGGATCTTCATGTATGTGTTTTAGAAAAGTGTAGAATGTTAAAATATATATATTTATTGCTACTTAGGGAAAATCATTTTCTATGACAAGTCTTTCCATCGTCCACACACCAAGTAAAAAATGGAAATGTCAGAGGCCTTTTCCTCTACTAGTCTAGCCAACAAGACTAAAGCGCCCATTGCAACAACATACCCTTGTTCAGTCTCTTGCTTCAAACAATATCTTCCCTTTTTCGCAACTGACACAACCCTCTCGATAAACAGCTGGCTCCGATGAGAGGTTGTTCCAGGTCCACTGAAACACACCATCATTAACCCTATGCTGAAACAGCACCTGTAGACTCAAACATATTGTCCTACTCCCAGCCCATCTCTCACCTACCATTCCTTAGCAAGGGGGAAGGGAAGGTGACAAGAGAATTTCAAGAATATGTGGAACTCAATCACCTTCTCCATGAAAATCAGTTTGGAGTCAGTCCTTCAAGGGAACATCAAAGTAGCTCTAGCCAAACTTATGGGGAAACTCCTCCTCCTTATAGGTGTTTATGAAACTGTGAATCATCCTACTCTTTTGTAAAAGATAGACAGATGGACGGGCATAAGTGTCCTTGCGAGCTTGTGGATTCAGTGGACCTCTGGCATACCCCAAGGAGCATCACTTTTGGTATGTTCATCAATAGCTACATACTCCCCATGGCTCCACTACTTGAGCCATATCATGGGGGCTTCCAGATGCATGCAGATAATGTGCAAATCCACTTCCAGTGAGACAACCAACCTTCTAACACAACTAACATAATCTGGTGCCTCAATATATGCATCTGTGGATCTAGGAGAGTTTTCTATGTATAGACGAAGCCCAAGTCGGGATCCTACCTTATGATAAACCAATTCTGAAACTAAATTGAGTAACAGCCTCAACCGTAACCTGACGGGATCAAAATCACAGGTGGTTCCGAAAATTAGGAACATTTTGAAGATGTAAGTATAGAGTCTTTCCTTCAACTGAACTATACATTGACTCCAGAACTGCGTCAAAAGAATGTTGGACACAGGTTGCAACTCACTGGATTGGACTTTAACCTTCCCTGTCCCTTTCTGTACCTGTTTCCCATCTACCATTGTTAGCACCATGAAGTTACCTATTGCGCTTTTTAAAACTCCTAATAAATTAATTTACACTTGCATCACTCAGATAAAAATTTGACAGAGTGTATAATTATATGAAATGCTATGCGGATTTTGCCTTTGTTTGAATTGCATTTTCCCGACCAAACTGCAAGGCACTGTCCTATAGAACCCTTAACTATTCTTCTAGGTTCCACATATCAAGCAGAAAATCTTAAAGTGTGGTGACACTTCTGAATAAGGAGCTGGTTTTGTGAACCATCCATCAGTTTTGCAAGCTGTTGGCTTGGAGGTGGGCCTGGACCTGCCCCAGATCCAAATGCAATACCGTGGGGATGCAGCGAGTGTTTTACCCTTTTTTGATATGTGCATTAAACGCAAAGGTGGTAGTAATTATGGTGAAAGTGGAACTATCCCAGGTGATATCCATGAGAACAGCAGTGCTATTTTCTATGGCCAATGTACAGAGCCTCAATAGCTGAGGAGCACACTTTTGTTGTACCATCTTGTGAGCTACCCAGAACCGCCATGATTATTGAAAACCCCTTATAAATTGAATGTAATGCTGCTGAGCTACCATTTAGTGATGCAGCTTCTTATTTGGAGACATTGGAGGAAACAAGGTCTATTCGTTAATTTGCTGGTGTTACACAGTTGCTTACCAGGAGGAGCAGCGGAAGCTTTTGGTGCTGGGAGGAAACTCCTGCGCAGATTTGACACGCCATTGGGCACTTGCTGCACCGTCCTGTTGGCGCCCTTAGGTACTTCCTTTGAAGGCGCGGCTGCCTTTGGAGTTGACTGCTCTTCATTTGCCACAGCTGAACCTGCAGGAGACAGGAACAGCACTAATTAGATGTTCATTAAATGTTAATAGAAAATGCCTTCAGACTTGGATCCCTGCACAGAGTCTCAAAAAACAAAAACACAACGTTGGCAACATTTTACAGACGGTCTCAATTTTTAAAAGCTTTGCATTTTACCCGATAATCATCACTGCTAATATTATCAGAATATCTTAGTTGCCAGTCAGCCTATTTCAATAATAATAATAATAATAATGTTATTACATTACCACATCTTAAGACAGTACATATAGGAACAATAATATAACAGAATGTATTAATTTTATTTGTGCCACACATTATGAGAATGTTACAGCTTCCAGTACACTGAGAACTTTCGAGAACTATTTGCGATTACCGTAGATACATGTGAGAAGATAACCCGAATTGGGGTGAGCTTGTTTCCAAGAGTAACAGTCAGAAAATTAAATACTATGCCTTTTTTGGATACTATTTCTGTACATTTCCATTTGGCACCCATTGTAAGCTATTTCTCTATGAAAACTTTTGCAGTCGTATGGTAGTAACTGCAAGGAAAAAATATATTTAAATCATGCAAAAACTCTCTGAGGGGTGCTGAAGGCAAGCAGGCAAGAGAGGATTGTCAATGAACAGATGGCATGCACATTCAGACGGAATGCTCCGAGGAAGCCTTCCACGAAAATAGCACAATACAGCAATCACATTTCCTTTCTGCATTCAAGAAAAATGAGCAATTTGGGTCTGTCTCTGCTGATCAGCCAGCTGCTGCACTCAGGATTTAATAATTCTGTTAAATCTTCAAGCAGAAAGCACAAGGCACCAATATTGATAATGATAGGATGTTCCTGTCAGAAATTGCCACGGCTTCGCAGACCTCCTCGGAACCGGGTGACTTCTCTGACTGGAACACCAGGACCACCAGCTTTGGATGTGACAGTAGGTCATGCTGCCTGTACTGCCCTGCTTTGTGTTAGTATCCGGATAAAAAAAACTGCTGTGCTAGAATAGATGACGGGTGCCTCAATAATAAAGAAGTAAGAATTCGAGGGATATTTGTAAGTAAGATGAACCTGTGGAGTAGTGGAGTATGACTTTCTAGTGGATACCACACTCTTAACAAAGAGATCATTTGGTAAATCTTGATGGAACCAAACCAGAGTGTTAGGCTGTGGAGAGGGAGGCCACTGTCATGATCTAAGCTGTGAATGAGTTTCAACAAGACCCAAACAATCTGACTCCTAAAATGTAAACTAGTTTCTATGAGAAGTCTCTGGATCACCAATGGTGGTAGCATCACTCAAGCATGAGGCTTCAAATGAGAAATGCATGGGGTGCAGTGGAATCATTGCCAACACAAGATAGTTTGGACAATAAAGAACCTAAAATGTTCAAAGTGAGCTAACTAAATGTATAAGAATGTAATAACTAATTTTAGAATCGTACGGATGAAACCTTCCTGCAAAAATTAATGTAACCACTTATTGATAAAGTCCAGCTTGGGGCAGAAAGCACATAGACATTTTGTAAATATGAACACAGCGGGGACAGCAGTGCAGTCATTTTCGGGGCTGAAAGGAAACAAAAAGCTGCACCTTCTTCCTCCCAACCCGCACCTTCTTTAGGAGTTAGAATATGTTTCCAGAAATTATTTATTTTAAATGGAAAAGTTGTGAACACTTGCAAAACTACCCAACATTTAGAGTGCATGTTCTTCAAGAGTACCTTGTAAAGGTTTTTACATCTGCAAGACAGGCTCTTCAAACACAAGTCCACAGTTTTTAATTGCAAGCAGCCTCCAGCAGCTCCAGTTCTGGTCACTAAAAAATATCACAGTGCATCTGGCGTTAAGACTTTTTCTGCAGTTGTACCAGCTTTTATTATAGACGGAACCATCTGCATCCCCTGCTATAGCAAATATGTTCCACAGGAGCAGGCACGCAAACATGGCGTTGAATCTATCCACCAAATTCAATTCCACACAAGCAATTAGCGCCCTTTGTTTCAGGGCCTTCTGCACTCTTTATCCACATGAGACATTCCATAGAGGCTAGAACGCTTTAAATGGGTAACTTGGACCCCCATATTCTTACGTTTGGGAAGATATTGGGGCCACTAGTCTCTGGAACAACATTCTGCTCTAGATGTTCAGGACACAGCTGGTGCCAACTCTCACCAGAGGCCTCAGTCCGGCAGTCTGGTATTCTTTAGTGCACACAAGCTTTGTCGTCTTCTTTTCTACCCCTGTTCAAGGCAGTTCTTTCCTGGGAGTGGGTCAAGGATGGCATTCATAGGGATGTATGACGTAACAACGCGAGTCATTACAACGCGTGCAGTTACATCGCGGTCGTTACCACGACTGCGATGTTACTACGCTATGCCATTACAACGCAAGTCTTTACATCGACTTGCGCTAGATGGCGTGCTAACAATAGAAAAGCGTAATTTACTATTCCAACTCCAGTCCACTTAACAGTAGGGAAGGTGTTGGGATAGTAAACTACACTATTTGTAATGTTAGCACGCCATCTAGCGCAAGTCGATGTAAAGACTTGCGTTGTAATGGCATAGCGTAGTAACATCGCAGTCGTGGTAACGACCGCGATGTAACAGCATCGCGTTGTACCGAATGCGATGTAAACGATGTTTCCCCATTCATAGCTGAAAACAGTCGACTGTTGGTGATAACCATCTAGGGAACAGGAGTAAAAGCATAAGCATAAGCCTATCCCTCCAATACTGTGTAGTAGTGTGATCCAGTTTCTTTTATGGGGATATTGCAATCAGATATCATTTTTGTAATGGTCCTTCCATTATTCCCTGCCTGTTTTTTGCTCATGTAGTCAGTCTTCAGTGTGCTATGCCACAGCTAAACAGTGGCACATTACAAGTGCCTCCCCCCTAATTCATGTACTGAGCATTGACTTCACCTAATTTACTTGTTTAGCTTTCCTGTATGGTCACAGTAACTGGCACAAGAAATGCACCAATGGCGTAGATCAGGGTTCTCCAAAGTCGGTCCTAGAGGGCCGGGCCCTTGCCAGATATTTAAGAGCACTACATTTATCTAAATGGGGATATGATAAAAATCTGGCATGGATGCAGCCCTCCAGGACTAACTTTGGAGAACCCTGGCGTAGATGTTAACTGTCACATGTGGGAGGCAGTGTTTATGTATACAACCCACATATATGACAAAAAGATATGGCTTCAGGACCAACCATTATGCTCTGTCTGTGCTGCAGTGCATTAGCAACAGAGTAACACATAGCAAGTGTCTGAGCCATGCAGAAAAACGTATTTCTATATTAGCTAAGCTCTTGTAAAGTGTGTCTAGTAAGACCAGCAGGCTTGGTGCTTGATATATAAAAATGCAACAGATTATATATTGTAAATACACCGTCATAGTGAAGATTAGAACCAAATGCCATTTTCACTGCATAGTGAAAGCAGAATTTTCTATGAATAGGCCTCGCTATAAATAAATAAAAATATTTTACATCGCTGCATAGGAAAATAGAATAGTGATGATTAACATCTACTTATCATATGGATTTGAAAATCTGGTTTAATGGTCAAAGTAGATTTTTGATAACTTTAGTGTAAATTTTACTTCAATAAATGTACTTTGTGCTGCCTGTGCAAAAAAACATAAGTTTAGCATAGGTTTGTCTGTTTTCCCTGATCCAGAGTCCTAATGTACACCTTGGCTGCCTGCCACCAACTTACTCTTGGAGGACAATGATGTGGCCTCTGGGCCCAATAATTGGAGGTGTAACTGTTTTCAAAGCTAAGGGCAGCTTTGGCAGTTCTTCCTTTCACCCACAGAGGTCAAATTGGGCTGGCAGGAACCCCCACCATTCATTCGCTGGTCCTCCCAGACATTTTGGCCTCAGCAGGAGGGGATCCAGTTTTGGCCCTGACAGAAGGCAGAATTCCTTATCTCCACAGGGGAGTGACAGGGGAAGGATCAGAGCTCATTCAGGTAGAGGATGGTGTGGGCCCTATATATTGTTTTGGGGTGGAGAAGATGGTTTGCAATAAACCAAGAGAGGAAGTGCTGAAAAAAGAGTTGAGGAATTTGTCACAAAAAAGGATTGGGTGCAATTAATTTTATAATCACTATCTAGTGCACAGGATAAGAATGATCTCTTGCCACCACCTCTTCGGAACACTCCTGGACCATGTAAGAAAACATCTTGCAGAAAGAAGACTTTAAGTCCTAAAGAAGAAAACCCAAAGATGACTCTCCAGTGGTCAAGTGACTGACCTCCTGTTTGCTTGCTACATGCACATAAAAAGCAGGAATCCTGAATCCTAGAGGGCTCAAATGACCACTAAGAAATAGACCATGCAGTAGCCCTGGCTGGAAAGAGACCCATCAGTTTAAATAAAGTTGGACTTTTTTCAACCTCTGGATGATCGGGAGAAGGTACTGAGGCTTCCCAAGGGTGAGTGTGCCCTAGATGGGCAAGAAAACCAGATTTATCTTGCTCAGAATGTTTTGCCTTGCAGCAAACTGGTTCATCAGAATATCACAGTAAAGGTATCCTGCCTCAAAACATTGACTGGTAACTGCTTCGATTCCCTGAATGTGGATTTTGAGAACAAATAAATGACTAATTCTGAAGTTAAAAGCTTTGGACAGGGGAAAAGTAACACATTTATTCTAGCAGCAAACTGACTTCACCTGCTACAAAATCCAACTTTGTCCCACTTGGAGCTTTTTGTGCCAAAACCAATAGCTTCAGTGAGAGCCTAACAACGATGTATCAAACATCGAGGGACCCTGGCCTGATTCAGTCCTAAGGTAAACAAGCATTTACAATGCAACGGTCTCGGCATTGTTAAAGTTAGAGCTATTGGCATTGCTCATGACATTATTTTTGTTTATGTTTTTGTTGGGTGGGTGGGTCTCTCTTAGGGAATTTTAGTTACGGTTTCGCTTAGGCTCCGGTGTTCGAGCGCACTGATGAAGTTTTTACGGGCCTTTGTGAGATGAATCAGGCCGAGCAAGGGATTCAGTCAAAGAGTTTGATGTGTCCAGTCTCAGTGGGAATAAATGAGAGTGTTTGGTACCTTAGACCTGCGTGGTGAGACCCTGGCTCTTAACCCATTGATGCTTTTACACCTCATCAACACGTGTGCGCTAATAATGGGATAGGTTTTGCAAACACGCTTTCTGTCCACTTTGGGCGCAGGATTACCACTGATACAACGTCTTGTATGTGCAGTTACCATCACTTAGGGCCTGGAGGCATGTGCCGCCAAAACACAGCAGTGAGATCTATGCACATACCTGCTCCAATAAGTGAAAGTTCTGAAATGGATGCAAATGCTGTTTGAACCCCTTCTGGATACTTTGCTCTAAATGACGTACATGAATGTGTGGGGGATGCAGTCACTACAATATTTTAAAACCCACTGGTGTTGCCTTCTATTATGTGTTCCGATTAAAACAAACCTGTTGCTCTGAAAATATGTAACAAAATGAAACGAAACAACATTTATTTTCAGTTCACCATGCCTCTAAAATCATAAATAACATAATGTGTGATGATATAATGCACATTTAAATTGAAAAATAATACCCCGGCAGTGCTTTCTGACGTGACACCTAATGATGACAGCAATGCAAGTTATTCCCCATATAGGAGACAGATTTCAAAACCTTTCTGACATCGCAACTGCACATTAGTTTTTTTTGCCAGTATTCACGGAGTAGCCTAGCTTTCTAAAATTTGCCAGCCCTGATTTGTACGTGAGGTCACAAAATATGACGTAAAAGTGCAGCAAATGTCTTTGCTGAGTCCTTTTCACACGGCCCTGATGAATAGGCCCGTTGAGAAGTGAGTTTGTTTTCAGTGTGAGGGCCGCCATGCATCCTGCATCACTGGAAAACATTTGGACAGAAACCTTTGGCCTGATGAGTAAACAGCCTGCCGTGAAAGAACCTATTTTTGTTTGTTTTTCCTTGTAGTGAACATTTCAGTAGCACGGTAACTTATGTAAGGTAAGTACCATAACTTACGGTAAGCACTAGTCAGTGGATAAGGAGCTTTCTGCACTTTTTGTACCCATGCCCTTGTTTACATCCGGGACTTGCCACAAAAACCACTAATGAACAAATTGTACTTTTGTTACATGCTCTGCTACTCGTGGAAAAGCGCTTAGACGCCTCCTCAAAATAGCGCAATATAAATGGAATTATTTCTAGCTTCCTATAGAACTTCATGCACATCGTGGCAGAGGCGCAACTAGAGCCAAATTTCGGGGGGAGGGGCTAAGAAAAATTTCCGGAGGGGGGGGGGGCTGAAACTTTAAGCAATAGGCAGAGTAGAGCTGCAGGGGCTCTTAGAAGGGGCGAGCAATAGGCAGAATGGAGCAGCAAGGGGTCGTAGATGGGGTGAAACGACAGCGAGGCCTCATTAACATGCAGATGGTCTTTTAAAGACCTGTGAGTTGCTCGGGTGCGGCTGTGTGTCTGCCCGGGAAGCTGTCTCATCCCGGGCTGGCACACACGCCGGGGGGGTTGGGGGGGGGTCTGAAGCCTTCCGAGTCCAATGGGTGTTGCGCGCCTGCATCGTGGTATATTCGTTGAATACGCGTGGAACACGCGTGGACATCTAAAGGTGCGAGGAGTGGGGTACTTGGTGGTGTTTCAACTGTTTTTTAACGCGTTTGGGTTCAGCAAACAAGGCATCCACACAGTAGATGCACACAAATACGAAACACAAAACACCCCCAGATTGATTAATACAACTTGCCTGTCACACAAGAACCGCAGCACAGCATTCAGAAAATTCACATGATGCACACACAAGATACAACACACCAGATGCACATACATGTGTATCATGCATATCTGATAATGCACACTTGTTCATATCACATGCACGCGCCCTTTCAAGTCGAGTGACCCGGTGGCATCGAAAACGGGTGTTGTCCAGGCCCTCTCTTCCACAAAATGTTGCGACAGGAATCCCCCACCCCCTCCTAGAGATGAGCCAATCTGAGGCAGACGGGTGGCAGATGTGCTCTGCCCTGGAGATCTCCCTCTGAACAATGGGCCGGGAAGTGCAGGCCGGAGCCTGGGCGCCAACAGACAGTCTGGCCAACAGCAGCCAAGCCGGCACACCCTAAAGGCATCCGCGGCTCCTCCGTCATTTGTTCAAGTGCCGACAGGCAGTGGCGTAGCATGGGGGCATTGCCACCCACATGCAATATGTGAAAAAGGACTCCCCCCTCCCACACACACACCCTGCTACCACCACCGGGTGTGGTAGTGAAGAAGCCACGATTGCTTAGAAAACTGCCCATCACACCCTTGGGCCATGGTGCCACTGCACCCGCTACACTATTGACAGCAACGGCCCTGCCAACCCCCTAGTTCGCCCCAAGAGCCATCCAGAGCAAGTTATGCACGGTGTAGACACTGGTTGCCTCACCTACAAAGGCGCTACGGCCACCACCTCGCGCTGAAGGAGGCAGGAGAGCTGCCATCATCTCTTCACCCCCCGCAGCAACGAGAGCAGGCGGCGATAATCGATGCGTGCGGAACGCGAGAAGGAAGTGCCATTCATCAGCGCACGTTACGGTGCCAGTAGTGTGCCAGTTACTAAAAGTATCTCTTGAAAGCCGCGCGTGCCGTGCATCCCTGGGCTACATATAAAACAAGAGTGAGCCCGGGCGATCTGTAATCAAGACTAGAGCTCCCTGGGGAGAGATGATATAGAGCGTGGAGGGGACAAGGGCCACTGTAAGGGGGCTCTGGGGTCGAGGTGGGAACAAGAGGGAACAAGCACACCACTGCCTTTCTCCGAGGCGAAGCAGAAATGCCTCGGAGAAACGCAGTGGCGGTTTCGAATTTGGGGGCGTGTTTTCCTTTACTCTCCTCTTGCCATTGGCTGGAGGAGATAATTAGACTTCTTGAAAAAAACACGCCCCCGAATCCGAAAAGGACGGGGCCTGTTCAGAGTGACGGACCTCTTCTCCAATGGCTGGCCAGCATTCAAGAGGCCAGCCAATGGAGAATAGGGGAGAAGAGGGGCGGGTTCAAGCCCCTCTTCTCCAAGTCATTAAATCTCGGATCGAGACTGCGCAAGCGCAGCCTTCGAGCCGAGACCTAAAAACAACCCGCTTGGTGTAGTTGACCTCGGCTCCATCACAGTCGGCCTGAAATCGCATCTGGGTCCTGGTCAAACACAAACTGATACTTTTATGTCCAGTCCTACATGTCCCGAATTTAATTGCCTACAGCTGCAAGCTGAAACAAAGTTAATTTATACTTTGGATTGCTGCTTTAGCGTTTCTTGGTGTTTTCTTTTCCTTTAAACATTAAAAATTCTAATCTCTGGTTCCCCACCTCCCAATTTTGATAATATTGGTGTTTTCTTCTTACATTTTTCTCTTCACTTGTACATTGATGTGCGAATTAAATTTTTTTGTTTTATTGACTTTAAAATTGTTGATACTACTGGAACTTCAGACACACTTCTTTCGGGAATTGCCTGCTTCGCATCTCACACCTACCGCAGTGCATTAGAAATATACTCTGCAGTATTGCTGTAGAAAATATGCACTTATATGTGTGCATTATACTCGAAGGTCAAAGAGGTCAACGTTTTCTTTTACCTCATATCTATACAATATGCAAATGTCCCTGCACAAAAGCTTTGTCTGTAGACAACTGAAATACTAAAGTGATAGGTCAGACAACTTTACAATATTAAACATGTTTGCCCTTTAAAAACAGAGCACAGTAGCCCCTCCCCCCAGGAAGCAGCTGTTAATGTAGAGGTCAAAATCTCCAGAAAGCTGCAGTTCAAAAAGCATTGGCAAATCGACTAGATCGGACTTTAATGCTGTAATGCAAGTCAACTTGGACAAACAGAAATGTGCACAGTCTATGTAGCACCACAGGGTTGGGGAATAAAAAACAGGTCAGATACATAGGAGCCACTGACAGAAAGGTTGCCCAGAGCCATTGCGCAAATAGTATTCTTTCATGACTGTGTTAAAGACAAACCTATTGGCTTTACAAATTGTTTTTTTCAATCCTAATGTTGTCTCAGTAAAGCATTGCTCTTCACCAGGATTCTGTTTCTAACTATGATTTAATGTGTGCACCGTGTTTTTATTTGTCACTGACATTTGTTTTCAACAGAGCTCTTTACTCTATGGTGACACATGCATAGCACTTTGGGGTACTATTGTTTATAATTAACTATATTGTTTTCTAGTACAGGACCCCACTGGTAATTCTGTCTAATATGGTGCTTTATTTACATGCTGCTTCCTTTTACAGATGTTGTAAGCAATGTTTTCCAATGCCTGTTTTATGATTCTGTTTCCGTAGCAAAAACAATAAACAAGTGAATCACTGAGCTACACATTCCAGAACATTCAGTACCAGGATTGCACCTGGAAGGTTCAATTCCAAAAAGGGTCAGACCTTTGTCTAATTCTGCTAAAGTACGACCCTGGTCCTGGCAGAACCTGAAGCCCCCTGTTACATAACTGAAAACACAGGATGCAAATGTGACCTCCATGCGCCACACAACACTACAGCACACTAAGCACTGCATGCTGCACCAGGAGAGTAAACAACACCCAAAGCTCAGCAAACCAAAAATCAGCACAGCGCAACACGCCCAACACAGCATTCGCAAACCAATAAAGTATATTTGAGAGCCGCGTACAAGGCACATAAAATCAAAGCACTACACAGAACAGCTGTACAACTAGCATAGCAAGCCACAAGATCCAACAGTAGACTATCTGACCAAATTGCAATTTATATTTATTGAGGCACCTTGAACAGCATCAGGATGAACAAGACCTCTGTGGCTGGAATCCCTGGCAGGGCAGTTCTGGCACTGCCAGGTATCTTGCACACTGTGAAATGGACATACCATGGTAAGAGAAATGAGGGCTGAAGGGAGTTAAAACTAGAGAAGAACTACCACAGGCCCCATTGGGAAGCAGATGCGGTCTGTGTCCCTGGGCTAGCTCATGAGGGTGCGTACGCTCAGGTGAAGTGGAGGGAGATGAGGGAACCCTTGGCCTCCCACTGCTTGTCCGACGCAGAGACAGCTGGCAAAAAGGTTGGGATGCCTGGCACAAATCGGTGCTTGACACTGGAGTGTCTGAGATGCTGTTGTTTAGTGTTGTGCACCTTATCTGGTGCTGCGGTCATCCTTGGGTGGGTGCCAGGCGACATGGCAGGAGGGTAGGTATTAATGGAGCCGGGAGGAACTATTAAGACTAACTGTGAGCATTGGGGGAGAAGGTGAGACACTAATTGCTGCATTTCACAAGCAGCCTTTGTTTGGGGCATGGGATATGAAGATGCTGAAGACAATACAAGAGACTACTGAGGGATAGAAGAATTTGATTCAGCAGCAAATCTCTGACAGCACAAGAGTAACATGAGCACCCGTCGTCTCAGATACAAAATACGAATACTGCTCCTGCAGAGCTGCAGTCAGTGTCTGTGTCGCGGTGCACCACTGATCACATGGCATTCCAGACAAAAGATACTTTGCGGACATACAAACATCCACAAAATGCTGTGTGCTGATCCAAATCATGATAGACAGCCTACAGAGCTATCATCAAGGGGAAGATGGAGTACAGCTAATTTCGGTCGTAGAAGCTAACCATCTTTCCCACCAAATGGCTGAATCGGAAGATTGAAATTTGTGCAAACAGTGAATTGTGACAAATACAAAATAAAGTGCACTTTACATGTTCGCATTGCAATGGTCAATCACCATCTCCTTTCTGGCTGAAAGCTGTCTCATCATAGTAACCTCCTGCTCTGCTCGCGGAATTCAGGCTATTGGATTGGGTGTAAGAAGATGTGGTGGCAAAATTACAGGATCACTGGAGCAGCACTGCCCTCAAACTCAACTTGCCCCAAGACAAGTAGGTCTCAGCATAAATCGGCAACCCTGGAACTAGTCCGTAAGGAGGCCACGGACACTTGGAGTCCTTGGCTACAGGTCAGCACCATTACGAGCCTTGTCCACACTCCGGAGGATGCATCTGCAGGATCATCGCACGCAGACAGTGATGACCTGTGGGCCATACAAGGTAGTGTCAGCTCTGTGAAGCACACGGTGCTGAGGTAGAGTGCCATGCAGAAACCTGGGAGGATGCACGGACTGAAAAGATCTGCAACAACGTTGTCATTAAGGATACTAGAACTCAATCCTGCATGCAATACCATGCGGCTGAGCAGAGATTGCTTAGTTCACAAGAGCGATCTGAATGAAGAATGAAAATGTGAGATTCAGTAAAATGTGATGGAACAAGTAACCGATGCAATTACTAATCAGCTAGGTCTCTATTTCATGACTTGTACAGTGCTCAGTGAACCACGGTGAATGACTAAAGAAAGTAAGCTCTGGGAGGCTCTGCCGTTGCTAAGAAATAGGTGGATATGAAAACGTAATCATTTGAAACACTTACATCGAAGGATCCCCATACAAACTCGCCTGTGGAGCTTTTGGATCAAGACAATCCCATCCGTGATAAACATAACATTATTAAGACAAATGGGATGAGTGTGAGACACCAAAGCACACAGGTACGTGGACTAGAGTGACGGTGTATAATGAACTCTGAACATAGCTTGAGGGCAAAGGGGAAAGAGAGGAAAGATGATTATATTACCAAGGAGATACCCCAAGTGAGACTGCAGTTAGTTCCAAATATAAATTCACATGCAAGCACGAGAAGCTCCCAAAACAATAACCCAGAAGTAACTGGGCTCACAGACATGGGCAAGAACAGGAACATTGTCAATCTGTCTGGTAGCAATTCTCAAAACTTAAACTCATAGTTGACACCACAGGGCAAGCGAACATAAACACTGACAAAAGAAATATCAAATGATGCCAAATTGGAACCGGGCTGTAAACAGAGACTAGTTTTGCTACTGATGAAAGAAATAGACAAGAGCATACCCTGAATGAGATAAATCAATGTATACAGATGGGAGGACACCATGAGTCATTATGCTGAAGTCAAACAGAAACAGACAAAGACACAAAACTATATTCAAACTGCCTCAGAAAGAATTGGGGATATTTTAGGTTGGATCATGCAGCTAGAATATCGAACGACAGAAGCAGAAGAATCCAATGTGAGACTTTATAAACTGGCCTTTGAGCAAGGAAGTATGCTGCAGGACGTCAAGGATAAAATGGAGGATTTAGAGAATCAACAATGGTGGAATAACTTAAAATACTTGATGTCAGAGGTATGAAGGTAAAAGATGTACAGCAATTTGTTGTGAACTTTTTCGTAAGCATTTCCTGATCTTGCTGACTGGGACTTTGATGCTCAAGTACAGCATGCACACTGCTTCCCATTCAGGAGAACCCAGTCTACTGAGAAACCTTAGGCGGTACTGACACACATAGGTAACTTCATCCTGCGACAAGAAATATCACGTAAAGCCAAATCAACTGTCGCAGCTACTGTAGGGGGTATAACTATTTTTTTGTTTGGTCCGACAATTGTACTTCAACTGTGCAGCTTAGATAGAGTCTCCTGAAATTAATATCAACTTTTGAAAAATCTGGGATCTGTTATTTATCTTCATGAGCCTTACAGGCTTCAAATAAGCATGAGTGGCAGAACTCTCTTTATAAGTGATTAATCGAGTTTTAAGGTTTAATCTCACAGTAGTTTGCCAGCTCTAAAGATAGTAATACAAAAAAGATAGTGAAACAAGACAAATGCTTTTAGTGATGTTGAGTAGGTGTGGGTAAACATGTTGTGCAAAACTAAACAAGGTTCAAATATGTGATTCTTGAAGAGTTAGAGCATATTAGGAAAGGTTGCAGAGAGTATCATGGGGGTTAAACAGTGGTTGGAAAAAATCGAAAGACAGGGCTATGAATAAGAGGAGAATAACACACTCTGAATCAATGGATTACCTTTTCCTGTTTAGGGGGAGGGGTTAAAGTGAGATGGGTTGGGTCGCCCTAATGCCATTCTTTCTTGAATGATGGAATTTGAAGGGTTCATTTTCCTCAGAAGGTGAGTAGAGAATAAGAGGGATTTGTAAAAGATAGTCAACTGGGTGAAAGGGGGCGCGAGGGGAGTATATTTTAATATTGAAATAAAGAAGGACAGGATAAACATTTTTGTTTGATTACTGGTATGAATATGATCATGAAGTTGAACATACAAGTAAATGTGATAGACCGAAGTATTTCAGAGTAAATAACACAAAGAAATCAGAGATGGAAACTGCAGCATATTGTCAAATGGAATGAGCGCAGCTTGAACACTGCCCACAAACACAGGTGGATATGTCAAAGTTTACTTACATATAAATAAGGCTCCCGGTTTTTCGTTTAAACTGATTTTTACATATAAATACAGACGGAACACTTTTATTCATTGGTCTGTATTAATAAAGAGAAACAGAAAAATACTTACCAACCGGATTTATAGCATCTATGTCCCCCTATGGAAAATCAGTGCCTGAGGCACACAGGGGCTAAGGAAAGAAATCTGAAACTGCTACTGCGATGTCCTGCAGATTATTCTCCCGAGTCTGGACTAAGCACTCTATTGCCAAGTTAGACTGATCTGGTAATAAGCGAGGCTAACTCCCAGACAGCAGTAAGCTGGGAGCGCTTATCGGCCTTCATCAATACATCACACACGTATTGACCATGCCACGGGGTTAATGTGGCAGCTATTGCCCCCCGCGACATCCTGTTAACACCTTTTGTCTCACCATCAGCTCGTAGGAACTGCCTGTCCGGAGGCATAGTTTAAACAGGGCCGGACTGAAAACCAAAACCGGCCCTGGCAAAATGCTCGGCCGGACCCCCGGGGCTTATGGTGCAGCCGAGCTCTTTGCCAGGGCCGGTTTTCAGACGATTTTGTTACAGGGCCGATTTTGCAGCTATGCTGCAAAAGGGCCGTGTCACAAAAACGGCCCCCAGGAGACGAAACCAGCCCCCACCCGTGCGGCGCACCGGAGGATTGCCTGGTGCCTGCTACGGCCAGTCCAGCTCTGAGTTTAAAGTGCAAAGAAATGGGCAAGCAGCGGGACAGCTGAGCCGGCTTTTGAGGCAGTGTAGTAGCTCTCAGCATGTAAAAGCTGTATAGACGTCTAAACGTTGGTGTTCCACATTTCTGTAGTCCGATCTCTATTACAACTGCATGAATCTTAGTGGCCTAAAGTGTCAACCTGTGGGATCTGTCTTATGTTTCTATAATTATATGACAATGGGTGTATACATCAACCAAAAAATGTGGTGGGTGGAGGAAAAGGGAGTAGTAGATTTGGAGGGACTTGAATGTTGTGGTCAATTAGCGTTAGTGAGGAGTACAGATAGTGAACCACCCGACTTGCCTGGTCATCGCTGCTGTGGGAGAAACAGGAAGAAATCAGGTATCTAAGAGCCCTGTTTATGTTCCTTGGTTTTCACTCAGCTTTTTCTTCTTAGCCGCACAGCAGGAATTAAGTGACATCTGTGGGGCTAAGAGTGGGTGTAACCCTGTGATGGCAAATGATTGGGATATCACTTCCACTACCCATAGAACTGGGGTGAATTAACACCCATGGACGCGAACATACATAACCATGCTCAAGTCTCGGGTTTGGCTCACCATCCCATGATCCCGCAAAATCCCTTAATTTCCCAGTGTCTGTAAAAATGAAAATTAACTTGTGTATTCAAACTCTTGCTCGTGTAAAGCACTTCAATACCTTTGGTGAAAACTCGCACAATAAAAAAAACTGCAAAAAGTGTGCATTGTCTATTTAAATAAATGTGAAAAGATACTAGCAGCCGATTTTTTTGCTTGCCACAAAAATAAATGCAGATAAAATGATTAATAAATAAATATGGATAAATACAGATGGAAATGTGAAGAAACAAATACCATAAAACCGGGAACCCTACATATAAATCAGGTATTATTTGCTTATCTAAAACACATATTACTTATTAAGAGACTGGCATAAACTGTTGGGCTTTCAGTAACTACCGACACTTCTCAACATAAATCAATGAGGGGTGGCTTTACTCCAGTGTCTAGGGCAGAGGTAAAAATAACAAAGACGAAAGCAGATTTACAAGGCAGGTGGGTTAAAGTGCATGGCCATACAGGGACCAATTTATTATTTGTGTGTGGTGGCTATGGACCAAATATAAAGCATTTGATTACTTGGCTTTGGAATTAATGGCATGGCAGGTAGAGGAAATGTTGATAGGAGACTGGATCCCAAAATAGATATATGGACATGGAGCATATGATGGAAGTCAGGAACACTATAAAACAGATTTGCCATTATTTCACTTGACAGACGTTTGGATGTTTGTAAACCCATATAATTTCTATCAAGAAAATTACTAACCAAATTATTGGCACAATGATTATTTGAGACCACAGTTTGCTTCTGATGAAAATCAAACTAGAGAGCCAGGTTTGTGCATTAGTATTACCTAAATGGACTTTCCTTTGTCTCTATTGACAGATATTGTGTTTGAAATGTATTGATATATATTCTGATACTGCCAATATGAATATTGTGCAGCACGCCTTAGAGGAGTATACTAAAAGTATTGTCACCAATATGTGGCCAGAAGAAAGATGGTCGTAGGAAAACTGAAGAACCAGAATGCTGTGGCCAGCTGATCCTGAGCAGACAATGGGAACACACGTTTTAAAAATTGTTTGCCCAGAGGGTAGAAAAATCTGATGCATTATAAGGAAAAAGGCTGAGTCCTCGTTTCTGGCACACAAGTGAAACACATTAGAATATGGTCTGTCATTAGCAATCCAGTTCTTGCCGGTGTGAAAGCAGCAGGTGAGAATTGCATCCCTTTTGAATTCTACAAAAAGGTTTCTCATAACCTATTACCTTTATTGGCAAAGATTACTGAATGGTTGTATCGCTGACATGGAATATCAACTTCATGGAACTCGGTCAATGCAGCAGTATGTTTAAGGAA
The DNA here is from genome assembly GCF_964204655.1 of Triturus cristatus. Classification (NCBI taxonomy): domain Eukaryota; kingdom Metazoa; phylum Chordata; class Amphibia; order Caudata; family Salamandridae; genus Triturus; species Triturus cristatus. The sequence goes on along the minus strand of NC_140591.1, from coordinate 337,806,941 downwards.
AAGCAAACCGGCACATGAGCATGGTTCTCACCGGCCAATATATTTGATTAATGTACATGCCAAAATGCATTCCAAATTATTGGCTTGCAGATTATCTTGTGTAATTGCTAGATTAGTTAGCAAGGAACAGAGGCGCAACTAGAGCCAAATTTCGGGAGGGGGGGGCCTAAGAAAAAATTTCGGGGGGGGTTGAGTCTTTTAAGCCATAGGCAGAGTGGAGCTGCAGGGGCTCTTAGAAGGGGTGAAACAACAGCGAGGCCTCATTAACATGCAAATGGTCTTTTAAAGACCTGTGAAGTGCTCGGGTGCGGCTGTGTATGTGACCTGGGAAGCTGTCTCATCCCGGGCTGCCACACACAACGGGGGGCTGAAGCCCTGTGAGTCCAATGTGTATTGCGCGCCTGGCAAGGAACAACAATGTTTTATACCGGACTGTGACACTACTGAACATATCAATAAAGCGATCACAAACTCTGATGCAGCCAATATCATGGGAAATTGGGTCGCCATGACTTTACTTAATGCAGAAAAGGCTTTCCACCAGAGTGTCATGGAGGTTTTTATAGACAGTTATGAATCAAATGAGAGTCCCTAAAAAATACATCAAGGGAATACAGGTACTATATAATCGCCCAAGCGAGAATATTAACCAAGTGCCAGACCTCAGATTATAGAACTATTATTTGAGGCACTCTGCAAGGCTTCCAAATCCCCCCACTGCTTTTAGGGATTAAATTAGAACTTCACATTAGACACTGCTACAGAATCCAAATAAAGGGCCAGCTGAGTTAAGTGGGGTAAAGATTAAGGTATCCATATATGCAGATTGTGTGTCAATTTATTCTCGTAAAGTTTTTCAGAATATAGAAATAATTAATTAAATTCTGAATAAATTATTATAAACTATGTGAATTACAAGCCCAATGAGTGTATGATCAAGTGAGCAATCTATTTGGGAGACAAGATTTGTAGCCAAGTGGATAAAATCAATTATGAAACCCCCCTGATGGAAAACACTTTTAAATTCCGTAACTAGCACAGATTACATATAACATCGGTGGGTGGGTATAACATAATTGAGAGGATTATACTAATTAATTTTCGACATCTTTTTGGATCGATTACAGTACTTGGACCCAACTTGAAACTGTTACCGGACAAGTCCTATGGAGTAATCAAAGACCATGAAGAGCAATCCGATTCCCTGAGCTTCCAGTGTTAAAAAGGAACTGAGTCCTGTTGGATTTTAAGTTGCAGTCACGTTATAAAACATGTATTATCTACTATTTGATTTCTCAGAATCATAGTATCTGCAAATGTATCAGGTGAGTTTTTATCCTCTTCTAATGGCCAGCTTCTCAAATATTTCCACCCTAGCTATTTCAAAAGTGAAAGATCCAAAGTTGCAACATCAGCATCAGCACAGGTGATATGGAAAGCCCTACGTCAGATGTACCAACTCTCTAGAATTCATATGTATACTTCACTGCGGGCGGCTCCTCTCTCCTGGGCAGCTTTAATGATCCCAGTTCTTGTATGGGAGTAAAGCAGGGCATAACAAGAATAAGGCCATGAATAAAAGCGTGGGCATTTTGCTCTTTCCTTGAACTTCAGGGGGAATTTTCTTTATTCAAACATAATTTACATAAGTATATGTATGTAAACAAGAGATTATTTCAGTAGATTTGGGCTATCTAATATTGGTACCATGGCATTACCACAATGTTGGTACCATGGCCATACCACTAATGCACAAGTTACTACTTGTGTAACGACATATCTGTAAGAGACATTGGTTAGTGATAGATTCCTTACCTTAGAATAATCCCCAGGCGTCCGTCTGGATCCGGAAAGTTTTCTGCTTAGCAGTACCTCTGCATGCCAGTAGGTGGCGCCGTGCGGCTCCGCGCCCATCACCGGTGTTGTGCGTGCCGGGATGACATCACGGAGGTTACTTAGGCGCCACTCATGCGCACTGACGTCAGTTCTGTACACAACTTTCTGCGCTGAAACGCAGTCATGCGAGAAACTGACCTTTGGTGCATAAAACTAGGGCCCTAAAAGGGGATGACCTTAACCCTTGTAATCAGTTCGCAGAACGGGGAGGATGGGTGGGGCGGTAAGGAATCTATCACTAACTAATGTCTCTTACAGATATATCGTTACACAAGTAGTAACTTGTGCATCTGAAAGAGATAATTAGTGATAGATTCTTTACCTTAGAATAGATACCCCAGCAATACCAACCCCGGTGGTGGGTCTGCGAACAAGATTACACCAGAAAGTCACGGAGCACAGAACGGCCAAAGAAGCCGTCTTTCAAGACCTGACTGTCAAGGTAGTAGTACTTGGTAAACGTGTGCAGTGAGGACCACGTAGCTGCCTGACAAATATCCTGCAAGAGGATACCGCGTCCCAAGGCTGTAGTGGCTGCAGTTGCCCTGGTCGAATGGGCACGCAGTCCCACAGGAGGCTCCTTCTTGGCCAAGGAGTAACAGGCTTTGATGCACAGAATGACCCACGGGAGATGGTCCGTTTGTGCACTGCCCGACCTCTTTTGGCGCCCACATAGCCAACAAAGAGCTGATCATCCACCCGGAACTGCTGTGTACGCTGCAGATAGAATGCGAGCGCACGTTTTGGGTCCAGATGGTGGAGCCGCTCCTCTTCCCTTGAAGGATGCAGAGGCGGAAAAAAGGTGGGCAAAGTGATGGTCTGCCCGATGTGGAAGGGCGTGACAACCTTTGGCAAGAAAGAAGGACGTGTCCTCAGAACCACCTTGTCCGGATGAACAGAAAGGAAAGCAGGTTTGGAAGAAAGAGCCTGGCGCTTACTCACTCTCCTGGCAGAGGTGATAGCTACCAGGAAAGCCGTCTTGAGAGTAAGAAGACGTAAGGGACAGTTATGAAGGGGCTCAAAGGGAGCGCACATCAGAAAAGTCAAGACAAGATTCAAGTCCCACTGAGGCATTATGAAGGGCACAGGTGGGAACGTATGCGTAATGCCCTTAAGAAAACGGTTAACAACCGGGGACTTAAAAAGTGAAGGCTGATCTGGAAGCCGTAGAAAGGCAGAGATGGCCGAAAGATAACCTTTAAGAGTGCCCAGAGCAGAGCCCTGCTGGACCAAAGAGAGAAGGAACAGAAGAACCTTAAAAAGAGGGGCAGAAAGGGGATCCACAGTCTTAGCTGTGCACCATGCCACAAATCAGTTGCACCTACAGGCGTACACCGTTTTAGTGGAGGGACGCCTAGCTGCCAGGATGACATCACAGACTTCGGGAGGAATATCGAAAGGTGTCAACTGTCGCCGCGTAATCTCCAAGCATGGAGGTGGAGGCTGGACAGGTTCGGGTGGAGGACCGCCCCCTGCTGCTGCGACAGAAGATCCTCCTGAAGAGGCAGATGGAGCGGGGGATCGATGCTCATACTGAGTAGCTCGGGATACCATACTCTTCGAGCCCAGTCCGGAGCCACAAGAATAACTTGGGCCCAGTCGCGCCTGATCTTCTTCAACACTCTGGGCAGAAGTGGTATAGGCGGAAAGGCGTACAAAACACCGCAGCTCCACTCGAGACAAAAAGCGTCTCCGAGCGAGTGCCGCCTTGAAAATTCCAACGCGCAGAACTGATGACATTGCGCGTTCTCTTCGGTGGCGAATAGATCTAACCAAGGCTCTCCCCATCACAGAAAGAGATCTTGAGCCACATCCAAGTTCAGACGCCACTCGTGATCCACCATGCACCGGCGGCTGTGTTTGTCCGCCTTGGCGTTCAGAGAACCTGCCAGGTGTTGAACCACCAAGGTAATGCCTTGATGCCCCAGCCACGTCCAGAGGTGCAGAGCCTCCTGAAAGAGGGTCCAGGACCCCACCCTGCCCTATTTGTTGCAATACCACATGGCAGTGGTGTTGTCCGTGAACACCTGCACTACACTTCTCTGGACAGAGGGAAGGAATGCCTTCAGTGCAAGCCGGATCGCCCGCAGCTCCAGAAGGTTGATATGGAGCCAGGACTCCGCCGGAGACCAGAGGCCTCTGATCTTCGCCTCTCCCATGTGGCCTCCCCAACCCAGGAGGGATGCATCCGTCACTACTGTGTGCACCGGTTGGGGAAGGGAGAGGGATCTGCCATCGACCCAATCGCGATTCGTGAGCCACCACTACAATTGCCGTGCAGTGCCCTCCGAGATCTGGACATGATCGGACAGGTTGCCCTGATGCTATGCCCACTGGAACTTCAGGTCCCACTGCAGAGCCCGCATATGCCATCTGGCGTGCGGTACCAGCAGGATGCAGGAGGCCATAAGGCCCAGAAGCCGGAGGGTCATCCTGACTGAAACCCGGGATAGAGGCTGAAAGAGCGGAACCATAGCCTGAATATCCCGGACTCGCAGTTCGGGAGGATAAACCCGAAACAGCGTCGAATACAGAACTGCTCCGATGAAAGCTTCTGAGAGGGACTCAGGTGTGACTTCGTCACATTGATGGAGAACCCCAGCAGATGCAGGAGGTCGGCCGTAGACTGGAGGTGGGAGGCAACTCCCTGGGGCGAACACACCTTCAACAGCCAGTCGTCGAGGTAGGGGAAGACTGACACTCCTGACCTGCACAGATGAGCTGCGACCACCGCCATCACCTTCGTGAACACCCGAGGGGCGCTGGTAAGGCCGAAGGGGGGCACAGCAAACTGAAAATGCTCCTGGCCTACCGTGAACCGCAGGTAACGCCGGTGGGCCAGCAGGACGGGAATGTGAACATAAGCGTCCTGCAAGTCCAACGCTACCATCCAGGGTCCAGGGCAGACAGGACCTGAGCCAGAGTCAGCATCTTGAAATTCTCCTTCCGGAGGAAGCGATTGACGTCCCGGAGGTCCAAGATGGGGCGCAGGCCTCCCTTGTCCTCTTTGGGGACCAGAAAGTAGTGGGAATAGCAACCACTCCCTACTTCCTGATCGGGAACGTACTCGATGGCCCCCTTGGACAGGAGGGTCGTGACTTCCTGACGGAGAAGAGCCAAATGATCCCCCGACATGCGGTGGTACCGAGGTGGCATGGCTGGAGGGGAGAACAGAAAGGAGAGCGAGTAACCTTGGCAGATTATCTGCAGCACCCACTTGTCCGATGTAATCTCGCGCCAGTCGTGGAGGTGGAGGTGAACCCTGCCACCCACTGGCGTTGGGAGCCCCCTGAAGCTCGGATTAGGAAAGTTTCGAGGCGGAAGCAGCGGGGGTGGAAGTGGACTGCCCCGCACGCTGGTTACCAGACCCGCCCCTGCGGAACCCATGTCCGCCGCCTCGCTGAGGCTGGTTCTGCACAGGCTTGCTGTAAGAGTGCGCCTGGGTACTCCTGCCCTGGCCACGAAAGGAACGAAACCCTGTTGTGGCAGGGCTTTTCGAGGAAAGACCCAAAGACTTGGCCATGGCACGAGAGTCTTTAAAGTGCTCCAGAGCATTGTCAGCCTTCTCACCAAAGAGGCGGGAGCCATCGAAGGACATGTCCATGAGTGAGCTCTGGACATCGGGTGAGAAACTAGTGGAACGCAACCAGGTGTGGCGCCGCAACGCCACCGTCATGGAAACCGCCCTGCCCAACGAATCAGCGGTGTCCAAACCACACCTGATGGCAAACTTCGCCGCATCCTTGCCCTCCGCAATTGCTTGGGAAAGGACAGCCTGGACCTCCTCAGAGCACTGAGGCAGAACCTCCGCCACCGAATCCCACACTGCTTGGGCGTAATGGCCCAATAAGCAGGCGGTATTAACCGATCTCAACCCCAAACTGGCTGAGGAGAACAACCTCTTGCCATATTGGTCCAGCCTCTTAGAGTCCTTGTATGGCGGAGCCGAGGGAAAGGCACTCTGCGATGTCGAGGCCTGAATGAGCAGGCTCTCAGCGATGGGGTGAGTGGTTAAGAAGGCGGGATCACCAGGCGCCGGGCGATGACGCCTAGCGACGTTCTTATCCACCGGCGTCCCCGAGGCCGGCCGCAACCAAGTACCCAAGAGGACTTCGGTAAGGGCCTCATTGAAAGGGAGCAGTGGCTCCGACGACGTAGATGCCGTCTGGAGCGCCTCCGTAAGGAGGTTGGTCTTAAGGGCCACCGTAGGGGGGTCGAGGTGGAGAGTCTCCGCGGCTCGACGCAGCACCATAGTGTAGGAAGCGCCCTCCTCCATAGTAGGCGGAGGCGAGGCAAACCCCGGGACAGAAGACACATTAAGTTCACACGCGTCTGGAAGGTCATCCACCCAATCCTGCTCGGAGTCACACTGCTGTGCAAGGGGGTCCTCGGAGCCGTCCCAGTCCTCATCTGGCTCCGGGGTAGAAGGAGCTGGTCGTGGCGGCAGGACCGGAGCCGGAGAGGGGGCCAGCGGCGCCGGGAGCGGCACCAGGAGCGGCGCCGGCCGGGGCCAAACAGGAGCCCCATCCCAATGAGGATCCCATGTCGGAACGAAATGGTCCAAGAACCGAGGCAGGGGCGGGATAAACGGCACCCAGTGCGGCGCCTGTGGCGGAGCCAGGGGCGGTGCTGGGGCTGGGGCCAAGGGCAGCGCCGGGGCCGGAGCCAGCGGCGTTGCACCGTGTGGCGCCGGGGCCAGAGTCGCGGGCGCTGGATCCAGTGGCTCCGGGCTGGCGCCGGAGGTGGTGCCGCCGGGTCAACAGGATCTGGCCACGGGGCCCGCAGGCGCACCGGCGGGAGCCCGAGGCCTACACAGGCGGTCCAAGGCAGCAAGAAACTTTTGCCGCTGTTCGGGAGACACCGACGGACCCGGGTATAGCGGGTAGGCCACGAGACTCCCAGGCTCCAGAGGAGCCGCAGGGGCGGAGCCCCTGTCCCCCACATCCATCTACGGGGAGCGACGGGGTGCCGGACCTCCAGCAACTTCCGGCGCCGCTCCCGTAATGCCTTTGGGGCCATGGCACGGTAGTCCAGACAATCCCGGGAGTCGTGGTCGGTCTCCAGGCAGTAGAGGCAGACATCATGGGGGTCCGCCACGACATATTACGGTGGCACGACCCGCAAGACTTAAAGCCGGGCATCCCTACGTGCACCAGGAGACAAGAGAAGGAGACAAAAGGTCTAAAAAAAGTGGTAAAAAAATGACCGAGGTACGTGCTCAATCCGGATCAGCGCTTTCGGCGCAGAAAAAGAAAGAACTGACGTCAGCGCGCATGGGTGGCGCCTAAGTAACCTCCGTGACGTCATCCCGGCGTACACGACACCGGTGACGGGCGCGGAGCCGCATGGCGCCACCTACTGGCGGGCAGAGGTACTGCTAAGCAGAAAACTATCACTAATGTGTCTCTTTCAGATTTAATTACTACAAGAGCACAAAGTGGCGGGGATATCACAAGACTTTACTGCTTGTTTAGTGAATCATTTGACAATTGCCAGATTGTGCATTGCTAGTGACTGGAAAGGAAAGTCCTCCCCTAACATGGTTTGCTAGTTGGAACATTTATGGAATTACTATGAAATAGAAGTAACTATCTGCAATAATAAAGGTCAGATGGTCACGGAAAACAATTCAAAAAATCTGTGGACCCATAGGAGTATATAAATAACAGTGGTGGAGCAGATAAAGTACATATCATTTCCATATCTAAAAATAGCATGGAGGTCTAGGTCAATGCCGAAGTGACACAAGTGATCAATATAGAAAAACTTTTTTATGCAAATCAATGTATAAATGGACGGGTCTTTTTTTACTCTTTAAATAAAAATAAAATAAAAATGGACCCGTAGTGGTCCCTGAGTTTGCCGCCTGGCAGCTGCATGGGAGAGCGGGGAGGGGTGTACTGGCGATTCCTGCAACAAGGGGGGGGGAGGCCGTCACCCCGAAAACCCGTACCACCAGGGGCGGACCCCCCCTTGCTATGCCACTTAAAATGGAGAGCCTTTAGAGCCAGTGCCTGAAGGGGGCTCACTCCAAGAAGTCAGTGGCTGAAGATGGCTATTCCAAAGTCCAGTTCTCGATCTTGTGTTTGTGATATGTATTGCGTGTTGTGTGTTTGTTAGGAGGTAACAAAGAGTTTATCTGGACAGTTGCAGTCAGACATATTAAGATGGTGGGTCAAATAAAAACACATAAGATTTCCACAAACTGATACTTTGGAACTAATGGAGCAAGCAGTAGCAGCCGGTGTTTGCTATGAGTCGCCGCACCGGGGGTTGAGGGGGGCATAAGGGTCGCAAAGGAAGGGGGGTGGGGAATAAAAATAATAATGATTTTTTTAAAATCGTACCATCAGCCGGTGGTGTCCCGCTCCTCTGCTCCTTCCTCTTCTTCAGGCACAGGCTCCCAGCCTGCCCTGCGGCCAAACCAGAAGCTGCTCTCCTGTGAAAGCAGCTTCAGGATTGCCCTGAGCGCTCTCGATGTGCGCTCCAGCACAGACTGCGAGTCTGTGCCTGCTCTCTCCAACCCCCGCAATGCAGCTGGGGTGAAGCGAGGTTTGCTGTGCGTGATGGTTTGTCTGCCTGGGACGGCCGGTCAAACCGCCATGAGTAGTGGAAGGAGTGCACACACCACTCCCCTCAGTGTTGTCACCCCCCAGGCCCCACGCCCAAGACGACAGGAAAGGAGAAATAAAACGAGTGTTGTTTTATTTTTCCCTCCTGCCTTTTTTTGAGGCAGGGGCGACACTCCTCTGCCATAGCAGACGAGCCGTCGCTGGGAGCAAGCTTGAGTGAATAGGTGGTCGATACCAAGACGTGAGTTAAAGACAAGTGATGAATTAATCTTGAAGTTGTCATGTTGCTTGCAAAATAAATTAATATAAAATGTTGTTTAGAACCAAGTTAAAATGTGACGCTTTTATTCTACAATCAATTTATCAGCGTTTAGCATGTGGGATGTCTGGAGTGGAAGCTAGGCGAAGTTAGATAACCTCTTCGGAGGGAGGAGTCTAGCTTTCCAAAAACATAATGAATTCTAGTTCCTCGCTACAATATGCAACCAGCAATAAATCCAGTTAACCTTTGAAACCAAGAACTAGTTACCAAAAACATGGACGTTCAATAGCCAGCTGACAGCAAACTCAGTGCTTCTCACAATATGTTTGTTCGTAGCAGTACTTGGTGTCTCTGCTATGTGGCAGTTACAACAAGCATTTGCAACGCAATCGGTCTCGCCTTTGGGACCTTATATGTATTTAGCTATGCAACACATTAGCCTGGGTGCTGAAACATCAACTGTTCTTTAACATGGAGGGAAAGTAAGCACCAAACTGCGTGACACTCCAGGTATGGGAACACACGGAGAGAAATATTGCCTTTCAGCGGGAAACGGTATAGTCCAAAGCTCTGTTTTTAATATAAAATCAGAGCCTTCGGTGGTCATATCACTGAAAATGCAAGATTTGAAAAATTATTATTGTCTACAGGTTCTCGTGGAAGACAATTAGTAAGGACTGCAATCTAGAGAATACTAAAGTGATTCTGGTATTCTACTGACCTCTGCTGGCCGTTTTCTATCAAGAAAGTTAAATAGAGGCAGTTGCTAGAAAAATTAAAAAAAGAAAGTCCCTCAGCCGAAAGCAATTCTGGTATTTTACTCACCTCTACTGTTTTTTTTTCTATCAAGACAGTGAAATAGAGGCAGTTGGAAAGAAAAAAAGTCCCTAAGTGGAAGAAGACATGTCCTAGGGCTGATCTCCAGAGCCCACAAAGCACATACACATATAAGTATATACTAAAGTATATACAAGAGGTCTTGAATGCTCGGCCTAAAAAGCTGACAGATGGAAACAATTTTCCAGCCTTGTACTTCACTCAGCTGCATTAGATGCACGTTTTGGTGGCTTCTATTTCGTGAACAGTCTAATGCAAGCAAATGTACTCCCCACTTGCATGCATCACCAGCTGATAATAGACTTCCAATGAAAACAAGTTTTTTTCCTATGGTCATCCTGAATGTTGGAAACATTTTCTTAATGTCTTCACAAAACATACCTCTGTTTTCAACAGAGCTATTTCGAGGGCACAACTCTAGGGCACTCATTACAATCGGATGTTACTGTACCACTCATCAACACTGGCATTCATTGAGGCGGGCTCAGCTTAGTGACACTGGCATTCCCAGTGCCAGGGAGTCTGCCTCCTTTTACGATATGTGCTGTCATTCTTTTTTGGGGGTTCCAATTCTAGTGAGGGAAAAAGTAAAACTTGGAGGAATTTGTTATGGTTTTTTTCTGCCTATTCCTTGTGGTTTTCCTGATGGAAATGGTGAGTTTCTGCAGGACCTGTGGGGTGTGTTGGGCGCCAGTGCGCTGCCAGAATCTGCAGAGAAGGCGCTGTAGAAGTGACATTTCTGCTGGCCACTCCTGTTAACTGGCATCCAGGAATGATGCTGAATGCGGAGAAACAGGTGTGTGTGTGTCCAGTCGCCTAGACACAGATCAGCATATTTGTGCAAGTTGCTATCTGCTCAATGGTGGAAAATATTGCTCCCGCTGTTCGATGGTATTTTCCTGTAATGATGCCACAGGAAATCTAAACACTTGCTCAGTCTAGTAAAAAGAACTCTGTATTCTCACTGTAATGAGGAATCCTCTTTCACTCAAAACCCGGGGTGACTCATGTACTTTCCCTCACTTGTGCTCGAGCCAGTTAGGCGCTCGTTTTGAAGCGCGGATATATATATAGCAAATGTTTGTGGATGCCCAAAAAATGACAAATTTACAAGAGTCCACTCCACGGCATTTCCCAGACCCCTCGAAAAACCTCCAAGGTGCCGCCAGGGTCATTTATCACTGCGAAAAAACTCTGCACCCGTGCAGGCTCTGCGGCCAGGGTCATTTATCACTGCGAAAAAACTCTGCACCCGTGCAGGCTCTGCGGCCGGAGGGAAGCGCCATCCACAAGCGGGAGCAATCCACTGACCGTGAATCAGCGACCGGATTTTGCGCAGCCGGTTCTTTTTTCCAGACATTAATTGCACTTAAAACAACAAAATGCCCTAAGAACCGAGCTCGGAAATTCCGCTACTTCAAAGAATTCAGAATAATCGAGGTCCTGACTGCAGGACAGTAGTTTTCACAGCAATCCCCAACCGGAGACACATTAATAAAATTCGCCAAATTCACACTGTGCCTAAAAGGTTTAGATTGTAACCTTGTAATCTGCATCCAGTCCAGGAAGCAGTTAAATGTAAACAGTTGTCTTCTGCAGTCTAATAGATTTCCTAGGACATGTATTAGCATCCTCAGAATGTGCCTCGCCTGCAGATTGCTCATTGGCTAGGCTTTCCCAGTAGCCGGTGACCTTTGGCCTTGTGGTTTATGATGTCATTAGGCCCTGGTGATAGACGACCTAGCTTTCCATGCAATGTTCACTTGATAGCTCACTCCCTGTGACATCAATCTGAGTTATATTGCTTTCATGACAGTTTCAGCACCCCTGGCTCGTGTATTAATAGCGCTGTGTGGATTGTCACGTGCTGGTGTGTTCAGTCGTGTGGGGCAGACATGTCAATTTCACGCAGGGCAGGAATTGACTAATCCCACTGCGCCGTGGACCGTAGATGTTATGTTTCTATGGCAGCATCCGCATTAGAAGATGTGTGGCTTTAATAGAAGAGATGCATTCTCTATGACCCCCTTTCCTTGGTTCCCCTGGAATAATAGGTATTAGTGACCCCTTTCTTGCAGACGTCACAGATTCAGAAAATATACTGCGGAAGGGAGAATCGGAACAGATTATTTGTAAGAAGGACTTGTCCAAATACAAACTAGGAGGATACTGTAAAAGTGCTTTATTGCACGAAAGCTGGTAGTGCAACTTTTGTTTCCTTAGGAGTATGTTAAAAAGAATGAATGGCGCAGGCTTGGTCTTGTATTGATGATTGATGCTTTATTCTTCAGTCCAAATCATTAGTTACAGGTTAACAGGAGATGTTCTGTTCCTTCTTAATGCCCCACCAGGAGCAGCGTCCTCCCTGCTCAGCCCCTTCTCACCAACTGATCACACTAGAATCCCAACCACCCTCAACATTCTATCATACCTCATCAAAGGCTGAGCAGGCAGGCAGAGAGCCAGAGTAGGGAGAGTGTAAAGATAATAAGCACATCACAACACATCTCCCCCCTTATAATATTTGAAAACAATCAACATGTGTTAAGATGATACAACACTAACTGAGCATAGGAGGATGCATTAATAACTAATTAAACATCACCCCCCCCAGCGATAATGATCATAAACAGAAAAATGCATGAAAATAAATTTAACACACATTTAGTAGAAAAGAAAGATGAATAACCAAAACATTAAACACCATCCTTCCCCTGATAATGATCAAAAACAAAATTGCAAAACTAGCATGAAAACTCAGACTACAACTATGGGTACAAGACACTACACTACACCCCACAACGTACCCATTGTGCCTCATAAAAAGACACAAGACAGGCAGAACAGGGATCTACAACCCTAAACTGCACAACTAAGACAAAAACGGATCTACCAATAAGACAGATCTAAGACTAAATCCCTTAACCCTAACCAACATAGGGTACCTTTAAACCCAAAATACTTTATGGGTAACTCTAACTGACAAATCAGGGTATCCCTTAACCCTAAAACACTCTTGCGATAACTATGAGTAACAACAACTCATGACAAATTTAGGGTATCCCTTAACCCCAAAAACACCCTCGCAAAACACTATGGATATACATAACCCATGACAAATTTTAGGGTATCCCTTAACCCAAGACACACCCAAAAGGGTGACTCTAGACCATCTAGGGTATCCTTTAACCCTATACAAACACAGGTTAACCTACAACCCCATAAAATTCAGGGCAACATAGCAAAACCAGTATATCCTTGAACCCAAAATATACTGGCCAAACCACCATAAAATTAACTGGCAAAACACCCACAAATAATACATGGGAAACTAAAGACTAAAGACATCATGGGTAACTAAAGACTAAAGACATGATGGGTAACTTTGAACCCAAGAAAAACTGGCCACAAGAAAACAAAACACAGTTTCATAGGCATAAGAAACAATCACAGCAATAGAAAAAAACGAATTGCAATAATAAATTAACACAAAAATGACCAGTGAGCGACTTCTCACCCGAGGGCCACCTCTGTCCCACAGTGTCTTAGAAAAACAGATGCTTGCTACAGTTAAAAGTCCACTTCTTGACAAGCAAAGACGAAAAGAGTCTTCAAAATGTCTCTGTTTGCTCACCCGTAACTGTGGATAAAGTCACCACCACTCTGACAGAGCCTTGAAACCAGAACCTCCAATATTACCGCTGTACAACACATAAACTTTAATGACTTCACTGTTTGTACAACGTTGTCCCCCGACTCCATCTGGTTTTGAAAAATACTTTATTCCGGCAGACAAAACACACGAAAAACGTGGTTGGCAAACAGGAACTCCAGTCAGCCAAACTCAAAATGGCAGCACGCTTCATGACGCCACGCCGGGTGGCTACCGGCGCGTATCTGCATACAGGCGTCACTGGGCAGCATCACTGTGAATGAGAGGAGCAGTGCGTCACTCTGACGATTCCGTGAGTGACGAGAAGGCTGCACGCGATAGACCTACTCACAGGTAAGCGTGCGCATTACATGTAACGTGACTTTTTTTGAATTTGAAAAATGACAGCGTCCATAATGTAACGCAGCAACCACCAGGCTCCAGCGTAATTCCTCCGTAAAAAGTCAACAAATGTCCCTCCTGACGTGAGCTTTTGTTCTCTTGCCAAATAAACGCCAATAACGCTCTCTGTTTCCGCCAGAGACACACCAGCTACCGGACAAAATCAAATGGGCAGTGCTGGTCCTCCACAGCAACTTACGTAAAACTCAGTCTCAGGAGGCTCAAACAAGCTCCCTTCGGTTGCACTGTCAAAAAAAACGAATTACAAATCCGAACACAGATGACAGCAGTCTGATGACAGCAGTAACCAATTAAAGTAGCGATCTCACTCTCATTCCAACAGATGATGATCTCCCAATGCAGATTGTACTAAGTTAATCAGTCCAAAGCAAGGATCATGTAGCAAGAGCTGGCTTCACCGTAAAAACATGCAGAAATCGGCAGGCCCAGGCTAGAGCTGACCGTTCCCAGATAGTCAGAAATGTCCAAAACCACCATCAATCGGGTCTTTTGGGAAACACTCAGCCAAGTCCATCATCTGGCACATCCACGACAGGGCTGACCGGTCTTATGGTCACTGGTGGGGCTTGTGGAGTGCAAGGTTACTTCTTTTTTTTTTTAAGCGCTTCTTCAGTTCCAAGTTCATCCAAAGTAGGCCCTTCAGTTTCATAAGTCCAAACTCCTTGAAGGTACACGCAGGTTCTTTAACTCGTCGCCAGTGTTAAAAAGAATGAATGGCGCAGGCTTGGTCTTGTATTAATGATGGATGATTTATTCTTCAAGTCAATTCACCAGTTACAGGTTATAGGAAGATGTTGTGTTCCTTATTAATGCCCCACCAGGAGCAGCGTCCTCCCTGCTCAGCCCCTTCTCACCAACTGATCCCACTAGAATCCAAACCACCCTCAACATTCTATCATACCTCATCAAAGGCTGAGCAGGCAGGCAGAGAGCCAGAGTAGGGAGAGTGTAAAGATAATAAGCACATCACAACAGAGTACACTATCGAACTGTGCAGCTACAGTGACAAAACTATGGTACGTTGCAGTCAAAAATAGAAGTGTGAGTTACACATTCAACAATCACAGGGCCAGATGTACGAAACTTCCAGTTTGCATTTCCCAAATAGCGAATCCTAAGAAATTGCTATTTAGGAAATGCTAAATGGAATGTACAAAAAACAGAGTTTTCCTAAGAGTGATTCCTACAGAGTAGGAATCACTCTTAGGAAATCGCTGTTTAGGAAATGCTAAACCATTCATACCTACCGGCCTAAAGGTCCAAAGGTATGAATGGTTTTGCCTTTACAAATTTGCAAAAAATGCAAAACCAAGGGTGCCTATGGGCCTGAGGCCCTCTTGATGCATAAAACCAAAAAAGTGGTACACATGTAAAGCGCACAAATGCCCTATGGGGCAAGTGTGTGCTTTACGGCACTTTAAAAAAAGCATTTTGGGGTGCCTTTTTAAAATTGCACATGGTTACCTTCAACTTGGCGTTGATGGTAATAGGATTTCCTAAATGCCCATTTCGTATTTAGGAAATGGTTTGTACATGGGCATAGGAAATCACAAATAGGAAATCCTTCTATGCGATTTCCTATTTCTACTGGGTAGAAATTGCATTTTCGATCCCCTGTCTGCATTTGTACATTAGGCTGTTCTACATTTCTTAACGGCTTTAAATTGTGATTTGGTCTGTTAAGAAATGTAATTTCCTTTCGTACATTTGGCCCTAAGTCACCAACATAACAACAGTGAAGTCGCAGTTCCAGTTCCTGCAAACAGTAAAAGAACTACTAACAGGAGGATTAAGCTTCAGGAGTCAAAGCAGACTCTGTCCGCAGTGGAATCCTTAAACCCAAGCCTAGAAGGTAGACAGTCTCCGTTAGTGCTGCGAGGCCCTGCTAACTGTAGAAAACACACTACACGAATTAACGAACATGCAACAGCCAAACGTATAGCGTGGTTCTAATGTATAGCCACCAGGAGTCTGAAAGAATAGGTTTAGAATCAGTAGGCCAAACAAGACAGGAGAATTAAAAGAGAAGCTACTTTAAAGAATTTCCCACGGGGACACTATTGCTGTGACTTAAGTTTTAGAGGGCTGTCGTGATTTTTGTCTGCTCAAAAACTCTTCAAGGAAAAAATAACAGGATGGGCTGAGCACCTCCCGGACTCACCACCCGTCTTTTACCTTGGATGGCTGGACTGGAAAATGTAAGTGAATAAGACTCTTAAATTATAAAAGTTCTTGCAGTGGGTTGAGTCAAATGAAGGAATCACTCTGTGTCTTCTAGTCAACCTCAATGATGTATAGCAGAGAGACCCAATACAGGTCCATATCCATGCTAAATTGTCATGGGGTCCACATTAGATACATTTACATAAAATTAATCTAAATGCAATTTATTCATAATGGTTATCATAAACATCTAGCATGGATTCGGAACTTTTTAACCTGTGTTTGACACCATTAAATTTTCCAACATAGGATACATTACATCAAACATTTACTCATAATATCAATCAATATTTGATTTTATTTATGTGTGCAAAACTATCATACTGGTTTTTAAGGTCACTACAGAAACACTCCATTTTTGTAAATGCACTCTGTGCATTTCTCGGGGGGAGTTACTTGGAGAGTGCAATTTGATGTGTAATTTTTCCCAAATTGATAACCACCACAATGATCTGTTGGGAGGTGCAGAAAGTGACCTTAGCTTACGGTCACCAAATTCCTTCGGTCTGACCTTATTTATCCCTATTGAGACACTACATAGCCTACAGATTCTCCAGCTCGAGCCTCACATGCCCACTGCTAGGATCCTCCAAGTCTGCCCCATAAAGTTGTGTGTTTTGTCTAGACTACTTCTCGCAGATGATTTTGTTTCTCAGGCTTCAAGATAAAAACCTTGGTTTCACCCATCCAGGAATTTTGCAAATGTTTGATTTTCCATAAAGAGTGTTTACAGAACAAAAGACAATGTGCCCTTCTGATGAATTGCTTAATGAATCCGTCCATGTTACAGTCTCCATCTGAATCTGATACAAAATGCAACGATGCAAAAACACTGTAGCAGCCCTTGTGGCAGGGTTGCGACGCAATAACAGTCTAATCAGAGCGAATGGGCTAGAAGATTAGACACAAAGACTGTCATGTATGTCCTCTTTCGGCTGGTGATGAAGGTGACCAACTCCAGAATTGGATATTTCAAAAGCCTTAACATTATTATCCATTAAGCACTGCCAGGCCTGGTTTAAAAGGTCAAACTAGTCCTTTTAGCAGCGCCCTGGTTCTACTGCCTCAGTGCAAGCATCATTAGCGTTCCCATCAGCCTAGAGTTATCTTCATGACTCCCATCCTTCTCTCTATCCCCACCATCTCCATGCATATAGAGAGCACTCTTATTGGAGCTTATTAATGGTACCTTTTCAGCAACTTATCTTGGTACTCAGGGTGTGAGAGTATTTTGTGCAGTTCGCAAAAGCTTCTTGAAGTTTGTGAAGTTTCCTGGTATAACTTAACCTGCACCTACACCAATCTTTCCTGCCCATTGCAAGACACATTTCACTCTCCCAGAGCCCAACCAATGTCATATTTATGCATACCTTTTCTCTGCATGTTTACTTTTTGTAGAATATTTCTGTGCACAGACAGAAATGTACGCAGAATTTGTCTCTGTGCCTTTACCAGTCAAGGCATACATTGTCTCAGTAGTCAGAACTTTCGCACAAATGCAGCAACGCGCAACTGTGCAGTGTTCGTGAAGTTGCAAAGTGTTTGGTAGTACTTGGGAAAGGTGTCAAAAAGGCTGCAACTTCGAAGCCGCACTTGGCCGTCTCCTGTGAGTTTCATGTGCATAGCTATTTTCATTTTTCGGTCTGAAATGCTCTATTTTAAGAGTCGAAGTCTGTCACTGTGATTTTCACATTATTCCCGTCGGAGCCCGTGGCAAACGTGCAGTAAACAATCTCTCCTGCAGCTTGCACGAGACGTCCAGCATCCAGCAGTGAACCGATTCTAGGTGAGGAGTGGGCGTGGTGGAGAGAGGCTCTTTAAAAGGTGGCACCGTGGCATGGCAAGAGTCGGGCACAGACTGAGAATACGGACCTATTCACTGCACAGTAAGCACGCTACTATAGGAATAAGCAAGCGTTTCACCCCTCCACTCCTGATTAATCTAGATAAAACAGCTTGATTCACACGCCCCCTGGGAATACTTCACTCAATGAATATGGATCTGTGTGACTTCGATTTTGGGAAAGCGACCGTGGGCTCCGCAGTGGACTACATTACCAAACTAAAGGGGGGGGGGATGCACTTTGTCAATACATATACATAGTCAACAGTCAGTATTTTAAATTCTATGTTTTTATCGTCATTGTTATGACTGAATAAAGACTATTGAATGGAACTACTCAACATTGTAAGCATGCAAAGCGAGAACGACAGCCACGATTTGAAAATTTGAAACAAAATATAAGCTAGTTCATACTTGCTGTGTCAGTCAGTGTTTTGTATACAATTATATTAATGCCGGAAGCATTCTCTGCCATTTGAGAGCCGCTTTCCATCCTTTATTGATTACTTTGCCATAACCTTTTGCAACTAAGCCGCCCACAGGACCAAGTCAATCCCAATTAGGTTGGCTCCACAACTCTGAGGCAGTCTCCTTACAAACCTGAGCCTATATTGAAAAAAAAACCACCCAGACAGTGCGGTGAACGCGGGAGGAATAAAATGGCGTCTAGCTCACTTTGTGTTAATAGCTAATTTGTAATAGGTCAAGAGAGCAGACGAGGCGCATCAGTACATATGCCCGGAGATTAGATGTGCTATGCTAAAAGGTGTTCGTGCCACACCCTCTGCCATTTGCTTGGCCACTCCAGAGTATTTCACTCTCCAATGCATCAACTCATCAGCCACCAATAAGGAAACGGTCAGACCCTCCTGCCGCCAGGATCAACTATGGAAAGAGCTCCACGCCTCCATTATTTTACCATAGTCTTAAATTGTTCCCTACCGCCTGTACTAGGTACAGGTCGCTGGTGCATCAAGGCTTATTTGAGCTAGCTACTTCCATGTGGGCATTAGGGTTGGTACAGAGTCTGCCAGACTGATTGGATTCATGATTACTTCCCATTTAATTGAAAGGAAGTTTTTAAATTTGCAAAGAAACTTGTTGGATTATAGCTGTAATACAGGAGAGTTCCAAAGCCCTAGTTGTGTACAACAGTTGTGGGTTTCATGTATTAGTTCATTACCAAATACCAGGCTCTGCGACCAAACAGGTTTCCTGGATAAAGACTGGCACCACATCTGACCATCTGCAGGGTTAACAAATCCAGTATCCGTGGTGCTATAGAACTCTCTCACAGTGCAAGTGAGAAAACTCACTGATCTGGAATTGTAAACAGCAGTAAAGTTTAATCACCAACATGCTCTTGTGCTTCAGATCCATTGCTTTCCATTAGGGCCTTTTAACTGCTCTAATACAGTAGTATATGCTTCATTTCAAGAGTCTGACTACAGTGGGTTGACGTGTTGCTGTCTTTATGGCCCCCCCTCATTATGTAAGACTATTACATATCTTCACTGATGTGTTCCTGCACACAGTATGCGTGGCATATTTGGGGTGTGGGTGTACTTGCAAGAGTTTGCATTGGGGTGTTTTTAATTCTCACTGTAACACCAATGAGTGATGGGAAACTAACAATTAACAACCATACTTAGCTACGGGTGCTATTGTCCTCATTGTTATTCATTACAGGTGTCAACTCGAAAATTATCAAATGACAAACTGTGAGTACAGCGTTTGATTGTTCTTTTGTGATATTTCCACCAGCACCTTACACCTTTCTTAGTTCTGCTTTATATGGAGTAGGTTTAGGGTAAGGATAGTATAGAATACGGGTCCAGACCCTGAAGAAAGCCATTGACCTTGCATGAGGCTTAGATGTACGGCTGAAACATGTTGATAATGGGAATTTAGGATCACTAATTATCCTCGTGTCCCAACATTCTGTTTTTAATCTTACTGGAGTCATTCAAGGTTCACCGCTAGGTAAATCGAATATCTTTTTCTGGTGGATCCCATTGTCAATGTGTGCACCATTTGTATGCCACAACTGAAAAAATATCTCCATCAAGAGCTCCTAGTCAATGAAGCTCGTCCACATTACCAGTGATGAGGTACAGATGAGAAGCAACCCGATGATGATGCATGCCACCTAGGTGGGTGATGTTTTGTGTCTTTTTAAACAGTTACATCATAGTAGGTATAGTTTAATGTTCACTTTTCACATTGAGCATTATGTTCTTACAATCTGAAGGGTTTTTCCGATAATTGCAGGACATTAGGGAGGGTTCTCTTCAGCTCAGATAGCTCAGTCTTCTAGTCCCCTCATTAGTTTGATAGCTGTTCAAATAAAGGGCAAGGAATGCATGAGACCGACTCAGATTTTAGAATGCAAATCCTTAAGAAAAAACAAAGTCTTAGGTTGGCCCAAGAACCAATGAGGGATTCTTCAGAAAGGTGTTGACTACCATATTCTTCAGGACCCCACCTCAATACAATTTGCACCGAAAAAGACGAGTTTATTATGGACGTGATTAGCAGAGCAGAGTGCTAAACACATTTTATAAAGCACGCTGCTGAATACTAAGCATAAAATTACAAATATGTACAAATTACAGTTCGCAAAGTCAGAAACAACCCCTTCTAAGAGGGCGTAGCAAGCATTACACAGTGCAGATTTTCTAATTCCCAAGTTTGGCAGAGGAGGTAATCAACACAAAACCTCTCGCCTACCTACTATAGTAATCTGTTAGATTCCAGGTAACAAAATACATGTCTACAGGTTTACCACAGTGTACTGACAATTCACTATTATTGCCTATTGGCTTTGATATGTGATTTTATTTGATAAATGTCAACCCTATGGCCGTTGTTGCAACTTTTCTTAATAAACATATCAGACATGAGGCATCTGACATAACGTTTTCCAATGAACCAACCAGCTATATGGCCTTTATCATTGACTTTTCACCATAACCAAATCATGCCTTTTGTATTGAGCATAGGTGTTTCAATAAGTCAGTGCTTCATTTTTTAAGTTGAAGCCTGCAGGTGGCGCTATGAATATCTGGGGTGCCGAATACTAACGCTATATAGTCCTGATTTCATCCATTTTTCATCAGCACCAGACACTGCCTGTCCCTTTACCTCACTCTTGAGGGTCTTTTTCATTCCTGCTTTCTCCCTTTGTCACTGCTTTTCAGTATTAAATAGAGGCAGTTGCTAGAAAAATTAAAAAAAGAAAGTCCCTCAGCAGAAAGCAATTCTGGTATACTACTCACCTCTACTGTTTTTTTTCTATGAAGACAGTTAAATAGAGGCAGATGAACAGAAAAAAAGTCCCTAAGTGGAAGAAGACTTGTCCTAGGACTGATCTCCAGAGCCCACAAAGCACATACACATATAAGTATTTCTCTTTCTTTTTCCTTTTGTGTTTTTCTTTCTCTTGCTATAGATGAAAGTCTGATGAGGAAATATAAGTGCCGGTCCCCAAAGATGAGTGCCGGTGGGCCTAACCTGCAACCACCGGGCCGGAAATCATTAGGCATATGGTCATTAAATTACAAATGGGTATCAAATTACATTTTGCAAAATGCCTTCTAAAGGGGTTAAACAAGGATTATCACTGTATGGCCTACTCCAAGGGCCTCTCAGAGGGGTAACAAACACCAAACCCCTTGCCTACTATAATAATCAAACACAACAACACGTCTACAGGAATCAACACACAGTGTAATAACAAATCCTATTGGCTTAGGCCTGCTTTTCTCGTAACTTTTTATTATTAACAAATCAGACCTTTGGCATCTGACATAACCTCGACCAATGCACTGCACAAGCTTGAACTTAATCACTGGCTTGTCACCATAATCAATTCAGGCCTACAGCCTTTCTCACAAGAAAGCCACTATGCATACAGTCAGGAAATCAATGGTGTACCAAATTACTTTTGGCAAAACAATATAGGACCCCTCCTAAAAGGGCCTAACAGGGATTATCACAAATTATCACAATGCAAATCTTCTACGCCCAGTGTCTGTCAGACGGGTAAGCAATACCAAGGCCTGCGTCTGCTATGAGAATCTGCGAGCTTCCGCGTAACAAAATACCAATCTACAGGCTTTAGGACAATGTAATAACAATTCAGCTTCAAAGGCCTATTGCCTTTAACATATACTGTTGACAATAACGGAGGCCTCCTTACTGTGCCACAACATTTGATGATAAACAGGTCAGAGCTATCACATTGGACATAATGTTTCCCCATAAACCAATCAAACCCACATGCCTTCTCATTGACTTGCCACAATGACAAACTCAGCCCTTCTGTCTTTAGCATAAGCCTCCCACATAGCAATGATCAGGAAGACAGTCATAAAACTCCAGTTATATCAAAATTATAGCTGGCAAAACAATATACACCGCCCTCATAATGACCTACCAAGGATTATCACATTTAACATCTTGAACCCCAACGGATTGTCAGCGGAGGTATTCAGCACCAAAATACACCTTGTTTACTATGATGAACTATGAAATTCCATGTAACTAAACTACTGTCTACAGAGTTCAAGGCAGTGCAATACAATCCGCTCATAACGACCTATGGGCTTTGCTTTTCGATACACTGCCAGGGGTGTTCGCTACTACTGAGCACTGCGCCATCTGCACTATTGTTGATTCCTTTTCCAAAATTGGATATATAAAATATACAAAATCTTTTATTCAACAAAAAAAGCTCACGTGTACATTTATGTGTAGTTTATATATAGTTGTTTAAACTTGTGCATTAATGTATGCAGGTTGGATAAATATATGATACAGCTGAAAATAAATCCCATGAAACCATTGTACATGATTATTATCTTGTGATCTACAGCATCATGGCTCTGTAACTTTTGTTTGATTAAAAAAAATGTAAAGGAGGGCAATACGTTAATTTCCTTTATATTATTTTTTGTTATTTGAGTTTTCGATTCGTAAAATACATGACATGTCATCATAGTTCCGTTTCAATTCCATGCCATTACACTAATAGTAATGCATGTGCACTGTAAGAAAGATAATTAAGTATGTAACAGTGGCTTGTTTGCAAGTTTCTCATAAATGGCCCTATTATGAATCTACCACGATTCGAAGATAGAGCAGAAGTTTCAAATATTATTAAAGTTTTCCATCAATACATTAACAAGCACACATTCAGTAGTCACATGGCTCAGTTTCAATGCCGTATATAATAAGCAGTTATTTCGCTCATGTTTTCTTTATGGAAAGTATGTGAACATATACTGTTTGTAAATCTCCTATACATGATTGCAATATGGGCCTCTATAGATTATAAGATAGCGCAGAAATGACAAACTGCATTGAATGTAGCTTGATTGTCAATATAACAGCACAACATGCATTCACAAGTAACATGAATACTTTTGTTTGGGCCTGTTGAAATAAGCTACATTGCAGTTGTATTTACTTTAGTCTGCTTGGAGTGTTTGTACAAGATGGCACCCATGACTCACCCTGGATGTGTGCATGCCTGTGAATTAGTGGCGGCTTCTCCGCTAAGGCGGACGAGCGTCGCCCCACAGGAAAAATACAATGAAAATAACACCATGTTATTATTTTATTTTTCTCTGGTGGATCTAAAGGTGCTGGGCGGGGATGGTCTGTCCACAGAGCAGGGGAGGAGTGATGGGCACTTTCTAAGTGTGCATTGCAGATTGGCCGCCCGTCTTGGGGAGGCCAAACAGTCATGCGCACTCAGCATGTGGAGAACATGTACAGGCTCCCACTCCTTCTCTGAATGCCAAACCATGGTGCTCAGACCAATCACTACGCTGCTGTAACTCAGCGTTGTGATTGGCTAGGGGAGTCTGGGAGCAAGCCTGTGTGCTTCCGGTTTCCTGCGACTGAAGAGGACGGAGGAGAGGTGGTCGCTGGGCAGGTAAATAAAATTTATTTTTCTCTTTTATTTCTTTTTTTTGTTTTAACCCCCGCCTCACCACTAGTACCCTGTAGCAGCCACCACTGCTATGAATGAATCTTTTAAAGAAATCATCACATTTAATAAGAGCGCAAACAATATTTTAGGTTAAAATCTGGCAGCAGTACACATAATTGGATTATTTTGTGAATGTTGCTCAATTAAGATGCTTTTTACCATTGATTGATATCACAAACCGGAAAAGGGTTTACAAAGTACAATTTTATTTCTTCTTCAGTCTTCACACATCAATTAGGATAATTATTTCAGCATGCACTGTGGGTTTGGGGAAACGATTATGCCGCTTTATGTGAAATGAATGCGTGGTCTGAATATAGGATATGCCATCCATTAGTTTATAGGTTTTCAATAGGAATAACAATGTGTAAGCCAAATCATATTGTTAGACCTGTCAGCCCTTTGGGTGGTCCCTCCTCGTCATTATTTATTTTGTCCCACTTCTGCCTCAAACCCTGTTATAATGTTTCCTTTTTGGGAACCACCAGACTTTTTAGTGTTGATGCAGGGTCAGGGAGCCATTTTCCCTACCCCTGGAACTTCTGTCTAAGGGCCTGAGACACAAAATGGTGGCCACCCATTGTCACCTGTAACATCACCAGAACCCACTGGAGGTTTCCAGAACATTCTAGAACCCTGTGACAGAGGGAGGCAGTTTAGAATGTTGGGAGGCCATCTCAGAGTGGCAGTTGGCAACTGACTGGAGAAGAGAGAGGACAGAGTTAGAAGGAGGTCGGAGTAAGGCAGCAGGGGTGGAAACCAGTGCTTGGAGTGGGGTCCAGAAACCCACCCTTGATGCTAGTCCCTACTGACCAAGCCCAGCCTAGAGCCCTGTGTGGGATCAAGATCAGAAGAACCATCTTAAAGGACTGAAAAGTTGAAACAGGCCTTAAAGAAGAACAGCAAGTTCCTGACCTGTTCAGCAGTGTCCTCCTGGAGTCCTGACGTCGAGAAGCCTGGAGACCTGGGGCCTGAGGTAGAGAAGCGGCGCTGACAGAAAGCAGACGTCCTACCCGGAGCCGCCAGAGGTCGAGTGAGGGCGCCAACGGAGGTCGTGGAGAGTCACTGGAGGTCGAGTAAGGAGTAACCCGAGGTCGAGTGAGGGCGCCGACGGAGGTCGTGGAGAGGCGCCGGAGGTCGAGTCGGGAGTCACCTGAGGTCGAGGTGAGGCGTCGACGGGGGAGTGAAGTCCGCCCACCGGAGTCGCCGGAAACTGAGATGAAGCGCGCCGGAGGTCGGGAGTGGAGATCGCACTCCGGAGACACCAGGAAGTGGGGAGTCCGAGTCCCTGTGACGCCGGAAGGTGACATCGAGTCGAGACCGCCCAGCGACATCGAGTCAAGGCCGCCCAGCGACATCGAGTCGAGACCGCCCAGCGACATCGAGCCGAGACCGCCCAGCGACACCGAGTCGAGACCGACCAGCGACATCGAACCGGAACCGCCTCACGGCGTCGACACGGAGCCGAGCGGAGCCGATCATCTTAAAAAGGGCAGTAAGTGGTAGAGGGGGCATCTGAGGCCCTGTGGAGCCCTAAAAGACCATCCTAGGGGCTAAAGGGGTGTTAGAACCAGCCTGAGAGGGCCAGGGGTGAACTGAGACTAATACAGCGACCTACATAAAGAGCTGTGTAGTTTGGAGGGTCAGATCTGTAGATTACTCTTGTTCTACCTCAGCTTAGGCCCCAGCCTTGACCAAATCTAGGTGGGCCACCCCCATGCCATCCAAAGTGTCCTTAAGTTGTGTAGGGGCAAAGTAAGACCAAGAGACCTCATGTAAATGATTTGAACTGTAACTGTCATTGATTGTTTTACCCTATTTATTGAGGTGCTTTATTTATTGTCATCCACTATTTATTCCTGCACTATATTTATTGTCTGACTGTAATTATTTGCCATCTGTATTTATTGCACCCTATTTATTCCTTGCTTATTTATGACCTGAACCTATTTATGGAAATTCCAATGTAGTATTATTTATTTGACCTGCTCTTTTGAGGAAAATCTTATTGTATTGTACTTATTTTATGAAACCTGCAACTAAGAGAAAATAAGATAAAGACATATATATTTTCAACTTGACTTGTATTATTTTTACGGTGTAGTGTCGTTTTTGGAACGGATGAACGCATGGTTATTGTGTGGGTATGACGTACGCTTAACACGGTGCCTGACCCCCAACCGCTCGAGCCAAGCTACCACTGTGCTGGGAACCTGGTGACTGCTAACCCGGTTGCCCGGTTTCCAACATAAAATTGATGTTCAGTGGTGGGATAGAGCTGTGCTTGCGTCTACTCGACAATAACTGTGGGTAGTCCATAGGCCTACACCGGGAGTTTTCTCCAAGCGGACTTCCTAATTTGGAGTTTTGTTTTTTCCAAATTTACTTCTGGTGGTGGGAGGAGGTATTACAAAAGGTACCCCCCCTGCATAGCTTCTGTAAGCAACTGTCTTCTATCCTGAGTGGGCAAAATGGAGTTTGTATTAGAGGATGTGGAAACTTATACTGTGGCCCAACTCAGGGAGTTTTGTGAGCGAGAGGGGGTGTTTTGTCCCCAAGGTGCAAAGAAGGGTGAACTCCAGACCAGCTTAAGGGCTTGGGGGGAGGCACGACGAGAAAGTAAGGTTGAGAAGGAGGACAGGGATGGAGAGCCTGACAGCGAGGAGGCTGGTTTGTACCAACCTGAGGTGGGGAACCTAGTAGCAGGGCCCAGAACACTTTCAAGGAAGGGCAGCAGTGTCTCTAGCAACGGCTTATTAGAAGCAGAATTCACTGACCGGAAGGAGAAAAGACAGCTCACATGGGATTTGGCGAAGCTGGAGAAAGAAAAGGAGGAACGGAGGATGGCTCACGAGTTGAGGCTCAGGGAGATAGATCTCCAGATCCTACGGGTCGGGGCACACCCTGTTCCTAGTGGTGGCAGCGAAGAAAGAGAAAACACCAGGGAACCCAAACCCTATTTGCCGAAAGACATAGTAGCTAGCTATAGTGCGGGTGATGATATCGCCAAGTGGCTAGCGGCTTATGAGATCTCATTAAGAGTCCATGGGGTTCCAGAGAAATATTGGGGAGGGGGATTGTATAAATACATGCCTCCAGCTGGTAGGGATACATTATTGGCCCTGGAGCAGGATGAGCAGACCCACTACCCCACCATGAAAGTGGCGCTCGTGAGGAAGTTTGGACTAACACCCGAGAAGTATAGACAGAAGTTCCGGGGTAGCCACAAACTGGGCACACAGAATTGGGTGGATTTCCTGGACTATGCGAAGAAAGCATTAGAGGGTTGGATACAAGGCAGTGAGGTGAGGGACTACGAGGGGTTGTTTGATTTGATGTTGAAGGAACACCTGCTCGAAAAATGTTTCCCTGAACTGCGTCAACACCTGGTGGATAGCAAGCTGACCAATCCCCGGAAGCTTGCTGAGGAGGCAGACATTTGGGCTAGTACCCGAGTGTCCACAAGGGGGACTGGAGGGGACTCTCAAAGGACCGGATAGGGCGCCCCCCAGAAGAAAGAGGGAGGGGAAAAGAAAAAGGAGTTCTCTAAAGGCCCCCAAAATAACTTCCAAGGAAAGGGAACAGGATTCACCCCTAGGGCTAACCCACCCAGAAACCCTAATCCTGGCCAGAGTCAGCAGCCAAGGGTTGTCCATTGCTACGAGTGCGGTGGTGTCGGACACTTTAAGGGAGATGTGAAGTGCCCGAAAAGACCACCCCCTCGCATCGGAGGAAAGGCCCCCGGAGTAGTTAGTGTAGTGCTCGGGGAGGAGATGCCCTTAGGTAAGGGAAGGGAGTGGGCGGGTGTCACTTTAGTGTCCCTGGGAGAACGGGAGATGGTTCCTAAGATCCAGGTGCCTGCAAATACCACAAAGTATGGGCAGTGGGTCACCATCAACGGCCAAAGAGGGGAGGCTCTGAGAGACACAGGAGCCAGTATGACTATGGTACGTAGCCAACTGGTGTCTCCAGAGCAGGTGATTCCCCATGTACTCCACCCTGCCGCGATGGCTGACGGCAGAATGGGCCACTATCCGGTGGTCGAGGTTCCATTTGAATGGGAAGGGGTTGCAGGGTCACTTCGAGTTGCCGTAAGCCCTGCCGTGCCAGTCGATTGTCTGCTGGGGAATGACATGGAGCATAATGCTTGGAAGGAGGTGGAATACCGGACTCATGCTGAGATGCTGGGTACACCTGACTGGGCCTGTGTCAGCACAAGGTCTGCGACTACCCGGAGAGGGAGTTCGTTTAGGCGGGAGCCTGGAACAAAGCCACCGCCGGCTGCCAACCAAGGGAAGAACCGAAGGCAGGAGGAGCCTGCCTCGGCATCCGCGCCCCGTGTGACGGATAGGCCACCGGAGGTGGTGGACCAGGACTCCGCGGAGGGGGATGTTACCAACCTGGAGAACCTACCCATCCCGGCCGAGTGGCACGTGGAGGGAGGGCCGACCAGGGAGGAATTCTGTAAGGGCCAGAGGGAGTGTCCTACCCTTGAGGGACTGAGGTGACAGGCCGAAGCCCAGGCAGCAGGTAACGTTGAGGGGAACTACCACATTTACTGGGAGGATGGCCTCCTCTACAGTGAACCCAAGGCACCCATGCACGGATCGTCACGGGCCTTGGTTGTCCCTCAACGTTACCGACCCTTCCTTCTGGAATTGGCTCATGAAATCCCCTTGGCAGGACACCTGGGGCAAGACAAGACCTTTGCCCGGCTTGTCCCACACTTTTATTGGCCTCAGATGAAAGTGTCGTCCGACACCTACTGCCGGACGTGTGTGTCTTGTCAAGCCAGTGGGAAAACAGGGGTGAAGCTGAAAGCTCCCCTGGAACCACTTCCTGTCGTTAGCACCCCCTTTGAAAGGGTGGGCATCGACATTGTGGGTCCATTAGATCCGCCTACTACAGCTGGTCACAGGTTTATCCTGGTTCTGGTGGATCATGCCACGCGGTACCCAGAGGCCATACCTCTGAGGACCATTACTGCACCTGTTGTGGCTAGGGCCCTAATGGGAATCTTTACCCGAGTGGGTTTTCCCAAGGAAGTTGTGTCCGACAGGGGGACCAACTTCATGTCAGCATACATGCGGGCGATGTGGAAGGAGTGTAGAGTGACCTACCGGTTCACCACTCCTTACCACCCCCAGACCAATGGTCTGGTGGAGAGGTTCAATAAGACCTTGAAAGGCATGATCAGAAGTCTGCCTGAAAGCCTGCGGAGGAAATGGGACGTCCTCCTACCCTGTCTATTGTTTTCTTACAGGGAAGTGCCACAGAAGGGAGTGGGCTTCAGCCCCTTCGAGCTTTTGTATGGGCACCCTGTGCGTGGACCTCTCAGCCTGGTGAGAGACGGATGGGAAAGAACTCCCAGAAAGCTTCCCCAGGACGTGGTGAGCTACATGCTGGCCTTCCGGAGCCAAATGGCTAAGTTGTGGAAGCAAGCTTCTGACAACTTGGAAGCCAGCCAAGCAGTGATGAAGGCGTGGTATGACCACAATGCTCACCCGGTGGAGTTGGAGCCTGGCCAGAAGGTGTGGGTGATCGAACCAGGAGAGCTTAGCGCCCTCCAGGATCGCTGGTCAGGACCCTTTGAGGTGTTGGAGAAGAAGGGTAAGGCTACCTACTTGGTGGATCTGAAGACCCCTCGCCAGCCCCTACGAGTGCTGCACGCCAACCGCCTCAAACCCCACTACAAGAGGCCCGAAGTCATATTGTTAATGGTGACTGACGGAGCAGAGGACGTGGAAAGCGAGCCTCTCCCCGACTTATTTGCGTCTCAAGAAAAGGATGGGTTGGTGGAGGGAGTGATTCTCTCCCCGTCCCTAACTCCTGAACAGCAGGAGGACTGCCGCCAGGTCCTGGGGCAGTACTCTTCGTTGTTCTCCCTTGTTCCGGGTAGGACTCACCTGTGCGTCCATGACGTGGACACAGGAGACAGCCCACCTGTGAAGTCAAAGATCTACCGGATGACAGACAAGGTGAAGGCCAGCATTCATAGTGAAGTCACTAAGATGCTGGAGCTAGGAGCGATTGAACCTTCCAGCAGCCCCTGGTCCAGTCCGGTGGTACTAGTACCAAAAGCTGCACCACCGGGTGCCCCACCGGAACTGAGGTTCTGTGTGGACTACCGGGGACTGAATTCAGTAACCAAGACTGATGCTCATCCGATCCCGAGGGCGGATGAACTGATTGACCGGCTGGGAGCTGCCCAATATTTGAGTACCTTTGACCTTACATCCGGGTACTGGCAGATCTCTCTGACTGATGGAGCTAAGGAAAGGTCAGCCTTCTCCACGCCCAAGGGCCACTACCAGTTCTGCGTGATGCCCTTTGGGCTCAAGAACGCCCCTGCCACGTTTCAGCATCTGGTGAACCAGATCCTCGCCGGAATGGAGAGTTTCTCTGCTGCTTATCTGGACGACATTGCCGTCTTCAGTAACAGCTGGGAGGATCACTTGCGTCACCTGCAAACTGTTCTCCAGGCCCTGAAGCAAGCTGGTTTAACGATCAAGGCCAGTAAATGCCAGATCGGGCAGGGGTCGGTAGTGTACCTTGGACACTTGGTGGGTAGGGGAGCGGTGCAGCCCCTCCAGGCGAAAATCGAGGCAATCATGGCCTGGGAACCCCCCAAGACTCAGACTGAGGTCCGAGCTTTTCTGGGCCTCACAGGATATTACCGCCGCTTCGTGAAGGGGTATGGGACCATTGTGGCCCCCCTCACGGAGCTTACGTCCAAGAAACAACCTCGACGGGTAGTCTGGACGGAGGCTTGTCAGCAGGCCTTTGTGAAACTGAAGCAAGCCATGTGCGAGGCCCCGGTCTTAAGGGCCCCAGACTTTTCCAAGTAGTTCATTGTCCAGACGGATGCATCGGAACATGGCATTGGGGCAGTGTTATCGCAACTCAATGAAGAGGGTCTGGATCAACCCGTGGTCTTCCTATCCCGGAGACTACTTCCCAGGGAACAGAAGTGGAGTGCAATAGAGCGTGAAGCCTTTGCAGTGGTATGGGCTCTGAAGAAGTTGCGGCCATACCTGTTTGGCTCGCACTTCCTAGTTCAGACCGACCACAGACCCCTTCGTTGGCTGATGCAGATGAAGGGGGAGAATCCCAAGTTGCTAAGGTGGTCTATCTCCCTACAGGGAATGGACTTTCAGGTGGAACATCGGCCTGGAGTGGACCACGCCAATGCAGACGGTCTCTCAAGGTATTTCCGCCTTAGTGATGAGAACTCCCAAGGGGTTGGGTAGCTCTCCCCACTTTCAGCTGGGGGGGACGCGTGTTAGACCTGTCAGCCCTTTGGGTGGTCCCTCCTCATCATTATTTATTTTGTCCCACTTCTGCCTCAAACCCTGTTATAATTTTTCCTTTTTGGGAACCACCAGACTTTTTAGTGTTGATGCAGGGTCAGGGAGCCATTTTCCCTACCCCTGGAACTTCTGTCTGAGGGCCTGAGACACAAAATGGTGGCCACCCATTGTCACCTGTGACATCACCAGAACCCACTGGAGGTTTCCAGAACATTCTAGAACCCTGTGACAGAGGAAGGCAGTTTAGAATGTTGGGAGGCCATCTCAGAGTGGCAGTTGGCAACTGACTGGAGAAGAGAGAGGACAGAGTTAGAAGGAGGTCGGAGTAAGGCAGCAGGGGTGGAAACCAGTGCTTGGAGTGGGGTCCAGAAACCCACCCTTGATGCTAGTCCCTACTGACCAAGCCCAGCCTAGAGCCCTGTGTGGGATCAAGATCAGAAGAACCATCTTAAAGGACTGAAAAGTTGAAACAGGCCTTAAAGAAGAACAGCAAGTTCCTGACCTGTTCAGCAGTGTCCTCCTGGAGTCCTGACGTCGAGAAGCCTGGAGACCTGGGGCCTGAGGTAGAGAAGCGGCGCTGACAGAAAGCAGACGTCGTACCCGGAGCCGCCAGAGGTCGAGTGAGGGCGCCGACGGAGGTCGTGGAGAGTCACCGGAGGTCGAGTAAGGAGTAACCCGAGGTCGAGTGAGGGCGCCGACGGAGGTCGTGGAGAGGCGCCGGAGGTCGAGTCGGGAGTCACCTGAGGTCGAGGTGAGGCGTCGACGGGGGAGTGAAGTCCGCCCACCGGAGTCGCCGGAAACTGAGGTGAAGCGCGCCGGAGGTCGGGAGTGGAGATCGCACTCCGGAGACACCAGGAAGTGGGGAGTCCGAGTCCCTGTGACGCCGGAAGGCGAGATCGAGTCGAGACCGCCCAGCGACATCGAGTCAAGGCCGCCCAGCGACATCGAGTCGAGACCGCCCAGCGACATCGAGCCGAGACCGCCCAGCGACACCGAGTCGAGACCGACCAGCGACATCGAACCGGAACCGCCTCACGGCGTCGACACGGAGCCGAGCGGAGCCGATCATCTTAACAAGGGCAGTAAGTGGTAGAGGGGGCATCTGAGGCCCTGTGGAGCCCTAAAAGACCATCCTAGGGGCTAAAGGGGTGTTAGAACCAGCCTGAGAGGGCCAGGGGTGAACTGAGACTAATACAGCGACCTACATAAAGAGCTGTGTAGTTTGGAGGGTCAGATCTGTAGATTACTCTTGTTGTACCTCAGCTTAGGCCCCAGCCTTGACCAAATCTAGGTGGGCCACCCCCATGCCATCCAAAGTGTCCTTAAGTTGTGTAGGGGCAAAGTAAGACCAAGAGACCTCATGTAAATGATTTGAACTGTAACTGTCATTGATTGTTTTACCCTATTTATTGAGGTGCTTTATTTATTGTCATCCACTATTTATTCCTGCACTATATTTATTGTCTGACTGTAATCTGTATTTATTGCACCCTATTTATTCCTTGCTTATTTATGACCTGAACCTATTTATGGAAATTCCAATGTAGTATTATTTATTTGACCTGCTCTTTTGAGGAAAATCTTATTGTATTGTACTTATTTTATGAAACCTGCAACTAAGAGAAAATAAGATAAAGACATATATATTTTCAACTTGACTTGTATTATTTTTACGGTGTAGTGTCGTTTTTGGAACGGATGAACGCATGGTTATTGTGTGGGTATGACGTACGCTTAACACGGTGCCTGACCCCCAACCGCTCGAGCCAAGCTACCACTGTACTGGGAACCTGGTGACTGCTAACCCGGTTGCCCGGTTTCCAACACATATCAAATCAAATAATTCTTTATTGTTTAAGTTAATTAAAACCGTAACAATATTCCAATAAAACTATAGAGCACAAAAATAGTAAGAATAGCGAAACGAGAGGAGCTCGGTCGACCACAGAATATTACTTGTATACAATGACCAACGGCGGTAACCTAAATTGGGCCGAAAAAAGGTGGTACAATGTTTGGCATAAGCTACCACGGTGCTATTGATACTCTTTTATTTTCTTTCTCACGTCCCACATAAGCAAGTCCTGTAAGCTAAAAACAGTAAGTCTTAATAACATGGTCTTAATCAGTCAGGTGTTCAGATTTAATTAATTTCTCATACAAAATCAAGAATGTCATTGTTTTACAATTGAGCTGAGGATCCATTGCATCAAGGCACTTTACTATATCTACAAGTATGTATGCCCCAAATATTAAAAACTTTTTTCTGCAATAAAATCTGACTTGATTTAAAAAAAGGAGATATGCAAATTAAGTGTATAAAATCCTGCTTTGCCACACCGCATAAGTTACATAACTTTAGTCCATTGTATTTCCAGGCTGGCTAATCAGTCAGGGATGGTAGTGTCCCAAAGCAAGTGGCGAGTAGCTTCCTTTATAAATGTGGGGAATATGTTGTACTTCCATATGCTGCAGGTTGCAGTACAGGATATGATTGTAACACCATCCAGACGTGGGCATGTTTGCTTAATCTGTTTTTGTCTTCGATTAGCAAGTGCCTTTTTGCAACTTTATTCGTTAATTGGCGGAATGCTGGAAAAGAGAGATTCTGTTGCCAAAGGACTGTCATATTTGTTACTTGCAATGACAATGTCAGATATTTACTGTAGACTGATTGAGGATCATCTTCCTTGGCCTACCTATTTTATTGTGGTGTATCTTCTTGCTATAGATTTCTGCAACAGTCCAAATTCCAGCCGAACTAGCGCCAGAGAGGCACTTCATGGAAGACAGAATGCTCTTTTATATGCCTTTATTTGGAGACTTTCAAGTGATGTTACGTCTGTCCCATGCAGGACTTCACTTGCGTATGCCACTGTTGGCAACAATTTAGTAGTGGCTTGTAAGAAGGTCCATTGAGTCTTTATGCTAGTGAGCCATTTCCTTTCTTGATGGCGTACTGATTATGTATTAATCCGTAGTCTATATACATATATATAGTTACTGACCATCTCAAGCCTGTGTCACCTAGCTTAAATGAGGGTTGTTTTTAAGGGCGGTTCCTGATAATCATACTTTTTGCTGTCTTTATTTCAAGTATGTTTGAATTAGTGGAAACTTCTAGCTTGTCAATCGCTCTGTGGAGGCCCACTCTCGTATAGCTTAGTAAAATGATATTGCCTGCATAGGAAAGGTGCGTTACACATAGTGTTCCCAGGCATTGAGGATGTGAGTTTATCTGTTCTAGGCTTGGAGCGAGGTCAGCCATTAAGAGATTAAACAAATGGGAGGCTAGGACACAGCCTTGTTTGAGGCCTAACTCAGTATATATTTTCCTTGTGAGTCTAATACCATCTGCTAGTTTAACTTGAATCCACCTGTTCATGTACAGCTGCATTATGGCTCGGAGAATTATATCTGGGAGGCCCCACATCCTTAATTTCTTTCCATAGAAGGCCTCTATCTGCACAGACAATGGCCAATTTAAATCTAAAGACCATAAATGAAGATTTTTCCACATGTGCATGCCCTTGTCTGCTATTAGACCAAGAGCTAAGATATTTGTTGTGGTACCGAACCCTCTGCGGAATCCTGTCTGATTAAATGGAATTATGTTAACACTATTTGACCATTCTACCAAATCATTGAGAATGAGCGATGCATAACATTTTGCTTCTGAGTCTATAAGTGCTATCATCCTATAATTGGCAGGATCTGTCTGGTCGTCTCCTTTGTACACCAGGTTTATTATTGACCCTCTCCAACTCTTAGGAAGTATTTTCAACATACCAACCTCATTGAACACCTGTGATAGCAAGGCTGCCCAGTAGTCAGGTTCCAGTTTGTAGGTGTCCTACAGAATGCCACTTGGGCCTGGGGCCCTATCCATCCATCCGGATCTTATTACCTTTGATACATTGTCTACTGTTATTGTAATGGGGCCTGCTCTACTAGACAAGACGGAGGACATCAGTTGGGCTTTTGGCACTTTGTCTAATTTATCTGGTGGATGTAATGGGGCCTGCTCTGCTGGGCTGGTCAAGGTCTGGGAGGCCTGCAATGTACAAGCCTTTTGGTGAGATGTTGTAACTATTCAAGAATGTTAACAGCGACAAACATTTTGGGTCCCACAAAATAAGGGTAAGAGGCAGTGGATATTATTTAACTTTTACATGTAAAAAATGAAACACGTTTAATAGCACTTAGACAAGACTTATTCCCTATCTGCTTGCATTATGTGTGCTTGATAGAGTTGTCCTGAGGAGGCTGGTGAATTGCGTGAGGGCTGAATCAAAAAAATCGTCTTTTCTTTGTTTTAAGAACACTACAAAGTAAACTTTCTGCAATATACAAGCTAGACAACAATTGGTTTCTCTTCATGTTTAAAAAATGTCTCCATTTAGCAGTTAGAGCACATTTGAAACATTTATGTTTTTAAGTTTGAATAACAATATCATGAACAAGAAGGTAACAAATTGTCCAATACAGAACTGCATATTTAAGCAATCTTTATGAGCTCAGACACGGAGGTAATGGTGGTTTAACACTCACAAAGCAAGCAGAGTTCAGATGAAAATAATGGATGAGCATAGGCAATTATCACCAGTTCGTCAAAGAAGAAATAGGATGCCTAGTCCCAGATGAGAATATGAGTGTGTTTAAATACTTAATACCTCTATTCTGATTGGGTGTCTCACTACAATAATTTAAAAGGTGATCTACTAGAACAGTGCAGAAGATGCGTATTGAAGCTGGGTGTAGAACGAAAGATGTGTAGTTCAAATTCCACACTTACATAGGGCGTTTTTACAAGTTTTGTGGTCCCCAAGCGGTGCCACCACTGCACTGTCCGCTGTAGGACCGTCAAAGCCGTGGTGCCGGATTATGAGTTAAATCCTGGTCGGGCGCTGCTACTGCAGTGGTCTGCTAGGCTCATAGGAGAGCCCAACATGCAGGCCGCCGCTGTGAGAGCATCTGCAGCACGTTCGGGCACGGTGTGGCATGCACATCGTTCAGGACCAGGGATGCAATTCCAGGGTGGCACAACATGTGCCCCCTTGCATGCACCCCCAGGCACAAGTTGCCTCTCTGCCACACTTTTCACGGCGAGCTCACCGTCAGGAAAAGGGCAGTGGACAAGCAACTCAGAAAATGTGCGGCGGGTCCACAACGGACTACCAGCATATTCCTGCTCCTGACCGCCGCAGGATCCTAGATCCCTGGCAGACAGAGCAGTCCTGTGGCGGTCCGACCACCACACTCATAATACTGCAGACCGCTACCACGAGTACAGTGGTCCTATGGATCGCCGTACTTGTAATAAGGCACTAAGCATAACTAGTCATTCTTTTTTGCTTGATCTATGGATTCTGTCTTGAATGCTCATCAATCTAAAACTACCTGTTGATCCTTGCCGATAGCTGTCGCCCGACCCTGATGCTCCACTAAATGTAACCGTCTGCTGTATGCGATCTTCAACAGTTGTATTGTCTTATGTTCTATTATAGAACTCCATGCCTAATGTGTTTTATGTGTTGTCTGTGTGATAGTCTTCTTCAAATTATGAAGAAGAAAAATAATACAAAATTGAAAAAATTGTACTTTCACTGGTTATTTGGGTGCGATTTTGCCACGAGAAAGTAGCGCCCTTGAAATAATTTGTAGCAAAGTCTTTATGCTTGAATCCTGTACATCTTTGCAGCTTTAGTGTGTCACACTCTTGGCACTCTATTGAATAGTTTGAAGCTATTGTTGGAGAGAGAGGCTTATGCAGTCTGGTGGGATTCTAAAAGTAAGAGGTAGGCACAGTTCCCAATCCCATCAAAATGGTTTTGTAAAATATTTTGGCAGGATTCAGAAGCAGTTATAATATATTAGTAACACTGATCTTGCTACATGTCTTCTTAACACATATAAAAAGAGTAAGGGCTATGCATGTAAAGCAGCCAAGCGCTTAAGTTCAAATAGCTGCACCACGCAGTGCAGGCTCCAGCAAACATAATGCAATTAGCAAAAGCTACTGAACTGGACACTGATTGAATCAGCCAACTCCCCAGCCGCAGCAGTCAAAAAGGATCGAAAAGCCAACATTCTCCTTTAATCTGTATTTAATTCAGTCAATTCACAGACTATTTCATAAACATGTAAACATTTCGTTTGACTTACGAGGCCATCAGCATTAAATTCGTTTTATATTTTATTTTGTTTAGATAAAACTTAACATCACATCTCACCCTATGTTTGAGATCGTATTAAGATCCTGTCCCTTCAAAAGAAGAAAGCGATTACAATGAGGCAGTTAACTCATAACGAGGGCCTTAATTTCCACTCCACACTATCATGTACAGTATGTTGCAGGAATGTTAAAAATCTTGGCTATATATGATGTGCCCTTTTTTCTCAATATGATCCTCTTTCTATAGCCAACACCCTTTTTTAGGTCTAGCCTGAGCCAGCGTGCATGCGCTACTCTGCGAGACTTTTAGTAAGGGTTTTCCACTCGCAGCACACACTTAAAAGTATGGAACTGACACCAGAGCTCGTAAAAAGCTACTATGATGGCAAGGACCAGTTGACAGGTCTGTCTTCTTGGTGTAATGTTTGTTTGTTTGTGGATGAAATTTCCTAGGTTCAGAGGTGGTGTCCTTTCCTCCTGAATCCATGTTGTATTTCAATGCCCCTCCTTCACATGGTGTGCAATCTGTGCCCAACGCGTAGCACAATGAATGTCTTGTAATTGGTTATCTTGACTCAACCATATTTTTCCACTATCGGGAATTGTGGACTGATATATTGCTCAAGGCTAGGTTGTTTGCTGTAATTGGTATCTTGTAACACACTTATTTGTATAAATGTGGCTTTTGTTTGGCAGTTTGAGGTCCTATTCTCACATGTTTTGTAATGCAGAATGGGTCAGCGAACGGTATCAGTAGGGTAAGATCATTATGCACAGCAAGAAAAGTTCATCATATATCAAAAATGTACTTCTCCTATAATCCCATGCAAGGCTATATTGCTTCAGCTTTGGAGACAATTATTTTATCAGGTTGAATACAATATTGTGTTGATGTGTACATCATCTTTTGTTGTTAAGGGTTTGGAATTGACATTTACAGTGAATTGGTGCATATCTGAGAGGAGTAAGCACATTAATTGCATATGTGTTTAGTTGTCTCGTCGTACAGTACTGCAAAGTTCGTCTTCGGATAGATAGAATTACAAAGACAAAACAGCTGTAATCTGTCCTTAGAACCTTGGAGAATTGAGAGAACTCACTTATCCTGCAAGTGTGTCTCCATAAATCAGATACATCAAATTCGCTTAGCATCTATCATCTTCTTTGCAATTGTGATCACCCAAATTATCACTTATCAATACTAGACTTTAACCAGACAGTCTTCACAGATTGAAAGCTCAGCCATAGGGAAATAGATATCAGCTTAGTGTTAGCTACTTTAGTTACATAGCCAGCTTGCTGATGATATGTACAAAATTACATATAGGAAATGGGTCAATTAAAATGCTCACACCATCTCCCTAATACCTGTATTGTGAATTATTTGCTCCCATTAGCCTTTAAACTCATTGCCATGTGCACAAAACCATCCGTCCCTTCCAGATCTCTTGACTTCGGGGATGTTAAGGTTGAATCATTATATATACAACATCATCAGCCTCTAAAGCCATAATGCTGGTGCATCCACACATCGACACGCTACAATAATAAAGGCTCTTAGTATATTCTTAAAAGGTTCGGACAAATGAATCATACCCAAAGCAAAGAATGTGAAAGACAAGGGGAATGATTGGTATATACGCCTATGGTCAATAACAAAGCAGAGAGTTGGGAATTGGTAAATCTTGCTTTTGAATAGTTATAAAAGGTTACAACCCATACAAACAGAGCGCTGTCCCAAGACTGTGGACAACAACATACTTTCCAACCTCACTCAACTAAGACAGTCACAAGTCTTCTTAACATTCATTGTGAGGATGGGCTCCACCTGGCTGTCCATGACCAGGTATATATATCTGAGACTCTGCGGGGCTGGCTTTCTCCAATATGAATCCAGTTTTATGGGGTGAAAACATTTGGGGTCGGTCCACCAACCTATCCTATGTCACACTGCCATGAATGGTAACACCACAGTTGTGAAACAAGAGGGGCCTGCATAAGAGCCATTCCCTTGGATCCTTACCCTATTCAGGCAACACAGTTGTAATTGCTTCGCTAAGAGCTGGATGAAGAGTTCATGTCTGCGCTGCCACAGTATAGAGAGTAGGTAGCTGTAGGAGCAGTATGTCACACAATTACCAATAAAACTCCAGACTCAACTACTCACCACCAGGCACCTTCCCCCCACCATGCCCTTTAGGGCCAAAGTGGTCTTCTGTTGTGTAATATCATGTTCTTCTAAGCACTGCCTTGGGTCCCTAACATCATACGTATTATGACTATTCAGGGCTTCACTGTAATCTCTAAATCAGTAATTGGTAATGCCCTGACTAACCATGCACCCTCCTCTGTAGGGGTAAGGTCCTTACTCGGTAATTATAGGGGATGGGTGAATAATTCCACCCCGCCAGAGAAATTAGCAGAGTTTTGTCCCAGCAAAACTCCACCAACTGCAGCATGGCAGAGGTTTTTCTTACGTGTGTCTCTCCTACGTTAAGTTGGAAAGTGAGAATTTGCATCCCTCAGCTCAATTTTCGGGCCCTGGAATGCCTCCCTATGAGATTTCTCAATGCGGGCGGTCGCGCTCGGTCACGACTGGTCTTATTTAGAAAGCTTCTACTCAAGTAGAAAATCTACTCAAGCGTCATAAAGAAGCTGCGCTCTCTGGCATCCTGTGTGGTGCCACTCACGCCGATTTTACAGTGCAGAAAAAGATCCTGATGCTAAAAATCAGCACAAGCAGTGCGACATGCCGAATTCCGCCTGTTCATGGAACTCTGCGGAATCTTGCGGATTGGTTATGGAACTCCGTGGAATTACACAGAGTGAAACTCTGCGAGTTCCCCACACCAAAGACTTAAAAGAAATAAAAGCTCACTTATCCGAGTATGGCCGCCCCCTCGCCTCCATCCTCCCACTGTTCTTGGCTCCCGGCCGCACACAGGCTCCCAGACTCCCCTAAGCTCATCATCACGCTGCTGTCACCAGCATGGCAGCCGCATTGTGATTGGTCTGAGTGGCCTGGTACGGCACTCAGACAGTGGGTGGGAGCCTGTGCATGTTCTCCACCCAGCTGTGCAATACAGCCGGGTGGAGAAATGATAAGTGCACATGGCGGTTTGGCCGGCCAAACAGTCATGCGCACTTAAGTGCACCCTTCAAATATAGGAAGGTAACCCCCATATTAGGTACTTCAAGGTCTGGGTACAGGGGAAAAGACAAAAAGAGTAAGGGAAAGTACCCACTGTACCTGCATTTCTTGAACTTAGATGCTATGAGCAGATGGTTCCGTTCCAATTATACTAAAATAATTGCATATGTAAAGTTTTTCATATGCTCATATTTATTATATTCTTTTCATATCTTTTTTCAGAATAATTCATTTACAAATTGAAAAATTCTTTGCACAGTGTACAAATAAATGTCAACAGTGCATTCTATGTATTGTAACATAGCTATTCTACCATATATAGTACATTTTTTATATTAAAAACAAATAAAAATCATCATTACATAAAATGCACCTTCCCTCATAACTCATCCTCTCATTCGGACATACACTCAAACTCAGACAGTAACATACTAGACATTCATACTAATAGCCCAGCATACTGCACAAACATGCAAGCAAGCCTCAACAGTGGTACAAAGGAAATAGTTGCCTGCTGTGATGTTGTGCGCTGGGATGTCACATAGCCCAGCCCCGCCCCGCCCAAACCTGGCTCGTACTAAAAATAAAATGATAATAAAGTAACATTATTAACATTGTGTTATTATTTTAGTTTTTATTTTGCACTCAGTGGGGCGGCGCTCCTCCGCCTTAGTGGAGGAGCCGCCGCTGCTCTCTAGGACAGGACAGGACTGGAAAGCTCCTCAAATGGCTGGAGAAAATATCCCTTCGCTGACCCACACAAACAGAGCTGTCTACGCCCCTTCCAGTAAAGCATGTTTATTTGGAACGGTTCTCCTGACGCTAGAGAGCGCAGAAGCTCCTGGAGACCGCCATTCCACAACTGGAACATTTCTTCCAATACCCCATGTAAAACCTCTTACCTGTGTCCAGGGATAGAAACCTCCCTGTGGACTCAGGGAGTTGGGGATGCTGCAGAGGAGTCCCAGGAATCACTTCTCAATTTGCTCTGAACTAGAAATGTGAGGAGCTGTCCTTCAACTTCATCTCGCAGCCTCGTATCCCAGAGGCCTTTGCTTAAAGTTTGGAGTCTTTTGAAGCACAAGGAAAAACGTTGCAGAGCTTTCTGGACTCAGAGCACTGGTTTATTTAGGTTCATGCAAACAGATGAGAGACACAGAAACTTCCCCCCGCCACCCACAAGGCCTGGCAGGGCACCGTTCGTGGGTCGCAATCTATCCTGACTCAGGAACAAGATGAAACCCAATGACATGCAATCCAATGAGAATAAAATTATGAAAGATGGTCAGTTTCATGTGTGACCATCAGATCCTGAGAAAAAAAGCACATCATTTAGGCCAAATGTGAGCTGAAAGAGAGTGACATTTTTTTCATTGGCCTTTTCGACCACAGGCTTTTGCCTCTTAGTGTGTATCCTCGTTTTTTCTAATTGACTTCCAGAATGTTATAAATTGTTTTAAAGTTTTTAGGTGTTTTACAATTTGAAGCAAATATGGCTAGCAAGCCTAAGAGTGTTTATTACAAAATCTGAAACGTTCCCGTTGTTTCTAATGGAATGTTGTATTTATTAATAGTTTGTCTTCTACCCAAGGTGGGCCAGATATTCTTCTGAGGAACCACTCTACCCACTAGAAATCAGACTATTTTGGATTTATGGGTGCTCACTTGCACACAGTTTACATCAAACCTGTGGCTTCTTCCCCGCAGCTAACAATATGGCTTTCTAGACAGAGTGAGAGATGGGAAACACAAAGAGAAGGAAGAAGTGAGAAAGAGTGTTGGTGCCGAAAACACAGGGCACAGACAGGGGACGATGGGAGCTTCGTGTGGGACAAATGAGAGGGAGAGAAAAAAAAGGGAATGGAGAAGGCACAGAGTGAAAGAGGCAGAGAGCTGCCCTTACTGTGTAACTGCCATGCCTCACACCACTTACGAGGCCCCAAGGTGCTTCTGGGTGGAGACTTAAGAGGCAACATGATTTAAGAGATACAAATATGATTAGACTTCCAACCCCAGTTCCAAAAATCCCCATTTCCCTCTTCTACCCTTTGCAGATGAATTACATGTGTCCTTTCTGTATAAACTTACATTATCTTTGTAATTATGTACTTTAAAAAATGTTGACATAAATGTTTCCAATACTCAATAAATAAAACAAAGGTTGTCGAACGTTTTGAATAATAATATATTTGCTGTGCCAGAAAACAAAATTTGCAGGAAAGGACTTTGAAAAATAACATTTCTAAAAAATGATCCTATTAGGCAAAAGGATTATGAGATATCACAGTTTGTCGCACAAAAGCACCTTGATGTGTTTCCAAAAACGGATCTCACTGAACACTCTTTTCTGTGGCAATACTCTGGCGAGAGGACGGACTCTCGAATCCTGAAAGGCCAGTGATGGTGTCAATCCGTAAATCTCCATGAAAGATGACCTAATGGGATCCGCCGCTGTTCACCGGGGGATCCTTCGCGCCTAAACAGGATGGAAGGTTTCAAGCGGCTTTGCAAGGCAGCTGCCGTTGCCTTTAATAGGTTTAAAGGATGCCTCATTATCTGGCGACTGAAGAGGAAGGGGGATCTGGAAGCACACAGCCTCCATCTGATCCCAGACCAGAAGGCCCACTAAACACATCATTACCAGAGGAAGGCCGGATGATTAACCAGCGTTTGACTTCGGCCCTGACTACAGCTACGAGGCGAATTCAATTTCAGCTATTTGCCAACATGATTCTCGCCAGATTACACACAGCAGACAGTGTTTATTAAGATGTATTGCACTTTTAAAGGCTCCATAAAACATATATAACAGATCTACAGGCATGTGAAGCGCACCGCTGCCACAAAGGGCTCCAAACAGATACTTTCAATAAGATAGGTCAAACAGTAAAAGAAGACACTTTAAGCCTGATTACGAATCTGGCAGTCAGTGTACTGCCAGACTGAGTACCACCAGACTCATTGTGGCACAGCAGTGGTGGCCCAGTCACCACCGCAACGGCGGTCCGACCGCCTATTTTAAACTTCAGCGTTCGGACCATCAGTTCACCGCTGCAGCCGCCAGGGAACCGCCAATCCCTGGCAGTGGCACAGCGGTATGAGGGCCGCAATATGCTTGGTGGTGCACTTAGGCACAACTT
Source organism: Triturus cristatus (assembly GCF_964204655.1). Classification (NCBI taxonomy): domain Eukaryota; kingdom Metazoa; phylum Chordata; class Amphibia; order Caudata; family Salamandridae; genus Triturus; species Triturus cristatus. Next base: position 337,763,459 of record NC_140591.1, on the reverse strand, counting down.
TCCTCTGCGCCAGCGGTGTCATGCAGGTTCTTCCATAAGAATGTGGGCTTTAGTTTGGTGAAAGGACCCGAAAAGCAGACCATCTTAGTTTTGCTACAGTTGAGATCCAGGAGCAGGTTTTGCATGAAACCACTCAATCAATTAGGCGCTGCAAACCTATCAGCTTTTGGCTGAGCAGGGCAATGTCGTCTGCATGTTGGAGGCATCTTAGTCATTCCAGGGCCAGCCTGGGAGGGTCACTCACCACTATGGCCAGATGGCTGTCAAGGTCGGCCATTTAGATGTTAAATAAATAGGGTGCTAAGACGCACCCCTGTTTCAGACCTATGTTTGAACTGATCTTACTTGTAGTTCTCCAACCATCTCGGACCTTGATTTGTACCCAAGTGTGGGTATATAAGTTGATGATCGCATCCAATAGCTTTAGCGGCACCCCCCAACAGGCCATTTTTTACCACAGCCATTCCCTCATGATCTTTTTGAAGGCTGACTTCAGGTCGATAAAGCAGACAAAGAGCTTGTGTGATTTTGCCTTGGCCATTTCTGCGAGGCGCGTGACTGCCAGCAGATTTGTCGTAGCATTCATGCCTGCTCTAAAACCACTCTGTGCTTATGGAATTATGTTTGCCTGGTTGTCTCAGGCCTCCAGATCTAGGAGCCATTTGAGGCATAAAGTTTTGCCTCTATGTCGATTAAAGCAATTAGTCTGCAGTTTGCAGGATTTGAGTGAGCGCCTGCTTTATGAATCAGATGGAGTATGCTGCCACGCCAGGAGTTTGCAGAGTTAGTTGAGTATGCATGGTTGAACAATGGTGTTAAGTAGGTGGCCCAAAATGAGGGATCTTTTACAATGAAGGCATTAGGAGGCCATTCGGCCTTCGTGCCGCAACCAGCCTGAGCCTTTTGAGGATGCTTAGGGGCTCCGAGTTATTCAGTGTTGGATGGGGCACCTCTGAGGCTAATGGACTTAAGCTGCTGCTATTATGCACATAACCTCAAAGTACTAAAACAATACAAAGCATTCAGCACCATCAGCATAGCTTCTTCACAAGTCCCAATAATCTGCACAGCTAAGCAAGCACCCACTCTACAGTTGTCAATATTTTCCTATTCGAGACTCTGTGCTTTACATCATCACACAAAATATGTTGCTTAAAAATATGACACCATACACATAAAACAGTTTGCAGTAAAGTAAAGAATATGGCACAAAGACAGTTACGATGCAAATTATATTTGGGTTGAACACTGGAACTGGCATAATGGTTAACTCCAATATTTACACTAACATGAAAACCCACTAAATGAATGTGAACACAAATTAATACAGATTAACTAGTTGCATATAAACAAAATAGTGTGAATATCAAATGAACATAAACTCCAAACATAAAATGTGGGGAAAAAACAAATGTGATGAACATTTCACTGTAATATTACATGAAAATGCAATTCAATGTTAAACATGACAATATGGTCAGAAATAAACACAAAATAACAAATTGATTGTAAACGTAATGATCTGGGTCAAAAAACATAAAGAGAAGGCCCCTGGCCATATTAAAATGGAAAAGAACTAGTGTTAAGTATCACAAATTGCATAAACAATGTTTTACATGAGCAGAAGTGTCAGATACGGAGAACACATGAATAATTGGTTTGCTCTGTGCTCTTCCAAGAAGCTCTCATGACGTCCGCGGTGAGGACTGAATAACAATCTAGACATGAGCCCATAGACCGGGATCTGGGACAGCTGCTGCCCCAGGCCATCTGACCTTTTCCTGGGAGACAAAGATCGACATGTGTCCCCTGCAATGAAGTGGAGCTAGAAATGTCACTAATGCTTAATCCAACGGATTCTGTGGTCTGTTAAGAAAGTTCTTCTGCGGACACTGACACATACACATGGTACCTCTAACAACGGAAGACGGAGCTGAGTGAATGACAGTATTTTAAGAGCAGAGACTGGGATGGGGAGGAGCACAGAGGCGATACAGGGAGGGCGAAGAAAGGGACACAACTTGTGAAGAGGGAGAAGGCGGTAGCAAGAGCGATGCATGAGCAGGGAGTCTGGAGAGATCAGGAGTGGCACAGAGCTCAGGAGAGGGGCAGTAAAAGTTGAATACACTCAGTGCGGAGTGTGTATTTGCAGATACCCGGGGGTGGTGCAAGAGGGGACAGACACAGAGGGGGGATGGAGATGAACAAGGAGACCAGGCAGAGACCACAAAACATGTACTTGAAGCTGCGAGAAGGAAATCCTGGCCTGGCCAGTCTCTCCTTCCAGGCGCTGGTGTGGGTGGATAGAGGATCACCAACAGGAACCTCATGACACCCGCAGGCGCTGCCAACAAATGTGCCACACCGACACCTGGGTAGACGTGGCATGGAGGAGAAAGGGTCACAGATACCGTGGGCACAGAGGGAGCTAGGCAACAGGAGTGGTGTGGGAAGGAGTGGGAATACCAGAATCAGGGAAGGAAAGGGGGAGAGACACAGCCTTTACACGCACCACATGTAATTGAGATGCAGCCGGCCCGGATGGGCCTGGGTGGAACCTCAGTTATTGGGGAATGGACCTTGGGCAGCTGTCAGTGCCTGCACCATCCTGTGCTGGTGGGCACGACAAACTGGTGAACCAGAGATGGGCATGGAGGGGCAGATACCTATTGTTAGATTTATTTGTTTTGTGCACTTTAAGCACACCATGCTCAGAGAATGTGGGGTGGCATGCAATTCCTTGAAACCAAAATAGGGAATAGTTGTTGAAGAAGAACTACATTTATAATTGACAGGAAAATACAATTCAAATGAGCAATAAAGGGCAAACAAAATAGATATTACAAAATCCTAAACATCGTCAGCGAAGAGTTCCCGAACACAACATCACTACCAGCGCGTTCCTAAAAATTTACAAGGCAGAACCTTTTTTTTTTTAAATCAGGCAATGGCTCCGCCCCCGAGAACACCTTATTAAAGTATTTAGAAAGGCATAACTGGGGACTATCGAGGTAGAAATGGCCGCAATACAGATGCCGTAGCAACTAGAACCGAATTACTTAATTTGGTGTTATATTGCAATTTATCCAGGACCTTTCCCTATGCAGAAAACCCTGAAATAAGCCTTTCAAATGAAAAATCAAATTAGAGCTAGAAACAAACGTAAAATCGATCATTCATGCGAGGCCAACCTTGAATCTTACCGGTCATTTGTAAAAAACGCTCTAAATCCACTGAGCGCAAGTAGAAAAAAAACAGAACTTAAGCCCTGACTGCACAGATGATGCAGAATGATACAAATAATAAGTCAAGCAGAAAATCAAAAATCAAATATTAAATGTTTTAAAGCGAGACCAACCATCTCCAAAATTGTTGTTTCCGCAACACTAAGCATGCAGTAATGGGTTGGTTTGTCACGACAAATCGTTCATTATCTCAAACCCCAGAAATTGCATACCTCTTGACAAGTGAAAATGGCAAATTATAAAACATGCACAGCCAGACAGCACTGCCATAGAAATGGAATTGATTTAGCCGATTCCTCGGTCACTAGAAGGTTTAAAAGGAGTTGCACAAGAACTGCAGCATTGACCTTGATTCACCGAAAATTAGATGTGCACTAGAAATGACATCATGCACCATTTGATCCCAAATGACATCACATAATTCATATCCTTGTCCCACTCTTAGGGCCTTATTATTATGCCGATCGTGCCGGCCGTCTGACCATCGTGGCCGCAATCCAATTATGACAGTAGAGGCCGGAAAAGTTACCCCCGCCGTATTACAATGCAACCACTGCTACCACAGAGGTCCAATCTACGGCGGTGCACATGCCCCCGAATAGGTCGTTGCAAGTGCGTGCAAACTCACAAGAAACATGTGAATTGTACACACATGCATAACATACGTGGGGATTTTGTTTATGCATCACGTACCCCTTTTCTGGAGTGTGGCAATCTGTGCTCAGTCCAGTCAATTGGGATACATGCCACCTACGGACTTACGTGCATTACGGCGCTTAAACTATCTTAGTCTTCAAGGTTCTCCTGCCGCAGTGTAGGGGGCACCTGGAGGAAGGGATCCACGCCGGAGACTGTCGGGGAGAAACTGATTTGGGCGACTTGAGCCAGGTGATCGGACCGCCAGGGTCAAGTCGTTAGAAACCCACATCGTAATCCGGACGGCAGTTGGAGATCCCTGTACTGCCCTATGAAAGCTGTTCTTCTCCGACCTCCATCTTGGCAGTCGGAGAAAGGCTGTTGAAGTAAGCGGTCTTTCAGCGGGCAGTCGGAGTACAAGAGGCATGCATTGTAGTACGGCGGTTGGACCGACCGATTCCGACAAAACCGCGGTGGTCAGACTGCCTTTGATAGGACCGCAGAACCCGTTCCGACCGGCCCCTAGATTCTGAACAGCTTATGTTTTTTTGCAGAGGAACTGGCAGGACTAGGGAGGGAGGGGGTTGCAAGTAGTGGTTAACTACAGAAAGTCAACCTGACTCTTGCAGTACTCTACTTTCTGGCTATATCACTGTCTTCATAGCCCCTTACACCATGGGTAGCAGAGGGCGGGCTAATGGTATGAAGGGCAGCCTGCGGCACCAGCCATCTGCCCTACTTCTCCTGGGTTTCCTAATGGCAGTGCAAGTACATTTCTCTGTTACTGTACATTCGGGTCTTTAGGATAAGGTCTGACAGGTCAACTTTTTTCAGAGTATAAGACCTGCTTTATGCAGGTTCGTAATTATCTATCGGAACAGAGGAGTCTATTTTCTCTGCACATTTGCTACATTTGATGTCCAGTGTGAGTTGCTTGGGGCAAAAAGGGTTCTATTTGAGAATGTCGTTTGAGCCATAAATCTATGCTTATAGCTGAAAATACTTCATTTATACCAATAGAAACAGTAGTAAATTACACTCGAAGAGTGGTGAGTGGACATTCCAAGTCTTGGTCTGTCTTGGAAGTTTTGGAATTCCAACGAGCATGCATGTTTGTGGGCATTCCCAAACTCCAGTTTGACTTTTTTCCATCATGGAAGTGTTTTCCCTGTGAAAAACAGTATGTTTGTACAGGAGGCTTCATTTGTCCTATGTTCAAGTCTATGCTAAGTAGAATTCTGCACGGGTGGTAAAGGAACCCTTGGGATATGTTATATGATATTCCCAGCAGTGCGCTTGGAAAAGTCAGGTGCTGTTTTCTAGGCACACTACCAGGCACCTTGGCAAACTGCAAAAAATAGTAAATCTGTAACTGTACGGAGGCGTACTTTAAGGAGCGCAGATTTATGAATAGATCACATCTTCACACTGGAAAACCAGATGTTTTGGATGTAGGGAATCAACACTCAGTTTGGTCCACTGCATGGTGGCCTAGTGAGCTGGGCCTGACCCATGCTCATAAACCGAAATTAAAAACCTTGGTTCCTGGTTTGTTTCTACCCTGTCTTTTTAGAGCCATATTTCTGCTCTTGCTGGAACCTGTTCTGGTGTTCTAAAGATGCTCCACAAAATCTTGGGTATCCTTCCTGACTCTGCAAGGCAGACAGTAGTCCAGGCTCTTGTGTCCACACTGGACTACTGCAATGTACTCTACCTGGGGGCCCTTTAAGGGTAGGCTGAGAATGCTCGAAAGTGTGCAAAATGCTGCAGTCCGGATGCTTTTGAACATCCTAAGACACTCTTCCACTGGCACAGCTCTCTTAAAGCTCCACTGGCTTCCCATTAAGGAAAGATAATCTTTTAAAGCATTCTGTTTCTGCCACAAAATTGTACATCAGAAAGGTCCTTGTTACCTTCTTCCTATGATCAAACCCTATCAACCTACCAGGTGTCTCACATCCTCAGCAATCACACTGACGGAGATCCCGAAAATAAACAGAGCACGGATGGGAGGTGGCTACTTTGGTATCCTGGCCGCTAGACTACGGAAACCACTCCCTCTGGACTTAAGAATGGAACCTTCTGAAGATATGTTTCGGAAAAAACTGAAGACCTGGTTTTTCAAACAAATCTAAGTCATAAGATAGTATAAGGCAGGATCTTGAGGCCTTTTGTGATGGAATCTAGTGCAGGAACACAACGAATGGAGTAACCAGGTGCTTTACAAATTCCTTAACATAACATAACATAACATACTGTTCAATGTCATCATTATCTACTTGTACATCTTCCTCATCTAGATTGTTACTGTTTGGGTAAGGCCTCACACCTGGAGAGGGACTTCTTCGACCCAAAGAGGATAGCTTTAGGAACTTAAAAAATACAGTAAATACCAAGATATGATATCTGCCCTTGTCACAGTAAAAAGCATGAAAATAATGATCCAGCAATTAAAATTAATTAAAATAACTTGAATAGTGAAAACATTTAGAGGCTCATTCTGATTGCCTCTGTAAAATGCACCACTGGATTTGATCTTTCTTTGTGCAGCATTGCCACATAATGACACATTTTGCAGGTTTGCAGGTCAAAATAGTGACAAGGTGGTAATACTGCAAGCTCCCCCCGTTAAAAACGGATACAAACAAATAATGTAGTGGTTTCCCCTAAAGGTTTCCCCTATGTTTAACCTTGCAAAATTTGTGTGTGGGAAATTGATGATTATGTGAGGAAATTTTGCACAAGTTTTCATCTTCATTGTGGCACAAAGCACTGCATGTGCTTGAATTAATATTAACAACCTAAACAGAATGAGGACTTTAGTCATTTTGTATAACGGTTTTTTCAAAATAATGAAATTAATCTGTTTCTGTTAAAAAGCAATGTCTGCTCTTCTGCCAGGTTCCTTACATTATCTGAAGGATCAGCTGAACCTCCCTTCTCGCTTTCAAGCGCTTGTACTTAGGATGTGATTGAAGTCTTTCTCATGAAATCTGCAGGCTATCACAATACCAGTGCAAACACTGACTTTACCACCTATAGGAGCAGCCACATGGACAAGGCCCAACAAAGAGAGAAAAGAGAGGACAGACTGAGAGGGACGTTGCCAAGTAGCCGAATCATGTAGTACACCGCCACTATAGATTGTTTAGGGTCATGGAATGGGAAGTCATTGACCTAATGAGAGAATCAGATAGCAAAAAAAAGAGGAAAGCAGGGTGTCTTCAATGTGGTTATAAAGGAAAAAATTATTTTTATAAATGTGGATTATATTAAGAACCTCAATTTAAAACAAGCATTGGTAATGCATTGGTCTTGCCTATGTAATGAATAAAGAGCTGTTTTCATCAATCATCGTCCGGGAGACGGAAACAGCTACCTGACAGATAACACAGGAGTGAAGAGGATGTGGCACAGTGGCTAGAGCTGCCGACTCAGGAACATGCTGCAATAGTAAAAAGCAAAACTTTATGAAAATATAGTTCCACCAAAGTGGATGCTAACAGTATTTCGGCAGTGGGAAACTTAGAAAGGAAACAGGCGAGGAACAAGCATTGATAAATCCAGGAAAATTGCTACAGCCAATAAAATGGGGGAAAGCTAAGGGTCATGCACAGGAACCAATGACAAGCCAGGAAAGAAAGGAGGCGTGATGTAAGTCCCTTATAAGTTTATATTAAAAGCAATAGATTTCTCAAGCACATCGCAAGTGCTGTGCAGACGAAACCTAAAAATGCATTAAATTACATAACATATTTGTTTTATCAAAGTCGCTATTCGTGTTTCATCCTTTTGAATAATCAATTATTTCGTTTTCTTCCTGAATATATAAAACCTCTTGACCTTCTCCTGCAAGTATTTGACCACTCTAAATATCCCTCCTTTTATACTCCGTTCATTTCCACAAGTTCCTATACTGCTGGTTCATTTGTTGCAAGATTCTAGTTTGACAGGATGTTGGTGTTAATTTGAATCCCAGTGTAGGTTACTTTTCATAGTTGTTTTCCTTCCTTCACCCTTGTTTGTGATGCTTTTGAGACAGTGACTGATTGGGTAATACTGTAATGAGTGATGTGGCTTTAGAGACATTCCTTTTCCTCTGATATTACCCTCTTAGACCTGAACCCCAACGGTATTAACTCAAACGCACACTCCTCATTCCTCACTTCACATCCATCGTCCTTCTTCCCTCTTATATCATACTGCATCCTCCCTTCCTCATACATCATCCCTTCGCCATCTTTAATCATCCATCCTCCATCTTACCTCATTAATCATTATTTATACATCATTCCGTATATACCATTTCTCATACATCAATCCTCATTTTCTTTTCTCATTCATCAATACTCACTCTTATTTCTAATTCATCAATACTCACTCGTTATAGCTCATTGTTCATCCCTCACCTCTTATTTCTTGTCCATCCTCCATCATTCCTTATCCATCATTCCTCATAACCTATCCCTCATGAATGATGGATGAGGAATGAAGGATTATGAATGAGGGTTGATGGATGAGAGACGAGGGTTCAAGGATGATGTATGAGGCAGGATGGATGAGAGATGATGGATGAGAGATGATGGATGAAGAATGCTATGGATGAGGGATGGTGAATGAGGGATGTCAAACTGAATGCTGTAGGTAAGCTGTCTTCAACAAATATTTTAATAACACTTGAACTCCGCCATTGAAACTTTCGGTGTAACTCTGTCAGGAGAGGTGTTGAAATAGGGGTCTCCAAAAAATATTTTAGGCTTTAATCCAAACCTGGGCCACTTCCTAAGTGCCTAGCTCTGCTTGTTGCCTGTGCTACCTGACTTCTTTGAAAAGAGGACACCAGTAAAGGATGACACAAGGGAGTTAAGCTAGGCATAGATGGTGTTATTTTACTGGCCATATCGCACTTGTTCATATGGAATGCCTATGTGGACGGCACAGAATTTTGCGTATGCCAGTTTAATTGTAGGGTATCAGGTATGAAAGTAGTTGCAGTACAGTTCCCTAAATATAACAAAAATGTGTGATTTCTTTTATTTATGACATATTTTGGAGCATAGGTTGCCATGTTGTATGTGGCTAGACCAGGGGTCTCCAACCTTTTCTGTAGTGAGAGCAACTTCTGCTCAAGGAAAGTCTGCCTGAGCTACTAGCAAGTTTTATAACTGTAAAATAGAGACTATATTATGACCACCATAAGCAGGATTACCAGTAGTTACCACCCAAGTATTCCAAGTGTGGGTAACAGTAGAAATGCCGGTAAAAAGTTCATCAATATAAAATGCCTCCACCTGACTTATGAAGTAAGATTCAATTCTTGACATGCCCTATGGCACAAAGGACATAAACACAGCAGTAGGTCTCCCTAGCTCAGCTTGAGTTATCATTCATCAGTTTCTTAAAATGCACATTTTCCTATCAAATACCACTTTCCACTGTGGGCGAATAAACTCAATTTTCCAGAAGAAACCCCATTTTTGAAAAGAAAAACTGCCTTTAAAATATCAGTTTTCTGAGTTTAGGAAATGCACAGTCCCAAAACATCAGGTTGTCATTTTCATCGAGTACTCCTATGTAAAAATGTCTTATATGGACAGAATACTTTGAATTCCCAGGTATTACAGTCATATGCCATGGATGCTCACCACAGCACCACGGATGCCTGTATTATGCCAGTAATGCCCACCATTATACTATGACCACAGTTGTGCCAAGGCTGGAAACCATATATCAGTCATGACCATTATTATGCCAGGTATGGGTAAATGTAGGCCAGTCATACTCCTAGTATGTAAAGGATGGCTGCCAGTATACCACAACTAGACCAAAAATACCCCAAATAGTCAAGGATGACCATTATTATGCCATTGGCACTATTATGCCAGGAACAAGCACAATTATGTCAGAGATAACACCCTTATGATGGGGGATAGCATACACATTTGGTGGCCTTTGACACCAGGTGTAGCTTTCAGGAAGCAATAGTGTTTATAATGGATGCACATAAATGCGGAGTCTCTTAATTTTCATTGGTCTGGATCATGCCCTTTTCTCCTCAGGTCTTGAGCTGATCATGCACCCAACTGGCGCATTTTCACTCTGACTCCTGCAGTCCCACACTTTGGTGGGTCAGCACTGAATACTGCTCAGGCTACTGCTGCCATGCTTCTTTGATGGTCCACTGTTCACACACATGTTGTGTCTGATACAGCAGGGACTACAACATGGTCAATCTCCCTGTGGCTTAGTTATATTGAGATTGGATAGAGACTGTCAAGTGGCAGGCCCTATAGGCTAATACAGTGCGTGTCTGAGTGTTAGTATGAGTTACTGCCAACAGTACGGCTGGCTGTCACTCTAATGGTCTTAAAATGAGTAGTGCTGCCTTTTTTAATAGGCATCTACTCTGAATTTGATACTGCGTTAGACTTCACCTCTGAGAGCTACTTTGAAGGTACTGGCGAGCTACCAGTAGCTCCCGAGCTACTCGTGGAGACCCCTGGGCTAGACAGTATCTATTTAGCCAGCCCAAACTTCACCAATTAATTTTTATAAACTCTCTTGACAACCCCAAATATATGGTACGTATGCAAGACTATGTTTGTTGCCGTTTTCTTGCAACTTCTCAACAATATTGATTAGTCGTCCAATTTCTTACATAATTTATATTTGTTCAGCCTTTTGTTTTTTTGCACTTTATTTGATTTTGCTTTTATTGTTTCTGCCTTCCATACAGTTAACTTGTAGTCACACATGGTAGCACTATGACACTTTTCTGCATTTTTCTTCTTTTTCTGGTTCACAATTTCTGAAAAAATCTTACATCAACTCCCTAAGTATTCAAGCTAAAAAGTATGAAAAGCTACAGTTTCTGGATAACGTCTAATGGTACATAAATCTTTTAACATCTAGCAAAGCTTAGAATAATGATATTCTACAGGAAACTCTAATTTCAATTTAGATTAGGCACAGTCCCATTGAGAGTCTTCACGAAGAGTTGGTCAGCTGAGGCTTTAGATACCTGCCCCACATGCCAGACACAGGTAGAGAGTCTCGAACACTTTCTCTTATGTCCGACCACGCAAATTTTGGCTAGCTCCAATCTGTAAACAGTTATCCCAGCGTAGCCACCTTGCTGCCCTCCGCATATTGAGGTCAGACTTCACCCCTCTATACGGCATATGCCTCGTCAAGTTCTTAGGGGCAATGTGGTCACTGTGTAGGAGATTACTATTGCCTTCTCAATCAAGGAAGATCTAATCATATGATGGTTTTATGGATGTATGTACATTTTTAAAGTAGATTTTTAAAAACTATTATCATGTATGTGACTGATTTTTAAAACTATTTTGTATGGACCTGTTTTCATTTATGAACTTTAGGCATGATCATGTTTGTACTTGTACTTTTATGGCCCTGAAGGCGAAATAAAATTGATTGATTGATATTTTACAAAACATATTTAACATAATCTCAACGTCTCAAATTATAGAACTAAATAGCATCTGAGGTTCAAGAAAATCTCTGAATCTAGGAGCACTGGACAAGTTAAAAAGACCAAACAATAATGTATTTCATCTTGCTTAGGAAAGTTCTAACGAGGAATTTAAAAGAGTGTTTGAGTTAAAATCTTCCCAGAGCCATGTAACATCTGAGATATTAGAAACATCTGAAGGAACTGTAACAGTATATAATAGATACACCCCAGAGACAAAACACATATCCGAGTTGGGAAAAACTAGCAAGTAAAATCTAATAGCTAAGATTTTAGAAATTCATGAGACATTTTGACATGTCTGTGTGATGCTCTAGCTTGTTCCAAATCCCGTGTGCTCCCTAACTGGGCATTGTAATGTATTACAAAATGTAGTAGTTTAATTAAAATAAAATGGCCCCTATGAAAATCGAGAATAAGAGCATACGCATCATGTAGGTCTCTCAGGGTCCTGGACAGGGGATGGTGGGAGGTTCCTAAAGTAATAATGAGAAGTATTCAGGAGAGGGGAAAGGAACTCCTCCAAGTGTGTAGTGGAATAATCTCCCCTTACAGTAGAGAAACACAGATAATCGAGATCTGTTTAAGAGTAGTTTGAAAATTGCTCATTTTAGGGCTTAGCGGGAATGCGTGGCTCGGATTGGGCCTGTGCCTGGATAACCTTGCGGTTTGGTGCCCTAAAGTTCTTTGACTTTGATTAGGCTAATACCATGTGTGTAAAATACCAAAAGCTATCCATATACACCTGATAAATAAGAATAGACCAATTAAGATCTTCAATCTACTTTTACATACCTTAGTGTTGACAGTGGCAAAAAAAAGAAAAGGTTTGAGCCAACAGCATTTCCCAAATCAATTTCTTATAAATGTCCATAAATAAATGTCCATGTGGGGTACTGCTGCAAGTGTGATCCCAGCAGAGACTAACACAAAAAACATAAAGAGCGTTATTAAGAGTTTGTCGGGCTACAATGTCAAAATGTGACAGAAATCCCGTCTGCCGTATTACAAGTGCCGTAGACTACGGGACATCCGCCACGTTTGTGATGGAGTATCCCGTCCGCCAAACTCTTAATAAGGCCCAAATTCATAATAATGTCTGTGCTAAGCAGAAGCTTTTTGTGAGCATATACTTGATGTATGTTCAGAAGTACTTTTGATTTCCTTCAACTTAATTCCGCCTGGAAATCTTGCCAGAGTTGTCACTACATGAAATAATATGCGGAATCAAAGAGTGCAGATCAGGCTGCATTAATAAAACATTAGGTCTGCTGATGTATAATTTATTTTGCTTCACATTAACAAAAATCCCTTTTATATCATAAATCGGCTTCATTAGCTGTGCCAGAGGTTGTGTTGGGATGGAAGATTAAAGAACCAACAAAGCAGTGCTTTTGCCAGTAGTGACACCCAGTTCAAACACATCCCAGGCCGTCCTTTGAGTTATAATTGGTGCCTCGTTAGAAGCTCCATTCAATTTCCCATGATCCATCCCAGGGCAGTTCCAAGTGCATCATCATATTAGTATGAGTAACATTGAGGTGTACATAGGACAGGGATCCCATGGACAGTACCTGGCTTTGATGCATGTGCACAAGTCTGCCTTTGTAATCTGGCTCTAGTCTGGGTACATTGGCGGTCGCTAAAAAGACAATCTGCTTTTAATTTGATGATCTGGTTTCGGTTGCGCTCTGGCCTGAGGGGGACAAAGTAACTTTCAGTGTGATAAGTAATTAATGGCTTCAAATACAAGGGGAATAAATTGTTTGCCTGCAATATTTATGATTTGCTACGAGGTACATGTCTGCCAAGCACCTGCTCAAGGGATTCTTGGCTGGTAGCAGTCTCTTTCAATTCCACACAAAGTGGCCCAAACTCCCAGTGAAGCTGTATGGTGCTTAAAGAAGAAACAGGTTTCTTTAAATGTAGGTGGCAAAGGGAGGGACAACTCACAAGTCTGCTGATCTTGATAACTTTAACTTTGTACTTTATGTCTGTCACCACATTCGCAGCTCATTGCACATTTTAGATGGAGACATACTTTTGGTACATGGGGAGGACAAAGACTGATACTCCCTTGGTGCAAGATTCTAAGAAAAGATGGAGTTCTGCATCAAAAAGACAAGTAATATCTACTTCGAAATGTCAGAGAGATGTTGGAAAAGATCTCAAAACAGCAATTTATACTTCCATTTGTGATTTCATTGTTTGCATCACTATCTCTCAGTATGTTTCATTGTAACAAACATGACAGCATCACTATCATATTTGCAAGATGGGCAGGCAAAACAGAAGACAGATGAATTATGTTTTTGACAGGTTGTGGATATCATATGGGCCTTGTTTAGTTTTGCAGATTCATCTCAGAATCATCCTGTTAAAGGCGAGCAAAAGCGTCTTTTATATGGGAAATCTTTCATTCAAGACAAAGATAAACTGATATGTGCTAATCATAGATTTGTGGATTACCGAAGAGTTCTCTGTCCTGCTGAAATATTTGGTTTGTCCACGCCATGAGGCACTTTTATCCCACAGTAGCCAGAATCATGGCGGCGCACTGCATCTTAAGATATCAAATTAAGTGAACACCATTAATGAAATTAAATGAAAAATAGATTTATACAGCGCAAACAAATACCCAAGGGTGTCTAGGCGATAGTCAATGAACATCTAAACACTGAGACCTGAACCTGCAAGATCAGAGATTAAAAAGCAAGGTTTTTAGAGCTTTTCTGAAGGCCCGCAAATGAGTTTCCCTTTTTAAATCCATGGGAAGCGAATTCCATAGTCTGGTGGTGCCGACCAAAAAGTCTCTGCCGTTCCAGGCGGGTTTCCTAAACCTGGGAATCACCAGATTATGGGCAAGAGAGGATCGAAGCGACTGAGTTGGAATGTACCATTGAGATTTTGTTTAAAAAAGATTGGTCCTGCACCATTAACATTCATTTCATGATGCAAGTACATTTTAGTTCAATGTTTTTTCACAGTGACTTATACAAGACGTTCTCCACCTGTTTATGAACCACCAGATCCCTCCGAGACTTTCTGGGAGAAAGAGAAAGACTACAGTCTTGATGTTAGCTGTGGTGGAACTCTCACTCTGCCCAAAAAGTGCCTTCCACAGAGTTAAAAAATTTCAACAATTGCAACTTTGACTCCTCTTGAGAAGCTTGGCCTGAATGCCAAAGCAATTTAAAAGATAAAGCAAGAGGTGCAAACTAACCAAGCAACAATTCGGTTAAAGAAATAAGGAGCTAAAAAATCCGTGCTAATTTTAAGAAAAAAGTAGAAAATTGAAATAAGGTAAATGAAATATAAATGAAGATTGGAATATAAAATGCAAAACATATATTAAATGCCAAGAGGAAAATAGCTAAAACTGTTTAGCTTGTAAGTCTGACTGCGACCTAGGCAATTCAAGCTCTTGATCCATGAGTGCATGAAGGCGAATCGTGGTGGGGGGCAGTCAATATTCCTTTTTTTGCACTTAGGAAAAATTTTTAAGTAAGTATATTAGGATGGGGTTCAACCTGGCTACTCAGTCCAGGCAGGGCTCCAGGAAAGTTGGAAAAGTTGGAAAGTTGGAAAAGCAATGCATACAGAGGTAAACACAGGTCAATACACGGAAAATAACTTCTCAGCTGGATATGGGAACCAAGTGAGGCGTCCAGAGAGCACTCACACATATATGTAGTGGCCCCACTGAAGATTTCTATAGGCCTGGGTGGAACTTGTGGAGTTCTCTGGGGTTAAAAAAAAACTGCAAGTTTCAGCAGAATTCCAACAACGGGCGGAAATAGGCATATCACACTGCTTGCACTGTGATTTAGCAAACAGCACCACACAGCGTTCCAGAGGAGACTTTCTACTCAACCGGCAGCTTTCTGACCGTGAATGGTCACGACCTCCTGTGGCAGACCCCGTTGGAGAAATCTCGTCCGGTTCCCTCGTAGTGACTGAAAAGCGCACATGGGATGCCAAATCTTGCTTGCCAACTTACCATTAGCGAGCCGTGCGCGAGAACAAACTCCACCACATGGGGGTTGGCAGAATTTGCCCAGAATTTCCTGTTACAAACGTAATGCGGAGTGACCAAAACTCCGCCAACTCCACCGGCAGAGCAGAACATATCGCTCACCCCTAGATTACTATTTTCAGGCATAAGCCCTAATTACGAGCTGGAGGGGCGGTGGAATACTTATCCCTTTGCAAACTGGATTTTGTGCTGATATTGGAACTCCTAGTTGCCCTATAACGTTTGCGACCACAGCCAGGAAATACCTTACCTTTAACTCCCAACTTGTAATCAGGGTCTTAGTAACATTTATGGATGGCTAAAAGATGTAGTGGGACAAATGTGAAAGCTATAATTGATAAGTGCTACATGAGGTTGGCTTGGTGAGAGATCTCACAAAATACCTTTTGCGGAAAAAGAGAAGCTCTGAGCAGGACGAGATGGTAAATTCAGACCAAGTTTAAATTTCTTCTTTTCGCCCATGAAGACCATAGACTCCTAATGGTTACATTGCCTTTTACATCAATTTGTTTTGTGTACCGACTTGAACTAAACCACTAAACCAGTCTGCCATTGTTATGGCCAAATAGTGTATATCGCTTGACATCATGTTTTAGTTGCATGATGAGTTTCTCCTGCTTCTTTGTGACTGAATCACAATGGGTACATCCTCCTCCGGTATCAACATTTACAAGCCAGGTCTTCTCAGATGTTCTCTTTACGGCACAAAATAAAGTCAGGTGTGTCCGCTGCTTCACTGTGCACCTAGTGATATAATGCTTATTTGAAATAAGTTGTCTGCAAAATTGTGCAGAAGAGAACTGAACAAGCTGGCTTTATGAGGTCTTTGACCACAATTTGATAGATAGCAGCTATAATAGATGTAAAATTTGACCAGGCAAGATGGAGGTTCTTCCTCCTCTAATTGACCATGGATCACCTCCATCTCTTCTCTGCCACACACTTCCAAATTAATTTAGTAAAGTCAATATCAGGTTGTTTTTTACACACACATAGACAACAGTCTTGTTCTTAGGAGCATTTCTGCCCTCCGTAAAGTAAACAAGTTTACCCTGCCTGGGTCTTGGCTTGAGCTGTGTATATTTACCACAAGAACTCTGACTGGGGAGTCTTTAGATATGTTAATCAGCAAACAGAATTTATAGCATAGGGCCAGAATTACAAAGACACTTCACAAACATGAGATTCCACTCACTTGCCTGCTTGAATGCTATGGGCTTATAATACTCTTCAGCTCTTTAAATGTCCAGGACATTTTTAGGTCTGGGTTGACAGCTCCGCTGTCTAACTGACGTATTGCTTTCAATACACATATAGCGGAAATAGGATCCACCCACTTCGGTCAGTGGCTTTTTGGACCAACCATAGGCTTGAGCCTTTCATGTCTTGGCTCAGCCCAGATGAGTATTCTCTCTCATCTAATGCTATTGGCTGTTTGGGGGCATCCTTCCATCTACAATGGAGTGTTTGCACTACAAAGCATGATTGCTATTTTACATTCACTGGCCTCTCCCTTTATCAGCTCCTTCTTTTCGCTCATGTGTTTGATCCCCTTGCTCCCTTCCATTTTCGCCTCTATGCCAGCTCCATTGTGCTCCCTCCTACATCCCATTTTTTCGCCTGTGTCAGCTCCTGGTTCCTGATACATACCGCTCCCCTTAATTGCCCCATCCCACCTCTCACTATTTCCTTTAGTTGACGTTCTTAGCGGCTTCTCATCAGTGAAGCCAGGTGATTTGTTTTCTTTCTTACCTGCATGATAATGGCGTCTTTGTTATGTTCTTATGTTACTATCTATATTAGTAGAAAGCAATACAGTACTAAAATGAAGGCTCCCTTGTCATCACATTTTTGTTTTTAATACAAAGGAAGGCAGGACCTCCACCTTGTCTTCACTACAGTCATGTTTTGTTTCTAACTAAAGTGAAGGTTGGGTAGCAAGGGAGCGGTCAATCCAGTCCTGCGTTTGTACGTCATCACAGAAATTAAAGAAGGGCAATAATGATGGCTCCTTTGCCACCTGACCTTCATTTTACATAGACGCACAATGTGGACTAAAATGAATGTGACAATGCCTTTAATATAGTCCTACTTTTGTTTCTTACATTGCACCTGGTTTGGCTTTATTGTGATAGATGCACACTTTGGTATGCTCCTGTTTGCATGTGATAGCACATTACACCCAGACCACCTGGCTTTGCCAATGTTTGGATTTACTTAAAGGTACATCGCTTGCACTTGTACCACACTCTGGCTCTACCAACCACCATCCCCTTCTCTATTTGTGATGTTCAGTAAACAATTGGTACAGCATATTCTTTTTTAATAAAACATTTTTATTGACGTTTTAAATGTGTGAATAAAAAATAAATTCAAACCTTTAAGGTACTTCCAGAGTTAAGAATGTGATTGTGAACATTCTGTAAGATACTGATATGAGCATATTTTAATCTGACATTTAATGTTATAAAGCAGGGCTCCTCATCTGAGCAGCCTCAGTATTGCAGCCATTTGTCCCATTTCTTAAGGTGTTTAAAGGGCACCTCGTGCTTTGGAAATCTGCTTTTCCATTAACTAGAGTGCATGTAGATAGGTCCTCCATTTGGCCAGTGTTGGGCGATGTTCTCATCTCCAATGTTGTACAATGCCTTGTTTTGCAAGGACCAGACATAAACCTAAAAAGGTGCTTTTTTATCTTTTAGGGCTGAGTTCTTCCAAAAAAGCAATGTAAACAGTGAGGGTTTCATGACAGTCTAAGACTTCAACAAGCATCATTTCCACCGCCATCCAAGAGACCCTGACATTTCTACAAAATTCCAGACAGTGTGGCAAATCCCCCCTCTGCAAGACATCTGAGATATGGTGAAGATTCTCTGTACATGTGCCACAGCCATTGCCTTATATAGTAGATTTAAGATGTGGGTTTAAATTGAATGATTGGTTATCTTACAGATATGGCAATCTTTCTATGGGCCATCAGGACGCATTGCCAGTCCGTGCCTAATACGGGGCCAATATCCCGCTCCCAGGCTTGGCTTGCCTACATTTGTGAAAATAATCTGTTCAATTTATTGCTACTGATCTGCACATTTAGGAAATTACCCTTCCTCCAAATTGTAATTTTTGAAGTCATGTGTTTTGTGTCTAGTGGATTAGACACTGGTATTCTGTCTATATTGGGAAGAAATGGGTAGAGAGCATGATAGAGCTGCAGGTAACACCACAACTGATTCTAGAAAAGGCTAAATTCATCTTGGAGTTTGGATAAAGTCTTCATAAATGTTCTGACTACTACTGCTCCCACTATGGAGATACCAAGTCTATCCCAAATCTCAAACCCTGGTACGGAAATGACTCAGAGGAGCCGAGCACGCACCCCATATCAAGGTCTCCTTAGGCATTTTAACATGCCACTGCATTTTGTGTCAAAGTGTCACGCCAGACTCAGAAGACCACCCTGGGTGCTGAAGGAATATCAGTTGAGGTCTTCCTTCATGTAAGACGCAATGGGGTGACTCGATTCCCAGAGCTCAGTTCTGTGAGCTGGGTCAGATTCTGAGCTGTATATCCAGTCATTAATTATGATTAGGGGGCCGATTCCGATCCTGGAAAAACCGGGTACGAATCGTCGGACGGAGCGTTTTCTCCGTCCGACTCGTACCCGGGAAAACCACCTTACAAACCCGCAAGTACGATTCGTACAGAAACACCATTTCCGTACGAATCGTAAAAAACATCTGTAGGAAGGTGGATATCTGACTATGGTTACCCCCAACTTTTTGCCTGGTGCCTAGCTGTTTTTTCGACTTAGTTGGCCTGAGATCCTGCCATTCAGGGTCTCAGGCTGTCTGCTCTCTCTTTAAAATGGACTCCATGTACCCTAGGTACATACACAATTGGTAAGGATCACCTTATTGGACCCTGTACAGTGTACCCTAGGTACCCAGGGCATAGGTGTACCCTAGGCCTCCCAGGGGCTGCAGCATGTATTATGCCACCCCTGGTCTGGCCTTCCAATCAGACACAACTGGCTGATCACTCAGCTGGGGCAAGGTCGTGTAATCACCCCTTGCTTAGATATAGTATACCTATATCTACCCTTAAAATAGACACATGTGTACCTATCAGCCACTCCTATGGCAGGCCTGGAGGCAGAGTGCTTGGTAACATGTGAGATGGTGCTCTAGCATGAGCTGAGCCTGTCTGCAGCTTTCGGAACCATGTCCTTATAGCTGTTCTATGATATAGCCTACCATATACTCTTAAAGTGCCTTATAATCTTAAACGGTTATGGTAACTATGGTTTGGCTTTATCAAAACATGTCGTGTAAGGTGTCTAACACTTTGGAATAATACCCCCATACCATTTCTGGTGATGAGGATATTATTCCCCCCTTCTAGAGGGAGAGACATGTTAAAATCCTACTTTGCTGATTAACTCTGACCAAAGCCTCAGCATCATAAAATGGATGCTGCTGCCACAGACACGAGTCTGACCTCCTGCAGCTGGGAGCCCTCCCAGCCAGGGAGGCCTGGACAATAGGTTTCCTGCTTGGGGAGGTGCTAGCACCTCCCCAGACAGACTTTAGTGTATTGGGGCAGGGAGGGCTGAAAAGAATGAGACATGCCTGGGGCACACAAGGTGTCCCATGCATAGTCCAGTTCAAACCGGTGCTGGGGCACTCCAGCCCCAGGTCTGGCGCGAAACCGGACAAAGGAAAGGGGGTGTAGCCACTCCCCTTCCTGGTCCCACCCATAGGAGGGACCTTGCAGGTAGCCCAGCCCACTAGCCCAGTATATTAGTAGCTAGTTGGGCCCTGCTAAATTAGATTATCCTGAACCTGCAACTTGAACAGAAACTCTGGACCTTCGACGAAAGAAGAAGACTGAAGAATCTCCCTTGTGGCCAAGGAGTGGCCACCCTGTGCAAACAGGTAGACAGGAAAAACTAACACCTAGGGATTAATAATATAACTATGTTATGGTGACGAGAAAAATCAAATATCTCCTCCCTTGAGTTAATTAATCCTCAAAAATAGACTATGTTCTCTTTATTTTCACTAGTCATACATAGAAAATCCGACCCAACAATGAATATATCTTTCCTTAGATCTGCATCTAAGTGTATTTATTGTTTTATATTTCACCAAACATATATAAGAAGATTAATCTTTTAGACATATATACAAAAACATTTGTAATATTTACATTCTTTTCTCGAAAAAAATCAATACACATATACATCTATACGACCCTATACTTGAATTTGGATGCTTGTAGGATTAATCTGTTCCAGCATTCCTTTGTAATGAAGAACAAACCAAAATGAGAACTCTAGAGATCTTTTTTCATTTTGATCTCTACTTTCTTAAAAGTACTCCGCTAGACATCAATCAAAACAAAATTTAATCAATTAACTGGATGTCTTCCAATTCGTTGTCGACGCGTTTCAGCCCAAAGAATTTTTAAGGCCTCATCAGGACTAGGGTACACGTATATTCGATTTCATCAAAATTCACCTTTTCAAAAGGACTTAAATTGTACGCCCGTGATAGCCTTAGTTCCTATCAAGAAATCCCTGCGGGACAATAGACGACCGCAAACGTCGGCTCTTATTATTCCAAATCTTCTCGTCCAAACTCCTCGTCAAACTTCCTCGCGTTTACCAGCATCCCTGTGCAAACAGGCACCAACAAGAGACTTACCCTTTGCTTTGCTGAAGTTCTAAGAGGGACCGACTGCAGAACCTGACCGTAGCCTTGACTTCCAGACTTCTCCGACCCTGATCCACATCCACAGCCGAGCTGAGATCCGTGGAGGCGACGAGAGATGTGGGACCGGCTACCTGGGAAAAGTGGCGAGTATCTTCCAGCGCAGCTTCTGAGGCACCCTCGAGGTTGTGCACCGGGGATTGAGAAGCCCCAACCCCAAGCACCATCTACACCGAAGATCAGCCCCCCACACTCCACGAGTCCTGCGTGGGGCCCTTCTGCATTTTCCTGCTTGCCGCGTCTGTCCGGTTACTTGCCCATTGGCTAGTAACCTCTGTGACGACACACCTTTACTTTTCCACTGCTGGTTTGGCTCCTCCAGACTGGCTCCTGCTCCTCTGCGAAAGAGAAGCACCCCAGACCTTCCTGGTCTGCACCAGAAGCAAGTCCTCCTTTCTTCGTGGGTTCCGCTTGCCAAGGCTTGGTGAGTCCTAGTTCGACTTCGACGCCGCCGACAGCACGAGCCTTCGTGGGACAGCTCGCCTCCTGGTCGTCCTCGACGTCTCCTGGTACCCGTGGCTGCTGCGACAAGCTTCACCTCTTCACCTGCAATCTCCCGACATCGCCTGGTTCCTTCCTGGTTCCACGTGGTCACTGGCTAGTGACCCAGACTCTGTCCCTTCTGCTTGCAGGTATCCTTCCTTCTCGATCCCAGGCTTGGGATCCACCGGACACTCTTCACTGACCGCCTGTCAGCATCTTTCCTTCAGGCATCCATAGGAGTCGACGACGAAACCCGACGCAACTTCACACCTATGCACCCGCAGCCCGTGGGCTAGGTAACTTGGGTACTCCGGTGCTCATCAGGGTATTGACTATCCTAGTGTCTAGTTCTCAAGTCTCGACTTCCTAGTTACTCCAGAAGTGTCCTAAATCTTATTATTTCTAAACTGTACTATTTCTATCGATTATACGCATTACGCGTGAGTGTTTCCACTCTGCACCTGAATCCCGTGGGCCTCCCACTTCCTAACCTTGGGTAGTATAGTGTAGCCCCAGCGATTCCCTAGGCCTAGGCCTATCCTATTTCCGTGACAGTGGTCCTTATACCACTTACTTAGTATATGGTTTGCGTGGCCCCTAGGGCCTAACTGTATTACTTACCTGTGTGACTTAATGTATGCTTGAATAAGACTGTGTTGTACTTACCTCGAATCTCATAAAGAGTGCAGAGGGTTTGACTCGAATAAATACACTTTATTTTATATATATATCTGTTGTGGTGTCCTTTCATTTGGTATTCAAGGGGTTACAAAAGGTATAACAGCTGGCTTCACATGCCATTCAGAGTTTAGCCTAAGACTGCTCTTGTCCATGCTACCACTAGGATAGCTGGTCTATAAGGTTGACTTTACAACCAATCACCATAAGGGTTGTTTGGACTGATATAAGGTGTACACTAGAACTAGTGACATCATACATCAGGCCAACTTCTCACAACATCGACCGGCTAAAATATACCCACAATTCCGATCCGGGACACCGCAGGCAGCGTTTTACGGACCAGCAAGTACGATTCGTACCCACAGCACTTCGCACGGCAATATTTTTACGGGACCCAAAAAGTGCCGGAAAAGCTAAGTATGCCACGATGCACGGCGAAATGGGGCCCGGTATGCACCGTACCCCCATGCCTACACGTCCGCACCGTACCCCCAGCCCCCGTATGTACGGTGCGTACCCCCACCCCCTCGTATGTACGGTGCGTACCCCCACCCCCGTATGTATGGTGCGTACCCCCACCCCCTCGTATGTACGGTGCGTACCCCCACCCCCTCGTATGTACGGTGCGTACCCCCACCCCCCGTATGTACGGGCTGGGGGTACGCACCGTACATACGGGGTGTGGGGGTACGCTCCATACCTACGGGGTGGGGTGGGGGTACACTCCGTACCTACGGGGGTGGGGGTACGCTCCGTACCTACACGGGGTGGGGGTACGCTCCGTACCTATGGGGTGGGGGTACGCTCCGTGCCTACGGGGTGGGGTGGGGGTACGGCGCGTACATGGGGGGGCTGGCGCGTACTTGGGGGGGTGGGCTGGGGGGGTGTTCAGGCACATGTTTGGACGTCTCCATGGTTGCTATGGGAGTTCGCTCCGTACGGTGTTTTTTCCATACGGTTGTGCATTCGGACGGACGGGACGGATCGTACTTGCGCGCTCGGACTTCAGTTTCCCAATTCGTACGTAAAACTGTCCGGGGACGTGTCGGACACTTTTTCCGACCCGAGGACGTGTCGGGGAATTTTCCCAATGCGAATCGTATGGATTTAAACATACGAATCGTACTTGCCAGTTTGTACGGGACTTGTACGATTCGTACGTAAAAAAATCCGGATACGATTCGTACGGGGAATATTTTTAACGGATCGGAATCGGCCCCTAGGTGTGCGGCACAGTAACTTGAGGTGAAAGTCACTATGCCTAGCCCCGTCAAATGTTGATTTACGTGATTTAGCCATTGACAACCTATGTGCTTTATTTTTCCATAGTAATGCCCCCAACAGGAAGGTGAGGCATTTAAGAAATAAATAGGGAATCTTAACGGGAAAGTTCTGCAGAATTTGCAAGGCTTTTTATGAAACAACCATTTTTACTAGAGTCGTTCTTCAGATTATTGAAAGAGGCATGGGTTTCAAATGTAGCAGATCTCTTTTCAATCCTTCAAAAATGTAAAGGATATTACATTTGAAGGTACATGGAATCACTCTAATAGAAGAGCAGGAGGCGATTCTGTCACATCCACTGTTCATTCAACCAGAAAGATGATAGACGTGGCCCAGTTTACTTTCAATCTATTAATCAATCAAGTGGGATTTGTAGAGCGCTGTTCATCACCTGCGAGGGTATACGGGTGCTGGGGGTTGCTGCTGCTGGGTGGGAGTCAAACAGTAATGTCTTCAGATCCTTTCTGAATTCCAGCAAAGAGGGGGATGCCAGACGTGTTGAGGGAGGCTGTTCCAGGTCTTTGCAGCCAGGTAGGAGAAAAAGCGTCTGCCGTTTTTGCTTCATGGGAGGCAGGGGGTCTGAGCAAGGGAGGGGGAGGCGGAGCGCAGGTGTCTGGAGGGCTGGTGAAAATTCAGATGGTGATTGATGTAAGCCAGTCCCTGATATTTAGGACCTTGTAGGTGTGGTTAAGCATCTTGAATTGGCACTTCTTGTGGACGAGGAGCCAGTGGAGGTCCCTGAGGAGTGGGGTGATGTAGGTCCGTCTGGGGAGATTGAGGATGAGTCTGGCAGATGAGTTCTGTACGGTCTGTAGTCTCTTTAGTAGATGTGTGGTGACTCCTATGTAGAATATGTTTCAGTAGTCTGGGTGGCTGGTGATGAGGGCCTGGGTTACGGTGCATCTGGAGCCGTCTAGGAGCCACTTGAAGATTAATCAGAGCATAAGGAGAGTGAGGAAGTAGGCTGAAGATACTGCATTGCTCTAGTTTCTCATGGTGACTTTGCTGCCCTGTATGATGCGAGGTTCCTAGCGTGTTCTATGGGTGTGGGTGAGGGTCCCTGTCGTGCAGGCCACCAGGAGTTGTTACATGGGAAGTATCGCTCACGAGGATCAATACCTCTATTTATTCGATGTTGCATTTGAAGCAGTTGGTTTGCATCCAGTGGGCGTCACTGGTCATGCACTAGTGGAAGTTGGCTTTGGTGGTGGTGGGGTCAGCGGATCAAGAGAGGATAAGCTGGGTGTGGTCTGCATATGATATGATATGATACTCAGTCCATGGGTACTGACAATAATGGCCAACAGGGTCATGTAGGGGTTAGGCAGGTTAGGGCTGAGAGAGACCCCTTGGGGGATGCAGCAGATGATGTTCTTGGGGTCCAAGGTGTAGGGTGGAAGGAGGATGCTCCAGATTCTGAGGACTCTCCAGATTCTTCCGGTGAGGAAGGATGCCATCCATTTGAGGGCATCCCCTTGAATCCCTATCTGATGGAGCCTTTTTAGGAGGGTGGGGTGGGACACGGTGTAAAAGGCTGCTGAGAGGTTGAGGAGGATCAGGGCGTCAGTTTCTTCCCGGGCTAGGAGAGTCCTGATGTCATTGGTGGCTGTGATTAGGGTGGTTTTTGTGCTGTGGTTCAAGGGGAACCGAGATTGGGTTGGGTCAAGAAGATCGTTATTCTCTAGGTAGTTTGTGAGTTGGTAGTTCATTAATTTTTCTAGGACTTTGGAAGGGAAAGGTAGAAGAGAGTTGGGCTGGGAGTTTTTGAGATCTTTTCACTGGGAAAGTGGCAGAGGTTATTGAGGCATTGAGCATAGTGGTGAGTGCTTTGCTGATCAAGTTATTCCCAAGGTTAAAAATGTGGTGGGGGAAGAGGTCGCTGGGTGATCCTGAGTGGATAGAGTTCATGATGGCAGAAGTGGTCTGTGTGGTGAGTTGGTCTCATGATGTGATTCTGACGGTCGATTGGGAGTAGGTTAGGTTGAGGAGGCTGAGGATGCTGATGTCAGGTGGTTGGGGGTCAAAGTGTTCATAGATGGGGCAATCTTGTTGTGAAAGAAGTCTGCTAGGGTGTCACAGAGAATTTGGGAAATGGTACCTATGTTTTCAGTTGCTGAGGGTTTGGAGAACTCCTTGTCTTGGTGTCCGTGTTGAGTTGGAAGTTGTGGTGTTCCATAATAGAGGTGGTGTCGTCCATGGCGGCTATGCAGTGGAGGGATTTTTTGTGGATGATGGCTATTCCACCTCTGTGTTTGTTGATGCGGTCCAGCATTTGACCTGAGAAAAATGCAGAATTAATTAATTCTCTGGTCTGCTCTTGTGCCTCAGCATCGGGGAAGACTTAAAGGAAGATAATGATAATCACCAACATATAAAGACACTTTCTCCTCTAGGATTAGGGTCCATTTAAAGCCTGCCACTTTCTTGTTCAGGTGATCTTTTGCGGCAAGAATCTCAACTGCCGTGAGAAAAGGAAAGATGAGAGTGGTAACCCTTGCCAGGTGCACCATCTAGACACCTTTTTAGCCTAACATTTACCATTGGTCCTACTTACAGAAGCCGGAAATAGGAGCTAAACACCTAGGCAAAGTTCATCTTGGTGAGGTGGAGAATGTGTGTTCCCATACAAGGTTGTCAAATATGTTAAAAAATCAATTAGAATTAGGGCAAACGGATAACTGATCCAGTGAGTGATTAAATAAGTATCAAATATTGTGGCAAGTGGATCTCAGTGGCATGACCTCACATTGATCACCATCAATAAGATTTTGTATAACTGTCAAGTAGATAGCAAGAGTTTTAGCTAAAATGTCGGGATCTGCATTATTAAGTGAAATAGGTGTGTATGAGCTGCACCAATTTGCCGTCCATCCCGGTTTTAAGCAGTTTGTTACAACTGCTTTACATATGCCCGAGGGAAGGTCCTCTTTTTCTGGTGAAGAGTTTCGCAAGATATCCCAAGAAGTGCTTATGAGATTTGCCCGGAAACCCATCTGGGCCTCGAATTTTTAATGTGTGGGCTTGGCTGATGGCTGTAGGAATCTCCTCTAACATTCTGTCTGTAAAAATGTTGTCATGGAAACAGTAGGCATAAATACAAAGAACCTGTTTTGATAAATACTCTCTCTAGGGCACTAAAGTGTCCAATATTATGCAGCAAATTGCTGGGCTAGTGCTGTTTGTTCCATTATTACCTCTCTGTCCTCTCATAGGACTAAGTCAATGTGCCTACCTTCTTCCTCCTTTTCACTGCACCAGTTTAGGAGCTTGCCTGTTTAGTCTTCCTGTTCGTGTACTCTACTCTGAGATGCAATCCAGATGCATTTTGCTTCCTCTAAGAGGCATTGCTGGTATATAATTTTCTCAAAGATCAACTCATGGATGTTATCTTCCAATGCATCACTGCAGGTTTGGTTCTCTAGTTCCAAGATGTGTTGTCTGGAATTGAGCTATGACTGACGTGTTGGCCCACTTAAGTTTGGTGATGTGCCACAGCTTCTTCATACCACTGGTTTGAGTGATTTCCCAGAATCACAGGGGATTCAACTGAACCAGTGTTAATATGGAGGTACCACTTGTCTTCCTCCTTTTATACCTCCCTGAAGTCCTCTCTGGTTAGCCACCATTCACTGAGTTGGTATTTCTCTCTTCCCTCTCTGCTCCCTGCCTATCATGACTTCATGAGGTGCGCAGTCCTATACCTGCTTGAGTAGACCCTCTGTACCTCTGATCATGAAAGAAACAAATCATTGATGCAGAATGACTTATGTGCACCCAAGTACAATGTGTAAGAACTATTGGCAAATATTGCTGAGCCCATATGAGACCACAAATGTGGCTAAAGACATCAGACCTAGTGGCAAGGAGATAGGGTGACCAGTTCTGTCAATCAGTTTATCCATGAGACCACTAAAATCTCGCCCTATTATTGTCAGGTCTTATGGAGCCTCCATGAGGACTGAATCGATGAGCTGGATTAAACCGATTGATAATGGTGGTGGGACATTTACATTCAACAGTATGATTGTTTCTCTGTGTAGTGTGCCTAACATAATATATCTGCCTAAGCTGTCGGAGCACATGTGGAAGCCCTGGCTTGTGAAATTAAACTGATTGTAAGTACTATCCCCACCCATTCTGAACCATTAGTGAAGTCCATGTGGTGAAATGTATCAAATTGACATCTTACAGTTAGTGCAAAAAGGAGTGGTTTTTCTAGACAAGGATGAAAATGTAAAAGTCATGGGTGGAATTCTTGAATTAATCTCAACCACTGGTAAATTCTTGGGCCACATTGCAGACTATCTATGTTAGCCCACCATGCCACCTCAGACAGGAACCTGAGTATGCAAACCAGCCTTGGTCCTGCTCAAGAGGGAACAATCACAATCTAGCCTGAAATATCAGGTTAGGTGCCCTCTGAATAGTATCAAGGAGGATAAGGAGAACATCAGTATTAGTATAGTGTATAGTGTGACTTTGAGCATAGCACTCACCTTTATTTTGTTAAAAAGCCAAGTAATAACCCCTACTGACTTGTGTCAATTTGACCCTCTGTCATGGTACTGAATGTATGCAACAGTACAGAAGTGCAAATATGTAAATTAACTTTAAAGATCTTCTGTTGAACTCAAAATCCATTCCCCTTCATAGCCCGCCACCCTCAGGCGCGGCCGGAAAAGGTCAGCAATACGGCGAGTGCAAGGAAAGTGGTTTTATTTATTTTTGTATATAATTTTACCTATCCCGTTGTCTGTCAACTTCCCCCCACCGCTCTTGCCAGTGCCGGCTGTGCCTGGCCACCCTATATTTCCCACTGTGAAAATCTGTCACTGAACATATGGTAGCAAAGCCATTACCTAGTAGAGAGGATAATCAGTAGTTGTGTCCACACTAGGTTACCCATCCATATGAGTCCATAATAAATAACCAATAAAAAAGAATCCAATGCATAGAAATAAACCTATAAATATTGCACCAAGCGCCCACTAAGATCAGTTGACTGCTGTGCTCAGTTTGCGAGTTATCCAGTCTTTCACTGATACCTCCACTCATTCCGAGCCTGCTTCTAGGGGGTCCCCCATCCAAACTAACAATACACTTTCCATTTATCTTCAAGACTGAGAACCTACCACATATCTTATCACAAGAAGACCAGATAGTTTACCCCATTGGCAGGAGCCTAGAAATTCACTACAGCAGTATTTTGTTCTTCTGGAGGGGCTGCTACCTTCAAAGAAAAGGAGGTTGTGATTTCTCTTTGCTGAGAGGGGATGTGCCTAGCTGCAGAAAAGTTCATCAAAGCTTTCATAGGAGTCCAGTCTGCCCATCTTCGGTTTGGGAAGCCTCACGGTTTGAGGTGCAAGTGTTGACCCACACGTAGCCATCCCCATCTTTCCTTAAGTTTGGTCGCTGTATCTTTTGGGAGGCTGCTTTGGTTTTGATGTGCTTTCACCACCCGTATCAGTTTAGGCCTATTCTGTACCCACTCCCAGGCCAATTCATGTGGGTCAAAAAAGAAAGATTTTGACTGTAGAATAACTTCTAATGTTGCCAGCTATATTAACATGTAATGAAGGTTCATTGTCGTAGGTTTGTGCTTTACCTGAACAAATCAGTTTCTCAGCTCTTGAATATTTGTAGTTTGGGAATATACTAATGTGGTGGGATTCATACTGGATACGTCTTTCATGCTTTGACTGCTTTTAGAATTTCATCCCTATCTTTGTAGTTTATGATTCTGGTGATGAAGTGGCATGGTGGTGCTCCAGGAGTGGCCTTTGTGAAAGGTTAAGTTCCCTTTCCATGATAAAACATTAAAAAAGCTTTTTTTCCTGGGACTATTCCACAGATCCATTGCACTAGAAAGGTTTCTGGATGGAAGCCCTCTGTTCACTCTCGAAAGCCCAGGAGGCACAAATTATTCATCCTGGCCCTAACCTCTACAAATTCTACTCAGCCTTCCAGCGCTTTGGAGACTGTTGTGAGGCATGTAAAAGTAGTCTCTTAGTGAGCCTTGCATATCCGAGATTTCCCCCATGACCTCTGTGACCCTAACCACCACACACCTTATGTCTTGTTGCAGCAGGCTACCATCCTGGCACCCTTTGCCTACTTGTGTTTCCAGCACTGCATAAGATGATTTAATGGCCTGGAGTATCACCTCTCTAGAGGCTGAGGGTATCGTTGATCAGAAGTAGTGTCACCAGGAGTAGATAAGGAACTGGGAGACACCCCACTCGATGAGCCATGCTGAGCATACTTTTTCAATTTTCCCTCATCTTTTATATGTATCCAACCTTGCCCATTGTCATCTTTTAGGAGGGACCCTGGTCGGACTGGTGTTCTGCAATGTTACACTTGAATTTTACTGATAGGTTATTGCCCCTCCTGAGGAGATAGCTACTTGTATGTGGAGCTGTAGGAGTGATCAAAGACTACTTGTGATAGCGTCTAGTCTCACAATGGGTCTGAGTCCATGAGTTCTCAGCATTTATGATATGTTTGTCTGGCTCCCCAGCCCCCTTATCCCTGGAATGTCAAAGCTCAACTAGTCCTAGGTAGTGGAGGTGGCCAGTGGCCTAGTTTAACTCTTCATAGCCACTGACAGGGGGTCTTACTCATTCACTTGCCCCCAGTCACTGTGCCAGCCTACTGCACTGGATCAAAGTCAATCATTGATAGTCAGTACCTTTACCTTTACACTTTAGATGAATTCCAGTATGTTGCCTCTTCAGTTGTTCAACCACTTTCCTGCCACCACTGGGCATTGAAAGGGCCTCATATATCGGGTCTTGCTCCAATGTGTCTTGCCCCAGTCAGTCAATCATTTCTGGTTTGCCTGGTAGAGTTTTGCCCACTCTCCTCTGCTTTGCACAGCCTCCAGTCAATGCTTACTCTGTGCGGGATGAGCACTAGGTCAAACCGTTCAGCACTTTGTGGTGTAGGCCTCTGCCTCCTGAGGTCTGGGATGGGACCCATGGAGTTAATTTACTGCAATGAACAAGCCTGCCTCCCTGCTTACTATGCAGTCTGTTTATCTCTCTATACCTGACCCAGGACCACTCTCCAGGAATGCTACTTTGGCTGGTGCCTCCGAGGCGATCCACAGGGCGCCAGCTAGACCACCTCTTCAGTTACAATGGCCAGACCTATTCGAGGCCACTCTCATCATCTGCGCTGCACCATGGGAGCCTCACAGCTCTTTTCTTTCCACTCCAGGCTCGATATGATTCCGACCCAAGGCCCCACCCTGGCCATGAGCAATTTCCTCTTTCCAAACTTTGCGATATTTGGTGCCACCTTCTGTCGTCTGTTTTGGCTAGTCTCACACCACCTCCTGGCTTACACTATCATTTTCAGAGGATGTTAGCACCCCAGTTTGGTTCAGCACGCTGCAGTCTTGTGCAGGTAGGATATTTAGGGAGGTAAATAGTCTAAATATCGAATTTAAAATATCGAGAGGACAGAATATTGACTGTCAAAAATATAGTGGTACAGAATATCGATATGCAGGTAAGAAATATCGTTTGTCATAATATCGAAGTCGGTAATATTGTCAGTCATAATATCGTTGTTAAATATATCGATTTTTTTGTGTGTTTTAAATGTTACAATATGTGTGAAAAGTATATATTATTTTTGCAATGTATGTTTGAATTTTTTTAAAGTAATTAATTTTATGTTAAATTATTTTTGCGTATTTTAGTTCTGTAGCGGGTTGTGGGTTTATAGGGGAATAGGGTGGGAAGTAATTTAATTGTAATATATTAATTAGGATTTTTTTAAATTAATTAATTATATGTTAATCAATTTTTGCATAATTTTTTTCCGCAGCAGGTTGTGGGTTTATAGGGGAATAGGGTGGGAAGTAATTTAATTTAAATGAACTAATTAATAAATGAATCAAATAATATTTTGCATTTAATAATGTATATTGCTAATGTATTCATTAATTATTAACGAATTATAAATTGATTAATAATTAATAATGTATTGGTAAATATGTTGATTGTGTTTAAAAAAGTTATTGCTTAGTTATTCATTTGATATTAATTATTAATAATTAATTTGTTAATATGGTAATTGTGTACTTTTTTTTAGGAGTGGGTTAAGGGTTGATAGGGGAGTAGGGTGGGAAGTAATTTAATTTTGATTAAAATGTTTAAAAAATATATATAATTTTTTTAAAGTTATTTTATAGTGTTAATTGTGTGGATTAATTTATATTTGATGGTTATTAATTTAATCTTATTGTTATTAGTTAATTATTGATAATGAATTATGTTAATTGATTAATATTTTACAATATTGGTGGTGACGTTTATAGGGGAATATGGTGGGAGGTAAAAAAAAAAAAGTTGAATTAATTAATTAATTAATTAATGTTAATTATATTGCAGGAGTGGGAATACTAAATTGATCCCCTACGCTATCCAACACTTTCCCTACTGTTATACTTGGTGGAGTGGGAATAGTAAATTATTCCCACCCGCTATCCAACACTTTCCCTACTGTTGCACTCTCTGGAGTGGGAATAGTCATTTTTATCCACCCGCTATGCAACACTTTCCCTACTGTTGCACTCACTGGAGTAGGAATAGTAATTTGTGCCCTCCCGCTATCCAACAGTTTCCCTGCTGTTACACTCATTGGAGTGGGAATAGTAATTTTTACCCATCCGTTATCTAATACTTTCCCTACTGTTACACTCGTTGGAGCGGGAATAGTAATTTTTACCCTCCCACTATCCAACACTTTCCCTATTGTTGCACCCACTGGAGTGGGAATAGTAATTTTTACCCTCCCGCTATCCAGCACTTTCCCTACTGTTACACTTGGTGGAGTCGGAATAGTAAATTATTCCCACTCGCTATCCAACACTTTCCCTACTGTTGCACTCTCTGTAGTGGGAATAGTCATTTTTACCCACCCGCTATCCAAATATTTCCCTACTGTTGCACTCACTGGAGCAGGAATAGTAATTTTTGCCCTCCCGCTATGCAACACTTTCCATACTGTTACACTTGTTGGAGTGGGAATAGTAATTTTATCCCCTACGCTATGCAAGGTTTTCCCTACTGTTATAATTAATGTAGTGTGAAATATTATTTAAAAAAAAAATAATAATTTAAATAATGTAATTTATTATATATAAAATTTATTTTTACATTTATAGTACAGCTTTATTTAGATATATTTGTAATTATAATTTAAATGATGTTTTTAACATTTTATAATTACATTTAATAATTATTTATTAATGTTATTAATGTAATATTTATATAAAAAAGAATTATGCATGTTTAATATGTTTTTACATTACACTTATTTATTATATATATTTTTTTAATAATTCTGCTTTATTTCATTATATTTATAATTTAATTAATTTTATATTATTTTTAAGACATTAAAAAAAAATCGATATTTAATACAGTTATATTTTTAACAACATAATTTTGGTATCTAATTTTGGTACTTACCTTTAGGGAGATAGGAAGACGATATTTTGTCCATCGATATTTTGGACACAATATTGTGGTACCTCGATATTTTGACTGACGATATTTTGTCAGTGATCCATTTAGGGGTTGTTGGGCAAAGACTGAAGCTTGTTTACTGAGAGTCCCCATGGTGGCGCTCTTGGTTACACCACCATGTATTGCACAATGTTATATTAGAGAGATCCTCATCCTCCAAACGCAGGTATATCCTGTATAGCCCTATGCCAAACATTAGAAAGGACATTGTGTACACAGAGATGAGAAATTAGTCTTAATGTAATTTAGGAACTTATTGCTTGTCAGGCTCAAAGTTCAGTTCATTTAGATGAGTAGAAAGGGTAGGAGTTCAATCAAATACGTTGCACAAAATGTAAAATAAAAGGAAAATCGATAACTATATGAACATACTGCACAACAAGCCATTTCTTCATCCAGCCCAACAGGGTTAACATAATTCTCAGAAGATCTTTTCTCCGCCGTAGAACTCTTCCCGTGGTTAATGCCCTTAACAGGATTACTTCAATTAAAGCCTCTTAAGCAGATTTTTAATGCGGGACGCAGAGAAGGGCCTCTTAAAGCCTGGAACGATCTCTCTCCTCACATCAGAGCTAGAATTCCAAATGAAACTGAAAACCTGGCCAATAGGCCTCAGTTAGGGCAGTGTCTCCTTCTCTAAGCACCAGGATACACACCCGGGTGAGTTCTGCGCTCTACAAGTATACTGAACATAACACAAAACATACATACTGCTATAATAGCTAATATAGGCACTGTTTGTGACTCAATTTTGAAAACTGAATTAGCGCTAGACTTGTGAAGTGCCGAAAAGCATGCACCTTCTGAGGAATAGGTTTGAGGATGTGTCCATATGTGGGGGGGAGGGGATTTCCTCTGTGAGGAGGTCTATGGGCCAAATGCTCCTGTACGAGATGCAGCATCCCCTGCTCCCCTTTTGTGAAGGTGGTGACACCACTGACTATCCATTGTCCACACTCCAAAAGCTCATCAAACCCAAACAGAAGAGTCATAATCACTTTGACCTTTCAGATACTTTTTACTTGAAGAAGCATCTGATACAACACAACGCTCAAGGTAGGAACAGTGCACTCTGGGTCATAAAGAATATCTGAACCCAAAATGGTAGCATTAAAAAACCACCTTCCAAAAATATGGCCTCTAGAAACATAGCCTTTAGCTCAGAATCAAACTCGAATAGCAACAGATATTCAACGATTAGTAAAAGAGTATTTGCTGGGGATATGGTCCGTGGAGGCAATCGCCCATCCAGTGACCTAAACAGTGCAAGGAGTGTTCCATTTTGCCAGAAATATCAAACCACGGGACCCTTCTCTCAAGTAAGCAGAGTTTCTGCATTTTATGTCCTCTTGTTTTAGATCGGACTGGCTAGAAATGTCCAGTCGTCAAACATGGGCTCTTGATTGAGGACTCAGTGATCTTTTCTCCAACAGAAGAGTTACCATGTCCACAATCAAAGGACTTATGTCACTAAGTACCAGTTAGTCTTATGCAAGCACAAGGAGTTAGGGAGTTTAACACCCTAATGAGTGCTTACTCAATAATGAACTCGGGGTCTTTGGGGGCTCTCAATATCTTCTTTCTGCAGTCAATGAGGAGCAAGATAGGGGCCATAAGGAGGTGGGCATTATTCAGAATCATCTAATGATGTTAGATAGGGGAACGAAAAATAGTGATATTTTTATTTAACAGCCAGATGCAAGAGATTGTACAAACAATCTTCAAACCGTAGTGCAGATTAACTCTCTACAACAGTATACAAGTTCATTACTCTGTGTCATTGCACTAGTGCTCGAAATGACTATGCACAAGCCACAGAAAGAATTATAACCTGAAGATGCAGTTTGCAAAAAAACACTTTCAAACCATGGGTCAGATTGCTTCAATATTCAGTATGGCCTTCAATAGCTATTTTTAATGTAAACTTTGATAAGTTGGGAAGATTGAAAGAGGAAAAAGAACAGTTTTACAACAGACTCCAGTCCATCCTGAAGAAATGCCTTAAGAGAGACATCACCATATTGTTGGCAGACCTCATTGCCAAGATTGGAAGTTAAAACACTGGGTACGAAGAAGTCATGGGCAACCATGGCCTTGGAGTCATGAACGAGAATAGTTGAAGGCTCGCAGATCTCTGTGCCCTTAACAGTCTGGTGATAGGTGGCAGTGCATTACCACACAAAAGAATACACAAGGCAACGTGGATGTCACCAGACCATTCAAAAGAGAATCAGATCGACCAAGTCTGCTTTGACAAGAAGTTCTGGAGGTCCCTGCAGGATGTGAGAGTGATTGGAGGGGCGTGAAGGAAGTGAACCGTTTAGGGTCGCTCGGGTCACTCACAACCACCTGTATGCCTTCCCAATAAATAAAGAGTCGGTCAGACAGTAGAGAATACAAACCAGTTTGTTTATTGCTAATACGCTGCAGCGGAGCCCAGTCTGACCAGTCTCCTTAGATGACTGCAGAGGGAACTGACTCCCGTCCACATGGTAACACAAAATATACAATTCCAACATCTCTAGAGTCCCGCCCAAACTGGAATTTTCCAGCTCAGGCCATGATGAACAAAGAAGGCACACATAAATGGGCTATGCCACAGTGCTGGGAACATGTTATCTCGACCCCAAGGCCGTTCTGCCGGTGTCTACCATTCTAAGATGTGGGAACGAGTGTATCCAACATTAAAGGTATGCAACAATGGATAGTACATTCATTAGTGCAACAAAGCTTCAACCTTGAGAAGTACAAGCTGGAGGTGCAGGGGCAGCCTTTCTGCTGAGGCAAACATTATGAGACAGAAGCTCGATCTTAGTTACAGAAAAAGATGGCATCAATAAAGATGGTACCATGAATGCTAACTTAACACGGAATAGAGTTAGAGCATAGCAAATGGAGCATTTTAATCCTGTGCAACACCGAAATAACATTTCAAATCTAACAGGCGGACGTGGCGTAGGCCATCACTTTCTTGTGGCCAGGCTAAAGATAAATCTGAAGAAGGCATGGATGGTACTAACAAACTAACACCAGCAATAACCAGGAGTCTGTTTCACAGGTAGAGAATTGTATAGTGCCAGAGGGAGTGGGATGATAAGCTACATTATTCGACATATGATTTATATGTGATTTGTAGTGTTTCTGGATTATCCTAAGTGCATATGTGTGCATGTTTCGATTACATGGACGAGGGGCAGAGGGGGTCTGGACTGGACGGGCCGCAGCATTGTTGATGAGGTTGTTCCGATGGGCCGAGGGACCAGTTGAAACTGTGATTGGATATGTTGACCATCCTCCCAGCTGATATGCCTAAAATTCAATTTGCATATTGCATGTATATAACTGATCTGTGACAAGATACCTGAATGTGTACCACATTATACATCTTTTGTTTATGGATATGAAAGGAAAATTTGAAAAATAAAGTTAAAAAAAAAAAAAAACTACGCCAGCGATATAACACCACCCTTCTCATAGATGCATAGAAATGGAGTGAATACTCAGTCATCCTAAGTAACAAGTTTCAAGTCCTGCAACTAGACTATGACAGGGACCCAGTAGAAAGTCAGTGGGAGACAATTAAATAAACAGTGACATCCACCTCCAAGGAGGTCCTGGGTCCCAAGAAACGCCAGCATAAAGACTGGATCTCCACTGAGACTCTCTGCAAAATCCAAGCCACAAAGGAAAGAAAGCTGCAGTCAACACTAGCCGAACAAGAGCAGAAAAAGTAAAAGCTGAAGGTGAAAACACCAAAACCAACCAAAGAGGAGCCCAAGAGCAGGCAAGTGAAGATCATCGATGGTCACAGAAGCCCAGGAAGCAGCAAGCCAGGGAAACTTGAAAGAACACTACGACATAACAATGAAACTCTCCTGCAGATACAGCTAGCCAGAAAGACCTGTTGAAGAGAACGCTGGGAGGACAATCATGGGTAACGAAGTCCAACAACAAAGATGGGTAGCACTTTGAAGAACCTCTGAACCAGCCTGTGCCACAGTCTCCACCAGACATACAGCCAGCTGACAAGGACTTTCCAATCGTCTTCAGCAGACCAACCAAGGAAGAAATATGGCAAGCCATCAAACATCGGAGAAATAGGAAGGTAGCAGGGCCTGACAACATTCCAGCAGAGGTGCTGAAGGCAGACATTAAAACATCAGTAGACATGCTCTATCCCATGTTTGGATGTATCACGGAAGAGGAAAAGATGGCATCAGACTGGAAGGAGAGATATCACATCCAGAGCCTCAAGAAAGGTGACCTGAGTAACCACCTAAACTACAGAGGGATAACTCTTCTATCAACCCCAGGCAAAGTGTTCAACAGAATCATCCTGAACAGAATGAAGGAACAAGACAATGCTCAGTTGCGAGACCAGCAAGCTGGTTTCCACATTGATAGATCCTGCACAGACCAGACTGCAACACTGCGCATCATCATTGAGCAGTTGATGGAATTGAACTTACCCCTCTATGTCAACTTCATCGACCAGGATATGGCATTCGACAGCGTAGACAGAGAGACCCTTTGGAAAGCTCTTTCACCACTATGGTGTGCCAGTTAACTCATACGAATCATCAGTAACTCTTACGGGGGAATGATCTGCAAAATAGTCCATGAAGTACAACTCATGAAAGTCTTCCAAGTGAGGACTGGAGTCCACCAGGGTTGTTCATTCTTGTCTTTTCTATTTCTGCTGGCCATTGACTGGATCATGAAGACATTCGCAGCAAGGAGAAGAAATTGGAACCAGGGGACTCCTTGGAATTTGCAGACAACTGGACTTTGCAAAAAACCTGGCCCTACTGTCCCATACTCATCTGCAGATGCAAGAGAAGACTGAAAATGTGGCAGCCACAATCAGCACAACTTTGCCTCAACATCCACAGTGGAAAAACCAAGATCCTGAAGGCTAACATGGCCAGCACAACTGCAGTCACTCTTGCAGGTGATGCACTGGAAGAGGTGGAGGCCTTCACCTACCTGGGCAGTGTCATAGACCAATGTCAAGGCAATAATTGGCAAAGCAGGGGCTGCCTTCATTCAGCTAACGAAGATCTGAAGCTCTAAGGACCAAGCACTGCAAAACAAGATCAGACTTTTAAAAACAATGTAAAATCAGTTCTATATGGAGCAGAAACTTTGAGGGCAACAGTGACCACCACCAACAAAGTCCAGACCTTCATCAATACCTCTCTGAAGAAAATCCACTCAATCCGCTGGCCGAAAACCATCAGCAACAATGACCGATGACAGCATACTTTCCAACTCCCTGCTCATAAAGAAATCAGGAAAAGATGCTGGGGCTGAATATGTCACACCCTCTGCAAGCCCGCATCAAGCACCAACAGGCAAGGCCTGACCTGGAACCCTCAAGGGAAAAGGAAAAGAGGAAGGCCAAGAAACACTTGGTGCCGAGATCTAGAAGCTGACTGCAAGGAGATGGGCTACACCTGGAATCAAAAGGAAAGAAAAGCCCAGGACAGACATGGCTGGAGAGTCTTGGTTAATGGTCTATACCCCTAGGAGGGGTAGTAGGCATAAGTAAGTAAAAGGTAGGCTAGCACATTTTCCTGTTTTGGAAGCACACCAGTAAAGTTGATTGATTGGGGTAGTGACGGTCTCCTTGAAGTCAGGGAGCCCTTTCAAAGAGGTGTATTTGGAGCTTTTATTTTTGTATGTGAGGCAGCATTCTCATATATAAAGGAGACGGAGGGAGAGGCCCCTGTTATACTGTAACTAGCTGTGTCATCGCTGGACTAGTGTTCTTATTCTTTTTCTTGTACGCACACGTGTGCATAAAAAAGGGACAGAGAATTCCCTGCACATTGTTGGAAAGTCCAGATCAGAATTGTGCTTGGGTCAGACTCTATTTTCAGAGTGCTCTTCCACTTAGCCTTATGCCCCCTCACTTCCCAAGAGAACCAGGTCATGGGGTGAAAACCTTGTGGTTTTTATTTATTTATGTAAGTATTTATTATTTTTTAAGTATTTGTACTATTTAAAACCACTATTAGATACAGGCTAGCCAGTAAAATCATAGGCAGAGCTGAAGCAGAGAAGAGCAGAGGTCCTGCTTGCCTGTAAGATCCAAAGCACAAGTTGAGAAACCAAAAGATTCAGCATATAAATTAATAATCACATGTCATATAAAATATGATAAATACTCTTTCAGACCAAACATAGACTACTTCATAAAACATTGAAATCCGCTCCTTAATCGCTTTTTTTGAAATATTCAGGCAGGACCTCTGTGTTTCGAAAATAGTTTCTAAGCCTAGGGCGATCAAGTTATTTTTTACGTACAATAGCCATGAAATCATTTTTGCGTGTTCCAAAGTGAGGCAATCTGCCAGAAACTGCTGGGTTAAATCATCAGAATCCCTTCTCCATATGGAGTGCCATTAAAGGATTGGAGCCAGGGATATCTGGTCTGATATATAAGGAACATTCAGCTTAATATGGCATTTTTAGTAGGAACTACTTTCAGGGAGGCTCATCAGTTTCTTCCAAAAAAGATCCTCCACTGTTTGCAGTGTTGCATGCTTTGTATGAGCCCACACACCAGCTCCATAGGTTGCTACTGCTATGCACTTGGCTGAATATACCTTTTTTGCTACATCTATGGGTTTGAAGCCTAACTTTTTAGTAAAAGAAAGTATAGCGCTGATACTTTTTTCCAATATTAAGCCTCTATTTCTCACCATGTGGGACCATATTAGGGTACCATCGAATGTCACCCCTAAATAGGAGAACGTGTCTGTCTGAGCCACTCTCCGCCCCGCTATATAGAAAGATGGGGCTTTCTTCGCCTTCGGCCCAATCACTAAAATAAAAGATTTTGTGTCATTGGTTTGCTGCAAATCTAACTTATACATAAAGTTAACATAGGTGTCTAAAAGCTTCTGAAGCGCCAAATCTGTGTGTGCTATTAAAACTCGATGCCAGAGACTGGGCCGGAGTCACCTTAGAAGAAGGAGATGGGGACACTTCATCTTTCCGATGACGCCTGGCAACTGGGGACAACGACTTCGGCGTTGCATCCTTTGATGCCCTTACCCTTGGCGTCACCTTTTCTTGTGCTTCTTCGACGACCTCGAAGTATGCGGAGTCGGTGACTTGGAACAGAGCCTCGACTTCCTTAAACCCCTTTTTTGTTACCAGGCCATGAGTAATTTGGCCTACCTCTCATTCAGCGCTTTGGGATTCATGCACCTGCATGATTAACACTCATCGATGCCGTGGTCCGACGGGATACGCCACAAACAGTCTTCATAGGGGTCAAAGACAGACATTTGGCCCCAACATTGCTTGCAACGCTTGAAACCAGATTTTCTCTGAGTAGCCATCGTCATCGCTACAAAGACACTACGACTTGCAACAAAGAAATTCCCACAAATGGAGAGCCCTGGGAAAAACCGTTGTGCATTAATGGCAGGGAAAAAAGGGAACCAACGTCAGCACGCCTACGAGGTCTTCTTATGGCTCCGATGACATAATGCGGAGTTGCGTGCAGAGCCATTCCATTGTGACGTCCTCAACTACATGGAAGAGCTGGAGAAAGGTTTCCGTGGAATACTGTGCATAGCGGTAATTCAAAAGGTGAGGAATTCACAGGCAGATGTATCCATCAGAACAGGATGCTATCATTTTATTCTTTTCTAAGGAGCCAAGTTGGGCGGGGCGGGGATGGGCTTCTGTCACGGTGCAGGAGGAGGAGTGGTATTTGCACCTTAAGTGCGCATGAAGGTTTGGCTAGCTGTCTTGAGTGCTTCCGGGAGCGAGGAAGAGCAGAGGACGACGAGAAGCGCGTGGTGTGAACAGGTAAGTGATCTTTATTTTTCATTTTCACCCCCCCACCCCGCCACCCCCGTTCTGCAGCAGCCGCAACTTGAAATAGATGGCATGGAAAAAGAGCTTGCGCTACACTGTGTGAGAAAGTGTGAAAAACCCACATCATGTTCGACAAAACAGACACACATGATGACCACCAGGTATCCATCAGCTACATCTTGTCTATGCTGATAAGCACTATACTCCTTGCTACAAGAATGTATTCTTTGCACAAGAATTCAATGGGTGCATGAGGCTCTATAGGATTGCAAGAACTATCATATCGTATTAGTAATTTATTCCTAGGGTTCATACATTCTCAGGCCAAAAGAAGCTTCCTAATTTGGTTTTTAGTATGGCTGTGAAATGCCATTTGTCTCAGAGTGAAATGATAGGTAGCTTGTAACTTGCCTTGATCTTAAGTTCGAACCGACCTTTTATATTAGAATCAGGTCCGCTTACGTAGCTCTTGTGGAGCTCTGCGGAGCAGTGACTTGGCCTTCACTCCGCACTGTTTATACACAATTTCCTTTAACACCAGTATTTTGGTCAAGCCTTGCTTTGGAACCAAGATGCCCAGTGGTAGTTTGCCTTTAATCCTACTACTGGGTTTGATTTGTGCACGCCATTCTTTTGAATAAAGTGGATCCATATAGGATTATTTCATTGGCAAAAAAGTAGATAGCATTTTCCAGTGATGTCAGTGTCTAAGTCCTTGATGTTACAGAATACGTCACACCTAAGTTGGTGGTGAAACACAATTATAAGCATATACATTGTTATAAATCGGACAACAATATTTCTCATCATGAGTAGCGCCATAGTTACATCCGGTGGACCTCTAGGCTCTTTTCCTGCTGTAGATTTCACCGATGGAAATGTCTGATACTGAGGGGCGAGGGCACTCTGTGACGTGTGTGGGCCTCAGGCTGAAAAGAACATGGGTGTGTATGGAACACTCACTTAACTTTATAGATACTTTCCAGGCTTTTAGGTCCTGCCACAGGGCAGTATTCAGGTGAGTTCCTCCACAGCTCACAGCCACAACCACAATGACAAGACAGGCATCGGGTTCATTGGCAATGCCAGTTGTACAGTTTAAATGTTTAGTTGTTGATTATTGATTAGAAACTACGGGCCATTTAAGCATCTACCCGCTACATGCTTTGTCAATTTCACAACCTAAAACTCACGTCATAGATTGTTTTCCGTTCTGTGCCTGGCCTTGCTGCGGTGGGTGAGCCTGGCGTCGTCTTTTGTTGACATTGCGTGTCCTTCATGATCTAAGGCGCGGCTCGCCCTCTCTGCTGGATTCCCTTATCAAACACAAATTCGACCGTGACGCGTTAGGCGCGCGTGGGAGTAAAAACAGAAACACCTTTACACAGAGGGGTGAAAGGCTTAACACGTTACACTATTTACTTTATGGCGTAGGAAGGATTGGAACATGCAGTTTCCCTAGTGCCGCTAAGGCACCAGGAGAAGAGATCGTCGCTTTAGCCGCGCTCAGCACAAAACCCTCACTGGGTTTATTTCGCGACCACTTATTTTAGCTTTAAAAACCTGCTGCGTGATGGGAAGCGCTCAGCACGCGACATCTGGGAACGACGCTGTGTACACCATAATAACAACAATTGAGACGTGTCTACGTAGCACCGCCGTCCCTCACTCAGAGCTATAATACAAATGTGTTTCGCGCTTTTAATACTTACCGACCGCCAGCAGCGATTTCACCCCGCTATCCTTTCATGTGCCACAGAAAGGATGGCGGGCTGGAAGGCCGCCGCTGAGATGTGAGACGGTCACCCACACGCGGCAATCTGCCACACGGTGCATTAGTCGACGGGAATATCTCAATCCGGGCTATTAAAATTAAAAAAGCAGGTAAAAGAAGATTCCAGGACAACCGCGGCGACTGATCTCACCCACCGCTTCGAGTAGGCGGCCTCTGTGGACCACACGGCGCGCTCGAGTCATCAGCGTTATGCGACCTATTTGATTCTAAAAAGCAGGAACATTTCATGAGCACTACATATTTCAGACCTCCTTGATGTCATCAAAAGATAGGTAAAGAGGAACCCCGAGCCCACCCCCAGCCATAATGAGATCGACACTGGTAAAACTGGAAGCACGCGCCTTATCTTTTATTGATGGCGGCTCACGCCAGAGGGGGCCTTGAAACCGTGGCTTCAACGGGGCAATTTGAAGAGCTGCCTGCGGTCACCAATGAAGTCCTCAAAGAGAAGCTCCCTTCCCCGGCTGCCGGCTGATGAGGCCCCTTCCATCTAGTTCAACACAAGATCCCCGCTCCCAGCCCCACCAACGAGCCCTGCCGCAGCGCTAGCATCTGTGAGACGCTTTCGGGTCCTCAGATTTTATTTAGAGGCAGAAGGCACAGGAGATCCTGCAGTTAGAAGCTACGTTATCACTTATTTTAATTAACCTCATGACTCACGCGGCGGGCTGTTCATATAGGCAGGGGGCTGTTAATATACGCAGGGGCTGTGATGAGCAAACTTTATGGTACCAGGTCATCAGAAGTTCAAAGGAAGCAGGAGCCATTCTGGAATATTGAATAAGGGCTGGATCTGGGTGCCTGTCTAGACAATGTATATAATCTATCTCTACAATACATGTTATGTGTATAGCACAGCAATCACCCTTGAGGGTATCCAGGCGCCTTGCAGGTGGTGAGCCACTCTGTCTCCTAGTGAGGTTAATTAAAGAACCAGGTCTTCGGTTTCTTGCGGAACTCCAGAAGAAATGAGGAGGCTCTGGTGTGGTGAGGGAGGCCGATCCATGCTTTGGAGGAGAAATATGAGAAGGAGGGACCTGCAGCTGTGGCTCTGAGGATGTGCCAGTGAT
Source organism: Triturus cristatus (assembly GCF_964204655.1). Lineage (NCBI taxonomy): Eukaryota > Metazoa > Chordata > Amphibia > Caudata > Salamandridae > Triturus > Triturus cristatus. The sequence goes on along the minus strand of NC_140591.1, from coordinate 337,719,585 downwards.
AGTCCGGCTGAGCAGGGTTGCCCGGGAGGGTAGAAGTGTATGAGGCTGGTAAGGTATGCAGAGCTGGTGTTGTGTATTACTTTGTGTGTGTGTGAGCAGTTTGAATTGGGTGCGTTTGTAGAGTGGGAGCCAGTGCAGTTCTCCGAGGTGTGGGGTGATGTGGGCGCAATGAGGTAGGCGTATATGACTCTTGCTGCTGCCTTCTGGATTGTCTGGAGCCTGTTCAGGAGTTTCTTAGTGATCCTGCGTAGAGTGCGTTGACGTAACCAAGTCTGCTGGTGATGAAGGCCTGTGTGACCGTTTTCCTGGTGTTCTCAGGAAGCCATTTGAGAATCTTTAGTAGCAAACTAAAGATGTGGAAGTAGGTTGAGGTCACTGCATTAACTTGGGCTGTCATGTGGAGCTTGTCGTCCAGGATGATTCCAAGATATCTTGTGTGGGTGGTGGGGGTGGGTGAGGGGTCGAGGTCAGTTGGCCACCAGCTGGAGTCCCAGGCGGAGGCTTTCCCTCCAAAGATCACCAGTTCAGTTTTGCCAAATTTGCAGACTTCACCATCGCCCTCTTTCTGTACTCACTGCATGTTCATTTAAAAAAAATAAATTCTTGTATTTCAATGTGCCGAGCTCAGCTTGTGTAATCCAATTTCTTTAATATGTTTAATGTGAATACATTTGAATATATGAACAAAATTTGACTCGCATATATCCCTATACCAGTGGTGATCCAGACTACCTTTCAAGGCCCTGTTGACTGTGCTCTGCATAAGCATGCGCCCATCACCTGAAAAGTATGTGTTGTGCTTGGTTATCAAGTCTTTTGCCAAGTTTTATGCAATGAAAAAACCTCCTTTAAATATTCATCATTGTTACAAATGGTGCTTATGACAACTCTATTAATTGCATCTTATGTTTGTTTAAGAACAAGATGAAGATCACTTTCTATTCCTGCAAGAGTTATGTGTGTGAATGACCAGTGTGATGTGCAAAACACATTGATAAGAAAAGAGCAAACGGCAGACCAGGTTCCAGCACATCAAATCCTTGTGTACATTCTATTCGTAGTGGTGCAAACACTTCCTGCACCTGCCGTCCGGAGGTGCCAATACGAGCCAAATGTTCAAAAGAAGAATGGAAGGTGCACTCGTAGCAGAGTCAGTCAATCAGGCCAAGTTTGTTCCAAAATTACTTCATTTATTAGATCAATCTTTAAAACTGGCACACAGCCAACGCGTTTCGTTCCCAATTTGCCAGCGGGAACTTCGTCAGGGCTCTTCAGTATCCAATGGGTCGGTATATACGATTTACAATATAAAGTAAATTTAGAAATCTGTAGGCACTGTCTGCCGCAAAAGTAACATCAATATATATTAAAAGTCCCGTATTCAAACAATTCCCAATTGAATTAGAAAGATAAAAGTGAAGTCCAAGTCATCTCAAAACATCTCAAGTCATGCAAGGGACTGATATGGCTCAGAGTCCATATATAAGACCTGTCAAATCGCAGAAAGTCGCGTATGGCGGCATGATAACTGGCACGGTTTGAATACGAGACATTTAATATATATTGATGTTACTTTTGCGGCAGACAGTGCCTACAGATTCCTACATTTACTTTATATTGTAAATCGTATATACCGACCCATTGGATACTGAAGAGCCTTGACGAAGTTCCCTCTGGTAAATTGAGAAAGAAACGCGTTGGCTGTGTGCCAGTTTCAAAGATTGATCAAATAAATGAAGTAATTTTGGAACAAACGTGGCCTTATTGATTGACTCTACTACGAGTGCACCTTCCATTTTTCTTTTGATGTGCCAAAAACTTCTAACTGGAGACATTGCAAGCAGAGAAAGCAGATCAAATCAATAAACACTTCTTTGACTCCTTCGGTGCATCGGACGGCGGGGAGCTGTCCGACACACCAGTGTTCATGCCATGGCACTGAAATTCCCTCTGGTGCGTGCACCAGAGGGATTTCTTTTTCTCCCCCAACAGCCTAGGGAGCTGGGGAACAGCTTGTGCAGCACTGTTCTGTGGCGTCCCTGAAATGACGCACGTCACGCTGACGCAATTTCAATAAAACTGAAATTGAAAAGAACCAAACTTGAAATGAGCTGATAGGTGTAATGAGCCTATCTCAGCCCCAGAGCACGTATAAAGACAGGAGAGGTATCATTGGAAAGGGGAGAATCAATGATACCCCTCTGTAGTAGGTAGGCAGAAGCTGGAACAAGATCACAGCAGACCAGCTCGCCACCTCCCTGAGCCAGCACCCTCCGGCCAGCTCAGCGAACCCCAGCCAGGCCACCGACAACCTCACGAAGTGGATCAGCAACTGCGCGGACGAACTCGCCCCTCTGAGGACCCCGCCCAGGAGACCCGGCAGCAAGAAAGCCCCGTGGTTCACCGACGAACTCAAGAGCTCCAAGAAGAACTGCCGAGCCCTCGAGAAAGTCTGGAGAAGGGAACCTACACCGGACAACAGGACCTCCTTCAACCTTGCCACCCGGAAGCACCACCAGCTGATCCGCGCCGCCAAGAAAACAGCATTCAAGGACCGATTGGACAACAACGCACACAACTGCAAGGAACTCTTCAACATCGTGAAAGAGCTTTCCAACCCCAGCACAGGAAACAACGACATCACCCCATCGCAAGACCTCTGTAACTCCCTCGCTTCATACTTCCACAACAAGATCGCGGACATACACACCAGCTTCAACAACCAACCAACGCACACCATGACCGAACAACCACCCCCCACCACCACCCTCCACGCCTGGACCCCGATCAGCACCGAAGACACCATCCGCACGATGAACTCCATCCACTCCGGATCACCGACCGACCCCTGCCCTCACCACGTCTTCAACAAGGCCGACGCTGTCATCGCACCCCACCTGCGAGACATCATCAACACATCCTTCGACACCGCCACCTTCCCTGAGAGCTGGAAACACGCCGAACTCACCGCTCTGCTCAAGAAACCAACAGCGAACCCCACCGAACTCAAGAACTACCGCCCCATCTCGCTCCTCCCGTTCCCTGCGAAAGTCATCGAGAAGACCGTCAACAAGCAGATGGCCGCCTTCCTCGAGACGAACGGATCCCTCGACCCCTCACAGTCCGGCTTCCGAGCCAATCACAGCACCGAGACCGCCCTCATCGCCGCCACCGATGACATCCGAGCCCTGATGGACAATGGAGAAACAGCGGCCCTCATCCTCCTAGACCTCTCCGCGGCATTCGACACGGTCTGCCACCGCACCCTAGTACAGCGCCTCAGCAACATCGGAATCCAGGACAAGGCGCTGGAATGGATCATCTCCTTCCTCGACGGAAGAACACAGAGAGTCCGCCTACCACCGTACAAGTCAGAGGCCTCCGAAGTCATCTGCGGCGTCCCTCAAGGATCATCTCTGAGCCCCACCCTCTTCAACGTCTACATGAGCCCCCTCGCGGCCATCGTACGCAAACACAACCTCAGCATAATCTCCTACGCCGACGACACCCAGCTGATCCTCTCCCTGACCAACGACCCCGCCTCCGCCAGAGCCAACCTGCACGAAGGGATGAAAGAGGTAGCCGAGTGGATGGCGACCAGCCGCCTGAAACTGAACTCTGACAAGACGGAGGTCCTCATCCTGGGCTCTTCACCCTCCGCCTGGGATGACTCCTGGTGGCCTCCCGCCCTGGGCGCCGCACCCAAACCGACAGACCATGCACGCAACCTGGGCTTCATCCTGGACTCCTCCCTCTCCATGACCAGGCAAGTCAACAACGTCTCCTCGGCGTGCTTCAACATCCTACGCATGCTACGGAAGATCTTCTGGTGGATCCCCACCGAGACCAGGAAGACCGTCACCCAGGCCCTCGTCACCAGCCGACTGGACTACGGCAACGCCCTCTACGCCGGTACCACCGCCAAGATCCAGAAGAGACTCCAGCGGATCCAGAATGCCTCAGCCAGACTCATCCTCGACATCCCACGAACCAGCCACATCACCGGACACCTGAGAGACCTTCACTGGCTCCCCGTCAACAAAAGAATCACCTTCCGCCTTCTCACCCACGCACACAAAGCCCTACACGACCAAGGCCCGAGCTACCTCAACAGCCGGATCAACTTCTACGCTCCCAAACGCCACCTCCGATCAGCCAACCACGCCCTCGCCGCCGTCCCCCGCATCCGAAGAGCGACTACAGGAGGAAGGTCCTTCTCCTACCTGGCCGCCAAGACCTGGAACTCCCTCCCGACGACCTGCGCCTGACCCAAGACCACCTCTCTTTCAGGAAGAAGCTGAAGACCTGGCTGTTCGAGCAGTAGCGGCACCCCCCCCCCCCCCCCAGGCGCCTTGAGACCCTACGGGTATGTAGCGCGCTCTATAAGTGTCATTGATTGATTGATTGATTGATAGGTCTCTGCTTGGGCATCGCCCCAGGAGGGTGATACCGATGCAGGGAACCACTCACTGGACACCATGGAGGGGGGAGTGGCCCCTTGGGCAAGGGCCTTTGCTCCCCCCAAAATAAATTGGGGAAAGTAAGTCTGTCTCCCCTGGGGGATCTGTCTCCCCTGGGGGAGCAGATGGGGCAGTAGCCCCCAATCTGCCCCCGATGTATATAGGGGGTATATAGGGGTGGGGGCTGCCCAAAATGGGCATGCCAAATCACCCACCTCCCAAGAAATCCCACAGTCTTTCTGCCCCCCAGGGGGCAGATGGGGCAATAGCCCCTGATCTGCCCCCCAGAGGGGCAGAAAGCCCACTAGGCACCAGGGATTATTTTTTTTACATAAAGGTGGGGGCTGCTCAAAATGGTAAGGAATCATTTTACTTGGAAGACCAAGGGGAACGCTGGGTGGTAGAACATTTGTGCAGGTACGGTGATCCCACACAAAAATGTGTGGAAAAAAATGTTTTTTTCAGCTAAATTGGCTGCTGAACCTGGGCCAAAACCCCAGGTGCTCCCCTCGCAAAACCAGGTCGTTTGTGATAGGTCATTTTCATGTCTCCACAATATGTTTTGGGCCCTTGCTTGTCGTGGGTACTTGGCCCACCCACACAAGTGAGGTATCATTTTTATTGGGAGACCTAGGGGAACACTGGGTGGTAGGAAATATGTTCAGCCTGGTGATCCAACAACTTTCTTGCTCAGAAATTTGAGAAAAATATGATTCTGTTCAACTAAATTTGAGGTTTGCAGGGGATTCTGGGTAGGAAAACATTGGGGGATTCACACAACCCATACCTCCCTGGACTCCCCAGGGTGTCTAGTTTTCAGAAATGTGTGAGTTTGGTAGGTTTGCCTAGATGGCCGCCGAGCCCGGGGCCAAAATCCCAGATGCCCTCCATTGCAAAACCAGGTAGTTTTGTGATAGGTCATTTTGCTGTTTCCACAATACGTTTTGGGCCCTTCCCTGCTGCAGGCAGTTGGTCCACCCACACAAGTGACGTATCATTTTTATCTGAAGACTTTGGAGAATGTGGGATAGGGAAAAGTTTGGGGATTCACACAGATTGCAGAACATTCTATCACAAAAATGTGAGGAAAATGATTTTTTTTTTACAAAGTTTGAGATTTGCAAGGGATTCTGGGTAACAGAACCAGGTGAGCTAAATCACCCCATCCTGGATTCCCCAGGGCATCTAGTTTTTAAAAATGTATAGGTTTGCTCAGTTTCCCTGGGTGCCACCAGACATAGGGTTCAAAATTCCACAGCAAGGCACTTTGAAATAAAAGGGTCAGTTTTCACTGTAAAAATGTGGTGTGTCCACGTTGCGTTTTGGCCCGTGTCCTGTCGTGGGCACTAGGCCTACCCACACAAGTGAGGTACCATTTTTATCAGAAGACTTTGGGGAATGCAAAGTGGGTGGGATTTTGTGGATCCACACTGAGTCCAGAACTTTCCATCACAGAAATGTGAGGAAAATGTGTTTTTTTGACAACGTTTTAGATTTGCAAGGGATTCTGGGTAACAGAACCTGGTGACAGCCACACAAGTCACCCCATTCTGGATTCCCCTGGGTGTCTAATTTTTAAAATGTATTGGTTTGCTAGGTTTCCTTAGGTGCTGGCAGAGCTAGCGTTCAAAATCCACAGCTAGGCACTTTGCAAAAAAAGGGTCAGTTTTCACTCTACAAATGTGGTGTGTTCACGTTGCGTTTTGGCCCGTTTCCTGTGGCGGGCACTAGGCCTATCCACACAAGTGAGGTACTATTTTTATCAGGAGATGTAGGGGAACACAGAATTATAGAGCAACTGTTATTACCTATTAACTTTCTATACATTTCTGCATTCCAAATGTAAGACAATGTGTCAAAAACAAGTCATTTTGAAAAATGTCCTATAATTCACATGCTGGTATGGGTACACACAATTTCGGAGATGTGCAAATAACTACTGCTTCTAAACGCTATATTCTGTTCCCATTTCGGACATACATAGGTGTCCTTGATACCTATTTTTCAATCTTTATATTTTACCATCTTATCCCCACAACCTGAAGGGTCCAGCAGATGTAGCGGTATATTGCTTTAAAAAATCTGTCATACTTAGAAGAAGTTACAGTTGAAAACGTTGGCTCAAATGGCTGTTTCTAAAAAAAACATTTTCAATATTTCATACTTTCAACTGTTAGTTTCTATGAAAATCCTTGAAGGATCTACAAAAATGACCCCTTGCTAAATTCAGAATTTTGTCTGCTTCTCAGAAATGTATAGTGTTCCGGGATCCATTATTGCTTTCATACCCATTTCTACCACTAACTGAAAGGAGGTTGAAAGCGCAAAAATAGGCTATGTCCCTGTAAAATGCCAAAACTGTGAATTGTTTTTGTTTTTTTGACAAAAGTCTGCCTGTCCCTGAAAGCTGGAAATATGGTGATTTAAGCACCACAAACACTTTGTTGAGACCATTTACAGGGAAAAAAACAAATGCTTTCTTCTGCAGCACTTTTCCCCATTTATCCCCCCAAAAACAAAATGTATCTGTATTTTGGATAATTTCCGGGTCCCCTTCTGGGGATTACACAAACCCTGGGTACCTTTAAAATCCCCATGAAGTTGGAAGAAAAGGACGCAAATTTGGTGTGGATACCTTATGCGGACAAAAAGTTACAGGGGCCTAAACGCGAACTACCCCAAATAGCCAAAAAAAGGCTTAGCACAGGGGGGAAAGGCCTAGCAGCAAAAGGGTTAAGATACTGTATGCAATAAGGATAGATGGATGGATAGATGGATGGATAGATGGATGGATAGATGGATGGATAGATGGATGGATGGATGGATGGATGGATGAATAGACAGACAGACAGACAGACAGACAGACAGACAGACAGACAGACAGACAGATAGATAGATAGATAGATAGATAGATAGATAGATAGATAGATAGATAGATAGATAGATAGATAGATAGATAGATAGATAGATAGATAGATAGATAGATAGATAGATAGATAGATAGTTCTAGTTAGGTCAGCATTCCGACTGAAAATGCCTTTTTTGATTTGCAAATAACTTTGGCCCTGTTTGACAAATCTCCATTAACCTTTCCAAAAGGTACTACTTTTTGACTAGTTTGTTCATAGAAAGTTTCCGGGTGATCCATCAAGCGGGGACTGAGAAAAAAAGGGGAGCTCTCAAACACAAAATCCCTATGAATTTTCCATAGACTTTTTTAGGAAGCACCACCGTAAAATATGCTGAGATGAATTACACCAAACTTGTCAGGAAGCTAGATCTCCGGGTCCCAAAGTATTTTTAAGGGGCCTCTAAAAGTGTTAAAAAGGCCTTGGGGACCCAATCCCCCAGGCCCATCACTAGAGCTTAAAGGGAGGGGGATCACACGGCCCACCCCCTGAGCCTTTAACTGCCCTGGGGACCCCATCGCCCGGGGATAGCTCACTTGCTGTGTCCTGGGGAGCCCATCACCGGGATACAGTGGTTTCCCTGACTGCACCGGCTTGGGTGGGGAAACGTGTTTGTTCCAATCTGGTGGGAGCATTTTTAAATCTTCCGCAAAACAGGAGCAAATATAAAGTCTGCTCCCAGTGGGCATCCCGTCAGCTGGGAGAAGACTTGTGTTCCGTTTCCCTACCTGCACTGGACAGGGCAGGGAAGCATAACAACATATTACTCCCACCAAGAGGGAGCAGCATAAATAGCTCCTTGCTCCAGCTGAGAGCAATGCTGGCTCCCACAGCATGCTGGGAGTCGAATGGGGCTGAGGGGGCCCTGAAGCTCCCCAACAGCCCCCAATGTGTGCCTGGTAGTTGCCTCCACCTTTTTAAAATAGAGGCCCCAGGGATGTAGTCCCTGGGGCCATAATAGGCCTGGACAGGGGGGCGACGTGGTCCCCTTCCCATTTAAACAAAATACAACCCTAGGGGATGGGGTCCCCGGGGCCTAATTAGGTTCGGGGAGTCGGGCCACATGGCCCCCTACTATTTGGAAAAAAATAGATGCCCTGGGGCATGGGGTCTCTGAGGCTTGAGAAGGGTCACGGATGAAGGCTGTGTGGCCCCCTCCTCTTTTTTCATTGTATTTGGACCTAGGGGATGGGGACAATAGGGGTTAAGGAGGGGGCTCATCCCCACATGCATATTAAAGAGAAAAGTTGGTCCAACTGACCTAGGTATCATGACAAATCTTTTTACAACACCCACTTTCAACAAATACAATAATTACAGATTATTGAGCACATATCATGAATTTTATGTTGTAAATTATTTCATAGTTAACAATGTCAATGGTTGCTTCAGTGACATGAAGTGAAATGAAGTGGTCAAAGGAGAGCTTGTGATAGGACGGGAATGAACGATTATAAGTGCTGGTTATGACAATATTTACAAGATGAAATGGACCGGTCTAACAATGTTGAATTGCTGACTAATCAAAAGCCCAACATGCAGCCAACCCCAAGCTACGCAGAACCTTCAGCCATGTGCGACGGGGTGTTGTCCACAGTGCCTGGCCTTGCGGACCCCATCCCCCAGCGCCTTTTTTCTTTTTAAAGGGGAGGTGGGCCCCCTCCCTAAGTCTCATTAGGCCCTAGGGACCCCAACCTCCAGTGCCCTATGTACTTTAAAAGGGAGGGTGGCCAGAAACCTCCCTCTTTTTGAATAGAAAATTGCTATTCCTTTTCTCTCCTTTTTCCTGCATTTTATAGCCCTTCCGCAACACAAAAGTATATGTCCAGTGAGGCGAGTGATTGAAACCCTATGCCCTGACGAAATTGCCACAATAAGGATAAATGGCAATGAAACATGTTGGCCTTCCTTATAAAGGTTAGCAACATATAGTGCTTTTATTTTGAGTGAACTCACCGGTTTGAATAAAGAGGGTGACCTATAGTGAGTCTTCAACTCAATTTTAATATTGTTTGGAACACTCGTTCTTTGCAATACACTGGGTTCTTCTTTCTCTCTTTCTGTTTATGGGGACAGCAAAGTCTCTTTTTGAAATTTCTTTTCTTTGTCTGTCTACCTTTTCTTCACTGGACACTAGTTTTCTGATTCTTGTGAGTTGGCAACCAATGATGACAAAACGTGGGCATACTGGCGAGAACCAGCTGGTAGCCTCCCTGGTGTTGCGTACGTGAGGTGCCCTCTCACTTTTCACATCTATTTCTCTGATTACTTTCCTGAGTTCTGGTGATCTACTTTGTGTGAAAATATTGTTAGGTAACGGAGGGTAGTGTTGCAGGTCTTTTTAACTGAAATTTAAGAGGCCCAGGACTTCACTAATTTGGACGTGATGCCAGAGATTGGGGGGAGATAGGTATTCCCAATAGTAGTGGAGGTCCTTGAGTTCAAATGTGCTTCCTCTTGATGCCAAGCCCTTATTGGTTTTGATAGGCACCACGCGGGGCCTGCCACTTGGTGCATGGAAATGAGGGGGGTACCATGGGTACCCCTAGTGCAGCGACAACCCCCCACAAGGGGGGCCTGCAACGGGTCCCCAAACCCAATCTCCGCCTGTCTTTTTGCAGTGGGATGACCGCCGTAAAAAGACAGGTGGAAAGGGATTCTGTAATCCCTACGGCGCTGCCTGCAAGGCACCGCCGCAATGTTGCCCTGTGTCCTGGTTCCGCAAGGCGGGAGGAAAAGGACCGCCTTACGAAACCATGGCAGACAGACTTTCCGTCCACTGCAGACACATTGGGATTCCCACCGCCATCCTAATTTGGCGGTGGGAATTTACTGTGTGATGGCGGAAGGACCGCCACATCCGGCCCGGCGGTGGCGATCCTTCTGCCATCATAATGACCCCCATAGTCTGAGCATACCATTGGCTACACAGGCCATTACATCAAACACACAAATGGTGGTGGAAGCAATGCTTGAACATTAATCTAAACCACGGGAGCACAACATGGAGGGAGCATTAGTAAAAATATTTAATTTCCAAGACTATATCGATGAATGAAGTTTAGGTCCATGAACATTATTTGTGAGATGTTGTGTGTCTTCCCTCTTGCTCGTGCTCAATAATACATAATCAATGTCTTGTAGTCATTCTACGCCTCAGTTGGCAGCCGCACCAAGGCATGTTAATCTGTGGAGCAGAGACAAACAGGCTTCCAAGGAGGATAGTGTGATTTCTCAGCTGACCTGTGCTTGTTGAATATTATGCTTATGCTTGTTCGATTATAATGCACATACTGTAGAACTAAGTTGCTTCTAGGTGCATAGGCATACGATGGAACATACTGTCACTGAAGGCAAGTACATTGTGGCTCCTATGAATGTGAACCAACCCAGATAGACATAGGTAGATGTAAGTAACAAACAACAACTGCTTAGATGTAGTGATATGACTCTAGGGCTTCATTACATTACAAGTAGCCTTGAGTCATTCTAACATCACTAGTGCCTCCAGGCCCAGAATTCTCCTGTCTGCAAACTAACTCCATACTTAAGGGTGGAACTGTGGGCCTGTTGGCACCTGCTGTACCCAGCCCCCACCTGCACTGTAAGGAGACGTGAGGTGAGCAGCAAACATTCTTCCCTTACTTGCGCCCCCTTATTAGTAGGCCTCAGCACCACGGTCCTAAAACTTGCAGCTACATATTTATCACCTGTATTATGCAGGTGGCAAATGTGTGGTGATTTGGACCTGTTGATTCCATAAAGGGGGAAAACACACGGATTGCAACCAGTATTACTGGCTCTACATCTTCTACCCCATGCCAGGGGAAGTAACTTGAATTCTCCGGATTTAGATGCAGGTTACGGGACAGAATCCGAGATTTCAGCCATCCTGTGTCGCTGCAGCTAAATCTGGGGACTTCAAACTGAGTTCCTCAACATTTCAACCTAATAAAGTTAGAATTGCACCAGTTCTGCTGTGTCTGAAAGCGTCCAAAGCGGGTGCCCTGGTGAGTCAATGTATGACCCAGCCCTGAAACGGAGCAACACACTTGCTTTTGTCTAAAACTACAGGTGAGTTCGAAGAAGGTACATTTCTTCAAAAAGAAATGGAAGGCCCAGGTTCCTGCTATGGCCACCTTCACCGTTAAGTCTCTTATTAACAGAAAAATGTGGTCACGTATGGTGCAGTCTGATCTCACACAATTTAATCACCCACACATACATATGTGAATGAAGAAACATGCCTAAATGGGAAATTTGCTTTCATGAGTGGCAAATTTGTACACTGGGCCCAAAAGGTCATATACTCAAACCGTGATATTAATCACGACTGTCACAATTTATTTGAAATGAATTGTCATGCGCAAAATATTTTAACAACTGCAATAAGCACTAACCTAAACAATCGCACACTTGTATGCCCAACTTAAAAATCTGCTTCACCAACAATTGCCCTTTGACTTAGTGGTTGATATGTAAAAGAAAAAGTTTAGGGGCCCAAACCTTTGCTCAGATGCTTGTGGCCGGCATAATCGTATGTCTGGGTGCAGAATACCAAGGCTTGTTAACCTTGGTTCTATCTCATGCCTCTTTCATCCATTACCAGACACTCCCTGCCCCTTTATCTCACTATTTCAATACCGTTTCAACCGTACTTTCTGTTTTAGTCGCTATTTTTCTGCCTTTCTCTTCCTCTTTCTTTTACCTTTTTGTGGTTTTGTCTCTCTTGGTCAAAGTCTGATGAGGAAAAATATGTGCTGGGCCGCAAAAATGAGTACCAGTGGATTTAGTAAACACGAGTTCACCCATTTCCAACTCTCTCTGTCTCTTCTCAGAACGGGAAATGAGCCTTTTAGAATTCACTGCTTGACCTGTCAGAGGAGGGAAGCATGGGATGCCCCACACTTCCTCCATCATAGCTTGTGTAGAAGCAGATAAGTGGCCAATAGAGGTGTCCATCAACATGTACCCACTGTGTGACTATTCTTTCTCTTACACTCCCCCGTCTTACCTCGCCAATCCCCCGAGCATCCACGATCCAGGCTAGCCACTGAGATGGGAAATATCTTTGCCCAGGCCCATTCCCAGCAAATCCACAGCCTGCGCCAGTAACAGGGGGTCGGGGTGGGCCCGCATAAGCATCTTCCATCCACCCTGCCCTTCGCTGCTACAGACAGTATACAGAAACCAAACGACCTCTTGTCTTGGCAGTTTCTACCGTACAATCCCGCTTGGGAAGGAGGCAGGAAGTATTTAGATTTTCGCGGATGCTTCTCCTTTTCTCGTGTTAGGGCTCCAAGAACAGGGCGTCTCTTACATGAGCTTCCGGGGTTTATAACTCAGACCGGTGGAGGTTCCAAGCACCCGTTTCAAAACATAATGGCGCCCGCAGCAGAATCCGGAGGCGGCCGTGCGTTCCATCAGAGAGTGGGGCGGAAATGGTTGGCCGCGTGCTTTCATTCCCAGCCCGATTTAAGAATGGTCCTGCTTCTGTCAAAGTGTTTACAAAAAAACATACTCTGCCTTCAGAGCAAAGGGTGTTCCCTCGTTGTCTTCCCTTCTTCCAGATTTCAGCGTCTCGTTTGATAAATACGAGCATTTGTGTAAGCATTTTCTACAATTTATATGGTCTTATGTCGCTTTCGGAATCTGGGCCCCTTTAATTGTAGAAATGATAAAGACAGGTTCTGGCTTCTCTTAGAATATTCTTAATACTCCTAAAACCTTTGTTATATTTTTCAGAAATATTTTTTACATTAGCATTTGGTTTCCTAACATGCTGTTGAGTGTATAATTTAATAAAATGTTTCTATTAAACAAAATAGGAAGTTACAGTTCTGTGCTTTAGCTCTTGAACTTTAAAGTGGTATCGAGTGGAAACAGAGGGGGCTGCTGTGTGAGGTCAACAGGCCCCCCAGTCTGCTCTCCCACCTCAGACTGCAGGCGGGGCTCTCACCTTGCTGCAGACAAGTGCACTGGTGCCAGCAGTTCCCCTGTCTATGTATTGCTGCAGTTGAATAGTCGGTGTTGTTACAACCAGTCAACAACATGCTGACTTTTCCTTCACTGCTCTGCAGCATTCTTTGTTGACACAGTTGAGAGTTAAATATTCAGGTCCTGATTGCAAAGGTTTTCCTTATAATATATATACATTTTTTGCAGTCTTATATAGCGCCAACTGGACCCAAAGGTATCAGAGAGCTTTTCATGAGCACCAATTGCGTTACAGACAAACACATTCATTTTTGTTAGGCACGGGGAGATTTAGTGCCCAGAATCACAGAACTTTGAGCCTCCCTGCCGAGACTCGAACCCGGTTCCCCAGCTTCGAGTTCGACTGTTCTAGCCGCTAGGCAACATCCTGTTGTAGTACTCCAGGCTTGCTCTTGAATTCTAGGAACTCTATTGGGTTCCTCCAGGAATTTAGGACCAAGCCAAGAGAACTATAAGAGTAAGTCACAGCAAAATCTTGGGAATATGGCCCTCAATTTCTAATTCCTGATTCTTGATATTTTGCTTCAGTGGACTTCTCTCGAAAACCATTATGCAAGGTCCAGAAAGTCATTCATGCTTACAATAAGCTGGTTTTGTTAAATAGTCCCTCAGTATTGTTTCAACATATTTACACAATCAGAGCCTGACTACTACAGTGCAGGAATTACTCTGATCAACGAGACAAGAGTGTGCATGCGGGCATGTGGCCCTCGCTCATGCCCTCTGCAGGTACATCACTTGTCCGTGTCACGAGTGAATAGTCTGGTACAAAACTGCAGAGCAATAGATGGGGTTAGCTAGGCGCAGCAGCTGCTATGCCAGGCATGTTCTTTGGTACCCATGGTACTGCCCTTGACTCTGGACAACAGTAGAAAGTAAAGTTGGCTCTACGAAATGTGTTTACTTTCTGCAGTTTCTACTTCTCACCCTTAGCCTAAGTCCACAGCATCAAATGGGAAGTGGTAGAGGGCCAACCCTAGGATTTAACTGGGGACACCTGTTCACAATGGCATTTAGGTGAATTAATGTTTGTGATCTGGGCCCATTTAAGATGACTTAAGCAAGCTTTCAGCTGCCTCATATTAATGCCCTCTGAGAGTCCATCAAACAAGTCTCGGTTTACAAACAATAACAGGCTTTGATCAACGAGGAAGCTTTTCGGTGTTGGGTGATGCAATGCCATGTACAAAGAGGTATGCAAGCTGGACTTCATGGCTTGGGCTTCATCCGAATGAGGCATCAGAAGTAGGACACATAAGCAAGAAAGTGATGGATAGAAGTGCCTGTCTGCTATTGTAACTGGAATGCATGACATAAGCCATTCCAAATCCCAGGTCCAAGTCTCAGGTCTGAACTGAAATCCCTTAAATATCTCAGCTATGGATTATTGTAAGGTCGCTACGATTTGAAATGCCTGCTTCCGTCGTGGGGCAGTGTAAAAGATCGCATCTACATTGCTTACCGATTTCTACTTTGAGCACAATAAAAGGCAGAATCCTTTAGGACCAAGGTTATTCTCAGCAATAAAAGTTGGGATAGATATACTTTCACCCTTTTGAAAAAGGATTTGAGAAACGTGATGGTGTATCAAATTGAAGGGCTTCTTCCAAGGAGGTTAGCAGTGCTCCTTGCAATTGAATCAGATCTTTCATTCATCGATTTGCCGAGTTTGATGTTGATTTCAATGCCAGATCATTTGCAATCCTGCTTTACCCGTACATTGTGCCTATGCGATTCAGAGATATGATGGCTTTTAGAAACGTTTAGAACCTGAATAAGAATATTCTTCTACGTTTAAGCTCATCGCTATTGATTTAGAATTTTGAACCCGATAGCCAGACACTTTGGAAAAAGTTTGTAATATAAACATCAGAAATGGCAATGAATTTTCAAGATCCTTGAGGATACAGATGGACTGATTCAGAGTCTGCCGAACTGATGGTCCACCTGCTGCATTTAGAGTTGGGCGGACAGTCGGGTTTTTGATGGTGGTGCCCCCACTGGCTCTGCCATGGGAAACCCTACTCTGACGCTCCGACGGAGTTGGGGCTGTGGGTGTAGGTGCATCAGACCAAATGCCAGACCACATTTTTTCAGTTCAGGGAAACCCCGATAGTCAGAAACCGAAAAAAGAGAAAAAAATACTCATGTACGCTGGGAGAAAAGTAGCAGGTTGTTCAGGGTAATTCATTTTTGTTTTTCACAAAAAAACTCCCACTGAGTTTGCTTTTGCAAAACAAAAAAACTTTGCTGACCCTGAAACACGGTGTCTTCTCAGAAAACTTTGAGTTCCATCAGAGCAGTGAGAGTGGCTCATCTAAAGGAACAGAGATCTCTGCAGGGCCAGCAAAATATAATTGTCAGTAGTCTGGCCCAGGTGTCACAGGTAATTTCCCCCGCCACTTTGAAAAATGGCAGGTCGACCACCATACTTCACCACTAACACTGTATGGGTTCCAGAATAGCATGCTACTCGCCAAAAAAGCACTTCAACACCCCATCAGGGGTAGCAAGCGCTATATGAATGCAAACCTTTTTCCCTTCTCTATCCCTCCACTATCCTTCTCAATTCAAATAACTGACTAACATATCCACCACTTCACTATACTAATTCACCACTAATCGTTTATGGGTTCCGAAGTAGCGTGCTACTTGCCGAAAAAGCGCTTTGACACCTCGTCAGGGGTAGTAAGTGCTATATAAATAGAAATACAATACAATACAATACTTCATATCAAGCTTATGTTCTAGTGTATTATAATATAACCAGGAAACAATAGTAATTTATGGTGCCATAATGTTGTTTTAATGCCATATTTATTATTCTATCAGTCATATTTCGATACACTAATCTTCCTTCAATTGCCATGTGTAAGCTCCCAGCTCACTTGACACAAGAGACCCCATCGCTTCTTTCCAGTATCTTATTGTAGTACTGTATCGAACAATAATGACAACGGATGGGGTCAAAACAGAATTTTGGTGAGTGAAAATAGAACTAAGAAGAGTATTTCAAAGCTCAGTTGTGAGGAGAGGAAATTACTTAAACCTGGAACTGGCACAATAACCCTGCTGCACCAGGGTAGCTAAATCCCAGGTAGGACACGCGCACTTGTACCACAAAAGGTAGAACTAAAGAAACACACAGACACAAATATTGCTAATAAGTAGATTTGTATCTGGGAGGGATCTTTTTATGTCCCTGCCTGTCCCTCTAAGAAAGATTCTCCTACCTCAATTATTCCTACTAATAAAATCATTGGATTTTAAACTAGGATATTTACTATAAAAACATGCGTCTTTCTTATTCACCTTTTGCTTAGGTATAAGGCTAAGTATTTCCAGTTGCATTTGTAATGCAGCTGAGGAATTGATGACAGCTGAAAATTAACATTATGCTCAAATAACACAGAGCTACACAGTAATTCCAAGTGAAGCTGTTCTGAGAAGTAATTCAAAGCACATGTGGTTTCTTTGTTTACCTCCACTGGGAAAGGTAGTGCAAATTGGATGACTGTTCTTTATGCTTGGGAGAGCAGCTGTACTTTCAGCTGAACAGAGCTGCAAAGCCCTCTGTTTCTGCTGAAGTAGGTGTAGATTAGGTTGAGCATTCTCTGTAGTGTTCTGGGACACTCCTAGAGAAAAACCAAGTAAGATAAAAATACGCTTCCTAACATTTGGGGATAGGATGTGGCCTAATCACTAGGGTAGTCGACCTCAAAGCTGGGGAACCGGGTTCAAGTCTGGGCAGGGACGCTCAATATCCTGTGACTCTGGGCAAATCACTTAATCTCCCCGTGCCTAACAAAAATGAATGTGTCCATCTGTAATGCAACTGGTGCTCATGTAAAGGGCTCTGATAACTTCAGGTCTGGTTCGTGCTATATAAAACTCACCCCCAAAAATTGCTTTCTACAACACTACTCTGAAATTCTGGAGAAAATTGATGACAATTTGGAGGAATCAGTGAATGTACTGTCCACATTTTATTAATTGGAGTAGCAATGAAGAGGCAATAAATACTGTGTGCAGCTGGTAAGTGGAGTTATATAATGTGCTGCACTGTGCCAGTTTCAAGGAGTCATTGGTATGGTTAGATAAAAAAGAAAGCAGTGTGGGGTTGTTTATGTTCGCTTCTGGAGGGGACCTCGCCAGGCAACTCAGACTGGACTGTCCTTACTGAAGCAGGACCAAGGCTAATTTGAATAGAGCCAGGCCACTGGAATGGAATCTGCTGTGAGTATTTACCAGTGGCTGAGATTATTTCACGCTTTTGACCCATTACCTCTTAGTTTTACTCAGTGTGACACCATAGGTACAATGGGTATGCCCAGAAGTAGATTCCATGGTTGTCATATCATAGAAATGAAGCTGTACCAAATGCTTAATTTGAGAAGAAGATCTCTGCCAAAGTGCCCCTACTACAGGGAGCCCATTGGGTATTGCACCGCCGACCTGACGAGGAGCATCCCAGATGATGAAGCATGACACCTGATTGGGTGTGTGAGGGCATTACAATCCAATAAATGGACTCCCAACTCTGAACCAAAGCGGTCAGGTTGGTGTCATCTCCCTTGCACAGACACCGTTCACTGGGAACAGCATAACCTTCTTTTCCTAAGACTCCAACCGGGGTACTTATGCTGGACCCCCCTCTATGCTGAGAGAGGAAAAAACCCCACAGTCCCTTGTTTGTATATTCACATCTCTTTAATCTCCATGTTTAAAAAAAAAGAAATAAAGAATATGACCGTGTGTAGTGTAACTGGTGCTCATGTAAAGCGCACCAATAGCATGCCGCATGTAAAACTGGAAAAAACCCTCTAGGTTTATATGCTCCTCATTGAGGTGATAGAACTGAGTTTGAATTGAAGGAGAATTAGGAGCTATCTGCTCTTGTGTTAGTCCGCATGTAGGTTTAGAAAAAAACAACAAAATAAGCTTTGCAGGCGAATAAGAGAAACCAGAGGATTTCCTGCTCAAACATAAAAAATACACACTTGTATTCAAGCATCCGTGCCTCTCTGTACCAAAACAAATGGTCCTGGGAGGTATGGGTTGCCCAAAGTGATTCTGATACGCAGTCAGCAGCACTATAATTAACTGCTGCCATTCATTAACGTCCTTACGCAAACTTCACCAACTGCCTTGCAACAGTTCTGGAAAGTAGGGGGAGCTCGTTGAATCCTGGTTCTGTGCAGATATATCCCAGGGAAACATTTTGAATTTGTCCTGGTGTCGTTCTCTGACACCGGGACATAATTCAGCATTGCCAGGACATTGTCTGCATTCTGTTTGGAGCAGCAACGTGGAGACAGCGCGTGGGACGTTTTTCATTTTAACATCCAGTTGAGCCCAAAACAAAGGCATGATTCAAAGGGACCATCCACCCTCCTTTAGATTAAGTATTATCCTGGCTGGGAGCCTTCTGGAGCCTAACACCCAGATGCCAATGCTATGGAAAGAAACAAAGTCGCACCGCTTGGTACTACTTCACAAGCATTTCAGAAAAAATATTGGAGGCAGGTTTTTAAAAAACTTTGTTCAACTCCCTGTGTAAGAGATGTGCTTGCACTGTCAGAATGTAAGATTTATTTGTCCATATGAGTAATTATGCAAATATTGATTTAAATGGCACCTACTATTTTTTTATTTAATTCTTTTATAGTGCTACTCATCCCGGTGTAGGGTTTCGGAGCACTTATGTTACTCACAGGGGGTTCAATAATCATACACGTTGTCAGACCTGGCATCCTTGGTGTGATTTTCCCCCTAACTTTTTGACTTGCAACCTCATGTTTTATAGACCTTGTTTTTGCTGGCATAGAACTCTCTATACTTTACCACTGCTAACCATTGCTAAAGTGCTTGTACTCTCTCCTTCAAACATGGAAAGACTGGCTTATCCCCGACTGGCATATTCAGTTTACTTGTAAGTCCCTAGTAAGGTGGCACTACCTGTGCCCAAGGCCTGTATATTAATTGCTACTAGTGGGATCTGATTGTGCCACCCACGTAAGTGATACTTTGTAAATGTCTTAGGCCTACAATTGCAGCCTGTGTGTGTAGTATGAACTGCCACTTTGACCTGGCAAAATAAACCTTTTGCCAGGCTCAAACCTTCCTTTTTTTAATACATATATGGCACCCCTAGGGTAGGCCTTGGAAAGCCCAGAGGTTAGGGTGCAGTGCATTTAAAAAGTTGGACATGTACTTATACGTTTCACATGTCCTGGTAGTGAAGAACTCTTTAATTGATATTTCACTACTGCAAGGCCTACCTCTCCCATTAGATAACATTGGGGTTACAGTGTAACCTTTAATAAGATGTGACTTCCTAATGGGAACAAGCAACTCATTCATGTTTGGTGTATTTGGGTTTGTAATGACAAATCCTAACTTATTGTGAAGTCAGATTTTAAATTGCAATTTTGAAAATGCCACTCACTTTTAGAAAGTTGGCATTTCCTGTCCTAGCCATTTGGTGCCTGCAGCCTGTCTCTGGGTCACAAGACTGGGTGTAGTTCACAGTTGTGCTTTGTGCATTCCTCCTAGATAGCCACACACAATAGGGAGCTTAGGTATGCCTGGATGGGCCATCACTGGCAGGATGGGAGGGAGAAGGTGGGCACAGCTCTAATTATACTTGAATAGGCTGTGTCCTGCCTCCACACAAAGGGCTGCATACCCCCTGTAGTTAGTCTGGAGCCAGGACAAGGAAGGCAGGGCACCTGCGCAGTTCAAAGGCATGTCTCTACTAGCTTCTCCCAGTTCAAAGAAGAAACTAGGTATAAATGTTGGACCTCAGGCACCAACTCTTCCATACACTTGCAGATACTCTGCCGGGAAGAAGGACTACTGGGCTTCTGAAAGGACTGCCACTCTGTTGGACTGCTGCTCTGTTCTGACTTGCTGCCTGGGTGAGAAGGACTGGATCAGCATTTGTGGAACCCAAGTGATCCCTCAGGGAGGGAGACACCAACAACCTCGACCCTAGCACCTGGTCTCTGTGAATATACCCTGCCAAGTGGTGCCATCCCAGTCCTGAACCATCGGAAGGGGGCCTAAGGTGCTCTGCCAGTCTCTGTGGATCTAGTGGAACCAACACATCACCCCTGCTCTGTGGTGCAACCCCAAGGAGAACTTCTCATAACCGCCGCTGTATGTGTCTCCCCTGTCGCAAAGACCCACATCGCAGCCCGCCGCCTCATTGGACTTGCTGCTGCGCAACGCATCCTCACCGCAGGCCCTCGCATCTCTTGTCGTGGACAGCCTCGATGACGACTCCAGACACTGCATCACAGCGTGGCAGCTCCTCAGAACCGTCTCATCGTCCTGGCAGCGCGATGCATCGTTGACGCCGGACTTCGCATTGCCACCCTCATTGACAGGATCCTTGACGGTGATGAAGGACCTCGCATCGCAGCCTCACCGCATCTTGGAACCGACACATCACTTCGGCTGCACAACGCATCATGATGTAGACCCTCGCAATGCTCTGCAAACCAGGATTTAAGATACTTTTTTCAGGGGACCTAACTGGGTCCATGTGGCCTGAACTTGTGGCTTTGTTCCAGTCCAGTGTGATTGCATATCCGCAGATGGCGCTTTGTACTTTTTTGTGCTACTTTCACTGGAATCTTTAAAATTGCATACCTCTAGTGTGACTGATTGGATTTTTGTCATTCTGGTCTTGTTTTATTTATTAAAAATACCTCTATTTTCTAACTTGTTGTGGGATCCTTTTTGTATGGTGTTTTTCATTTCATTACTGTTTGAAGTGTTGGACAAATACTTTATCATAAGGTTCTTTCCAAACCAGCTGCGGATAGGGGCGTACTATGACCAACGGGTTCATGGAAGCACTGATAGTATTGGAACCTATCCAGATGAGAAAAGTATGCCGGAGTGCTTTTTGTTTTTTTAAAGGTTAAAAATATCTGGCTAGTTGGAAAGTATTATTTAATAGCACCTCTAGCCGATATGATTAAAATAAGCGGACAGTGAGAAATTTACAGGGACATGTCCCTGTTTTTTTTTTCTGGTCAACTAGTTTCAAGTCCTACCCCAAAGCTTTTCATCAGGAACTATGGAGATTACTCCCTGTTACCACTCCTTCGGTCATGGAAATCACTGTGTTATCAGATAAAGAATAAATATATAAATCTATACGTGCACAGCACCTAATCTGTCTGTTCCTTTGTTATATGTTATAAGCCTCGTTGAGGCATCATGAGTCCAAACGGGGGAGTAGTGACACCTGAAGTTACCCCTTCCTCAAGGCTACTCCCTCGCTTTGGGAGAAACCCATCCGCCCGCTCAGTATAGCTCAGAAAGTTCATTACTGTTTCTGGATCCTTCCATCATCATATAGGTATACATTTTAGGAACTTCCTTGATAATTCATTTCTAATAAAGAAATTTTGAAAGTCTATACTATTTTGTTTAACCCCTTGTGCGCTCATGACGGAACCTCGCCGTCATGAGCCACGGGCGGCGTGTGCTCATAACAGCGTGGTTCCGTCATGCTGCGGCCGTTGGCGGCCGCTCCTCCCACGCGGCTCTAATTCCCCGCCTGTGCGGGCGAATTAGAGAGTGGGCGGAGTCGTGACGGAACCACGCCGTCATGAGCACAGCGGCGGAATTTGCGCCGCAGCGAAGGGGTTAAAAAACACTATTAATTCAAAAGAATTTCATATATATCTCCCTAATCAGATCAAATCATCCCAGATAAAATAGAAAATTCACAAATGAAGAGACAGCTCAATCATGTTATTTCACATATCATAAGTGATGTAATATGTGAGTTCATAAGCAGTGCACGACGGGCACAAGTGATGGTTAGTTTACTAAACCATAACTGGTGAATTTCAATGGTTTTTAGGTTTTGTTTTGAACCATAATTGCACTTTAACTTTTTTCCAGTGAATGTGAATATATGAACACACACACATTTTCACTGTGTGCTTTCAATGTTTCAGGCAGCGGTGTTGGCCCATGCCAGGTTTTTCAGACACATACTGTCTATGTTAATGATTCCTATTTAAATTCATTGTTTGCACATTTACCTTATGTGGAGAATCTAACACTACGCCTCATGGAGCAAAGTTGGACACTTCCGGTTTAAGCCATACAAATAAAAAAAATATTCCCCTGGGATGAGGCAACATATCGACATCACATACTAGGTGATGCTTTGATGCCCCATCAGCTTGACAAAAAGAAACGACAAAACGGTGTGAAGTTGGATTTATGGGCACTTCCGAATTGTATGGATAATTTATTGCCAGCCGTAAAAATCCTATCACTGATCGCCGAGCCTTGGGGCTCACAAAGAGCGCGCGCCTCTTTCTATCCGGATCATCTCCCGTGGAATAATCTCTCGGCTGCCCGTGTGTGATATGATTCATCCAGCGAATATCAGAGGCGGTCTGGTAAACACTTCACGACAGGGAGTGGGGGCGAGTGACATATAAAACTGCTGGAAGGGCCCTCGGCGTGGCAGAAGCCAGCAAGAGGTAAACAAATGAAAGGGCTTGGGACTGGACTCATGTGTTTGAGATTCTCTCTTTCAAGTATTTTAAAAAATGGAGCCACAGACATGAGGACACACCCACAATAAGCTTGTGTTGCATGTTGTAGGTCACCTCACACTGCTGACACTCTATCGTGGGCACGTGGAATACCTTTAGAAGCATAAATGAGGGCGCCCATAAGGGCCAGGACTCAATTTCCTGCCTCCATATGGCATGTCTAGAGGTGACCCTAACTTGTAGAGAGCTGTGAAAGGTGGCCCTCCTAGGCTGCAACCTTGCTAAGAAGGGAAAATGGCACATGACCAGGACCCCGTGTGAACGCTACACACGGGGCCCTGGTCATTCAGTTTCCTCTTTAAATGCAGAAGTAAATAAACAAACTCCACTGTCTCCCCTTCTTGAGGCTGTGAACAGGTAGGAACTGGAAACAGGAATGTAATAAGCATTGGTAATGCATCGTTTTCGCCTTTGTAATGAATAAAGAGCTGTTTTCATTAATCATCGTTGGGGAGAATGAAACAGCTTCCTGACAGATAACACGGGAGTAGAGAGGCTGTGGCACAGCGGGCAGAGCTGCTGACTCTACAGCTGGGGATCCTGGGTTAAATCTCGGCTGCGCTACACAACATTCTTTGATTCTATGCAAATCACTTAATCTCTCTGGGTGATAAATTGTTATATAAATATGCTGCAATAGTAAAAGGCAAAACTTTATGAAAATATAGTTCCCCCAAAGCAGATGTTAACAGTATTTCCGCAAACTGATAAGAGAAGCAGACAAGAACAAGCATTGGTAAATGCAGGAAAATATGCTACAGCCAATAGAAATGGAGGAAAGGTAAGTGGCATTCACAGGAACCAATGAGACACCAGGAAACAGAGGAGGTAGGATGGAAGTCCCTTTTAATTTTATATTAAAAAGAATATATTTCTCAAGCACAGCGCAAGTGCTGTGCAGGCGAAACCTAAAAATGAGCAGGTCAGCTGGACAGGTACTTACTGCTAGCATTGTGCTGTAAAACAATACTGCAAGGAAATAGGAAATCCGTCAACAACGGCCTGGCTTGTTTCTGCTGTGCCCAAGTTGTGCGTGATCTCCCACGTCAAGGGCAGCTGGGGTGTCTGTGCAAGCAGATATGAATGTACACCATACGTTGTGTCTGGTGTATGCTGCAGTTGGGATTCCAATACACCATCCAGGCTCGGAAATGGACAAAACAAATAAGGGACATCGCAGGGGATAATGTTCACATCCAGCTAAAACCCAATTTAACAACAAAGTACAACTTATGAAGCTTAGGCTCTCATCAGATGCAAAAGAAGTAAAAACTCAACAAAAAAAACAGGCCCTTAAATGCGGAGTGGACACAGTAGAGGTCTGTTGACCAAGTGGTACACAAGCATGTTGAGTCTTGGTACCAGCATGAAATGCTTTCAGTGTTGTTTACTCAGCACCTTTCCCAAAGAAAGTCACAGAGGCCACAATTTTCAACTCATTAGGAGTGTCTTTGTCTTTTGTGCACTGGATGTTTCCCCTCTCTTGAGTCTTCTTACACAGCGGGACAGGAACAGTGGCTTCTGGATAATTCATCTCCCTTCCAGAGTCCCCTGTCCATTCCTTAATTCCGCAGTTCAGCAATTTCCGATCCAAGATGAAATTCCAACCTTGACACTCATTGGCTGTGGAGGTCACCTAATGAATATGAAAACGGGTCTTCCTTGATCGAATCCAGGAGAAGGAATGATTCACATACTCCGTTTACAACTTAGGTCATTTCCTTCACATAGCATAACCCAGGAGCCGGGGGAGGGAGAACTACGCTTCTCTGAGCATTACCTACAGCCGTCCTTGGCACTCAGTCCTTGAATGTGAAGAAGGGCTAAATGGGAACAGCAGCATCCATGGCCAACGTTCGGCAATGGAGAAATGCCAGGCTAGAAGGGTGAAGCGGGGAATCATTCGGCAACAAGGAGCAACGCGCCACCATTCCACTGAATGAACCCTTCACACACAATTATTGCGAATGTAAGCTGATATGTAAGGTGTTCACTAGATATTTCCTGCAAAGGTGTCCGTATTTATATATGACGCTCTCCACTAGTTCCCACCCAGTAGTGCACAAGTACTCCAACACCAAAGCCTAATACACAGTCTTGGAATTTGGTTTCAAGGGTCCAGGCATGTGTCGGTTGGTGCCTTGTGTAAGTAGGTGTATGGAAGGGTCAATCATTGACAGGGAGAACAGAACAGACAATTCAGAATCTAGTCAAGGCGTAAACCATATCATGGAGTTTTGGTGTCTGTCGCATTGAGCGAATAAGAGACTGCTGAGCAGCTGTTCCCTCCTGCACGCAACCTCTGTACGTAGGCTACCGTCATTGCCCAGTGTGATTCAAGAAAAAGGTCTTTAAAAGCAATACTGTTCTGGTGTGTATACTCTCAAAGATGGCTGATGCAGCAGGCCATGTTCAGTTGACATTGTACACGCGCTGTGGCCTGTCTGGTTTTAAGAATGTTATGTTGGGTGCGAGTTACACACACATCATAACGTGGCACAAAATGTGTTAAACGTGGCACAGATGAGAAAAAAGGCCCCCTTTCGAAAGTCCATAGTCACACACTCAACCGTCAAGCCACGCAGCTCATGAGGCATGTAAGTGCACACACAATTCTGCATACATTTACATGAAAAGTCTACATATGTATATTTTCCTCAAAGCAACGTAGGCATCTTCATTAAAAAATAGGGGGTGGGGTTGTCAAACAGTCACTACTAACTGCCAGCAAGCTTCCAAAAGCTTGTTATTGTGTCTGATGGTAAAATGACTCTTCATTATGTAGCAGGAACAGAGGAGGAAAGTCCAGTGATGTGAAATGGCCTCGCACACAGTGGGGAATATTTGCAAGGAGATATCGCCACCACAACATCATTTTTAGTGAAGAGATCCCCATCTCCTCATTTACAAAGCGGCGTTAATCCACTTAACGATGCTGATTGTCGCCTTGTATATAAGGCCTTTTTAAATGCTTCACTTATCATGAAAGGTACCTGCAATGGGTGTTGCAGTGGGCGTTCCACCGCAACACCCATTGCTTTTTGGCGCTGCCCCATATTTACAAGGAAGGGTCAGTGCCAAAAACGAAGGCCAGGTAAAACCTGGTCTTAGGATGGCAATACGAGGAGAAATTATTAATTTCTCCCCGTATTTTGCTCTTTTCTATGCAAATCGCCTTTATAGATTGTTTATGTAAAACAATTACCCCTGCAGTGCAGCCATCTTTGCAACATAGCACATGGGTGCCTGTGCTGGCACTGCACAATATTTTTGTAAATACAGCGCATTCCTGCATTTAAAAAATGTCCGCAAGCAGCTTTACCAATTTTGGAGTAACACCGCACTCCAACATTTTATTGTAACTATCCCCCCATGTTTCTCACAAGACATGAGACCTCACACTTGCCATTGTCCTCTTCTCATCAGAAAGGGTCTCCAGACTAAGATGGGCATCAAACACTTTCATATTTAAAGCTTGAAGATTCTATTCGAATGAAGGCGAGATGTGCAGAATTTTTTTTAAAAAAAATCACACAAATGTCACTCTCCAGAAGCGAGAACCTGCATGGTGTTTCTCTCTTGTGGTGGAACATGAAAGACACATTAGCAGGCTGACACTGGCGCACTGAATCCCCCAGTCACAGGATATGAAATCGATGCCCTCTGTGGACGTCAGTAATCGCTGCCGCGGTCTCACCGAGCTAGCCGGAAAAGAGGAGTATGCTGGAAACAGGAACTGCCCTACTGAGGATGGTTCAATGATTGGAAGAAGTAAGCGCGACGTGGAAAGTGTCAAACCTTGGATTCACGCTGCATGGGGTCAATTCATGATGCAGTGCTTAATTTGAGCACGTGGTTTCCAGTGATCCGCACCAGCACCTTATTGTCAGCACCGCACTCTGCCACATGTTGCGCTGTTTGTCTAATTTAGAGATGAGCACAACAACAGCGGTTTATTAATTCAATATACATAAAAAAATGGCTTACATCTGCCATGCAAGCCATTGTTATAGTTTTGGGGGCCTGGAAGAGACCAAAATTTCACAGTTCTAGGAGTGTGACGGTTGAGACTATCATTGGCAGCGCAGGCAGGAGCAATGGAAGGTGCATGCTGCAGTGGCCTCCTGGGAAGGGCCCTGGCCCTTTTTTTTTTCAATTAAGTACTGCATTTGAGACTATCGTACATTGTCCACTGAACTTTATGAAGGTTCTTGGACTACCAGAAACGGATGCCATTAAACTGAGCTCCATTTGCCATAGAGCTATTCTCCTGGTTCTTATGGGAAAAGTTTCAGCACGCTGACAAAGAACATGGGTGTCCAACAAAGGCCCAGGCCGGGTCAATGCCATATTTTCGGGATAACTGCTGACTAAATGAGTACTATTTAGATCGACTGCATGTACATCATCTCATTTAAATATCTTAAAATGTAGGAATCGATCTGGTCCTTTTTCACCTCCACCGCACACCTCTCACGCAGGCTGAATTCCAGTGCTCAATTTGTAAAAAACAAAATACGTGGTGGGGCAGTCGTCAGGAAGCCACTGCAGCGTGGACCACCCTTTGCCCCTGCCAATGCTGCAGATGGTACCCATGCAAATACTAACCCTCACACTCCTAAAAGTGTTACAATTCAGACTATTCCATGCCCCCAAACCTGTAATAATTGCTTCAGCAGGAGGTATAGTCATTTTTTTAATGTATATTTAATTAGTAAACAAGTGTTGTTGTGCTTATCTCTAAATTACGCAAACAACGCCATCATGTGGCAGACTGTAATAAGTGCCTGTGTTGACAATTAAGTGCTGGTGCCATGCACTGGAAACTACAAGCTCAAATTAAGCACTGTTGAACTACCTTTAGAGATTGCTTGGGTAAAGCACTGTAATATGCATGTGGCACCATACAGCTTCAGGGAGTCTCATTGAATGACTGAAATGCAAAA
Organism: Triturus cristatus; assembly: GCF_964204655.1. Classification (NCBI taxonomy): domain Eukaryota; kingdom Metazoa; phylum Chordata; class Amphibia; order Caudata; family Salamandridae; genus Triturus; species Triturus cristatus. The sequence continues at coordinate 337,691,680 of NC_140591.1, read as the reverse complement.
GCAAGCAATCTTTTCAGACCTCTAAAAGCAATTTACCGGAAATTCAAATATTTTTGTTACACAAAATGTGGTGTCTACGCATAAAGTTCATATTGAACGTTTGCCTACTGTCTCAAAAGACATTTCTGATGAGATAAGCACACCTTAATTTCACAGTGCGATAATGGAGATTTCTATGTGAGATAATTATTTGTCATTTTGGAGTCTAAAAAATGCGAAATTATGATTTCATTATGAAGTTCCTAATTTCCAACTGAGGCCCCATAAATTCCGTTACTGCACATACTAGAATTATAGCTTTTGCAGTTAACCCTGCATCTTTGCAATTTTCCCTAGACAAATTTTGGCGGGTCAAATCTGCCGAAATTTATCAAGGGAAAAATGCCCGGTAGTTTCCGGAATATGCAGATTTCGGTGCGGTAAGCACCAGAATTCGCATGTTATTTCCTCAAAAACATGGAATAGGTGCAATTTATTAGATCTAATGAATTTTTACCCCTCACAAAAAATAGACAGACTTTTTCGGGTGCAATAAATATCGTGCCAAACAATGGGTCACTCGGAATGAGGGCCTTAATCTTGTTTGGTCGCAAATATCTTCCAAATAGGTTTCTAATTGGCCCTAAGTATTAGTGGAAATTCGTGGTTTGCAAATCAATGTTATTCTAATCTGCTTTAGCGCAGGCATCTCCAACGAGTAACTCGTGAGCTACTGGTAACTCTCCAGCTGCCTCCAAGTAGCTCTCCTGTGTCCAGTCCAGCCTAAGTTAGAAGCTTTCGCTAGGTTGAAATAATACATATATCCCAAAATTGAAAAGCGTGTATCAAGACAAAAATACGTGTGTTTCCACAAAACTTAACCTGATGTTTGGATACAAATTTTGGGATTTCCAAACTATATTTAATATATTTAAAGCTGATATCTGAGTGATAAATCATGAGGCATTAGGGAGACTTATTGCTAATATTATTGCCGTGGTGCCAAGAGCATTGCGGCTATGGCTGTCATTTATTAACCATGTAGACTCATTGTAACCCTGCGTGATGCACTAAAAGGATCACAGCTTCACTAATGTAATCTTGTCTGACATGATCACTATTCCCACACTAAAGTTATTAGTAGTTTGGTATAATTTTCACTGAGCAGAAGTAGCTCTTATTACAGAAAAGGTTGGAGACTCCTGCTTTAGCATGAGATAAAGGTATACTGTCTGCAGTGCTTCATTTGTAAACAGTGCCTGAAGCTTTGCTCAGAATCCCACAGCCAGTGCAATTAAATGTGGGAGCTCTGAATACCAAGGCAGGAAGTCTTCAATCCACCTCATGCATCTTTAATCCATTACCAGGCACTCCCTGCCCCTCGATCTAACTCTTGCAGGTTCTTGCTTTCTCCCTTTGTGTTGGTTTTTCCATCCTTCTCTTCCTCGTCTTTCCGATTGGTGTTTTTCCTTCTCTAGCCCTTGGAAAATGCCTAATGTAAAAAAACAAGTGCTGCACCCTAAATGTAATTGCTGGTGACTCCAACCGGCAACCACTGGCTCAAATTAAGCACCAGCTGTCTGGAGAACAGATGATTAGGTAGGATTTATGCGTTCAGATGCAGGTAAAATTAAAACAGTAGCAGTTGCTAGATATGTTTACAGTTAACACAGGTCTCTGAGATAAAATGTGGAAAAGTCAGAGGATTAGTCTCCGAGTGATAAATTCTCTGACGGAGGCTTGTATTCCCTCCCTCTGATGTTCTTTAATCACAAAGTCATCAATCAATCAATCAATCAATCAGAGGTTTATAACCGTGCTACTCACCTGTGAGGGTCTCAAGGCACTGGGGGCAGGGGAGGGTGCAGCTCCGGATCAGTTGAAGAGCCAGGTCTTGAGGCTCTTCTTGAAGGTGTGCAGAGTAGGGGAGCGTCTGATGTTGACTGGGACCTCGTTCCAGGTCTTTGCTGTGATGTAGGAGAAGGCTCTTCCGCCTGCTCTGGTTCTGCGGATGCGTGGGGTCTCTGCAAGGGTGAGGTCGGCGGAGCGGAGGTTCCTTTTGGGTTTGTGTAAGGAGACTCTTTCGTTGAGGTATTTGGGTCCGATGTTGTGGAGGTATTTGGGTCCGATGTTGTGGAGGGATTTGTAGGCGTTGGTGAGTAGCTTGAAGGTTACTCTCTTCTCAATGTGGAGCCAGTGGAGGTCTTGTAGGTGCTGGGTCATGTGCTCGTGTCGTGGGGTTCTGAGGACGATACTGGCTGAGGTGTTCTGGATGGTTTGGAGCTTGTGTAGCAGGATCTTGTTGTGTCCGGTTTAGAGGGCGTTGCCGTAGTCCAGTGTGCTGGTTATGAGTGTGTGGGTGACGGTCTTTCTGCATTCAGGGGGATCCACTTGAAGGTCTTGCGGAGGGAGTTGAAGCAGGTGGAGGCGACGGCATTGATCTGGCAGGTCAAGGTGAGAGAGGAGTCTAGGATGATGCCGAGGTACTGGGCGTGGTCAGTCAGGGTGTATGGGATTCCGAGGGCTTGGGGCCACCAGGAGCTGTCCCACGCAGTGGGGGAGGGTCCGAGGACGAGGACCTCTGTCTTCTTTGAGTTCAGTTTTAGGCAGCTGTCGCTCATCCAGGCTGCGATGTCTTTCATTCCTTCTTGGAAGCTGAGTCTGGTGTCTTCGGGGTTCTTCGTGAGAGAGAGGATGAGCTGAGTGTCGTCGGCGTAGGATACTATGCTGAGTCCGTGCTGTCTAACGATGATGGCGAGGGGGGCCATGTAGATGTTGAAAAGCGTGGGGCTGAGCGAGGATCCTTGGTTCCACAGTTGATCTCTGTAGGTTCTGAGAGGAAGGGGAGGGAGTCTGATCCTTTGGATTCTGCCGGAGAGACAAAGAAGAAAGAAGCATTGGGCCCCCTCAACTTGTCCCTGATTCAGAAGCACTGGAGGCGCACAGACAATGTCATGTCCCGGATAACTCATTCCATTGGTCTCTTTTTGTGAATGCGCTTTTTGTAATGTGTATCTTTGGTATTTGGAAATTTGACTTAGAGTGAGTGACTCTTACTGAACTCTACTGAATGCCCAAATATGGGACCTTTAGTCAGAACAATTTCTTTAGGCTAAGACTTTCTGCAAGCATTCCACGCATCACCTCTATGTTTTCCTGCACTGAATGGCTGTGTTGTAGGCACTCATTTTGTCTGTCTTGATTATGTTTGTTCAGTGAAGATGCAGCCTAGCAATTCTGGCTGCACTGGCCCTTTTATGGTGGGCCGAGATAGAGTTGAAGTGTTTGATACCTCTCTTCAATGGCACAGTGACCAAAACAGTGAGATTGGATGCTACTCAGACCAATTGCAATAGTTCGGCAGAGTTCAAGCATTCTATCCATCACATTTTATGCATTTTTTAGCTTCTCACACTGCCTACTACTGTGTATCAAGAGACAAAGACCTAACGTTTGATAGAATGTGAACACAAATTATATATCCTTTAGCTATAAACTCTCTGAAAACTATCACTGGAAAGTCTATAAATGTCACCTTCTATAATGAGGTGTACAGATATTGACTTTGCGAATGCTTGTTTGCATTTTGTAAAGAAAATTCCAAAATAGCCATTGGTGCGTCACACAAAATAGAGAGAAAAGCCATCAAATGAAGAGCAGGGAACTGAGATGTGCAAGAAAGCCGTCCAATCACGAGCAAGGGGCTGACCCAATGCCCACTCTCTAATGTATTATCCAACAACAGACAGTTAAAGCTGTTGATAGGTGAGACCTTAAAAGTAATACAAAGTCTTAACAACATTGATACTTCCATAGGGCACACTAATGACCTCATTCTTACCAAGGATAGGTGCAATCAGATGTCTTACAAGCTAGAAAACAGTATTTCCCATCACGTATGAATGCGCTCCTACCAAGCACAAAATCAATTTATAGATTTGTTTTTAATGTGTGCATTCAACAAGAATGACACATATATGAAACTGGAAAACATAAATCAATTTTGCAGAGCGCCATTGAATCGCAATCTTGCGGAGTTCAAACTTCTGTGAATGCCGTATCCATGTAAAAAAAAATGGCGATGTCTTTAATTTTCTTAGTTTTCACTCATTTACAGCATATTTTTTTTGAGTTTCTCATAAAATAATTACGAACCATAAATACTTACATATGACTGTTACATTATTAAATAGTCCCTACCAGCAAAAGGCAGCGGTCAAAATGCACATTTGCGCCTCTGCTCATAAATACGTCCTTCCCTTATAAATAGTCATTCAGTTGTTCAACCAAGACAAATATAATTATATATTGTCGAATCACTGCAGCAAGTACTGAGAAAAATAAACCTCCTCTGGTCAGTTTATCGAAAAGGAACATGGCCTTCTGAAACAGAAGGCGCACCCAACTAAGCAAACAGGAGTTGAGTCTCAGTATATGGAAGCAAACATTGGAGCGCTTCCCATTCGGACCCACATGTTTAAATACTTTGGGCCTGATTACGATTTTGGCAGGTGGGGTTACTCCGTCACAACGGTGATGGATCTCCCGTCCGCCGACATGTAAATCCCATTATATCCTATGGGATTTATATTTTAGTCACCGTTGTTATTGAGTAACCCATCCGCCAAGATCGTAATCAGGCCCTTTATTGTAATTGCATTGCAATTTTATTTATATAGCGCTTCCTAGTCCTGATGAGGCATTGAAGCACTTTATGGCGAGTAGCACGCTGCACCGGAACCCAAGGTTAGTGACAAATCCATCGGTTAAATATTTGGTTATCGTGATTAGTAATTTTCTCTCAAGAAAAAAACATTGCGTTCATTTAGTCCAGTTGCTTTATGATGGATTATATTAATACTAGTTGGGTGTGATAATTAGTGGGGGCTATGTGGTTTCAGGTGAATGGTTGGCAATGAAGGGTATATTTCACTTGCTGCATGGCCAAAAACCAAAGACAGAAATAAAGCAATTGTTCTGCATCTTCTATCGAGGTATTGTCATATGCATCTACACTAGAACCACTTTTCCACTTTTTTGAGATTCACAAAATCGTCAGGGTGACATTTAGACATTTATACAAATCATAGATTTGCAGGTTTACTTATATCATTGGTAGTACATTATTGTCCACCATCAGGAGTGTAAACAATCTGCAGGTTCAGAATTTGGATTAAATTCACTTTAATTATTTTGGAAATTTGTAGCACAACACATGAGCTGAACCCCACTTGTACATTAAATTTGTCCTCCTTTAATTGACATTGATACAAATGTCTTGGTATGCATAACCTGAAAAAATTCAGACGGGCCCATTCCCAAAAGAATTTATGAGAATGGCAAGTAATGCTACAGAAATACTCTTTTACATACTCCTAAAAGCTTTTGTAAATTGACCCTAAAACATCCAACTCTGCATTAGTAAAAGTGCAAAGAGGGGAGAGTTGTTTCTATTTGTGCTATTTATGTATAATTATAATATAAATATTCCAATTTTATTTCCATTGTAGATGTTATTAGCCATTTCACAAAGGCATGTAGGAGTACGTAAAAGAGCACTACAGGAGTACTATTTTAGGTTATTCAAAATAAATTTGTGAATAAGCCCGAGAGAGTTTGAGAACATTTCCCAACCTAAGTGCACAGTTAAGGCAAATATTTTTACAACAAAATTTACGTGTGCATGTAGGATGCGGAAATCCATTGGGAACTTTTGCGAATACTCATTGAGTTCCAAAGTTATGCAAGTTCCCAACATCCACAAGGGCAACTCAATAACCGTCCAGTGGAAACATTCATTATTCCACCTCCTTATGACATTTATAGAACTACAAAATTCACCACGAATTTAAGACCGGAAGTTCTTATTATGTGCATACTTCTTTTACTCCTACTTCTGCAGCAGCAATATCACAGAGTGGAAATAATTCTGAGCTAGAACTAAATTGCCCACACATGCCTTGAAAAATCTGCCTCAGGATTTGGGAATTCTCATCTCATCACAAATTCAAGCTTTTCTGTTTGTAAGTGACACAGCTGGAAAACCTGTTCTTAATATGTGAATTGGCTCTAAGGCCAGTATCTTATTTCTGGACTATTCTCTCATGTCTCTTCATTTTGACTGGTTAGCCTCTTAGCTGTGCACAAGACGATGGGCTTACAGGTGGACAAGTAAAAGGAAGCTAGGCTCCAGAGTGCCCCTCTTGCCCACCTTCCTATGTCCTTGTTTGACCAGCAACACTAAATCAATAAGATTGTACCAATGCATTTCTGCCAGAAAACACGTACTTGCTTCCTATGCACTTTTATGTCTTGGTCGTGCCTTATCTTAAGTGAAAACTAACCCCTCACCATCTTACATTACAAACAACCTTCTTCAATATAAGCTGCTAAATGCCCCAGTGCGCTGCAAGCACAGGCTAAGAATATTACATTTCTGGGATTTTTAGATGCTCCTGACTGTTTGAACTTGTCTTTTATCACTTGTCGTTGTGAATGATTGCTGTTCCAGTTGCCATTTTTCTCGCTGTTCTTTTGTGTTACTTCTCGTTTGTCTCAATCTCAAGTAAAGTATCTGTGATCAGCTGCCATCCATTTCACCCTTTCTATTTTATTTCCCTATTAGTCTCTTCAGTTTTTATTGTCAGTGCACTGTTTCAGAAACACAAAGATGCCAAACCTTTAAAAGCGTATTATTTTTTATGCCATCCTCCCCCGACTACTCTTTCTGGTGTAATATTGCTTAATATGCCTTTATTATTTTATGAGTTTCTTTTCTGATTAAGTGATCGCGGTATGAATTTGTGAATTTATGGGTCTGCAGGTGGCCCATTCGAGCTTTGCTTCTCAAGCTCTTGGTACAGGGTTCACTTTCACCTACGATTTCGCACAATTCATTAATTTCCAGGAAGAAAGAAAGCCTAGCCTGCATGTTTTCCCCCTCCTCTACCCATAAACGTTTTTGTAAACCAAGAAACAAGCTGTGTGTGGTTTACCCCTGAACCTTGCAATGCGCCAGGCTGAAAGACACTGGAGGAAAGACTATTGTTGCAACATCAGAATGATTTATCTAGAAATGGCTAAAGATTATAAAAAAAAAAACACAAGGCCTCATATTTTATTGTTGGTATTACCAGGGACCTTAACTTGTCCAAATACGTTTTGCGAAATATTAAGGCGCCTCAGTCTCCTCCTGCTGCTTCCAATGAAATTTCCTCTTCAGATATATTCATAATGACCTGGCTTCCTTTTTTTGCAAACAAAAGTTCAGATGTAAGGTAATCCATTTAATCAGATTCGATTCCTGTTCCAGACTTTTGAACCCTTCATGCTCCTTCCCTCCTCTGTTTCACTAGTTTTGAACTATTCTCCAAAGTCAGTAAGTGGAAGCAGTCCTTCAGCTTCACCAGTAGATAGTGGTCTCACGATAGGGCGGCAGATTCTTAATCTCACATTAGCAGAGGATTTAACATCTTTCTTCAATGTAACTGTATATATCGGTGTCATTCCTGACAGATGGAAAACTGCATTAGTACAAACACTTCTAAGCAAGCTTAACTTGGATCCTTTAGATATTGGTAACTTTCGGCCAATCTTGCTACTTCCTTATTGGTCTGTGTTAGAAGGTGGTTCTGACCATCTGAACCTCCCAGATTTTTCGCTTTTTGAAAACCTAATTGTTGAGCTTTCACTGTGAGGGATCCTCATAAGTTGGGACTCACCCACCGTGAATTCATGATGAAAGAGACTGCATGTGGATTTTACCGGTGTCCTCCTGGTGAGAGTAGGCCTCTGTGCTGCAGCCAGAGTAAGGGGCACCGGGCTGCTTACATGCAGACACGTGTGTACATGCGTGAGCACAAGTGTAAGGGCTGCGCAGGGCAGATTCCTGGCGAGCACAGCCCAGGAGCAGCTACAAATGAATGGTGTGACAGGACTTATGCAGAGCTGGGTGGTGACATGGAATAAGCTTTATACAATGGGAAGAAACATGTAAGGGAAAGTCAGTGTGCTTTACTGTTTTCACTGAAAGACCACGTCATTATTTCCCTATGAGGATGGGGACCATATGGGATAGTTTCACTTCCCTAGGGCCTACAAATTCCAGACACGCACTAAAGTCCACTGTAACTTAGGTGAGAAGAAGTATTCTGCAGAGTCCAATGTCATATCTGTAGGGCTTTTGGGTCATCCAGAACTGTCCTATTCCTCTGAGTCAGCTCATAACCAGAGCCTGGCTGGGTCTGACCCTGCCAGGCTGGATTAATGACCTTCCTTCCCAAGCTGTAGCATCAGAGGCCTAGCCCTTCAAGATAAGCATTCCAAGGGCAAAGGCCTCCTTTCCAAGGAGAGAAGATGGGTGGAGCTACAGGTTAATCCATCAGCAGCTGTCAAGCTGCTCTGGAGAGAAGGCAGCAAGGGGGAAAGGGGCTTTTAGAGACCATGTGGCATGAGTCCTGTGGATGACACCATTTTGAACAATCCCAGAGGCCTGGGCAGGAAGGAGGGAGCGGGGCAGAGAAGTGATGTGTCGTTGTTTGATACGGCAAACCGAGAGTTCCTGCAAATTCTTTAAAACGAGTTTGCAAAGGAAGAGGAACTCTCTCTGGGGTGTGGTCAGCTGAGGAAGACTGGTGCTGGAGCCTGGCACCATGTGCAGCTGGAAGGAAGAACCCTCAGACTGGCCCAGGACCCTGGCTTGCGCCACAAGGGGAGACCAGGACCAGTGAGCAGAAGCCTGGGCCTCTGCGCATGGAGAAGAGAGGCCCAGGAGGAGAGCAGTCGAAAGGCTGGCGCAGGGAGACAGTTAAGACCGCTCCCTGCTGAATTCACCCTCCTGGAGATGAGGAGGACGAAGGAAAGGGCTCCAGACAGGTAGATCTAGTCATCCAGAGCAAGAGGAGGCCAAAATGATGAAAATCGACCGCCTGGGGGCCGAGTTATGCCCCCCAGAAGGTAGGAGACCTTTGACCTCCCAGGGGACCGACGAAGCACATGGGGCTACGCCGCTGGTCCTAGATGTGCCCCCGGGCTGGGTCAGGTCCCGGGGGCTGCCCCACAAGAAGCGGAAGTCAGGGAGCGCCGTCGCGGTTCCCGTGAAGAGCCCCAAGGGGGGCCAGGAGCCTACCCTGGCCCCCGACGAAGAGAAAGTCAGGGAGCGCCGTTGTGCTCCCCGTGAAGGTGCCTGGGGGGTACCAGGAGCCCACCCTGGCCCCAAAAGAAAGCGGAAGGCAAGGAGCGCCATCGTGCCCCCCCACGAAGATGGCATAGGGGCCCGGGACCCCAACTCTGGGCCCCGGTGTGAAGAAAGAAGAGAGGGGGTGCCGTCGCACTCCCCCGCAGTGCAGGAAGCCGAAGTCAGGGAGCGCCATCTCGCTCCCCGTTAAGACCTCCATGGGGCCTGGGACCCCCAACTCCGGACCCCAATGTGCCCCGCGAGGGAGGGTGAGTGCCACCGCACTCCCCTGTGGCTGGAGGAAGGTGGGGGGGAATGCCGTCGCACTCCCCGAGGTCCAGCCGGACCAGCAGGAGTCTCCGTGTCTGCCCGCCGGAGCAGGCAGACCAGAAGAGGAGTGCCGGCCCCCGCAGCAGAACACCGGGGGTGGGCTTCCCGAGTGGCTCTCCAGCGAGTCCTCAGTGAGGGGTTCCTGGGTGGGACCGGGACTCCGAAGAGCGCGGAAGGCGGAGCGGCCGGGGGGTGGGCTCCCTGAGCTGCTCTGAGTGAACTCACCAGATGGTAGCAGGGTTCTGGCTGGGACCGGACCCCCAACGAAGGGCAGATGCGGTGCCAGGCCACAGGAACAGGCTTCACGGCTCTCCCCGACACAGCAGGAGAGCTGCTGTTCTAATATGGATGCTGGGCTCCAGGAGCGCCCCATAATGCCTTGCAAGGCATGGGGACTGCATCGTGGATGGGCATCAGATGGTCCCCTGAGGAGGGGGTCACCCCCTTTGTTGGAAAAGGTGCAGGGGGAGCTGCAGGAGCAACGCAGTCTCCCCCAGCATGAAGATAGAAGGTCCCCCCCATAAGTCTCTGGGGACTCAGTGGGAACAATCCCTCAAGGGCTCAGCCAGCGGTAAACGGCATCCTGGGGCTGGAACTTTTGTTCTACAGCTGTGGGTGCGTTTGGGACTGCACCAAGGTATGGAGGGTTGAGCTGGGGATGTCTGGAGAAGGGCATCCCCTGGAGGTGAAGAGGTGCAATTGCACGAGAAGTGCATTTACCAATATTATTTCTACTGAGGGACTGTAAGTCACATGTGTAATGTGGAGTCATATGCAAAGTGGGGTTATGTTGCCAGACATTCCAGCTAAGGTGTCTGGCTGTAAATGCTTAATTCTGTGATTTTAACTGTGATGCCTTTTAGGAGCTGTGATTGAAATGCATTACCACTGTTATCAGCTATGATAAGTACTTCATTTAAAGTGATGACCAAACATGTATTCTTGCTACTGCGTTAGGGGAAGAACAACCCAGACTGTTAGCCACCAAGATGTATACTGTGTATACTGTATGGACAGTATGGTGTATACTGTATGGACAGTATGGGATGCTCAGTCAGGGTTATGTGTCCCCAGGGCAGGTGTACCTATTTTTAAAGCTTGCTGACATGATGGGGTGGGTCGCTACTGGGATGGTGCCAGTTGGTAAGGCCCTGCTACAGGTTGTGACAACACACTGCATTAGGGGGCAAGATGATGTGCATAGATGGGAGTGGTAGTACTAGACCCTACCCCCCTGCGGGAGGGGTGGAGATGTTATGCAATGTCAAAAAGTAATTCCAACAGCTTATGTATATTTGTAAATTGGTGCATAGTATTGAGTAGTATGTGTGTTTAATAAATGTAGTCTTACTTTTATAAACCAAAGTACAGACTGGACAATCAATTATTGAGTGTTATTTCTGCGTACTGGTAAATGGCGATTAGTAGCCTACACCACCTCCCTTGAGTAAGCCTTGGACTGCTCTGCAACGCTACCCTCTGAGAGTCAAGCGCTACAATAGGGTGTTTGGTTCCCAGTGAAGGACAAATGTGACATGTTATTTGTGCAGGCCTCACAGATACTGCCTCGTTTTCCAACTGTCTGTTACTTCAGAAATTGGGGTTCAGAATTTTACTGAGAGTTATGGTCTTTTAGATTCCTTTCACGCTGGATTCAGGGTTGGCAGAAGCACAAATGTTCATGGGATCCATTGTTGATGATCTACTCAGGCAACTGGACAAAGGAGAGTCTGTGGCCTTTGTGCCACATTTGATATTATAGACCCTCTATTCTGATTTCTAGGCTTAGCCTGATTGGTTACTCCAGCACAGTTTTAAAGTGGTAAATTTCTTATTTAAAAGATCCTTTCGAGAGTGTGGCTCTCCTGCCATTTAGTAGAGTAGTGTGGCTCACTGGTTAGAGGCGGCAGACCAGTAAGCAGAGAATCGGCCAGGGACCAGGGTTCAATTCCCGACGCGGCAGGGTCGTGGACCAGGGTCAAAACGGACTTGATAATTCTCGCCTCGGTACCTACTCTAACCAGGAACACACTCGGCAACTCTGGGCATTAAGCTTGCCTCATCTCTACAACGGCCCCCCACAGACGCCAGGGATGCCTGGTTTCACCTTGGAGATACCCAGAAAGGGACCATCTCACAGGGAAAACCAGGACGGGTTCCCCAGCGGTCTTCAGCGCCAGGATACTCCATGGAGTCACAGTGCGCTTTACAAGTACACCCACATTTACATTTACATTTACATTTCAAGCCCAAGTTGTCCTAACTTCTGTTTACCATTCGCATACTCCCTCGCCCTAACTCAACTTTTAACCTCAGCTAGGGCACATTTGTACATGTATTCAGATGATACCAACTGATCTTTGGGCTTGCACTTGTCTTCTATGTTCCCCCCTCTCTTGGCCACACCTTATAGCATCTGATTCATTGGTGGCTGTATTAGAATACTTTGAAATGAAATCCATACAAGATCGTATTATTGGTGGTGCCTGCTGGTTTTGCATCCTGAAATCACTTTCCTGACCTTCAGTTATGGTTCCTTGTCCACCGATTTGAATCAAAAGACACTGACCCACACACTGACACACACTGACACACACACACACTCACTGACACACACACACACACAAACACACACGCACACACACACACACACACGCACACACACGCACACACACACACGCACACACACACACACACCTCCAAACATTAAAAAAGAAACATTTACCGGGCCGCAGTGATGATCTTGGATGGCAGGAGTGTAGTCTCAAAGGTTCCTGGAAGGTTGGGATTGTCGCATCTACTCATTGGCTGACTTTGTTATGGGTCAGCCAGTGAGAGGTGGTGGCAGTTCCTTACTCATCACAGAGTGGGACAGGGTCAGTAAGACTCACCCTCTCGTCATGAGGGGGAGGACCTACAAGAGCTTTGCCAACTGAGAAGGTCACACCCATAGGGCTGTGAAATCCTCAGCCTGGTAAAGTTTAGCTCTGACAGTCAGGCACCTGTGCATGTAGCGCATGTACAGTGCCTGGCAGCCTGACCTGGACATGGAGTGTCTGCCAGGTCAATCTTTGCTCAGTCTGACATACACTCTTCATGCTTGCAAAAAGGTGGGGGGGTGGGTCTCCTCCATATGTAAGGACAGGCTGCTACTGTGTCATAATCAGGATTTACATGACACTAGTAATGAGGCTATGGTTCCTACAAGCATTGGCAAATCCAACAGGTCTTGTCTATGCAAGAGCCTTTGGCTCTGCCAATGTGTTTTAGCCGTGTTCTACACCAGTGTGGCTACTGTTCATCATGCCTAAAAGTTAGTGGCGTAGAGGAGAGTGGTGTGGAGTGTTATAGAGTGAAGTGGTCTAAAGTGGCCTACAGTGTTGTGGAGTGGGGTAGAGTGGTGAGCTGGTTTGTGGAATGCTGTAGAGCGGAGAGGGTTGTTGTGGAGTGTTGCAGAGTAGAGTGTTGTGGAGTAGAGTAGAGTGGAGTGTCATGGTGGAGAGTAGAGTGGAGTGTCGTAGATTAGAGTGGAGTGGAGGGTCATAGAGTGGCATACAGTATCGTGGAGTGGTATAGAGTGGAGTAGAGTGGCAAAGATTGGAGAACATTAGAGTTGAGTAGGGTGGAGTACAGTGTTGTTGAGTACAGTGTTGTAGAGTGGCATAGAGTGGAGTAGAGTGGTGTAGAGGCGAGTGGCATGGAGTAGAGTGAAATAAAGTTGTGTAGAATAGGGTGGCATAGAGGGGAGAACAGTGGAGTGTTGAGCAGTGGAATGTAATTGAGTGAAATGTCAGGGTGGAGAAAAGCATACATAATACCCAATGATGATGCTTTTCACACAAACAACCTTACGGAAAACCAACATATACGGCACCAACGGTTAATTCTTGAATGCGTTTTTTTTTAAATGATCAGGAACCCTGACCCTGGTGTAACACAGGACAAGTGATTCATTCTCCATTGATTACACTTTGAAAGGAGCTGCAACATCAAGGAGCCAAACACGCAGGAGTTTTTCTTGATTTCCAAGAGCTGTCCCAGCCTTCCTAAAGAGATCAAGGCTGCACGTGTTTCCTGACATCCCAGTCTCTAACTGCATGCTTTCAGTCCCTGCTCACCTTTTTCAGATGTTCGGACGAGGTACTGCCATCTGAAAAAACACAGCACTCTGGTAAGGTGGCCCGTTGGGAGGCTCGTTTAGGTCTGCACTAGTGGTTGGTGAACAGAGATCAACCAACCATAGCATGATACACACATTGGGAACGGACTCCTAGTTCTCCCTGAGTAGAGATTTGACTTTGTAAATGCAGGCTTGTTTTAGGAACTCGCAATGAATTAACCTTGAAAATAACTGTTACAGCATTTGATTCAGGAATATCAAGAACCTTATGATATTTACCATAAGGAACTGTAAATCTGGACATTGCTCTCTTAGTAGAAACAACCAGCGTTTTCTTGTGTGAAATGTAAAAACAATTCTGCGTGAAAGTAGAACTAGGAATTGTTGACTAACCCTTTTCCTTCCAAGCCTCCTTCCTTGCAGTACAAACCCTAACTTCCCTTCCCCCCGTTTGACCACACCGATATTCTGGTGAAATATAAAACTCAGAGTCAGTCCTGGTAGAAGGAAGGCATCTTAACAGCATCGCTTATGAGGAACCATGCCTGACTAGTGGAGTATCGTGGAGTGGCGTAGAGTAGCATAGAGTAGAGTGTCAGAGTATAGGCATATAGATTGAAGAAGCATAGAGTAGAGGGGCATAGAATGGTGTGAAGTGTTGTAGAGTGGAGGGGTGCAGATTGGAGTGGAGTAAAGTGTCATAGAGTGGAATAGGGTGTCGAGAGTGAAGTGGCGTATAGTGGTGTGGAGTGGGCTAGAGTAGAATAGTGTGGAGTAAAGGGGATTAGATTGCAGTTGAGTAGAGTGGTATTGAATGGAGTGGAGTGTAGAGTGCCGTGGAGGGTCATAGAGCTGAGGGGCATAGAGCGGTGGGGCGTAGCGTGAAGGGACGCAGAGTAAAGTGTTGCAGAGTGGAGTGGCGTATCATAGAATGGAGTAAAGTGGATTAGAGTGGAGTAAAGTAGCATGGAGTGCCGCAGTGTGGAGTGCCATAGAGTGAAGTGTCAGAGAGTGAATAGGTATAGAGTGGAGTGGCGTAGAGTGGAGCGGCGTAGAGTGAGGTGGCGTAGAGTGGAGTAGAGTGGAGTACAGTAGAGTGGCATAGAGTAGAGTGGCATTGAGTAGAGTAGCGAGTAGCATTGAGTGGAGTTGTGTAGAATGGAGTAGAATGTCAGAGTGGATTGATGCAGAGTGGAGAGCCATAGAGTGGCGCAACATGGTAAGGAGTAAAGAGCTGTATAGTGGAGTAAACTGCCATAGAGTGGAGTGGCTTAGAGTGGAGTGGTGTACAGTTGAGTAGAGTGGAGTGGCATAGCGTAGAGTGGAATGGAGTGAGGTGTCTGAGTGGAGAGGCATAGGCTGTAGTGTAATAGAGTGGAGTAAAGTAGCATGGAGTGAGTAGAGTGGAGCAGCACAGAGTGGCATAGAGTATTGTAGAGTGGAGTGCCATAGAGTGTTTTAGAGTGGAGCGTCATAGAGTGGAGTGTCTTAGAGTGACGTAGATTGGAGTGGCATAGATTGTTGTAGAGTAGAGTGTCTTAGAGTGGCATAAGGTGTCATGGAAAGAAGTGTCAAAGAATGAAGTGTCACAGAGTGGAGTGTGGCATAAAGTGGTGTGAAGTTTAGTAGACTGGAGTGGCATAGAGTGCTGTACAGTGGCATAGAGTGTTGTACAGTGGCGAAGAGGGGAGTGTCGAGGACTGGAATTGTGTATAGTGTCGTAGAGTGGAGTGCCGTAGAGTGGCATAGAATGTCAAAGAGTGGAGTGGCATAGCGTAGGGTGTATATAGCGGAGTGGCATAGAGTGGAATAGTGTAAAGAGGTGTAGAGAAGAGTAAAATGTCCTAGAGTGAAGTGGCGTAGTGAAGAGTGGCATAGAGTGCCATAGAGTGGAGTGGTGAAGAGTGGCGGGGCAGCGCTGAGGACAAGAATAAAAATAAAATAAAACTTACCTGCCGCCTCACCGCCTGGGTGTTCTGCAGTTCCTGATGCACAGGCTTCCAGACTCTCCTGCGCCTATCCAGATGTTCCTCTCATGCTGGTATTATCCAGCATGAGAGAAGCACTGGAATTGGTTGCAGCGGGCTGGTCTTACCCTTCAACAAGGAATGGGAGCCTGTGTCTTCTGCTTTCTATGCAACTGGATAGAGATAGCTAAGTGTGCTTGACGGTTTGACCTCCTAAGACAGTCGGCCTAACTGTCATGCGTACTTTCAGTGCCCTGTGCCCACCATTCCTCCTGCTGCTGTCAGAGGCTGGCTCCGTCCTCAAGACTTGGCTCCAGCTCTTATTCTAAAATAAATTGTTAATAAAGCAGTTTTATCAATTGCTTTATTATCATTTTATTTTACATGTTTTCATCTGCTGGCAGTACGGTGACACTCCTCCACCATAATGGAGGAGCCGGCGCTGGTAGAGTGGCATGGAGTGGGGTGGAGTGGAGTGGTGTAGAGTGGAGTGAAGTAGCGTGTTATGGAGTAGAGTTGAGTAGAGTGTTGTAGAGTGAAGTGACATAAAGTGCAGTACAGTGTCATAGAGTGGAGTAACATTGAGTGGAGTGGTGTAGCATGGAGTTGATGGCATAGAGTTGAGTTGAGTGGCACAGAGTGGAGTAGAGTGGCATAGATTGGAATGGAGTGGCATAGAGCACCGTATATTGAACTGACGTAGAGTGTTAAAGTGCATGGAGTTGAGCAAAGTAGAGTGGTTTAGAGTGGAGTATGCAGCATGGTGTTGTAGTGCACTGCTATTAGAGACAACCAATTTTAAATTGAAATGACCATTAAATGTGCATAGACATACAGTTTTACTGATAAAACTATACTGCGCACAAATAATAATGTGTGGAAATGGCATCACCTAGTGCATTGATAAGTTTTGATCATATTCAAATATTTAATTCTAGACCACTTCAAAATTACGAAAAAAATGTGCTTCATTGGCCTGTTCCTAATGCTGATATATTATGAAATATTTGCATGGTTCATTTACAGACATTAACATTTTGTTTTGTGCTAAAAAAAAAGCATTTCCATTCACAATCCCAAACTGTCAGATAAATCCTCTCACTTTGAAGTCAGCGAAATTAAAGTAAACACCAAGATCCTTCAGAAGACAGAGCCTAACATTTGATCTCTGTCTTTAAATGCATAGCAAATATGACAAGATAAGAACAATGTTTAATGGTGTGGTTACAGAAAGCGAGAACTAGTGGAAGACTACCGTGAACAGGCTATGTTCCACCAGAGGGACAGAGACATGCTGGATAGCGTAAAACAAATAAAGCCAGCAAATAGAAAGCAAGCACATGTAAGTTACAAACCACAAAGCCAGTGGTAAGCAATGGGCAGAATGCATTCCCAGGGAAGCTTTCAGAATGTCCCTAAGAAGTCTTTAGCAACCAGATAAAGCTGTCTGGTAGGCTTCGACCTAAAAAAGAGGCACTGAAACCACCTAACCAAACCACTGCAAATATGTCTGCAAGCTGCTCGCTTCAGTCAGGCACTGCAGAATTCCAAGTTTAGTACAAGATCGCGTGCTTCCAAAAAGCTTCTCACTTTGTAGTAGGCAAGCAATTCAGGCATGAACAAGAAGCTATGAAATGCTGTCCTTTAAGGAATAAGCGCTGCTCCAATATTAACGATATGTGAATTATTCATCTCGCACTTAACGCCGCTTTAGAAGTGAGGAGGAAGTGCGGTAACCTCCATGAATAAAACTCCCACACGACAGCAGAGGGGAAGGGAAGGGAAGTGCTTTCCGCACCTCTGGGTTGGAGGGCAGCTGGGGATGGCGGGAACATTTATTACAAGCCAGTCACACAAGTATTTAAAGAATCGTATCCTATCCTCACTGAACCCCCATCTTTGCATTTTATTTATTAAGCATGATTTGTTACCATGGGATACAGAGCTCCTCGTGCTCTCACTCTGGTGCCTCTGCAGACCTGATGTGCACAATGGCCGAAAAGAGGTCAGAGGTCGGGCAATTTGGAATTCAGGACAGGCTCCGCTTAAAAATCAACACTAGTTGTACCGCAGCTCGACAGATTGCACTGTTGAAATGCCCCTAGAGATGCCCACTCTAATAACTGACACATGCAGACCACCGCAGACTGCGAGTGACTGAACGATGCCCACTTTATCATGATATATAACACCGTCACCTACCAATGCCAAGCGCGCAGAAACTTTGCAGCGTGAAGCGCTATATTCCGATTGGTATGTCGGGGGTCAAAGGTCAGAATTTGAATGCAGTACAAGAGTCTCAAATCTATTTGCTATAGCAATAGAATTTGAATGCTAATATCCAAGGGGCCCTGTTTTCTGGGACTTTGCCTGTGTCACCGCACGCTAACAGAGACAGACTGCTAATAGAGACAGGAATCTACTAGAGACCGGAAACGAATGTAGACAGAATGCTAAAAGAGACAGGAATCTACTAGAGACAGGAAGCTAATGCAGACATAATGCTAAAAGAGACAGGAATCTTCTAGAGACAAGAAGCTAATACAGACATAATGCTAATAGAAGACAAGAATCTACTAGAGACAGAATGCTAATAGAGACAGGGATCTACCAGAGACAGGAAGCTAATACAGAGAGAATGATAAGAGAAACAGGAATCTACTAGAGACAGAAAGCTAATGGAGACAGAATGCTAATAGAGACAGGAATCTAGTAGATACAGCAGGTTAATAAAGACAGCATGCTGATAGAGACAGGAATCTACTAGATACAGGAAGCCAATAGAGACAGAACGCTAAGAGACACAGGTGGCAAACACATTTTTTAATCAGTCGATACTTACCATCTTTCCATTTGGAGACCGTATAATACACTGAAATATCTTTATCCGTTTTTAAAAGGCTGCTGTTGAGTTTATTTATTTACTTGAATGCCCAGAAGCCACATTTTGGCTGCATTAACTCTGAGTCAACCATGGAATCCGCTTTGCCACCTCAAATTCACTGAACCATCACTAAAAGCGCGTCAGCCACAGCATCTCTAAAGCTTAACAGCCTTGTTTGTTTTAACAGATTGTCAGAATCTTCTTGGAGTGCAGCATCAGTAGGAGATCCGTAAGCAGCCTTACTTTTCAAAATAATAACTATGAAATGACAAAGCATGACCCATGCCTAATTTTAGGGAAACGTCCTGAACAACATGGGCACAGCCACGAGTGCCGTTCTTACGCTAGTGCAACCACGCATATGCGTGGTTAAGGCTTATGGGCGGTCTAGATGCTGAGATGGGCGGGCCCAGGAACAGGAAGGATCGGGAAAGGTCAAGATGGGATAAGTGGGGCTGGGGAGTAGTTTTTAAGTGTTGGGGTAATTCTTAGGGCTCAGGGTTAGGGGGTCAGGATTTTTTTCAGGATTGGGGGGTGGGTTGTTTTTTGGGCTGGGGTGGTCAGGGTTGCTTTTAGGGCTCTGTTTTATATTTTCACATTTTTACATTAGAATTGCATATTAAAGAGCATTCTTTGACAGAGGAAACGATTAATCTTATAAATAGACCCCCCCAGATCTCAGTCCTATGCCTACACATTTTTCATGTGTGCTGATGATATTCAGCTTGTCCTGAAGATCGCAGGCGATTTAGAAGCCAGTACAGCGAACTTACATCAACACTTGAAAACGGCAGAAGCATGAGTGAGCTGCAGGTAGATGAAAAGACATGGTGACAAAAGAAAGATCTTACTGCTCTTTGGTCCGTCGACCTTTTGGCAATTTGCCTTCTGACCACAGGCACGGGGCAACTGTCCCACCCCGTGCCTGTGCCGATAAGATGGTCAATGTGACTTGTAATTGAGATCGTAAAGCTTAAATTGGCACAGTGGTAACTTTATTAGCAAGTTCTGAAAAGATCTTTTTTATTTTTCTCATAAGGTACGTATTGTGAATGCTTCTTCCCAGTTGGACTTCTGAAATGCTCTCTACCTTGATCAACCAAAGAGTCTTCATCAACTGCAGTTAGACCAAAGTGTTGCTGTGGGAATGCCTACTGGCTTAGCAAAACAAGACCATAACACTTCCACCCTTGCCTTCCCACATTGGCTCTCTGTCAAGCCAAGGGCCCTATTCAAATCTGTGTTCCTTATTCATAAAGCCTTGAACACAGCAAGGAAAACAGCCTCGTTGGTTTCCATTAGCTGGTCTGCCCTGCCCGGCCTATGCGATTGCAGGATCAACACTTGTCCAAGTTCCTGGAGTAAGGCAGGCCAAGATTGAAAGCAGAGCTTTTTCATTGGTGGCTGCCACTCTATTCATCTTCCTCCTGCCATCCGCCTTGTGGCCAATTTGTTCAAATTTACAAAAGCCTTAAAGGTTTGCTTATATCCCATCAAATAGTGGCTGATTTTAGCATCTTGTTTACAATCCTGTGCCATGGCGCCATCAGATGACAGATAACTTAATAAAAACAAATACTTCAAGAAAATATTTTAAAACTCTTAAGTGAATCATCCAAAGAAGAATGCTGAAGAAAGTCTTCAGATAAACATTCATTATTAAGAAGATGCTAACATTTAGCTCGAGCAAACAGGTAGTAAAGTAGCCTTATTTTTGCTGCCTAGTGGCACAACAAAACTTGAGAGGGGCCCATGCAAAGTTCACAGTCAGGAGTTTTCAGGCCAGGGGCCCGCTGCCCGTGCACAGTGCTGGAGGGCCCCTCCGCCCCGCACTGGGGGTCTGCGGAAGATATTGTTACGCCACTGCTGCTGCGCTTAGTAGGATACACTAGAGGAAACCTGCGCCAGCCACGGAACAAGAAAACATCCTAGGGCGTCTTCCGCTTCCGTAGCCTCCAGAGTGGATTGACTCATGCCACATTGACGCAGAGTCTATTCTGGTGAGCTGATTGATGATTAATAGCTGTAATTAGATTTGCATAAAAACACAATGAAACCTGTAATATTTCCATCTAATGGATGTGCTACTGAGTTTTGCAATAACCTAAAATAATAACAATTACCATCACAGCCTGTATGTACGAGGGGAGGCGACAGAAGAGGACTGGTGACTCATGAGGAGGCTCTGAAGTCATAGTACAATGTAGCATATGTTCAGAAGCATAATTGCCTGGTCATAGCCCATTACTGAGAGCAGTTCACCTCAGTTAATATACATAGCAAAGCCCTCAGACAAAAGAAAAACACACGTTCCCCTTCAACCCTCAGGTAGAAAAGCCATCCTGCTGGGTTCATTACAGTGCCGCAGGTAACATTTGAGCAATTTGAAATGATATGCCCAAATACAGATTATGTGTAAGACTTTCCATTTTTACTCATTTGTGCACATAAATAAAATGGAAACTCTATATCGCCATGTCCGCTTTTATATTTGAAAACAGGAAGTGAGCCTTCTTTTGGGTGACTCTTAATGCTGACATTTAGGGGGGGGCCGGATGCCAGCTGTGCTGATTGACAGCAAGCGGGAGTCAAACAATAGATACAATTTTATAACGAAGTTGATATAGCGGCATCTATGCACACCTGATTGCGATACCATGTTTATGTTTTTAGATAACTGTGTAGTGTTGTACACTGCACTGCTTATGCACTAAAACCCCGCAGGCATTCAAATGTGAGTGATACCTATTAGTTAAATAAGTGCGAAAGTATGCTAGACTGTACTCAAGTTATTTTCATAACATAAAGGAAGAACCGAATATATATTATGGATGCATGCAGAAGGAAACACAACAAATAAATACCATAAAAGCCTGAGCTCTTTATGTTAATTCTAATTTGTGGGGTTTAGGACACTCTTCGAGTATGTTCTTATATATTTAAATGTGTTATAAATCATTTGTAAGTAAGATGTAGGAAGGGTGGTCCTCATTCAGAAAATTAATTATCCATGTGTATATATACTCTCTCAACTAGGTGTAACTCTCCATTCTTTTTTTGCTATTCACCATTTCCCAGTGGAGATTTACATGTAAGCGCAAGCTTACATTTATACGGTGGACCTCCCGTAATAGGGTGGACCTCCTATAAGTGTATTTCGACCGTAAAGTTACTATAACTTTACGACCACATTTTATGTTCCTCCTAGTTATCTCTCATGTCTCCCAACAGGGTTGACAACCTTCGTCACAGTTTTCTGTGCTATCGTTTTGTACTTTTCTGTAATATCGGTTTGTACTTTTCTGTGAAGTGTTCCCCTAACATAAGCTAAAAGCTTACAAATAATGAATGATCAAATTGGTGTTTGATTTCACTGTTAGATACTAAAAACATATGTGCATATGTATATATATATACATACATATATACACATTGCAAGTACAGGAGTTTCAGGCTATGCGCTTCCCAATCTGTGAAATATTGGAGACCAGCAAAGGGAACATTAAATAAAGAGGCTTATAAAACCGCAACGTCCTCCCATGTGTGTTTATTGTAACAAACTCATACAAGAGCTTACCGGAAGCAGGGTGGCGACTATTTTAAAACTCTATGAAAACTGGATTTCACCGTTTAAAAAGAAATGAATGACTCAAAGGACTCTAAATGTGTGTGCCAAACCCATGTAAGGACGGGAAACTCTTGTGTATTTTTCACCTACTTTCAATGGCTGTGGCAGCACAGGAAAGTACTATTTCCTTTGTCACAGTCAGCCTCCTGCGAAGGCGGATGAAGGATTCCAGGCCGGATTGACAAAGATTCCTGTTACTGACTGGGATTTACTTACTCGCTAAGTTTTAGATCACCACTACTGACCCATACCCTCTCATGGGTCCATATCCCTCTCATGGGTATGGACGTAAAGTGGTTTTGTTCAGCCATGTGGCTCCTGGCAGGAACATTATTGGTTCGATTTGTAATGCCATCTCCAAAGAGGTGGTATACACATAAACACATTGTCTTCTAGCCTAAAGCTGGCTAGAAGACAATACCTTAGATTTATTACCTGAAGGACCTATTGAATATTGCGTCTAAAGGATGAGTTATTGTAAAAGGCAATGAGTTTCAAGCCAGTAATGAAGATTCTCTCAGACCAAGGCTGTGACTCTCCCTGGTAGATATTGACAGTGTAGAAGCCAATCAGTGCCACCTAACCGTGGACATTTACCAGTGTCTGTGGATGGGTAAGTCCTACTGTAGGCCGTAATGCTGCAAGACACTAACACACTAATCAACTAAAGGCCCTGGTGGGATTCGAGTGTACCTCCCATCTCAAAAGAGACAAAAAAGTGACCATGAGTGTTTTAGGGTTTAAAGTCCAGTTCTTTCTCAGATATTAATTATATTTTCTTTGACCTCAACCTCTTCTAATGACGCACTGCTGGTTCAAGGAACCTCTGTTCACGCCAGGGTGTGCAGATTCATGCCTTTTAATCTTTTTAAGAAATGATGTTGCATTTTGTTTGTTTAATGTGTTCTATACACTGTCATATCCTGGCAGGGCCTGCATCAGTGTGGCAGGCCATACCTTCAACGCAGGGAACAGACTGCCAGACATGTCACAGTGTTCCAGGTTGACACACAGAGGTCTTACATGATCTCCATCTTGATACATGTGTGTACATAGCTCCATCTTGATACATGTGTGTACATAGCTCCATCTTGAAACGTGTGTGTGTGTCTGCTCTCTTTGACCTGTGAATTACCCCAATGTTTGGCACTCAATCAATTCTGCTGGGTGGTTGTTTCACGGAAAATGAAACTCCAACCACCTTATTAAAGTTTCCATATATATAGTATTGCCTGCTAAGATGACTGGTCCCACAATCTGTCTGTCTGAGACCTCCTCAGGCACAAACAAGCTCGCTTAGGCCAACAATTCAAGGTTCTGCAGCAAGGCTATCTGAAGGTGAGGATGCCCTTCCTCTCATGCCACCTGTAGCCTCGCACATCATGGAAAGGAATATTTTCTTTGTCTTATGCATCCAGTTATCAGAGAACTGATCAACACAACACACTGAACTCACTCACCCCAGGCACAGCAGTCATGCATCAATGAATGCCATCAGGTTTCCAAGATGACTTATTTTCTATGACATTCTCACTGCCCTCAATCATTCAGCAAATCAGTAGCCGCCGACTGACCCCTCAGACTGTGCAAATACAATACCAGCTTTCTGTCTAGCAAAGCATCCTGAAGCAAGTTCAAACATATACCTGTAAAATTGTGACATAATCCTACCACTAACAAGAAGACACCACAGGACCTCTGATACAGAACTTGAGAGATAACAAGTAGTATGTAATTCAAGTCCATTGCAGGTAACTTAAGTTATATGCACTATGCACCCACTTTACTGCCATTCCCTGCTCTCAAATGAAGGTGGTGCAGAGGGGGGATAGTGGCAATCTGCCTTTTTAGGGATGTCACATTACCATCCTCACTAAATAAGGTACCTATTCTTAAAGATCTTTTAGGCGGTGGAAGGACCAATCAATCAAAATAACAATGTGGTAACAGGAAAAGGTTTTTAAAGTCCTAACAAAGTTCATAAAAAAAGACTACCAACTCGCACAAATGGTTTGCAGAAAAATGATAAAAGGAAGTTTCAATGCCTTCACTCGTTGTGGCCTCCCAGACACATGGCATAGTGCCATTTTTGTACCCACCTTTAAAAAGGGTGACTCATAGTCCACTAGTTGTTATCGCCCAATATCCCGGCTGGATTTCGCAGTAACAATTGCAGGGAGGGCTGTTGTACAGTCCAATTATGGCACTGCCATCACACGACTCGAGGGACAACTGAGTCGTTGGATCAAGCTGCTCCTGTCATTTGCGGATCGAATAGCGTTGATGAAAATGGTAATCCTTCCGCACTTCTTGTATCTTTTTTTAAACATTCCGGTATACTTAACGCAGCACTTTTTTGATAGGCTTCGCTCCCTTCTGGTCACACTAGCCTGGGGAGGTAAAAAACCCCGGGTCAAGTGGGAGGTTATCACCCTTCTTTACGATCAGGGAGGATTTGCAGCGCCTGACTTCCATCTTTATTATCTCTGCGCGCAGGCGCATTACGCCTACTACTGGCCATGATCGTCAACAGGCACACGGTATCTGAAAAGGGGGAGTTCAACACTGTGCAAACCACATCTAGGGCCTGGCACGAACTGGGCAAACGTGTGCAAAAATTGGCATGCCACTATTGCATCACTCAGAGCTTTCGGTCACTGGGGAGACTGGCACACTGCGGACGCTCAAAGATATGGAGATTTTAACAATGGAGGATGTGTTCCCCGGAGGTCAATTCATAACTTCTGCTAACATAAACGCCC
Source organism: Triturus cristatus (assembly GCF_964204655.1). Lineage (NCBI taxonomy): Eukaryota > Metazoa > Chordata > Amphibia > Caudata > Salamandridae > Triturus > Triturus cristatus. The sequence goes on along the minus strand of NC_140591.1, from coordinate 337,666,835 downwards.
GGGGCACTGTCACCGTCATGCACCTCTTTGTCTATACTAGGCTGCGCTCTGCTATGCGTGCGCTTTATCCGCAATTTCCTACTGAACCACAGACACTTGAAGCACTACAACTTATATACACAACCACTTCCAAAGCCAAGCTAGTCACTAGACTTTACCAGGCATCACAGAGGGATGTAACTGCCGGGGGCGCATCTACGTTGGCTAAGTGGAATGCCATGCTGCCTGACCCGCTGTCTGAAGATGATTGGTTTAACAGTTGCCACTTAACGGGTCAGCTGACGGCGAATGGCAATTTACAGTTAGTGCATTTTAAATATCTACATCAGATGTACTACACCCCAGCTCAGCTTCATAAATATGGGTTGCGGGAGGCTGACAATTGTAAACGCTGTGGCGCGCCTGGTGCCAACTTCTATCATTTCGCTTGTGAGTTCCCAAAAGTGCATGAATTGGAGATCAGTAACACACATTTTACGCCTGATGGTTGAGGAATCTCTTGAATGCAGCCCACAAGTGTGCCTGCTGGGTGTCATCTCTAAGATTAAGGCGTCCAATAAGAAGTTTGTAGCCATGGTACTATTGTTGGCTAAACGCAGGGTCTCCATAGGCTGGGGGGGCAGGCTTGCTCCTACCACTAAACTATGGTTGCAAGATCTGACTTACTGTCGAGATCAGCTCACATGCTATGCAGAGAAACTACCTACTACATCTAAACCACGGGACATCTGGAGGCCACTCACGTGTTACCTACTATCGATACCTGACATCTGATGTCCGTTATGTTTTGTAAGAATGCATCACTGGACACGGCCGCACACTGCACTTTTAATCACTGCCCTGTCTGTATGACCCTGCGCTATTGAGTTGTGCAATACTATGATCTGTTAAATGTGATGATCTAATCTGTCCATGCTGTACCAATGCTTTGATCTGGATCCTTGCCTGTTGTTCATTACTTTTGAAAATGCATAAATAAAATAAAATAAAAAAACAAAATTGCAGGGAGTGTCGTATTGGAGCACTTGCTGTCCTGGTCTAGGGAGTAAAACACAATGTCAGATGTACAGTACGGTTTCCGTGAGGGGCTGGGCCGGTGGAGCAATGTCTCAATGTACACCTGCTTATCAGCAAGTATACTATCGCTAAGCAGGGCTCCATCGGCCTGGCTTTCATGGTCCTGTCTATTGCCTTTGACAATGTGGTCAGGTCTAAGCTGTGGCTCATTTTGAGTGACTGGGGGATAGACCCAGGGCTCTTTCAATTCTTGCGGGCCTTACACTTCGACCTTTTTGTGTTGGTTCGGTACAGTCTTGCTGCCGAGCACACCTCCAGCTTCCCACTGGGAGAGGACCTTCGCCAAGGGTGCGTTTTGGCCTCAATCCTGTTGCACATTAATGGCCTTGAGGAGGCCTTGTCCGCCTGTACTGCGTACATTCCAATGGCAGGCAGGGAAAAAGTGCCTGCGTTACTTTACGCCTATGACACTGTTCTAATGGGGAGAACACACAAGTCTAAACATCCTCTTTCAGAAATGTGTTGGTTTCATGGGGTCCTTGGGCTTAACTACTAATTGCTCAAAAACGTATGCTATGCTTTGTGGGCCCAAATCCATGAAATCAAGAAGTGTTTACCTCCAAGGTCATCAGGTTGCCTCTACCCAGGAGTTTTCCTATCTGAGTTGGTTTTTGATTCGAAGGGAAACTGGGGTCCCCGTAAGAGCAAAGCATCTCAAAGGTTTGCTAGCGATTCTGGCTTCATCCACAGCTTGGCCTCCTGCATTGGCAGCATGCCCATGGCCCCCTTGCTGGAAGTTTTCAGGAGCAAAAGTCTCCCCATTCTCACCTATGAGGCCGGCATTTGGGGCCACTCTAAAATCTCCGCCCTTCAGATTGAAGAGAAGAGGGTTCTGCTCCACCATTTAGGTGTACCCCCAGCATGTGCCTCCTATATTGTCCATCAGGAGCTGGGCGTGTGGTTTGTCGAAGACTCCATCCAACTGGTTCCGCCGTTACTTTGGTGCGCTATTTGGGTGAACCAACATGCAGGTACGAATAGGAAAGTGATCTTTATTGCCTTGCTTGTGACAAAGGTTTAGATCCCCTAGTTGGGAAAACATTAAACTGGAAATGTCTGACCCGGGGAGACCTGAGCTCTTTTCCTCTCCTTCTTGTATATCAAAGGCCTACCTCACTTGGGTCAGGAAAGCGTTCCTCAGTAGGAATAGACAACGCAGAGAGGACTTTGAAACATTCCAAATCTCTGTCAGGGAGTATATGAATTTGGAATCCACCCCCAACATGCCACTATATCTGTCTTGGGTGGATACTACTTGGGACAGAGTCTCGTTAACCAGATTCAGGTTTGGCACTGTGAGGTGGCATTTAAGCTTTCCATTGGGCCAATTTAACGTCACCAGCGTGTTAATCTGCCCCTGTGACGAGTCCTCTCCCCACTGTTTGCTCCACTTTTCCTCCTTTTGTAAATATTATATGGCTTACTCTAAAAGGTTTTTGTCCCATTAATTTGAGCTTGTGGTATCAGAAGATATGCAGAGCCCCTGTTGTACCTGCAATCATTGAATCCCCCCACTTTCTGCAGTTTTTATATGTTCACTTTTTAAATGCGGGCTTGCCAGGAGAAAACAAATGTTTTTTTAACTGACTGGAGCAGTATATCGCTGGTATTTTGCACATGTTTTTATTCTGAGTGTTTTATTGTGCATTTATAAATTCAGTGATTGCTTAAACTTTGGATCTGTTTAATGACGTTTTTATATCTGTATTGTGCTGTTATGGCAGTGCTTGACGGACAAAATAAAGTTCTTTGATGATGATAAAAGGGAACACTGTGTCAATGTAATTATAAAAATGACTATTAAAAGTGTAGTATATTCAAATGAATGTTATTTCACTCATACAATACTCATAGTTTCATTTATAGGGGGACCTATGCACCATATTTTACCTCACATTAGGTCATTTTCTACAAAAGCCATAAAATGCCTAAAGAATAAAAAATATTTAAAGGGAAGCTGCAGTGTCCCAAAAAAGATGTTGAAGTACACAGCAACAAATAACAAACCGGAATGGTTGGCACTGATGTGCGGGGTGTTTTTTTTCACCATAACCTTACAAGGTCACACTGCAATATTTATACAGATTCAAGTTACATGGTCTGGAGAACTGGTCAGGAGAAAATGTGCTTTATTACCACTTATAAGATAATTCGTGTTGCTGTACCTTCAAGAATCAACATATAAGTTCGGTAATAAAGTACAGATGGCTCAAGTAAAAGGGGCTGTCCTTTATTTAGCATTTCATTGCTATTGTCATTGCTATCTATTACAAGGTTGGTTATATATTGCGCTTGATACAATACTTTGACTGTTTCAAAGTAATGTACATAAGTGTTGCCGTTACATATTTTAATATTAAATAATTGACTATAGAAAGCGGATATGGTCTTACAGGGATTTACATTGCTACCCGCAAGTCATCCTAATAGCATGTCATGGGGAGAGGATTTGGCCTAATGGGCTACTCAAATCTGGGAAACCGAGTTCGAGTCTCGGCAATTGATGCTCAACATCCTGTGATTCTGGGCAAATCACTTAATTTCCCCATGCCTAACAAAAATGAATGTGTCCTTGTGTAACGTAACTGGTGCTCATGTAAAACGCTGTGATACCTTCGGGTCACGTTTGCGCTATATAAAACTCTGGAATAAAATAGTATGTCAGTGGTGAGCGTCAGCTCTCATGCTGTCTTTGGGTTGCTGAGTCTGAGTAACTTTTTTTCTGTTGCCGTTTATATAGCGTGTACTCGACCCAAAGGTATCAGAGTGCTATACATGAGCACCAGTTGCATTACAGACGGACACATTCATTTCTAGGCCGGAGGAGATTAGGTGATTTGCCCAGGATCATAGGATGTTTGAGCCTCCGGCCAGGCTCGAACCTGGCTCCCCAGCTTCAGAGTCGGCTGCTATGGCCGTTAAGCCACAACCTCTTGAAGGGCTCTTTTTTTGCTGGGTGGGGTGGGGCCCGATGATGAAGCATGCCACCAACTAGGTTGGTGGGTGAGGGCCTTCCTAAAAAACAAAAAGTTTTTTCCTAAATAACAATTGTTCCTTTTTTTGAACTACCAGACACATAATCTTTCCAGGTAGCTAGCTCTTGTTGATTAAATATATATCCCCTGGGGAAACGAACTAGCTACTCTAGTTCCTCACTCTCTTGTTGATTACAAGCTCTTTTTTTGCTTGACATTTTTGCAAATGCTCTTGCCAAGGGGATTATGGACCACTTTAACAAACGTATAATTTATAAACCCAGGACACTCCTCTGAAGAACCGATGAGCCTACAAGCTGACAATCTGTTGATATCTTTGGAGCGACTGCCAATGCATTCGATGCACTCCTTCAGTGTTAGCGATGGCTCTTGAGATGCTCATTGCTATAGCACGTTGTTCGCAGAGTGAGCTGCGTCATGGGCTTCAGTATACCTCGCAGGAGCCAATGACAGTAAGGTTGACCGAGTCTGCCAACCTTTTTCTGTAGGTCGAAATACTAGTATGAAAAGTGATGACAGTGTGAAGGGAGTCACGATGCGCCATAGAAAGGGTAAAACATGTCCAGTATCTAGAAACGTATATAAGCTATACGAAGTAGAGCTTAGAGTTGCAGTAAATCTCATATGGCTATAATAATGTGATATCTAAAGTACAGTATAAAAATTGTGGGAAAATACTACATAAATCACACCATGTAAAGTGGTATATAAAGCTGCCCGGGAGGTCCCAGGCAAAGGAGCTGTTCCTTCAGAAACCCATGACTTAAAATCTGTCTATTCAGCAACCCCGCTCTGGAGGTATCTGTTCAGCACCCCCTAAAATAAAGTTGCCGTTCATCACTTCCTAATCGGAGCTGCAAACTCAGAATTTAATAAAGCATGACAAAACATTGCATAGCATAACATAATAGCATTCACACACCACCATCGAAAATCCACGAGGTTTAAAATGTGGACCGATATCAGTGCTAAACACCTTCCATCAACAATAAGTAAGAGGAAGTGGGAAAATGAGTGAAGAAAATGCAGCTTACTTTTCACAGCTTTCCTACCCATCTCTGCATTTTTAGGGCACAAATCACTTCCCTACTTCCACGACTGCAGACATGGTGAGAATATGGTGGAAAAAGGAGAAAGGCAAACATTTTTTCCTCACAATTTCCCCAGGTACACAGCAATTTCGGCAAGTTCAAATGAGGCTACTAACTGCATAGGTCTTTTAAGAGGGATTTAGCCAAAATAAGTCAACTTGGAAGCATGCACAATTCTTAAAGAGATTTACACCTTCAACAAAGTTACCTTCAGACTGGGGCATTTTTTCAAAGCTCACATTTCATCTGTGGAGCAGAGCTAAAGGCTTCATCCCAGTAGGGCTCACGGTGGTGGAACGAGTCTCCCGACAGCTGGTGCTGGGGGGTAGGGGCGGAAGGTCTCTGGATGCTCCTGGTGGCTCTTCTTAGTAAGTTGACCTTCAATGGGATTTCTAAAGCTTTCCTCTGTCCAACAAGAAGAGGCTGCAGAGAAGACTGAACAGAGATTGTGGTGGCTGGTTCTGTGGAAATGGAAAAGGCTCCTCCCGGACAGAGGTTTGAATGCCACTGGGGTGGTATCTTCTTCAGGTGCAGGCACTTCATCTCGGTCTTCTGATGGTTCTCAGAAATTTTCTGAGTTCTCAGTAGTGCTCATTTGCAGTCAATGGAATGTGCAATCATTATTTTTGGGACAATGATTCACACAAACCAGGTAGGAACGTCCAGGCAAGAATATCTCTCTGACTCATTCTGTGCACAGCATGGCACAGAGTTTTGAGTTAGAAGGCATTCCTCTACAAAGAGCGATTGCCGAAATCTCTGGACCCTTTATTTTTTCTAGATGCACAACTTTCAGACTTTAAAGCCTTCTAAACTTTTCTGGCTTCAGCAGCCGCCAAACAGGGCACTGTCAGCAAGCAGAGCCGCGGATGTTACAATGAGGAGTTTACTTTATGGTTTCGCTGAGGAGTTCATTTCTCCATGGTGTGATGGAATGCATGTACGGAGTTTACATTGTAAGGCGTGTTGTTTAATAGGGACTGTGTTGCAAGCGAGAACCGCTCTTTGCTTCTACGTGATATAGAAATCAGGAAAGCCTGAATGATCAAAAATTGCTACAAGGTCAGCGGGCCTCAGCTGGACCCAGTTTAGGAAAAGGCTCAATTTCTATTGCTGCAATCTTGTATCTTTGGGGTATTAACAGAACAGGCAAGCACCCACTTTTATAACAGGGTGACCCAACTGAACTCAGAGAGTAGGTGTGAGGCTCCCAAATCTCACATTCCAAGAAGGAAGCCATCTCTAACTGCATCCAGGAGCCCTCTTGTTTTTCCTTTCTCATTTCTAAGTTAAGTCAAACAAGAAGATCAGAGGAGGGTGAGTAGGTGCAAGCTTCCATCTGCTGACGATGGAGCCAGGGAGCTGCCTTTTCCAATTTCAGTGCAACATCCCTAGCACTTGGGTTACTATTAATTCAATGGTTCCACCCGGATTCTACTGAGGAGCAAAATTAATCAGAGACCTTTCCTAGGCAGGGCATATGTATCACCTATGCAAATACCATGGAAGCCTTTTTACATTGCGATGGAGTTCTCGGTCTAAATCAGATATTATAATTTCTTATAAAGATTTCACTCTGCCGAACTATTTCACCAAGCAACAATTAAAGATCTGTGAGTATAAAAAAAAATTGCGAAAGATTTAGAAACATTGTGCATGCAGCTAGTATCACCAAGAAAATATTCATTTATACATTATTTATTCGAACTGATCAGGCACAATGGGCCTATAAGCAAATCTGGGTTCTGAGATGACCCATTAGTTGCACTTGTAGGACATATTGGGCCTGACTCCCTCAGGTTCTTTGGTACAAGAAATGTTCACCCTCCACCCTAATAGAGAGGTCTTAGCCGATTGTGGCAGAAGGTTGCAGGGCAAGATGCTCATGATCCTGCTCTAATAATGAACCAACTTCCTCTGTCCTTACCTGTGGTTCCGCCTGGCTGCTGGGGCTTCCAGTTGTAGGCCTGCAGGCCATAGGGAGTTTGCTTGTCCCTCTCACACATGTAAATGGGTCAGCACTCAAGTGCACACACCTGCCTGCACCCACAGACCCTCTCACACACACTTTTGTCAACAAGCTTTTTTCACAGTTTAGTGACTCAGGTACTCATATTGAAATACAAAAGCAGCACACCCCATGACGGCCTTCACATAGAGTCCAGCAGCAAATGGGAAACGTTTAACTAGCCGTGGTCCTATTACTGCAGCCCCACCATGGAGCGACTGCTGGATGATTCCTGCTGGAGTATATTGAACCTACAACAAGTCTGAGGTAAATAAAAATTCCACAGGAATACCATAAAACAGGGACCTATGACCCTTCCGAGCCAGATAGGAGTTGGACCTACAATCTTTTGATCCGAAGTCAGATGCGTTATCCATTATAATGGGCTACTCAAATCTGGGAAACCGAGTTCGAGTCTCGGCAATTGACGCTCAACATCCTGTGATTCTGGGCAAATCACTTAATCTCCCCGTGCCTAACAAAAATGAATGTGTCCTTGTGTAACGTAACTGGTGCTCATGTAAAGTGCTGTGATACCTTCGGGTCACGTTTGCGCTATATAAAACTCTGAAGAAAAAATAGTATGTCAGTGGTGAGCGTCAGCTCTCATGCTGTCTTTGGGTTGCTGAGTCTGAGTAACTTTTTTTGTTGTTGCCGTTTTATATAGCGTGCACTCGACCCAAAGGTATCATAGCACTTTACATGAGCACCAGTTGCATTACAGACGGGCACATTAATTTCTAGGCCGGGGGAGATTAGGCGATTTGCTCAGGATCATAGGATGTTTGAGCCTCCGGCCAGGCTCGAACCTGGTTCCCCAGCTTCAAAGTCGGCCGCTTTGGCCGTTAAGCCACAACCTCTTGAAGGGCTCTTTTTTTGCTTGACATTGTTTTTGCAAATGCTCCTGCCAAGGGGATTATGGACCACTTTAACAAACCTATAATTTATAAACCCATGACACTCATCTGAAGAACCAATGAGCCTACAATCGGACAATCTGTTGATATCTTTGTAGCGCCTACCAATGTATTCGATGCACTCCTTCAGTGTTAGTGATGGCTCTTGAGATGCTCATAGATTGTTCGCAGAGTGAGCCGCGTCATGGGCTGCACTGGTACCCCCTTATGCCACAAGCATGCCTGCAGAAGATTTCAGTATACCTCGCAGGAGCCAATGACAGTAAGGTTGACCGAGTCTGCCGACCTTTTTCTGTAGGTCAAATACTGGTATGAAAAGTGATGACAGTGTGAAGGAAGTCACGATGCGCCATATAAAGGGTAAAACATGTCAAGTATCTAGAAACGTATATAAGCTATACGAAGTGGAGCTTAGAGTTGCATTAAATCTCATATGGCTAATAATGTGATATCTAAAGTACAGTATAAAAATTGTGGTAAAATACTACATAAATCACACCATGTAAAGTGGTATATGAAGCTGCCCGGGAGGTCCCAGGCAAAGGACTGTTCCTTCAGAAACCCATAACTTAAAATCTGTCTATTCAGCAACCCCGCTCTGGAGATATCTGTTCAGCACCCCCTCAAATAAAGTTGCCGTTCATCACTTCCAAATCGGAGCTGCAAACTCAGAATTTAATAAAGCATGACAAAACATAGCATAGCATAACATAATAGCATTCACACACCACCATCGAAAATCCACGAGGTTTAAAATGTGGACCGATATCAGTGCTAAACACCTTCCATCAACAATAAGTAAGAGGAAGTGGGAAAATGAGTGAAGAAAATGCAGCTTACTTTTCACAGCTTTCCTCACCATCTCTGCATTTTTAGGGCACACATCACTTCCCTACTTCCACGACTGCAGACATGGTGAGAATATGGTGGAAAAAGGAGAAAGGCAAACATTTTTTCCTCACAATTTCCCCAGGTACACAGTAATTTCAGCAAGTTCAAATGAGGCTACTAACTGCATAGGTCTTTTAAGAAGGATTTAGCAAAAATAAGTCCACTTGGAAGCATGCACAATTCTTAAAGAGATTTACACCTTCAACAAAGTTACCTTCAGACTGGGGCATTTTTTCAAAGCTCACATTTCATCTGTGGAGCAGAGCTAAAGGCTTCATCCCAGTAGGGCTCACGGTGGTGGAACGAGTCTCCCGACAGCTGGTGCTGGGGGGTAGGGGCGGAAGGTCTCTGGATGCTCCTGGTGGCTCTTCTTAGTAAGTTGACCTTCAATGGGATTTCTAAAGCTTTCCTCTGTCCAACAAGAAGAGGCTGCAGAGAAGACTGACCAGAGATTGTGGTGGCTGGTTCTGTGGAAATGGAAAAGGCTCCTCCCGGACAGAGGTTTGAATGCCACTGGGGTGGTATCTTCTTCAGGTGAAGGCACTTCATCTCGGTCTTCTGATGGTTCTCAGAAATTTTCTGAGTTCTCAGTAGTGCTCATTTGCAGTCAATGGAATGTGCAATCATTATTTTTGGGACAATGATTCACACAAACCAGGTAGGAACGTCCAGGCAAGAATATCTCTCAGACTCATTCTGTGCACAGCATGGCACAGAGTTTTGAGTTAGAAGGCATTCCTCTACAAAGAGCGATTGCCGAAATCTCTGGACCCTTTATTTTTTCTAGATGCACAACTTTCAGACTTTAAAGCCTTCTAAACTTTTCTGGCTTCAGCAGCCGCCAAACAGGGCACTGTCAGCAAGCAGAGCCGCGGATGTTACAATGAGGAGTTTACTTTATGGTTTCGCTGAGGAGTTCATTTCTCCATGGTGTTATGGAATGCATGTACGGAGTTTACATTGTAAGGCGTGTTGTTTAATAGGGACTGTGTTGCAAGCGAGAACCGCTCTTTGCTTCTACGTGATATAGAAATCAGGAAAGCCTGAATGATCAAAAATTGCTACAAGGTCAGCGGGCCTCAGCTGGACACAGTTTAGGAAAAGGCTCAATTTATATTGCTGCAATCTTGTATCTTTGGGGTATTAACAGAACAGGCAAGCACCCACTTTTATGACAGGGTGACCCAACTGAACTCAGAGAGTAGGTGTGAGGCTCCCAAATCTCACATTCCAAGAAGGAAGCCATCTCCAACTGCATCCAGGAGCCCTCTTGTTTTTCCTTTCTCATTTCTAAGTTAAGTCAAACAAGAAGATCAGAGGAGGGTGAGTAGGTGCAAGCTTCCATCTGCTGACGATGGAGCCAGGGAGCTGCCTTTTCCAATTTCAGTGCAACATCCCTAGCACTTGGGTTACTATTAATTCAATGGTTCCACCCGGATTCTACTGAGGAGCAAAATTAATCAAAGACCTTTCCTGCATATGTATCACCGATGCAAATACTATGGAAGACTTTTTACATTGCGATGGAGTTCTCGGTCTAAATCAGATATTATAATTTCTTATAAAGATTTCACTCTGCCGAACTATTTCACCAAGCAACAATTAAAGATCTGTGAGTATTAAAAAAAAAAATGCGAAAGATTTTGAAACATTGTGCATGCAGGTAGTATCACCAAGAAAATATTCATTTATACAATATTTATCCGAACTGATCAGGCACAATGGGCCTATAAGCAAATCTGGGTTCTGAGATGACCCATTAGAATGGAAACAAGTGAGGCATTTGGTGAGAAATGAATATTAATTATTTGATTGGATTACAGTACAGAACAAATCTATACTTCCAGCTCTCAACGTGGTGCCAGAAATGAGATTTAAGAAACATGTCAGAACAGATCTCGTGCATGAATAGGCCAGCAGAGGTTAGCACAGTTGCACTGGCCACAAACTGGAATTGCGCGGCCATGGCACACATCAATGTTCATCCTAAGGTAGCCATACATGAAATTACCAAAGGAGAAGCGTGCAGTGATACGGGTGCCGAAAACTGGCTAGAAGACAATGCCTCAGATTTATTACCCGAAGGGCCTATTGAATATTGTGTCTAAAGGATGAGTTATTTTAAAAGGCAATGAGTTTCAAGCCAGTAAAAAGGCAATCATATTGAGCAATTGCAGGGGATTTATGAGCAACGAGACTATGGCGTGACTGATTTACGCCCCTACTTGTCCATTACACGCTCACAGTTTAATATTGTTGAGGAGCATCAATTCAGCATGGATAACGGTACACGCTAATGATATATGAGCATGCAAGAGACGGCAGTCTATTTCTGATCTTGCTGAAGTGTTTTCTTTTCTTCTTCTGCTGCAAATTGATGCATGTGAAGGATCCCTCAAGGGTATCCCAGTAAATGGAGAGAACTGCGAAAATTGTCATGGGTCCTCTCGCTCCCTTTTTAGAGTCTGGAAATTGGTTTTCACGCAATCCCCCCAAGTAAACTGAAGACATTAAAGAGGGAAAGGAGGCATCAAAACATACATTATGCAGAAATGCAGTGTTATTCAAAATAAAGTGCGCTCACAGATTTTTCAATATTCTCAGGAGGCCACAGGAGCAGATGGGACCAGCACAGCAAGCCAGGGTTTTTAGAGCATTTATTGGACTCAACTAATGTAGAATGATCAGAAGTATTTCATGAAACAGCGAATAAACTAACCCTTGCATTTTGGGAATCCTTTAAAAAAAACTTGTAGTTGGTCTTTAAACAATGATCAGGGATCCGGTCAAAAACCATTCTGTGTTACTTTATGTCTACTTGTGTGCACACTCAAAGCTTTGAGATGGAATGGGGATAATGGGAAATATACATTCAGAAAGGGATTCAATCTCAGTTCACTAGACCACAGCAGAAACTGACTCCCATGAAATCCCTATCCACATTCCATGCACTCAGTGACATGTACTGTCTCTGCCATAACAACATGTTACATAAATTAGAGGGATGAAACATATCTCCTAACCCCAAATTAAACCAGCTATAAACTGTAATAGAAACAGTATGAAAACATGAAAACATGGAACTTTATGCAGTACAATCATAGAAAACAGCGTAGCATGATCAACCAGCGTTACTGACGTCCATCAGATTCAGGGATAAATATTAAAACTCCATCCTTGTCACCAGTTTTAAATGCGATCACTGGTAACTTGTCTTCAGCAGTCAGATTCACTCCCAAAATACATGACCGCGACAGCAGCTGACTCCCATGGAACTCCCAAACCCATTCCACTCACCCAATGCCATAGGGTAATAACAATTATTCTGGCAAAGAAACATTACATATGTTAAAGGAATGCAACACACTGTATGATAAAACAAATACTAGAATGAGATATATAATTTAAAAAAGCCACAAACTCATGATATTGATTTCCCACCTGACCTCTGTTATGTTAGCTTATGTCATTACATAATTGTAAAGTGCACTAGTAGCAAACCTCCCTGACGCGTCAGTATTGTAAAAGAGAGAGAGTTACTGAGAGTGCAGGTAATAGTTCAGCTGCATTTGGAATAGAAAAAGTGAGGGTTGGGGGGAAAAATGGATGGAAGGGTGTTCCAGAGTTTTGCCCCCACCACAGAAAAGGCCCTATCACCTCTACATCTTAACCAACTGCTGCAGGAGATGGTCCCAACAGGCTCCATTGTAGTTCAATGCTGAAGCATTTGTTTCACAAAGTGAGGCTCAATAATCAATTTCTTTTGTTCGCCATACAAAGTTCTTTAACCATTTTTAAATCTTCGAATGTCCGTAAAAGACACACAAACACTATAGGGTTCCTGTGTCTCAGAAGCTACCAGAGACAGACATTCAACGTAGCGGGAGACACTCTGGAGATACCCCTGTACATTTGATCTGAGATTACCCACTTCCTTTCTGATTTTAAGCTCCTAATTGCATCTGTGTAAGATTGCTCTGTGCAGTATAATGCCCAACAGGTCGTAAATGAAACTCATTTAATTGCAGTGGACAAACCCACATTTTCTATTCTTGTGGCTTCTGTTTTGCCCAGAAGATTTTCCCTCCCCAGGGCCCGCGAGTCTATCCATCTACAACAGATGGGTGCGGGAGGAGGACAGAGAGAGAGAGATGGAGAGAAACAGGGAATCACAAGAGAGAGAAAGAGTGAGTGTACATGTGTGTGTGTGTGTCTCTCTGTCTCACTCAAGGTAGGGCACAGAAGAAAACAATTGTATAATCTGGGTTTTTGTAATGTCTTTATCTACTACCAGTGCAGCATTCAGACATGATATCTTTGCTTATAGGTGGTTCTCTGTTGCAGGATGGTCATGGAACATATCCTTCACTCTCCAATTCTTCACCCTCGCAATCTGTGGCACCATAGTGGCATCACTTACCGGTAGTTTGACAAGTCCCACTACTCAATCAATCAATCAATCAGGGTTTTGTAGAGCGCACTACTCACCTGTGAGGGTCTCAAGGCGGTGATGGGGGGGGGGGGAGGATGAGCAGCTCGATTGGGGTCATCAGAAGAGCCAGGACTTGAGGTCCTTTCTGAATTGGTGCAGTGTCAGGCTTCGTCCGAGGTGAAGGGGGAGTTCGTTCCAGGTCTTGGCTGCGAGGTAGGAGAAGGATCTTCCACCTGCTCTGGTCCTGTAGAAACGAGGGACGGTGGCTAAGGTGAAGTCGGCTGTGCAGAGGTTTCTCTTGGGGGCGTGGAAGGAGATTCGTTCATTGAGGTATTAGGGTCAGGTGTTGTGGAGGGCTATGTAGGCATGTGTGAACAGTTTGAAGGTTATTCTTCTTTTGACGGGGAGCCAGTGGAGGTCGCGGAGGTGCTGGGTGCAGTGGTCATGTCGTGGGATGTCGAGGATAAGTCTGGCTGCGGCATTCTGGACTGTCTGGAGTTTGCGGAGGAGTTTTTGTTGACTCCGGCATAGAGAGCATTTCCGTAGTCCAGTCTGCTGGTGATGAGTGAGTGGGTGACGGTTTTCCTGGAGTTGGGTGGATCCACTTGAACTGTTTTTTTTAAGTATGTGGAGGGTGTTGAAGCATGCGGAGGATACGGCATTGATCTAGATATTCATGGTGAGTGAAGTGTTGAGTATGAGGCTGAGGTTGCGTGTGTGGTTGGTTCGGGTGGGTGGGTTTTCGAGGGTGGGAGGGCCACCTTGTGTTGTCCCAATGCAAAGGGTGTGGAGCCGAGCATGAGGACTTTTGTTTTCTCCGCGTTGAGCTTCAGGCAGCTGTTGCTCATCCAGGTCGCGACAGCTTTTATCTCTTCTTGGAAATTGCGCCTGGTGATGGGTTCCTTGGTGAGGGAGAGGATGCGCTGGGTGTTATCTGCGTAGGAGACAATGTTGAGTCCATGGTTTCTGACGATGGTTGCAAGGGGGCCATGTAGATGTTGAAGAGTGTGGGGCTGAGGGAGGAGCTTTGGGGTACTCCGCAGCTGCTCTCTGTTGGTTCTGAGAGGAAGTCTAATTCTCGGTGTTCTGCCTTAGAGGAAAGATAGTATCCAGTCAAGTGCTATTCCTCAGATGCCGGTGTCGTGGAGCCTGGTGGCTAGTGTGTAATGGGAGACAGTGTTGAAGGCTGCTGATAGGTCCAGGAGGATGTGGGCTGCCGTGTGGCCTTGGTCAAGGAGGGTAAGGATGTCATCAGTGGCAGCGATGAGGGTGGTCTTGATGCTGTGGTTTCTGCGGAATCCGGATTGAGAGGTGTCTAGGATGCTGTTGGTTACTATGAAGTGTGTTAGCTGGGTGTTGACGGCCTTTTTGTTTACTTTGGCAGCGAAAGGGAGCAGAGAGATGGGCCTGAAGTTCTTGAGGTCCGTCGGGTCTGCAGAGGGCTTCTTTAGGAGGGGGGTGACTTCGGCGTGTTTCTTGTCTTCGGGGAATGTGGCGGTGTTGAGGGAGGAGTTGATAGTTTGGCGTGGCTCGGTGCAATATGCCCTGTGGAAGTTGTGGGGCGGGCAGGGGTCAGTAGGTGCTCCTGAGTGAATGCTGTTCATTGTCTTTAAGGTGTCTTCTGTGGTGAGAGGGCTCCAGGTGAGAAGTGTCTGTTGGATGGCATCATTGGGGATGGGATTTGAGGCAGTATTGTGGTCTTGGTCGTCAAAGTTCTCGTAGAGCGTCTTGATCTTGAGGTGAAAGAAGGAGCTGAGTTTGTTGCAGAGGTCTTGGGAGGGAGGGACGTCAGTTGTTTTGCTGTTGGGTTTGGTGAATTCCTGTATGATGGCGAAGAGTTCCTTGGAATTGTGGGCTTTGGAGAGGTTTCTGTCTTGGATTATGTTTTTCTTTGTTGATTTGATGAGTTGGTGGTGTGCTGTGATGGCTGCTTTGTAGGCGGAGTGTGCTTTCAGGGTTTTGCTGTTTCTCCACTTTTTCTCCAGTCGTCGGCAGGAGCCCTTGTATTCGAGGAGATTTGTGGTGAACCAGTTGGCTTTCTTGTTGTGTTGTCCCGTGGTGTTCTGGAGAGGGGGGGGGGCCTGTGTGTTGGCGCAGTTGGCGATCCATTGGTGGAGGTTGGTTGCCTACATTGTCTACATTGCTTTTCTCCCCCTCCCTCCAGAAGTGGTACCTATCTGATAGGTTAGATATAAACTGAAACCCAGCAAAATCTGAACATGCAAGAGCCAAACAGTTGAAGGACTAACAAGGAGAACCTTTAATGGCAGTTGTGTGCTATGCTGGACACTCAAAATCCAGCCTAATGATGACAGATCGGCCTTCTGTCTTTTGTGCCCTCCAGACTGGCAAAGCCCACTCTGGACTGACAAAATCAGGAGTCCCAAATGGTGGACAGTGCTAATGTCTGAATAACAGAGCGGATAAATTGTTGAGTTCATGGTTTATCTGATGGAATTCATAGCCTTCTAAAAGGACGAGTGAAAGTTTGCATGTTGTGTTGTTAATACACCTTGACAAGAGCAAGCAGGAATATTCCCGTTCCAACTTGACATGAAGTTTTTATTGAAGGTTTATCATACGACCAGGACACTTAACACTGGCCCCAAAAGCAGGCTAAAGAGCCATGCATGGACAAGGGTTAATTGAAAGAGCACAATGTTGAGAATAAAAAGCAAGAAAGGCATTCAGCACCTCCATCCTACAGTCCCTTCCAAATATAGTAGAAATCCACAGACTGAATCTGGTTTAAGGTATCTTCCTTACAATCGCCCACAAGATCCCTAGATAACAAATCACAGGCACCCTGAAAAGATCTTCAAGTGAAGGAAAGAGGAATGTCTAGCCAATTTTAAAACCATAGAAAACATCACCTGGATGGGATTCTTCAGAGCAACAGTGCCTCCCCATCTCATACCTGGTGTAATTAAAAACCCCTGAAGAAAGAAGATTCTTCACTCTGGCATGAATGAACCAAATCAAATCAAATGACTGATGCCACAGACTGATGCCACAGAGCTAAGCAAACTGCAGTTTAGATTGACATTCAGTACAGGACAAAAAGTCTCATTGCACCACTTATTCTTCAGTTCTGAGCTCAGTGGCCCACCAGACACCAACCTATATCCTACAAAAGAAAAACACAAATAAGAAGCAACAGAAAGCTGCCAAGTATACTCCTCAGTGGTCTGCGTAAGGTACAACTATGGTGTAACTTTACAAGGGGTGCTTTCCCACCCACGGGTGACAAGGGTGAACTTGGTTCAATGCACCAGCGATGAATGCGAAAGAAAAATTATTGTAATCCTGCAAACATTACTCAATGTGTAATTGATATAGAGGTATTGCTTATGTGTTACTAACAATCCCATAAAGGGATCAGGGGCAGAGTGAAAACCACCACAAGCGAATTTTGTAATTCACAGTATCACACACACTGTACTAAGACGAATGTCGGCCTTCCTCCGGGACATGGCTTTATCAGCTTCAGGTGAGATGTATCATCCCCGAAGTGTGAAGTATGCTGGCAGTTGGCATGATCATCTCTGGCAGAATCTTGAGCAATAATCTGGGCGAAGGACCTCTCCAGACAAGTGGTCAAGTGACAGTCCTTATATCCTAAAACGTATCAGAGACTGGAATATCTGACATGAATTTAGGAATGTTTGACATAGATTATGTGCATCAAGGTATGCATCCCTGACGTTTCCATAGGAACATATAAGGCTAACTGACATCAATTCAGACTACATTATTTGAGTTATATATCTGTATGTGTTCTTAGTCAACCTTGACATGATGAGGAGGAGATATATGACCCACACGAATGTTGCTTTGGATGTTGTATCTATGCCATTAATTGAAGAACTTGACAATATCACAGTTCTTAGAAATATAAGGTCTGGCGAAATCTGCGTTGAAAGGTAGACATGACAATGATTCTGCATATATCAGGGAATATGGTGGTGTCCACTGTCTAAGCTGAGGAAGATAGCGACTTCCATGGACTAAGATGGAGTTAGACCTTGGGGACTTTACGTCATTTCCATTATGAAAGTAGTAAGATTAAGAGGGACTGAGAAACCTAAGCCTGAGGCACACCAATCGGGACACTGAGCTATGGCCAGAGTCAAAAGAACACCTTAATCGCAGCAGCAAGAGAGAATATAATTTTATAAAACCCACATGCCAATTTATGGCACTATGGGCAAACACTGGTGCAGGGCCCTTTTCAGTTTTCTATCCAATGAGCAGCTCATAATTTAGGAAACATATACAGTGGGAAATGGGAAAACACAAAATTTGGCACCACATAGTGGTGCTAATGCATTAGCTGCATCAAAAGGATCAGTTCAAGCCAATTTGTTATTGTGTAAATACATGTTACAATAAGAGGGCAGGACCCCCAAAATGTTCAGGGCATGGTGTAAAGATCGCTGGGTATCATCTCTAGGTGATGACTCTGGCACTAAGTAAGATCTTCATATGAGGTAGACATCAACACTTTCCAGAAAATGTTGGATGTAGGACAGCGCACCTCACCAGCATCAAACAATAGAGAGCTGTAAATTCAAGGTTATGTGGAGAAGATGAGGAAAGCCCCACCCACACTCCTTCCCGACCCTCCCTGCTCCAAGATGATCCCCACACCACCCACGGACCTGGCACAGGCTTCCCAAGTCCACCTCACAGTTAAAGGCAGACAACAAAGAAAGAACCAAGGAAATAGTTTATTGTAAGGAAAAGACTCATTTTTAAAACTCTGCTTGTCACACAGAAAACACTTTACGGGGAAGGACCTAGCTACCTCAAACGCAGGATTTCCTTCTATTCTCCTCATAGAAATCTTCGATCTGCTGATCTGTTGTTGGCCAATGTCCCCGGTTTTAAAAGGTCCAGGTTAGGAGGTGAAGTCTCTCCCCTTCTTGGGGCCCTTCCACTGGAACAAAATGCCTCTTCAGTTGAGAAGCATTGAATCTACACCCTTGTTCCGAAAAAAACTAAAACCATGGCTGTTTTCCTGCCCCTAAGCTATTTTCCCATACTGCAATCTTCCAGCCTAGCGCCAGGACACTCTATTGAGAAACAGTGACTCTACACATACCCACACACAGACATAGACAAAGGGTGACACTCTGGGTTCACTGTCTTGGTGTTCCCTCTCTCATTCAGCCTTCCAATCCTTACAGAGCCCTACATTTAAAGTCTTCAATTGTTTATATTGGTACCTCTTGCATGACATTGTCCATCAACCATATGCTAAAATGAATAAATGTGACAGGTATACCACTGTAGCAAAAACAGGTCTGTGACACCTATATTTTGTCTTGACATTTTAATAAGCAATGAAATGCATTGACTTGTGTATATGTAGGATTCTTATGTTCTGAAAAATACACATATTTTGTGATATGATCAACATCCGTCTTTCTGTGCTATTTAAATGGCCAAACATGAACACTTTACGTTTTTTATCTTTTTTTTGCAGGTTTTTATAGTGGGAACCTGATCCAGCAGCATTACAGCTCTTTACATGAGAACCAGATTACATTACACATCGTTTTAGGTGCGTGGAGATTAAATGATTTGCCCAGAATCACATGATGTTGAGACATGGCCACGATTCAAGCCTGGATCCCCGTTACAAAGTCAGGGGCTCTGTCCGTTGGGCCACATCTCCTCTGCCCTAAACATGTTCTAAGAACAAAGGGCCTTTTTTAGAATTTGGCAGATGTGATACTCCATCACAAACATTAGAGATGTCCCGTCTATTCTATTAAAAGTACATGATATCGGTCATGTTTTGAAAGAGTATTCTGTCCACCAAACTCAAAAAAACAAACAAAGACTGGTATTGAAGGGAACGTTTGGCTACTATCTCCATAGCACAGAGAAGCCCAGGGAACTTCTTAAAGCTCATGTGGACAAACAGGTATGGAAAGTCACTGGATGAATTTTGCAGTGTCAATTGCCAAAAAGCTAGTAAGATGTAAGGGTAAGTGAGTGAAAAGGCACATGAGGAATTCTGTGAACCCGTCAGTCATCTAAATCAAGTGCTGATGAAAAAAGACTCTGATTGATGTATTTATTAAGCTAACAGGACGGTTTAATAAGGTAAGAGCTCACTATTGAGAAATATGATCAGTAGTTCAGGAGTTCAAATCCAGCCAAGGCCAACTCAGCCTTCCATCATTATGAGGTTGTTAAATTGAGCACCACAAAATTATGTAATAGCAACCCCTGTAACTTGTAACACTTGAGAAAGCCAGAACTGCTATGTAAAAAGCAAGTTATTATTGCAAGTAATATTTATACTAGCAGAGACACCATGTTTAGATGACACCAAGAGCAGTTGAGAGTGCGAATAGTATTAAATGCTGTGCTCCTGCTTAAGATATTGTCGCTGTAATTAAATGATTGGCTTGATTTAAAGAGGCCACGAAATGATGAGAAAAGAACAGTTCTCTTTATCCAGGCCTGCATCACTAACAGTGCTTAATGTGAGCCAGTGGTTGCCGGTGGGCTGCACCGACACTCATTTTTGGGGGCTAGTACTTATTTTTAATCAAAAGACATTTCCCAAGAGCAAGAGAGGGAAAAACAAATAAAGGGAAAATAGGGAGAAAGAGAAAGATGGCACAAAATCACAAAGGGAAAGCAGCAAAGAAGAGTCATAATGATGCCAACCTGCAAGAGTGAGATAAAGGCGTAGGTAGTGTCCGGTGGTCGATTAAAGAGGCCTGCGGAGGATTCAGGACTACGCAGTCTTGGTACTTGGCATGCTGACATTTAATAGCGCCGAATCAGGCTTCTCAGAAGAGCTTTGGAGACTAGCACTTATTCCTTTACAAACTAAGCACTGAATTCACTTACAACCATCAGCAATAATCATTTCAGAATGTTCCTATGTTTAATGACTCTGTTTGGATTTTGAAGCATACTGTGACATCATTCATCAGATGGCCCCTTTAATTCCATGTGTTTTGAGTTCTAGCCTATTGAGCAGTTTAGTCACAACCCATGACAGGTTCACTACACCAAGTAGGAAACTGATAGGAGTAGTGCTGGCTGCTAATCCAAGTAATGGCTCTAAACACTTCCTATACTGCGATAGGTGGTGCTTGAAGCCACTACTTGGAGTAGCAGCCAGTGCTATTCCCATCAGTCCCCTATGTGGTGTATTCAGAAAACAAATCTTGGCCACTGTCTAGCCCTACAGGTAAGCAGTACGCCCACTAGCCAAAGCATTTTTAATAAATATAGGATGCCATGTTATTTTTCTTTCTTTGTCTGCCTACCCTTGTGCCCTTTATAAGAAGTATTCAAATCCCCGCCAGGTCACTAGAATAGACCTTGCCTAGGACATGTCTTGGATAGTTCTAGGTTGCAGAAATGACATGGCATGGCCGTTCAGTCGCTCAAGTCTGGAACGAGCCTGTTTAGAGTACTCTCTTTGCTTAATAGCACCAGCGACTCCATTTAATGTGGTCATCCATGAATAAATAATTGAAATTGACTTCTGCAGGGCACTGTTGCCCAAAAATAGGCATCCAGTTTCTAGATCTGATATACAACAGGATACAATCTCAGATGTTTCTCAGTCTTCAAATGAAGATGGCTCTGGGGTGATTCTCACTGCATCATCTCACCTGGTCATGTGGACACCATTCCTGTTAAGGGGTAACTCAAAAGGATCTTAGTTCTCCCCAAAATGTTTCCATGCATAATGTTCGTATGAGCAGTCGTCAGAGGAGAATGCCTTCCATGTTTGATGATTATGTTTTAGGGTAAGATATGTAAACTTTAGGTCATGTTATTGTTATGCTTTGTATTTGCTCATGTTATTATTTGTGTCTGTTACAGTCTAAAGGAGGGAGAAGTTGTGGTATGGAGGCATCTCATGCCCCAACTTGGCGCGCAGATGCCTCCAGCCACGAGCACAGTGTATTGTTCAGACAAAGTTCCGCGACCAATGTTGGAACGATGTGTGCGCAGACTCTGTGAACGTTAAATCAGTTTGCAGAGACCTTCGCATGCATCAGGGGCCTCGGTCGTGGGTGTCGTGATTTACTTAAATAAATATTTTGAAATACTTATCAGCCTCACCTGATAAACTCATTTCAGCAGGCTCCCAGCTGAATAAGCTACTAAACTGAGGCCCTTATGAAAGCAGGGCTTCCAAAGATGAGAATGTCTGTCTTGTCACGGTTTAATTTTAAACAGTTGTTTCCAATCCACTTTACATGACTAGTGTCACCGACCATCTCACTATATGAGTCTATGATTTGGGTGTCGCCAATGTAGATGATCATAAGAATTGTAATTTTATTTATATAGCGCTTACTATCCCTGACGAGGCGTCAGAGTGCTTTTTGGAGAGTAGCATGCTACTCTGGAACCCAAGAAGGACTAGCAGTGGATTCATTTAGGGAAATATGAGTTATTATGAGCAGTGGACATGCAAGTCTGTTAGTTGGATTGGATAGAATAATGAAGGGATAGAAGTGGGAAGAGTCTAGAAAGAGTTCTTTGGGAGATCATAGTAGTAAAATGAGATTAAAGATTAGTAAAAGGAGAGATGGAGGAGGAAAGAGTCTCTAGAAAGGGATTAGGGAAATCATTGTTGTAAAATGAGGTTTGGGATGAGTCAAAGGAGGGATACATGAGGAAACGTCTTAGAAAGAGTTCTTTGGGAGATCATAGTAGTATAATGAGGTTTGGAGTGAGCCAAGGAGGGCTAGAGGAGGGAAGAGTCTGGAAAGGGTTATTTTGGAAATTATAGTAGTAGAATGAAGTTTGGGATGAGTCAGAGAGTGAAGGAAGAGGATATATTGAGAGAGGTATAGGGTGAGACTGAGTAGTGCATTGGAGAGAGTCAAAGTTTTTTTTCCTTCTAAAGGAGGAGTAAAGTAATAAATAGATACATAACTACATAGAAAGGGTCATAGAAAATGAAACAAAAATTTGAAGAAACTAACGGAATGAGATATATGTCAAAAATCTATGGGCCCTTCAGGAGTAGTACAAAGCCTGCCATAATTTTATTAGAATTGTATAGCCTTTGATAGTATTACGGTCGGCTGTCTTTGAGTCATTCCTGTAACTGCTCCACCATGCTTGCTCTAGGATTTTGCAAAAGTGCTTGGTTGTAACCAGATCATTATAACACCAGAAGGAAAGTGTACCTCTGGTGGAGCAAGAGGTGGCTCTTTTAAGGGCAAACATTTGATCAATGATTCATCCAGCCAGCTCTGACAGAAGCTTGTCACAGTCTTAATTAAATGAGGCACACTCGCCTCATGGATGTTGTTTCACCAAAATACCATCAGAAGTGGATTCATGCAATTTGACTCCCGATGACATCACATGGTTGATCCCATGTCCCACCTTGAGACTCTCAGTAGCTTCTTATTTGCTGCTGAGGAGCCTGGGGAAGGGCAGGCGGTGGAAACTGCCTTCATGGCCCTTGACACCAGGCGAAGTGAGGGTTGTGCCAGGGGTATTAATTCAGTAATTCAGAGGTATCAGCAGTTTATTAATGTTCAATTGCATTCCAAATAACACATTCAATCCCAGTGGTTACTGGTGGATTTGGAAAGTGGTGGGGGAAAGAAAATGAAGGTGGGTGGTGGGTGGGGGATCATGATTTTTAGCGCTGCTCTCAAGTTGGGAACATGTGTCCAGACTGAGGAAAGCAGCAGATGTCCTACCCGCACCCACTCACCACATGTCCTCCCTGCACCCACTCACTGGACAATATAAATAAACACAGGGGCCTACCATCCGCAGGTCCTAAACTGCGCATACACTTAGAAGTGTCATAAGTCTTATGTGCGGCACTGCATATCACAGCATTATTAGTTTCTAAAGACTGTAACTATTGCTTGTTGGTTTCTCTGGTTTTCCCCAATACCCCCGTTTCTGAATACTATGTAGCAGATTACGCGCTGCATGTGATCCCCGTGCACTACACAAGCACTAACAGTACACAACCAGTGCGTGAAATAGAAATACAGAAGTGTTGACACTCCCTATCTGTTTGCTACTGAGAAGTGCTGACATGCCCCCTTTCAAATTAAAGAGGTGCAGGTACTCAGTACCTGTCCAATGAAAGCACTGATCATGATAAAACAGGGAACCTGTGCCCCAACCCAATGCTGCCTACTCAAACCAACACATGTGTATCAGCACCACAATCAGTGCAGCTGGCAGGAGGCGGGGGGGGGGGGGGGGGGGGGGGAAATAAACAAAAAATAAAACTTACCTGCTGGTGCTGTTGCCAGGTGTCGCAAGTCGCTGCCTCTCCTCCACAGGTCAGGAACAGGAAGCACCTAGGCTTCAGACTCCACTGACCAATCAGAACGCTGCTTATAGCAGCGTCGTGATTGGTCTGAGCGCAGTGGTTCAATTCTCCGAGAGAGAGTGGAAGCCTGGACATGTTGTCCACCCAGGCTGTAATGCAGCCTGGGTGGAGAACATGCAAAGTGCGCATGACTGTTTGGCTGGCCCGAGATGGCCTGCCAAACAGTCATGTGCACTTTAGGTACAGCAGAAGCAGCAACTCCTCCTCCCTGTAACGCAGACAGCCTAGCCCTGCTCCGCCCTAACCTGGTGCCTCGGCAACTACAATACAAAAAATAAAATGGTAATAAGGCTCCAGTTACTACCATTTTAGTTTTTCTTTTGCACTGCTTTCAAGGAGTGAGACAACGCTCCTCCGCCTTAACGGAGGAGCTACCTCTGACCACAAATTCCACAGATATAGCACCAACTCCACTAGTCGCGCTCACAAGAAAATCAGGGAACACCTGTGCAGCCTCACCTGATTTGTTTTCACATTTTTACGGCTTCAAAATTATTGAACCAAGGGCACATTCATTTTTTGATAGGCACGGGAGATCAAAAGATTTGCTCAGAATCTCAAGGTGCCAAGCCGACGCTAAGACTGGAACCCAGTTCCCCAGCTCCAAAGGCGGCAGCTCTGGTGGATAGGCCACAGCCTCTCAGCTAAGGAAGTGCATAGGGCATGGACCGGCACGATGAAAGTACCCAGAAGTGCCACATGCAGATGCCAGCTGTATGGAACTCACTGAGAGTGCCTGCTGCACATGGCTGGTGCCCGGCTGAAGAACTGAGCAGGGAGTCGAATGTTAGTCAGCACAACACCCACACCAAATAATTCTGGAATTGTGTTCTTTGCAACTCGTGCGTCATGCCCACGATATGTAATGATCTCCAAGACCTGAGACTGATACAATCTGCCTAAATTTAATTTATAGAGACACGGGGGCATTCGTTGCTCCTGCACACATGCACAAGACGCCCCATTGAATCCAGCAGGAGTCCCGTCGTTAAATCTACCTCAGATTACAGTAAAAGCAACTGAAAGCAAGTCAAAGTGCAGCGACATTAGGAACACTTTCACCTGCTGTACGTTTGATGGATGTTCCTGCAGGGCTTGTCGGGGGCATCTGGTTCTCTTCAAATGAACTGCTGTTTTCAGCAATTGCGGTCCTACCTCCGAAGCTGCTCTGCTGTCTGGGCAAGATCAGAAACTTCTGGTTCACGACAGCTCGAAGCTAACCAATCCTGATGCTTCTCTCATGATGAGATAAGTGTCCGGATTGGATAGAGCAGGCTAACCCAGCACTCCTTTTTAGACTGGGGGCCTGTGTAATCCCCTGGCTGCTTAACACAGCTACTGGATAGGAGCAGGCAGAAGTGCGCATGACAGGTTCGCTATCGCAAGACAGCCGGCCAATCCAACATGCGCACTCACACTTTACGGTGTCATCCCTGATCCCTGCTCTGCCAATCAATCAGAGAATCACCCCGTCCCCGCTGCTCACACTCGCCGAAGGCATGAACATTATAATAAAATATTATTGAGACCATTTTATTATTTACTTTGGTTTACAGTTGCGTACCGCTAGCAACAGGTGGGGCGACACTCCTTTGCCTCAACAGAGGAACCGCTCCTGTCAGACCGCAGGAAGCAGATCTTACTTTACTTAATTGGTTGTCAATGATAGCTGCTGTGTCATAAAGTAAAGAAATGGTACAAGCCGGTGCCCCCTTTAGGAGGCCTTTGCCGTCATCAAGAGAAGAGCACAATGGTGATATAAAACCCTTCTTTTAGTGGAAGAGGGTTTAAATGTGCCGCTAATTAACTTCTCTGTACAGACGTTGTAGATCTTGGCTTCAGTGACTATCCAACCTTGTCACTTTAATGGACCCTCAAGCTAATGATTAATTATGGAGTGCAACACTTTAGAATTTAATTACTCATCTTGGTCCTCTGTAAAGATCAATAAACAGGCGATGGAGTGACTCCTGTGATTGGAGAGGCATGCAGTGGGCTGTGTGCTGGTGTGTACAGCACCCAAACAAAGCAAGGAGGTGATACACCCCAGCCTATAGCAGCCTTTGTACAACTGGTAAGAGGCCTTGTCATGTTGGATGGGACCTTTGGGTAAATAACAAAAATTTGAAAGATGTTGCAGGCCCATGGAGCACATAAGGGGCCAATGTAATAAGACAGCATCACAAAGCAGCCCAGGTTTTTTGTTCACAGAGTGCTTCATGACCTCACCTTCATTTTGTGCTGCAGCTGATGAACTAATCTGTTGCAATGCAAAATGCCCTTTTACAGGGAGTCACAAAACCTCCTGCCTCTTTAATACTTCTGAGAAAGGTGCTCTTTCCTGACTTCCCGTGAAAGGCTCAAATGCAGAGATGAAGGCTTGTGAGGCACCAGACCTCGGGCCCTGCATGCAGCGAATGTGGGCATTCTTTTTTTTCCAGCAGAGTGACATTTTTTTAAACAACCTTTTTAAGGGAGTAAGTGCCGGTATCAAAAATAAAATGGGGATTCGGTGGAGGTGCGTGCAGTGATGAAAAACGCACGCATTCAGAGGGAGGAAGCCATACCACAGCGACAGTTTCCACTTTTTGAATGCAATAGGAAATCAATATTAGATTAATTGTTTTTTGTTCAATATACTCCATTGCAATGCTGTCAGTGTTAGGGATGTCCCCTTCGCCTGTCAAATCACAAACCATGGC
Source organism: Triturus cristatus (assembly GCF_964204655.1). NCBI lineage: Eukaryota > Metazoa > Chordata > Amphibia > Caudata > Salamandridae > Triturus > Triturus cristatus. The sequence goes on along the minus strand of NC_140591.1, from coordinate 337,640,358 downwards.
AAAGGGCATTTTGCAAGTCCGAAAGTCACAAAGGGCTTGATTTAGATCTTGCAGACGGGTTACTCCGTCATAATGGTGACAGATATCCCATCCGCCGAAATATATATCCCATCATATCTTATGCAATTTATATTTCGGTGGACGGGATATCCATCACCATTGTGACGGAGTAACCCATCTGCCGAGATCTAAATCAGGACCTAAAGGGGAGAGGAGTTGGCCTAACAACTAGGGCGCTCGACCTCGGACCTGGGGGAACTGGGTTCGAGTCTCGGTAATGACGCTAAATTCTGTGATTCTGGGCAAATCACTTAATCTCCCCGTGCCTAACAAAAATGAATGTGTGTCCTCATGTAACGTAACTGGTGCTATGTAAAGCGCTCTGATACCTGACTGGATTCGGGTCAAGTTCGCGCTATATAAAACTCTGCAAAAAAAAAAGAAGAAAAAAAAAAGTCTTGCTTGCAGGCAGTGCGCATGTGCTGTCACTTGGGGATGATCGATTATGTCTAAAAAAACTAAAAAAAACTATAAAAGGGGCTTTTAGCCCACCCAATACTTACCATATGTTGGCATCATTATCTTTCTTATTTGCTGCCTTCTAATTCCGCAGCATGGGCGAGGCGCCACTTCCTGCATCACTTTCTAACTTTGTGTGGAGCAATGACCAAGTACAGATGGGTTTATCTTAATCAGTGTCCATCCGCTGCTCACGCTGCGACCTTGATTGAGGTACACATTCTTCTTTTTTTGGTATTTTTATATACCATGAACATGACCCGACCAGAAGGTATTGGAGCACTTTACATGAGCACCAGTTACATTACACAAGTTCACAATTGTTTTTTTTTTTGGCAGGGGGGATTAAGTCCCATAATCACAGTATGTTGAGCCAAAACTGAAATCTGTTTCCACAGTTCCGAAGTTGGCAGCTCTGGCCGTTGCTTAAGACTGCATCAGGTTAGGAAACAAGCACTGGCAAAGCCAAAAGGTCTCGCTTTTGCAAGGTCTATTGGTTTTGTCAATGGTTTTCTGCCATTTTGTACAGAGGCCCACTTACTATGCAGCATGGCTGAAAATGTAAAAAAAAAAAGTGCTATGATGCAGTCAACGCTGGCCCCGTCATAGCATTTTTTTTTTTTACTTTTAACTATGCTGCACAGCAGCCAGACAGCTATCCAACATGGCTTAAAAAAACATTGAAAACCCAAATACTAGAGCTATCTCGCTTTGTCCATGTCTTCTTTGCCGTGTTGTACAACTGTGTGGCTGTTGTGCAGCATGGTTGAAAGTAAAAAAACAAGAAGTATAAAGTGGACACCGTTCACCACGTCATGGCAATTTTTTTACATCGCTGAAAGAAAATTAACAAAACCAATAAACCAATAGATCTTGCATAGGTGAGACCTATTGGCTTTGCCAATGCTTGTTTTTTTACACCTAATGTTCTGCAAAATGGCTCAGTTTAATGGGTGTCATACATTTTTGGTGAATGGCCTACGGCAGTGGGGTAAAAGCCCAACCTGCATTTAGGAAGTACTCAGAACTCCCTAGGCTATATTTGCAATGAAATGCTCGTGAACTAGGCACTCAAGGATGAAGCTAACAGAATGCCCTGTCCATAGTGCATACCCCAAGAAAATGAGGAGCAGACTGCAGACTACAAAACAAATTAAAACAAGACACATGAAAACTAACAATATTGTCACTGACTTTGGGCGTTAACACTAATGCTCAATACACTGCTCACGCAAAGGCTATAGAAGGCCAAACCACCTCTATTCCTTTGTATGTACAAATGAGACACTGTTCATAATGTAAATGGGGAGAGGAAGGTGGATCATAAGCAAGAGTAAGGTAAACAAAGCCAAATGACAATGAAAATATAATCAGTGACTTGGTTATAGTTCAGGAAGACTCTCCCGGCCCTCATACTGCACTGGAATAGGTTTTACTGAATATAAAGGAAAGTGGCATTTTTATCTGTCATCCAGCCACAGTGAGTGATGAAAGCCTCCGGACAAGCACTATAGACCATATAGCATAGGGAACTGAGATCAAACGTTTTTAAAGCGGGCGCTTTTTTACCAGCGGAGATGAATGGAGTCTGAGCTGCACCAGTTCACGTGAAAATGCAGTTCTTGAATATTTTCCCAGGGTAAGGGTGCGGACTGGAACCAAGCTACACCTGACTGAAGAGCCCCATCAGGGTGAAACCGATCTTACGCTGCTTGTGTTCTGGTTCAGGGATGACCTGGCCTGGCAGTTCGAGCTGGACAGTTCCAATTGGAGCAAGGTCAATACTGATTTGCATATGGCTGGGTCCAAACTGAGGTGGCATGGTGGACAAGAGAAGAATAGATTTGAATGCTTCCCCGAGCGATTGCCAGTGGTTAGACAAATTACAAGCATTCCTCCCATCACCTTTTATGTGTTGATGTACCGCCCTATGTGGCACAGGCATGCCCTGACGTGGGTCACATGCTCACTGTGCTACTGGAACCAAGGTCCAACCGACTGAAGAGCCGCAATCCTGTGTGTAAGGCCCAAACGTGGACATGCAGACAACGCGATCAGTGGGAGGCTTGAGTTTCTTAGTGAGCAGGTGTTCCCTAGGGGTGAACCATGCCAAGAGAATGTTTTAGCAGTTTCTTTGGGTAACCCCTTTCCCTGAGTTTGTTGACAAGTGCTTGCGCATGTAGCTCGTAGTCTTCACGCCTCGAGCAATTGGCCAAATGGTAAGTTATTCTTCAGGTTTCTGGGATGGTAGCTTTGGTAGTGGAGAGCATTATTGTTGTCTATTGGTTTTGTATACAACGTAGTGATCAGACAACTGGGTGATGTTTTCACATTGACGTCCAAAAATGCAAGACTTTGGTTGCTGTGTTCTAGGCTGAATTTAATATCCGGACTGCGATCATTGAGCCATACATGGAACTCTTTTAGAATAGTTTGGGGCCCCTCCCACAGGCACCAAACATCGTTGATGTATCTGTACCACTGCTTAATATGGGAAATGTATGGATTGTTGTGATACACAGAGAGATCTTCATATTTTGCCATGTACACGACTGCCATCTACGGCGGAAATGGACAGCCCAAGGCAGTACCTTTGATTTGAATAAAAAATTCATTATCAAATTTGAAAAAATGTCTCCAATTTCAGGATAAACTCCGTGGGTACCCGATGTGGTCTGGGTCTTGATTCCAAAAATGACTCCATGGCATCCAATCCATCCTGTTGGGGAATCTGTGTGTACAATGATGACACATCCATTGTAACTAGTAGATTTACATCCGGATCAAAAGGATACCCCTCAATTTTATTTATGAAATCCATGGTGTCGCACAGGTACGATGGAACTTCCTGCCAAAATCGTTTTAAAAAAACGTCTACGTACTTAGACAATAGTTCCAGAATGGAGTCACACCCAGACACGATAGGGTGGCCTAGTGGATTGATTGCGTCCTTGTGCACCTTGGGGAGAATATAAAGTAAGGGCACCCTTGCAGGTTTTTTAATCAGATATTCGGATTCTCTTGGTCCTAATATTCCTTGCTCAATACCCTCGGTCACTATATTTTAAATTTCTTCAGAAATGTAATTGGTCGGATCACGTGAAATGCATCAATACCAAAGTGGATTCTGTACATTACTTTTTCCTTCAGCTAGGTAAGCTTTCTGGGACCAGATTACCACGGCCCCACCCTTATCCGATGGATTAATAACTTATCACAAGAGGGCAGGAATCAATTTCCGCAGCTTGAGGGCGGCAACAGAAAAGGAACACCCTCCTCTCACCTCAGACTTCATGCTATATTCTGCCACTCCCTAACCAGCTGCATAATATGTTTGTCACCAGCCAACCCTACTCCAGTTTCAGGTTCATCATATGTCTTGCTTCCACTATGTAACAAACTGGATAGACACCCTTATCACCTAGCTTATGTTCCATGATGTTTCTCTTTGGACATTTGGCCCCTGTTTCCTACTTCATGCATTAGTGGAAAATATCCTGAAGCAGTGTTCCTTGAAGAGGTGAGTTTTCAGCTCCTTCCTAATTTTTGGGAGGGTCGCAGCTGTAGACTCTGTCAGCCACGGCCTGTGCAGGTAAGAGGGGTGAGTCGGTGGGGCCGATTTCGACAGACGACCACGAGGGAAAATACATTATTTATTTGAATTTCCCTTGTCATCGTCCATCGAGGCCCCCCCCCCCACCCGGTCCCAAAACCCCAACACTCTTACCTGCATGGGCGGCAGCTGGACTCTGTATGCAAGGTTCTCCCTGTGGTGTACAGACGCAAGACAATTTAAGGTCCTCTCAGCAAAGGAGGCAGTGACTCCTTTTTCACTATAAGAATTAGTTCTTTGCAACCACAAACTACCTGGTGCAGCTTCCTCCAGTAATACTAATCTGGCTCAAGAGTAAAGTATGCCTTCCTTAAAGATTTGTCGTTATGGTCAGGCCACGGGCTGGAAGGTGATCTATCAATCAATCAAGTGTTTGTTAAGCGCGACTACTCACCCGTAAGGGTCTCAAGGCTCAGGGGAGGTGCAGGTTCCAGTCCATCAAGGAGGGGGTCTGGCGAGAGCCAGGTTTTGAGTTTTCTCGTGAAGATGGGGAGTGATGTTGTCTGTCTGAGGTGGAGCGGTAAGGTGTTCCAGGCTCTGGCCACGAGGAAGGAGAAAGAGCGGACTCCCGATCTGGTCTTTCTGGCGTGGGGGACCAAGGTGTAGGATAGCTGGGCTGATCGTAGGGTCCTTTGGGGTGCGTGGAATTTGAGTCGGCTGTTCCAGTATGCTCGTCCGGTATTGTGGAGGGCTTTGTGTGCGTGGGTGAGAATCTTGAAGGTGATACTAGCCTTGATGGGGAGCCAGTGGAGTGTGCGCAAGTGCTGGGAGATATGGCAGTGTCTAGTCAAGTGCTGCAGTGTGTGATACGCATCTCACGTGAATCTCACGCAGGAATCGCTCCACTTCACTAGAAATTTACTGGATCCTATCCTCATTCATACGTGTGACTGTAAATCCTCTACTAAATATCTCATGCAAAAATCTAATTATAGTATCAGTATTTGGACACAACAAAACAAATCTCAAACTACTTAGAAGCAATCAGGTAATGTAACAGTGTAACTCAGTCACATAGGTTAAACATGAAAATGACTCAAATGATTAATGTTTAGATTCTCTCTTGGTCTTCGGGCACTTTGAACATGATAAAATGTGAAACACGTGTACAAATATTCTTATCAACTAGATAACTGACAGTGCAGCCCTTGAGCCCCAACCACACCTTTGCATACATGTCTGGCCATCAGAAGCTTTCACTGCGCTTCCCTCTGGATCAACTACTTTACTTCGAAATTACACACTATATAGCAGAACCAGTTTACTTCTACACAACCGATCATCTCATCCATACTTGTCCAGTAGAGGGCTATGGCCGGTAGCCTAAGGTGTGTTGAAGTCTGGAGAAACCATAATACAGAAGGCAGGTAAGATGTTTGCTCCATGGCTGATAGAGAAACCTGTCTCAACAGAGACAGGGAAAAGATCAGGAGGAGGAGAGGCTGTCCATGGCAGAAAAAGAAATCTGTCTACAAGGAGATAGGCAAAAGAACAAGAGAAAAAGAGGGTGCGTGCCTGTTTTATGACTCCTCCCTGGGGTAGGGGAGGAGTCAGCATACAGAATTATATTCCAAAAAGTTATAGATGCCTATCTTGGAGTTGTATTACCTCGAGTTTGAAGGAATTGGTCAAATTGGCACCGGAAGGTAATATAAATAGAGACAATTTACTATGTCATTAATCATGTGATTTGCAATCATCTGCTTGTGTTTAGGAAAAGCACAAACAATAATATAGGCTTATAACCCACTGTTGAGGGCTATACCGGATGTTAAAGGCCTTGAACCTGAGTTATAGACCGCAGGCGAGGGAGTGGGCCTTCAACAACAGGCTCGAGGCAGAAGTGCTAGACGGCTATTAGAACATTCCACCTGTTGAGGGTAGAATGTTCTAAATTAAAAAGGGAGGACTAGAAAGACATTGGAATGTTAGAACAGAAGGCATATACCAGCCATTATTAGCCCAATGTTTAATATAGCCTTAGAGTCCGCCTTACGGACTCTAAGGCCGTACCGGCCATTAAAGGCCCGCTCTCGTATGTTAAAGGCCCGAGCCAAAGACAAGGGTCTTTAAGAAGAGAGCGGGCCTTTAATGGCCGGTAGACCATGCTTCAGAGGACTCTATGGATATTAGAATATTCTGCCCCTAGAGGGTAGAATGCTCTAAGTTATAAAAACAAAGGCCTCAGGCAGCCAGAGGGGATTGAAACCACCTCTAACTCTGACGCCTTTTGTTCACAGCAACAGCTGCGAACAAAAATTAGAATGTTGAAGCTTCAGGCTTCTACCGGCCATGAGAAGCCCGAAGCACTCAATAGTTTTCAATGAGGCCCCAACATTCCAATCTTCTAATAGAAAATAATACATTCTAAATGCTATTATGAACCTCAAGATAGGAACAACATGGCCCAAGCACATTGCTAAGATTTCCCATATGCCATACAAACCTGTGAAATCTTTCTCATAAACACACTATGCAGTAAAACGTCAGGAATGCCTTGTTTGTCAAGACACCACGGACACATTTTCACTTTAAAACAAGCTCCGCATGTTCGCACAGCATGCTGGAATCAGTCATAGGGATGCAAAACACTACATGCCTTCCCAATTTACTGCTTTAGCAGCCATATTGTGAAGGGTAATCACAGAGTGTTGTCTCGTTTCGATCTTCTCGGATTCGCCCCGCTTGCAGCCCACTAAGTCATGCAAGCGGTCTACCTGCTCCGAATTGACTACATACGACAGATTGCGAAGCCTCTCTCTCGGATAACCTTTTCATGCACATCTTCATCAACATCTTGTCGATTGGTGCCTTATCCTGGCGCTCAGCTAGCAGCACTGCCACGAGATTAGGCAGGTAGCAGAGCCACCTAGCTCTTCACACATTAGAGGGTTTTGTGCCACGTCCCAGTATTGACAGCTGAACAAAATGTCAACATTGAGAAATGCCCTGTGCCTGCTCTGCAAAGGTCTGTATTAGCATTTTGCAAGAGCAGCATTGAAGGCTGAGCACTGTCTGCCTCCCTCTCCCAGGGCCCTTTATTGATATGCGAGTTACATCTGAATGGATATTGACGTCTGCACTCAAAAGAATATGGCTCAATATAGGGGTGGCGGGGGCTCAAAACACCAATATTTTAGCTAATTTGACGTCTATATGTTAGAATTCACTAGTCTCTTTCAAGGGCCCAACATTATTAGAATTAACAACTTCAATTTGAGTGACTAATTTAGAATTAGGTTTCTTTTATGAACCATACAATTGTCAGGGTGGAGGATTGATTAGCTGGGTGGGGGAACATCTGGATCACCCATCAATAGGACTAAGAAAACAACTTATACACATTGTGGCCTCAATTCTACAGTTTGTTTGCACAAAGGACTGCCTAGGCAGATAGATTATTTTATATGCATTTGTGTTTTATTGATCATTTGTTTATTGCTGTACTTGTTTTTTTTTCGTTTTATGCTGTCACAGCACTAAATGCAAGCTTCATATCAACTAAGCGCTGTATAAAGTAATTAACTAACAGAATCTAGCTGTGCAATGAATTGTATTACTGGAGTATTTCTTTTCAAAACAAGATGACAAATTCTTAGCGCGATTCAAAAAAAGGTAGTTTTAGCAGTAAACTTATGTTTATGACCAAAATGGCTTTATTTATGCCTAAAGTAATGCACAAAATGCACCATGGAAAGAGTAAAGGGGATTACTTCTGTGTCTTTATCTGCCAAAAATATGGAGAATCCCTCAATAGTAATTCCCAGGTGAGGGGCAGGAAGTGGATGGAAAAAGGGTGGTTAGCCTTGTAAGTTTGTGAAAAGCCACTAATATGTCGTTTGTATCATTCATAAAATCTGATCCAACTCTTTCATAGCTTGGAAATGATCAGAAATGTATTTCAGCAAAAGCCTGGTATAATCCCCATTTCTATGATGCCAAGGAAAAAGTAACACCTTCAAAATGGGGGTAGTAGAGCAAAGGTGTTTCTCTGTGGGGGAAACATGTTTTTACTATTTACAAAAAAACTGAGAAGCATAAAAAGGTGCATTTGCACAAAGGGCTCCATTTCCCAAGGTTGTTAATTTGCACTATGTACAATTCCGCATTGGGTACATGGAGCGCTCTGTCACATGAGGTTCCCAATAGTAAGAATGGAAACATGTAACTGATGCAGTTTACAAGGCGTACTCTTGGGAAAGTTTTGGGATTTCAAAAAGTAGCAAAATCCGTTTCTAGGAGTACTTTTATGGGTGCAAGTTGAATACTTTGTTTGTAAAATTTTAAAATGTAATCAGTAATGCGCAATACATCAAGTTGGAATGCTGTTGTTCAAATGTTTAGTGCAATGCACATGAAGAAACCAGACATTGGTGAAGACTTTAAAATCCCATGATCCCTTAGAAATATTTATAAGGAACACTATGGAATTTAAGACATAACTTAGTACATAGCTTTCTTAAACAAGCTTTTGCAAAGCCAATACATCTCACGTTTTGGACCTACAGGCTTTGCCAATGGTTTGTCACCATCATGCACAGCATCCCCAAAGCTGCACAGCATGAATACTGAATTAAAAAAGCCTCAATCCCTCTACCACCACTTCACTAACCTCTGCCCACTTCCTAGAACCTCCTACATTTGAGAGCACAGGGGTGTTGCAGACTCACAGTCTAATTACCTGCTGCAGAATGTCTCACAAATGGGACATCCTGTAGTATGAAATTGCCACATCTGCTGTGTGGTCAAACCTTTGCTTCAGGTGATGTTGGACAAAGTTGGGAAGCATCACGTGACTTCACTGAAGTTCCTCACTTCATAGGCAAACTAAATAGATTACCCTGGCTGTAAACAAAACCCAAATGAACCTCAAACCTACCAAATCACAGTAGTATATCCTGGCACCAGGACCATTCAACTAATATGCCAGCATTAACTACATTATGTGGCAAGAAATGTAAATTATATTACCATACCATTAAAGTTCCATACCAACACTAATAAAACCCTCCACCATTTTGACATTATAGCCAGGTGACAATATATACCTTTGCAAAAGCCAGCATTCTGAAATCTGCGCATGTATTAAGGCATTTTCCAGGAAAAGACCTTGAGGTAGAGAAATACACATCCCAGCAGAGCTCCACTTTTCTCACCCAATACATAATACTATTCTAGTTTTCAAAACCTACTTCAACATGATGTGAAGATGCTATACTGTACGTGTTGAAATATTCAGGGAGACATGAATTAAGGACAAACCCCGTTATGATATATGCTACATTAAAAAATATGTGTGCTGTGCGCATACACCTGTGAAGGTTTCATGGTGTCAGGGAAATGCAAGGTGAAAAGCTACAGAATAAAAATGTCTTTAAAACATTTCGCTTGGGGTAACAAGTGATTTATAAAGAGGCACAGAGTTTCAGAGGGTTGAGAGCTTAATATACTTTGGCTATCATTCTGAAGGAACCAGAACTTGGAGAAGGCATCATAAGAGATTATTCATTTCTCCTTTATCTGCAATGAGGGCCTTGTGTTGCTCTGATGGTAAATATTAGGGGTTTCCTTTTGCCCTTTATTAAAAGTCTGCAAGGTTACACATTGCACATTATTTTTCTGTAGTAGACAGCTAATTTCAAAGAACATACTGAAATGATTATAATGAAATGGAGACTTGTTTCTTGAAGAAAATGGTCCATTTGTATATAAATATGTGGAACTGCCATGGGAGCAGCATTGGCTTAATAATAATCATTTGAAAATGTAACACTCACGAGGGCGGCAAATGGGGTAGCAGCAGTACCGATTATAAACAATACACTGGTCATATGAAATCTGTTGGTGATGTAGGATGAGGAATAACTAATGGCACTGAACAGGAATAGTACACAATAGACTTTGCCATGAGACTTAGACCAGACGTCTTTAGAAACCCCACTTCAACCAATATCAAACAGCGTGCAAAAGTTTTTATTTGTCCAATTTAAAATGGAGCACGCCATTTTGTTGATTTCCTTATAACCACATGAAATTTGCCAAACCCAGAATATTTTTGTAAAAGAAGCACAGTACATTTCCAAACAGTTCATGTAGTAATGTTATACCACATGGACGGTAGCTAAAAATTCACAAAGTTTCTACTTTGTGAATGTAAGATTAAAAGCTAAAAAGCCATGATACCTAACAAACAAAGGGCTGTCATTTGTGGTGCTATAAAATTAGATAAGTTGTAGCAAAACAAATATGATACTCTCCAGACATTGACAATTGTTAAACCAAAAGAGATTTTTAAACATAAAAGAGTAGACACCATCTGCAGATCACCTGTTGGTGCACATCGTTCTATTACCAAAAGTGTTTCAGAAGACAAATACTGTTGACATTAAAAGCCATGAGTTTATTTCAGTGTAGTTACTGTCCGATGTGCCCTCAAAGGCATATTACACCAAATGATGGACAATTACAGTGATAGTAATACAGATGTTTATATGCTATAATGAGAATCTGAACTAAAATATGTAGGCTTCATAACATAATAGCTGAAGAAAAACAAGATAACACTACGTAAAAATGTCATAAAAAACTCAAAAGTGGTACACTTTGAAAGGTATATAAGAGTGAAGTACAATATGTAAAATAAAAAATGAAAATTACAAGCAGATCATACTAGACAAATCCTCAAACTTGACAGAACAGTTTGAAAATTTACAAAATACATCAGATAAATTAACAATGTTTTTAAAAAATTGCTCAATATAATTTGGTATACTGTGTCTAGATAATACATTAAATACATACGTATCACCTGGGGGATCTGTGATGAATGTTATTACTTGGATAAACATGCAAGCACTATCAAATTATTAAAGGCAAGAGTAAGAGATAATTTGATGAAACCATTAAGACTACATTATGATTGTGATTTGTTTCACACTGAGGTCAAATTAATGTATTTACTATAGTCCTCCAAATATATGAGGTCTCAATGTGGGTCTCATGAAGGGGCTACCAATGAATCTTTCAAATCACTTAGCTATACATTTAAGAGTTAAATATTTAATGTGGTAAAAGGAACTAGAACATATATTTAGCATAATAATAGATAGAATCAAATTCTTGCAATAGTTAACTGCATTTGTTTGCCCTACATAAGCTGTTTTATGCCATAAGAGACTATTGATTGTGCGGTTTTATAATGAAAACAAATTTGAATTTTAGTAGCCATTGAGGATAATCAAGTAGAAAGAAGTATTTAAAAACTATGAGATTTATAAACAGGTTTAAGACATGCTAGCATAAATACTTGAAGGATTATGCAGGAAAACTCTGCCACAGCTATTAGTCACACTTGAGTGATAGTTAAGCTTCTAGTAAAGGTGCATTTTGTTGTCTGGAAGGAGAACCTGGGCAAAAATTTCGTTCGGTTCGCGGAAATTGCGATAATTTGACATTTTCACGTTCCGCGGAGAGCGCGAAAATGTCAAAATTTTCGCATTCCGCAGCTTGGCGATAATTTGTTTCTTGCTCGCGCTGTAAAATAATACATTCTCGCGCGCGCGCGATCGCCTTACCTAAATCCCTGCGTTCGCCGACAAGTTTTCTTGATCCGGTCTCGTTCTCCATGAGATGTTGTATCGTTTTTAGCCATTTGCGCTGTCTCGCGACAGTTTGCGCCCGCAGTGACGTCATGCGTCGCGCGATCACGTCTTTCTTCTCGCGATCATGCACCGCGAGACAACTGAAAACAAGATGGCCGCGCCCGCGAGCAACCACATGGGTAAGTTGGCGAGCCGCAACCATGCAGAAAATCTCGCGAACATGCGGAAAAAAAACTTCCGCATCTTCGCGATATTTCCGCGTGTTTGCGATAATTTTTAACATTTTCGCGATAATTTGCGAAAGTGGATTTCGCAAATTCCGCCCACCCTAACCAGCCTATTTCTTTTGCTAAGAGATGACCATATGTAATGTTGACTTTGGTGTTGATGATTGTTAAGATACTATCAGGTAAGAGAAGCCAAGATGAGAACAAAGGGTACCCTTCTCAAAGGGGCAGATGGACACTAAAGATATTCAGCCAGCCTTGCTCAAATAAGGTGACACATAAACAAATGAAACCTTAACATTTTTGATGGGACAGCATTGAGGAAGGGCAAAGGGGTAAAACAACTGCTATTAATCAGCTGCACAGCTCAGTCCACAGGAAAAATGTAAGTAATGATCTGCAACAATATACATAAGTTTGCTAACCCTAATGAGTAAATTGAGAGGGCATTCTGTCAGAAATGCTCTATTTTCAGCCCATGTGGGAGCATTGAGACTTCCTTATAGTATTGACCTTAACAAGCTCACCACCTGAAATTGCTAACATTTCATTGGAACTTCTAAAGTTGCTATAAATTAAACTGCTACGCCAGTGTTTCTGCATAGGTTCGCTGCCTCACATAGGTGGAATGACAAAGACATGTTGACATCGACAGCCCCTCCTGTCTGCAGATCAAGTGGGTGCAGTGAAAGTACCTCAGCTGATGAGACTTACAAAGCTTATCACATGAAATCATTAGCATCTCATTTTTACTAGTAGAAATTATATTGCTGCTCGAAAGGTCTTGCTGTGTATGAGAGTTGCTGTGGTATGAAAACCAAATTCAAACAGGGAGCAGAAATGATGCGGTAAAGTTAATCACTTTTACTGCGCATGAGCAGAGCACTCAAACCAGAATGCAAGTGAAGTAGGTGCACATATGAGTGCAGTTTACTCTGAAAATAAGAGTAATACTCCCATATGTGCAGCCTATTTACACAAGCACTGGCAATGCTGATAGGTCTGGCATTTGAGTGAAAGTGCCTTTTGTGTCACTGGTAGGTTTAGACACTTAGGTCATCATACATCCATTCATCTTGCCACTGACTCATTCTTGCATTCATCCCGTGACACGACTGAAATAAAACAAACACAAGTTCAACAACACATACAGGATAAATTAAAAGAATACAAGTAGAAAAAATTAAAACATGCTGCCATCTAAATACGGACATATTTTCCTGCATACCAATTAAACCTATAGCTGTTATCATTGGCTTGTGACCATAAACAACTCAAGCCTACTGTACTCAGCGTAAGCTTTCCCACAAGGCAATTAGCAGGCATAAAGTCATAAAACTGCAAACATACAAAAACTACACCTGCTAGGGAAAAATACTATCTCTGCTAATATGTCTTAATAAAGATGCTCCCCGTGCAAATCTTATGGTTTGTCACAGGAAGTGACCAACACCAAAACCTTGCTTACCATGTAACAAAAAACCTGTTTGTAGGCTTTATTTCAGAGTAGAAACAATCCACCCGTATATGCATATTGACTTTAACATAATGCTTTTCACAATCAATATGTCATGACTACTATCTTTATTGTAAGTTCTTATAATAAACACTCAGGTATATGGCCTTTATCATTAGCTTGGCTCTATAGCCATCTCAAGCCCATTGTATTGTGATTAAGCTTTCCACAAGGCAGCCATGCGGCATACTGTCGTAAAAGTACAAATGTTTACAAAACTATAGTTGGCAACACAAAATACTATCTCTCCTAAAAGAGCCTAACAAGGATTATTGTGGTGCATAACTTCTATCCTCACCGTTTATTCGGATGGACCACCACAACTTTTCTGTAATATCTGTGAAATTCCATGTAACATAACACCAGCCTACAGGCTTTAGCACAGGGTAATATTACAAGCAAGGATTTTAGCATTGGTCGAACACTATGACAAACCCTGGTTATTTTCATTGTGATGATTTTTCTTAGGTCCTTTGAGAGAGGTTGTATATTGTTTTACAAGTTATAGATTTCTACATATTTGTAATTTTATAACTGTATGCATGATGGTTGCCAGTTTATGTGCACTTGAATGGGCAGGTGTTGGGTAAAGCGTAAAGCCAATGTAAAAGGGTAAAATCTTCATTGATTCATTGGGAAAAGTCATGCAAGATTGCATAGGTTTGAACGGTTTATTAGAAAACGTTCTGACAAAACCAGTAGGCCTGACCTCCTTACTGTCAAAAGCAAGAATTGAAGACAATGCTTGCCTTCAATGCTTGAAGAGCATTTTAGAGTTTAGGGTGGGTAAGGGTTATTGGCTGGCAAGGGTATATTTAACGTTCATGTGTCGTTGAGGATAGGGGCTGGGGTCGATAAGGTTTTGTGTATGTATGTTTATATATGTATATATATATATATTGTATATATTACCTACTGGCGGTCGCCAGTAGGTAGTTATAGTTAGGACCTCATTTCTATACAAAAAGCATCTTTTCTTTTGCCAATATCTTTAGTGCCTTTTGACGAATCTTCGTGAAATTTTCATAACTAAGGGTTCACTCGGGTCAGCTCCTGTCTTGAAAGTTTGGGGGCGATTCGTCAAGCGGTTGCTGAGAAAAAAGGGGAGTCCCAAAACACGTTTTCCCCATGTTAATTTCCATATGGATTTTGAAACAGGCTACAGCCCGAATTGCTGAATGGAATTACACCAAATTTGGCAAAAAGGTAGGTCTTGGTCCAGAAAGCGTGCTTTTTTAAAAATGGTATAAAACCGTTCAGTAGTTGCTGAGAAATTAATAAAATAAAAATATATATATCTGAGCACCAAGGAGGGTTCGCGAACCCTGCCGGGCATGGGCTTCACAGCTGTCAACACTCCAAACCAGGAGGTGTTGGCATCCATCTTGTGACTCGGTCACCGAGTCACAAGAAAAAGGGTGGAAAAAAGATGAAAAACAAGAAAAGGGGGCAGGGTAGAAACACCCTGACCCCTAGGCCTGCTCAGGGGGTTCCACAAGGACCCTCAGGGTCCAAACAATCATTTAAAAAAATGAATACGGCAAAATTTGTGCTGGGTGCGCGAATTTGACCGATTTGTTTTTAAAAAACGAAGCGCAGACTCTTCGTTATCTGTAAGCCCCTGGGTGGGCCAGGTCCCGGGGCAGTGTGTAATTAATTAATGGGGGCCCACGAGTGCCCCCGCAGCCCCAGGGACTGCCACCTCCTCGGGTCTTTATTCATTATGTGCAGGGGGCACGCAGCCTCCCCCGCCATCCCGGGGACCGCCACCTCCATGGGGCATATATTAATATGGGTAGAGGGCCTCGCGGGCCCCCTGAAACCCCGGAGACCCCCACCTCCCCGGTGCTTAAATTAAAATAAAGAAGTGTGGGGGGGCTCCTGCCCCCTCACACTGCCCCGGGGATCACAAACTCCCCGGGGCACTAAATGTTCAGATGCGGGGGTCTGTTGCGGATCCCCGGGGACGACCACCTCCCTAGGGCTTTAAACACTTGGGGGGCGCGTGGCCCCCCTCCTGCAGCCCTTGATGGCCCGGGGGACCGCCTCCCCCAGGGCCAGCTCCTGCAATGCCCCAGGGTTCCCACTCCCGGGACATTACTGTTTGCTATGACAGGGCAGGAGCACTGTTCCCGCCCTGTCTTAGCATACTCTGCTTTGGTTTTTGGACGTGAGAGCAGGAAACTTTTTCTCGCTTTCAAATACCAAAGCAGAATTGCTTTTGCACAAGGGGAGCTGCAGGTCAGCAGCTCCCCTTGGTCAAAAGCAATGTCGGTTCCCGCAGGAGGCAGGGAGCCGGCTGGGATCGTGGGGGCATTGGGGCTCCCTGCACGGTCCCCAACGGCGAGGCCAGGCCTCGGGGGATGGTGTCCCCGGGGCCAGAAGTGGCCCGGGAGGAGGGCCACACAGCCCCCCTGCCCTGTAATAACAGAAAAAAACCCAGAAAGGCAGGCCACGGGGGATGGGTCTCCGGGGCCATAATTGGCCTCAGGAGGGGGGTCACGTGGTCCCACTCCCAAATAAACAATAAAAAAATAAGGTTGGCCAGGCCCTGGCGGATGGGGTTCCCGGGGCCATTGGTCTCTGGAGGGGGCGCCTGCTGGTGGGGTGATGAGGTCCTTTTGTGTCCTGAGGACCTCAGGACACAAGTGGACTTCAACCCCCGAGCAGCAGTGCGCCAAGAGGCATGTTTGCAGAGTGGTGTAAAAAGGGGGCATGGCCTCAGACCACCTCTCTGCAATCTCGCTATGTGGTGCTTACTGGAGGTACCTGGTGGGCTAGTTGGCCCCCAGGGACACTCAGTATTCAAGGGGAATTAATTCCCCAACTTAGTACGTGCCAGGGGGCGCGTTTGCAGAGAGGTGGCGAAAGGGGGCATGGCCTGTGTCCACCTCTCAGCAATCCCACTGTGTGGGGCCTAGTGGAGGTAAGTGGTAGGCTAGTTGGACCCTAAAGGACCCCCAGCAGCGAAGGGGACTTCAATCCCCATCCAAGAGCCCGCCAGGGAGCGCGTTTGCAGAGTGGTGGGCAAAGTGGGCATGGCCTGTTATGGGAACTTAGCAATCCTGCTGTGTGGTACTTACTTGAGGTGATAGGACGGGTAGTTGGCCCCCAAGGATGTCCTTGGGGGGCAGGTACCCCTCTGGTTACCTCCAGTAAGTCCAACACA
Source organism: Triturus cristatus (assembly GCF_964204655.1). Classification (NCBI taxonomy): domain Eukaryota; kingdom Metazoa; phylum Chordata; class Amphibia; order Caudata; family Salamandridae; genus Triturus; species Triturus cristatus. The sequence continues at coordinate 337,623,713 of NC_140591.1, read as the reverse complement.
GTAGGATTGCTAACACGTCTTTGGAGGCCATGACCCCTTTCTCCACCACTCTGCAAACGTGCTATTGGCTTTGTAAATGTAAAAGTTTTTTACTAATGTTTTTGGGAGTGGAGTGGACGTACATTGTATGCAGTGGAATTATGGGGCATGTTGTGCAGTGAATTTATGTGGATAGAAAGTATGTGGTATTTAGTGTATAGGAATTATGTAGAGTGGGATTATGTGTTATGGAGAGTAATTATGTGGTATGATAGTCTGTGTTGTGGAGTGGTAACCTCAGGTTTAGTCTTTCTCGTTTCCATAGAAGCTCAACTATGAACTCAGTGAGACAAAAAAAGAAGAAATCATTGAGGAGCACTTGTGGGCTTAGTCAGAGGTATGAGCAGGGCCACTGGAATTATGCGACTGGCTGTACCGACTTACACACAATTATACTTTTTCTGCATTAGCCACATAATTCATCATCTGCTCCCTAATCTGCAGATTTGAACAAAAAAAGCCTCGTTTCTAGCTCAAACGTTCCCAAAAATGCAGCAACAAGTGTTACAGTGTGGTGGAAGGCCCTTTGCAAACCAAGAATGGTCACCTGTTACTTATTGTTAAATGTGGGTGTTAAATTGGTACTAATGGTGTGCAAGCCACTCTTGCTTCTTCTGTGCCTCTCTTGCCACTTTCTGCATTTCTGTTGCTTCTTTCTGTACAGTTCTTTCTTTTTCTGCACTTCTCTTGCCTCTTTCTGCAAATCGCTTCTACTTTCTGCACCTCTGCCCTCTTTCTACACGTCTGTTGCTTTTTTCTGCACCTCGTTTGCTTCTTTCTGTACCCCTCTTGCCTCTTTCTGCACCCTTCTTCTCTCTTTCTGCACCTCTCTTGCCTTTTTCTGTATTCCTCTTGTCTTTCTGCACCCTTGTTGCTTCTTTATGCACCTCTGTTACTTCTTTCTGCACTTCTCTTCCTTCATTCTGCACCTCTCTTGCTTCTTTCTGCACCTCACTTGCCTCTTTTTGCACCTCTGTTGGTTCTTTCTGTACTGCTCTTGCTTCTTTCTGCACCCCACTTGCCTCTTTCTGCACTTTTCTTGCTTCTTTCTACACTTCTGTTGCTTCTTTCAGCAATACTCTTGCCTCTTTCTGCACTTCTCTTCCTTCTTTTTGCACCGCACCTGCCTCTTTCTGCACCTCATTTGCTTCTTTCTGTACCCCTCTTGCCTCTTTCTGCACCTCTCTTACCTTTTTCTGTATTCCTCTTATGTCTTTCTGCACCCTTTTTGCCTCTTTCTGCCCCTCTGTTACTTCTTTCTGCACTTCTCTTCCTTCTTTCTGCAACCCACGTGACTCTTTTAGCACCTCTGTTTCTTCTTTCTGCACTCCTCTTCCTTCTTTCTGCACCCCTCCTGCCTCTTTCTGTACCTCTCTTGCCTCTTTGTGCACCTCTCCTACCTCTTTCTTCACCTCTCTTGCTTCTTTCTGCACCCCACTTGCCTCTTTCAGCACTTCTGTTGCTTTTTTCTGCAGATCTCTTGCCCCTTTCTGCACCCCTCTTTTCTCTTTCTACACCTCTCTTGCCTCTTTCTGCAACTCTGTTCCCTATTTCTGCACCTTTCATGCCTGTTTCTGCACCTCATTTGCCTCTTTCAGCACCTCTGTTGCTTTTTTCTAAAGATCTCTTGCCTCTTTCTGCACCTGTTGTTTTTTTTACAGATCTCTTGCCTCTTTCTGCACCCCTCTTTTTTTCTGCACCTCTCTTGCCTCTTTCTGCACCCCTGTTCCCTTTCTGTACCTCTCTTGCCTCTTTGTGCACCTCTCCTACCTCTTTCTGCACATCTCTTTTTGCACCTTTGTTGGTTCTTTCTGCACTGCTCTTGCTTCTTTCTGCTCTTCACTTGCCTCTTCCTACACTTCTCTTACTTCATTCTAAACCGCTGTTGCTTCTTTCAGCAATTCTCTTGCCTCATTCTGCACTTTTCTTCCTTGTTTCTGCACCTCTCTTGCGTCTTTCTGCACCTCTGTTGCCTCTTTCTGCACTTCACTTGCTTCTTTCTGCACATCTCTTGCCTCTTTCGGCACCTTTGTTGCTTCTTTCTGCACCCGTCCTGCCTCTTTCTGCATCCTCTTCCCTATTTGTGCAACTCTCTTGCCTCTTTCTATACATCTCTTCCCTCTTTCTGCAACACTTGTGCCTTCTTTTGCACCTCTGTTGCTTCTTTCTGTACTTCCTTTGGTTCTTTCTGCACTGCTCTTGCCTCTTTCTGCATCTCTCTTGCCTCCTTTTGCATCTCTGTTGCCTCTTTCTGTACCTCTGTTGCTTCTTTCTGCACCCTTTGTGCCTCTTTGAGCACCTCTGTTGCTTCGTTCTGCACTTCTCTTCCTTCTTTCTGCACCCCTCGTGTCTCCTTTTGCACCTCTGTTGCTTCTTTCTGCACTTCTCTTGGTTCTTTCTGCACAGCTCTTGCCTCTTTCTGCATCCTTCTTGCCTCTTTGAGCACCTCTTTTGCTTCTTTCTGCACTTCTCTCTCCTCTTTATGCACCCCTCTTGCCTCTTTCTGTGCCTGTTACTTCTTTCTGCACTTCTATTGCCTCGTTCTGCGCCTCTCTAGCTTCTTTCTGCATCTCACTTGCCTCTTTCAGCACCTCTGTTGTTTTCCTGCAGAGCTCTTCCCTCTTTCTACACCTCACTTGCATCTTGCAGCACCTCTGTTGATTTTTTCTGCAGATCTCTTGCCTCGTTCTGCACCCTCTTTTCTCTTTCTGCACCTCTCTTGTCTCTTTCTGCAATTCTGTTCCCTGTTTCTGCACCTGTCCTGCCTGTTTCTGCACCTCACTTGCCTCTTTCAGCACCTCTGTTGCTTTTTTCTGCAGATCTCCTGCCTCTTTCTGCACCCCTCTTTTCTCGTTCTGCACCTCTCTTGCCTCTTTCTGCACCCCTGTTCACTGTTTCTACACCTTTGCTGTCTGTTTCTGTACCTCTGTTGCCTCTTTCTGTACCTCTGTTGCCTCTTTCTGCACTTGTCTTGCTCTTTCTGCACCCTTCATGCCTGTTTCTGCACTTCTCTTGCTTCTTTCTACACCTCTGTTGCTTCCTTCAGCAATTCTCTTGCCTCTTTCTGTACTTCTCTTCCTTCTGTCAGCACCCCTCCTGCCTCTTTCTGTAACACTCGTTGTGCACCCCTCCTACCTTTTTCTGCACCGCTCTTGCCTCTTTTTGCACCTCTGGTGGTTTTTTCTGCACTGCTCTTCTTTCTGTACCTCACTTGCCTCTTTCTGCACCTCCTTTCCCTGTTTCTGCAACCTTCCTGCCTGTTTATGCACCTCTCTTACCTCTTTCTGCACCTCTGAGTTAGAGGTGCTTTTAATCCCTCTGCCTTATTATGTACTAGGGCCTTACAGGGGAGGTCATGCCAATCACAGGGATACACCAACTCATAGTGTACCCTATTGTATGTAGTTGTTTTCAGTGTATTCTAAGAGTCTTTCAGCATAGCACTGGCTCTGGGCCTGGTTAGTCAGAGTCAGTTACCACCAGTACCAGTCTGTAAATAGTTGGGGCCACAGGATGACTTTGAAACAAGGCCTCTTTCTGCACCTCTGTTGGTTCTTTCTGCATATCTCTTACTTCTTTCTGCACTTTTTTTAGTCTTTCTGGACTTCTGTTGCCTCTTTCTGCATTTCTCTTGCTTCTTTCTGCACCTTTCTTCCTCTTTCTTCACATGCCTTACCTCTGTAGGCATAGTTAGAAATGAGCATTTGAAAAACCTTCGAAATTCACTGCAAAAAACATAGATTTCCGGGGCGTTATAGTAAGAAATGATCAATTAAAAAACCTTCGAAATTCACGGAAAAAAACATATGTTTCAGGGAGGTTGAAGTTAGAAATTATCATTTAAAAAAAACCTTTGAAATTCACTGAAAAAACCACAGGCTTCAGGGACGTTATAGTTAGAAATTATCATTTAAAAAACCATAGAAATTCACTGAAAAAACCATAGGTTTCAGTGATGTTCTAGCTAGTTGGACATTTCACTCGTACAAAACCAGAGAAATTCGGCCGTCATAGTTAGTTGAGCTAACTATAACTCGCACCCCCGCAATGCACTGCTGATGACGTCACATATCACATCATTCATTACATGGTCAGTGACTGTAGGTCTTTTAGGTTCATCACATGTCTGGCAATAACTGCAATGTCAAGCCAGACGTATAAGGCAACCAATCTGTTGGAGACATCTGCCTGTGTGCAACACCACAATTTTTTTTCCTAATGAGGGCTTGCACAGATTGCTTAGGTTCAACATTTGAGATTCTCCCCCCATAAAATCTGTGACTGGAGAGGACATGAACACCAAGGGTCAAGGCAGGAATGTTAAGGTTGAAATTACTTCATATATGGATTATGATACCATGTCTGTAAAGTTCAGAGATTGTGTAGTGTGTTAAAGGATCAATGATTCATTAATTCTACGGTATTTGAAGGTCTTCACCTGGGGCGTAGCTTTGTCAGTAAAACTGGGGGTGTATGCTTCAGATTTTCCGACACTCATGGTAGCATATTATGTTAATCATTATATGATAAGCAGTGCATAAGGGGGGCATAAGAGGTGGTGGAAAGGGGAAGTAGTGTGGATTGTGAGAGGTGCTCAAAACAGTATTTTGTAAAATAACTAGGTTTTTAAGACCTTTAAAACAGAGATGAGTGTATATGGGTCTGTGTTTTTGTTTGAGCGAGTATTTAAAAATCCCAGGTGAAATCTGACTGACACCTTATCATACTCGACTGAAAACTCTGGTATCCAACTTTTTAATAAATAGTACATTTATTAGGGGGTGTAACACCCCAAACACCCCCTCTGAAGCTCTGTCCCTGGCACTCACAATGCTGAATCTATGTGACCGAGGGAGCATTGAACCATGTTACCTAGCGATTCGAGCAAGGGTTGGACTGGCCTATAGGGCACTACGGCTGTGCCTGAAGGGCTGGTTTGATTGGTCAGCATATGGGCCATTTTTGGTTGTTTCTGGACCTGTTTTATTGTCTGGTGGGCTAGTTTTTACTGTGGATTTCTCTGATATTACAGCAAACATTGTCTTGGTTCCAATCCTGCATCAACTCAGCATCTTGCAATTCTGGGACAATCACCTAATCTCCTCATGATAAAAAATATTCTCTGATGCATTTGGGACAAGTGTGCCCTGTATAAAACTGAAAAAAAAGTGTTGCATCTTTGGGTTCTAATTAGGCCTGGGCAGAGTTTGCATACACGGAACTCCGCTAAGTGACAAAAAACCTCAGCTGTGCTACAAGGAGTTCCGCAAGCGGCGGAGTGCATTAGGGTCATGCCGCTCATGGTGATTTTGAGCGCCGGGTGTTTGTCCCGCGCTGTAAAATCATCGCAAACGACACCATGACCTGCGCAAGAGGTCGCAGCTTCCTTTCTGCTGCTCGAGTAGATTTTCTACTCGAGCCGCAGCTTTCCCAACGTGAACAGACCTGCCGCGACCCCTCGCACTGAGAAATCCGACCGCCGGCGTTGAGAAATCTCGCCAGGAGGTTGATTTTCCTCGCTTACCAATTAGACCTTACCTAGTGCCAGCGAAGCAAAATTTCGCCGGGAGGTGGATTTTCCTGGCTCGCGCACGCCAACTTGATGCTGATGAGCTCCGCAAAGTGGAGTTGTTAGGAACTCCGCATGTTCCACGGAGCGTGGAAAACTCCACAAACTCTGCGAATGGCACAGAGTTCATCACCCAGGGTTAGTTCTAACGCTACGAAAGCTTGAGGATGCATATTGTGCTTTCCCCAATAATAGACAAATCATGAAACATACTTGAGAGGAGCTCCTGAAATGTGTCCAGAATCCTACTATTTCCACGCTCCACCTACAAAAAGTAGTTTTAGTAAAAAAAAAGCCTTGACCTTACGAACCCCTGACGCTGTTCAAGAATAGTGATTATTTTGCTGCTTTCCTAACTAGTTTTTTAAGCACCATGTTCTTTCAAAGAAGTCATCGTTGTTCCAGGAAAACATGGTGTCATTAATTATCCACCTCCAAAGCCTGAAGTGTAGAGACTGGTAGGTTCAGGAAAATACTACATGAATTACATGTGGACAGGAGTGGTATAACGCATAATGATGGGCCCCCTTGCAGAATATGAAGTGGGGCCCCTGAGTCTTCTATATCTCACATTCATGCTTTGGCCTTAGCTGAATGGGTCCCCCTAACAGGTTGGGGGCTCTTGAATGCCTCCCACCACCCCACCCATGCGCCACAGGGGCCTGCGTTACCCCCTGGTGATCAGATGGTGTGCTGTGCTCCAGTGCTTCTTTTTGTAGCCTTGCAAAATAAAGCAAACATTCAACTCTTTTTTACAAAGATCGTGAGGAAACGTTCAGCTCAGCTGAGGATTGCTATTGATTTTCCTATTAATATCAATAAATTATTAGCCATTTTCTGCAACAGCGATTGCTCCCAATTGGTTTTCCCCTTGACCGCTGCAGCCGTGAATGACGCCCACTCCCTTTGCATATCTGATTCGCAGCTGTTGTATGGGGCGTGGTTTTGGGAGGGGGGGCGACCCTCAGCTGAGAGCGCTGCTTCCTTCATGCACGCTGCCAAGGGAAACAAGTCAAAAATGCATCGCTCGCAGCCGCCCTCTTGCTTTCCAGGAATAAGGCCTTGAGTCACAAATGTTCGTCATTTGCAATTTCGATTTTTTGAATAACTTGGAAACAAAATGAACTCTACGAAATACATGTGCAGATGCAAGCATTCCCTGGACTGCCATCCTGACTCCTACAATATATTTATGTATTTGGCAGCATTGGTCGTGTTGGCAACAAATACCTATTTGTACAGCAGTGCAGGCAGTTCAATGACACTTTTAAACAAGCACTAGCAAGGCCAATAGTCCTGGCTATTCTAATTGTAAAAGTGGTTATTCATTGATTGACGGGCATAGGTGTGGATGCATGCCTGAGTGAATGTGACAATGAGTCAACAGTTGGTTTATGAGTTAGTGCATGGATGGATAAAACACAGAGCATAGTTGGTGATGTATGCATATATGGCTAAATGAGTAAGTGAGAGTGTACATGGATATATATATAATTTCCAACAGAGACTCCTTCTGAAGTTCAAGCCCTTTTGAGGGGTGGCGCGGAACCGGCGGAGAAAACCGGCAATCAATATTCCAAAGAACGGAGTTCCAAACGCGCTCTCAGAACAAATGAACACCAGGAAATCAACGGAATAAAGCAACGAAAGGGGGGTTTATTAACTTCATAAACCTGCCGTGACGCGTTTCACCCGTGGACGGCTTATATATATATATATATATATATATATATATATATATATATATATATATATATATATATATATACTACCACAAAAGTTGCAGGTCGGGCGCGTTCCTCCAGACCGAGAGGGCGTGTCACTTGGCCAGCACCTGCAAGCTGGCAAAAACACAACGTCCAGCCTCCCTTTTACTCAAAAAAGAGTGTGACACAGCTCCGGGGGAAAAAACAGCGGCTTTATTGATTTTCTGCGCTGGTAATGCAATGTCCCTGAAACGCTGGGCAGACGCGTTTCAGCCTTTGATGGCCTCATCAGTGCCCGTTTCAGCTGCCTCGCTGTTCCTGGGGGTCCCTTATGTCGATGTAGAAGACTGTGGCCACTCCTACTCACGTGGTCACTTGCCCCTCCTTCGCCTCACAGGTGTAAGGCATCTCGCGCTGCCTGCAACACCAATGGATGCTGGGCAACTGAGTCCTCCCGTTGGAACCTCTACAGTGAGAGGGTTACCAAAGCAGCAAGTGATGCCTCCAAACGTTGTTGGACGGTAGTCCCACGCCGCAGTAGCCGGATTGCAGGTAAGTCCGTTCTTTGTCCCCCTTCTCAGGCAAACGCAATTTGCCCCCTCTCTCCCCTTGTGTCAGTTGCCTCCAAATGGGGATCACACACCGGGGGGGGGGGGGGGGACGCGCTGTATTGAATACTACCACAAAAGTTGCAGGTCAGGCGCGTTCCTCCAGACCGAGAGGGCGTGTCACTTGGCCAGCACCTGCAAGCTGGCAAAAACAAACCGGCAATTAATATTCCAAAGAACGGAGTTCCAAACGCGCTCTCAGAACAAATTAACACCAGGAAATCAATGGAATAAAGCAACCAAAGGGGGGTTTATTAACTTCATAAGCCCACCGTGACGCGTTTCACCCGTGGACAGCTTGTATGTATATATATATATATATATATATATATATATATATATATATATATATATATATAAAATTCACTGAGAAAACCAAAGGTTAAAAGTAACATTATAGTTAGGTGAAATGTTCTGGTCAGTAGCTTGTGCCCTAAGGAAACTCTAACTCGCGTCCAAGCCATTCACAGTTTTCTCAACAATAATTATTATCATTAGTAGAATTTGTATTGCGCATAGCTGCCCCAGCAATGGGGCGTCCCAGCACCACCAGAGACCATAGACGTGAGCCAAGGGAGAAAAATTTAAAGTTAGACAGGAAACAGCCAGGTCTTTATGGCTTTGCGGAAATCAAGGTGGTTCTGGATCGTTCTGATGGAAGCAGGGAGCGAATTCCAGAGTTTCGCAGCAAGACTGCGAAAAGAACGGCCACCAGCTCTAGCTTTCAGAACTCGAGGAATGCTGCCCAACGCTTGGTCAGCAGATCTAAGGGAACGCCGCGGCACGTAAAACTCTAACAGGTTGACCAGCCCTAAAGGTGCCTGTAGGGTCAGGATCCTGTGCGACACACAAAGAGACTTGAACTGAATACACTTTTCAACAGGCAAACAATGAAGTTAATGTCATTGCAAATCTTGCAGTGATATTATCAATGATGTCAGAGAGGATGTCATGAATGATGTAATATGCAGGGTAATTAGCAGTGCATCTGGGATTTTTAGCATCTTGAATGTTATGTTGTTAATGAACATTTCACCTAACTATAGCGTTACTTTAGCCTTTGTTTTTTTCAGTGACATTCTAGGATTTTTTAAACATAAAGTAATATTTTGCCACCAAATGTAGAATCAACCCCTGGATCGCGCCTGGCGGGGGTTGACCTCTGCAAGCAGCAAGCAGCCAACCCCACACTACGAGGTTGACCACAGGGCCTGGCTTGTGGCCAACCACCCTACAGGAAGCTAACCCCACTCTGCACGAAGGCTGTGCGCAGTGTGGAGTTGACCACAGGACCTAGGTGCAGCCTACGCCCTGCCGGCTACCAATCTCACGCCACACATAGTCTTTGGTGATACAGTGCAAGGTGGGTCTTTGGTACTGGGGTCAAAACAGATATATTAAGGGGAGGGGACATGCAGCCCCCCTCCCCACGCCTTAATTGACCCTGGGGACCCCATCCCTGTGGCCAAATTCAATTAAGAAGGGGATGTGAGCTGCACAGCTGCCTTCCCCTAGCCTTAATAGGCCCCAGGGACCCCGTCCCCTGGGTCCAAATTCAGCTAAAATAGGGAGGCGGGCACACGCCACGCCTCCCCGAGCCTTATTAGGACTCATTCTCTGGGGCCAAAGCCAATAAAAAGGGGACAGAACATCCATCCCCTAGGGACAGCCTGCAATATAGGTGGGTGCCATGGTGCCCACCTGGAGCACCCACAAAGAACATGTTGGCTGCCATAGAGGGAGCCCCAGGGCCCCCTCAGCCCCAGCCAGCTCCCTGCATAGTGTGGTAGTCAGCATTGCTCCTGCCCAGAGGGTGTTTCCTGCTTGCTCCCTCTGGGCGGGAGCCAAATGTGTTTGGTCTCCCTGCCCGCAAGAGTGTGGGCAGGGAAGCATAATACCATTCTGCTCCCAGCCTATAGGAGCATTTTTAAATCTACTGTCTGCTGAGACGTGTTTGCTCCCGTTTCATGGTAGATTTAGAAATGCTCACACAAGATGGGAGCAAACATATGTTTCCTTGCCTGCGCTAGTATGAGCTGGGAAACTTTTTAAGTCTCGAGGAGGGGGGACGCGGGCTTCCCTCTCTTGAGTAATTACTCAGCCCCTGGGGATGGGGTCCAGCGGGTCTTTTTTTAGGCTTGGGGAGGGGGGCCGTGAGACCTCCTCTCTTTAATCACCATTCTCACCACCCCCCCAACATGGGCCCTGGCCCACACCGAGGGGGTATTTTCTTTGAAAGGCGCGGATTTGCAGATCCTCCATGGATTTGTGGCAACATTTTTAGAAACGTTTTTGACCCCACACAGAGTCCCTCTGCGACCGCACCACCAGGCTTATGGGGTCAAGGTATCCCTACCCTTCCCCCTCTGCCTTTTTTTGCATTTTTTGAGGACGCAGGGCTGTGTCCAGAGTCCTAAGATGGCTACCACTGCTTCCAGGTTGATGTGCTAGCAGCCAAGCAGGTCTCAGTACGAGATTTGTCAACGCTGCCGTCCTCTGTATCGTCAAATAAACACGTTTTTGACCATTAATTGCTCAAAAACTACTATACGGATTTAGACCAAATCACAAAAAGCCCCTTTTCTGGACAAGATCTAGCTTTCTGCCAATTTGGTGTAAATCCACTCAGAGCTTTGGGCTATAGCTGTGTATAAAGCTCCTACAAAACAAGCACTGGTGAATGCAATAAATTTCGCCTATGTGCTTAACAACAAGCTGTTTTTGTTGTTGTAAGTTGTAGCTTGGTGAGCAGTTGTGCAATGTAAGTTACTGAAACTCCATTAAAGTGTTATGACTTGTTTATTAAGAAAGCAAAAACCAAAGGAAATGATGGACGGAGTGTTGAACATTGCAAGCACTCACCCCCAGTCAACTGATCTGGGTTTAATCCATCACCGTTCTTTAGCCCACTCTGCCACCCCAGTTCAGACATGGCCATATGCAAATCAATCTGACCCTGTGCCTCATGGGAACAGTCCAGCCCGAACTGCCAAGCCATGTCTTCCCTGGACCGGAGACAAGCTTCCTAGGACCGGTTTCTGGCATTTCAGCCGTCTTCAGCCAGGCTTGCTTGAATCCAGTGGCAAAGTGTGCAAGGGACTCACGTCTGAGCATACCCTGACAACTTATGGCGAACAAAGCAAAAACCAAAGGAAATGATGGACGGAGTGTTGAACATTGCAAGCACTCACCCCCAGTCAACTGATCTGGGTTTAATCCATCACCGCTCTTTAGCCCACTCTGCCACCCCAGTTCAGACATGGCCATATGCAAATCAGTCTGACCCTGTGCCTCATGGGAACAGTCCAGCCCGAACTGCCAAGCCATGTCTTCCCTGGACCGGAAACAAGCTTCCTAGGACCGGTTTCTGGCACAGGGTCATGACTGATTTGCATATGGCTGGGTTCAAACTGAAACGGCATGGTGAGCACAAAAACGATGGATTTAGGCCCAGATCTCTGTACTGGGGTGAATGTATGACATTGTTCTGCATTCTGTCCATCAATTGTTGTTTTTGCATTTGTCACCCCGAGTGGGAAGGGTATGCCCAGACGTGGGTCCCGTGCTCTCCATGCCACTGGAATCAAGCTATCCTGGCTGAAGAGGGGTGAAACCCCGAAACCGGTCCTAGGATGCTTGTTTCCAGTCCAGGGAGGACCTGGCTTGGCAGTTCGGGCTGGACTGTACCCATGAGGCACAGGGTCAAGACTGATTTGCATATGGCTGGGTTCAAACTGGAACAGCATGGTGAGCAAAAAAACGATGGATTTAGGCCCAGATCTCTGTACTGGGGTGAATGTATGACATTGTTCTGCATTCTGTCCATCAATTGTTGTTTTTGCATTTGTCACCCCGAGTGGGAAGGGTATGCCCAGACGTGGGTCCCGTGCTCTCCATGCCACTGGAATCAAGCTATCCTGGCTGAAGAGGGGTGAAACCCCGAAACCGGTCCTAGGATGCTTGTTTCCAGTCCAGGGAGGACCTGGCTTGGCAGTTCGGGCTGGACTGTACCCATGAGGCACAGGGTCAAGACTGATTTGCATATGGCTGGGTTCAAACTGGAACGGCATGGTGAGCAAAAAAACGATGGATTTAGGCCCAGATCTCTGTACTGGGGTGAATGTATGACATTGTTCTGCATTCTGTCCATCAATTGTTGTTTTTGCATTTGTTTATTAAGAAAGGCAATAAACTGTGCTGTTACTTGTGGTATTATAAATCGGGAAAATTAGGTAATGGGCCGGGAACAGAGAACAAAAAAAACCAACCGAAAAGTATGCTTGTAATGGGTGCAGGCATGGGGAGATCAGGTAAAGGTTATAAAACAGGCCCACAATCTATCTGCTAAAAAAACGACCTGGCACTCCCTCATTGCCCTATAGATCAGTTCGACCCTAGATGGGTAACTGGAGTTATCTCCTGAAACCTGCCTGTGGACAATGATCTGGAAAATTAAGGTCAGTACACCAGTGGTCTAGAGAACTACCGCTGACCTCAAAGCATTTACCCTGTGAAGACAAAGGCTCAATGCATGTGACACTTCACTCGAAGGTTAGCAGTAAAACCCATTCTTAAAGTGCTTTAATGCCTTCTCAGTGTAGTAGGAGCAGCTATATAAATACAATACAACAGCAACTCCAAGGCGGCACAGGCCATTATGTGGACATGCAAAGCTATAAGAAGTTTTCTCACCATGTGAGAGCCTGGAGCCTCACCCCACTCCATCCCAAACATCAACATACCACAACATGACCCACATCAGAGCACAGCACAACAGCATAGCATGTAAATGGGTAAGCAAGTAAGTACATCTCTCCCAGCTATCCCACCCCAGTGGGCTGGGAAATGAATGTTGCCTTTTCAAATGTCTACTGTGAAAATAAAATATAAAAAACAGTTGAGGAGTTTAAGAAAGAAGGAACTAAAGGAAAAGGTGAACGCATCAGAGAAAATCAACACGGCCTCCACCGTGAAGTGACAGCCACAACACCAGCCGAAGACCAGGGGATCCCCCCCAATGTCCCCAGTTTAGCAGCCCTGTCCATGGCGGATGACTCAGCAACCACACGTGTGTTTCAGAGAGGCCGGGCAGGGCTAACAGAGGAAGCACAATTTGTTTTTGCGACACGGGACTGAAACTGTGCGGGGTCACCATAGCAATGAGTCTCCCAGACCCGCTAGAATGCTAAATTGCTTTGCAGGCAGAGTGGCAATGCAGCGATCAAGGGCAATGCGCGAGGCTGCTTTTTAAAGGGCCTCATGAAACTCAGGTTGTCATTGAAGTGGTGCGTGCGTGGAGGGAAAAGAGGGGGAGCAACATGAGGGACAGAGACGAACTGTAGAGAGCCTTGCAATTGGCAGAAAGTAAAAACAAGCACATGGCAATCGCTTTGCAAGCAAAAGCATAAAAGAAATCCCACAAAGTGGATGTAAACTGTAATTGGATCATGGGAGACTGATAAGAGAAACACACAGAAGAACAACAGGAAATAGTCTGCTACAGCCAATCGAAACAGAGGAAATGTAAGTGGCAAGTACAGGAAATAATAAAATGTAAGGGTGGGATGTAAGTCCCTTTTAAGGTTTATATTAAATGCAATAGATTTCACAAGCACAATGCAAGTGCTGTGCGGGCAAAATCTAAAAAGGGAAGGGAGAAAATGAGTTTTGGGAACCCCCTTTTTTTCTGCCCCTGCTTAACGGAACACCCCAAAAATTTCCATGTTCAATTTAGTCAAAAAGTAGCATCATCAAATGGCGCCAAGGTTATTACCAAAACAAAAAAGACATTTCCTATGGAAACACAGTCATATATATATATATATATATATATATATATATATATATATATATATATATATATATATATATATATATATATATATATATATATATATATATTCCAAAAGAATCAAGTCGCCTTGCAAGGAAACGCCAGCTCAGTTGAGAATTTCTCCTATGTTTATTGTGGGTAGCAGACAGGTTGCGCTCTCCCTGCCAGCAGGTTTGCCAAACATGTGAGACGCCCCGCCACATATCCAGTGGACCTGCAGTGCTATGACGAGTGGCGCTACGTTGGAGTTGTGAATACCAGACTTTGGGGGTCAAGGTAATAGTGGACAACGCTGGGTTCCCCTGCCACTGGACCCACTTGGGGATTATTTTTGGCACAAAGTACTGTTCAGCACCCATTTGGTTATAGTCAGACTACGTACCCCAGAATGCATTGGCAAACAAGAAGTCCCATTTGGGCGGGGTTATGTTAACAAAGTCGACACAGCTGCCTGAACTTTGAATGCCGCCAGTGATCAAGGGCTGTTGGCCCGAAACATGTTTGGCAAACCTGCTGGCAGGGAGAGCGCAACCTGTCTGCTACCCACAATAAACATAGGAGAAATTCTCAACTGAGCTGGCGTTTCCTTGCAAGGCGACTTGATTCTTTTGGAATAATTTTGCGGCGAAGCCTCGCCGCGGAGACGCCCCGCCACATATCCAGTGGACCTGCAGTGCTATGACGAGTGGCGCTACGTTGGAGTTGTGAATACCATACTTTGGGGGTCAAGGTAATAGTGGACAACGCTGGGTTCCCCTGCCACTGGACCCACTTGGGGATTATTTTTGGCACAAAGTACTGTTCAGCACCCATTTGGTTATAGTCAGACTACGTACCCCAGAATGCATTGGCAAACAAGAAGTCCCATTTGGGCGGGGTTATGTTAACAAAGTCGACACAGCTGCCTGAACTTTGAATGCCGCCAGTGATCAAGGGCTGTTGGCCCGAAACATGTTTGGCAAACCTGCTGGCAGGGAGAGCGCAACCTGTCTGCTACCCACAATAAACATAGGAGAAATTCTCAACTGAGCTGGCGTTTCCTTGCAAGGCGACTTGATTCTTTTGGAATACTTTTGCGGCGAAGCCTCGCCGCGGAGACGCCCCGCCACATATCCAGTGGACCTGCAGTGCTATGACGAGTGGCGCTACGTTGGAGTTGTGAATACCAGACTTTGGGGGTCAAGGTAATAGTGGACAACGCTGGGTTCCCCTGCCACTGGACCCACTTGGGGATTATTTTTGGCACAAAGTACTGTTCAGCACCCATTTGGTTATAGTCAGACTACGTACCCCAGAATGCATTGGCAAACAAGAAGTCCCATTTGGGCGGGGTTATGTTAACAAAGTCGACACAGCTGCCTGAACTTTGAATGCCGCCAGTGATCAAGGGCTGTTGGCCCGAAACATGTTTGGCAAACCTGCTGGCAGGGAGAGCGCAACCTGTCTGCTACCCACAATAAACATAGGAGAAATTCTCAACTGAGCTGGCGTTTCCTTGCAAGGCGACTTGATTCTTTTGGAATAATTTTGCGGCGAAGCCTCGCCGCGGAGACGCCCCGCCACATATCCAGTGGACCTGCAGTGCTATGACGAGTGGCGCTACGTTGGAGTTGTGAATACCAGACTTTGGGGGTCAAGGTAATAGTGGACAACGCTGGGTTCCCCTGCCACTGGACCCACTTGGGGATTATTTTTGGCACAAAGTACTGTTCAGCACCCATTTGGTTATAGTCAGACTACGTACCCCAGAATGCATTGGCAAACAAGAAGTCCCATTTGGGCGGGGTTATGTTAACAAAGTCGACACAGCTGCCTGAACTTTGAATGCCGCCAGTGATCAAGGGCTGTTGGCCCGAAACATGTTTGGCAAACCTGCTGGCAGGGAGAGCGCAACCTGTCTGCTACCCACAATAAACATAGGAGAAATTCTCAACTGAGCTGGCGTTTCCTTGCAAGGCGACTTGATTCTTTTGGAATAATTTTGCGGCGAAGCCTCGCCGCGGAGACGCCCCGCCACATATCCAGTGGACCTGCAGTGCTATGACGAGTGGCGCTACGTTGGAGTTGTGAATACCAGACTTTGGGGGTCAAGGTAATAGTGGACAACGCTGGGTTCCCCTGCCACTGGACCCACTTGGGGATTATTTTTGGCACAAAGTACTGTTCAGCACCCATTTGGTTATAGTCAGACTACGTACCCCAGAATGCATTGGCAAACAAGAAGTCCCATTTGGGCGGGGGTATGTTAACAAAGTCGACACAGCTGCCTGAACTTTGAATGCCGCCAGTGATCAAGGGCTGTTGGCCCGAAACATGTTTGGCAAACCTGCTGGCAGGGAGAGCGCAACCTGTCTGCTACCCACAATAAACATAGGAGAAATTCTCAACTGAGCTGGCGTTTCCTTGCAAGGCGACTTGATTCTTTTGGAATAATTTTGCGGCGAAGCCTCGCCGCGGAGACGCCCCGCCACATATCCAGTGGACCTGCAGTGCTATGACGAGTGGCGCTACGTTGGAGTTGTGAATACCAGACTTTGGGGGTCAAGGTAATAGTGGACAACGCTGGGTTCCCCTGCCACTGGACCCACTTGGGGATTATTTTTGGCACAAAGTACTGTTCAGCACCCATTTGGTTATAGTCAGACTACGTACCCCAGAATGCATTGGCAAACAAGAAGTCCCATTTGGGCGGGGTTATGTTAACAAAGTCGACACAGCTGCCTGAACTTTGAATGCCGCCAGTGATCAAGGGCTGTTGGCCCGAAACATGTTTGGCAAACCTGCTGGCAGGGAGAGCGCAACCGGTCTGCTACCCACAATAAACATAGGAGAAATTCTCAACTGAGCTGGCGTTTCCTTGCAAGGCGACTTGATTCTTTTGGAATAATTTTGCGGCGAAGCCTCGCCGCGGAGACGCCCCGCCACATATCCAGTGGACCTGCAGTGCTATGACGAGTGGCGCTACGTTGGAGTTGTGAATACCAGACTTTGGGGGTCAAGGTAATAGTGGACAACGCTGGGTTCCCCTGCCACTGGACCCACTTGGGGATTATTTTTGGCACAAAGTACTGTTCAGCACCCATTTGGTTATAGTCAGACTACGTACCCCAGAATGCATTGGCAAACAAGAAGTCCCATTTGGGCGGGGTTATGTTAACAAAGTCGACACAGCTGCCTGAACTTTGAATGCCGCCAGTGATCAAGGGCTGTTGGGCCGAAACATGTTTGGCAAACCTGCTGGCAGGGAGAGCGCAACCTGTCTGCTACCCACAATAAACATAGGAGAAATTCTCAACTGAGCTGGCGTTTCCTTGCAAGGCGACTTGATTCTTTTGGAATAATTTTGCGGCGAAGCCTCGCCGCGGAGACGCCCCGCCACATATCCAGTGGACCTGCAGTGCTATGACGAGTGGCGCTACGTTGGAGTTGTGAATACCAGACTTTGGGGGTCAAGGTAATAGTGGACAACGCTGGGTTCCCCTGCCACTGGACCCACTTGGGGATTATTTTTGGCACAAAGTACTGTTCAGCACCCATTTGGTTATAGTCAGACTACGTACCCCAGAATGCATTGGCAAACAAGAAGTCCCATTTGGGCGGGGTTATGTTAACAAAGTCGACACAGCTGCCTGAACTTTGAATGCCGCCAGTGATCAAGGGCTGTTGGCCCGAAACATGTTTGGCAAACCTGCTGGCAGGGAGAGCGCAACCTGTCTGCTACCCACAATAAACATAGGAGAAATTCTCAACTGAGCTGGCGTTTCCTTGCAAGGCGACTTGATTCTTTTGGAATAATTTTGCGGCGAAGCCTCGCCGCGGAGACGCCCCGCCACATATCCAGTGGACCTGCAGTGCTATGACGAGTGGCGCTACGTTGGAGTTGTGAATACCAGACTTTGGGGGTCAAGGTAATAGTGGACAACGCTGGGTTCCCCTGCCACTGGACCCACTTGGGGATTATTTTTGGCACAAAGTACTGTTCAGCACCCATTTGGTTATAGTCAGACTACGTACCCCAGAATGCATTGGCAAACAAGAAGTCCCATTTGGGCGGGGTTATGTTAACAAAGTCGACACAGCTGCCTGAACTTTGAATGCCGCCAGTGATCAAGGGCTGTTGGCCCGAAACATGTTTGGCAAACCTGCTGGCAGGGAGAGCGCAACCTGTCTGCTACCCACAATAAACATAGGAGAAATTCTCAACTGAGCTGGCGTTTCCTTGCAAGGCGACTTGATTCTTTTGGAATAATTTTGCGGCGAAGCCTCGCCGCGGAGACGCCCCGCCACATATCCAGTGGACCTGCAGTGCTATGACGAGTGGCGCTACGTTGGAGTTGTGAATACCAGACTTTGGGGTCAAGGTAATAGTGGACAACGCTGGGTTCCCCTGCCACTGGACCCACTTGGGGATTATTTTTGGCACAAAGTACTGTTCAGCACCCATTTGGTTATAGTCAGACTACGTACCCCAGAATGCATTGGCAAACAAGAAGTCCCATTTGGGCGGGGTTATGTTAACAAAGTCGACACAGCTGCCTGAACTTTGAATGCCGCCAGTGATCAAGGGCTGTTGGCCCGAAACATGTTTGGCAAACCTGCTGGCAGGGAGAGCGCAACCTGTCTGCTACCCACAATAAACATAGGAGAAATTCTCAACTGAGCTGGCGTTTCCTTGCAAGGCGACTTGATTCTTTTGGAATAATTTTGCGGCGAAGCCTCGCCGCGGAGACGCCCCGCCACATATCCAGTGGACCTGCAGTGCTATGACGAGTGGCGCTACGTTGGAGTTGTGAATACCAGACTTTGGGGGTCAAGGTAATAGTGGACAACGCTGGGTTCCCCTGCCACTGGACCCACTTGGGGATTATTTTTGGCACAAAGTACTGTTCAGCACCCATTTGGTTATAGTCAGACTACGTACCCCAGAATGCATTGGCAAACAAGAAGTCCCATTTGGGCGGGGTTATGTTAACAAAGTCGACACAGCTGCCTGAACTTTGAATGCCGCCAGTGATCAAGGGCTGTTGGCCCGAAACATGTTTGGCAAACCTGCTGGCAGGGAGAGCGCAACCTGTCTGCTACCCACAATAAACATAGGAGAAATTCTCAACTGAGCTGGCGTTTCCTTGCAAGGCGACTTGATTCTTTTGGAATAATTTTGCGGCGAAGCCTCGCCGCGGAGACGCCCCGCCACATATCCAGTGGACCTGCAGTGCTATGACGAGTGGCGCTACGTTGGAGTTGTGAATACCAGACTTTGGGGGTCAAGGTAATAGTGGACAACGCTGGGTTCCCCTGCCACTGGACCCACTTGGGGATTATTTTTGGCACAAAGTACTGTTCAGCACCCATTTGGTTATAGTCAGACTACGTACCCCAGAATGCATTGGCAAACAAGAAGTCCCATTTGGGCGGGGTTATGTTAACAAAGTCGACACAGCTGCCTGAACTTTGAATGCCGCCAGTGATCAAGGGCTGTTGGCCCGAAACATGTTTGGCAAACCTGCTGGCAGGGAGAGCGCAACCTGTCTGCTACCCACAATAAACATAGGAGAAATTCTCAACTGAGCTGGCGTTTCCTTGCAAGGCGACTTGATTCTTTTGGAATAATTTTGCGGCGAAGCCTCGCCGCGGAGACGCCCCGCCACATATCCAGTGGACCTGCAGTGCTATGACGAGTGGCGCTACGTTGGAGTTGTGAATACCAGACTTTGGGGGTCAAGGTAATAGTGGACAACGCTGGGTTCCCCTGCCACTGGACCCACTTGGGGATTATTTTTGGCACAAAGTACTGTTCAGCACCCATTTGGTTATAGTCAGACTACGTACCCCAGAATGCATTGGCAAACAAGAAGTCCCATTTGGGCGGGGTTATGTTAACAAAGTCGACACAGCTGCCTGAACTTTGAATGCCGCCAGTGATCAAGGGCTGTTGGCCCGAAACATGTTTGGCAAACCTGCTGGCAGGGAGAGCGCAACCTGTCTGCTACCCACAATAAACATAGGAGAAATTCTCAACTGAGCTGGCGTTTCCTTGCAAGGCGACTTGATTCTTTTGGAATAATTTTGCGGCGAAGCCTCGCCGCGGAGACGCCCCGCCACATATCCAGTGGACCTGCAGTGCTATGACGAGTGGCGCTACGTTGGAGTTGTGAATACCAGACTTTGGGGGTCAAGGTAATAGTGGACAACGCTGGGTTCCCCTGCCACTGGACCCACTTGGGGATTATTTTTGGCACAAAGTACTGTTCAGCAACCATTTGGTTATAGTCAGACTACGTACCCCAGAATGCATTGGCAAACAAGAAGTCCCATTTGGGCGGGGTTATGTTAACAAAGTCGACACAGCTGCCTGAACTTTGAATGCCGCCAGTGATCAAGGGCTGTTGGCCCGAAACATGTTTGGCAAACCTGCTGGCAGGGAGAGCGCAACCTGTCTGCTACCCACAATAAACATAGGAGAAATTCTCAACTGAGCTGGCGTTTCCTTGCAAGGCGACTTGATTCTTTTGGAATAATTTTGCGGCGAAGCCTCGCCGCGGAGACGCCCCGCCACATATCCAGTGGACCTGCAGTGCTATGACGAGTGGCGCTACGTTGGAGTTGTGAATACCAGACTTTGGGGGTCAAGGTAATAGTGGACAACGCTGGGTTCCCCTGCCACTGGACCCACTTGGGGATTATTTTTGGCACAAAGTACTGTTCAGCACCCATTTGGTTATAGTCAGACTACGTACCCCAGAATGCATTGGCAAACAAGAAGTCCCATTTGGGCGGGGTTATGTTAACAAAGTCGACACAGCTGCCTGAACTTTGAATGCCGCCAGTGATCAAGGGCTGTTGGCCCGAAACATGTTTGGCAAACCTGCTGGCAGGGAGAGCGCAACCTGTCTGCTACCCACAATAAACATAGGAGAAATTCTCAACTGAGCTGGCGTTTCCTTGCAAGGCGACTTGATTCTTTTGGAATAATTTTGCGGCGAAGCCTCGCCGCGGAGACGCCCCGCCACATATCCAGTGGACCTGCAGTGCTATGACGAGTGGCGCTACGTTGGAGTTGTGAATACCAGACTTTGGGGGTCAAGGTAATAGTGGACAACGCTGGGTTCCCCTGCCACTGGACCCACTTGGGGATTATTTTTGGCACACAGTACTGTTCAGCACCCATTTGGTTATAGTCAGACTACGTACCCCAGAATGCATTGGCAAACAAGAAGTCCCATTTGGGCGGGGTTATGTTAACAAAGTCGACACAGCTGCCTGAACTTTGAATGCCGCCAGTGATCAAGGGCTGTTGGCCCGAAACATGTTTGGCAAACCTGCTGGCAGGGAGAGCGCAACCTGTCTGCTACCCACAATAAACATAGGAGAAATTCTCAACTGAGCTGGCGTTTCCTTGCAAGGCGACTTGATTCTTTTGGAATAATTTTGCGGCGAAGCCTCGCCGCGGAGACGCCCCGCCACATATCCAGTGGACCTGCAGTGCTATGACGAGTGGCGCTACGTTGGAGTTGTGAATACCAGACTTTGGGGGTCAAGGTAATAGTGGACAACGCTGGGTTCCCCTGCCACTGGACCCACTTGGGGATTATTTTTGGCACAAAGTACTGTTCAGCACCCATTTGGTTATAGTCAGACTACGTACCCCAGAATGCATTGGCAAACAAGAAGTCCCATTTGGGCGGGGTTATGTTAACAAAGTCGACACAGCTGCCTGAACTTTGAATGCCGCCAGTGATCAAGGGCTGTTGGCCCGAAACATGTTTGGCAAACCTGCTGGCAGGGAGAGCGCAACCTGTCTGCTACCCACAATAAACATAGGAGAAATTCTCAACTGAGCTGGCGTTTCCTTGCAAGGCGACTTGATTCTTTTGGAATAATTTTGCGGCGAAGCCTCGCCGCGGAGACGCCCCGCCACATATCCAGTGGACCTGCAGTGCTATGACGAGTGGCGCTACGTTGGAGTTGTGAATACCAGACTTTGGGGGTCAAGGTAATAGTGGACAACGCTGGGTTCCCCTGCCACTGGACCCACTTGGGGATTATTTTTGGCACAAAGTACTGTTCAGCACCCATTTGGTTATAGTCAGACTACGTACCCCAGAATGCATTGGCAAACAAGAAGTCCCATTTGGGCGGGGTTATGTTAACAAAGTCGACACAGCTGCCTGAACTTTGAATGCCGCCAGTGATCAAGGGCTGTTGGCCCGAAACATGTTTGGCAAACCTGCTGGCAGGGAGAGCGCAACCTGTCTGCTACCCACAATAAACATAGGAGAAATTCTCAACTGAGCTGGCGTTTCCTTGCAAGGCGACTTGATTCTTTTGGAATATATATATATATATATATTTCTTTTTTTTTGCTCCTCCTCGCTCAGGTAACTGCCGCCACACTCCTAATCAGAGGGTGCGTCGTCTGCCACGGGCTACCCCAGCACAGCCCGATTCATATAACCAAGTCCTCTGTACAAAGGCAAAGGATGACGACGCCGTGTCCAGGTTCAAAAAGATATTTATTGCTTATACAGCCGGTTTGGACGCGTTTCGCCTGCCCAGCAGGCTTGTTCACCAACTGTTTGTACAAATTTCGAAACCTTATTTACATGCTTACGTGTTAGTCCCAAATCACGTGACGTGACTACAACCACAGTAACATGGAAGACAGACTCGTAGTTTAAACGAGAAAATCCTTACACTTTGGTGAAATAATATATACGTAAATCTGTTTGAATTAAAGCAAATGCACTAACGGGGGCAATAATAGATTGACACATCTTTTATAGTTATTAAAGATTAAATGTAAATGCACAGGATATTATTCTTGATATCACTGTACCTAGCGTGATATCGACCTTAGCCAAAACATGATATGACTAATATATCGCTCTCATCAGGATTGCTGAGTTTTCACCACACGCATACCACCACGTTATTCCACACGTTATTCACCACATATAGCCCCAGTGGGCCTAAATTAACTTGTAATCATTAAGGTCTAGCCAAAAGTTGTGTCAGACATTATGAGTCCCACATGTCATATACCGTGCAAAGGACAAACACATTAAAGAAATTACATTAAAAACAGAAACGAGGGAGGTTTCTTGGCTGCTAATCTTTCATCAATATATTCTCAAGCTATTTACAAATGCGTGATAAGGTCTTCTTCCATATTAAGACCTATGGGGGTACGTGTGTTTAAGGCAAGGATGTAAGAGGACTCAAGTCTCCTTAACTTCTTCTCGCGATTGCCCCCTCTCACATTCGACATAATGCAATCGATGACAAAGTAGGATAATCCTTTCTCATTTTTGGCGTGATGGGATTCGAAATGACGGGCCACCGGGTATGTTCGGTCCCCGTTTTTAATGGCCCTCAGATGCTGTAAGATCCTCTTATGCACTGGGTGGATTGTGCTGCCCACGTACCGCAAGCCACAAGGGCATTGAAGCACGTAGACAGCATAATCAGTCTTACACGTGAAACACCCTTGGATCTTCTTCACTCTCTTAGAAAGACCCAGTGCATAAGACACAGTGTTTTTTCCGTGAATGCAGGCCTTGCATTTATTGCATTTCAAAAAGCCTGGTTTTCTCATTAGCCAGGCACTGCCTTTGGACACAGGTTTTTTAGTGGGCAGCATGTTTGATACTAGCATCTGTTTAAATGATCTTGCTTTTCGGAAAGTTATTGCCGGTTTTTTCCGAACGGCTTTCCCCAAAAGGGGGTCATTGCGAATTAGATGCCAATGCTTGGTGAGTATGCCTCTGATCTGTCTATGCTTTGTATTGAAAGTGGTGATCATTCTTATTTCCTTATTGTTTCTTTTAATTTTGCTGTTGCTCGCATTAAAAAGAATGTCCTCTCTAGATCTTTTCTTAGCTTTCGTTACAGCTTGGCTAATGACCTCTTCTGTGTACCCCCTAGCCTTAAAACGACTAGTTAGACCTAGGAGTTCTTGGTCAATAATCTTTTCCTCACTACAGTTTCGAATTGTCCTGAGGCTCTCCCCATAAGGGATACTTCTAATCAGGCTGAAGGGGTGGAAGCTCTTGGCATGAAGTACTGTGTTGCTGGAAGTCGGTTTTCTAAACAATTTGGAATGTACCATCTCTTCTTTAATATAGACAGTAAGATCTAAAAAGTTTACTTCAGTTTCACTGATGGTGCTGGTGAGACTTAAATTTAGATCATTTGTTTGAAGTTTGTCAATAAAGTTTTGGGCTGCTACTTTAGACCCTTTCCAAATGACGAAAAGGTCGTCTATATAACGACTCCAAAGCAGCACATTCTCCTCCCATTCTTCCTGGTACAAGCCTCTGACCACCTGCTCCTCCCACCAGCCCATATGCAAATTCGCATAGCTGGGGGCGAAGCAGGTGCCCATCGCTGTTCCGCATGTCTGCTGATACAGCTGATCATTAAAGAGGAAGAAGTTGTTTTTTAAACAAGTGGAGATCATGGAGAGCAGCATTTGTGTATGCGACCACAGTTTGATAGGGCGGTTGCCCAAAAAGTATTTGACAGCTTTGAGGCCATCTTCCTGTCTTATACTAGTGTATAGTGAGCATACATCTATAGTCACTAGTAGAAGGTCCTTTTCCCATGGGAGGTCATAGATTTTCTTCAGAAAATCTCCCGTATCTTGGATAAAAGCTGGTAAAGTCCGTACCAAGGGACATAAAAAAGAATCAATGAATTTTGACGTATTTTCAAATGCCCCCCCTATGGCGGAGATAATTGGCCTGCCCGGGGGGTTATGCAAACTTTTGTGCACCTTGGGGATCAGGTAGAACACCGGAGTCACAGGATTAGCAATTTTAAGGAAGGCTAATTCATCTCGAGTCAACAAGTTTTGACTATACCACAAATAGAACTGATCATTAAACAATTTATAACTTGTATGCATCACAGTGTCATTGATTTTGTTATAATTGTTCGCATCATTCAATTGACTATGTGCTTCTGTGAGGTAGCTCTTTTTGTCCCATAGGACAATGTTGCCTCCCTTGTCCACGTTGCGAACTATACAAGTCTCATCTGTGGAAAGTTTGTTTATCAATGCACTGTACTCTTGTTGGTGCTTGGATAGAGCTTTGTATTTCACACTTGTGCATTTTTCCAAGTTTTTAAGATCATTGATCACCAGTTCATTATAAACATCCACGGCATATCGAGCGGCAAGCGGCATGAATCTGGAAGGTAATCTGAATTTTGTAGGGTCATTTCCCCCAATGTCAACTTCCTGATCCCTGGCTATATCTTGCACTTGACTGCTTGTTACCGTTGTATCCATTGCATTGGACGGGGAGCCCTCATTGGCCATGGGATTAGATAACTCATCCATCGGTCTTAGATTTAGGAGCAAGTCCATATCGTTGACGACTAGTTCTGCGGGGGATATATCATCTGTAGTGTTTGATTGCACTGTCCGAGATCCCTCGTCGCGGTTGGAGGCAAAGTGTTTTCTCAATTTGAGCGTTCTTATAAATTTGAAAACATCTACTCTTGTTTTTACATAGTCAAAATCAGCAGGTGGGCAGTAGGAAAGGCCGAGGCTCAGGATGTTAACCTCTTGCTCAGATAATTTGATGTTAGTCATATTAATTACTTGGTTGTTTTTCTCAAGGCCACAAGCCATCATTGTTTGCTGCTCTTTCCTCTGCCAAAGTTTTGACCCCTTCCGCCTTTGTTGCCTCTGCCTCTTCCTCTTCGTACTCCTACGCTTGTCTGAGGTGGGCGTGGACGGAGATTGAATCTCCTTTCTTGCTCTAAAAAACTGAATTCATCTATTACAGACGGTATTACAGCTCCTTCATGGCCATGGGCAGTTTCATCGACGTCTGTGTCAACTTCAGAACTGGGAATGCTGCTGAGCTCTGCCTGGGCATTCGCCTGCGTGCGGCTACTAGGATTCATACGTTGTCTTCGTAGAGTGTCAAATTTCCTGGCGAATGTATAGATTTGCCCACGCTCATAGTCATTCTTGTCCCGGATACATTTTTGTGCCTTTCTCTCTTTGATTGTATTTTCTAATTTAAGTAGTCTTTCCTTCATTTCTTTTGTGAATTTCTCAATCGGTGCCTGGTTGGTTTCTTTATCCAGCATTTCTGTGATTTGCGCTATTTCTTCCATGATCTTGTTCCGATCAATTTCTGCGTATTTAACCAGAATCGCCAACCTCCTGCATGAGGACTCGAAGTTGTTCTGAGCCCATTCATTCAACATGAGTGGGTTCGGGTCCTCATACGTCGGGGCTACCAAGATACGGAGTCCACGAGGGATTCTTTTGACCTCTAAATAACGTTGGAGGGACTTGGCTTCCCACCACTTAGATAACTCGCTACGTTTAAGTTTTTCTAAGCGTTTGAGACGAGACTGGACATCCGACATTATTTCACCGGTTGCATGCGTGCCGGAATTGGGTAATGTTGTACTTGTATCACTGAAGATTGAAAGGGCAGCCTCCTCCCTCTCTTTCATTTCCCCGGCTGACATGTTTGTTACTGATAGTGTGAGTTTTGTCAGCAATTCGCTGTGAACCTGGAACCGTCTGCCTCTACATATATATATATATTCACTTAAAAAACCATAGGTTTCACACATGTTATAGTTAGCTGGACATTTCCCTCGTAAAAAACCAATGAAATTCCCACGTTATAGTTAGTGCAGGCAACTATAACTCACGCGACCGCAATCCTCTGCTGATGACGTCAGATATTACATCACTGATTACATATGTGTCTTTCTGAAAAATAAATATTTGTAATATATGTATAGCTAAAGATTAATGGAAGAAGACATGGGTAAATAGGTGTCTAAATACAGTGATGTAATATCTGACGTCATCAGCAGAGGATTGCGGTCGCGTGAGTTATAGTTGCCTGCACTTATAGATATATATGTACTTTTAACTGACATTTTCTCTGGAACTACTGAACAGATTGACTCCAGATATTCAAAAGGCACATCCCTGACATGAGGACTACCTCTCTGCCAAATTTCAAGTAATTCTGTTCAGCCGTTCGGGCTGTACCTTGGACTAAAGGTCCCTATGGAAAAATGCATTGGGAAAACGCGTTTTGGGACCCCCTTTTTTCTCGGCCCCCGCTTCACTAATCACCCCGAGACTTTAAGGGTAGGAGCGGAGTAGAGCGCCCCACCTATTTTGAAAAATTTGCGAGGATTCGTCAACCGGCGCCAAAGTTATTCAAAATAGAATTTTCAGATTTCCTATGGAAACACGGTCCTAACTATAACTATCTACTGGCGACCGCCAGTAGATAATATATGTATATATGTATGCATATTTATATATATTATATATATATATATATATATATATATATACAGGACAAAGTAGAAAGAGCTGCAGGGAGCAGTCTGTAAAAAAAATACATATCTATATATATGTATATCTGCATCTATATCTGTTTTGGACGAATGCCGTTTGTTTTTTCGACTCTGAGAGTGCACTGAGGCCTGCTAACCAGATCTCAGTGCCAGTGTTCTAACCCCTTACATAATGTAAGTTCAATTGGCTATCCGAATAGGCATAAGATGACTTTTATGTCCCTAATATATAGTACCCAGGGTACACAGGGCATGCAAGACAGTGTGCCCCCCCATGGGTTACAGCACTGGTGGTGCCGCCCTGTGTGTGACAAAGTACAAAATGACTCTCAGCCTGCCACTGCAGCCTGGAAGAGAAGTTTAAAACTGATTGTTTGACTTTGCCATTTAAACCAATGGCAAAGCCCCAACTTCCCTTAACATATGTAAGCCTCCCCTAAGGAAGTTCTATGTAGCCCTAAGACAGGGAGCTGTATGTCATTAAGTAGGACATACACTTTTAATATGACCTAACAGCAAAACTTCCACATTGTCGTTTTTACTGTGGAAAGGTTACTAGCCCCATTGCCTAACACAGAGTTACCGACTGACCTCCCAACCCAGCTAACTGATGAATGGGAGCACTAGAATGGGTACTTCACGCGCCCAAATTAATAATGGCATTAAACCTGACTTGATGTCTAAGCAGAATGTAATGTTACTTTTAAGGAAATGTAAGTTTTAGAAAGTTGCCACTCTGCTGCCCAGTTTGTCCAGTCTCTGGGGGGTGGGGGGGAGAGGGGTGCTAGTGGAAAGCTTTGTGCTGCTTTTGTTGCTAGGGAATGCAAAACCGGCCTTCGGTAATAAAAAAGGCCTCCCAGGGGTCTAAAACCAGCCCCCATTCTAGCAGCCCACCGGGGAAACATCCGGTGCGCGCTACGTCCAGTCTGGTCCTGCTGAATGATTGCCTCTTTGTTTAGGTAGACAGGCTGGTGGTGGGAACAGACAGAGAAACCAGTAGCCAAACCCGTTTTGCCATGGGTGTGCAGCCCACAGGTAGCCACACCTCTATGGTGGGCAGAATAGTGCACTCTAGGATTGCTAGATACCCCACATAGCCAGAAGCCGTCACAGAACATGAGGAATCCTGGTAGCCCATTGGTTTGTGAGCACATAACCCCCCCCCCCCCGGGCACTTCCTGGGTAGAAATATAGCAACTCTGTCACCCTGAACATCTGATCACAATGGAACTGGGGAAAAGAAAAAAAAAGAACTGCCTTGCTGACCCCTAGACCTGGCAAGAGCGGCTACACCGACTGCTGGACTACACCTACCGCATCTTCCAACTATTGGTGTCCATTTCCTTTCTCACACTATGATCTAAAAAACGCTCTTTTCTTCAAACTCACTTTCTTCATCCTTTGCTGCAAAATCTCCTAACAAATCTACCTTGTTCCTTTCAATTGCTTTGCTTGAAGGTTAAATATTGCACTCATAATTCCAAGAAGAACAGTCACAAAACCTCCAAGTGATCACAGGCCTCAACGGAGTGGCTGCCTCTCTATGGTGCCAGATCTTCTCAAACTTCTTTGAACACGAAGGAGGAGCCTAGCGCGCAACCAAGATGGCCGCGTAGGTGCGAGGCTCCCGAGGACCTCCGTGACCTCCTACACATATCTTGAAAATATCCTGTCCTAGATGAGGGGACTGTGTTGGTGAGCCCGAGCTGAGGTGGCACCCGTTTTCCGCTTCCAAATTGGACCTCGGACACCGGCGGGAACACCGATCGAGGTTTGCGGCCTTCTCCACGCCGAACCCCGGATTGGATCTGTGGGGCTATCCAGAGACAAAGTGAACAACAGTGGCGGGCAGGGCTCGGCGACTCGCGTACCCCGCACTTTCACTTTCGCTTTTGCACCCTCCTTGCTGTCTTGGCGAGGCTGGGTCGCGGGGCACTGTGAGGTGGTGTGGCCTCGTTGGGGTACCCTGCCGGCCCGCCGGCTGTGACCCACCCCGCGGATCTGTGGTGGCCCCCCCCCCGGAGCCCGTGAACCGGCTTGCCTGCCCTTTACGACGTGATTGGCACGATCGGGGGACTGGAACCATGTCCACAAAGCAAGATGGTGACCGGGCAAAGGTGAAATCGACCCGACATGGCGCAGCCCATCAGTCTAACAGCATGGACCGCTACACCCTCCAGAAGGGATCTCCCGAGGTGCCGCGTAGGTCCCCTGAGGGCCCGACTGATGCTCCTGCTCTGCCCGCGGATCTGACCCTGCGGGATGTCATGGGTGCTATCGCCGAGATGAAGGCCTCGGTGAGCCAGCGTTTTGATACACTGGCGCGGAAGATTGACTCGGTCCTCGTGGATGTTGGCTTGGTGAGGGCCGATCTATCCAAGACCAATGATCGGGTCGATTCTTTGGCCCACACCACATCGGGCCTCACGACGGATGTGGCGACCCTCCAAAAGGAGGTGCGCCGGCTTGGCCAGGCGAGTGCGCTGATGGATCGCCGCTTGGAGGATTCCGAGGGTCGGGCCCGGAGGAACAATGTCCGCATTATCGGGGTGCCTGAGGGACGTGAGGAGGCGGCGGCGGACCTATTCGTGGAGGACTTGATTCTCACCCATCTCCAGCCCCGGGGGCTGAGTAAATTCTTCGCGGTGGAACGGGCCCACAGGGTTCCCGGGGGAAGGCCTAAGACCGGAGCCCCTCCGAGGCCTCTCATTGCTCGGATTTTCAACTTTCGGGACAGAGATGCTATTCTGCAATCCTCCAGACTACAGGGACCAGTCAGACTCGACAATATGGACATAAATTTTTATCCTGATTTCACCCCAGCAGTCCAAAAGCAGAGACTGAGCTTTCTCGGAGTCAAACGTCGTCTACGGGACCTAAACCTCAAGTATGCGATGCTTTTCCCAGCTAAGTTGCGGGTGGAGGTGGATGGCCGCACGCACTTTTTTGATCGTCCCGAAGCGGCCGGGGACTGGCTGGATACTTTGTCTGGGGATCGGGATCGGGGGGGTGGGGGGGGAGCGGTTGGGGGAGAGGGCTCGCCGGATCAGGACTGAGGGACTAATATTAGGCCTCGCTCTGGACAAAATTGATGTCACTTTCGACTGTTCGTCTGTTCGAGTAAGTTCCCCTCCTGTGGAGGTCGTGTGGGGTCTCTTGGGGGTTCTCCCTCCTCCTCTGGGGGCTTAGTTAGTTTAACCATCTATGGGGCGACAGGCACACTGCACTTTGGGGGGGCTGTTCGGGCTCATGCAGGGGTGCAGGGAGGGGGGAGTTCTGTTGGGGTGGGTGGGTTGGGGTGGGGTGTTGTTCGTTTTTACCACAAGGCAAACCCTTTTTTGTATTGGTCTTAAGGTGCTCTCGGGGGGACGAATGATGGCTTCTGTGTGTGATGGGGGGTAGGGACTTGACTTTGTTGTCTTGGAACGTTAATGGACTGGGGGATAGGATCAAACGAGGTGTGGTCCTGCAGTATTTGAAACGAATCTCACCCGATGTAGTCTTTCTGCAGGAGACACACCTTATTGGTAATTCTTTTTGTGCCATGAATCGGCGTGGCTACCGTTTGGTGGCCCACTCGGGCTTCACGTCGGGCTCACGGGGTGTGGGCATCATGGTGAAGAACTCGCTCCCGTTGGAAATTGATGAGGTGCTCCATGATGATAGGGGACGCTACACTGTCTTGGTGGGGAGAATGGAGGGCAAAGTAGTTGTCTTTGTATCAGTATACGTCCCACCGGGGCTACAGTCGACCACTTTTGCAGACCTGGGGCGCCTCCTCCTTGGCCTTCCGGGGGGGCTTCTGGTGGTTGGGGGGGGACTTCAATGCGGTGGTTTCTGGGACTGTGGATCGTCACCCCCCTAGGGACCTCCCCCGGGCACAGGCGTGGCTGTCCGGCCTCTTGGATACACTGGGATTGGTGGACTGCTGGCGCTTAAAACATCCCACGCAGCTGCAGTACACTTTCCACTCGGGGGCCCATGGTAGCCTCTCACGGCTTGATTATGTCCTTGTCCCGGCGGCCTATGTTGGGAGGGTAGGAGAGGTGCGCCATTTGGCGCGGGGTATCTCAGATCACTCCCCGCTCCTGTTACACTTTGATGTCTTCCCGAGGGGTGAGGGCAGGGTAGTTCCAATCAATGCCTGGTACCTGCGCGACCCCACCATTCGCGCTGACTTGATTAAATCCTTACAGCGATACTTTGATGAGAATGTGGGGTCCGTCCCTTCGGCTATCTCCCTGTGGGAAGCCTTCAAGACAGTTCTCAGAGGGGAGGCCCTATCCCTTATTTCCCATGCCCGGAGGCGCGAGCGGGAGGAGGTGACCCGGGTGGAGGCCGAAATTGCCGAATTGGAGGGTGATCTAGAGGGTGGGGTGACAGATGCTGCGCTACATGTCCTACAACTTAAGCAGGCGGCCTACAGGGCCCTCGTCACGGAGGCGGCCAGGGGCCTCAGTAGGGAGCAACAGGGGCGACTGTATGATGTGGGTGATAAGGCTGGTAAACTGCTCGCGTGGTTGGATAAAAAGGAGAGAGCGAATCGTGTGGTCCCGCTGATTGAGAGGATGGATGGTGTGAGTGTAACCGAGCCAGAAGAAATTGTCTCCTGTTTCGCGGATTATTTCCGTGAAGTGTATTCCCCGGTTTCTCCCTGCTCGGAGGAGGATTCCCATGCCCTGCTTAGGGATATCGCGCTGCCTTCCCTTTCGGAGGAGGACAGGGTGTCGTTGGATGCCGCTCTCACCTCCGACGAAATTGCCCTCGCCATACGCTCGGTCGCCTCTGGCAAGGCCATGGGCCCGAATGGCATCCCTATCGAGTTGTATAAGTTGCGACCGGATGCATTGGCACCCCACCTCCGCGCGATGTTCCTGGCGGCCCACTCGCTGGGCTCCCTCCCGCTGGACCAGCGTCTGGCTACAATCGTGGTGATCCACAAGGAAGGGAGACCTCGGGACCGGGTTACATCCTATCGGCCTATCTCGCTCTTGAATGCGGAGCCCAAAATTCTCGCCAAGGTGCTGGCCAATCGGCTGGTCGGCGTGGTGGGCGATCTGGTCCATCAAGACCAGTCCGGCTTTATTCCCCATCGCAACACGGCCCTTAATCTGCGGCGCTTGCACGGGGTGCTCGCACGTGTTCCATTAGTGCGGGAGCCGGCCATACTGGCGTCCTTAGACGCCACCATGGCGTTTGACACGCTTGAGTGGCCATACATTTGGGCGATGCTGGCGAAGTTTGGATTTGGCCCGGGTTTCATCAGTTGGGTCAAATTGTTGTATTCGGGCCCATTGGCGCAGGTGGTGGTAAATGGAAGAGTATCGGCCCCATTCGAGCTGGGCCGGGGCACGCGGCAGGGCTGCCCCTTGTCGCCGCTCCTGTTTGCGCTGGCCTTGGAGCCCCTGGCGGAGTGGCTGCGGTGGCATCCTTCCATCCGTGGTCTCCGTTGGACCCCCGAGTACGAGGACCGCGTGTCCCTATACGCTGACGACATCCTTTTGTACCTAGCCTCCCCACGTAAATCACTAATAGTCCTGGTTGATGTTTTACGTTCATTCGGCCGCAACTCAGGCCTTGTCATCAACTGGGCTAAATCATGTGTGTATGTGCTCTCCGGGGAGGCTCCCGTCCTCCCGCGGGGCTGTCCGATCCAGATTGCCTCTCAGGGGTTTAGGTACCTGGGTGTCTACATTACTCTGGACCCGGAGGCCCGCTACGAGCGGAACTTGCTTCCCCCCCTCCAGCGCTTGAAGGAGGACGTCGCGCGCTGGCGGCGCCTGCCGCTTTCGCCGCTCGGCCGGGCGGCGCTGTTTAAGATGATCTCGTTGCCACGCTTCCTGTACGCTCTCCAGAACACTATGGACTTAGTCCCGGCGCGCTACTTCCGTGAGGTGGAGAGTCTACAGCGCTGCCTGTTCTGGGACGGGAGGCCGCGTATTGCCCTGGCGAAGTTGACGCTCCCATGGTACGACGGGGGGATTGCCCTCCCGGATATTACACGGTATTACTGGGCCTCCCAGCTAGCTGCAATTAACCATGGCCTCTACGGGCCCGCCTTAAACCCGGCATTTGAAATGGACAAGATGCTACTGCCCGGTGGCGACTACAATCGAGCGCTCTACTCTGGCGCGCCCGACGCTCGCCTGACGGGACCTACGCGTGTCATGGTGCGAGTATGGCATGCGGCTAATGCAGCTATGGGGTGGAAGGACCGTTTGACCCGGGCGTCACCGCTGTACGCGTCTGAGAGGTTGGGCTCCCTGTGGACCTCGAAGGGCTTCGAGAAGTGGGACATGATAGGCATCAGTAAAGTCGGGGATCTCTGGACGAGGGGGGGATTTAAAACATTCGAGATGCTGCAGACGGAGTTTCAGCTGCAGGACAGTGAATACTTTCGGTACTTGCAGGTCCGTCATGCACTGGGCTCCGTCTTCCCAGACGTTGCCTCCATCCCGGAGTCTTCCCCCCTGGAGGACAGGGTGCTAGATGGCCATGTCCCAGACAGCACGATCTCACTTATTTACAAAAAACTGATCAATGACCGCTCGGGCTTGCTAACTGGCCTCCGAGAGGCTTGGGTTGCCGATGGGCTGGAGTTGGACGACGAGGACTGGATCTCCGCGGTGGCCTCTCCGAAGGAGGTGGCCATACCGGCTCGCCTTCGCTTCGTCCAGCTTAAGATACTCCACCGGGTCTACATGACGGGGCCAAGGCTTCTGCGTATGGGCTATGCTGAGGATGGGTTGTGTAAGCGTGGGTGTGGTGCTTTGGCGACCTTTCTGCATATTTTGTGGGAATGTCCGAAGGTGGAGCGATTTTGGCGTGGTGTGCACAAGGTCCTGCGAGTGGTTACGCGTGTCGCGCTGCTGCCTGAAGCGAGGAGGTGCCTGTTGAATGTGTGGGAACCAACTGACTACTCGGCTCCACAGACGTGGTGGGTGACTCTGGGATATATGGTAGCTAAGCGTGATATTGCTCAACTGCGGGGATCCCAGAAGCCCCCGGCGTTGTCGGCCCGGAAAGAACACATGGACTGGTGCATGTTTCGAGAAAAGGTGGTGTATGTGGCGAGGGGTAAGCCTGGGACATGGGTGAAAGTATGGGGCCCCTGGAACGCCTACCGCGGGGGTATCTGCGCGCCACCATTGCTGCCTGCTGCCTCACCAGCCCCGTCCCCTTAGCTGACTCCTTCCCCCAGCCCCGGGCACAGGGTTCCCCCAGTCCTTGCTCTGTTCCCCTTCCCCTCTTTAGACTCCTGTGGATACTTGGGGTCCCCCATTCGGGGAGCACGTGCTGCTACTTTCGATTGCGGGTTGCCTTGTGGGTGTGCTTTTTTCTTGTTGTTTGTATAAAATGAAACCGTATTGTGGGGTCTGACTGATATGGCCCACGACATTGATACCTCCTGATTATGCTCCTCTGCAACACCAAGTGTTTTATGAACGTATGTCATATGCTCCTGTCATTCCTAGCGGCCGGCCGGAAGGTTGTAGGCCCATACCTGTATATTCTTGAGATTTGTAATAAACGGTTTCAAAAAAAAAAAAAAAAAAAAAACTTCTTTGAACACACACAAGCCTTGTATGTGGTCTTTTCCGTGGCCATGCACCAGTGGCTAAGTGATAATCAATGGATCTTACTCTATTGGGTGAGTGTGAAATAAATGAGATGGATTGAATGGCACTGAAAAGCCTGCAGTGTTATGCTGCAGCTAATCGAATTCTTAGAGGCACATAGAATAACTATATTACTAGCTCCAGAGGGCGCATGCGTTCCAGCTTAATGCTGTATTCATGGCACTGGGCAAACATTCTTCAGCCCCAAAGTGCAGGGCCGGACTGGGAACCAAAACTGGCCCTGGCAAAGTGCTCGGCCGCCCCCCTCCGCGCTGTTTGCCAGGGCCGGTTTTCGGCCGATTTTGCTACAAAAAACGGCCCTGTAACAAAAAACGGCCCCCAGGGGCCCCAAACTGGCCACCACCAGTGTGGCCGACAGGGGGATTGCCCGGTGCCCGCTACGGCCAGTTCGGCCCTGCCAAAGTGTTAAAATCCAGTTAAGCGCTGGATACGGGCTTGCGAAAGCAATGGAAAAGCCCTGGGCACGTGGGTCTACTACTACAATTCTAAATTACATTTTATCAACAGATGTACATGCTTTGAGCTTGGAAGCAGTTGCTAAGAGGACACAGACAGATACAGGTGTCAGCGCACTCAAAGCGGGCATGGAAAACTTTGCTCTCCTCACACGATCATGCACACAACTTCTTGCTAAGAGACCAAGAGGAGGCGATTGTTTCTGAACAAAACGTGTTAAATGTTTCTGAACACAATGTTGTAAATGTGCTACTGACTCTACTGAGCTTTTAATTTTTCACTAATATTTTCATAAATTTCATATTAATGCTTTTGTGTGCAACTCATTTCGACCCTGGTTAATGTAGGGAGCACAGCTCAGAAAAGACCCTCTCCTAACTTAAAGCTCAGCTGAATATGGCAGAACACCAGGACGGGCTCAGCAGAACATCACACCCCACTGATGAGGCAGAGCGAGCGAGAGGCTTTACAGGGTTTGCCACTCAGCATTCATGAATAATCAGAAGACCATTTCCCAGCTACTATCACAAGATGAACAGTTACAGCAGAGGATGAATGCGTCCCTTAATTACTTCTCAAATTAATTCGAACTGCATCAACGAACAATGCAATGAGACATTATGTTAAATGTACGTTTTAGGATCAGGCAAAACAAATATTACAAGATAAAATCACCATGACAATGTAAAATACACCTTCACGGGTAGACTGAACTAAGTGCCAACCAAGAAAATTGGGAAGAAAGAGATTGCGTGTTTAAAATGTATCGCAAGAGGGACGATTTGTCCTTTGACCTTCCCAAGGGTAATACAATTAGTAACATCAATTTGTAACTCTGTGCAGTTAGCCAGTGTTAAAGTGATTGTGCGCTCTGTCTAAAACACCTTACACATGATTGGTGCTTTTAATTTAACTTGTAAGTCCTGTGTATATGGTGCATTGAGTACCAAGGGCCTGTAAATTAAATGCTACTAGAGGGTAGCCTCACTCATGCCACCCACTAAAAGTAGTCTTTTAAAACATCTCAGGCATGCCGTTGCAGCCTGTAGTGCAGTTTTAAACTGCCTGTTAGACCTGGCAAAATAAACCTTTTGCCTAAACTTTCCTTTTTAATATATATAAGCCACTCCCTAAGTAGCCGGTAGGACAGGATGCATTGTATTTAAAAAGTAGCACATGTTTTTGTAAGTTTTACATGCCCTGGTACTGAAAAACTCTTACATTTGTTCTTCACTACTGTAAGGCCTACTTCTCCCATAAGATAACATTGTGTTACCTTAATACATTTAATATGTGCTAATGTTTGATTGTGAGCAGGTAGAAATATTATGTTTGGACTTAAATGAATTGTAATTTAAAATCATTTTTAATGGTAAAGTCAGATTTTAGAATACAATTTTGAAAATGGCACTTTTAGAAAATTGGCATTTTGTTGCTTCAACTTTCTGTGGCCTTCTAGGAGTTTCCAATTGCCTGGGGCTGTTAATTGCGCTCTCATCAGAAATGCATATTGAGTCCAGACAGAAAACCCTAGGACCTGGGTATAGCTAGGAAGGGGCCATGCTAGCAGGATGGGAGGGTTGGAGCTGTTCCCTGCCCCACTTATATTTCAAAGGGCTGCCTCCAGCCCACTCACAAAGGAACTTGACACCATCCTTTTGTGACCCTAGACCACTTGGTGCCTGGACCGAGGAAGAAAGGAGAAGGAAGGAGCTTTCCAGGACCAGATGTGAGAGTGGACTAGAAGTTCCCCCACTTCAAGGTATACATAATATATCTCCCAAGCCACTCTTCAGTACACTCCTGGACCTTACAGAAGGAGGACTGCTTTGTTCCCCAGAGTACTGCCCTGCTGCTTGAGGCCTGCCTTGTTCTTCAGAGGACTGCTATGCTGCTACCAGCGGACTGCTTTGCTGCATGTAGTCTGCCTTTTTTGCCTGCTGATTGAGGCCTGCTTGTTCTTCACAGGACTGCCCTGCTGCTTGAGGCCTGCCCTGGCCGCCTATAAGAAGGAAGACTGGACCTGCTCCCTTCATCCCAGGCTAACTTGGATGACTTCAAGGGTCAGTTGAGTGACCTCCTGTTCTGAGCTACAGGGACATAACAAGCTATAGGGGCACAACAAGCTCTAGAAGCCTCCCTGTTGCAACTGGCCATGCTTGGACCTGCAACACAACCTACCAGGGATTGTCTGAGCCCTGCTGGCCTCTGCTGGAGTGAGTTACCAATCCCTAAGAGGTGCCTGCCCAAGTCCTAGACCCTTGGCTGGCATCAGTTGAGCTCCTCCCATGAAATCTTGAGGTTTTGAACTACGCGTGCCAGTCGTTCGAGAAGGTAGCTTTTTCAGCTGGACTAACCTGGTCCTTGTATTCGGCCCTCCCTCCATCACGTTCGGCCTGAACTTGTAACTTTGTCCCAGTGTAGCGTGACAAGACACCCACAGTTACCACTTTCTGCTTCTTGGTGTTATTTTTATTTAAAACTTTAAAATTGCATACGGAGCAAGAATCCAGCTAAAGATGGCCTGTATCACAGACAGAGTGATACACTACAAAACACCACTGCACCTAGCCCAGAAAATGACAATATCTGGAGGAAACAGAATCTCTCGGAGTTACGGAGATCTTCTACTGAAACCCTCATTCTTCCATAAGAAAAAAACATGATACAGCTTTCTGTGGAGCTGCACCAAGAATATGGAACTCGCTTCTCCCGAGCATCAGAAGAATCCCAACTACTTCAGTATTCAAAAAGGGAGCGAAGACCTTTCTAATGAACACATTCCTCCCTTAAACCAACAGCAGCCTGAACACACCATTGCTCTATAAGTTCCAACAGATAATCTTTCGATTTTCTATATTCTGCTGAGTGAAATTCTCTGATCGTTCATCCTTGATTAGACTCCTGGATTTAGCTCTATATTCTATAACCAATATGTTTGTTATGCACAGTCCTTTATACTAAACTCATATTGAGATATCCTTTTGAGGACAGGTATATCTAAATGTCACATATCCTAATACTTAGGACACGTACGATTGTATTATAAGTTAGTAACTAGTTCTCTTTTAGACTGTATTATTTAAAGTACAAACATTTTCCATGTAAAAATGAATAGAGATGCTTGGTAATTCTTTAAAGGACTCAAATTTACTGTTCAGAATTACAATGCAATAGAAATGTGAAGAGCTTTGATACCCAATCTGCGTCACGCTATACAAAACACCGAATAAATAAATAAATAAATACCTCAGGTTTGTCTGATTGGATTTGTGGCATTTTAGTCTCATCTTATTTATTAAACTTTACTCTATTTTTCTCAATTGGTTTGGGATTGTTCTTGTGTTGTGTTTTCACTTTATTACTGTTTGTGTGCTGCATCAATACTTAACACAGTGCCTCGAAGTTAAGCCTGACTGGTTTTGTGCAAGCTACCACAGGGTTAAGCACACGTTAATTTAGTGACTTTTGTGGTTCACCTTGACAAGGATTGTGGTTGTTCCTTAAGCAGAGTGTTCACCCCCTTCAAACAATAACCCAGTTTCTTACAGTGTCCTATATTTTTTATTTACTTTCTTACTTTTTTATTTTATAGTTTTTTTACATCCGGCTTCGCAATAAACAGTATGGCAAACAAACGCTGTACATAGTCACAAATTATTAAACAAAAAAGGAATACATAACGATAAACAGGGTAATTTATCATTTTTATTTGGAAGTAAAGGGAAACGCCACTAACAAAAAAAAGAATATGACTACCCTGACTTGACTGGTGCCAATAATTACATTGCTAGTGAATGCCTACCCTGAGTAGCTGGGCCAAAAAATGATTGCTTTCTAGAAGACGGTTCCAACCTCAGTGTTGGCTAAAATGTAGACCACATCTCTTGTCATGAATGTTTTTGCAAGATTGGGTGGCCCGAAGCAAATCAATATGAAGGGCAAGATGCAGTCTCAGAATAGAGTGTTATTTTCAGCGGAAGCCTCTGAACACTCTGGGGGCAGTGGTAACAAGGTTGGACCATCTAATCTGGTTGCAAGCCAAACACCAGAAGCATGAGTGTTTCAGATGATCAACTCTGAAGGAATTTAGAAGCCTTTAACAATAAGATACCTAATTTAGTTCTAGAAGGCATGGGAGGGTCGCGGGCAGAAAAAGCATTCCTGGGCACAGACCTCAGGGAAGCGGAGTGGACATAGCCACCAAATGGAAACATCCCACCCCGCCCTTATGTGGTGCATCTGTTTTTGTTGTCTGGGAGTGGGGTGCTGTCCCTGGGCCCTTTCAACTCAGAACAGGCCCAAACAGGAGATGCCCTTGTCGTTGGCCAACCTTTGCCAGGTTGTCTGGACGGAAATAACAACAATAATAATATTACTAATTAGCTTAGTGTAGGTCATAGGATTCGTACCCACAGTCTGACATGTGATGTCATCCAGAAGAGACTAGTATTGATTTCACCAGGAGTGAAGTATTGAATGTTACAAGCACAGTAGCTAGCATCGCCAAGGATTAAGCTTAGTGATATAATGCTGGAAGCTACCGACGTGGACGGCAAGGCCTGGTTCATGCTGTGTCAGACTACATGCTACACTGAGAGAAGAGATGTCAGAACAATTTGACAGTTTGCCTTTATTTTTACCTGTTGAGTGTCATCAGATTTGATTCTTTAGGGGCTGTGCACACTTTCATGAGGATTCTATCTTGAGCAGCCCAGGTGGATCCAAGCACCAAAATACTGTCCCTTTAATTGCACCGTTTCTGCCACAAGGATTCCCAGCGACCCACCCTATAACTGTGACAGAATCTGTTGACGGTATATGCTCCGAAGCAATTGTGTTGGTGTGTGTCCTTGCTTCTCTGGCGGTGCCCCGGTCCTCAAAGGCTAAAGTAAGGGAGCACTCTGTCGGTACTAGCATCCTAAATGTAGCACACCCTCAAAGGGTGAAATCACTGCCGACTCACATTGTACGTATCATTGAGGTGAAAATTATACCTCGCCCGTGTCCTTACCATGCTTTGGGACCTCTTACTCGGATGTGTAAGGCCCTGCCCTTGAGCAATGCTCCTAGAGGCGTTTAATAATGCACACTGAAATATTCATGTGTGGTTTTAAAATACGTGTTCATAAAAAAAATATGCCATAACTGTATAATAAATGTTTTCCAACAAAAGATGTTATACGGAACATGTGTACTAATAAACATGCCCTCAACCATTTATTACTAAAGTACAAAAGTCAAATTCTGCGTGTTACCTTAGTTCACACAGATTAATATAAAGTTTATTCAATCCAATATTGCACTTTTCAATGATTTTACATGGAAAATACCTTGCAAAAACTCACAAGGACTATTCTATGTGGTTTTTAGACCAATCATACACTTTGTACCCTCCATGCATCCAGGCATATCTTCTATGGACCACACAGGTATAATACATGGATGCGTGATCAGCATCACCCACGTGGGATCACCTCTTTGTCTGTGTCGGTTTAATGGGCTAATTGAAGGAAATGTCCCTGTTGGGTTGCTCTTGGCCGGTTAATACATGTTTGCTCTTCAAGCCCCACCTCTCGCTTAGATTGCAGCCAATGACATGCTTTAAAAGTTATTGAATTTGAGGATGACTCAGTGGAGGAGACAAACATGGCCGCAGTGACTGGTCTGTAGTTCTTATGCTCCGTGTTACTTTGGAGACCTGCTGCGGCATCATGCATGAGGGCTGGCTGCCACTCTAAAGCGCGGGCGCGACATTTGCATGACGGCCTCATTCGACTGTAATCGCCTGTGACAATAAGCAATCTAGACAAACACAAGCTCATAAGACAGGCCATAGCCGGAGGCAGCCGGGCAGACATGGCGCTTTGATTTGTGCGCGCCTGGTGCACCTGCGTCCCAGCTGACGAGCGTAAAGCCGAGGGTCACCCAACCGCGGCTGAAACCGTGTGACACGGCAAAACCAATCTCTGAATATCGGGAAATATTACAAAAATAATAATACAACCAAGTGCAAGAATAGAAGTTATCATGAGATGTCAGCACACTAAAGACATGATACGTCTGTTGTGTTTTCTTAACTTTGAGCGGTTATTCAAACACACTACCCATATTGTATTGAGTTGTGTATATTTATATGCCACAGTAACACTTATAGTTTACTAGACTCTCAACGCAAGGACTGTACAGTACAGCGGTGTCATCACAGGACATGACCGCCATTTCCCATGTGGACTGTGCGGGACTGTGTAATTTCTGATATTTATGTTTCCCTTGTCTTCATTGCTTGATTTGACACACTAGAAAGTGTCTCTCCTAGTCGTTGAAATGTCACTTATAATTACACTGAAATTATGAAAATGCCACACATAAGCAATCTGAAACCTTGGCAGCTATGCCCCCAGCAGCCCCCGTTTTCCAGCCTCCAGGGGCCCCATCAGCGCTATAGCGCACACAGGCAGCACTACACTCTCTCGCCGGCATTGGTTGCACCAGTGAGTTGCCTCATAACAGTCCTACCTCATAAATTAAATGGTGCGTGCCGTGTGCGGTGGGTGCAGGTGACCTCAGCTTCCAGGCCCAGAAGCAAGGGGGTTGAAGGCAACTGCCTCGAGGCCAGAGCCCTTCTGCATATTTCCATACCTTTGTAAACTGGTTACTAAGGCTTCGTTTTTTTCTGGTTCCAGTACCCCCTGGGCCCCCACTCTGCCTATTCCTTACATTTGTATTTTACATTTACTGCCGTAGTGTGAGAATGCATTTCATGAAAAGGAATATAAAGTAAGGTTGCCAAAAGAAAAATGCCAGCAATGTGTTGTTTAAAGAGCTTGGAAAGACCTCGTCTTGACATTAAATAGCGTTATAAATAAAGTATGTATTGATCTGTAATGTGACTTTCCTGTCTTTGTTCACTTTAATGATCAGTCATGGATCATTCAGGCAGCCCTAGAACACAATTAAAAGTGCTTTCTATTTATATTTGTTGTTCGAAGTATGAACAGATAGATGCTGAAAATACGGCTTTATGTGACTGCTTATTTTTGTTCCGTCCGTGAC
Organism: Triturus cristatus; assembly: GCF_964204655.1. Classification (NCBI taxonomy): domain Eukaryota; kingdom Metazoa; phylum Chordata; class Amphibia; order Caudata; family Salamandridae; genus Triturus; species Triturus cristatus. The sequence continues at coordinate 337,581,456 of NC_140591.1, read as the reverse complement.
ATTAAAATAATGAGCTTGCAACCCTAATCATAATACAGGAAGTTTGTTGGAGGATCAGCACATGATTTATTTCCTCAACCATCGATCCCTGATTAATGCCATAATAGCAATAGTTTAACTTATATCGGAAAACCCTACGCCGCCGTCAATAACATGCTGAGTTACTTCAAGTGTCTGGGAATTCACCCTGCATTCAGACAACTCACTCCTCATTCTCGCCCTTCACTTTTACGCTCACCCTGCACTCACAGCAATCACATTGCACTCACTGATCACCATGTACTCCCACCATTCACCCGCTCACCCTGCACTCGCAATGATCACTCTGCACTCAGAATGCACTTGCGCTGTTCACTCTGCCTGTACCTAACCCTGCAGTCACACGAGCACACTACTCGCCCTACACTCATGTCATACTTCACTCAGCTGTCCTACTCACTGCTCAATCTGCAAACTCCCTTAAACAAGCCCATCACTAACCATGCATTCTTTCGTCCCACTCTGCACTTACATCTGCACCCAAATTCATATGGTCACCTCACTCACCCTGCAGTCACTCCTCTTACCCTACTCTCACACTGCCGCATCACTCACCGTGCACTCACATGGGCACTCCAACCACCCACAAAGCGCTTAGGGTTAATATGCCTGCTACAAAAAACATGTACCATGCAGATCACAGAACTGAGTGTGAGTAAACTGAGTTGAGCTATAAAAAATGAAATGTTTGTCAGAAAGGTGCTATAGAGAGATGAGGTGCATTGTTGGTGAGTGGTAGTGAGGGAATTCATGGAAAAAGAGGAGGAAGGTTGCGGCAAAAAAGACTGTCAGGTGCCAACCAGAGACTTTTTGAGGCATGGGCAAAGTGGGCTCCGGCCCAGGGCCCCAGACTTTCAGGGGGCCCCCTGATAAAACCAGCTCTGTTCTGTAGTGTCTTGCCCTGATGACAGTAAATGATTCTTGAACAGATTGTTTTAAATACAACTTTCCTTCGCTTTTTTTCAATATTTGTGATGTGTGGTTCGAGCAGGTCGGCGTTGCGTCGTTGGCTCAACATCCTGTGATACTGGGGATTGGGGGAAAATCACTAATCTCCCCGTGCCGAACAAAAAAGTATGTAGTTCTTTCCAGTGAGTCCCTGTGTATTTCGTTCCATTGCGGACTTTAACTCACTATTAACACTGTTAGTGAGTTCGCAAAGTCCATGATGAAATGACCGAAATCGTTTTTTGTTAACACACTCTTTGAAGTGCTTCAAAAAGTATTAATGTTTATATAGCGGGAACGAAACCCCAAAGTACTATCGCAGCTGGCTTTAAATGAGCGCGCCAGTCATTTCTTGACTTTGTGTGTATGAGGACTGGAGGGAGGACATTGACTGACACCGATTGTGTCCTCCGTGTGTACTGACTGGCACGCTCATATAAAGCCAGCCGCGCTAATACTTTCGGGTTGCGTTCCCGCTATATAAAGATTAACACTTTTTGAAGTGCAGAGTGACTACTTCTCTAGATTTTGTCTACAGAAAGTGAACAATACGTTAATCATATTTCTTCTTAAATGTTTCTGTTTAGTTGTTTGTTTAGTTGTTTGCAGTTTAAATAAAAAAAATCTGTGAGGCTCTCTGCATTGTATCTTGAAGTCTTTTATGAATCTCTGTGGTTATACTGAATAAGCAGCTACCATGTTGTTGTTATATGACATCCCTTTATTAATGTAATAACTGCACTTTCACAATTGCTTTAGTAACCTTCTTGCTTCTCACATTTGCTTGAAAATACACCATTTACCCACTCTTTTTTCAAAATTTTCTCAGGGGGGAGATCCCCCCCGAACCCCTTTTTAATGGTTCAGGCTTCCTTGCTGCTCTCGCTCGCCATGGTACTCTCCCACACAACGTTTACGCCTCACCATTTTCAAATGTCACCAGCCACCACTGGTTGTCAGTCGAGTTTTTTGGGAATTCCAGGTTTGGGTTAGGCTTTCAAAGTTTCATGTTATTGTCCATTAATGTCAATTCTAATTCTGACCCTTCATAGTTATTCTTCAGCCATAGGCTGTTCCTGAGACAATAGGACCACTCTTTGGCATTGTTCAGATTGCTGCCGTTCCTGAGACAATAGGACCACTCCTTGGCATTGTTCCTATTGCTGCAGTTCCTGAGACAATAGGATCGCTCCTTGGCATCGTTCTGATTGCTGCCGCTCCTGAGACAATAGGACCGCTCCTTGGCATTGTTCTTATTGCTGCAGTTCCTGAGACAAAATGGATCGCTCCTTGGCATCGTTCTGATTGCTGCCGCTCCTGAGACAATAGGATCGCTCCTTGGCATTGTTCTGATTGCTGCCTCAGTTAAATAATCTGCTTTTGACATTATTGTTACAAATGGCGTAGCTTATTTGATAAGAGGGTTTCCCACTTTCTCATTAGAACATTGAGAAAGACAATATAGAGGTATTTCATTTAAATGTTGGATGTTTCAAATCGAAATATGCCAGATTTTGGGCGGTGGGGCAAAGTGGTAGGTGGTGGGCCGGGCCACCGGGGGGAGCCCCTCCATGTGTTTTGCAGGGGGGGCCCCTCAAGTTTCGTTACGTCACTGGTGGGTTGTACTCTAGAGTCAACTAGAATGTTAAGTCAAGAGTATGTCCTGCTATATGGGCAGCGCCTTTAACCAAGTGAATCTGGTCCATAGCCAAAAGAGAGGAATTAAGTACGTTAGTGGGAGGGTCTTACAGAACCTCAGCCCAGATGCTAAAGTTCACAAGTAAAATAGGGTGAGCATGACTCATTAACAATGGCAAAATGAACTTGGCCAAAGCATCACCACAGCTCAGATGTGTTACAAACGGCCAGGACTACCGTCTCAGATGTGTGAGTAAGTGAGCATGAGTGTGGATGCGTGCAAGTCTGCTGTTGGACCTGGCATGCTTCTTGGTTTAGAGAAGCACACTGATGTCACTTCCTGTGATGTATTAAGGTTAAAGGGTGTATGGTGTCACTTCTGCCACCCCTGGAATTCTCGTGACTCCGCAGTGCACGTGAAACAACGAATGATTGAAAACTGTTGAATGGGAGATACCCAGTGATGTCCAGTGGATCGGCTAGCAAGGCGTCACAACGCCACAGCACGGAAGAAAGCAAGCCACTGCAAACAAGACATGCTTAAAGCAAACGAGCGCGGGAGAAAATCGTGAACAAGGGCACCTGCGAACCTGCAGTTTATTCCTCACCCACCCATGACAAAACATGATCGATTTAAAAACAGATACTTGTTACAAGCTGTGTGCGGCGATCTTGCAACCTAGCTGCATGTCGCTTCTAACATTAACAGCAGTGTCTGACGTCTTAGAATCCTTGTTTTGCTAGTTTTCATTTTTGTTTTGGAGAGAAAAGGAAAGAAGGATTTTTTTTTATTTTTTTTACAAAAGCTTTCTGTTCCACCTACTTTTCCTCAGCGGAGCCCTAGCCTTTCATACACACAGTGAAATACACACGCCAGCCGGAACAGCACCACACACGTGAAAAAGCCGAGCACTTCAGGCATAAAGAAGCCGGCACAAACAAGCCTTGGCGGAAACCACCGCCGCCCCCTAGACGCTGACTGGAGAGCCCGGGCTGAGCCTCGCGCACGCTGCTGCAAGGCCCCTCCGAGCTACTATTAACATATTCTTGTTTATCAAACGGGAAGCCAGGGAGAGCGCTGCATAACAACCGGCAAACACAGCCGCGCGACAAGCCAGCGACGCCCACTTGGCGCTTAAAGTTATTGAGGAGAAGGCGGCGGTGAAGTATCTGCTCGTTGCCAGCTAGGAATAGCTGCGGGGTAGACGAGCAGCTTTCGGTGACAGTCACGCCTGCTGCAGGCCGCGGGCAGTGATGCCTCCGCTGTGACAGGACTGCGAGAAGGTGCCTGTCAGGACATACGCAGGACGTCACCCCGGGAGCTGCGCAGCAGGCCAGCTTGGGGTTGTAACAACAATTTATCTACCTGTCAAACAAACCAATGCAGCTGTGTCAGGATAGTCAGTCTTTTCTACGCTTTTTGCAATGCTCTGCTGTCAACTTTTTTTAAAGGGATCTGGCGCTTAATTTCTGCCGGTGGTAACAAGTGGTGGTCACCAGCACTTATTTATGGAGACAGGCACTTATTTTCCAACGTCACACACAGACTCATAAAAAGAAAAGAGGGATAGCAAGTGGAAGAGAACGATGGAAAAATAGTGGCAAAGTGCGACAGCAAGGATTAAAAGGAACCTTCACAGTGCTTAATTTGTAAAATATTAAGTGCCGCGGCCCTCGTCAGGTGGCCACCGCAGTTTGCAACACACATTGCCACTGTACTTAGACAACTGCTAACCATCACACTGCTACACGTGTGACAATTCAAACTGTTTGAGGCCGCCAAACTTTTTAGAATGGCTTGGTTGGCAGGTATCAGTTGTTTTCAATGTATATTGAATTAAGAAACAACAGTTTTTCTGCTCAACTTTAAATTACACAAGCAGCACCACCATGTGGCAGCTGTCATAAATGCAAGGGCAATTAAGTGCCGGTGCTGAGCACTGGGAACCACTGGCTCAAATTAAGCACGGCTTCAGTATGGAGAACCACAGCCCGGTTGGAGGGGGGGGGAGGGTGGAGTTTTGGGGGGTGCTGTTGGGAAACACTTCTGCTGCTTTTGTTACAGGGGGCTGAAATTGCAGCACTGCTACAAAAACGGCCTCCACTAACACCTGGAAAATGCCTGGTACCTGCTACGGCCAATCCGGCCCTGGTGAGAACAAGTTACAGGAAGTGTAGAGCGTGAAAGAAAGAGGCCTGCGGTGGATCCAATGGCCGGCAGGCTTTGTATTCGCCAATGAAGGCACCTGGCTCTTATGCAAAACTTGGAGTCCATGCAGTTACTTAGTTATTTATTTTCCAGATTAAGCGCTGAAGTGGTTCTAGCAACATTTTCAGAGTGGGGGTGCGGCCACCAATGTTACATCACTGAACTCATAGGGATTGTGAACAATCCAAGTGTTATACAAAGAACAAGTGTAGCAAACGAGCCACGCCCGTTCAGAAAGAGTGTGATAAGGATGTAGTGTGTAGCGGGTGGTGCAGTTTGGAGTACATTGTCACAAATAAATTACTGTAGCATGGTGTGGGAGCACACTGTCCTTTACAGAAGGCACCTTCCCACTGAAATGGCCACTACATTTTCAAAGACAAACAGTTTTACTGATAAAACTATATAGCACATTAATGATAATGTATGAAAATGGAGTTTCTGTGGATATTTGTAGTTTGCAGATCATCAAGTAAAGTGTGTTGATTTGTTTTGATTGTATTAAAATCTTTTGTTTCCATTACACTTGAGAATTAAAAAAAAACCTCTTAATGTGTGCTTTCCTAATTGCTGACATATTTTGAAATATTTGTACTGTTCATTTATAGATATATAAATGCTGCATTAGGAAAAATTACATCCTGCAGCATTTCCTTTCACACCAGCAAGATTGTCATATAGTTACATATACAAAATCTTTTCACTTGCAGTGGATAAAAGCAAACACCAACCACCACTTTAAGAGAATAGGTGACAATATACCAGGAGGCATAATCTGACATTTGACCTTTATCTTTGAATACACAGCAAATGTGACAAGATAAAAATAACATTTAATGGCATAGTTATTGCTTAATCACTTTTAGACCTCCCTGCATAGTTATTTGGGGGTGCTTCAGCACTCCCTACAACCCAACTTTCAACACCTATGAAGCACTGAGGGGAACCAGGCAACAAGAGTCTTTTTACTGTATCAATCCTGTGTGTTTGAGGGGTGGGTGTAGGAAGAAAAGGGCCCAAACAAGGGTGTGCACAGGACTGGAAAGGAAAGTTTGCGCACTTTTGGCCGAAGAAGGCCAGGGGTTTGCGCAGATTTCATTAGCAGTTGTGAGAAAAGGGACACTGAAAGTTTGCTATGCATATGTTTTGAGATTTTGTAATAAAAGGAAAACTAGGGTAAAAAAGATGGACTGGATTGTGGCCTACAGTAATTAGCAGTGGCTGAAGTTAATTCAAGCAGTCCACCCATCACTTTAGTTTTCTTCGGTGCGTGCCCACTTTTCCACAGGAATCATCTGCACCCTACTGACTAGGCCCATGTAGACCGAAACTGGAGGTGGCATGGCCTGGCAATTCGGTTTGGACTATTCTTGTTGGACCTGCTGTGGTTGGGCAACAAACGGCCCACATATACAGTGTGCAGCACTAGGCTAGTTCTAAGAAGGGCGTGGACAGGTGCCAGAAATGCACAGAAGACAGAAATACAGAGAGGGTCCTTGAATGGGTGTGTGTTATTGCTTGTGCGAGTATGTGAGTGGCTGTGTGAGTGCCTGTGTGGATTGGTGAGTGGGTGTTTGAGTGTCTTTGTGTGTCTGTAAGTGGGTCTGTGAGTAGGTGTGCGAGTTCCTGTGTGTGTCTGTCACTGAGTGTCTGAGTGGGTCTGTGAGTGGGTGGGTGTCTGAACGTCTGTGTGGGTCTGTGAGTGGGTGAGTGAGTGCCTACATGGGTATGTGAGTGGGTCTGTGACTGTCATAAGATTATCAAGAAAAAAAAGTTTACAGTTTTAAGAAAACATATATCCCCCTCCTTATGATTAGTGAAGTGAGAAGATGTGGCCTAATGGCTAGAGCGGCCGACCTCAAAGTTGTGGAACCAGGTTCGAGTCTCAGCAGGAACGCTCAACATCGTGTGATTCTGGGCAAATCACTTAATCTCCTCTTGCCTAGCAAAATGGATGTGTCCTTCTGTAACGCAACTGGTGCTCAAGTAAAGCTCTTTGATACCTTCGGGTCAAGTTTGCGCTATATAAAACTAAAAATATAAATATATAAAAGTGCCCTCTTCCATGAGCACTGCTGTACCTGCGTACTGTCGTACCCATCAAACTGGAACCCAGAGACAGGAATGTGATCACTTCCTCGCTCCCGGGTGTTTATCAGTTGGATAAAGGAAGCATAATGGGTAAAAAAGAAAGGTGTGCTGGGAACTGGGAAGGCAGTTTTACGTGCTTTTGGCTAAAGTGTTCTGGAAGCTCAGGCAGATTTCAGCAGTGATCCTAAGAAACGCCTACCTTGATCCACCCGCTCGCCCCTCCTTGAGTTGGAATATGGGAATGAGTATTGTGGTGAGGGGGGAGGGGGCGAGGTGGTCAGGTGGCCGTGTGCCCTTAGTTGTAATCGATTGTCAGTTTGGTTGTGGGGTACGAGGTGGAGATCAGGGAGGGGGTTTGTTGCTGCGATTAGTCAAAGTGGACAGGTAGTAGGACAAGTCAGAAAAAAGTTACGTTGAAATTATCTAACAGAAAAATTGTAGCACTGAGGGAATTAAAAAAAAAGCTCTTAATTCAGTTAGGAGCAGGGTGCAGCAAAAAGAAAAAACCCAAAGACAAAAACGGGTGGGAAACAAGAGAGCAGGCGGCGAGCAGTAAAGCCAACTTTTACAGGAGAGGCGATATTAAGATTTCACAAAAATAAGTTTAACTATTTATAATAAATAATGAGAAGATTCTAATGATACAATTTGCAATGTTAATACAATTAATATCACCCTGTTTATGGAGTCACCAAGCAGTTTTTTTGAATGATTATATATATTTTTATGACCTATTACACGCAACGCAGCATTAGCATCTGCTTTCATTTCAATAACTTCAGACTATTTGTAAATGATAGCACCACATGAGGGACTCGAATGATATGTTTATATCCACGAAAAGCACGCTGTAATGTAGGTATTGCATTTACCCAGGGGTAGAATGTGATTAGCTGTGTGCTCATCAGAAATATGATGTCCTTTTAAACATTTGGCAGTAACCATAACACTGGTTGCTATGTAATCAAACATCAGGCGCATCTTGGACTTACTTCACTAAGATCTGGCATTACAGCAGCGCCGCATCTTAAATTATGCTGTATTTATTACAGGCCTTAATGTTTATTGGAATATGGAAATGCATCAGCAGGGAACCGCAGTGCTTTATGAAGGAGCTGTAAAGTGAGTGTGAGCCAAAGATACTGCATCAACAGCAGGTAGAAGCACTGGATTGTAATTGTATCATAACTTCCAGTGCTGGCATCTTACTATGCATATTTGCGACCTATGGCTGACGAGAACCTTGGTGGTCCAGTTTACTTCTGTTCACTTTTGCTGAATGACATCATCAATGCACAACATGATTTCCACTAACCTAGGCACATTTTCTGAAAATGATTATAAATAATACTTTAGTTACTCAGCTGAGGGTGATCTTTAATGAATAGATGTGACTATAGTACAAGGTTATTCGAGGGGAGGATATAAAGCGCTATCTGCTGGAGTGGGGAAGCTTGGGCGTCAGAGGTTTCCATATGAATCTGGCGGAGTAGGCTCAGAGGCAAAAGGGGACATTATGAGACTGGGGAAGGGTAGTCTTGGGGCCTAAATGCACTTTATGTGTGCCCCTGTATTGGCGGAGCATGCTGCTAGTGGTGGACGTACCTCTTTTGGGAGAGGAAAGCACAGAATGTCATTGCATATCACCAGAATAAATCACACATAGAAAAAGGAGCATTGTATAGCCCACTTTTTGTTCCCCGTCTACTCATTTTGTCAAGCTTTGCTTTAATGGTCTTGCTTATAAACTATCTGCATTGTATCAAGTTGCATTGCAAACCTATTATGCCCATGCTAGTGCCAGCAGGCCACTAGTCACAAGATCCAAGTCCTATAGATTTGGCATCCTGCTGTGGACCAGAAATTCTAGAGCCCAACATTTTGAAAACTTAACCTTCCAACCACTCTCCAGACACTATCCCAAGTGGTGTTACATTAGACCCCGACAGCCACATGCTCCTCTACTGGACACATCTGACTAACCTCTTTCTCAGGGAACCACACGTGACGGTGGAGATCCCTCAACTGGCAACAAGGGGTAAGAGAGGTCAGAACGTGGCTACACCCTCCCGACTAGACATTAATTACCAAAAGGTATCCAGAACCATAAAGCTCAAGGACTAAAAACTAGTCAAAACCTTATGTGGCATACAATGCAGAATGCAGAAAGGAGGCAATTCCTTTTTGTTATTTAACCCTCACACACCCTAATGGTGTCATGCTTCATCATCGGGTTCACCCTGGCTCCTAAAGTTCAGGGTGGACTCAACTGTATTTCAAGGAGCACTTAGGAGATGTCGGCCAGGGGGTTTAAAGATAAAAATCCTACTCCGTTTCCCAGGTATCCCTTTTATTCATGGGGACGTAGAGGATATTAAAAAATTTAAAAAGCGCGTCTCTTTGGAGGTTAAGGTCCTATGACCCTAATAATCAGCCAACATGTTTCAGCCCGTAAAAATGGCCTGCTCGGTCCTGGGCTTTCATCAGGGCAAAACAAACATTCCCTCCCTGGTGTTGAGTGAATTTTTTTTTCTATATATATTTTTTGAAGGAACAGAAAGCTGTCCCTTTGTGAAGAAATAGAGAGTTTACTTATCTCCCTTCCCCGTATGTGCGTAAAAATTCCGCCTGTAAGTTAATGTGACAGGAGACAAAAAGATATACAATTTATGCAATACAGTAATTGTTATGCTCGTGTACAATTTCACCCATCATGCTAGGTGCGCTCATATTCCCATCACTCTGTGATCTATAGTCTATGATCACGTAGCAGAGCCGTTATTGACCACCCCTTGCCAATTTGGCTGCATGCGTACATTTCTTGCACTTCGTTTTTATCTTAAGTAGCAAACACCTTATCCCAATGTGAACCACACACATACTTCAGTAGTTAAAATTCTCTTGGACTTCATGTAAGTGACACCACACCTCCACAGTTATTTTTATATTTCATAAGATGTCCTTTTTACATCTATACAACATCCTTCATAAGCCATACATTTGGGTATGCCCTTACCCAATTAGAGTAGAATGATTGTTTCTCACGGATCACGGAAAAAGGTGTAGCCTTGTAGTCATACGCTGTTAGAAAATAAAAGGTTGCCTTAGCTTTAGAACTCACTGCTTTCCTCATTGCCAGGATAACATTACCTCAGTATGGTAGGAGCTCTTTCGGTAAGGACTTACTACTCCAAAAGTCCTGCCCCGTTATCAACCTATTCGGTTCCCGTGCATCCCAGCATTAGCACTTTCCTCGTTACGAGCGTCTGTTTAAGTAACCCGGCTCGTCCGTGTCCCAACTGCTCAGGGTGTGGTACCATCCTGACGCCTATACTGTGCGTCACTTCCTGTGCGCGTATTGTCAAACTACAGATCCCACCGCTATCATGGGAAATGTAGTTTTTTTGCATTATGTTAGTCAAAAATACGACTGTGTCGAACTTGTTTGAACTAACAGTCCCGTTTGTTACACGGGGATTGCAATATATCATGCTACCATCGCATGTGTAATTTCTCGATTTAAACTCTCAATAAGAAATCCCAAACTACAGATCCGACAGCTATCATGGGAAATGTAGTTTTTTTGCATTATGTTAGTCAAAAATACGACTGTGTCGAACTTGTTTGAACTAACCGTCCCGTTTGTTACACGGGGATTGCAATATATCATGCTACCATCCCGTGTTTAATTTCTCGCTTTCAACTCTCAATAAGAAATCCCAAACTAGGGGGCTTAGTCTGGCCATGAAGGAAGATAGCCGCCTGAGCGTTGTGCTCCGCTTCGGAAGGAACTCCAGACGGAGGCGGCGCTCTCTTCAGCGTGAACAGGACTGCCGCAGCGTCGTGTTTGAAGAGTTCAGGGTGGCAGCAGTGGTTGGCCCGAATTACGTGATGTTGTGAGCTCATTTGGAGTTCATTTTAGGTGAGGAGGTCTTCGCCTGACAGACGCGCACCGGGCCCTGTTGTGCAACAAGAATCCCCAGCCCTCGCGTGACTGGTGCGCATCATTTATTACCTCAATGCAGGGCTTTTGACATCGCGTGTAGTAGAACGGAGGAGATTACATCCTTTTGACTCTGGTTCTTCAGAATTGGTGAGACCTACCAACATTTTTAATACTTTGCTATGTAAGGCTTTACTTATACCTTTAGAGTGGACAGCACTTCACACCGGAGCATTACTTTCAGCGCTTCTGAGCTAGCTGTTTATTCTCAGAATGTTATAAATTCACTTACCGCTCTTCTTATTGTCGTTACTGCTTGTTGATATTTTCAGGTCAACTCAGTAATTACTTCTTCTGGTCGGAGTCCCTTGCATTGTGAGTTTACAACGTTACTCCTGGCACCTCATGAGGAAACTAATGTGTCTGTGGTCGTTTTGCCTCTTGTTCTGAGGTGAATTCTTTCAAGTTTTACTCGCAAATCATTTTTCACAATTGCAGTGTAATGTATGGGGAAAAATTCCTGTGTGGCATTATGAGTCCTGAGTTTTGAACACTTTATCAATATTACGTTGTCTCTTCACAAGAGTTTTTTCTGCTGTTATATACAGCATAATAAAATCAATATTTAGCGCACTGCTGATAATTAAGATTTGTCACCCTTCTTTACACAAGAACCTCATTAATGGAATGTACTGAATCATATCACCTACGTTACTATTGTGACAGTGGTTCATATAAACTGAAGGTGCTGTGATTAACCATATACGGAAGATAATCATCCTTACCAGTGGCTGACTCCCCGTCATAATATTGGACAATTTAGTTTTTAGATACTGCCTTGGCTCTGTGACTCAGTTTTCTTTTAAACACAGCAGACGCTTTACAAATGCCTAACTATAATAAGAATGAGAATAAAAATTCCAAGCAGTCCCCTTTGCAGAAGTCCTCAAACAATCACATAGCATGTCTACAAAAGGTTCAACCTTAGCACTGTCTAATCCCTCTCCCGCAGCTCCAACTGCAACATCAGGGGAAACTATAGATCGTATTTTGCAAGAAATTTTGACTACCAGCTGTTGTTTGACAGAAATGGACATTAACATCTCTTCTCTTACCACAGAAGCCAAATCAATAAGATCAGATATTGTACAATTTCATAATAAAACGGATGGGCTAGACCAATGGTTAACAGTAGTAGAAACCAGGATTGATTCGCTGCAAAATAAGGATCAGAACTTATTACTTCTTCACAGCAAGCTCATTGACATGGAAGATTGTAGCAGAAGAGATAATATCCGCTTTTTCGGCTTTTCAGAAAAGATTGAAGGACAAAATGCTAGAATCTCCTTATGTAATGTCTTCCCAAATTACTTTGTATAACTTTTGATCCACTGCTGGAAATTCAGCAAGCTCATCGCATTGGCCCTCCACGCACCACCTCAGATTTTTGCCTAAGATCTCTTATTGCTTGCTTCTTGAGGCATGAGCAAGTACGACAGATACTAATGGCGGCACGCACTCAAGGTTCGTACATGTATCCCTGCCAGGAAATTCGCATGGCAGCTGACTTTTTAAGAGAAACTAACGAAAGAAGAAAGGCCTTTCTATCTATGAGACCACAGTTGCGGAGAATGGACATCAAATATGGTTTATTTGACCCAGCCCGTTTTCGTATCACCAAAAATGGAAAATCAAAAGTCTTTTATAATCCTGAAGATTTGCAACACTTTATGGATGGAATGAGAATTCAAGACATGGACATACAGCATGCTCCTATTGATCAGTCCCCCCCAAGATTCACAACCTTCCCAACAGCTGTCAGATAGCAGACGTCGCAACACCAGTGAACCTCATCATCGTGGCAGAGACATTGAACGAACAATTCGTACCCATGAAGACAAAGTTTCTGCCCTACAGACAGTATCTACCTTCATGCATGATCAACCTAGAGATAAATCTAGGTCTCCCTGAAAATCTGCTTCAGATGGAGAATAGACTTTAATGATATCTACTTTTGTTACAGATATGATTATTAATCCACATTCTATTTGTGACTATTTCTCTGCCCCTCTCAACAGAGCCTGATTAATATATGGTTCTCCTACTTAACAGAACAACTGCTTCTACGCTTAGGGCAGATGAGTATTACCTTCATTCTTTCCATATATATTGTTGTCATTATATATTAGATAGTATTTCTAATTATAATTACATCTGTACCTATATTATTCTAAAGTTGTCTTTTGACCTGAACATTTTCTTATTATATTTAAGATGACAGAGGATTATTTATTACATCCTATTTATTGCTATAAGTCATAAGATTTTGATACACGTTTTCTGTTTTATTTAATGAAACATGCTTTGGTTTATTGTTTAATTCTCAGCATAACATCTGATCACCTTTCTTTTTTCCATATTTCAGGAGTATAGATATTTTGGTACATATTCATTCATCTTATTAGATTTGATCTTTCCTTTCAAATAGTTAATGTTACGCATCAATTCTTTCCTTTCAAATAGTTAATGTTACGCATCAATAGATTCATTGACTTTACATTTCTTCTACACAATACCAGATATGGTTCTTTTCCTTTATACAAAAGATCCTTTTTGCAGAAACACTATATTCTTCTTTACCCCTGTTCCAGGTGGAATATAGTCTTAAATGAGGTATATTTTCATAATAGGTATAGTTATGACTAATATCAATTATATAATTCTTTTCAAGTTCCTTACATTGAAGGTTGATTAATATATAGTTCTATAGTTCTTATATTTTAAATTGACTAAGCAGATGAATGTAGCCTACGTTGCTTATTTATTTGTCCAATATTGATATTTCTTATTAGATAATATTTATATTTATAATTGTGTCTAAGTTTATATAATTAAGTGTTCCTTCATGACCTGCAATGTATTTATTGTATTTGAGGGTTTTTAATAGAAGCATATTTACTACATATTATTTACAGCTGTAAACTCTTAGTAAATTGTTCTATATTTTGCACTTATACTTATGTGTTAAGGGATTTGGGCATGTTTTAAGTGTATATTTTTATATCCTACTAGATTTAGTCTCTTCCTTTCCAATGGTCATTACTATTGAAATTGGGTCTTCAGACCTTCAATTCTCTCCTCCATAGTCTGGCTAAGGTTTTGCCCTCCTGAAGGGGTTCGTACCCGTGGCGGTGCTCTAGTGAGCCCAGACCCGTTTTTGTTTCCCTTTTCACTGATATCCTTTTCCTTAGGAATTTTCTCCTCCTGAGTCCTGTTGTGCTGCACGTGAATCAAGCAATGCTTTTTTATTTTATTCCCTTTCCCCTTTTACTCCCGTACCCTTGAATAATCAGTCAATAACTTTGCATTGGGCATTCAACCTTTTTCCTTCCTATAACGCTCACGTTCCTCTACTTTTATACATTACTCATCAAAACTTCCCAAAAGTACTGGTATATATATATAGGCATGGTTAATACTCATCCTCTGCGTGTTATAACATGGAATGTTCATGGTTTAACTCATTATATCAAAAGGAAAAAAGTACTATCTTATTTACAATCAAAGAAAGTAGATGTGGCTTTACTTCAAGAAACGCATCTTGATGCATTAGAATCTGAAAAATTATGCAGAGAATGGGTGGGTAAGATATTCCACAGCAGTATACATGTAGAAAGGCCCTCAGACACTGGTCCCGCTCATCAATGTGGTGTGGTAATTCTTATCCGTAAATCTCTACCAGTTACAGTGTCAAAAACTTGGGAAGATTCAGATGGAAGGTACGTGTTTGTCAAACTGCGTATTGGAGAAACGCATTTTTGTGTGGGATCAGTTTATGCCCGACAGGTGCGAAAAAATAATTTCTCCTTCAGGTGAATCGTATTTTATCAGAGATAGGTGCGAGACCACAGGTCCTTTTGATAAAAATAATAATAATACAGCGGATAGAGCTCTTATGAGTGACATCATTGAGGATCATGGTCTGATAGATCATTGATGTCTCTCCCATCCGACTGCCACTGAGTATACATTCATCACCCACTCATGGAACTCTTTCTCGACTAGATTACTTCTTAATCTCTCAAAAAGTGGTTCAGCTAGCTAAGAAAACTCACATTTTAGACGCATCAATCTCTGATCATTACCCAGTTCTATTATCCCTGCAAACAGGATTGACCACACTGGGGCGCAAACCTTGGCAGATGAATATTCAGCATCATAAATCCCCTACAGGTAGGTTGCAGCTGCGAATCCATTTCCCAAATTATTTTTCCATTAATCAATGATCTGTAAATTCAAGTAGAATTTTATGGGCTGCAGCTAAAGCTACCATTAGGGGTCAACTTTTGAAAGATGCTGCACAGGCTAATAGGCAAAATGCTGTTCGGCGAAAAGAGCTGGAGAATGATATTAAAACATTTATCCGATTATATACTAAAAAACCCACATTACAACATCGCAAATCGCTAGCAAACATGTATGGCGTTGAACAACCTTTTCACATCCAAAGCTGAGTATGCATTACAAAAAATGAAAGGGAGGCATTATGAACAGGGGGAAATGGCAGGGAGACTTCTACCGGCTCAGCTGCGACACAGAGAGATTGCCATGGCTATACCAGCTATAAGGTCTTCTGCTGGAATCATGTTGACTCGTCCTCAAGATATTGTTAATGAGTTTGCTTCTTACTACAAATCTTTATACACCCCAGGAACCCAGATAGATCACAACAAGATGATCTCTTTCCTTTCACAAGTAGAATTGCCCTGTCTTTCTGAGGTGGGCAGGTCACTTCTTGAAGGAGACATTACTAAGGAAGAGTTCTCACAAGCTATAGCTAAACACCCATATCATAAAGCTCCAGGGGAAGATGGTATTCCCGCAGAATTTTACTGTTGGTCAGGTGAAAAAATAGTAGACAGCTTACATGCCGCTTTTCATGAAGCGAATAGCAAAGCTCCTTTAGGTTGTATATCTAATAAAGCGATAATAGCAGTTCTGCCCAAATCAGGCAAAGATCCATTACATTGCAGTAGCTATCGCCCCATTTTATTTCTCAATTGTGATATTAAAATTTTAGCCAGTATACTGGCCTCTCATCTCCGTAAAGTCTTACCTCTCTAGTTCATCATACACAGGTGGGATTTGTGCCTGGGCATGCATCTAGAAATCACATCCGTACTTTGGCATATGCACTCCACTCTGCCAAATCCATTCAAGATGATGCGCTGGTATTGTCACTTGATGCCGAAAAGGCATTTGACCGAGTGGAGTGGCAATATCTTTTTCATGTCTTAGAGCGATTTGGTCTGGGATCCCAATTTATAAATAAAATAAAATTGCTATACCAACTCCCTACTGCTCAAGTTAATTGTGGAGGCTTCATCTCCGATCCATTTCCAATCTGCAGAGGAACCCGTCAGGGTTGTCCCCTTTTTCCTCTCTTATTCCTTCTCGCTTTAGAACTGCTAGCAGCAGCAATTCACCAATCAGACAATATTGTAGGAATTCCTATTCAGGTGGGAGACTCAAAAATGTACCTTTATGCCGGATGACATATTACTCACTCTCGCTGATTTGCCTCGCTCCCTTCCATCATTGCTTAAAATCATAGAAGAATTTTCCTCTTTTTCCGGTTACAAAATTAACTGGGACAAGAGTGAGGCACTTCCCATGTCAGATGGAACTACAAAAGCAGCTATACAAGGTTTTCCATTTCACTGGCAACATTCACTTTTAAAATATCTGGGTATTTTAGCAAATAAAGGAACAGAAGGCATGGTTGCAGACAATCTATGCCCTTTAATCTCCCAGATGCAACATGATTTTGATAAATGGAAAATATTGGGATTATCTATGTGGGGTAGAGTTCAAGCTGTGAAAATGGTCACACATCCACGTTTCCTCTACGCACTTGGAATGCTTCCGCTTCTGATCTCTTTATCCACGCTGCGTCTTATAGACTCTAAGATTAAATCTTTCATCTGGGTATCTATAAAACCTTATTTAGTTATGAATAAATTGAAAGCACATCACTCTAATGGAGGTTTGAGCCTTCCATCGATAGAACATTATGCGTTGGCACTGCAGTTATCTCAAATCACATACATGTTGACAGACGATCCCAATACACCGCAATGGGTACATGTAGAACGACATCTGTTTTCCACAGAATCTGGTCTTTTAGCCTTTTATGGAACAGGTACAAGTTGTCTAGATTTACACAAACCATTATTGGCTGCAATGCGCAAAGCATGGCAGAGGACTCATCGCTTATTGGGTTTTAACTCCCGTATTCATTCCACAGCCCCCATTTGAAATAACACGGGCATACGAGTTAAAGGGAAAACTTTATCTTGGCCCCAATGGAAACAGGCAGGTATTTTTACTTTAGATCAACTTGTACATGATGGTGATCTTAAATCCTTTACACAATTGACAGAGGAATTTGCTCTCCCATTACATCAGGCAGCGAATTATACACAACTTAACACTTGCCTAAACAAGGTTTTAGGGCCACATCCATGGTTGCTACAAACTTCACCAATAGTATCCTACTTCCATACCTGGGGGAAATATAAGGGAGTTACATTTGTATTATACAAAATATTCACATTACACTTATTCTCCCAACCCTTATCACGTGATCTTCGTATTAAATGGCAAACACGTTTGTCGATTACTTATGAAGATGGGGACTGGATAGACTTACTGGAAAATCTAAATAGAGGAGCTCGGGAAGCAAGACTGAAATTTTGCCTGTTCAAGATTCTCCATGATTGGCATTGGTCTCCAGTAAAACTACACAAAGCTGGGCTCCTTTCACATACCAATTGTTGGAGATGTGCTGCTCCTGGCTGCGACATACTCCACATTATCTGTAACTGCCATATGGTTCGATCCTACTGGTTTTACATATGTCAGGTTTTACACAATACTATACCCATAGCCCTACCGCTACCTTCAGCTACCATTCTTCTGCACAATTTAAGTAATTCGCAGTCTCTTTCCAAACCACAATGCCGTCTTTTGTATATTGCATTGGCCACAGCTAAAATATATATCCTACGACAATGGAAATCTCTGATTTCACCATCTCAAGAGTCTTAGTTGGTAGCCATGGTTCAGACTGCCTCATATGAAAGAGTCATTTATAATTTAAAAAAATCAGATGGAACTATTTGATCAATTCTGGGCTCCCTTTTTGCAAGTAGATGATGATTCTTTCATGAACAATACTGTTAACCCTATATTGGATATTTCAATAATGTAGTTTGATTATGATTCCTGATCCTTTATGTCTCATTCCCTCTGATCCAACATGTTGTTGTAGGTTCGAGTAATATAGTTAGGGAGAATTGACGGATCCAATCTCTACCTTGTCTTTCTACAATTCTTTAATGGAATATAATCTATTATATGTTATATCATATTGTATTATATTGATATTTTTACTATATTGTTTAGATATTTATTCCTTTACCTTCCTCTTTAATATACAATAGAATGCAATTTCTAAGTTCCACAATTTAATAATCCAACAATCTGCTTTTATATCTTACCAGTTATCTAGATTCTATGACTTTACCGACTCACATTTTTAAACTTCCTTATTGAATATTACTTGATTTCTATTAAGATAAATTTGATTGTTCATATATTTATCATCTCTCAGATATGGTGATATAATGATATTTATTGCATAATGAATTACGTTATTTACATAGTTATACTACTATTACAATGTAATTTCGGCTATTGTCTTAGAAAATTTTGTATTGTACTATATTTATAAAATGCTAATAAAAAATTTCAACACAAAAAAAGAAATCCCAAACTACAAATCCCACTGCCATCATGGGAAATTTAGTTTTTTGCACCGTGTTAGTCAAAAACATGACTGTGTCGAGCCTCTTTGAACTGACAATCCCATTGGGTACATGGGATTGTAGTATGTCAAACCACCCTCGCGTACATAGTTTCTTGATTTCCCAACTCTCAAAAGGGAATACCTCAACAAGAAGAATCCATCATGTTCAAATGACCTTATCAGGCGCCCAAGGTAGTAATATATTATTATATACTCTTTATGGGTCATAATAAGGCATAACCTTAAATACCTCATGAGTTTATCCCTGAGGCCTAGGCTTTGGTCCGCCAACTCACATAGACAAATTCGATGTGAGCTCAGTGAATTTTTCCGGAAGATCCGTATGAAAACCTTTTTTGAGGGACAACCACAGCAGGAAAGAGACACTGGATACACGTCCCTACGAGAAAAATCTACCTTTTGTCCTCCTCCATCCATTATGCCACCTGAAGTGTTGGCGTTCGAGGAAGCAGTGACTAAAGAGGTTGAATCACTCCAACCTAATTACAAGTGCTATAACAATCTGAGTAAATTTGAAAGGAATGCATTGGAATCATTGGCCAAATGCAAAAATCTGATCATAAAACCTGCCGACAGATGGGGAGCGATCGTAATACAAGAAGTTAATGCATATAGATCTGCGTGTATACCCCTCCTTTCGGATGCAAGAAACTACAGGAAAATACAGAGAAACCCGACATTGCAATTACAAAAGACCATAATTGACATCACCACCAAAGCACTGGAGAGAGAATGGATCACTAAAAATGAGAAGGATTTCCTCAACAATGAAGAACCCCGAACATCACTGTTCTACACTATCTCTAAAATACATTAAGGGAGGGTACCGCCTCCTGGAAGACCCATTGTGTCTGGGATAGGGTCAGTTCTTGAACCGCTCTCAAAATATACAGACTTCTTTTTACGTCCATTTGTGACTAAGATTAGATCATACGTGAGGGACATGAAACATTTACTAAATATGCTCACTGAAATCGAGTACGACCCCTCTAAGGAAACAATGCTGTGGCTGGACGTTGAAGCTCTATATACGAGCATCCCGCAAGAGGAGAGCATTCAGGTTATAGAGACTATACTGAACAGACAAGAAAGGCCCTGGGAAGCACCAGTCACATTCATCATCGATCTTATGCGTATTGCTCTCACTGAGAACTTATTCATATTTGAGGACCAACTTTATCTGCAAGTCCATGGAACATCCATGGGCAGTATTTTTACCCCCAGTATTGCCTGTCTTTATATGGGCTACCTAGAAGAGGAATTTATTTGGTCCAACAATCCCTTCTCTGGGAAGATACGAAAGTGGCTGAGATACATAGACAACATTTTCGTCATTTGGCATGGTGATCAAGACAGCACCACCGAGTTCATCACCTGGATTAACAACATAAACCCCTTCCTGAAATGTACCATGTCCTCTAACAACATGAGAGTCTCTTTTTTGGACATGAATATCCTGGCCATATGTGGGAGGCTGGAAAGTACTTTAAACACAAAACCTACCGACCGAAATAGTTTACTACATTTCGATAGTGCTCACCCTCGGTCTCTAAAGGAAAACCTCCCTATAGGACAATATCTCAGGATACGGAGAAACTGCTCCAATATGGAAAGCTACAATGAGGAAGCGGAACATCTTACAAGAAAACTGGAGAACAAAGCCTACCCCAGAAAAGTAATCGAGCAAGCCCGCAAAACGTCACGGAACACACCACGTGAGGCACTGTTAGACACTAATACTAAACAGGAAACCAAGGCGCTCATATGTGTGACCACTCACAATTCATTTTCTAACAACATCAAGTAGATCATAAATAAAAACTGGCGTATTCTAAATTCCAACAAACTAACTTTTGAGAAACCTATGTTTTCGTTCAAGAGAAACAAGTGCATAAGGAACACCCTGGTCCAT